>NC_048263.2:15000-1265000 GCF_005286985.2 Setaria viridis
GGGTCCGGAGGTTATTTTCAGGTCTTCAGTCCATCCCACATGTTTTCGACCCTAGTGGCCGGCGTCGCTGTTTTCGGGCTCTCGTGGCCTATACCACACGTTTTCATAGCCGAAAACGCATCCAGAGGTTATCTTAACGTATTCGGTCCATCCCCAACATTTTCGAACCCGGTGGCTGGTGTCGTTGTTTTGAGGCTCCCGAGACCTATAGCACACGTTTTCATGGCCGAAAATGGGTTCGGAGGTTATTCTCACGTGTTCGGTCTATCCCCCACGTTTTCGACCCCGATGGCAGCTGTGGCTGTTTTTCGGGCTCACATGAGCTATAGCACACGTTTTCATGGCCGAAAACGCGTCCCGAGGCCATTTTCACGTCTTCGGTTCGTCCCCATGTTTTCGACCCCGGTGGCCGGTATCGATGTTTTCGGGCTCTCGTGACCTATGGTACACATTTTCATGGCAGAACACGCGTTCGAAGGCAATTTTCGCTTGTTTAGTCCATCCCCCCAGGTTTTTAACCCTGATGGCTATTTTCACATCTTCAGTCTGTCCCCCACGGTTTCCACCCCGGTTGCCGATGCGGCCATTTTCGAGCTCCCAGGAGCTATAGCAGACGTTTTCATGGCCGAAAACGCGTCCGGAGGGCATTTTCGCGTCTTCGGTCCATCCCCCACGTTTTCGACCCCGGTGGCTAGTGTGGCTATTTTCAAGCTCCCGTGATCTGTAGCATACGTCTTCATCGCCGAAATCGCGTCCGGAGGTTATTTTCACATCTTCGGTCCATCCTCCACGTTTTCGACCCCGTGGCCGGTGTGGCCGTTTTTAAGCTCCCGTGATCTTTAGCACACGTTTTCATGACCGAAATCGCGTCCGGAGGTTACTTTCACATCTTCGGTCTATCCCCCACGTTTTTCCACCCCGGTGGCCGGTGTGGCCGTTTTCAAGCTGCCGTGACCTACAACACACGTTTTGATAGCCGAAATGCGTCCGAAGGCTATTTTCACGTCATCGGTCCATTCCCCACGTTTTCAACCCAGGTGGCCGGTATCGCTATTTTCGAGCTGCTATGACCTATAGCACACGTTTTCATGGCCGAAAATGGGTCCGGAGGTTATTTTCAGGTCTTCAGTCCATCCCACATGTTTTCGACCCTAGTGGCCGGCGTCGCTGTTTTCGGGCTCTCGTGGCCTATACCACACGTTTTCATAGCCGAAAACGCATCCAGAGGTTATCTTAACGTATTCGGTCCATCCCCAACATTTTCGAACCCGGTGGCTGGTGTCGTTGTTTTGAGGCTCCCGAGACCTATAGCACACGTTTTCATGGCCGAAAATGGGTTCGGAGGTTATTCTCACGTGTTCGGTCTATCCCCCACGTTTTCGACCCCGATGGCAGCTGTGGCTGTTTTTCGGGCTCACATGAGCTATAGCACACGTTTTCATGGCTGAAAACGCGTCCCGAGGCCATTTTCACGTCTTCGGTTCGTCCCCATGTTTTCGACCCCGGTGGCCGGTATCGATGTTTTCGGGCTCTCGTGACCTATGGTACACATTTTCATGGCAGAACACGCGTTCGAAGGCAATTTTCGCTTGTTTAGTCCATCCCCCCAGGTTTTTAACCCTGATGGCTATTTTCACATCTTCAGTCTGTCCCCCACGGTTTCCACCCCGGTTGCCGATGCGGCCATTTTCGAGCTCCCAGGAGCTATAGCAGACGTTTTCATGGCCGAAAACGCGTCCGGAGGGCATTTTCGCGTCTTCGGTCCATCCCCCATGTTTTCGACCCCGGTGGCTAGTGTGGCTATTTTCAAGCTCCCGTGATCTGTAGCATACGTCTTCATCGCCGAAATCGCGTCCGGAGGTTATTTTCACATCTTCGGTCCATCCCCCACGTTTTCGACCCCAGTGGCCGGTGTGGCCGTTTTCGGGCTGCCGTGACCTACAGCACACGTTTTCATGGCCGAAAACGCGTTCGGAGGCAACTTTCACAACTTCGGTCCATCTTTGACGATTTTGACCCCGATGGCCCGTGTAGCCGTTTTCGGGCTCCCGTGACCTATAGCACACGTTTTCAAGGCCCAAAATAGGTCCGGAGTTCATTTTTACGTCTTCGTTACATCCCCCACGTTTTTGACCCCGGTGGCCAGTGTCACTATTTTTGGGCTCCCATGACCTATAGCACTCATCTTCATTGCCGAAAATGGGTCCGGAGGTTATTTTCACGTCTTTGGTCTATCCCCCACGTTTTTGACCCCAGTGGCCGGTGTGGCCTTTTTCGAGCTCCCGTGTGCTGTAGCACACGTTTCCATGGCCGAAAACGCGTCCGGAGGGCATTTTCACGTCTTCGGTTCATCCCCCACGTTTTCGACCTCGATGGCTGGTGTGGTCGTTTTCAAGCTCCCGTGAGCTGTAGCACACGTTTTAATGGCCGAAATTGCGTCCAGAGGTTATTTTCACATCTTCGGTCCATCCCCCACGTTTTCGACCCCGGTGGTCGGTGTGGCCGTTTTTGAGCTCCCGTGACCTATAGCACACGTTTTCATGGGCAAAAGCGTGTCCGGAGGAAAATTTCACAACTCCGGTCCATCCCCGACGTTTTTGACCCCGATGGCCGGTGTTGCTATTTCTAGTGTCCCATTACCTATAGCACACGTTTTTATGGCCGAAAACGCATCCGAAGGCCATTTTCACATCTTCGGTCCATCCCTGACGTTTTCGACCCCGGTGGCTGGTGTCGCTGTTTTCAGGCTCCCATGACCTATAGCACACGTTTTCATGGCCGAAATGCGTCCGGAGGCTATTTTCACGTCTTCGGTCCATCCCCCATATTTTTGACCCCGGTGGATGGTGTGGCCATTTTCGGGCTCCCGTGAACTACAATACACGTTTTCATGGCCGAAAACGTGTTCAGAGGTAACTTTCACATTTTCGGTGCATCCTCGACGTTTGTGACCCCGGTGGCTAGTGTCGCCGTTTTCGGGCTCCCGTGACCTATAGCACACGTTTTCAGGGTTTAGGGTTCGTCCGGAGGTCATTTTTACGTCTTCGGTCCATCCCCCACGTTTTTGACCCCGGTGGCCGGTGTCGCTATTTTTGGGCTCCCGTGACCTATAGCATTTGTTTTCATTGCCAAAAACAGGTCCGGAGTTTATTTTCACGTCTTTGGTTCATCCCCCACGTTTTTGACCCCGGTGGCCGGTGTGGCCGTTTTCGAGCTGTCGTGTGCTGTAACACACGTTTCCATGGCCGAAAACACGTCCGGAGGGAATTTTCATGTCTTCGGTCCATCCCCCACGTTTTTGACCTAGGTGGCCGGTATCGCTGTTTTCAGGCTCCCGTGACCGCACACGTTTTCATGGTCGAAAACGCGTCCGGAGGCTATTTTCACGTCTTCGGTCCATCATCCATGTTTTAGACCTAGGTGGCCGGTATCACTGTTTTCAGGCTCCGGTGACCTATATTACACGTTTTCATGGCCAAAAACGGGTCCGGAGGCAATTTTCACGTCTTCGGTGCATCCCCCATGTTTTCGACCCCGGTGGCTGGTTTCGCTGTTTTCGGGCTCCCGTGACTTATAGCACACGTTTTCATGGCAGAATACGCGTCCAGAGGAAATTTTCACTTGTTCGGTCCATCGCCTACGTTTTTGACCCCGGTGGCCTGTGTCGCTGTTTTCATGCTCCCGTGACCTATAGCGCAGGTTTTCATGGCCGAAAACACGTACGGAGGCTATTTTCACGTCTTCGGTCCATCCCCGACGTTTTCGACCCCGGTGTCCGGTATCGCTTTTCTTGTGCTCCCGTGACCAATAGCACACGTTTTCATGGCCGAAAACGCGTTCGGAGGCTATTTTCATGCCTTCAGTCCATCCCCCACGTATTCGACCCCGTTGGCCGGTGTAAAACATGTTTGTCCCTCGTTATGCCCACCATGGTCCTGCTTATGGATTCCAAAAATTTCTTCTTGTTGGCTTCGCAAGAAGTCCAGAAGCACTCTTACCAGAGCTATGGAACTCAAAAAGCGTCACCCCTTGATATCATGATGCAAATATGCTCGAACGGAAGCCAGAATGGCCTCTTTTGTAAAATGTGTCAATCCCTCATTGTGCCCATCATGGTTGTGCTTATGGATTCCAAAAATTTCTTCCTGCTAGCTTCACAAGCTTTCCAAAAGCGCTCCAAACGGAGCCACGGAACTCAAAAAGCATCATCCCTTCAAATTGTGATACAAATCTGCCCGATCGGAAGCCAGAATGGCCTCTTATCATGGCCATGCTTATGGATTCCAAAAATTTCTTCCCGCTGGCTTCGCAATAAGTCCAGAAGTGCTCTGATTGAAGCTACGGAACTCAAAAAATGTCACCACTTGAAATCGTGATGCAAATCTGCCCGAACGGAAGCCAGAATGGCCACATTTGTAAAACGTGTCAGTCCCTCATTATGTGCACCATGGCCATGCTTATGGATTCCAAAAATTTCTTCCTGCTGGATTAGCAAAAAGTCCAGAAGCGCTCCGATCAAAGCGACGGAACTCAAAAAGCATCAACCCTTGAAATCGTGATGCAAATCTGCCCGAACGGAACTAGAATGGCCCCTTTTGTAAAATGTGTCAGTCTCTTGCAATGCCCATCATGGCCGTGCTTATGGATTCCAAAAATTTCTTCCTGCTAGCTGCGCAAGAAGTCCAGTAGTGCTCCGATCGGAGCTATGGAACTCAAAAAACATCACCCCTTGAAATTGTGATGCGAACCTGTCTGAACAGAACCCAGAATGGTCTGTTTTGTAAAATGTGTCAGTCCGTTGTGATGCCCATCATGGCCGTGCTTATGGATTCCAAAAATTTCTTCCTGCTATCTTTGCAAGAAGTCTAGATGCACTCTGATCAGAGCTACGAAACTCAAAAAGCGTTACCCCTTGAAATCGTGATGCAAATCACCCCAAACGGAAGCCAGAATGGTCTCTTTTGTGAAATGTGTGAGTCTCTCATTGTGCCCATCATGGTTGTGCTTATGGACTCAAAAAATTTCTTCCAGCTTGTTTCACAAGAAGTCCAAAAGCACTCTGAACGGAGCCACGGAACTCAAAAAGCATCACCCCTTGAAATCATGATGCAAATCTGCCCAAACTGAAGCTAGAATGGCCTCTTTTGTAAAATGTGTCAATCCCAAAGGATGCCCATCATGGTCATGCTTATGGATTCCAAATATTTCCTCCTATTAGCTTTGCAAGAAGTCCAGAAGCGCTCTAATCGGAGCTACGAAACTCAAAAAGCATCACGCCTTGAAATCGTGATGCAAATCTGCCTGAACGGAAGCTAGAATGGCCTCTTTTGTAAAACGTGTCAGTCCTTCACGATGGCCATCATGGCCACACTTATGAATTTCAAAAATTTCTTCCTGCAGGCTCCGCAATAAGTCCAGAAGTGCTCCGATCGAAGCTATGGAACTCAAAAAGCATCACCCCTTGAAATCGGTATGCAAATTTGCCCGAACAGAAGCCATCATGGCCTCTTTTGTAATACGTGTCAGTCCCTCGCGATGGCCATCATGGCCGTTCTTATGGATTCCGAAAGTTTGTTCCTGCTGGCTTCGCAAGAAGTCCAGAAGCACTCCGATCGGAGCTATGGAACTCAAAAAGCATCACCCCTTGAAATCATGATGTGAATTTGCTCGAACGGAAGCCTGAATGGCCACTTTTGTAAAACGTGTCAGTCCCTCATTATGCCCATCATTGCTATACTTATGGATTCCAAAAATTTCTTCCTGCTGGCTTCGCAAGAAGTCCAGAAGTGCTTCGATCGGAGCTACGGAACTCAAAAAGCATCAATCCTTGAAATCGTGATGCAAATCTGCCCGAACGGAAGACAGAATGACCTCTTTTGTAAAACGTGTCAGTCCGTCGTGATGCCCATCATGGCCGTGCTTATGGATTCCAAAAATTTCTTCCTGCTAGCTTCGCAAGAAGTCCAGAAGCGCTCCGATCGGAGCTACAAAACTCAAAAAGCATCACCCCTTGAAATCGTGATGCGAATCTGCCCGAACGGAAGCCAGAATGGCTACTTTTGTAAAAATGTGTCAGTCCTTCATTAAGCCCATCATGGCTGTGCTTTTGGATTCCAAAAATTTCTTCCTGCTAGCTTTGTAAGAAATCCAGAAGTGCTTCGATTGGAGCTACGGAACTCAAGAAGCATCAATCCTTGAAATTGTGATGCAAATCATCCCAAACGGAAGCCAGAATGACCTCTTTTGTAAAACGTGTCAGTCCGTCGTGATGCCCATCATGGCTATGCTTATGGATTCCGAAAATTTCTTCCTGCTATCTTTGTAATAAGTCTAGGTGCACTCCGATCGGAGCTACGGAACTCAAAAAGCGTCACCCCTTGAAATCTTGATGCAAATCTGCCCAAACAGAAGCCAGAATGGTCTCTTTTGTGAAATGTGTCAGTCCCTCATTGTGCCCACCATGGTTGTGCTTATGGATTCCAAAAATTTGTTCCAGCTTGTTTCACAAGAAGTCCAGAAGCACTCCGAACCGAACCATGGAACTCAAAAAGCGTCACCCCTTGAAATCGTGATGCAAATCTGCCCGAACGGAAGCCAGTTTGGCCTCTTTTGTAAAACGTGTCAGTCCCTCACGATGCTCATCATGGCCATGCTTATGGATTCCAAATATTTCCTCCTGATGGCTTCGCAAGAAGTCCAAAAGCGCTCTAATCGGAGCTACGAAACTCAAAAAGCATCACGCTTTGGAATCATGATGCAAATCTGCTTGAACGGAAGCCAGAATGGCCTCTTTTGTAAAACGTGCCAATCTCTCGCGATGCCCATCATGGCCATGCTTATGGATTCCAAAATTTTCTTCCTGCTGGCTTCGCAATAAGTCCAGAAGCGCTTCGATCGAAAGTACGGAACTCAAAAAGCGTCACCCCTTGAAATCGGTATGCAAATCTGCCCAAACGGAAGCTATAATGGCCTCTTTTGTAATACATGTGAGTCCCTCGCAGTGCCCATCATGGCCATTCTTATGGATTCCAAAAATTTCTTCCTGCTGGCTTCGCAAGAAGTCTAGAAGCACTCCTATCGAAGCTATAGAACTCAAAAAGCATCACCCCTTGAAATCGTGATGCGAATCTGCCCGAACGGAAGCTAGAATGGCCTCTTCTGTAAAATGTGGCAGTCCCTCATTGTGCCAGTTATGGCTGTGCTTATGGATTTCAAAAATTTCTTCATGCTGACTTCGCAAGAAGTCCAGAAGCGCTCTAATCGGAGCTACAAAACTCAAAAAGCATGACGCATTGAAATTGTGATGCAAGTCTGTCTGAACGGAAGCCAGGATGGCCTCTTTTGTAAAATGTGTCAGTCCCTCGCGATGCCCATCATGACCATGCTTGTGGATTCCAAAAATTTCTTCATACTGGCTTTGCAATATCCAGAAGCGCTCCGATCGAAGATACGGAACTCAAAAAGCTTCACCCCTTGAAATTGTGATGCAAATCTGCTCGCATGGAAGCCAGAATGGCCACTTTTGTAAAACGTGTCAGACCCTCGCGATCCCCATCATGGCCATGCTTATGGATTCCAAACATTTCCTCCTGCTATCTTCGCAATAAGTCCAGAAGCGCTCCGATCGGAGCTACGAAACTTAAAAAGCGTCATGCATTGAAATCGTGATGCAAATCTACCCGAACGTAAGTCAGAATGGCCTCTTTTGTAAAACATGTCAGTCCCTCGTGATGCCCATCATGACCATGCTTATGGATTTCAAAAATTTCTTCTTGCTAGCTTCGCAATAAGTCTAGAAATGCTCCGATCGGAGCTATGGAACTCAAAAAACGTCACGCCTTGAGATCGTGATGCAAATCTGCCCGAACGGAAACTAGAATGACCTCTTTTATAAAATGTGTCAGTTGCTCGCCGCCACGCGTGGACCTTGGTGTCCTTGTTGCCCGTGTAGATCCGACCTTCGACGGCGACGACGATGGCCTTGCCAAGGCCGCTGGAGGAGCGGAACCCGCCGAGCTCGCGGCGGTCGCGCCACACGCGGACATTGCGGGAGTCCGTGCCCGTGTAGAGGAAGTCCCGCGCCGCGGCCGCAGAGTAGACATGGCCGTCCGCCTTGACGAGCGAGCCTCGGGAGCTGCGTCCAGGGGGACAGGGCGAACGGCGACACGGGGTGCGGAGTTGGTCGTCGCGGTCGTGGGCGTGGTCGGCGTGGAGCAGGCGTAGTCGTCGTCCTCATTGTCCGACGACGGCGGTGGCGGCTTGGGCGCCTCCGCAACCGCCAGGTCCAGGCGTAGGAACTGGATAAGCTTCTTGTGGTTCCCCATGGCCGCCACAGTTTGTGTTGCAGGAACAATCGAAGCAAGAAGCTGAATAGGAGAGGCTGTTGGTAGGGAGAAGATGGAAGAAGCGAGGTTGTCTGTCTTGTGAGCTGTGCTTGCGATTCTGTTGAGGTGCTCCACACACCTGCCGAGCGTCTCCTCGCGCCTCCCCACGCCCGCCGATGGTCCCCTCGAGCCGCCGCTGGGGAGTGCCAGCTCTTCCTCGAGTTCGCGCTGAGCGGCTTGGTGAGGGGGCAGCGGGCGCCTGGGCGAGCGCGTCGTCCGAGCGTCATGGCGCCCGAGGTGGCGCAGGGGGAGGAGCAGGGCCCAGCCGCTGTCGTCGGGGCGCTCGGCTGGACGGTCATCGAGATGGCCACGGGCCGCGCGCCGTGGAGCGACGTGGGCGACCTTCTCGCGGCCGTGCACCGGATCTGGTGGCCAAGGAAAGAGGTGGCCAACGAGATGGCCGGCGAAGACAAGCGCCTGTTGGGAGAGAGGAGGAGAGGAGGGGGAAGGGTGGTGGGGCTCGTAGGAGCAAAATTGTCTTTTCGTAAGTTATTTAACAATTTTTGGATGGAAAATCTAACAGAGTGAACTCAGTATCAAATAAGGAATTAAAAAAATTTTAGACCAAGAAAGCAACCGGTAATTGTTCTGATGTCAAATAAGAAATTATTTAAATTCAGAAGGAAATACAAGAGACGAGTAGAGCAACTAGCAAGGGAAAAAAAAAGGAAGAATTGGTAAATTAGGCCCAATAAGCACGGGCCCAAAATGGAGGCCCACAAGGCCTGTCTCATCCAGCCGTGGATAAGATAAAACACAAGCAGAAGGGGAGGATCGAGTGGCTCAGCAGCTGCGAGTCCTCCAACCATGGCGCTCGCGCTGGCCTCTCCTATGGCGTCCCTCTCCTTCCGCTCCGGGAGGATATCCGCGGCGGCTATCGGCAGCGTCGCCCGCACTGGCAGGGCAGCCCCGGTGGGGTCCTCCGCCTTCCCGTTCCTCCGGAGCTCATTCGTCTCGTCCTCCTCCACGTCGTCCGCCTCCGCCTCCCCCGCCTCGCTCTCGGCGGCGGTCTCAGCGTCGCTGGCCTTCACGTTCTCTTCCTCGTTCGCCGGTGAGATAGGATTCCGTCTTTCTTTTCTTCTCTGTGTTCGTATGCTAGCGTTCGGGCGGGCCATTTGTTTTTGGCCTTTGGGGAATTAGTGGGTTCTGCTTACACGCTCACACGGGGAAATGTCATTGAAATTATGACTTCGTGCACTGTGCGTTGGCACTAGTTTTGCATAATAGGATGCTTCGTACGAGTTTTAATACAGACTTCAGTAAATGATACCAGAAAGGCAGAAATGTATCATATGCATGAGGTGGAGCTTGTATAGTTTATCGCTCTAGTCCAATGTAGGGAACAGAAGAAAAATTGCGGACTTATGTTGGTTTAACCTGTGGAAACAGAATTGTAAGGTGCCCTGGTTAGTTGTCTGAAAATATTGAAATTTGTCTGGCTGGTATTATGAAAATCTGAAATTCAGTTATTGTTGAACCTGTTGGTTGATATGGATGGTTCTGTGAAATCTGAAATTTTGTATCATGGAGTCTGAGCATTCCTGTAGGCTGTAATTGATCATGGATCAACAAAGTTTTATTTAATAATCTGAATAAGAGACAAAGTTAATTTGTAGAGTACTTGTAGAGCCAGTTGTGTGTTAGTGTCCAGACTCCAAACATGAAACTGACCGTGCTCATATTTGATCGTTTCAGTGATCTTTTTTTTTTGAGTTATGAGAAGGAGCAAATATAAAACTCTATATTTGTTGTCATCCCCATGTACCATCTGATGGATTCTAGACCGTATGCATCTGATTTTTTTCCTGAATCATGTGGACATCGCAAACTCTTACAAACTAGCTACATAGAGTTGCCCTTTTTTCTGTCCTGAATCATCTAGATGTCGTAAAATGTTACAAAACAGCTACATAGAATTCGCCTCTTTGTTTTCTGCCCTGAACCATCTAGATGTTGCTACATGTTACAGACCATTGGATTGACATTTTCTTTTGATTGGAATGGAATCCAATCCTGCTCTTTTATGCTGCTGTTCCCCAGCCAAAACCGCGTTGCCACCGAACGACCTGCTCAGATCAGCGACGGCGAGGCAGAGGAGGCACTTGGCGACACGAAGCAGCGGCTCATCGCCCTCGGAGACGAGCACGGACGATTCCCAGTCCCCGAAACAAGAGAAGGTAATCCACGTACTGAATAAACTTCAACTGATGCACCTCGCCGGGAACACCCAAAATTAACCTCGCCGGGGGCACGCGTTTGGTTGCAGGCACCATTTGGGTACACGAGGAAAGACGTGCTGCTGATCGGCGTCGGCGTCACCGCCTTCGGCGTCGGGCTCAAGTACGGGCTGGAGGTGAGGCGCCATGCCCAACCATGATTGGAAGCTTTCCGCGTTTGATATTTCAGTTCGTTCAGTCACTGACGCCGCCGAGACAAAACGCTACGTGCGCGCAGCTCGTTGGGGTGGACCCCCTGCAGGCCGGCAACGTGGTGCAGCTGCTGGTGGTGCTCGGGATGACGGTGGGGTGGATCTCCACCTACATGTTCCGGGTGGCCAACAAGGACATGACCTACGCGCAGCAGCTCAGGGACTACGAGAAGCAAGTCATGGAGGTTGGGAGCTTGTAGCTTTGGCACCATCTCTGCACAATAGTTGCTCGCTTTGCGGCTTCTGAATTCTCACATCTGCTATCACTGCAGAATAGGAACTGATCATCGTGGGTGTGTTGCTTTTGCTGTTGCAGAAACGGCTGGAGAGCTTGTCGGAGGCTGAGCTGCAAGCTCTGCTGGAGCAAGTGGAGGAAGAGAAGCAGCGCCTGCCGCAGAACCCGGAGGAGCCTAACGCCGTCACCTTCAAGAAGAAATGAGGAGCACACCACAGTCCACACTCCCCGCAGAAATGGTCAAACGGACGCCGTTCTTCGACATGTCTATAGCATAGCTTCAGTAGCTACGTAGCTCGATCGCTCTGTAAAGATTTGTACAATACGCCCGCTAGGCCTAGTGCTGTCAAGCTTGTTTGGATCCAGGCTAAAGTTTAGTTCTTGTGGCCTCGAATGTTCGGATTGCTAATTTGGAGGACTAAACATGAGCTAATTATAAAACTAATTGTACAAGTCCTGGGCTAATTCGTGAGACGAATCTATTAAATCTGATGAATTATTAATTCATCATTAGTTGTAGTTCACGATGGTCAGCCTTCCTAGTTGTTGTATAGTTTTCACAGTAGTTCCGGCATTTATTTTGTTTCTCCAGAAGTTACATGGTTTTTGTTTCTCCAGACCAATAGCTCATGATTGTTGGCCTACCTTGTCTGTTTTGGGTTACCAAAGTAGTTCAGGATGTTTTTTTTTCAATTTCCATAGGATATATGGACCCCACAATGACCTACAGCTCATGATGGTCGGCCAACCTCGCCACTTTGTGGCAGCCAGAGTAGTTCCCAAATTTTTTCTACAGCTCATGATGGTCGGCCAACCTCGCCACTTTGTGGCAGCCAGAGTAGTTCCCAAATTTTTTCTTTTTGCAGAAGATACATTGACCCAACAATAACCTGTAGCTCATGATTGTTGACCTTCCTTGTCGGCTCTAGATTACCGAAGTAGTTCAAGATTTTTTTTCTATTTCCATAGGATATACGGACCCAACCATGACCTATAGCTCATGACGGTTGGCCTTCCTAGTCACTCCATGGTTACCGAAGTGGTTTGGAAATTCTTTTGGTTTCTCAAGACGATATATGGACCCACAATGAGCTGTAGCTCATAGCTCATGGCGGTCGGGTTTCCGAACTGCCCTAGGGTAGCCGGAGTAGTTCTAGAATTTTGGTTTCTCTAGAGGATATATGGACCCAACCATGAATGAAAACTCATAACGGTCGATTTATCCAGTTGCTTATGGGTTGTCGCAGCGGTTTGATGAATTTTTTCTCCACATGAATATGTGGACCCAACCATGATGTGTACCTCATGATCGTTGGCCTTCCTTATCGCTCCAATGTTACCGAAGCAGTTCGGGATGTTTTTTGCATTTCAAGAGGACAAATGGACCGAACCATGACCTATAGCTCACGACGGTCGACACTCCTAGTTGCTCCAAGTTAGTGGAGTACTTCAAAGAATTTTCAATGTTTCCAAGGGATATATAGATCCAACTATGACCTATAGCTCACGATGGTCAGCCTTCCTAGCTGTTGTGTGGTTTCCACAGTAATTCCAGGATTTTTTGTTTCTCCAGAAAATACATGGACCCAACCATGACCTGTAGCTCATGATTGTTGGCCTTCCTTCCCATTCTGAGTTACCAAAGTAGTTCAGGATTTTTTTTATTTCCATAGGATATATGGACCCCATCATGACCTACAGCTTATGATGGTCGGCCATCCTCATCACTTTTTGGTAGCCAGAGTAGTTTCGGAATTTTTTCGTTGTCCAGAAGATACATAGACCCAACAATGACCTGTAGCTCATGATTCTTGGCCTTCCTTGTCGGCTCTGGGTTACTAAAGTAGTTTAGGATTTTTTTTCTATTTCCATAGGATATACGGACCCAAACATGACCTATAGCTCAAGATGGTTGGCCTTCCAAGTCGCTCCATGGTTACCGAAGTGGTTTAGGAACTTTTTTGGTTTCTCAAGACGATATATGGACCCATCAATGAACAGTAGCTCATGGTGGTCAGGTTTCCGAACTGCTCTAGGGTAGCCGGAGTAGTTCTAGAATTTTTGGTTTGTCTTGAGGATATATGGACCCAACCAGTCGCTTATGGGTTGTCACGGCGGGTTGATGAATTTTTTCTCCAGATGAATATATGGACCCAACCATGATGTGTAACTCATGATTGTTGGCCTTCCTTGTCACTCCATGGTTACTGAAGTAGTTCGGGATTTTTTTGTTTCTCCAGAAGATACATGGACCCAACCCTGACGTGCAGGTCATGATTGTTAGCCTTCCTTGTCCAGGTTACCAAAGTAGTTCAGGATATTTTTTCGATTTCCATAGGATATATGGACCCCACCATGGCCTACAACTCATGATGGTCGGCCAACCTCACCACTTTGTGGTAGCCGGAGTAGTTTCGGATTTTTTTTATTTATCCATAAGATACATAGACCCAACAATGACCTGTAGCTCACGATTGTTGGCCTTGCTTGTTGGTTCTGGGTTACCGAAGTAGTTCAATATTTTTTTCTATTTCTATAGGATGTACGGACCCTAACATGACCTATAGCTCATGAGGGTTGGCCTTCCTAGTCATTCCAGGGTTACCAAAGTGGTTTGCGAATTTTTTATGGTTTCTCGAGACAATATATGGACCAATCAATGAACTGTAGCTCATGGCGGTCAGGTTTCCGAACTGCTCTAGGGTAGCCAGGGTAGTTCGGGAATTTTTAGTTTCTCTAGAGCATATGTGGAGCCAACCATGAATGAAAACTCACGACAATCGATTTTTCTAGTCGCTTCAGGGTTGTCGAAGCAGTTTGAGCATTATTTTCTCCACAGGATATGTGGACCCAACCGCGACGTGTAGCTCATGATTGTTGGCCTTCCTAGTTCCTCCATGGTTACCGATGTAGTTCGGGATTTGTTTTGTGTTTCCATGACCCAACCATGACCTATAGCTCACGACGGTCGGCATTCCTAGTCGCTCCGAGTTAGTGGAGTACTGCAAAAAAAATTGTGTTTCCAAAGAATATATAGATCCAACTATGACCTATAGCTCATGATGGTTAGCCTTCCTAGTTGTTGTGTGGTTACCAGAGTAGTTCTGGGATTTTTTGTTTCTCCAAAAGATACATGGTCCCAACCCTAACCTGTAGCTCATGATTGTTGGCCTTCCTTGTTAGTTCTGGGTTACCAAAGTAGTTCACAAGTTTTTTTTTATTTCCACTAGATATACGAACCCCACCATGACCTATAGGGTTTATGGTGGTCGACCATCCTCGTCACTTTGTGGTAGCCGTAGTAGTTCTGAATTTTTTTTCTTCTCCAGAAGATACATAGAACCAACCATGACTTTTAGTTCATGATTGTTGGCCTTCCTAGTTGGCACTGGGTTACCAAAGTAGTTCAGGAATTTGTTTCTATTTGCATAGGATATACGGACCCAACCATGACCGATAGCTCACAACCGTTTGCCTTCCTAGTCACTCCAGTTTTACCGAAGTGGTTTGCCAATTTTTTTGGTTTCCTAACCACTCTAGAGTAACCATAGCAGTTCAGGAAGTTTTGGTATCTGTTGAGGATATATGGACCTAACCATGATAGAAAACCCACGACGGTCGATTTTTCTAGTCGATTTAGGGTTGTCACAGCGGTTTGAGAAATGTTTTCACCACAGGTTATGTGGACCCAACCATAATGTGTAGCTCATGATTCTTAGCCTTCCAATTCGCTCCATGGTTACCGAAGTAGTTCGTGATTTTTTTCGTTTCCAAAGGACAAATGGACCCAACCATGACCTATAGCTCATGACGGTTGGCATTGCTTGTCGCTACGAGTTAGTGGAGTACCTCAAAGAATTTTTTGTGTTTCGAATGGATATATAGATTTCACTAGCTCGTGATGGTCAGCCTTCCTAGTTGTTGTGTGGTTTCAAGAGTAGTTCGAGGATTTTTTTTGTTTCTCCAGAAGAAACATGGACCCAACCATGACCTGTAGCTCATGATTGTTGGCTTTCCTTATCAACTCTGGGTTACCAAAGTTGTTCAGGATTTTTTTTTAAATTTCCATAGAATATACCTATAGCGGTCGATGGTTGGCCATCCTCGTCACTTTGTGGTAGCCGGGGTAGTTCTAGAATTTTTCTTTCTCCAGATGATACGTACAACCAACCTTGACTTGAAGCTTATGATTGTTGTCCTTCCTTGTCAGTACTGGGTTACCGAGGTAGTTTAGGATTTTTTTTCTATTTCCATAGTGTATACGACACAACCATGACCTAGAGCTCACGACAGTTGGCCTTCCTAGTCACTCCCGGGTTACCGAAGTGGTTTCGGATTTTTTTTGGTTTTTCGAGATGATATATGGACCCATCAATGAACTGTAGCTAATGGCGGTCAGGTTTCCTAACCGCTCTAGGGTAACCGGAGTAGTTCAGGAATTTTTAGTTTCTTTGGAGCATATATTGACCCAACCATGAATGAAAACTCATGACGGTCGATTTCTCTAGTCGCTTCAGGGTTATCATAGCGGTTTGAGGAATTTTTTTCTCCATAGGATATGTGGACCTAACCATGACATGTAGCTCATGATTGTTGGCCTTCCTAGTCGCTCCATGGTTACCGAAGTAGTTTGGGATTTTTTTTTGCATCTCCAAAGGACAAGCGGACCCAATCATAACCTATAGCTCACGACGGTCGGCATTCCTAGTTGCTCCGAGTTAGTGGAGTACATCAAAGATTTTTTTGTGTTTCCAAAAGATATATAGATCCAACTATGACCTATAGCTCACGATGGTCAGCCTTCCTAGTTGTTGTGTGGTTACCAAAGTAGTTCTGGGATTTTTTGTTTCTCCAAAAGATACATGGTCCCAACCCTGACCTGTAGCTCATGATTGTTGGCCTCCTTTGTAAGTTCTAGGTTACCAAAGTAGTTCACAAGTTTTTTTATTTCCACTAGATATACGAACCCCACCATGACCTATAGGGTTTTTGGTGGTCGACCATCCTCGTCACTTCGTGGTAGCCGGAGTAGTTCCGAATTTTTTTCTTCTCCAGAAGATACATAGAACCAACCATGACTTTTAGTTCATGATTGTTGGCCTTCCTAGTTTGCACTGGGTTACCAAAGTAGTTCAGGAATTTGTTTCTATTTGCATAGGATATACAGACCCAACCATGACCGATAGCTCATGACGGTTGGCCTTCCTAGTCACTCCAGGGTTACCCAAGTGGTTTCACAATTTTTTTGGTTTCTCGAGATGATATATGGACCCATTATTAAACTGTAGCTCATGGTGGTCAGGTTTCCTAACCACTCTAGGTTAACCGGAGTAGTTCGAGAATTTTTAGTTCCTCTGGAGCATATATGGACCCAACCATGAATGAAAACTCATGATGGTCGATTTTTCTAGTCACATCAGGGTCGTCGTAGCGGTTTGAGGACTTTTTTTTCTCGAAAGGATATTTGGACCCAACTGTGACGTGTAGCTCATGATTGTTGGCCTTCCTAGTCGCTCCATAGATACCGAAGTAATTCGGGATTTTTTTTGCATTTCCAAAGGACAAGCAGACCCAATCATAACCTATAGCTCACGACGGTCGGCATTCCTAGTCGCTCCGAGTTAGTGGAGTACTTCAAAGATTTTTTTTGTGCTTCCAAAGGATATATAGATCCAACTATGACCTATAGCTCACAATGGTCAGCCTTCCTAGTTGTTGTGTGGTTACCAGAGTAGTTCTGGGATTTTTTGTTTCTCCAAAAGATACATGGTCCCAACCCTGACTTGTAGCTCAAGATTGTTGACCTTCCTTGTTGGTTCTAGGTTACCAAAGTAGTTCACATTTTTTTCAATTTCCATAGGATATACGGACCCCACCATGACCAACAAGGTTTAGGGTGGTCGACCATCCTCGTCACTTTGTGGTAGCTGGAGTAGTTCCAGAATTTTTTTCTTTCTCCAGAAGATACATAGACCCAACCATAACCTGTAGCTCATGATTGTTGGCGTTCCTTGTTCGCACCAGGTTACCAAAGGAGTTCAGGAATTAGTTTCTATTTCCATAGGATATACGTGTCGGGCATACACCCCAGGTCCATGAGTAGGCCTTGAACGGCCCACCAAGGGACGTACTCGGACAAGATCAGTACAAGGATGGGCGTATCCTACTCGGATTAGTCTTGTATGTTTATGGAAAACTACTCGGGCCATTACCAAGTGGAACTCTGTAATAGTACCCGACTAGGACTCAGACTTGTAACCTTGCCCTCCCATGTATATAAGGCTGGGCAGAGAGCCCCCTCAAATAGACCTGAACAGAGAGACATCATCTCAACATACATCAATACAAACCAACACATAGGACGTAGGGTATTACGCGATCTAGCGGCCCGAACCTGTCTAAATCGTGTTTCTTGCGTCACCATTGATTCCTTGATTCTCGACGACCCTTACCGCACAAAAGACCACCTAGGGTACCCCCTAGGCGGGTTGCCGGTCTAAAACACCAATAGCTGGTGCGCCAGGTAGGGGTGCTCGTCGAGTTTCTCAGCGCGAACTCAATGGCAAAGGTCATCATCAGGCCTGTCTTCTTCATCGAAGCCGGCACCACCTTCGTTTTTGGATCCTGGCTTTGCGTCGCCGAAGGCTCGGGATCGTTCCGACGCTAGATCGTCGACGTTCAGGAGAAGAAACCAGAAAATCTGACTAGAAAAAACCAAGATTTCAAAGTCGACGAGTTCGAGTTCGACTACGCGTCGGATTCGACTTCGCCCCGGACTACTCCAACCCTCCGCTCAGGGGTCGGGCGCACCCGACCCCAGGACTCAGGGTCGGGCGAGGCGGAGTTCCACCCTCAAGGGGTCGGGTGCATCCTGTAGGGATACGAGGTAGGCTACACTAGCTCAAATAAAAAATTTCTACCGCGTAAACCAGGAAAATTGCCGTATAAGGATCACGGGATTACCACTCGACGCACGACTAGTGCGGAAGATGTAGGTTCGCGTCGGTGCAGCGAAGTGGATCAGCGTAGTCGTACGTAGTCGATCACTTCGACGTCCAGTAGCTCCTCAGCAGCTCATCCACGTGCAGCAAGGTCTCCCTCGTGCCGTGGCTCGTCGTTGGCTCGTCGTGGCTCGTCGTGGCTCATCGGTGGCTCGTCCAAGTGCAGCAGGCACAACACCTCCAAGGTATCCACACGTGCAGGGAGGAAGCATCGCAAGCCGGATTGCTAGATCCGCGAGTTGCAACAGGCGAGGGCGTGGGAGGCGCGACAGCTGTGTTTCGCCAAAAAGGTGTAAACCCTAGGGCGCCCCCACCCCTCTATTTATAGAGGTTCCTAACGGGCCTCTGGGTCCGAGGCCCATTAGTACTTCTAAACTTAATCCAACTCGGATCACATCCGAATTGGGCTTCCAGTGTGGCGGAACCGCCCAAATTAACCTGACTAAAATGCATTCAAGTCGCCTGACACGCGATTATGCACTTTAAGCAAGTCAACTTGGTCGACCGTCGGATTTCCTCCGATAAACCACATAACAGGATCGACAAGCATTGCTCACGCGAAGGTGAGTAGCACAGAGGTTACAACATTCCATCATGACAACATAGTTCAACAATTTATTACATCAGAGTTTTTGAAAATTTGACCAAAATTTGCAAGGTTCGAAGTCAAATAAAACTAGAGGAAGCTAAACGTCGATACATGACATCATGACGGAGCCGATCATGACATCAAAAACTCCTTCCTTCGCCGTCCGAGGAAGGATCCCACTCGACGGTCCAGCCTGGAGGAAGCTGGGTCAGCCAAGTGGTACCAACACCCAAGCTATTGACATTACCTGAAAAAGATTAGCCACAACAAGGCTGAGCAACTAGTACTCAGCAAGACTGACCCGTTGGAAAGACACGACCGAGACCTAGACATGCAAGGCTTTCTGGCTCTGGGGTTTTCTTTGCCAAAAGCGCCTAAGTCAGTCCTTACTTTCAACATTTTAGCTCATGTTCTATGTTCTTTATCCAATCTAGATTAGCAACTTATACTAAACAAACATGGTTTCCAAGCAATTACTGAACAAGCATCAAGATTTAAAATCATCATCATGTTCCATCTTTACTCAGTGCAGAATAGCGATCAAGTAGTCCCAATCTGTGAGAGGCAGACGAATCGATTCGAATTTATTAACCATGCATGGTAAACCTAATCTTGCGACATCCGCGCACCACGAAGGGTCGCTTCATTTGTCAGCCGTCCCCATCGATCCCTTAGGCACGTGTCAGGGCCAACTTCCTTTGGCATGCAATGCTCCACAGTCCCGGCCTATTGCTGCACTGTGACCGCACTTGCACCCACATGATGCTCCATGGGAACGACGTTCCAAGGACAGTCGGAGGGTATGCCACGCCCCAGTTCAATCAGGTACTAGGCTTCCCCATCCCATACTAGGTATGAGATTAGTACTTTCAAACACTTGATCACGAACGCCGACACGTTTCGACCTTAGTTCATTTTCATTTAGACAGACGGGGCAATCCACCAAGTATCGAACACAAGCCTGACCCCGTCCGTCATCCTTATGGTTGCGACAAATCTGAAACATTCAACTCCTATAACTCGCGAGTGACAGGAGATCACTCGACTTTTACCGAAACCTATTAAGCAATGCAACTACTCGGTCTTAGCAACTAGTATTCAAAAACAAGGTACTAGGTTATGCATCTAAGGTTCCATTACAACTCCTCGAAACGTAAATGCGCAATCAAGTACTCAATAATATTGCATGAACTCAAGATAGGAATTTATGCTCCGGGGCTTGACTTCAGGAAAAGCTTGCGGGTCCTCAGGGTCTTGCTCCGGGTCGGGCTCTCCTTCGAAGGGGTGCAGTTCCTTGGCGGGGTCTTCTTTTGGCGCCGGGTGAAGCTCGTACGTTCCGTCGGCGAGATTCAACTCTACACGGAAATGCAATGCAGGATTAAACATTTTAGATGGTTATTTCAACATACTCATGTTTTAACACGGACACTTGTAGCAAAGCTACAAGAAAGGTGGGGGAGTTCAACTTCTGTTGGTGGAGAGCAGGATGAGAGGGTCGGATTGGGGAAAACTTAGGGTCTGACCCTCAGGTTTAAGGAAAACCGTACCGATGTCCTCAGACTCAACACAGAGGAATCCCCGAAAATATTTCACCGATACCCTTGGGTAAAAGAAAAAGTTACAACCGAGCCCTCGGGCGAGGCGGAGAAAGGGTCGGCGAAACTTGGCAGGGTCGGGCGAGGCGAACGGGAAAAGGTCGAGCGAGACGAAAAGAAAATGGGTCGGGCGAACCGGAACAAAGGGGTCGGCTGAAACGAAAAGGACAGGGGTCGGGCGAAACGAAAAGGACAGGGGTCGGGCGAGACGGAAAGGACAAGGAGGTTAAGTAGCTTACCTCTAGGTCTACCGGTGAAGCCTTGGGGCCGAACAGGAGTGGGCTGGGGCGGAAAGTCGTACGCGCTAACGCTTGGGCAGTGGCGAGACTTCGACGGTGGTCCGGCGGCGGCGGTGCTTCTTGCGGCAACAGCAAGCTCGAGTACCGCGCGGAGGAGCGGGCGGCTGGTCTGTTGGGGAAACGGCTTGAGGGTGGCGACGAAGTCGCCGGAGTGTGGGGGTGGCGCAAGGGTGAGCTCCACGGAAGCTCAGCGGCGGCACGGGGAGAAAGCGGCTCAGATGCGGCGGTGGCAAAGGGGTGGCGTTGCCGGTGAGGGGGTTCCCTTTTATAGGCCGGGGTGGCGCGGAGGGTCGAGGCGAGGCTCCGGTGGGGAAAGGATAGGGCCGGGAGCGGCGAGTGCTCAGGCGAGGCGGCCATTGGCCGACGACGCCATTGGGCAGGGGAGGCGGAACTTCGGGTGGTCTTCGGCGGCGATTGGCCTTAGGCGGCGCGCGTCTGGGGCTTCCGGTTTGTCGGGCGGGCGAGGCAGAAAGGCTACCGTGGGGGTTGGGCGAGCGGGCGGAGGCGCGGGACGTCGGGGGCGTCTCAGCTTTCTTGGCGAACGGGCGGAACAGGGTTGGTGGAGCAGAGCCGTGGCAGGTGGAAGGCGACCTGCGCGCGGCCGGCAATTGGCTAGCCTTGTGCTCGCTCCGTCCTGTCGCGGGCGCGGGTTGGCGCCGTGGCTCTCGTCCTATCGCTGTCGCGCTGGTGATAGGGCGCCGGCGAGCTGCCGGTGGCTGGCGGCCACGCGGCGCGCGGCGCGCGAGCGAACATGCTCGGGCGCGCGGGCGTCGAGGCTCCCTTCGGGCAGCAAGCCCAACCAGCTTTGGAGCGATCTTTCTCCGAATCTTTCAACACAACTCCCAAAACTCCTTTAAACAAACTTGTTCAACTCTGATCGTTCTTCAAACTTTGTTTAAGGTGTTAGTTCAGATTGTGAAAGGATTCAAAGATATTTCCGGCCAAAGCTAGCCAAAATCTGGAATTCCAGACTTAGGATTTAAGGCATCCGGGGTGAGTTGACTGGTTTACCTCATTTTGACCGGGGTTTTGAACAAGTTCGGGTCCGATTTGGATCTGGGTCAGTGTAAGAAAGTTGGAACACTCTCGAGGTACTACAACTTCTATTAAGGCTCTGACTCGAGTTTAGATAGGAAAACGGGAGATGAAAGCTTGCAAAGATGGAGAAAAACTCGAATTCCAGGACTTAAGAGATTTCAGGGTCCTTTTAGGAAAGCCGGCTTTGGTTGCTGTTTTTGACTCCCTTCCACTCCGAATTAGTCAAGGTGCCTTTAACAAAAGTTGTTGGAATTTAAAAGTTTTACAACTCTTTTTTTTTTGGGGCAGAAACTTAAGTTTGTATAAAAAAAAATTCGAGCTTTAATTCTAACTCCAAAAAGAGCTTCTTAGGTTTATAAAGGTCATTTCACTTCTTTAAATTAAGGATTTATCACTGGTTTAGAGTTAAAAGTACTTAATTTAGGTAGAGTTGTTACATCCAGCCCCTTAAGTGTGTGACCCTATGGGTTCGGATACGTATAGACATGGCCCGAGTACTCCTACTCGGCCCAATAGTCGGTAGCAGCCTCTAGCAAGACGTGCCAACTCCTATACGCACACGAAGATCATATTAGACGAACCATCACAACATAATATACATGCTATTCCCTTTGCCTCACGATATTTGGTCTAGCTTCAAGCCGACCGCTCTTTCTCGATCCTGTGATTCGGAATCCCTTTGTAGGTTAACGATTAACCGTACGTAGCATGGCCATGCATTTTCGGATCCGATCACTCGAGGGGGCCAGAGATATCACTCTCAATCAGAGAGGGGCAAATCCCATCTTGATTGACCATGTCTCATAGCATGCTTCTTGACAAACCCGAAAGCTACCTTTATAACTACCCTGTTACGGCGTAGCGTTTGATAGCCCCTAAGTAGGTCGATCCACATCTTGAATACATGCGACAATCTCATGTCTAAGGACAAAGCGTATGTTGTTTAAAGAGAGAACTACTTCTCGTGTTGGGTCAATCCTAGCACATGTCTCCACATGTGTCCACATTATTAGTTCAACATCTCCATGTCCATGACTTGTGAAACATAGTCATCAACTAATACATGTGCTAGTCTAATATTCATGTGTGTCCTCACATGAACTCCGACTAGGGACAACTTTAGAATAACCATACAAGTAAAGAGTTTCACATACAATTCACATAATTGCAAATCAATTCAAGTAGCCTTTAATGGATATTCAATGAACACAATATACAAATCATGGATAAAAATTGGAATATCATCATCTCTATGATTGCCTCTAGGGCATACCTCCAACACATCCGACCCCGGGACTCAGGGTCGGGCGAGGCGGAGTTTCACACACAAAGGGTCGGGCTCAGCCGACCCCAGAACTCAGGGTCGGACTCGCTTTGGACTCGTCGATCCCAGTCAGCATCCAAGTCGGTTTCGACTTCAAAGTGGTTCAAGCACTGACTCCGCAACGCAACCAAAGTCCACCAAGGTTTTCTTGCTCGAACCCGAGTCGAACTCGGGCATGACGAAGACGTCGACTCCGACTCGTCCTATTCACCAGAGATACCATTATCTGGTCCAGCCCAAGGGTTGGTAATAACTTCGACATCACAAGGCCGATTCGTCCACTGGCCGGGATTGCGACCACCTCTTCTCGACCGTGACTACGACTCGCGCCTCGTCGCCCATATAGACAACCTACCATATCAAGAAGGCGTTCCACTCAACCGCGAGGAAAGTTACACAGAGATTGCAACATCAAGCTTCGGAAGCTACTACCCGGACAGGGAGATACTTGTTATTACTCAGAATAACAACCCGGGTGCTAGCCAGAATAGAACCCCCAGGCGATTAGCACAAGTCGACAACATCTCCGAAGATGAATCTACTGCTGACGCCCCTCACGGTGAAACCTCCGAGCAGCACAACCAACAAAGGGCGCGCAATGCTACTCGAGCCGAGCGACGACAGTTGATGGCTACAGATATCCCCATTACGAATCTTGAAAGGGCTTTCAACGCAGTTCAGGCTCAGGAGCACAATACTCCACTCGCGGCCATCGCCTCAATCAACCTTTTAACTACGTTGATGCCTCAGGATAGGGACAACGCAGCCACAGCTCAACTCATGCAGCGCGGCAACGGCCTGATCGCACAACTCGCGGAGCAAGCTTACAAGCTACTCGACAAAGAATCACCAATCCCGTCTGTTCCTTGTATCACATCTCCTCAAGAAGGTAGCAGGGGAGCTACAGACAGAAACGCCGCCCCACGAAATGATGATGCAGTCAACCAACCTCGGAAACACAGCCAAGGTCCAAGCAAGCATAAAGCTCCTACTCGACATAAGGATGTTGGTGAGGTCAGCTGCACCAACTCGGTTAAAAGCATCCGCCCTACTCGGAAGATCCGCGAAATGTCCAACTTCAGTGATCTATGAGAAATTCTCAACAGTCGGCGCGAACGAGAAGTTGACAGCTACAACCACTTTCCTGCTTTCACAAACCGGGTAATAAAAACAAAATTACCCGATAAGTTCAAGCCAACCGGAATCACCAAGTACGACGGCAAGCAAGACCCAATTCAATGGCTACGTTGTTACTCCCTAGCCGTCCAAGCAGCCGGGGGCAATAACGACACCAAAGTTATCCATTTCCCCATATGCATGGAAAACGCACCACTGACCTGACTCGAGTCACTCAAACCCAAGTCCATTGATTCTTGGGCAGACTTGACAAAGGCTTTCACCAACAACTTCGCCGGCTCCATGGCTCGACCAGGCAACAAGATCGACTTAAGACAAATTAAGCAAAAAGAAGGCGATACCTTACGCGACTATCTGCGACGGTTCTTCGAAAAAAAGGTTACCATAGTTGACATCTCCGAAACAGACGTCATTGAGTGCTTCCAAAATGGACTCTATGACTGATGAACATACCAAGACTTCGGTCGCCGACGACTAGCTGATGTCAAAGAACTCAAAGTCATGGTGCAACAGTGGGCTAACGAAGAAGACAAAGAGCGAGAACGTTTTAGTTCCCACCGTAACCGCGGACGCAACAACAACCACAACAACAAACCAGATAGAACTCGGCATAACGACGCTCGGAACTCCTATCCGAGTAACCACAGTCGCAAAATGAAGCCCGACAACACCGTTGCTGCCATGACCAGCTCCGGAAAAAAGGGACACCGCAGAAACGACGAAGGGCCAACCTTCACAGAGCTACTCAAAAAGCAGTGCCCATGGCACCTGACTAGCAAGCACTCGGCGATAGACTGCTACAGCATGCGCCGAGTCATGCAAGACTTACCCGCACCACCACCCCCTGAAGAGTACACCAAGAACAAAGATAAGGGTAAAAATAAAGCCCGCAACGACGAAGATGAGGAAGGCGACTTCCAAATAGCTTCCAAAACCGTCAACGTCAATTTCGGCGGTATCCCAGGCACTGCATCCAAGCGAGCCAACAAACTCGTACTTAGGGAGATCATGGCCATTGAGCCAACGGACCCCACACCGTTAAAATGGTCAGAAGTTCCAATTTCTTTCAGTAGAAAAGATCAATGGACCAAATTTTCAGAACCAGGCCGTTTCCCACTAGTCCTGGATCCAGTTGTGGCAGGATCAAAGCTAACCAAAGTACTCATCGACGGTGGAAGCGGCCTCAGCGTTATCTTCGCCAAGCCATTAAGGAAGATGTGCCTCGACGTTACTGAAATGCTTACCCCAACGGATTCACCTTTCTACGGCATCGTGCCCGGAAACGTGGCTATACCACTAGGACAAGTTGTCCTTCCAGTCACCTTCAGAACTAAAGAATATTACCGCACCGAGTACATCAGATTCGAGGTTGCCGACTTCGAGACATCTTATCATGCTATACTCGGACGGCCAACACTCGCCAAGTTCATGGCCATACCACATTATGTCTACCTGGTACTCAAAATGCCATGCCCCAAGGGGGAGCTTACGCTACGAGGAGATCTCCGAAGATCCTATGCAAGCGACACCGAAGCCGTGGAAATTGCTGCGACTACTCAATCTCCTAGTCCCATGCAGCAAGTCTTCACAGCTTCAAAGAAGCTCCATCCAACCGAACTGGAGATCCCGGAAAACAAGTCAGGGTCCACAAAGGTGAAACCCGCCAGTAAGCAAGACTTCAAATCAGTCGACCTCCAGACCGGTGATCCTTCCAAGACAGCCCTGATCGGAACAGGGCTAGATCCTAAATAGGAATTCGCGCTCGTCAGTTTCCTTCGGGCTAACCATGATATCTTCGCTTGGAAACCGGCTGACATGCCAGGTGTGCCCAAGGAACTGATCGAGCATTCTCTCAATGTCGATCCCAAAGCTACTCCAAAATGGCAACGATTGTGCCGGTTCGCTCAGGACCGACGAGAAGCAATCCAAAAAGAGTTAGTCAAGCTACTAGCGGCAGGGTTCATCAAGGAAGTCTTTCATCCTGACTGGCTCGCCAATCCCGTGCTTGTTCATAAGAAAAACAACGAATGGAGAATGTGTGTTGACTACACCGACCTCAACAAACACTGCCTGAAAGATCCTTTCGGGCTACCCAGGATCGATCAAGTGGTTGACTCCACCGCTGAGTGCGCTTTGCTATGCTTTCTCGACTGCTACTCCGGCTATCACCAGATAAGCCTCAAAGAAGAAGATCAAGCCAAAACAGCGTTCATTACGCCCTTCGGAGCTTTCTGCTACAAAACAATGTCCTTCGGACTAAAAAATGCAGGAGCAACTTATCAAAGGGCTATACAGATGTGCTTCGAAAGGCAACTTCACCGCAATATCGAAGCTTATGTCGACGACGTCGTCGTCAAAACAAGAAACCGGGAGGAACTCATTGCTGACTTGGAGGAAACTTTCTCTAGTCTTCGCGCTTTCCGATGGAAACTCAATCCTACTAAGTGCGTCTTTGGAGTACCTTCCGGTAAACTACTCGGGTTCATCATTAGCCATCACGGCATTGAGGCCAACCCGGAAAAAATATCTGCCATCACAAACATGCAAGCACCAGCCAGCATTAAGGATATGCAGAAACTCACAGGCTGCATGGCCGCTCTCAACCGGTTCATCTCGAGACTTGGAGAACGGGGACTACCCTTCTTCAAGCTTCTCAAACGCCAGGACAAGTTCAAATGGATGGAAGAGGCAGATGAGGCACTAGTACAACTCAAAGACTTTTTGTCAAAGCCTCCTGTACTCACCGCTCCCTCTCCGAACGAAGACTTGCTCCTATACATCTCTGCTACTACTCATGTCGTCAGCACGGCAATAGTAGTCAAACGGTCTGAACCGGGCCACGCTTACAAGGTCCAACGACCTGTCTACTTCGTCAGCGAAGTACTCTCGGACTCCAAAACTCGGTATTCACCGATACAAAAGCTCTTATATGCTATTCTGCTCACCTCCCGGAAGCTGCGCCATTACTTCCAAGAGCACAACATCACAGTCATCTCCGATTTCCCGCTCGGCGAAATTCTCCATAACAGAGATGCCACGGGTAGAATCTCCAAATGGGCGGTTGAACTCGGAGCTCTCACTTTGAACTTCAAGCCAAGGACAGCCATCAAGTCTCAGGCTTTGGTCGACTTCATAGCTGAGTGGACTGAAAATCAAGTTCCAACACTGGGTCGAACGACCAGAACATTGGGTAATGTAATTTGACAGATGCCTCAAACTTGAAGGAGCCGGCGCAGGCGTCTTACTCATCTCTCCCAAGGGAGACCAACTCAAGTACGTGCTGTAGATATTCTGGGAAGCATCTAATAATGAAGCCGAGTATGAAGCACTCCTACACAGCCTTCGCCTCGCAATCTCCCTCGGCATCAAACGACTACTGGTATACGGCGACTCTCTAGTCGTTATAAACCAAGTCAATGACGAGTGGGACCGAAACAAGGACAACATGGACGCTTATTGCAAAGAAGTCCGTAAACTGGAAAACAAATTCTCCAGCTTGGAGTTTCATCACATCGTCCGCGACAACAACGTTGCCGCCGACGCTTTATCCAAAATGGGCTCAACTCGTGCAGAAGTTCCAGCAGGAATTTTCGTACATGAACTGCACAAGCCGTCCACACCTGAACAAGTCACACCACCAGTAGTCTCGGCTACTGACGTCTCTCCAGAAATCATGATGATAGAAGTCGACTGAAGGACACCCTTCATCGACTACATCAAAGATCACTAGTTACCATCCGACAAGAATAAAGCTGAGCAAATCTTCCGGCGAGTAAAAAATTACGTTCTAGTCGGAGATAAGCTCTACAGGAAAGGTGCGTCATCTGGAGTACTCATGAAGTGCGTCACCAGAGAAGCTGGCCAAGAAATACTAGAGGAGATTCATAGAGGAATCTGCGGCAACCACACCTCTTCGAGGACACTAGTTGGCAAGGCTTTCAGAGCAGGCTTCTACTGGCCAATGGCTCTGGCCGACGCCAAACAACTAGTTCAGAAATGCAAAGGTTGTCAATTCTTCACAAAACAGCAACATGTACCGGCCTACAAGCTAGTCACAATACCTCCAACATGGCCATTTGCCTGCTGGGGGCTCGACATGATAGGTCCATTACCAACTGCGCCAGGAGGATTCAACAGAGTACTCGTGGCAATCGACAAGTTCACCAAATGGATCGAGGTCAAACCAGTCACTTGCCCCAAGGCAGACCGGGTCCTCGACTTCTTGGACGAAATCGTACATCGCTACGGTTTTCCCAACAGGATTATCACATATCTAGGGTCAAACTTCAATAATCACGACTTTTGGGAATATTGCGAGAACAGCGGCATCGACGTCCGCTATGTCTCGGTTGCTCACCCGCGAGCCAACGGACAAGTCGAGCGTGCTAATGGCATGATACTCGACGCTCTGAAGAAACGACTACATGATGTTGGCAACACCAAAGGTGGCAGATGGTTCAAAGAGTTACCCAATGCCTTGTGGGGCCTACGTACCCAACCGTGCAGGACTACGGGGCTATCACCCTATTTTCTGGTATATGGCTCAAAAGCCATACTACCCGCCGACATCATGTGGCAATCACCATCCGTTGAACAATATGACGAAGAACTTGCAACAGAAACACGGCGAACAGATATAGACATTCTAGAAGAAACAAGATGCGCAGCACTAGTGCAATCCGCCAGATACCTTGACGGTTTAAGGCATTACCACGACCGCAACGTCAAGGAAAGATCTTTCAACTCAGGGCGATATGGTCCTTAAGCGTATCCAAGACACGTCAGGATTGCATAAACTCAATTCACCGTGGGAAGGTCCTTACATCGTATCAAAGGTTACGGGACCCGGATCTTACAGACTCTAAGAGCTCTCAGGAGAACAAGTGCCAAACTCCTAGAATATAGAACATCTATGTCGCTATTACCCATAGCAGCACCCGAGTAGTCGCTTCAAAGCAATAACTCATACTCGGGCCAACTGCCCGACTACCGACTTCAAAATATCTCAGCTTCGACAAGAACTTTCAGCTCAACAAGGATCATTGCCCTGGTACAAAATCTCCGTATCAATATTTCTTTACTGTAACAAGAGTACATTAGGTTACATACGAGTACAAGTACTTGGAATACACGAAGACTACAAGCAACTGCCTACTGGCGGGCTGTATTTAAGCCTCAGGCTTTTACTATATCACAAGGCCACTCAGGTCTGCCGACCACAAGAAGGAGGGCCCACACACAAGGAAGCTGCGCAAAACGCAGCCATGCCCAGGTACCCTACCCAAGGCAATGCCAAGAACTCCAGCATCGCCACTGCCTTGACAGCGACAACGACAAATCCGGCACGACGCGCCTAGAGGGAACCAAGGCTGCTCTTTTGCTAGCCTTGCGGAGCCCATCTACTCTACGGCCGCACTTCCACCTCTCTCAGAGCGGGATAAAGACTGCGGCACTCATCACCCATCACTCACGAGTTCAAGCGCGTACCCCACTGGATCACGAGCTGCAAGATGAGGCGTGCGACGAAACCTCCTACGAGGATTCTTCTAGCATCGCGGCTATCCCTACGAGCGCAGGAGTCTGTGGAGGGAAGGTGGCCTCAATCTACGAGGATTCTTCTAGCACCGGTGCACTCTTTGATGGCTCTCTACAGTCAAATAGAAGCAACCGAAGGTAATCCATCGCTACTCAAGAACTTGAGTTGGTTCGCTCACCAGATGGCCCTATTTATAACCGAAAGACACAACTACCACCTGCCCAAGAGTTACTATGCACCCGTGATCAATGAGTCTGACGACTCCTGACTCTGCCCACGTGACAGCACTCATGCCACAACGGACAAAAGAGTGCAGTACACCCGTGCATCCACAAAGGACAAAGGAGTATAGTACACCCGTGTCCCTCAAACGATGAGTACTCGATAGCATTGCGACTACTCGATACTCGGGACTACTACAAGCCAAGCATGGCCTACATCTCGGGGGCTTGGATTACTCCGACCCCAGGACCCAGGGTCGAGCGAGGCAGAGTTTTTTACCCTCGAAGGGGTCAGGCTCAGCCGACCCCAAGACTCAAGGTCGGGCGAGATGAAGCTTCTCCCCTAGAAGGTCAGGCCCAGCCGACTTCAGCACTTTGGGTTGGACAAAATAGAGTAAAACTACTCTTCGCAAGACAACTAACTTCAAACAAATCCAAAAGGCTTGATATTCAAAAGTATCAAAGTACTCGACACAAATACAAAAGTACATACAAAAGTACATACAAAAGCTCAAAGCTCTTCTAAGGAGACAAATTCCGACATCTTGGATGCAATAGGCTCCGCCTCCTCGAGGTACTGCGCATATGCTTCCTCTGTGCAGTTGCGAGCCACGCCATCACCAGCTGCCGGGTAGTAGGACTTCACAACTGCAAGAACCTGTTTGCAAACAGTCTTGCAAAGTCTCGCCACTTTACTCGGGGCAGCTTTTAGTCGCTCGACTAGCGATTGCGGCCCTGCGCCTTCCTCCACGGGGGCTATGGCGTTCACCAAGTCTTCGGCCGCTCTAGACAACTCTTGGAGTTCGCCCCGAAGCCTTCCCAGGGTCTGGGCATGGTCTCTGCATGCCACCATGGCCATGGAAAGCATCACGCCATTTTGCATCTTTCGGTCCCGCTGATGCTCGCAAGCAACTTGTGCTTCCGTCAGCGTGGCCCGAAGATGTTCGGCTTCATCTGCCACTCGGTCATGAGCGTTTCTCCAGTAAATAACTTGGCTCCTTGCAGCCGCTTCCTACTTCTTGAGCTCTACAAAACAAAGAACTCAGGCCACAGCCAACTATAGTTGGACACACCCAGAGTAGTCGAAACGCTTACCTTGATACTTCTTGTTCAAGGACTTGTAGCGGCTCTCCAATTTTTCCTGCAGAACCGCGTGATCCGTGCGTTCCACGGCAAAGGACTTCGCCCCAACTTCATGAACCTGCAAATCTTCTGTCAGTCGAGCACATTCCTGCTCCAGCTGATGGCTTCTTTCCTGAAAAAATCCAAGTATGGTGTGGTGAGTTTCAAGCCTCACAACTACTCGGGTCATACAACAAACTCAATAAGGACATCTACCTGGAAGCCCCGGAAAACATCGATGGCCCTCTGGAACTCCAAGTCAGAAGGCAGGCTAAGTACTGGCCTTTGGGTACTCTCCACAAGATGAGGAATCGTACCCAGAGTAGCACCTACAACATTTATCATGTCAGCTACCGGCTACGACTACAATAAAAAGACTACAGAGACATACCTGGAGCAGTCGCTTGTTTGGCTTTTTCAACTATGGCCAGCGATCCGCCAGAAGATGATGATAGGGTAGCACTTTCCGAGCCCGATGCAGCGGCAGGAACCTCCACCGAGCGAATTACGTCTTGAAGCATCGACATAGTAGCTCCAAGACGACCGGCGTCAACCTCGGGTACCTCTTCAACAGTCAAGTCCCCCAAATGGAACAGACATTGTGGTCGAGAGATCCGGCACTACCCCTGTCTCTACAGGGATAGTCTCCTCTGCATCTCTGCACCAAAAAATGTCACTACATGATTCTAAGACAACCCGACATCATTCAAACAGACAAGAAAGCTCACCGGGTTGAACGTGGCGGTAGTCGCACACGCTTCTTCTCGGCGACAGGCGGTCGAGTACTAGGAGCCGCAGGAATAGCCACCGGTGCTGTCTTCTCGCCAAGGCCTACAAAACCGAAGTCAAGACTATAGTACTACTCAAATGAATACAATCGGAAGGGACAATGCTTACCACTGGCGATCACATTGGACAGCAAAGTACCAGTAGCAAGTACTGGCGACACCTCCTTTGCAACGCCCGCTACTCCAGCAGGCAGCCCCAAGACTACTTGGTCAGCAATGCGCAGCATGGCAGACGATGGAGCAGGCGCGGGTAGCTTGGGGGCTACTCCAGTCTCTGTTGATGGCGCCTCCAGCACCATGTCAACAGACACATTACCGACTTCTAGGTCGGTCACGACCATTTCTTCAGAAACAGCCTCATCTTCACCAAGCGCCGTATCTACAGCCTTTACGAACAAAAACAAAATTCGCCACATCAATAATGAGTTCAAATTCATCAGTAACAGACAAGTTCACGACTACATACCTTGGTACCCCGAGACTTCTCAGGGGTTGAAGCAGACTTAGCCGCAGACATCTTGCGGACTACTCTGCGTCTCTTAACAGGAGGAGAAGGCTCGTCCTCCGACTCCGTGACAACAGCTTCCGACTTTTCTTCCGACTGCGCCAAGTAGCCGGCAAGAACTCGAGACTACAAACAACAAGTTGGCATCAGCAACAAGTATCACATAAGTCAAAAGAGAACAAGTTAGGAGCAAAAGACATACCACTTCTGGCTCGTACCAGGCGTCATACTGACGAAGGGCTGCAGGGATTACTGGTACTCCCTGATAGTTCCTAAAAAACTTAGCCAGCAGCGCCTCTACATCATCATCGGATATGTCCTCATCGGACATACGCGATGGATCCTTCAGACCTATGTACTCACTTCCCGAGTGAGCACGTTGTTGAAGTGGCTGGACCCTTCTCTTCAGGAAGCTGGCCGCCACGTTGATCCCAGTCAAACCAAGTGCCTTCAACTCGGTGATCTGCTGCATCAGGTGATCGAGCTCAGGGGTGTCCTCGGGCTCGCTCACCTAGTTTTCCGCATACTTGGGCGCGTGACCAGTCATCACAGGCAAACGAGGGTCATGGTTCCCGATGTAGAACCACATTTTCTTCCACTCCCCGTGGGAGTCGGTCAGGTTATACTCAATATACGCGCCTGAGTTCCTGAGTTGGAACCCGGCACCTCCAAAGACCTCTGTCCGTTGGGCACTCGGCTGAGGCTTACAACGGAACAGTTTCCTAAACAACTCGAGGCTTGGAGGAACTCCCAGGTAAACTTCACAAAGGTGTACGAAAATAGACATGTGTAGTACACCATTGGTATTCAAGTGGACGAGCTGAAGCTTGTAGTACTCGAGAATACCTCTGAAGAAGTCGGAGCTAGGCACCACCAACCCCCTTTCCACAAAATGCGCGAGCATCACCGTCTCGCTTGGATGCTCCTCAAACTGCCACGCATTGGGAAACGCGGGGTGCCACTCAAGAATCTCCTTCGGTTGAAGGAGCTTTGCCTCGACTAGCGCCTGGACCGCTTCCTCCTTCATCACCGAGTGTTGCCAGGTTGCCCCAGGCGGTGGCGGCGCAGTTTGGTTCGTCGGCCCCACCTTCGGCGCTGGCAGCACCAACTCCTTCCCTTTCTTGGATTTCACCTTGCCCGTCGCCGGAGCCTTGCCCTGAATCTTCTCGGGTTTCTTGCCCATCTTCTTGGTGCGCATTCGACGGACTCAACCTCAAGGTAGAAGGGGCTCGACACTCGGATCTTTCTCAAAAGGTGGCAATAGTGGTGGCGGCGGCACTGGCGGTGGCGAAATGCAGAACGGAGGCACAGAGGAGGAAGAAAAAGAAGATCTAATTGCCGTACGGCGTAACAGCAACTGAAAGGGGGCATTCCAGTTTTATCTCCGCCAGCCCCGGTTTCCACGCGTTGGTTGCGCAACGGACAGATTAATTGCATATTAATCACCTTAAACATCCAACAGCTACTCTATTCAACGGACTGCTGACCACTTCAACGACAAAGATCGCCTAAGTGCTTGGGGGCTGCGGGTACCGTACCCGTTGGTCAGTTTTTTCTTTTTCCAAAGATCTCCAAGGGTAAAATGGACAAAAGCTGGTTGGACCCTAAGCCTGACTCTTCGACTCAACCTAAGGCTTGGGGGCTACTCCATATGGAGTGCGATTGACATCGCACTACCATATAAATTACTCAGGACAGAAACAACTCGAAGGAGGAAAAAGAGTACCTTCCAGCCACGCGACAGTACTCGAGCACTTCAATCCGTGACCTCTATGACTAAGCTACTCGAATAGTGCTTGCAGTGTCCAAGACTGTGGCGCACGACTACAAAGTACTCGGGGGCTTGTCGGGCATACACCCTAGGTCCACAAGTAGGCCTTGAACGGCCCACCAAGGGACGTACTCGGACAAGATCAGAACAAGGATGGGCGTATCCTACTCGGATTAGTCTTGTATGTTTATGGAAAACTACTCGGGCCATTACTGAGTAGAACTCTGTAATAGTACCCGACTAGGACTCAGACTTGTAACCCTGCCCTCCCGTGTATATAAGGCCGGGCAGAGACCCCCCTCAAACAAACCTGAACAGAGAGACATCATCTCAACATACATCAATACAAACCAACACACAACATACATCTAGCGTCCGGAACCTGTCTAAATCGTGTTCCTTGCGTCACCATTGATTCCTTGATTCTCGACGACCCTTACCGCACAAAAGACCACCTAGGGTACCCCCTAGGCAGGTTGCCGGTCTAAAACACCGACAATACGGACCCGACCATGACCTATAGCTCATGACGGTTGGCCTTCCTAGTCACTCTAGGGTTACCGAAGTGGTTTGGGAATTTTTTTGGTTTCTCGAGATGATATATGGGCCCATCAATATACTGTAGCTCATGGCGGTCATGTTTGTGAACCACTCTAGGGTAAGTGGGGTAGTTCGGGATTTTTTTTTGCATTTCCAAAGGACAAATGGACCCAACCATGACCTATAGCTCACGACGGTCGGCATTCCTAGTCTCTCCTAGTTAGTGGAGTACTTCAAAGATTATTTTGTGTTTCCAAAGGAGATATAGATCCAACTATGACCTATAGCTTATGATGGTCAGCCTTCCTAGTTGTTGCGTGGTTTACAGAGTTGTTCCGGGATTTTTTGTTTCTTCAAAAGATACATGGTCCCAACCCTGACCTGTAGTTCATGATTATTGGCCTTCCTTGTTAGGTCTAGGTTACCAAAGTAGTTCACAAGTTTTTTTTATTTCCACTAGATATATGGACCCACCATGACCTATAGGGTTTATGGTGGTCAACCATCCTCGTCACTTTGTGGTAGCCGGAGTAGTTCGTGAATTTTTTCTTCTCCAGAAGATGCATAGACCCAACCATGACCTGTAGCTCATAATTGTTGGCCTTCCTTGTTGGCACTAGGTTACCAAAGTAGTTCAGGAATTTGTTTCTATTTCCATCGGATATACGGACTCGACCATGACCTATAGCTCATGACGGTTGGCCATCATAGTCACTCCAAGTTAGTGGAGTACTTCAAAGATTATTTTGTGTTTCCAATGGATATATAGATCCAACTATGACCTATAGCTTATGATGGTCAGCCTTCCTAGTTGTTGTGTGGTTTCCAGAGTAGTTCTGGGATTTTTTGTTTCTCCAAAAGATACATGGTCCCAACCCTGATCTATAGCTCATGAGTGTTGGCCTTCCTTGTCGGTTCTGGGTTACCAAAGTAGTTCACAATTTTATTTTGATTTCCACAGGATATACGTACCCCACCATGACCTATAGGGTTTAGGATGGTCGACCATCCTCATCACTTTGTGGTAGCCGGAGTAGTTCGGGAATTTTTGGTTTCTCTGGAGGAAATATGGACCCAACCATGACTGAAAACCCATGAAGGTCGATTTTTCGATTCGATTTAGGGTTGTCGCAGTGGTTTGAGAAATGTTTTCTCCACAGGTTATGTGGACCCAGCCACGATGTGTAGCTCATGATTCTTGGCCTTCCGAGTCGCTCCATGGTTACTGAAGTAGTTCAGGATTTTTTTTGTTTCCAAAGGACAAATGCACCCAACCATGACCTATAGCTCACAGCGGTCGGCATTCCTAGTCGCTACGAGTTAGTGGAGTACCTAAAAGATTTTTTTTTGTTTCCAATGGATATATAGATCCCATTATGACGTATATCTCAAGATGGTCATCCTTCCTAGTTGTTGTGTGGTTTCTAGAGTAGTTTCGAGATTTTTGTTTCTCTAGAAGATACATGGATGCAACCATGACCTTTAGCCCATGATTGTTGGCCTTCCTTGTTAGCTCTAGGTTACCAAAGTTGTTTAGGATTTTTTTAATTTCCATAGGATATACGGACCCCACCATGACCTATAGCTCATGACGGTTGGCCTTCCTAGTCACTCTAGGGTTACCGAAGTGGTTTGGGAATGCTTTTGGTTTCTCGAGATGATATATGAGCCCATCAATATACTGTAGCTCATGGCGGTCAGGTTCCTGAACCACTCTAGGGTAAAGTTTGGGATCTTTTTTGCATTTCCAAAGGACAAATGGACCCAACCATGACCTATAGTTCACAAAGATCGGCATTCCTAGTCGCTCCTAGTTAGTGGAGTACTTCGAAGATTATTTTGTGTTTCCAAAGGATATATAGATCCAACTATGACCTATAGCTTATGATGGGCAGCCTTCCTAGTTGTTGTGTGGTTTACAGAGTTGTTCTAGGATTTTTTTTGTTTCTCCAAAAGATACATGGTCCCAACCCTGACATGTAGCTCATGATTGTTGGCCTTCCTTGTCAGTTCTAGGTTACCAAAGTAGTTCACAAGTTTTTTTTATATCCAGACCCCCCCATGACCTATAGGGTTTATGGTGGTCAACCATCCTCGGCACTTTGTGGTAGCTGGAGTAGTTCCGGATTTTTTTTCTTCTCTAGAAGATACATAGACCCAACCATGACTTGTAGCTCATGATTGTTAGCCTTCCTTTTGGCACTAGGTTACCAAAGTAGTTCTGGAATTTGTTTCTATTTGCATAGGATATACGGAACCAACCATGACTGATAGCTCACGACGGTTGGCCTTCCTAGTCACTCCAGGGTTACTGAAGTGGTTTCGCAATTTTTTTTGGTTTCTCGAGACGATATATGAACCCATCAATAAATTGTAGCTCATGGCGGTCGGGTTTCCTAACCACTCTAGGGTGACCGGAGTAGTTCGGGAACTTTTAGTTCCTCTAGAGCATATATGGACCCAACCATGAATGCAAAACTCATGACGGTCAATTTTTCTAGTTGCTTCAGGGTTGTTACAGTGGTTTGAGAAATTTTTTCTCCACATGATATGTGGACCTAACCATGACGTGTAGCTCATGATTGTTGGCCTTCCTAGTCGCTCCATGGTAACCAAAATAGTTCGGGATTTTTTTTGTATTTCCAAAGGACAAATGGACCCAACCATGACCTATAGCTCACAACGGTCGGCATTCCTAGTCGCTCCGAGTTAGTGGAGTACATCAAATACCTTTTTTTTGTGTTTCCAAAGGATATATAGATCCAACTATGACCTATAGCTTATGATGGTCAGCCTTCCTAGTTGTTGTGTGGTTTCCAGAGTAGTTCTGGGATTTTTTCTTCCTCCAAAAGATACATGGTCCCAACCCTAACTTGTAGCTCATGATTGTTGGCCTTCCTTGTAGGTTCTGGTTTGCCAAAGTAGTTCACAATTTTATTCGATTTCCATAGGATATACGGACCCCACCATGACCTATAGGGTTTAGGGTGGTCGAGCATCCTCATCACTTTGTCGTAGCTAGAGTAGTTCCAGAATTTTTTTCTTTCTCCAGAAAACACATAGACCCAACCATGACTGTAGCTCATGATTGTTGGCCTTCCTTGTTGGCATGAGGTTACCAAAGTAGTTTAGGAATTTATTTCTATTTCCATAGGATATACGGACCCAACCATGACCTATAGCTCACGACGGTTGGCCTTCCTAGTAACTCTAGGGTTACCAAAGTGGTTTGGAAATTTTTTTTGTTTCTTAAGACAATATATGGGCCCATCAATAAACTGTAGCTCATGGCGGTCGGGTTTCCTAACACTCTAGGGTAAACAGAGCAGTTCAGGATTTTTTTTGCATTTCCAAAGCACAAGTGGACCCAACAATGACCTATAGCTCACGACTGTCGGCATTCCTAGTCGCTCCGAGTTAGTGGAGTACTTCAAAGATTATTTTGTGTTTCCAAAGGATATATAGATCCAACTATGACCTATAGCTTACGATGGTGAGCCTTCCTAGTTGTTGTGTGGTTTATAGAGTAGTTCCGGGATTTTTTGTTTCTCCAAAAGATACATGGTCCCAACCCTAACCTGTACCTCATGATTGTTGACCTTCCTTGTCAGTTCTGGGTTACCAAAGTAGTTCAAAAACAATTTTTGATTTCCATAGGATATATGGACCGCACCATGACCTATAGCTCATGATGGTCGGCCATCCTCATCACTTTGTGGTAGCCGGAGTAGTTCTTGAATTTTTTGTTTCTCCAGAAGATGCATAGACCCAACCATGACCTGTAGCTCATGATTGTTGGCCTTCCTTGTCGGCACTAGGTTACCAAAGTAGTTCAGGACTTTGTTTCTATTTCCATAGGATATACGGACCCAACCATGACTTATAGCTTACGACGAATGGCCTTCCTAGTCACTCCAGGGTTACCGAAGTGGTTTGACAATTTTTTTGGTTTCTCGAGACGATTTATGGACCCATCAATAAACTGTAGCTCATGGTGGTCGGGTTTCCTAACCACTCTAGGGTAACCGGACTAGTTGGGGAATTTTTAGTTTCTCTAGAGCATATATGGACCCAATAATGAATGAAAACTCATGACGGTCAATTTTTCTAGTTGCTTCAGGGTTGTCGCAGCACTTTGAGGAATTCTTTCTACATAAGATATATGGACCCAACCATGACATGTAGGTCATGATTGTTGGCCTTCCTAGTCACTCCATGGTTACCGAAATAGTTCGGGATTTGTTTTGCATTTCCAAAGGACAAATGGACCCAACCATGACTTATAACTCATGACGGTCGACATTCCTAGTCGCTCCGAGTTAGTGGAGTACTTCAAAGATTCTTTTGTGTTTCCAAAGGATATATAGATCCCACTATACCCTATAGCTCACAATGGTCAGCCCTCCTAGTTGTTGTGTGATTTCCAGAGTAGTTCCGGGATTTTTTGTTTCTCCAAAAGCTACATGGACCCAACCATGATCTGTAGCTCATGATTGTTGGCCTTCCTTGTCGGTTCTGGGTTACCAAAGTTGTTCAGGATTTTTTTTCACTTTCCATAGGATATACAAACCCCACCATGACCTGTAGCTCATGATGGTCGGCCATCCTCATCACTTTGTGGTAGCCGGAGTAGTTCTAGAATATTTTTTTTCTCCAGAAGATACATAGACCCAACCATGACCTGTAGCTCATGAGGCTTTCTTTAGTGCGATCGGCATAAAGTCCCGTAAAGGTTGGCTAAGCGTATCCTGTTGCGACATGTGGCACCATCTTTTCCAAGTCACGTAAAAGGGTAGAGAAACCAACGAGGGTAGCAACGTCATTGTAATGCCGCGGTCAAAATTATGGCTTTAATGCGGGTGTGGGGTTCCAGGATGTTTTATTCTGCCCCAATCACAGAGCACGCGGCCGGTTCATCGTGGAATGATGCTCACGGTCATCCATAACGCGTTTGATCAGGGAGCATGAGGTTTCTTGGCAGGTAGGTTGGTGGGAAGGGTGAATGGGCACCCCGATACAGGTGGGAAAATAAAACGGGGCCATAGCAAAACGAGTTTGATCGATGTGCCTTAGGTTTCCAAGGGCTTTTGTTTATGTGGGAAAATAAACTCGGATCATATATTTGCAAATTTTGTCCTGCAGTGTGGGGTTTTTTGGCCGTGGCAATACTTTTTATTTATGTGGGAAAATAAATTGGGGTCATATACTTGAGATTTTGTTCCTGGGTGCAGGATTCTGTCTCCCCTTTCCAACAAGACCGAGAACGCCCAATTCTGGATCCCGAGGCCAAAGTTATGACTTTAATACGAGACAGGGCTGCTATATGGGGTTTTAGGATGTTTTATTCCGCCCCAAGCAAAGAGCACACGGCCGGTTCATCGCGGAATGGTGCTCACGGTCATCTGTAACGCGTTTGATCAGGGAGCATGAGGTTTCACAGCGGTTAGGTTGGCGGGAAGGGTGAATGGGTGTGTAGGGGCGGTTCCCAGGAGGCGTCTTCGGGGAATCTTCCTCCACCGCCATAGGGAGTCAGCCAAGGACCGCCACTTGGAGTATGAGGACGAGAGGGGCCTATCCAGGCTAGGCCCCCTCTCCACCGCCTTTGTGTGGATGGGCTGCCTGGTGGGCCTAGGTGCTTATCCTTGTGGATTCCTGCTGGACTAGGCTAATTTGCCCTGGCATGTGGGCCCTTTGATCTTCATGCTTCGTGTAGAGTGTTCTTCGGTGTGTTTCTCTGGCGTTTGAGCACGTTTCTCTCCTTATGTAGACTTGTGTTCCTGAAAACACTGATTGGCTAATACATGTGGAATTAAGTTATTATAACTAGGTATGCGAGTTAGAAATATTAGTTTAACTTTATTCATTGAGTATATTGACGGCCGGATTTGTCATTTAAGGACCATCAACAGGTTTTAGTTTGATTTGAATCAAATTTGAATAGAATTCAAATTTGGGGTTTTGAATTGCTTCTAGAATTCTAAGGCACTCAAATGCATTCTTGTGGGCATTGAAATGACTTAATATTAAAAGTAAAAATGGGGGCTTTTATAGTTGGTTTGGATGGGTTTTGGTTTGGTTTTTGAGTTCAAATTTGAATGTATTTCAAATTTGGATTTTGGTTTGGAGTATTATTATTTCTAATTTTCCAAGATCACCCAAAGTTTTTATGTTCATTTTGTTTGAGCATCATTATTCAAGATGATTTTTAATTTTAAAAAGAAGAGAGGGTTATCTTTTATGATTATTTAGGAAAAATATTAAAAGGTCCTCATTTTTAAATGGTTTTAAATTTGGGGATGTTATGGTTAGTTTGACGGGGCGGGTGAAAGGGTACCTAGATACCGTGAACGAGCTACTACTTCATTTTTGGCTGTAGCAGTGCTTTTTGTTTATGTGGAAAAATAAATAGGGGGTCATGTACTTGAGATTTTGTTCCTGGGGTGTAGGATTCTATCTCCCCTTTCCAACAAGACTAAGAACGCCCGATTTTGGATTCCGAGACCAAAGTTATGGCTTTTATACGGACAGGGCTGCTATTTGGAATTTAGAAAGGATAAAATTTCATTTGTGTTGTACAGTTAAATAATAAGTGGTTACTTAGTTCTTGGAACATTGCTCCTAATCATAATCTAGAAAAATTATAAATTAAGTCATTGAATGACTAAATATTATGATAATTAAATATCATTACGTATGCATATTTATGAAGAATGTGACGAAAGCATTTTACATATTTATGAAGAATGTGATGAAAGCATTTTAAACACCGGGAGTTCAAAGGATGTCGGGTACACATCTTTCATCATGTTTAGATTAGAAATCTTATGTTGTGTTACCTAGACTCTTTATGATTAATAATTTATTATGAAGGTGTGCCACTTGATTATTTAAAATCATATAGACTTTTGTTGCAAGAAGTTCATGCATAAATCTTGAATATTGACCATGAAGACTATCAAATATAGAATACTATATAATCAAGAAGGGTCAATATTGTTCTTTTTTCCTTTATGAGATTTTACCTAAAAAAATTTCACATAATAAGATTTTGGCTGAGGAAAATATGCAATACAATAGAGGTTGGTATGTACTCTTTTCTACGTGACCTTTTTTTTCCACTGGGTTTTCATATGGAGTTTTTGACGGCATATGCATTTGTATAAATACTAGGACAATTTTTAAATCGTATGGAGTTGTTTTCACTGGGTTTTATAAGTAGAGGGTTATTAATCGTGTTTCACAACAATTTTTAGGATTGTCCTGATTTTGTCACTGCCAAATTTTGGTTTGGCTCGCAAGGATGAGGGAGGCCTCTAAAGTTAGGCCTTATTAGCTCCGTTATTTTATCTAACTGTATGCTAACGGCTGATCATTCTCCACGTGGCCGGGGCGTGCTTTGTTTACGTACCGGAGAAATTTGCAAAGACAGGAGTTGCCTTTGTTGGATATCGGCATCATCTCTGGCTGATGAAGCACGCTCTTTAATTTGTGACAAGTGAAATCCGACCGACAGGAAAAAAAAATGAATATCATATAGATCTGCTGTGTGGAGCGGAAGTCAGATAGATAGACACGAAGCAACAGCAACGTGACTCCAAATGACCAGCAGTAGCGCGGAAAAAAAATACCAAGGAAAATTAATGCTTCCAGGAAACTTGGTTTCTTTCGCTGTTACTCTTATGAATGGTTGTATCTCGATCAAGACTTGTATTGCAAATGAATTTCCCAAGGCAGGCAGCAATTCGAACTGTGAGGTGGTAGTTGCAGTTAGCAGGTCAATCATCGCATCAGTCGCGTGCCAACTCGCTGTCAAAATAAACACTGCCTCTGAACTGATGAGCAGTAGTGGCTAGTTGTTTCTCCCGTTCCCACCTCACCATTCAGCCCCTCACCTTCCAATCAGCTTCAGTAATTATTAGCGTCTGATCCGTCGCTACCAAACAGCAACGCGTGCGCGACACCTCACAGTTAACCAACCATGGAAGCTGCAGAAAGCAAGCAGCAGCAATCCAACACAACTTCCTTGTTTCTCTGCAACATCAACTCCTTCCTTCCTTCTCTGCAACATCAACTTCCTTCTCCTCTGCCTGTGCAGGGGGCGGGCATTAGCAGAAGCAGCTCTACTTTGCCCATGGAACACGCGCATGGCGGCACATTATGTGCAGAGGACCAAAAGAAGCCACTGACGGTGACGAGCTGCCTGCTGCCAGCACGCAGCCTGAGATCAACAGCAGCCGTTGCCCCTGCTGCTCAAGCTCAAAGCCAGGCCGACGGCGATCTCGGCATCCGGTCGCTGTCCTTCTCAAAGATCTTGAGCTTCAGAATGGCCAGGGCGCCCTCATCGCTGTCCACCAACTCAGACAACTATATTGATCAACTTGATCATCATGTCACCGCCGCAAAGGGTAACAGCACCAAACAGGAGAGGGAGGAGGAGAAGCTGAAGCAGGTATGCCGCTCGCAGTCTGTGCCTGCAAGCGTCAGCCGGTTCAAGCTCACAAAGGGGTTGAGGAGAGTGGCGGCGGAAGAAAACATCCGAGTGTTCCGGCTCAGAGTGGTTCCACTTGTTCCTCCGGAGGCGAGCGTCACCGCTGCCAGAGAGGAAGCAGCCGCGGCCGAAGACATTGCGGCGGAGGAGGCGGTGTGCCGCATCTGCATGGTGGCGCTGTCGGAGGAGGCGGTGCTGAAGCTGGAGTGCTGCTGCAAGGGGGAGCTGGCCCTGGCACACAGGGGCTGCGCCATCAAGTGGTTCAGCATCAAGGGCAACGGCACCTGCGACGTCTGCAGCAAGGAGGTGCTCAACCTTCCCGTCACCCTGCGCCGCCTCCATGACCATCCTCCATCCATTATTCATCAGGCTCAGGGTGCTCAGCAGCAAGCCAATGCCGATCGTACGGCCGCCACCACCGCCAGCAGATACAGAGTGTGGCACGGCACGCCGATCCTCGTGATCATCAGCATGCTCGCCTACTTCTGCTTCCTGGAACAACTGCTGGTTGCCCTTCTCTCCGTTTACCTGGAACAGCTGATATGCTGCTTACCAGATCGATCCAACTCATGAAACTCCCAACTGCATGCAGGTCGGCGACCATGGCACCGCAGCTCTGGCCATCTCCTTGCCCTTCGCCTGCGTCCTCGGCCTATTCTCCTCTCTAACCACAACAAAGATGGTGTCCAGGAGATATGTATGGATCTACTCTGCCGTGCAGTTCCTCTTCATTGTGCTCTTCACCCACCTCTTCTACAGATATGTAAGATCCTCTCTGTAGCAATCTGTGATGGCCATCTGCACCCTGACCTTCAATTCTTCTCCAGGTGCGGATGCAAGCTGTGATCGCCATCATCCTGTCCACCTTCGCCGGATTCAGCGTGGCCATCTGCACCAACTCCGTCCTCCTCCAGATTCTCAAATGGAGGGCCAGGCATGTGGCATCATCGACCACAACCACAACTGGTGAAGACGGTCATGGTTCCAGGGAGCCACCAGCAGCGGACCTTGAGACTGCTTTGCCTCCTCCGTAGCTCACTTCACTACCATCCAATCCTCTTTAGTTCAGTTCAGTTCAGCTCATTCCAACTCCAGCTCCCCCTCCAGCTAGAGCTTCCTGTGTTTGTATATAGCTCCATCCTTTTGTTTTCTGAGATCTTGTTGTATGAAATGAACCGTGCTTAATCCGAGACAGTGACCACCACATCCCACTTTCTCCAAAACTGAAAAGAAAAGTGCTGGCAGGAAAACAAACATATAAAGGAAAGGATTAGCTTTTTATTCGATTATATCCCGATCAGTTCCCATCTGACTGGTCAAGTCCTCAACCTGACCACTCTTCTACTCGATCGACAACTAGTAGTATTGATTTCTCCTCCTCCCTTCTCCAGAAAGGGAAGGTTGCAGAAGAGGAACCACCCCAAAACTAACAGCCAGCACTAAGCTATGCGGTAGTTCAATGCCCTACAATTCGTCCTTCATATTTGTACCAGAGCTCTTCACACCCTCTGTCTGAGTGCTCCCAGTTCTCGCTGTTGATGAGTCTTGGCGCTTCAACTTGAAAGGGATGCTAGCATGTTTCTTGATGAATTTGTACATCTCTACGACGGTTCGGTCCCCCTCAAAGGTGATCTGAAAGGTATAACAAAAACAAACCAACACATGGAATCAGTCAATGATCATATCTTAGGAGACACGACACCGCACATTTTCATGTTGCCTGGTCAATTAATACGCAGTTCAAGAGACCTAAGCTTCTCCAGAAACCACAATATCTGAGAAGCTCAGGACTACCGAGACAAACAATGATCTCTTTTACTGACTATGGGCCATTTCCAGCTCCTCCTTTGATCTTAACCGGCAATCTAGTGCATCTGCCATTCCTCAAGTCAAACTACTAACATGCCCTCAAACAAAAAGTCAAACTACTAACAGTGAACTTAATTTTGGACCTCACAGTGAGTCCTGTAGGGCATAAATCACAATAATCTCTACAACAAATCATGAAATGTTTACAGTATGCAGGATTGTAAATGCAGGAATCATGTTAGCAAGGAGCCATCTTTAACTCCACCAAAGACAGGTGTTTCAGTTCTAGCAGAGTATAAGCAGTTTGGCACAGTCCCAACAAAGCATTTAGCACTGCTGGGAATAATGTGGTTAATGCCTAACACTAACAGATACCACATAGAAACAAGTGAAGCAATAGAGCTAAGCACTTACAGGCTCAAAGCTTTTCTTCCCAGCTGGATAGAAGAGAATCGTGGGGTATCCGTCAGGCTGTAACAGGAAGCACGTGTCAATACTGTATCATGCAAAATAATGCATATGGGCAAACAGTTAATCACATTGCCATGCGCTGAGATTCAAGAACACAACCTAATGAAACTATAGCAAATTATGCCTACAATAAGAGCCTTTCTTAAAAGCTTCACCATGTATGGAGTGGCCAGTGAAGCAAATATGTTGCATCACAGGTCTTAATGCTTAGTACCAACATGGCAACAAGTTTCTCTCACAAGCACTGAATCAGAAATCAAAGTGCATGAGCTTCCCCAGTCGTTGCTTGGATGTTAACAAAAATACTGAAGCAAGAATTCGCATATGTGGGAAGTAAACAGTAAATACACTCTGACATGCATACAGCAGCAGACCAAGTTCAGATGCATATTCTTTTTGTGGATCATAAGAGAGAGCAACTTTGAGCAAAAAAGAATAGCAAATATAACTTTCATGTGTCTGACAGCTCCATTGTACAGGCACAGTTTTCATGACTACTGATGGCATAGCTGATAAAGTTTGTATACTGCAGCACCTCCCAAACTCAATGCTTCCCCTGTTCTTTTTTATTGCATGAAAATGAATTTACACAGTACAACATTACAACCTGTGAATCAATATGTTCAGAATGTTTAAGTTGGCTATGGATATTTTCATTAAAAATGTTCCCAGTATTACAACAAAACCAATCCTAGTAACATAAGCTACAAAAATGTACAGGTCAAAGCCACATATACGGTTTTAAAAACGCTGAATATAAAGGAGGCAATAGCCATTTTAAGAAAATTGATGGTCAGCCAAAATCAACCATCAAAGGCAGTAATACAGACCTTTGCACGTGGATGCTCATTGGTAGTGCCATCCATTTTGGCTATCACAAGGGAGCCAATGCCACGTAGATGCTTAGCTAGTTTGTTGTAAATAGGCTCCAGTGATTGACAGTGCCCACACCAAGGTGCATATATCTGCATCCGGAACGGCACATCAATATGGACAACAAATAAGTCTACTTTCTTAAAGAGATAATTGCATGGTGTTCCCCCTCGAGGCCTGACTATGAGTTTGCCCTTCTTTTTTCCATGTAGCACCATTGCCCCTGATTCATAACCAAAGTATGGGGGAATGGTGCAAAGTGAAAAAAAAGGAGGGAAAATTTCATAATTAGCCCTTAAACTGGGGGCAGCAACCATGCAAATGCCTTTTCTTAAATGTCTGCCAAGAACATACCTCCAGAAGGACATCTTTCGATTCATCCAAAACTATTAGATCAAGATTCTTCCCAACAACAATTTTGACATCCCCATCATTCTGTATGGGAGCACAATGTACAATGTCTAAGTGAAGTAAACTGAGTGTAGAAAGGGGATATCAGAAAATTCTCAAGACTCACAGATTCAGGTACTGGTTCAGACTTGTAGAATGGTGTGAGCTTGTCTTCCAAGAAACTTTCAGCAAAGTCCTGTGCAAGAACCCAAAAAAAATAATATTGGAGGTACTAAATAGATGAGATTTCTCAAAGAAATATTGCCAACTCCCTAGTCCCTTCTCCCTAGCACTAGCAGAATTCCACATCAGCAATCGCAAGGTACTGAAATGTCACCATGACTGAAAAATACAGTGGAGTGCTAATTTTGACAAAAGATGCATATTGCAATCTGTTTATGAGTATTCATATGTTAATTAAAGCATTATGTATAATACAACACTAAAAGAAAAGTGTACAAAAATGCAGCACTCTTAAATATGTAGCAGCCTATCAGAGAGAGGGGGAAGGAGGGGGGGACACAGGCAAATACATGCTTAGATAGTTACTAGCTGTAGCCTTGTCCATGTTACTAGCTCAGTCGGTAAGCACACCGCCACACCCTTCACTCTTCAATGGACTGCCGCACTCTTCAAAATTAATGTGGATCCACATGTAATAGGGGTATTAAATGACATGTGCTTCTTAAAGTGCACTATAGACTACCTACTCACTACTCCCTCCCTCTGGATGACAACATGGGACCAACTTAAGGATCGTTGATGCATTTTAATCAATGGAAAAACATGTGGAAAGAAAAACATTAGTAACATGACGAACATTCTCTGTTAACCATTAGCGATACTACCATGAATTCTTATTTCTCATACGGTGCAGAATTTATGGGCATATTTCAGCATTTACCTTAATGGCATCCAGTGACAACTCACCATCAAGGAAAAATTTCCTAGCATCTTCATTCCCAGTGTAAGCAAGAACCTGCAGAGACATGCACTCGGAATTTACAAAATAATAACACAAACTCATGAAAACAAAGTCAATGGTGCCAAAAATCACAAGGCATTACAGTGGTCTCTAGTCCAGTAATACCAAAGTAGTTGGCAACTGGTTCACCAACTTCCTCATTGTCTCGCTCCACAAAGACAAATAATAGCTGCAAACAAGTGAACACACCTCATCAGTTTAGTGAAACACACAAACACCAAGAAGTAACAAGAGCCAAAAAGAACAAGCACAAGGAAAACAACTGATGAGTAGGATACCAATTTGAGCATAGAACATGGAACAAAGTAAAGGATAGGAAGTTCAAACAAATTGGATGGGTCAACAGAAGGAATTACCTTTCCCTTGAATGACTTTGCTGCTTCCTTAAAGATGGGCAGAAATTTCGAAGACTTATTTGCAACAGCAAATAGTAAAATCTGATTTGCAAAATAATACAGAGCCTCAGCAAAGGAATAGCACATGGATTAAAAAAATATATATGTTAGAATGCAGAAAAGAGATCAGGTTGTAGTCAACATGACATGCCTGCTTCTTGATTGGATTGCCAAAAATAGAAGCGGAAGTTTCTTGAGTTAGTGTAGTAACCAAAGGAAGCTTGTTTGCAGATACAAAATCGGCAATAGCTGATGCTTTAAACTCCCCATCTGCATGAAAGCATTGGATTATAACTGTTAACACCTGTACAAAAAAAAAATGGAAGAGAAGGCTGGGACTGAAACCTAGAACAACTTAGAGATGATGAAGACACCTACCAAAGAAGGTCAACTTCTCCTCCTCTTTCTTGAGCAATACTACGGATGGGCGCTTTGCTGCTGGGTCGATGTGGAAAAGCTTAGCAACATCAGGACTTGAAGTCTGATAAAAGTTGACCGTATCTTCCAGCCTTGATGCAGCAGCAAGCTCATCGCTGTCAGCACCCTATAGAATTTGACAGGAGAGTTAAAACAGGGCCAAAGGTTGGCCAGGTTGGATTGGGCAGAAATTAGTCTAGAAATGAACTGAACAGGCTGCTTGATTTCCGTACAGATAGCGAGTCGAGGAAGGCCAGGACGGCCTTGTCATCCCCTGTGAGTATCCTCTGGGCGTCGTCGACGGTGGTGATGTTTTGCACCCCCGGGCCGAGCTTCTTGTTGATCCATTCGACGATGGCGTCCTTGGTCCTTGCGCCGTTGTAGTCCTTGGGGACGCCGTCGATGAAGAAGAGGATGGTGGGGAATCCCTGGACGTCGTACTTCTGGGCGAGGTCGGTGTCCTCGGTGGCGTCGACCTTGGCGAGGGCGACGTCGGCCTGGGCGTGTTGGGCGGCGAGGTGGGACGCGGCTGCGGCGTAGTCCGGGGCGAGCGCCTGGCAGTGGCCGCACCAGGGGGCGTAGAACTCGACCATGACGTGGCGGGTGGCGGCGAGGAAGGAGGAGAAGTTGGCGGCGGTGAGGACGACGACGTGGGTCTCGTCGATCTGCTGGTGGTGGGCTGGGAGGTCGAGGTCCTGGTCTTGGTCCTGGAAGAGGTCGTCGCCGTAGTCGTCTTCGCCCTCAGGGTCCGGGAGCCATCCGTCGGGGTCGCTGGCGGGGGTGTCGCCGGCGTTGTCGATGAGGTACTGGAGGTCCTCCTCCTCATCCTTGCCACCGGTGGTGGTGGTGGTGGTGGTGGTGGCAGGGGCGGAGGGGGAGGCGGCGGCGGCGGCGAAGAGGAGGAGCAGGAGGACGGCGGCGAGAGATCGAGGGGACATGGCTGCCTGGCTCTTCCTCTTCCTCTCCCTCTCCAGCAGCAGCTACAGAGGAGGGGAGGAGAGGAGAGATCTCGCCAGGCAGATGGATTCGATTCGAACTGGATCCACCACTGCTCTGCTCCGTCTCCGTCGCCGGCGCGTCATCAGTCAACTACCCATGCCTGTCACGTGCCCGACCTTCCCCCTCCCTCGCTCGACGGCCCAAGAGAGCTGCCGGCCCAAGGAAGCCCATGGCCGGCCCACGGACTGCCGAGTCAGTCAGTCACTGAACTGACTGGTGGGCGGGTGAAGAAGGCACTAGAAGAAGAGGAGGTGGGGCAGACGAGCACGAGAAGACGAGCAGTCGAGCAGAGCTGGGCCACCCCTCCCCTCCCCTCCCTCCAAACCCTAGCGAGCGAGCGAAAACCCAATCCAATCCAACAAGGTAGGAGGAGGAAGACGATGGATGCCTCCAAGGCCCGCGAGCTCCGGGAGTTCGTCGAGGCGTGCAAGAAGGACCCTTCCCTCCTCGCCGACCCCAACCTCGCCTTCTTCAGGGATTACCTCGAGAGGTCACCTCCGTTTCCTTCCATCTCTTGTATGCCCCCGCGTCCTTCTCATCTGAGGCTGAGGCCCCCTTTTCTGCAGTTTGGGTGCCAAGATCCCCACCGCCGCCACCGCCAAGGCCACCTCCTTCGACAAGCCCAAGGTAATAATATTATGGGATCCATCCATCTCTGCGACCTCTATCATCCCCTTCCTATTTCCATTCCGATCCTTGTTTTTTTTTCCTTCGAAAAGGAAATATAGATAAAATCTGCAGCCTCTCCTCTTGGTTGAGTTTTTCAATCAAGGTAAAAGTAAAGAATTTTCTTCTTTGCAAAGCAAGTGGTTTTTTTTCTGGATGGCACTTCAAGTGAAATTATTATTAGGGCGCTTAGTGACGTACGAGTTGCTTTTCCCTCTCCATGCCATATGGCTCGTTCATGCCCTTGATTGTCTTGTGCTCCTGGCCCAAGGTCCCATCTTTAGAGTTTGTTGGTTATTAATATGCAATCATGCACTGCAGAAATCTTCCATGGATGACATTGATGATGATGATGACGACGACGAAGAAGAAGATCTGGATATGAGGGATGCCACACCTGAGCCAGATGAGCTCGATGAAGAGATTGTTGAGTCTGATCTTGAGCTTGAAGGAGACATTGTACAATCTGACCATGATGACCCACCACAGAAGGTAGCCATTCTCTTGCCACCAACACCTTCTCTTTACCTTTGCTGGATCCTCGGCCACAAACGAGATGTGTTCATTCCGTGTGTGCTGTGGCAGATGGGAGATCCTTCAATTGAGGTGACTGAGGAAAATCGTGATGCCTCTCAAGAAGCAAAAGGCAAGGCTATGGAAGCTATGTCAGAAGGTACTCTTGTCTTGTCTTACCGCCTGAATCATTCTTGATTCTCCAATCTGTATCATTGCTGGGCTTTGCCATCACAGGAAAACTCGACGATGCTATTGAACATCTTACCAATGCAATAGTGCTGAATCCGCTCTCAGCAATCATGTATGGTACTAGAGGTAAGCGGCAGACATTTATGCTCCATACCTATCAAATGTTAGCGCCTATGCTGATGACTTACTCATGTAACAAGTACTAATCCTGTTTGCGGAATTCTTATGTTTATCCAGCATCTGTGTTTATAAAAATGAAGAAACCAGCTGCTGCCATCCGTGATGCAAATGCTGCTCTAGAGGTGATGACCTTATCTCATCTGTGTATTTCAATTTTTTATCTCAAGCAAATGCTATGTAACACATGCTTATTTCAAGAGGCAGAATTAATGCTGTTAAAGATACTGGACATGATGCACCTAACATGCCATTTTATTTGTGCCCCTCAGATTAACCCAGACTCCGCAAAAGGCTATAAAACTCGTGGAATGGCTTACGCCATGCTTGGCAAATGGGAGGAAGCTGCTCGTGACCTGCACACAGCATCTAACATGGATTATGATGAGGAGATCAATGCTGTGCTCAAGAAGGTGATTGTTTCTCTTTTTGGAATATAGTCCATGCTTGGGCCCTCAACTCTTCAGTTTGTGTAATGTTAACCCCAACTTTCGAAACTGTTTAGTATGGTAGGTACCAATACCACTCAATTTTGACCCCTAATCATGTTTCCCTCCAAATTGGCATTTTTTGTCGCCTAGTCCTTGACGTGGCATGAGCCTGACAGTATTGTTAGTTGGGTTGCCAAAAATTGACTTCTTTTGGTAACTAGGTTCTTTATTTACATGGCAAGCTCAGTGTCTTGTTCTTTGTAATTTTGAAGGTGGAACCCAATGCACACAAGATAGTGGAGCATCGCAGGAAGTATGACAGGCTGAAAAAAGAGAGGGAGGAAAAGAGAGCTGAGCGTGATCGGCTTCGTCGACGCGCAGAGGCACAGGTAATTCACACTAAGGCAGGCCTTCATGCATTTACTTCTGAAGGATACTACCTGCATCTGAACTAATGCCTTGTATATTCCTTAACCAGGCTGCTTATGAAAAGGCCAAGAGGCAGGAGCAATCGTCAAGCCGCTCATCAGGAGGTGCATCTCCCAGAGGCTTTCCTGGAGGGATGCCTGGTGGAGGTTTTCCTGGAGGGATGCCTGGTGGAGGTTTTCCTGGAGGGATGCCCGGGGGAGGTTTCCCTGGAGGGATGCCGGGGGGTTTCCCTGGAGGTGCCATGCCGGGGGGTTTCCCTGGGGGTGGTCCTGGTAATGTCGATATGAGTAAAATCCTGAATGTAAGTGCTTAACAGCTTGCTGACTTCCTCTCTTATGTTCATTGTTGTTCCAGTTTTGGTCGCACATGAACCTTCTTTGTACAATGATCTGATTTCTTTTTATACCAGGACCCTGACCTGATGGCGGCATTCAGTGACCCAGAGGTCATGGCAGCTCTGCAAGATGGTACGTTTCTGGTTTCCCACACAAATCTTGTGATGCTAGTTTGCTGTTCAAGTTTGGCTTCCTAATTGCTGTGGTGTGCAAATAGGATTAGTTGTCTTGGTCAATTCTGGTGCTACAGAGTTCAGCCTAATGTTATCTATACTGATTTTTAGCTATATGGCATCAGAATAGATAGTGTTTGTTAGGGTTATTGGTAGTGCAATCCAATGATGGGTTTGGTTGTGACTTGAGAAGAATTTGTTACCGATGGTCTTCCTCTATTTGTAAACAGTGCTAGTTAGGTTCAGCGACTTGTTCAATCAATAGTAATTCTTGATGGTCTACGGTGGTTTGCACAATCTGAACATTAGGATAATGGCTCCCATTCCAGTGCAAGTAGATGTAGCTAGCGAAGCATGTCCGGATGACATCAAGCTAGCGGTAGTGTGTTAAGGGGGTGTTTGTTTCCTAGGGGCTAAACTTTAGCCCCTGTCACATTGGATGTTTGGATACTAATTAGGAGTATTAAATATAGGCTAATTACAAAACTAATTGCACAGATGGAGGCTAATTCGCGAGACGAATCTATTAAGCCTAATTAATCCATGGTTTGACAATGTGCTACAGTAACCATTTGCTAATGATGGATTAATTAGGCTTAATAGATTCATCTTGCGAATTAGCCTAGGGCTTCTACAATTAGTTTTATAATTAGCTCATGTTTAGTCCTCCTAATTAGCATCCGAACATTCGATGTGACAAGGGCTAAACTTTAGCCCAAGGATCCAAACACGCCCTAAGACATAAGCTGTGACGAGGCACCTGTTTACCTTGGTTATAGAATTCGCAGGCACCTGTTTACCTTGGTTATAGAATTCGCAGGCACCTGTTTAGGCATGTTCAGTGATTTGACTGGATGCTTTAATCCTCGGTTGCAGTGATGAACAATCCTGCCAACTTCGCCAGGCACCAAGCGAATCCAAAGGTGGGCCCTATCATAGCAAAGATGATGGCCAAGTTCAGTGGGTCCCAGTGAAGGTTTTGTGGGCAGCAAGCAAAGGCTCGTTGGACAGTCAACAGGTGTTCTCTTTTTGTGCATCCAGGGTGCGCTTAGCTTGTGATGAAGAACATGAGTGAATTTTCTTTTTTTTGTGCATCTGGAGGTGCGCTGAGCTTGTGATGAAAAAGAGTAATAGGCTTGGTGGGGGTACTCGCTTGTGATGAAAAACACTAATGGGTTGGGTAGGAATACTCATTCACTTGTGTTGGTGCCTACGACTAGCAAACTTGGAGTAAATGATTCACCGGTGGCAAGACAGTTTGGTTTTGTTCTTCAACCTGTCTCGTTGTCCTGAATTACGAAATGCTTATTATGTGCTGGTGCCTGGTGGTTAAGAAGGCGGCTGGTTGTTTGTGTTTGTGTGCGCATGGTGCGTGAGTCTGATGCTTGGAACTCTTTGAGAGTTGGTATTAAGCCATTTATTAGGGTTTCTTTAGGCATTGGATAGTGAGAGATGCATGATGCAAAGTCGGCTGGCGAAAAGTGCCTACCCTCACTAATGATGGATCCAGAAAGCTGTTGCCATCCTTTTTCCTTTGGCACAGATGAGGACTCTGAATGCGATGGAGCATAGCTTCAACTGAACTGCCTAGCTATTTCCTTTGTTCCGAATTGCAAGTAGTTTGAGCATTTTTAGGCTTTGTTATACTTCCTTTGTTCCGAATTATAAGTAGTTTTAGTATTTTAGGCTTTGTTCTGAATTGTAAGGTAGTTTTAGCATTTTTAGGCTTTGTTCCGAGTCGTAAGTAGTTTTAGCATTTTTAGGTTCATAATTTTGTTATGCATCTAGGTAGATTTATAGTAAAAAAAATTATGAATCGTTGAGCATAGTTTCAACTGAACTGCCTAGCCACTTCCTCTGTTCCTATCCGAATTGTAAGTCATTTTTAGGTTCATAAAGATAGATTTATAGTAAAAAAATATGAATCTAGAAATGATCTGCAATTTGAATGGAGGGAGTAGCAAGTAGCAGTTTCCCGTCCCCATTGAAGAAGAAAGCAGCAAAGAAGTACTACACAGTAGAAAGAAAATTTAATTAGTTGGACAGAAATTTAGTTGATGGATGGATGATCCAAAGGGTAGGGGTATCAATAATACAGGGGATAGATGCGAAACGGAGTAAAGCGGGTGAATGTTCCGTATGGATTCCACAAGCCTTTTGTGGTTGGAATGTCTCTGTGCTTTGCCCTTTTTCTTTTATCTTTGTCTTGTGGCGTGCATCCCATGCATATTATCCCCAGCTGCTTTCCTTTCCTTTTTGAAAGCAAGATTCGATCTCTTTCCGTATGTGTTAATTGTTAGCTTCTAACAATGTAATCTTTCTTGATTATCGAACTATCCATCATCATCATGACTGATATATATATACACATCCATCTCAGTATCTCACTGCCTGCTAGTGCCAGTTCATTTAGCTGCCTTGGTTCACTCATCTGCAGCATAACTGCAATATAGCAAAGGGAATCCATGTCCCTGATCACGGAAGATCCTGAGCACTCCCCCAGGGACTGCTCCAGGTTCAGGTCATCCTCGCCCGGGAAGCACCGCCATCGACGACGACGGGCGGCGCTCATCGCCGTGTCGTCGACCGTCGCATCCCTTGTGTCGCTGGCCCTGATCCTGTGGCTCACCCTCCGGCCTTCGGGGCCACGCTTTTCCCTGCTCGCCGCCACGGCCACGGTAGCCGGCAACGCCACCACGGTGGTCGTGGTGGTGGACGCCGCCCTGAGCGCCCACAACCCCAACGCCCACGCCACCGCCCTCTACGACCAGCTGCAGGCGAGTGCGTCCTACGGCGGCGTGGCCCTCGGCGCCGGCGCGCCGCTGCCGCCGCTGGAGCAGCCGGACCAGGGCGACGCGGTGCTGTCGGCCCTGCTCACGTCTGGAGCTGGAGGTCGCCTGCCTGGCGGTGGCGGTGGTCGGGCGCTGCTGAGGATGCGCGTCGAGGGGCGGCTCCGCTGGAAGGTGGCGGCCTGGGTGTCCGCCAGGCATGGGCTCACCGTCGACTGCGTCGCCGCCATGGTGCCGTCGTCCGCAGGTCAGCTGCAGCAGCAGGGGTCGTCATCATCACCCTCGTCCCAGTGCGCCACCCACGTCCTATGATACGCTGATCGAGTAACTTAATTGCCTTTATTATTATAGTGGACGTACATCACATCATTATTATTACCAATAATACTCTCTCCCTTCCAAATTGTAGGTGTCCAATTTTTTTAGGTCGTTTTAACTATACCCATACCTTATTGCGGGAGAAAAATATAAAATTTAAAATAAACTATTCAAATAACGAAGGAGGGAGATTCCGCGACCTGCGGCCGCCGCCGCCAACGGCCGAATCCAACCAAGTCAGCAGGGCTGCAGCGGCGCCGGTCCCGACTCTGTTGGAAGAGCTCGTCGAGGAGATCCTCCTCCGCCTCCCTCCGGCCGAGCCCGATAGCCTCGTCCGCGCCGCCCTGGTGCCGCCTCATGTCCGGTCGCGGCTTCCGCCGCCGATTCCATGAGTTCCACCACGCGCCCCCCATGCTCGACCTCATCTGCAACTGTGTCAACGAGAATTTCTACAACATCTACCTGGCCCGCTTCGTCCCCACCTACTCCTTCCGTCCACCCCACGCCAACCGCCGCGAGTGGCGCGCGCTCGATGCCCGCCACGGCCGCGTCCTCCTCCGTGTCAGGAGCTGGGGGCCTCGCCACCTCGTCATCTGGGACCCTGTGACTGACGAGTGGAGCCAGCTGCCCACAGGGCCACTGCTTGCCGACTACTGGAACGCGGCTGTGCTCTGCGCGGCCTGTGGCACTGGCGGCGCCTGTGACCACATCGACTGCCACCGCGGACACTCATGACATTGCGGGTCTACTCGTCAGAGGCTGGAACCTGGAGTGAGCCGACCTCTGTTGTTCAGTTCCCCAAGTACCATGTTGATGAACCGCCCTCTGCTATTGTTGGGAATGCACTCTACTTCGTGATTGACTCAAGCAGGAGAATTCTCAAGTATGATTTGGCCACACGGGAAATCAATGTGCATCACCAACCTCCTGGGTCCTATAGGACCTGTACCACAATCATGACAGTGGAAGATGGCGGTCTGGGAGTCGCAAGAATGGAAGGGCCCAGACTCTCCCTGTGGTCAATGGAGGCAAGTCCTGATGAAGGCATGGGATGGGCACAAATCAGTCATTGACCTCCCGAAGTTACTCTCTGTCGATGCAAACTCCATTTGTTCTGATTTTCTTGGCTTTGCACATGGTGTCAGCGTCATTTTTGTACCCGTGGGTACAGGTGATGGGCTATTCAGTTTTAATTTAAAGTCTGGCCAGGTGAGGAATGTATGTGAGGCGGCATGCTATTTCAATGGCATCCGTGGCGTTGTTCCCTTTATGAGCTTCCACACTCCAGGTACAGCTTTGCTTGAATTATGATTTGTCAATTTTTAGGACTTGTAATGGTCCTGCTGGTAATATGAAAATGTGAAGGATATTATGATACTACCTATGTTAAAGATTAGTGGGTTTGTAAAGGTGGGAACGTGGGATGGTTGTAAAACTGTGGTATGTCTGCTACTATACTTTTTGTTGGGGTTATTGGCCATTTTCTACACTGCTAGAAATTCCAAGAAATTTATTCATCCATTACACAGTTCTTTCGAACAAATGAGGGTCTTGACAACTTTGGAGCACGGTAAGTTAGTGATGAAAATAAAAATTTAGTGATAAAAATAAAAATATCATTAGTTTGAAAAACACAATTGATCTTTTTACTGTAGCAACGCACGGGCATTTTGCTAGTAACTATATATTTGTATAAATATTGTTATTGTATAACTCTATACCGTTTATCTAGCGCTAGATTTTAATTGATCTGACAAAACAATGATATATAAATATTATGTGTTGCACATAACACATAGAAATACCGAGAAAGCTAGGATCTTTTTCAAGATTTAGCAAAGGTCCGGATGGAGCGTAGAAGGCAGGGAGGCGGAGTTGTTTAGGGGCGGTGGCACAAGCTGCAGGTCCGTGGCGGCTGCTGGAGCTTTGTCGTGGTGGCGTCGATTCGGCGGTGGCTGCAGCTTGATTCACATCGACAGTGCTCGATTTCACGGCGACAGCAAAGTCAGCACCTTTCTCCTCTTCTTCAGGTCGCGGCAGCACACAAGCACCATCAAATCCCTCGGCATCCAGCAACCAAATCAGCAACTACTCGCCGCTGCGTTGTGCTCCAGTGCTCGTCGCCTCGTCGGCCTGGTAGTAGGCAACAGAAGCATGGCAGCCCGGCAGTTGAGCGCCTCGTGCAGCAGAGCGGAGGCGTGCTGCTGTCGTCGGCACACCCGTAGTCTGCACCGAGGCGTGCAGTGGCACATCGTCGCCTCGAGGCCGGTGTAGATGGCCTGGCCAGGGCCGGTTCTGGGGCTAGGCCAGAGGGGCGACGGCCGGGGGCCCAAGCCAGGAGGGGGCCCAGGAGTTTATACACAAATGAAGTAGGTGACTAGCAGGCTAAAGTGAAGTCTAATGATTTAAACATTGGTTCTTAGGACTTGTTCAGTAATTGATGCACAATTTATGTCGCTAGTCACTAGGAAATGATTAGCTCACCAGGCGTGCCTTCACACATTGAGTCCCTCAATGGCTCAATCCATTGCTTATTAGTTATTTACTTAAAGCATGCTAAATTGTAGTTCTAAACTTCTAATTCCAAGTGTTACTTTCTTTCAAAATTTAGGTGTTACAATATTTCGCTCCTGTCATTGAACGTTTGGCCCACCTGTCATTGAGACAAAACGCACCAAAGTTAACTTTACTACAGAAACAGTCCTCCTTTTACTATAGGGAGAGATGCCTGAGGGTCGAACGGACAGAGCAGATCAGCCACCAACACACATCCTACGCGCACAAAATCAGATGACGGAGAGCCTCGAACTACACGGGTGGGAGTATAATGCACTCAATCCATCATCTCCGGCTACCGTATGTATGTACACCTTCAAGTAACTAATCAATCCCATCTCTGCGTGATGGTCGGTCGGCCCAGCTCCATCCAAGGGCACATCATCATTCGTGGGTGCATTTCTGGGCCGGGCCGTCCCAACAGAATGAAGCAGGGCCCAACCCATCGGGTGAGGCTGACACTGCCTCTCCACTTTTCGAAATGGTTGGTTGGTGCTGCAACGTGCAACCGGAATCCACCGTTGCAACCACCAGTCACGGTCAAGACTGTCAGACGAGCAAGTGAGCAAAGCATGCGCTCCAGTTAGCTGCAGCAACTCCGGTCTCTGTCTCTGTGAATTCAATATAAATTCGCTCCTAGTGGTGGTGGCCATCCATCGATCGATCTCAGCAATACCAGCAAGCAGCAATAATCTGAAACAAACCTATATATCAGTCCGTGCGTCTGCTGATCGATGGAGATGGAGCCTTGTTCATCCCCGGTGCCGGTGCCGGCGCCGCCGCAGCAGAAGCAGCTGCCCGCGCGCGTGGAGGCTCTCAGCGGCCTGTCCGCCATCCCGGCCGAGTACGTACGCCCCGCCGACGAGCGAGCCGACCTCGGAGACGCCTTGGAGCTGGCGCGCACCCACGCCGGCGACCACACGGCGCCGCGGATCCCCGTCGTCGACATCTCCCCGTTCCTGCTCGCCTGCAGCAAGGACGACGATGCCAAGCAGCAGAATGAGCAGCTGTCGGAGTGCGTGGAGGCCGTTTGCGCCGCCGCCGCCGAGTGGGGCGTGATGCACATCTCCGGCCACGGCATCCCCGGCGAGGTCATGGACCGCCTGCGCGCCGCCGGCGCCGCCTTCTTCGCGCTCCCCATCGAGGCCAAGGAGGCCTACGCCAACGACCCCGCCGCCGGGCGGCTGCAGGGGTACGGCAGCCGGCTGGCCACCAACGCCAGCGGGCAGCGCGAGTGGGAGGACTACCTCTTCCACCTCCTCCACCCCGACGGCCTCGCCGAACACGCCCTCTGGCCCGCGCACCCGCCCGACTACGTCGCCGCCACGCGCGACTTCGGCCGCCGCATCCGCGACCTGGCCTCCGCGCTGCTCGCCGTCCTCTCCGTGGGGCTCCTCGGCCCAGGCCGCCGGGAGGCCCTCGAGAAGGCACTCATCACCCGCGCCGGCGAGCACGAACACGACGACGACCTCCGGCTGCAGCTGAAGATCAACTACTACCCGCGGTGCCCGCAGCCGGAGCTGGCCGTGGGCGTGGAGGCCCACACGGACGTGAGCGCGCTGTCCTTCATCATCCACAACGGCGTGCCAGGGCTGCAGGTGCGCCACGGCGGCCGCTGGGTGACGGCGCGCGACGAGCCGGGCACCATCATCGTGCACGTCGGCGACGCCCTCGAGATCCTCAGCAACGGCCGCTACACCAGCGTGCTGCACCGCGGCCTCGTCAACCGCGACGCCGTGCGCGTCTCCTGGGTCGTCTTCTGCGAGCCGCCACCGGACCTCGTGCTGCTGCGCCCGATGCCGGAGCTCGTCACGCCGGACAACCCCGCCAGGTTCACGCCGCGAACCTTCAAGCAGCACATCGACAGCAAGCTCTTCAAGAAGCACCAGCAGCTTCCAGTTACTGATGATGATGAGCAGACCAACTGAACAAAGTTGATCTCCAAATAAATTATTGATCATATATAGTAGTATATCAGTATATGCATGTTGTACTACTACTGCATCATCCGCCCACGCACATATATTTAGTTCTCGCAAATAAAAAAAATCATATATTTTGTGTGCATGAATACGATGATCGGTCACGTTGTAATGTAGTGCGTTCATGGCCGGCACTCGCACTACACTTGTTTGGTAGCTTTTCTCTGATAAACGAACCTGAATAAAGAGATGCTGCAAGAAAGCAGAGGACTGACTCCACTCCAGACGCACAAACTTCATATTTGCATATGACAAACCAACCTTTCCTCAAAAAAAAAAACCTCATTTTTATGAACTTACTTATCCACAATCTGTGCTCACATTCTTACGCTGACAGAACCAAAATGTCGAAATTTCAGAGCTTGTTGAAGAACACATACAAAACAAAGTAGTACTAAAGACTGGGCCATGCCCCCGTGGAATCAGGAAGCTTGGTAAGTCCTGCTGTACTGGTCAATGCAATGAGCTAGAACATTTAAGCAGCTCATACAGTGAAAATGCAAAATGATGTGGTTAAACTTCATATAATATATATATTCAAATAAGGAAACCAAACTTTCCTGAATACTGAAATACAATGATCCAACCCACAAAACTGAAGCACAGTAGATTGGTGGTGAGCACACATATATAACCCCATAAATTCAGGACCGGCCAATCAAAAAGAGCAAGTCGCAGGCACAAAACAGAAGCAGCAGCCAACAAACAGCGACAGGTTGCAATTCGCAAGAAGATAGCCAGCAGTTACTAGAATCCATACAGATTCGTATGGTCTTTACCTGTATAACATGTCAAGTTCACAGCATGAATCTCAGCTTGAAGACTCCATCGACAGTCAGTTGCAAGCAGCCAATGCAAGTATGGAATCAGTTGCTATTAATTGTTCAACTACAGCACAGAGCTACTCCCTCCGTCCCAAATTACTATTCGTTTTTACTCTAGATATATATTATGTCCAGATACATAGCAAAATTTATGTATCTATAAAAGCTCAAAATGAATAGTAATTTGGGACAGAGGGAGTACCTCATTAGCCATGCCAGATTGACACGCAGCAAGGGATGAACATGGTAGTGGTACTACCTGAGTCGAGCAATTTATTCTGCCTTCAACATACACAGTACAAAAAGAATGGGGAAATACTACTCCTCCGTTCCAAATTACAATTCGTTTTAACTTCTTTAGATACATAACTTTTTCTATGTATCTAAACATGGTATATATCTAGATGCATATCAAAAGTTATGTATCTAGAAAAGCCAAAACGAATAGTAATTTGGGATGGAGGGAGTACGTATCAGCTTACCATGCTACTAGTTTACAATCTTGAGGTCCTTTATAATTATTAGTTACTGATTCAACTACAAACTGCGTAGCCAAGCTGTAAGATGCTAGTGTCGATGTCTTTGAGCAGCAAAGAAACCAGCAGTAAACCTGCGCTGGTTCTTGTGTGTCACGCTCCTGGTGCTGCTGCTTCTGCTTCTGAAAGGAGTGAAACCGGCATCTGCAATGCTGGTAGGTGAAGAATAGTGAACGCTGCGGCTGCGGCGAAGCCAGTGGAGCCTGTCCTTGAGCCGAGGCCGGCAATGGTGGACATGAGCACGTCCAACAGAATCACCGGGCAGTGATATCTCAGAAGAGTCCAAGCCATTCCCAGCTGAGGACACGGAGCGGCTGCCATTGAGGCGATTGCCTTGGGACTGTGACGAGGACGACCTCGCAATGGCGCCACCGCCGGGGTGGAGGGCGTACCTTGACCTGGAGGACTCGGAGAAGGACCTGCTGAGCAGATGGCCCGCAGGCTTGCCGAGGAGGCCCTTGATTGCCCACAATTGGTTCCACCTGAGGCTCCCCGTCCTCCTCTCGACCATGGCGACGCCATTGCTCCTTGCAGAAGCAGCGGCGTCGTTTGGGTGGTGGGGATTGGCAGCAGCAGCTGCAGCGGATGTGGTGGAGGAGGAGGCGTCGAGGGACTGCCGGGAGGGTAGGCAGGAGGAGTGGTTGGCGTCGCAGCAGGCCATCCATTCGCTGCAGGAGTGAGTAAGGGATCGCTTGCGCTGCAGGAGAGGCGGCGGATCTTGGCCGTCGCCGCCGCCACTGGTGGAGGTGGAGGGCGCGGCGGCGTTGGTGTCCTCCCCTTGGTCCTCTAGCTGGAAGAGGTGGAGGAGCGTGGTCCGCTCCGCCCCTTCCCTCCTCCCCGCTGCGTCCGTGGAGCAGGGAGGCGGCGGCTCCTCCGGGTCCTGGTGGAGGGGAAGGGGAGGAGGAGGAGGAGCGGGAGGCTGGGATGGGGAGGCCACACCAATCAGATTGGTAGCGTGGAGCCTGTCGAGGAGGCAGGCGGAGCAGAAGCCGGTGAAGGGAGGCTCCGACGGGTGCTTGGGGCACCTCCTCCCGGACGCAGCATCGCCATCGCCCATCCGGATGGGGAACGGATTGGGTTCCTGGAGTAGCTCGAATGTGAATTGGAGGCTCGATTCGGAGATCCCAAGCTGCCCGGGGACCAAGCGGCGGGGTTTGACCGGGGAAGCCTAGGGTTTTGACCGCCGATCTGGTCGGGAGAGGCCAGAGGTGGGGTGTGGGGGAACGAACGGCCGCGGCACGAGGAAGAAGACGAAGAGGTAGCCGTTGGGCTGGGTTTGCTCCGCTCCTCCGTTGGATCTCGATACATGGATGGATGTCACGCTGCCATGTGGACCCACAAAGCATGTTTGGAATTCGCAGAAAAACCATTTGCTCTCATGGTTTGCCGCACTTTACTGTCAGCCGATAAGCTATTTGGTTTCGCGGTTTCTAAAAATGCCACGTCGTCTATGTATATTTGAGTTTATAACGAAACAAAATCTCTCAATACAAAATTTCATTTCACAATTTCATAGGCTAACAATATAGCAATTAATTTGTAAGACATATGATTGAACACAATATGATGAAATGAAATTTTATAGTCTAATGTAAGTTTCAACAGGTTTCATAGTTTTGAAAACAGTACATACACAGTTTCATCCTGATAAAACTTCTTCCATCTCTCTCTTCATAACTTTCTTGGAGTCCAACGGTTAGTTGCACCGGATGTTCCAATGCAGGCAAAAACTTCTTCCATTTCACAGTATCCGATGGTATACTTTTTCACTAGCCGTTGGAGCAACAACACTTTGAGCCCTTGGGACTATTTATACCTCCACCACTTGTCCATTTAGGGTTGCTGGAGTATCTAGGGATGCATTGACGACCAAGACTCATCAAGAACACATCCATGCCACCAAAAGTGCTTAAGTGATCCATCAAAGGCTTAGCACAAGCTTAGGAGAGTCATTAGTGCTAGGATAGGCCTAGAGAGAAGTGAGTGGAAGGTGTGCCTACCTTGTGATCAAGTTCTAGAGTGAACCACAACTGTATAAGAGGTGTGCCGGCACCTTGGAGCCTTGGTGGCTCGCCGGCAAGTGTTCGACCCTCCAGCTTGGTGTGGAGCGGCGTCTATGACCTTGTGCGGGGGACGTGGATACCCCTTTCCTTCATGGAGAAGCTCCTTAGTGAAGACAGCATCAAGGTGATCAAGAGACTTGGTGTGAGCCTTTGTGGCCGAGCCTTTGTGGCAAGTCAAAGAACATCTTAGGAGAGACTTGGTGATCGGGAAGCATTACTCTTGTGTGAGTGTTTCAACAACGTGGACTAGTGGTGGCTTAGTGTCTACCGATACCACAGGATAAATCTCTGTGTCAAGAGTTTGCTTCCCCTCATCCCCTTCTTATGTTTTCGCATTTCATACTTGCAACTTGTGTGCATTTACTTTCTTAGAGTAGTATCTTGATAGAATTGGTTATAGGTTGCAAAACTTATTTTGGAATGAGGGTTTCACACTAGATCAACCATAGAATGCACATGCTATCTAGTTTATGTTTACATGGAAAGTAGTGAAAGTCATAGGTTAAGGTTTTAAGTTTCCTAATTCACCCTCTCCCTCTCTTAGGTTACGAGCACTGATTCCTTACAATGGATGAAGTGCAGGATCCTGCTATGTGCTATCCATCCAGCCACAAGGCATAGGTCGCCGATCAAAGAACCGACCCCTAGCACCATGAGAGTTCTGGAGTCGTGTTTCTAGAGCATAAATAGAGCAACAGATGATGGCGAGCAAGGATCAATAGAAGATGATGCGTGTTGGTAGGATCATGTAATGCCATTATACATACACTACTGGAGGATCAACTTCTGATACCGGTCAGTAACCCCCTTAATACCGGGCGCTCGATCGGTATCGTTTGGTCGATACTAAATGCTACACCATTTAGTACTAGCTAGCCCAACCGGCACTAAATGCGTCATTTAGTACCGGTCGGTAACACCAACCGGTACTAAACTACGAGCCACTTCGCGCTGTTGCGAACGGCAGTAACCGATACAAAAGTTTATTCCTCTTTTTTTATTTACCCTTTCGTTTTAATTCGTATTCGTATTCAACAGAGCTTTTACTAATAATGTTATGTTAATATATCAACCCATTCAAATCCAAGTATCACAAGTATCAACCCATTCAAATCATTAACACTCAATAGTTCGTACATCAATACTTAAGGTCTTAGAGACAACAACTTTAGATCCATAAGAAAAGGGTACGGTAGGAGTACATCCATGCATGCTACATATTTAATAATTCTCTTCGCTTACGTAGATATACCACCTAGCTTAAGCCTCCAATCGTAAAGCCTAGAACTTCATCAATATAAGCTAGAGCATGAATTAGTGCACTCTCTAGCGCTTCACAAGGATGGTCACATCCACTACCATAAATCTCGAACAATGGAGACGACGTCAACTAAAATAGCCTGTAGAAAGTGGGATCAGCCTAGAGCTTGAAATCTCTAGTGCGTATCGGGTTTCCATTGGCGTAACTATAATTCAACACATCCAAGACTTGAGTCAGAATCGCATGAAAGCTCATTGCTGCCAAGGTTTGACCAAAGATATCCTAAAAGAAGAGAATAACATGATGAAATTTGAAAGATGTAACATAATTAAAGATAAAATGATGAGATATGTTTCATACCATGTCATGTTGATTCAGTTGACATAGCCTCGCAGTAGTCCTAGTCACATTGCTTTCTCTCTCCTCGCGCTCCTTTATTCAAAAATATGAGAAGTCTGGCACAAAGTACCTATGATCCTTAAGCTGTTATGAGCATGCCTCCACGACGGTCCTTTCAAAAGTTACCCTACTTGGTGCTAATTGACCCCATGCAGCAATTGAAACCATCAAGATGAGCTGTCCTGGTACTCTCATCCGGTTGGTCTCTGTTTCTCGAACAGGTACCTGAAAAGATATTTTTACTCTTCTAAAATTTCGTGGACCAACTATCTCGGATTGCACTAAAGGAGAAGTACCACCTAGAGCTTCAACAACATCTTTCAGCCATCTATATTGCCGATAAGCTACATTGTATGTAAGTAAATTTAGGAATTATTCATGTGTAGTAAAAAACCAATTACAAGAAGGAAAGAATATTACTATGTTGGGAATTGTTCCTCTGCTTTGATCGCCTTTTGGCAAGTCAATGAAAAGATTAGGGAAGTGGATTCCGGGAGGACGAGCCAACGGTGGCTCCTCGAAAATGTAGTGTCCACAGCCGCCGCCACCATGGCGAGAAGAACTTCCACTTGCCATAGTTAGCCCAAACTGTCCAAATAAAATTATGATAAGGTACATTGTCATATACGCACATCATATACATTGAAAAAATAAATCTAGACCATCATTTTCATAGCCATCCACAATTCTATCACAATGCTACATGTGAATATGAACATATCCTCTAAGAGATATAGCCTTATGCCGTAATTGTATCACAAAAAATAATTACTTAGCATCCAATACAAACTGGTATCCAATTGAAGAAAAATCATAGCCATTTTAATCCAATACATGTAGCAAAATCATTTTAATGCATCAAAATCAAAATTATTGAAAAAATAAAACCTAACTGGGGAGGGACTACGGGGGAAGTGGGGAGGGAGAGGCGCGGCGGTGGCCCGCGGGGGAGGCGGGGAAGGGAGTGGTGCGGCGGTGGGGACGGCGGCTGCGGATGGGCTGGCGGTGGTCGGGGATGGGGCGACGGCGATGGGGACGGGGCGACGGGCGATGGTGACGGAGATGGGGACGGGGAAAGGACGGGGTGGCGGCGACGGCGATGGAGACGGGGACAGGGACAGGACCGGCGCGGCAACAAGCGATGGTGATGGCGATGGCGACAGTGACGGGGATCGGGTGGCAGCTGTGGGCGAGAGCGACGGGGACGGGGCCGACGTGGCGTAGAGGGAGGAACTGCTAATTTTTGGAAACTGCTAAGTGTTTGGAGAAGACGAAGTATTTGTAGGTGGATACTTTAGAACCGGTGCTAGCCTTTGCCCAGTACTAAATTCCTCTATTTAGTACTAGGCAGACTCCCAACTGGTATTAAAGTTGCTAAATGGTAGCATCTGAAATTAAAGATGTTTAGTACTGGTTCCAGCCTTTGCCTGGTACTAAATTCGTCCATTTAGTACCGGACATGCTTACAACCAGTACTAAAGTTGCCAAATTGGCGGGAGCTGAAACTGTCCGCCTTCGGCAGTTTTCTTTCCCACACACACTGTCTTAATTTTAATAAAATATTTCAATCATTACTTGTCACATGTATATATGTATATATATGAAATAGTAGAGATAAAAATTCATCGCAAATATTAACTAGAGTACATTACATATGAAATTCATTGTACATATTAAATCTTACATAAATGAGATTACATATGAAATTCACCGTACATATTAAATCTTACATAAATGAGATACTTAGAACCTAGGATTGTCCACATCATGACTGTTAATCATCACAACATACAAACTATAATTTATATTGATAATGTCGATTCCTAAGAACCTATCGACGTAATCTAGCGCATATATTAAGTCTTACATAAATGAGATATTTAGAACATAGGATCGTCCACATCATGACCATTAATTTGGAAAACAAAAAGATACACCAATTCTAAAATAATGGTACAGCATGAGATCTACGAGTCCACCTACTCTGGCTGAATATCATAAAGGAATCTTGAAATAATTTTTCCAAACATCTTTTGAAGCAAGTGCCACATTTTCATAATAGAAGTATGGTGGCCCAATAGCCTGTCCATGCAAAAGACCTGCTCGCTGAGCCCATTTTGGCAATCCAAAACTAACCATAAGTCGATGGGTCAAGGTAAGTGAACAAATCTCTGCCTGAATTGGCTATTGGTCACCATACTTCTATTATGAAAATCTGGCTCCAAAAGGTGTTTGGAAAACTATTTCAAGATTCTTTTACGATGTTTAACCAGAGTTTGTGGACTCGAAGTTCTTCTATTCTCTGGTATTGGAGGAGAGGAGGTGTTACATCAATTGCCGGTCCATCTGCATCGTATTACGTGAAAATTGGACATAGAGCTTCATATTAGATAAAGAACTTGATCAATATTAGGTAGGGGAAAGATAGAGTATATGTGTTTATAGTAGTCCTCACTCTAAAAAAACTCTCAATTATCCTTGTTCTAAAAGATCAACAAGTCTCCATTTGTAACATAAAACTCATTCTAAAAACTCTCCATTCTCCTTGTTCTAAAAGATCCATAAGCTAGTACTCCATTTGTAACATAAAACTTATTCTAAAAAACTCTCCATTCACCTCACTCTAAAAAACTCTCCATTCTCCTCTTTCTAAAAGATCAACAAGTACTTCATTTGTAATGTAAAATTTATTTAAAAAACTCTCCATTCTCCTCACTCTAATAAAGCAACAAGTACTCCATTTGTAACATAAAATTTATTTAAAAAACTCTCCATTCTCCTCACTTTAACAAAGCAACAAGTACTCCATTTGTAACATAAAACTAGCTCATTCGAAAAAAAAGACTAGAATACATGACCAGAGGAGGAAGAATAAAGTTGCTAACCGGTCTAGCGAAGAAAAACGAAGCTGAGCCAATGGTTGAGCTTGCTCAGGAAGGAAGCTAAGGAAGCAGCTCATTTATATATAGAGCAAATGGTTGTCATTAGTACCGGTACTAAATGGTTTCATTTAGTACTAGTTGAAGCTACGAGCCGGTACTAAATTGCATTCTCACAATTTAGTACTGGCTGAAGCCACCAGCCGGTACTAAATAGCTTCCTGAGGAATCTAGCTGTCAGCCACGCGGTCCACGTGCTGCCATTTAGTACCGGTTGAGGTTCCAAACTGGTACTATAGGGGCTTCGGTGGTACTGTGCGTGACGACCGGTACTAACGCGTTGGACGAATGATCAGTTTTCCGGTAGTGATAGCAGAGATCAATTTTAGTTTGGATTCGACATTGACATTCTGTACCAAATTTCATATAGCATACATTTTGTATTTTTTTTTTCAGTTGATAGTCACACTTCATATTGCTAGGCAAATACAAAACAACGATTGCACGCTAGTCTAATGCGAACAACCATCGACAAAAAGAATGCAAGTCTGCTGCTTCCTTTTTTTTTCGCTCTGACTCCTATAGATCTAATACTATCGTCCATGTGGCAAATATATATGTTGATACAATCATACATGTTGTTGCATGATGATTGCCATTTATTCGAGATTTTTTAAATTTTGTTATAAATACAAATTGCAAAAACCCATGTGCAAACTAGGTTGTTTTTAAATAATCACATACAAACCACTTTCTTGCCACTGGTAGGTTTTATATAGATGGGCCTTTTTCTTGTGGGGAGGAAGGCTGAGCATTAAAGAGGATGGTGCATGCATGTCCGACCCAAACTGTGGATGACAACTCGGAACACGAAGCACTAGCTAAACAATGTGCTTCCATATTTTGATCCCTAACATGTACAATGAATTATCTCAACCTCTAGCAGCTCATTATTTGCGACCGGTTTTACGTACTTGAGCTGCATGGCAAGCTTGTGTGTGTGTCTATTTCTGTGGACTTGAAAACAACGGCTGACACAGGGGCAATCTTATACCAGAGAGTTCAGCTTTCCTGTACACCTTAACTAATACTCCCTCCATTCCAAATTATAGGTTATTTTATCTTTTCTAAGCTTATAGATATTATTATGCATCTGGACATACACTATATATATCTAAGTGCAATAGCAAAAACTATGCACCTAGAAAAGCCAAAACGACCTACAATTTGGAGAAGGGGAGTAAGTGATATAGCCAAATTAAGAGTTTTCCTTTTTCAAGAATTTGGTGCGTTATTTGCCATGGAGACCGAACCTGTTCTAGTTTTGTTGCGCTGCTATCGTTATCCTACACGCATGATTCTCCTAGTCGAGCAAGTTAATTTTGGCACAATTGTTCATACATATGGATGGCAAATTTAGTCCGGATGCGTGGTGACTATTTATTATTGTAGATAGAATCAGGTCTGTAGACAAACATAGCAAGCCAAAATCTGCAATTAATAGCATCCCTGATATAATATATATATATATATATATATATATATATATATATAAAGTTTTGTACATCAACAGAGAGAGAGAGAGAGATGCATACAGACATACAGTAGTTCAGTACACATGGCATGGCTGCAGCAGCAGAGACGTTCTACTAGCTCCTTGGACTAATAATTAATAACCTTATTAGGCTTGCATTATTGCACTCCTATATATATAGCATGCAGGACTAGCTAGAGAGGTGCTAATTAAGTGATTAAGGAGCTAGGAGAATGAAGGAAGGAAACTACTAGCTAATTAAACTAGGATGAACTAACAATGCATATACGCAGCCGATGATGGAATAGTATATAGGAAAGATCGATCAAGAAGAAGAGACGCCGAGCCTAAGCTCAAGGTCGAGACCGCCGTCATCCTCCTCGGGGCCGGCTGGAGCTACTGGAGTAGCACTAGTGGTGGCTGCAGCACTAGTGCTGCCGCAGCTGCACACCACTCCAACCCCCAACTCCAAGCTCACCGCCGCCATTATTGACGATGAGGTGGTGGTGGGGCGATGACGATGGGACTGCGGTGGCGGATAGTTGAGGTTGGGAATCACCGCCGCCGCCGCCCTGCTAGGGGCGGCCGGAGGAGGAGACAAGCCGTGCCTGAGCCTGGCCCTGTCCCTCCTGTGGACGTTCATGTGGCCGCCGAGGGCCTGCGCCGACCTGAACTCCCTCTTGCAGAAGCTGCAGGGGTAGGATCTCGGCGGCCAAGTGAAGCCGCAGGTCCTCCATGGCTGCTGCTGCTGCTTGCTCTCCCTCTCCATGGTACCTAGGCATGCAGCTTGAGCTTGGCCGGTGTAGTGTGGTGAGTGACAGAGTGAGAAGAGCCAAGTGGTAGTGGTACCTATTTGTACTGCATGCACTCAAGCTAGCTAGCTGCTAGGTGATCGATCTGCTTATATCTGTTGGTGGTTTCATGACTACACGTACTGATCAAGCAGCAGTGCTATCATGGCGTTCGACTTGCATTGACTGGACTCTCTCTCTCTCTCTCTCTCTCTCTCTCTCTCTCTCTCTCTCTCTCTCTCTCTCTCTCTCTCTCTCGGGCCGGGATCGAGCAGACGACGGCACTGTAGATCATGCATTCATTCATGTAGCAGTTGCATTTCACTGTTTTGTATGTGCTGGACTCTCATGCATGTGATGAGGCTACATACTGAAATAGCTCGTGTCTCGTTTGTCAAAGGTGAGCAGTGAAAAACTTTCCCTGCTGGATAGGAAACTGCAGGGCGTGCAGCATGCTAGAGAGACCGACCAGCATGCCATGCAATGCAATGACTCATCCCAATGCAATTCCCGAATGCATGGAACTGAGGATCCAGTCAAACCATGCATGCACTGCTATATGATGCCCAGTAGTACGTCTTGTGGTCGATCAGAACGATCAGAATAAAAAGATACATATATGCATCAATATATTGATGGCACAGCCAAGATTCTATGAGGGCAGGATCACCCATTGTCGGCAATTCCTGATAGACGTATAGGACGGAGCAACGCGTGCAGAGGCAGGCTTTTTCTTTCCTCTAGGTCGCCGGCCGACGTGACGTCCGGGAGCCAAAGCCACTGCAACACAATCCTGGCTCTGGGGGTATGGGACAACCTTGCACCCAAAATATATGTGTGTATCCGATACATAGATTATATTGCTGGTTCAAATAAGTGTCAGTCAGTGCTCACATGTAGTGGTTGCTGGACTTAAAATCGATCATGACCAGCTCTCGGTCATGGGCTTCTAGCTCCATGTAGCTAGCTATTATTTTGGAGATTTCGAGTTGTCTGATGAAAATTAATTATCTGTTACTGGCATTCGATTAGGGTTTTGAAGAAAAGTAATAATTCACTTCGAGGGAAATCCGATATAAATAAGTGTACAAACAACTAGCAGCTTGCAGGATTTAACTGTATTTTTGTCGCGGTGTTTTCTCCTCCTAGATTTTTCTCTAGGTTAATAAGGATGGCATGTAACATGTATTGGTTTTAACTAGATATACAAATAAGACTATATAAAAATGCTATTGCAGTTATAAAGACCTGAAGTATCCTCATTTTGTTCCCTCCCTTGAAGGCTCTAACAGACAACTCGGGTTCCCACACCTGTCACCCCTCAATCTCTTTAGATGGTAACATCAGCGGTCTTTGGCGGTTCTCAATGTAGCGTCCAATTAGGGTTTTAAGCTTCCAGGATTTCCTCAGTGACTCCATCATATTTTATGAGGCCTCCTGAAAGAAGGGTACATCTTTCTCTGCCCAAATGTGATCAAGTCAAACCCTTTTTTTCCCCTTTGTTTGGGCAATATTTTTTACAGGCTATGCCCATCTAGGAGAAAGCTATACTACACTCGAGCATTTTTACTGCTCCCTGCACTCGAATTTAGCTGCCCGATCCTTCAATGCCACAACAGCTTCTTCTTGAGCTCTTGTAACACCTTCTTCTTGAGCTCCGGCCAAGTTAGGTTTTGAGGTTGGGTTCAAAGTGGGGGTTACATGTGGCCTCTGGATGTAGAGGGAGCTTCGGGGTGGTCATTAGCCGACGATGGTGGTGGCTGAGACAGCAAGGGAGCAGAGTGGCACCTAGCGAAAGCGACGAGGCGCCACTGGAGCTAGGCGGCAGTGGACCCCTGGTTGGGCGGTGATGGTGGCGGGGGTGAGCACCGCCAATGAGGGGAGCAGTCGAGATGACAGTTGCAGATTTGCCGGTGAGAGGCGGTGGAGGTGAGGGTGAGCACCGCTGACGAGGGGAGCAGTCGAGACAGCAGTTGCGGATCTGTCGGTGAGAGGTGGTGGAGGTGAGGGCGAATGGTGGAGGCGAGCTTGGACAACCGAAGCGACAACGGAGGGTGGAGGGAGGTGGGAGGAGGGAGGGGCGGTGGGGGAGGTCAAGCCTTACCGGTGTCGGTGACGATGCCGGCGAGGCAACAGGGTAGAGGCGGCGTCAGGGTCTCAGCCTCTTGAGGATGAAGCGACGGGTGAGTGGATAGGGAAAGGTTGTGGCTGTTCGAGGTAGAGAAGATAAGGTTGGAGGATGGTTGGATCTGGATCGTTCGCTTTAGATCGAATGATTAGTAAATTCGAGTGTGGGAGGGGATTATTATGCTTGAGTGGGACAAAGACAGCCCCCCATCTATGGTAGATTGGTCTATTCCCACAAAAGGATGTTTTGGAAGGGCGCCCCGAAATGCACGGGCACGGGACTACCAAGTTGCATGGGTGGTTGCCTGCTAGTCCTGCGCGATGACAGTGGTCTCGGGCTCTTAGCATCAAGATTATCTCACCACACACAAGAAGTGCCTCATGCTCAACCTCCACAAACTACTGACCAATGGCTCCTTGCAGCGACTCATGCCGGATTACCATGACATCACCACTATGGTGCTCATGACAGTGCCACCACCTCCTTGTGGGCTCTGGCATGACACATAGCACTTTGATGGGGTGCTCGTTGATGTGTTGTTGGCCCTGTCCGCCCATTACACACTGGTGGAAAAGTGAGCATTAGTCCTGGTCAAAGACGCACAGGTCTCAAAAATCCAACCGGGATTAATCTGTCGAGACTAAAGGCCCTCTCTTTAGTCCCAGGTATTTCACCCGGGACTAAAGGAGGTCTTTAGTCCCGGTTGGTGTTACCAACCTGGACTAAAAAGTTTCCAAAAAATAAAATGGGCCCGCTCGCGTGCCGCCCACTCCGCTTGGAAGAGAGGGAGAGAAGGAGGAGAGAAATAAGGAAGAAGAGAAAAACTGCCTGCGCGAGATAAGGGAGGGGAGAGGATAAGGTGGAGAGAGGGGGGGACTAAAGGCCCCCGGTTGGTGAGGTGAGGCATTTAGTCTCGGTTCAAAACACCAACCGGGACTAAAGCCCCCCTCCCCTTCCCCCCACTTTAGTCCCGGTTGGAATTACCAACCAGAACTAACTAGTCCCGTAGTCCCGGTTGGTAATTCCCATTAAACGCCTTTAGTCCCGGTTGATGTTTTCAACCTGAACTAAACGCCTCACCAGATTTTCTCATCCCACTAGTGGTTACAACCGGGACTAAAGGGTCTCTTTAGTCCCGATTGATACTATCAACCAGGACTAAACCTCCCATCGTTGGTGGTCGTTTGATCCGGGACAAAAGGCCCTTTAGTCCCAGGTCAAAAAACGACCGGAACTAAAAACACTGGATGGAAAGTCTCTTCTCTACTAGTGACAGCTGTAGGCCTCATTGGCGATGGTGGGCTCAATTAGCATTGATGCTCTCCAGTGGCCGCGGGGTGCTCGTTGATGTGTTGCCAGCCCTATTGCAGTCACAGGCGCGTGATTGCAATAGGGCTGACAACACATCAATGAGGCTCGTGACTGCAATAGGAGAATAGGGCCACCGTCGTATCCGCATCCAGGGATGGCCCCGGGGGGAGGGGGGCAGGGTGTGCGGCCACCCCGGGCCCCCAAATCCCAGGGGCATAGTAACGGTAACAAAATTCTTAAGGCAAAGGCAATGCTTATGTTCCAAATAGCATTAAGGTGGGGGCTCAAAAAAAAGGTAGCCTTTGTTACTGCCTCGCCCACAATGGTTCACAGTAAAAGGTGACATTAAGGTGGGCCCACTTCATGGTTAAAAAAGGGCCCAATTCATCTACTGCACCCCCTCATCCACATCGCCTTATCCTGCCGCTGGTCCTCTCTCCCGCTCGGATCACGCACTTTGAAGTCATTAAATGATAATGAACTTGAAGAATGTTGCACTAAATTTGTAGAAACTTTTTCTTTTGATGGTTCATCTGATGTTGAGGTATATGACCTTATTTATGAATTAAAGATTATGAAATTCACTTTGCCGGATGGCGTAATGTCTGCTATGGAGATTTTCGAGCATGTCAGAGATGTGGATTGTTATCCTAATGTCTCCATTGCTTACCGACTCTTAGGCCCTGTTAGTTTGGACTTTTAGCCAGCTTCTCACCCCCCAGAAGCCGAAAGCCCAAACAAACGGCAAGCTTTCGAGCCTAGCTTTTCGTAGGCCAAAATCTCTGGAAAGCCACGGTCCAATGGAAAGCTCGAAAGGAGAGAAAAATGAGCTTCTGGCGTTATTTACCTGTCTGCCATCAGTAGTGTTACGAATCGGTACGTTTCTTTTTCCTCTCGATACCCTTCTTCCCCGTTAAACCCTATCCTCTTCCACCTCCCTCCGCATCCCACGTCGGGCCACTGCCGTCCTCCCTCCATATCAGGCCGCCCCCCCCTTCCTCCACCCCTGCTCGTCCTTATCGCCCAGCCACGCCTCGGGCCGGCGCCCTCCTCCCTCCGCCCTTGCTTGTGCTTGTCGTCCACCCCCGACTCGAGCCGCCACTCTCCTCCATCTGCATCGAGCCACCGCCCTCTGTGATGACCAAACCCAAATCTTTCGAGTTAATCTTAATCCGAGTCCCTGATCCCCCTATCTCAGCTCCCCCTAAGCCTAAGTGCTCACCCTCCAGTTCCGGTCCCGACCCCTGAGAACCCGACCCCTTTCCGTTGGTCCCTTCTGAGTTCCACAAGGCAGTGCCCTTCTCAATCTTGAGTAGAGGACAAACCGAAACTGATCGGTGGACCCGCAATCTTTTCCCTGGATCTCCCGAGGCAGACGCACTCGAGTAGCATGCCCGCTCCAGATTCTCCGCCGCGTGGCTCAATTCCTCCGACCTCCGTCACTCCGCTCCGTCGCCGGCCGCGATCGGATGGATTCCCGCGCCCTCTTCCCCAATCGCAGCGGAAGCCCCTCTGCAAACCTTTCTGCAGCGCCTCGTCTCGCTCGCGCCCTCGCTGGCCGCGCCTTGGTGCCCCGACGCCGCTATGGTAGAGCTTTACCGCCTGCTGCATCCAAGCTGCCTCGCAGCTCGCGCCCATCATCACTTCACCGGACCCCCCGGCTGCAAGGCCCGATGCCTCCCGGCTTTTCCGCCGCCCCTCCACAGTCGCGCCGCCCCGAATGCGCTACGCGACGATTCCTCCTTCGCCAACCCCGACCCTGGCCGCGATAGCTCCTTTTCCGCCTTGCTAGAGCTGCGCCCCGGCAAACCGCTGCTTCGCGCTCGTCCGCGCAGCCGCAACCCGCCTGTCTTATCACCTGTGCAACCTCGCTTATAGCGCCGTTCCCCCTGTCACACCCATCAGATCCGCCGCACGACGACGCCCGCCTCCGCCAAACCGCAACCACCAGCAAAACCGCGCCTGCGCCGCCCTGTCTCCAGTGCCCAATGGCCGAAGGTGTCATCCCCGAAGTCCTGTTCCACCGCCCATCGCTGCTCAATCGCCGCCATGGCAGCGCACTTCATCTCTTTTCTTCCCGGTCTTCGTGCTGCTCCAACCCTCTCTCTTCCGCGCAGCTATAAAAGGGAATGCCAGAGTCCTACCGGAGTTCCCTTCGCCATCGCTGCCTTACCGCCGTTCCTCTGTTTCATGCTCGAGCGCTGCCACCTAAGTTCCTGAGGAACTCTCCTCTCCGCTCAACACCCACCTTTCCCACTCCACCCAGCCGCTTGCTCCTCCGCGCTGTGCTAGAGCTTGCTTGTTGTACACAAGAAGCACCGCCGCCGCCGGAGCACTGCCGGACATCGCCGCTGCCCAAGTCTTAGTGCTTCAGTCCTTCCGCCCCAGTATGCTCCTTCCCGATCCCAAAGCTTCACCTATAAACCGAAGGTAAGCTGCTGACCCCTTTTCCGCCTCGCCCGACCCTGTCTGTCCGCCCGACCCCTTTTCCGCCTCGCCCGACCCTGTTTGTCCGCCCGACCCCTTTTTCGCCTCGCCCGACCCTGTCTGTTCGTCGGACCCCTTTTTCCGCCTTGCCCGAGGACTTGGCTGTATCCTTTTCCTTGACCCGAGGGTATATGTGTAAAAATCAGGGACTTCTTTGCGCTAAGTCTGAGGACCCCCAGCACAGCTATTCCTCTAGTCTAAGGGTCAGATCATAAGTTTCTTCCCATCCGACCCTTTTATCTTGCTCTCCACCAACTCAAGCAAACTTCCTCACGTATTCTGTAGCTTTGCTACCAGTGTCCGAGCTTTAACTGTAAGTGTTGTTGAATTGACCGTCTAAAACACTAACTCCTGCATTGCATTCGTGTAGAGTTGCATCTCGCTGACGGCGTCTACGAGCTGTACCCGGCGCCCGAAGACGGAGCTGTAGCTGAGCTACCGCTTCCAGAAGCCGAAGCCGCCCCAGCAGAAGACCAGTTCCCTTCCTCCTCGCTTGAAGGCAAGCCCCGGAGCATGAACCCCAAATTCCTAAACTTGCTCATGCCTTCTTCTTCATGTTTGTGCATTTACGTATAGGAGTTGTTTGCAACCGTAGAGGCCTGGCGTAGTTCCTTTGATCTGAACACTAGTTGCTGGACCGAGTAGTTGCTATGCTTAAATAGGGATCGGTAAAAGTCGAGTGATTTCCTGTCACTCGAGCGAGTTGTAGGAGTTGGTTGTTTCTCCTTCTGTTACAACTATAAGGACGATGGACGGGGCAGGGTTCTGGTTAACTTTTGGTGGTCGGCTGATCGCCCCGTCTGTCTATGAAATCTGTTAAGGCCCGACAGTGGTGGTGTTCGTGATCAAGTGTTTGAAAGTACTAACCTCATACTCAGTATGGGATGGGGAAGCCTAGTACCTGATTGAACCTAGACGTGAGCGGTCACCCCATTGTCCTTGGAACGGAGTTCCCCTGCGGCCGCACATGGTGGCAAGTGTGGTCACAGAACAGCAGAGGCTGGGTCTGTGGAACCTTGCTCCAAAGGAAATGGGCTCAACACGGGTTAGGGAATTGATGGGGAAGGCCGACACAGGAAGCGACCCTCGGTGGTGCGCGGATGTCGTGAGGTTAGGTTCACCATGCATGGTTAAGGAACTCGAATCGATTCGTCTGCCTCTCACAGTTTGAGACTGCTTGATCGCTATGCTACACTGAGTAATAAAGGAATCTGATGATGACATGGTCTTCATGATGTTTATATACCCTTTTGGTTGGATCTATGTTGCTTAGAGTAAGTTGCCGACTTAGACCGGTTAATGAACCTAGAATCTGAGCTAAAACTTTGAAAATAAGGATCTACTTAGTGCTTTTGGCAAACAAACCCCTCAGCCAAAGAGCCTCGCATGTCTAGAAGTGGTGGAGTAGTTTTACTCCGGGTCGGTTAAGTCTTGTTGAGCTTAGTAGCTCAGCCTTGTTTGTGGCTTTCCTTTCAGGTGATGTCGCAGCTCCCGAGTCTGCTCCTGTTGGCACTTGGCCGCCCCAACTCCCTCCGGGTTGGACGGTCGAGTGGGATCCCTCCTCGGACGGCGAGGAAAGGGATCACTGATGTCCTGATCGGCCTCATCAAGGACATCCGACCCCGGCGCTAGTTTCCGCTTGTGTTTACCTTCTGTCGTTTTCTTCGGAACTTGTAAAACCCTGATTTTCAACCAAGTGTGTAACAACTTGTAATCTACTGTTGGGCCTGTTGTATTCTCTGGAACCACTCACCTTCGTGCGGGTTATGCTAAATTCGGTCCTGTCAAGTGGTTAAATCGTATAAAATCCGACGGCACCTCGAGTTAGCACGATTAAGGCATGAGTATCGCATCTTAAGCGACTTAACCGTGCTTTAGTTGAGTTAATCCGAGGTGGTTCTGCCACACCCTCCTCCCTTCACCCCTGCACATCATCATTGCCCAGCCCCAGCTCATCACCCGGCCCCACCTCATCCTCGTCGCTCGACCCCTGCTCGTCCTCGTCGCCCGGCTCCTATCCTCTTCCCTACGCAAGATCTCCAGCAAGGTGAGCACCACATCCCCTAGAATCATGGTAGCCTAGAATCTAGATTATGCAGTCATGGTTAAATGAACTATTGTAGCCTAGAATCATGGTTTAGGAGCTTTGAATCATGGATTAGGATTTGGAATCACCAATTTGTTAAATGAAATATTTGTATGCAATCATGAACAAATAACTCTCTGTCTAGATGGAGAACAAAGGAAAGGGCAAGGGAAAGAGCAACGAAACTGAAAAGATTGTATGCCAAGAAGATTGGGAAAATCTTGAAATAACTACAATTTTTTGTAACATTGTTGTTGAGGAGATTCAAGCTAGGAATAGACCTCTAGGTACACTGAATGCAAGAAGCTATAAAAACTTACGGGACAAGTTTTTTACTCAAACAGGAAAAAATTATACCCAGAAGCAGCTGAAAAACTGTTGGGATAACTTGAAAACCTTGTATGGGTTTTGGAAATCACTTTGGAGCAATTCTGGCCTTGGAAGGCATCCTTTTTTGGAGATACCTACAACAAGTGATCAATGGTGGGAGACAAACACAAAGGTTAGCAATCTGTCATGTGTATGTTCATTGGAATTTTTTGTACTATATGCAATTGACTAATCACTTTGTATTTTCTCTGTTTTTTTATACAGTGACACCTCAAGAGGGAGAAGAAGGCATTCTGTTATGCTCCTCCACCATGTTTGAAACAATGGAAAATTATGTTTGAGAAGAGTCATGTCTCAAGCCACTCTACATGCATTCCTAGTGAAGAAGGTGGTGGGGACAGCATTCCCAATGAAAAAGAGGGGGATGATGATCCAATTCATGACATATGTGATCAAAATGAAGTTCCAAGTGTTGGTCAAACAACATCATCTCAGTCGCAAGCACATGGACATGAAGAGAGTGACATGAATGCTTTCCGTGATAGTATTGCCGATGCTTTGATGGCCATGAGAGAGTACTGTAATGTCGCTAGAACTCAGACTTATAAATGCATGCAATTTATTATAATTTGTTGGCGCTAGAAATCAGCTAACCGAATTCCCAACGTCGGACACACGACCCGGGAGAATCTGCTTAGCTCCTGTTCGGGTGATTGCCCTGGTGCGGTTCGTGCGGCGTGCCAGCCAATCTGACCTGTTGATTGGCAAGGAAAGAAACGTGTCAGTTCCCAGAGGTTGCGATCGGCTAAGGTTCTGATCTTGAGAAAGCTTATCAGCGAATCGGCTGATTTGCAGTAATAAGGAAATCGGCTATAATGCAGCCGACTACCAGGCAACGTTTATAAAGAAAACTGCTAGAGTAATCTAAACAACGCTACAATAGCAACACTAGGAACAGATCTGATCGGCTATGCATGAAATAAGCAGATTAAACAGCGAAGTACAAGAAAAGCCGAAATTACTGATTCCTAGCTGGATAACTGGTGATAAAACTAGAACAACAGGTAAAACCTAGAGTTCTAGTAAATATCGATAACTGATGAATAAATCTAAACGAAACGACAGCGATACGCCTGAAGTTAAAGCTTAGAATTTACTCGATAAGCGGAACTTACAAGATCGGCCGGAGGTCAAGTTGATGCAACCCCGCCAACCCGTACGAACTCGAGGAAAAGGAGAAAAAGTATTGGCGAAGTCGCCTGCTTGAAAGTAAGTACGAGGAAATAGTAGTTTGTTGTATTGAGTTGATGATGTTTACAGATCTATAAGGGTGGCTATTTATAGCCCCGTACAAACGACTTCTTATCCAACTAGAACTCTATCCCTAAATTTAAACAGAAAACGAATATTTACAAGTACGATTCGTACTAGGTTGATTATCACGCGCTTCATGGGCTGATTCCTTCTTCATCTTCAGAATCCTTTTTAAGCCCACACCGGCCCAACTATTCCAACCTTCTAATCGGCCAATCACCTCATCGGCAAGGGGTAACCGATCAGGACCCACATGTCGAGGGCTCAGACTCATTTCGACCCTGGAGACTAAGGCCGGACGAGGCGGAGATCCTCCCTTGGAGGGTCGGGCGCGTCCGATCCCAAACCTCAGGGGTCGGGCGAGGCGGAGAACCTCCCTTGGAGGGTCGGGCGCGTCCGATCCCAAACCTCAGGGGTCGGGCGAGGCGGAGATCCTCCCTTGGAGGGTCGGGCGCGTCCGATCCCAAGCCTCAGGGGTCGGGCGAGGCGGAACTCCAAGGATCAATCGGCCGATCCTCGACTGTAGCATTAATTGGCCGATCCTTGACTGTAGCACTAATCGGCCGATTTCCAATCATCGCCCTTGTATCTCGCCGCATCTCCTAATTCCTTCCACTTCCAACGCCGATTTTACACGTGTCAAAATCTGGCGTCAACACATGCCCCCCAGTTTCGGAGTAAAACATAGACTTTACTTCAAAATTCTTTTCAACTTCTCATCCGAAACATGCGCAACGAAAACATCCTTCCGTTTCGCGGTCTCCAACCTGATGATTGCAATCTTTTCGAAACGGGCGCCCACGACAACCACTACTCCCGAAAAACTCGAAACGCCGGCGCGGTAAAAATTCCGCTTTTACCCCTTCTCAGACCTTCTTTAAATATCAGCACATCCCGTACTCCTTACGAGCTCACGTCCTTCTTCTTCAGCACACAGGCTTTCTTCTCCCTCCAACACTTTCCTCAGTCCTCCAATTCTCCAGCGCCCCCTTCCTTTTGCATTCCCTCCTACTTTTCCAATGGCGGCACCTTCAGGCTCCTCACCAATGCGCGAAGCTCCAGAAATGGCGCCTTCGGCGGAGATTCCAGTAGCGACAGCGGCGGCTCCATCGATGGAAGAAGGAGCTCCATCGGCGAAAGCTGAAGCTTCATCCGAGATCCCATTGGCAGCTTCATCATCTGCAGTTGCACCGGCGACTCCGCCGATTACGAGGAGCTTCATCCCGGAGGTCATTACCGAAACTTTCCCTTATCAGTAATGCATTTACTTTAGATCTATTTCTTACCCTCGCACCCCCTTTTCCTTCTTAGGCGGTTAGGCATCGCATCACCATTCGCCTTACAGAAAACCTCGGCCTTATCTGTCTTGGGCCCATGGGAAACCCAGACCCAACCAACTTAATCAATTTGGAAAACCATAGGATCCCCTTCAAACAATCAACTATGGACCTAGATCACTAGTCGGGTACCTTTAGGTCTTGGCCGAACGAAACTCCCGGTTGGAGGGAATGGTACCAGCGGATAGCTGCCTCCAAGAAGGTCCAATGGGACGAGCTCAAAATTGGCCAATGCATCGATCTATCTTTGTCCCAAATGGAACGGAATGAGCCGTTAGTGGTGGCAGCTTCTTACTTCTGGTCCAATGCTCTCAACGCATTCCTGTTTGGACATGAACCCATGACCCCCACATTGGCCGATGTAGTCTTGCTGACCGGCCTGGACATTTCTTCCCCGGACACCCCTTTCCGCCTTATAGCCGCAACATCACATCGGCTGGACACAAGGGGAATCGGCGGGTGGAAAGGCTTCATCAGATGCAACAAAAGGGCCGGATCTGTCGAGAACAGAGAGCATACGGCCTTCCTGATGATGTGGCTAGAGAAGCACTTCTTCTGTGGGAGAGCAGCTGGTCCATCTACCAATACCCAAGCTCTGGCCGAAGCACTATCAATAGGGACTTCTGTTCCTCTTGGAAAGCACTTACTGGGAGCAGTCTACCAGATGCTTCACCAAATCGGCATCAAGCTATCCCAAGGGGAGCCGATTGGAAACCCAGGTCGACCTTGGTGGTTCATTAACTTATGGCTGAACTTGTATATGGGCGAGATCTCTCAGCAGCGAGTGGAAAATATGACATTCCCTAGCGTCGAATCGGAAGAGAACCTCACTGTCCGACGCCGGTGTACGTCTTTCGGTGAAGCGGCATCGCCCTTCTCTGGTTGCTCGTACTCTGCGACCAAGGTGGCCGAATACTTCCGGTGTTTTTATAACGGCTTCAATGAAGATGCAACCGTCTGGTTCCCTTATCGGAGAGATGACCCAATTTTTGAACTCCCTTCTTGCTTCGACTCAACCACCGGCCGATTCGACGAAGATCTCACAGATGAACTAATTAAACCGGGGATCTTACCAGCCAACTTCTTCTCAGGAAAGGATGCCCCTACATATGAATTCTACAACCCCTCTGTTGCAGCACGGCAATTCGGCATGGGTCAACTGCCGATTCAGGCATACTTCGTCGGCCGAGCAAAGTTCAGAGACGAGCTCACCAAGGGTCTTGACTATAGTCGGCTGCGAGATCGGATACCAGACTCCAGTACCATAGACTTGAATGACTGGATAGTAGCCCCCTTTGCTGTCCAACAATTCAAGCTATGGCGGGCCGAATGGAAACAGTTCCTGTTCTGCGCCTCCGTATCGACATACTGCAATCTCTTGGATCCAGCCAACATCGATCCGAACACCGAGGTATTTTTCCCTTAGCCGATCTTCATTCCTTTATTAATGCGGTTAAATATGTACACTAACATCTTGCTGTTACTTCAATCTGAAAACCGCGTTCCCCCAACACACAGTCGGAGTGGCCGGCCGATAGAGGGTCATCACCCATACACCATCTTCCCCCTTATCGGCTATGATGCTCCTTCCGTGGATGTGATTGCCGGCCGATCGAAGCAGGCGCGGAAAAAGGTTATCAAGAAGACCAGTCGCCGAGTACGGACTCGTATAGAACCGGCCGACCCTCCTTTGATCACATCGGCAGAAACTTTGGCCGCATTACCCCTTCCAGCTGCTAGAGAAGTGGATACTCAAGTCGTCACGCAAGCTGGGGCGGTCGCTGCATCATTACTGGTGGAGGCTATGCAGGTAAACTTGTTGTCTGATCCTTACCGATTGCCATCCCTATACTGACTTATCTTATTTTAGACCGCACAAATCACTTCTATGGACTCACAACAATTGGCAGCAACCCAATCGGTCATCAACATGCCCACGCCTCCATCTGCCGAGGTATACTACTCTTCAACCGATTTTCCTAGTATTTGGATAATATTCTTATTCAATCTTTTGACATAGGTCACCGGTACGCTTAGCGCCCCACCTAACCAACCAATGGTCATCTTTCGGGAAGCTGGCCCGAGCAAAGCACCAGTCACGGTGGAGTCTTCTACTTCTGACGAACCAATGGTACCAGCCCCTGAATCGAGGATAACGGCCTCCCAAACGCAGCTTGAAGAAATCCGTTTCAAGAAGGTAAGAGATTTCTCACCCTTACTCGGCCGATTTGCTATCATCATTGGCTGATTTGCTCTTCTTCTTGACTCACTATTTTTCAGGAACAGGACACCCCCAACAACAGCCTTTTCTCGTTTGCGGTCGCACTCTCCGATGACGAGGAAGTCGCCTCTCGCCAGGTCACTTTGAGCTCCATTCCTGATGACGTCCGTGCCAAACTCGCAAGCATCCGATCCCTTCTTCAAGAGGACATCGACCGATTGGTAGAAGAAGCCTCGCCAATTCGGCAACTTTTTGGTGACGTCAGCGGGCGAGTACCAGAAGAAGCGGAAGAGGCCTTGGCGCCGGCCGCATATATCGAGTCAATGAGGATTCCGGTCTTTAGGGCCCTGCGCCACATGGCCGATCGCGCCAAGTTGACCAAGACTCGCGAAGAAGAAGACACGTACAAGCGTCAAGCTCAAGAGGTGCATCAACGGATTCACTTTCTGGAGGACTCTTGCCCGGGGATCGTCGGCACGATAGATCGCCTCAAACGTCGAAGGGCAGAGTTTGCCAAGGAGATGGAACAGGTGACCAAAGCAATAGACGCCGAAGAGAAGAGGCTTCAGGAACTCCCTTCTGTCATCGCTGATCTGAAATGGGAGAGGCAACATCTGGCTCACGAAGCCCTCAAACTCCACCGCCATATGTCAGAAGTCCCCGGATCGGCAGAGGATGACCAACGGGTCCTTGACTCTGCCGATCAGATCAGGCGCCGAGCGGTCGCAGCTATCGATGCCCTTCTGGGTGACCTGTAAAAGTACTGGCCGTTCTTGTACGAACATTTAATGACCCCTTTGACCGTCCTTCGCGGCGCCCCCTTTATTTATTACCTTTTTCACTTCCAATGGGACGCGTCTTACCAAACATCCACGCCTTCCTTTCTTATAAACGCCGGCTTAGGTCCCCTTTCCGAGAGTACCTGCTTAGCTCGGCCCTGTTTTCATCGGTGCGCCTTTCAGTCATGTCTTCTTCATCCTCTTCCTCTTCCACTGTTAATCAGGTGAAAGTTTTGCCTTCATCCTTTTTCTTAGTTTAGATCTTCTGAAGGGAATCATCTTTTTGATGGTTATATGTATATCGTTGCTTTCCACAGTCACGCCGCCTTAGCCCTAAACTCGAACGACCCATCGAACTCATGCACTCCGACGAACCGTTGTCGCAAGAAGACAAGGACTTAATCAGGGCTCATCGTGACGAACTCCAAGAGCACATCCCTGCTGACATCCGATGGATCTGGGATTTTCTGGACGGCAACGACCACCAGCGACCTCAAGCCGACAGAAGTCATCTGCTTCCTCAACAAATCGTCCTTGAAGATGCAGCAGCAGGAACATCACGCCCGGCAATGGACCGGAGCCACCCTCTCCCCCGTCAAGTCGAAGCGGAGGCTGCGGTGAAAGAGATAGAAGAACAGTACATCCGTCTTCTAATAGAACTAGGTCGGACTGAGAGAGCGCTTAAGAAAAAGCGTGATTAATTATTTTTTGTTCTAAGGGCGACTTGTACCTTGTCGGCCGTGTAACCCACCGTCCGTACCGAATGAAATATATCGGCCGGTTTGGATGATTATGTTTTTTCTCTAGACGAATCCTTTTGTATCAGTTGTGTGTTGTTCGTTGTGGTCGATCCTTATGCTCCGACCCATATACTAGGGTGGTACCTTTTCAAGTATCTTCCGTTCAGAGCCCTAGTAAACTCTTCTCCTTCGATTGTTTCCAGAATATAAGCATTTCCTGGAGCACATCTGCCGATTTTATACGACCCTTCCCACGTAGGGGACCACTTACCGAATTTAGGATCTTTCGACCCGATCGGCAACACTAACTTCCATACCAGGTCCCCCGAAGAGAATTGTTTGACTTTGACCTTCTTATCATACCACCTGGCTACTTTCTTCTTGTTTTCTTCGATGCTTATCAAAACTCTCAATCGTTGGCCAGCCAAGTCATCAAGTTTCCTTTTCATGAGTGAGGAGTAGTCGTCGGCCGCTAACCGGTCCTGGAGCGAAGTGCGTCTCGACCCTGCTCTCAGTTCCCATGGTAGTACAGCCTTGTGACCGTACACCAACTGATAAGGGGACATCTTGGTGGCCCCATGACAAGCCATCCTGTATGCCCATAGAGCTTCGGTCAGACATAAATGCCATTTTTTCAGCTGCTCCTCTATCTTCCTCTTGATTATCTTAATTATCCCCTTGTTGGAAGATTCGGCTTGGCCATTAGCTTGGGCATAATACGGAGAGGAGTTTAACAATTTGATCCCCATGTCGGCTGTGAACTCCTCGAACTCTCCTGATGTAAACATCATCCCTTGATCGGTTGTGATAGTCTGGGGGATGCCGAAACGGTAGACGATGTGGTCTCTTACGAAGTCAACCATAGCAGCCGATGTTACGACCCTTAACGGAATTGCCTCTACCCATTTGGTGAAATAATCAGTGGCCACCAGAATGAACTTGTGCCCTTTGCTTGACGGAGGATAAATTTGGCCGATGAGGTCTATTCCCCAACCTCTGAACGGCCATGATTTGATAATGGGATTCATGACCGATGCGGGCGCACGTTGGACATTCCCGAATTTCTGACAATCCTGGCATCCTTTATAATATTTGAAACAATCTTCGAGGATCGTCGGCCAGTAATACCCATTATTCCTGATCATCCATTTCATCTTATGTGCCGACTGGTGGGCTCCACACACTCCTTCATGGATTTCTCCCATCAGAGTCTTAGCCTCCTCCGTTCCCAGACACTTGAGTAGGACACCATCAATTGTTCGGTAGAACAAGTCGTCTTCCAGTAACACGTATTTGGTAGCATGAAACCGTACACGCCGATCCACTTTCTTAGACGGATCTTTCAGGTAATCGGCAATCTCCTTTCGCCAGTCATTGGCCGCGAGCTCTAGAGCCAAGGCGCCTTGAATCGGCCGATACCCAGATGCGTGTTGGGCGAGCTTGTTGGCATCCTCGTTGTGATTCCTTGGGATGTGCTCGATAACTGCCGACTTGAATTCTTTCAGAAGCAGCAGGCAATCTTCGTAATAAATCCTCAACACATCATCCTTGCACTCTGACTTCCCTGTTAACTGATCCACGATAAGCATGGAATCCCCAAAAATTTCGACGGAATCAGCTTTGACTTCCCTTAGCAATTGTAATCCCTTCAGTACAGTTCGGTACTCCGCTTGATTGTTAGTGGCGGATGCTTCTATCGGCAGAGAGAAATCATAGCTTGCCCCCCGAGGCGATATGAGGACGATGCCGATTCCTAATCCTGCTCCACATGACGATCCATCAAAGTATAAGGTCCAAGGTACTGGTTCTACGAAGGTAGCCTCTGGCCCGCAGTGTTGGGCAACGAAATCGTCCATAACCTGACCCTTAACGGCTTTTGCCGATTCATATCGAAGGTCAAACTCTGACAAAGCCAAGATCCACTTGCCGATTCATCCTTTCAAAATCGGCAGTGACAGCATGTATTTTACCACATCGTCCTAGCATACGACCACACATTCCGCCGATAGCAAATAGTGCCTGAGTTTGGTACATGAGAAGTAAAGGCATAGGCACAACCGCTCCACTGGAGGATACCTTGTTTCAACTTCCAGAAGTCTTCTACTGACATAATAAATTACCCGTTCCTTTCCCTCAAACTCCTGGACCAGAGCCGACCCAATAGCTCGTTCATCGGCTGATAAATATAGTTTAAACGGCTTACCAGTTTGAGGAGGGACCAATACCGGTGGTGAGACCAAGTACTGCTTGATATCTTCCAATGGCTTGCGTTGCTCTTCCCCCCATATGAACTCCTGGTCGGGCTTCAACTTTAATAATGGTGTGAAGGCTTGAATTCGCCTAGACAGATTAGATATGAATCTTCTGATGAAATTCACCTTGCCGATTAGAGATTGCAGCTCAGTTTTATTCTGCGGGGCCATGACTTTGTTGATGGCCGCTATGGTCTTCCGATTGATCTCTATTCCCCGCTCGTGCACCATGAATCCTAAGAATTGTCCGGCGGATACGCCGAAGGCGTACTTATTCGGGTTCATCTTCAGCCCGTGTTTCTTAGTGCATTCCAATACTTGTCGTAAATCGGCCAGATGCTCCAGGTGTCCTTTTGACTTGACTACGACGTCGTCGATGTACATTTCTACTAGTATGCCGATGAGGTTGTGAAATATGTAGTTCATGGCTCTCTGATATGTGGCGCCGGCGTTTTTCAAGCCGAAAGTCATTACCACCCACTCGAATAAACCAAGGTGACCCGGGCATCTGAAGGCCGTTTTAGATATGTCTTCTTCGGCCATAAGTATCTGATTGTACCCAGCGTTTCCATCCATGAAACTAATAACCTTGTGTCCCGCGGCGGCATCTATCAGCACATCGGCCGTCGGCATGGGGTATCCGTCCATTGGTGTGGCCTGATTGAGGTTCCTGAAATTGACGCATACGCGTAACTTTCCGTTCTTCTTATATACTGGTACAATGTTGGAGATCCATTCGGCATAACGGCATTGCCGAATAAATTTTGCTTCGATTAGCCGCGTTATTTCGGCCTTTATGTCCAGTAGGATTTTAGGATTGCACCGCCGTGCAGGCTGTTGATACGGCCGATACCCTAGCTTTATGGGTAACCGATGTTCAATGATAGATCGGTCTAATCCGGGCATCTCATGATATTCCCAAGCAAAGCAATCCTTAAATTCTCTTAACAAACTTGTCAGTTTACATTTGTATTCCGGATCTAAATTTGCACTAATATATGTCGGCCTTGGTATGGTGCCATCGCCTAAGTCTATCATTTCTAATGAATCGGCCGACGTGAACCCATGTCCCAGCTTCCCATCTTCTCGGGCGAACTGATCCATTTAATCTAAGTCCTCGGAGCCGACTGCTCGGATCGGCTGTAGGCCAAAATCGGACACCTTCAAGAAGTCAGTATCCCATACTCTCCCGGATATGCACTTGACAGTTTCGCAGCTCCACTGCTGCGTGTCGGCTGCCGCGATGTTGTATGCGGAATCGGCGGTGACCACTTCGATGTTGTCGCCGACCCACTGTACGAGGTATTGATGCATTGTAGATGGGATACAGCAATTTGCATGTATCCAGTCTCGGCCGAGTAGCATGTTGTAGGACCCCTTGCCATTAATAATAAAGAAAGTAGTAGGAAGGGTCTTACTGCCGATGGTGAGGTCGACGCAGAGAGCGCCGCGAGCGGGGGATACGTTGCCCTCGAAGTCCTTAAGCATCATGTCTGTCTTGGTCAGGTCATCATCGCTCTTCCCTAGCTTCCGGAACATGGCGTACGGCATGATGTTGACTGCAGCCCCTCCGTCTACCAGTAATCTGGTGATGGGTCGGCCGTTGACATGTCCTTTAAGAAACAACGCTTTCAGGTGTTGCCGTTTGTCTTCTTCGGGCTTCTCGAATGTGGCTGTCATTGGCTCTAAAGCCAATTGCGCCATCTGCTCTTCCATTGCCGACATGTCCTATCGGTCGGCAGGAGTCATGAATTCCATCGGCAGTATGAAGACCATGTCGATGTCGGCTGCCGATTCGTCGCCTGCCGATTCGTCGCCTCTTCTGTCGTTTCTTTTGGGGCGCCATACCTGAGACCTGCTTTTCTTCTCGTCTGTCGTGTACTGTTGCTCTTCCTTCTGCTGTTCCCACTGGCGGAGACGTTGGATTCTTCGTTTTTGAGACTTGGTCAATCCATCGGGGCACCACCTAGGGTTCACCGGTTTGGTTCGTGGCCTGGCGCATTCCCATTCTGGTTCGCGTCCTAAAGGGTTCTCGTCTGACACCCGAGCATCGGCCATCTCTTCGAGTCGACTGTGGACGCTGACCCCATTTTCTGGCCGGTCATGTCGATCAAATCTGCCCCCCGGCCCATCATTGCGCCTGCCTTCCGACCGGTCATACCGGTCACTTCTGCCCCCCAGCCGATCACGTACTGGAGGGCGCCGGTCTTCTTGGTCGCGCCAGTTCCTGCTGATCGGCTCTGATCTCCCATCTCTGGAGCGAGACCTTCTGAAGGGCCGATTGTGACGATACGGACTGTTGCACTCAGGGCAATTATCGACCGATGGCAACCTGAGGTTGCTTTCCCAGCAGTGGAAGAAGAACGGGCATCGCCAATGATCTTCATGTCGCCGCATCGCGTCTTCCCAGGACCTTGATCGTTCATGTTGCCGTTGATATTTGTCGAGCAGGAATTGGGAAGTAATGGGTCGGCGTGGTTCTCCAGATCCGCCGACATCGTCTTCCATCCGCCGTTTCCCTTTAACGTCTTCAGGCGCCGCTTGATTTCTGGGGTCTACTGCGCCGCTCTTTTTAGCCGATTCGGATGTCAGCACCTTGGTTTGGAGCGCATTCTTTCCTGTGTCAACCATGTTAGTGGGGAAGGGGTGCTGGTCGATCTTCATTGGCTTGGCTGGTTTTGTTGGCACTTCAAATTTGAGCCTGCCCTGCTCAATGGCCGTCTGTATCTGCTGCCGGAAGATTTTGCACTCATTAGTGTCATGGGAGGTAGCGTTGTGCCACTTGCAATATTTCATCTTCTTCAGCTGTTCGGCAGAAGGGATCGTATAGTATGGTGAGAGCTTGATCTGTCCTTCCTGGAGGAGGAGGTCGAAGATTTTATCGGCCTTTGATATGTCAAATCCGAACGTTTCCGGCTCCTTTTTGCCGAACGGACATGATATCGGCTTCTTCCCTTTAACCCATTCCGCAAGGCCGATTTCAGTGTCTTCTTCGGTTTCAACCTCTTCTAAGTATGCCACCTTCTTCTGGAAGTTCCTCCGTGGATCGAAAGAACGCACTTCTTGACCGGACAATCGGTGGACGATTTGACTCAAGCTCTCAAACTCCTGTGAGGCGTATTTTTCTTTGATGTGAGGTAGGAGACCTTGGAAAGCTATATCGGCCAACTGTGCATTAGTCAGGGCCAGGGAGTAGCACTTATTTCTGATTTCCCTGAACCTCTGTATATATGAGGATATCGGCTCGTCGCTTCTCTGCCTAAGGCTGGTCAGATCGGACAGCTTCATCTCATGTACCCCGACGTAGAAGTATTTATGAAATTGCCTTTCCAGATCGGCCCATGTAATTATCGAGTTGGGCGGTAAGGTTGTGAACCATTGGAAGGCCGACCCAGACAGGGATGACGAGAAAAGTCGCACCCGTAGAGCATCCTGCGCCGCTGCTTCTCCGCATTGGATGATGAATCTGTTCACGTGTTCTACGGTTGAGGTGTCGTCCAGCCCCGAAAACTTGGTGAAATCAGGAACTTTATACCGATGAGGAAACGGCAGTAAATCGTATGTAGGCGGGTATGGTGTCCTGTATGTGTAGGTCTGCACCTTCGGCTTCAAGCCGAATTGTTCCTGAATCACCTCTGCTATACGTGCCGACCAGTCCGGCTGTTGCTGGTAAACCGTCGGCTGAGGAACTGGTACGTGCTGGTATATTGCCGGCGGGATGACTTGATGTTGAGTGAAAGCGTGTGGCGTTTGATGTGTCACAGCCGGCTGCGTAGTCAGGACCGGCTGTTTGAATGAGCCCACCGCTTCGTCATATAGTATGAGTGGTCTAGTAGCCGCCTGGAATACTTCCGTTGATTCTGCTGCTCTGCTCATCTCCGGTGCGACAGACTGGTACTGCGGCATGGTTGGTCGAGCGGCCGCCTGGAAAGACGCCTGGAATTGGGGACTTCCATGGTTGGCCGGCTGATCCTGGACGGCCGTCACTGATGATGCCCCCCAAGGTGCTGGATTAACCGGAGGAAACTGCGCAGAGGACAACTGAATGGGACGTGGCTGGAGGTGTTGCGTGCCATTAAACCCCATAGGGATCGATGATGAGGAAGCGCCAGAACCCCCAACTGGAAATTGGATCGGCTGAGAAGCCGAATAAGGTATATTCTTGCTTGGAGCCGTAATCGGTGGAGCATATGCCGACCCCTGGTACCCTTGAGATACACCGCTAGCCAAGGAGCTAATGACGGCATTGTATACCGTATTAGAAAGCACCGGGGATTGATCAATGAAAGCTTGATAGACGGATTGCTGGACCATCTCGGACATCTTGTCCGAGTCCTCGGTGATTGTGATCTGGCGGGGAGTTGGAAACGGAGCCTTTTTGATAGTCTCCCCGCTCCTGGTGCGACTGAAGGACTGCAGACATGTCTTCCGGTAGTATGCCATCTGCCTCTCTAGTTCTTCCTTCTGGTCGTCCCTGAGATCTGCCTCTGTCACTTCGATGACGTTATCTTCGGAGACTTCAGCAGCTTTCGACATGGTGGCGGTTGTATTGGTCCCACCGGGCGTGCCAAAAGTGTGTTGGCGCTAGAAATCAGCTGATCGAATTCCCAACATCGGACACACGACCCGGGAGAATCTGCTTAGCTCCTGTTCGGGTGATTGCCCTGGTGCGGTTCGTGCGGCGTGCCAGCCAATCTGACCTGTTGATTGGCAAGGAAAGAAACGTGTCAGTTCCCAGAGGTTGCGATCGGCTAAGGTTCCGATCTTGAGAAAGCTTATCAGCGAATCGGCCGATTTGCAGTAATAAGGAAATCGGCTATAATGCAGCCGACTACCAGGCAACGTTTATAAAGAAAACTGCTACAGTAATCTAAACAACGCTACAGTAGCAACACTAGGAACAGATCTGATCGGCTATGCATGAAATAAGCAGATTAAACAGCGAAGTACAAGAAAAGCCGAAATTACTGATTCCTAGCTGGATAACTGGTGATAAAACTAGAACAACAAGTAAAACCTAGAGTTCTAGTAAATATCGATAACTGATGAATAAATCTAAACGAAACGACAGCGATACGCCCGAAGTTAAAGCTTAGAATTTACTCGATAAGCGGAACTTACAAGATCGGCCGGAGGTCAAGTTGATGCAGCCCCGCCAACCCGTACGAACTCGTGGAAAAGGAGAAAAAGTATTGGCGAAGTGGCCTGCTTGAAAGTAAGTATGAGGAAATAGTAGTTTGTTGTATTGAGTTGATGATGTTTACAGATCTATAAGGGTGGCTATTTATAGCCCCGTACAAACGACTTCTTATCCGACTAGAACTCTATCCCTAAATTTAAACAGAAAACGAATATTTACAAGTACGATTCGTACTAGGTTGATTATCACACGCTTCATGGGCTGATTCCTTCTTCATCTTCATAATCCTTTTTAAGCCCACACCGGCCCAACTATTCCAACCTTCTAATCGGCCAATCACCTCATCGGCAAGGGGTAACCGATCAGGACCCACATGTCGAGGGCTCAGACTCATTTCGACCCTGGAGACTAAGGTCGGATGAGGCGGAGATCCTCCCTTGGAGGGTCGGGCGCGTCCGATCCCAAACCTCAGGGGTCGGGCGAGGCGGAGATCCTCCCTTGGAGGATCAGGCGCGTCCGATCCCAAGCCTCAGGGGTCGAGCGAGGCGGAGATCCTCCCTTGGAGGGTCGGGCGCGTCCGATCCCAAGCCTCAGGGGTCGGGCGAGGCGAAACTCCAAGGATCAATCGGCCGATCCTTGACTGTAGCATTAATTGGTCGATCCTTGACTGTAGCACTAATCGGCCGATTTCCAATCGTCGCCCTTGTATCTCGCCGCATCTCCTAATTCCTTCCACTTCCAATGCCGATTTTACACGTGTCAAAATCTGGCGTCAACATAATTATATTGCCAACAAAGTCTATGAATAATTGTACACGAAACCAATCAGTATGTACACATAGGGGTAATAGAGACATTGTACATCTCTTCCAAACACTCTCATCCTCAGAGAAGCTGGGTTGCCAAACGGACCCCAGCTTTCAGAAAGCTAGCTTTCAAAAAGCCAGCATTCCAGGACAAGAAGCCAAAAGCCAGCTTTCGAAAAGCAAAAGCTCAAACAAACATGACCTTATTTACTGTGCTTGTGACTATCGCATCGGTTGAAAGAAGCTTTTCAAAGTTGAAGTTATTGAAGAACTATTTGAGGTCAACAATGACTCAGGAGAGGTTAAATGATTTGGCAACATTATGCATCAAGAAGAAATTGTTGGATGAGATTGACATCAACCCTATCATAAGTGACTTTGCATCGAGGAATGTTAGAATAAACTTTTAAGATAATATGTATAAATAATTTGATATGAATATTGCTTTTAGATACATTTAAGTATTTATTGTATTTATTGGTAATTTTTCATATATATTTGTTATAATGTCTATATTAAAGGGTCCCAAGTTTTACTTTCGCCTCGGGCCTCCCAAAATCTCACGACCGGCCCTCTCCCCCCCCCCCCCCCCCCCCCCCCCCCACCACCAATATTCTCAGAGCTCGAGCTTGCCTGGCAAAAAAAACCTGCTCCCCTTCAATAGCGGGATGGCCTATGATCATTCAAAAGTATGTATGTATGTATGTATGACCATTGCACGGTCCGATCTAGTTGTAGTAAGGCGCCATCCAATTTGAGATTTGAATTTGTTGTAAAGATGATGTTTAATTAATATGGTGTATAATATGGGTATGCGGACGCAAAACTACCAGTAATCAGGAGGCAGCTTGGTATGAAAGGGCCGGGTTGTAGGACGTGGCGCGGCGCGATTGGCCCAGCCATGGCGTCCGGTCCGTTTGAAACCTGTTTCTTCCCGCGCGCGCCTCTCCTTTCCTTATTTTGCTTGGCTGCGCCGCGCTGTCGATCATCAGTAACGGACGGAAACCAAATAACCAATGCGTTGCGAGAGTGAGAAACCGGTCGATGCAACAGAATAACCAAATATATAGCTCCAGTTCGAGAGCCGCGTCGTCGCCGTCGGCAGCGGCGGCGGCCTACAAATACCCCGCCCGCCCTCCCCCTCCATCCATCGGCAATTCGCCATTCCATCTTGCTTGCTTGCTAGATTTGCTTCATCGATCGTCATTATTCCATCACCAATGGCGACCGTCCGCAACATGCTCTACTTTTACTGCGACGCTCGCAACGTGTACGAGCGCTTCGTGGCCATCGGCAGCCACCCGGAGCAGGCCCGCAACGCCGTTGCCCTCCTGCTCTGGCTGGACCCGGCCGATCACCAGGCCATCCGCCACTTGCTGAGCCTCAACCCCGCCGCCATCGGCATCGTCGCCGGCGAGGCCAACATCATCCTCGACTGCCTGCGCCAGCAGCAGACGCAAATGCTCCCGCCCATCCCCTTCATCTCCGCGCTCTGCCAGGAGGGCGGCATCGGCGAGATCGACGCCGCCTTCTTGGCCTTCAACCAGGACCTCGTCGTGCGCGGCGTCGCTGACATCCTCGACGGCGCCGGCGCCCTCATCTTCGACGACCGCCTCTACCGCCTGCTGCGCCGCTACCAGACGGGCCTCGTCGGCCGCCTGCCGGAGCTGGAGGTGCCCTACACGTGGCGCCCGGTCACCGTGCCGGAGGACTGCCGCTCCATGTTCGTCACCTTCTCCAAGGGGCAACCCATCGAGCGCCAAGAGATATTCGACTACTTCAGGCAGTAAGTTTGTTCACTATTCATTGATTCTCGATCAGTAAGTACGTACGTACGTACGTACGTACATACATACATACATACATACATACATACATACATACATACTTACTTACTTACTTACTTAGTAAACTTATTGGGCAGGAAGTGGGGCGACTGCATCGTCCGCGTTCTGATGGAGAAGACGACGGGGGGCGCGCCGCCCATGTACGGCAGGATCATCTTCAAGAGCGAGGCGTTCGTGAGCCTGGTGCTCAACGGCGAGCCCCTCGTCAAGATCACCATTGCCCAACGCCAGATCTGGCTCCGCAAGTACATCCCGAGACCGCAAAACATCTGATCGATATATAGGCGTGATGTGCGATCGATCGAGCAGGGATCGTCATCTATCCTTCAACTGCATGCACAACCTCATATACTGTACATATGTCCTGTTGCGAGAATGGCTACTCTCTCTCTCTCTCTCTCTCTCTCTCTCTCTCTCTCTCTCTCTCTCTCTCTCTCTCTCTCTCTCTCTCTCTCTCTTGTTATTTCTAGCTTGTTATTTATGCAACAGAATACATGATACAAATCAACCGAATACAAATCATATTCCACCGAAAACAGATCAACAGAATACAAATCATATTTCTAGCTTGTTATTTATGCATGATACAACCTACTAAAAGCCTTGCTACATATTTCTTGGTACACTAACATGCAAGCATTTCACATACATGTCGTAAATTTATTATGCATCAGACTCGCTAAATTACTGGGTAAAAATTTGTCTTGTATATGCTTTTCGTGTATACGGTGGGTGACTGGAATAACTGCAACATGTACACTGATCAGGTGTAGCTCTGGATTATCCTGGACAGGGACGAGTATGTCCCCACACACGCGCAGCAAACCCCGACCACCATGATGAATGAGCAAGCTGCGACCTGTCAATCAAAACAGATCCGATGATTATACATATACCTAATAACTGAGGGGCCTGGATTACAGTTCTACCCCTGTTTCAAAGCAAATCATATTCATGTCTTCTTCTTGTTTTTATGCTATTTCACTAAGGAGGCCAACAATTCTGCTCATATAATTGTGGGTAGTATTCGCATATGATCGTACCTGGTGCCAAGTCACCTTTGTCTTAAGGATTGCCAGAAAGCACGCGCAAGGTAGAATATAGGTCTACAGTGAAAACGCACGTATTTTAGCCTCACCAACTGATGAACAAGAAAACATCTCTTGAGGTGAACGCGCGTATACAGATCCCTTACCACAAGCATCGTGAGCAAAGAACCAACCAAGGCCATCACAAGTCCTGTCAAAGCTCAAAAATAGAGGTTAGATTGTGGATGGTGTAACGATTGAGCCTTACCAAATATGTCTACAACTTACCAAAGAAGGGTACAGATAGAGCAATGAGGAGGGTTGACACCACAAGGGCTGATCTAAGCATCATTATGTTTGAGTACTTCTGTTGATTTGGCGGCAGCAACTCCTCCAAACTCATAGACAGTGGGATTATGGTTAATGCATATGTGATTATTCGTTAAGGACATCTATATAGTTTGAGAATGTAATAAAATCCCAAAAATATAAAGAACCAGCACGTATTTTGGAGAATCCATGTTTTAAATTAGCTAAATATAGCTGCATAAAAGAATGCTCTGAAATCTACTGAGCAAACAGTTATAGAAACAGACTTTCTCTGCTCCACTTTGAGACTACACCACTTTCGACAAAATAATTGACACACCAAGGATATTTGGTTATTGGATTTGCCACCTGCAATATAAGAGGTGATATTATTGTTAGGGTTCAGCATGATGGCATCAAAAGTAATTGTAGATGAAACGGCTCAAATCAAGGACAATATCCTCGCCAGAAAAAGAGGTAAAAGGTCCTAATAAGACCGGTTTAGGCAAAGTTTTATCATTGCATAACTGTAGGTTGCAGAAGATGAAAACTTGTGCTTTACTTGGAAACACATAGAAGCACACTCCATTTACCATGGAAACAGATTATCCCATACACCAAAGGGTTAAGGCCTTTTGACTTTTTATAAAGGAAACTTAAATGGTTTGGGCAGTACTAATTACCGTGGTCCAAACTGCAACCTTTGAAACTACTAAATTCTCTGGTAAGTTGAGTGTGAACTGAGACTTTGTGGCTTCACCAAACATTTTGTATCCCATCACCGCGGCACCAGCATACAAAATGGTAGACAGCGCAATACTGACAAGAAAATAAATCAAAATATGAGTGCTAGATTCCAGAAAAAAGATAGGGAATATAGATAAGCTAATTACCAAGTAAAGAGAATTGAAGGGAACTGGTTGCGATTCTTCAGAGAAGAATAGATGTTCGGAAACACCCCATGCCCTGAGTAGCAATAACCATACAATCCAATCGCAATAGGGATTCCAGGGAGGTTCAGCACAGTTCCTTCGTTCTCAAAGCCAACATTGTCAACGGCACCTGCCCAGAACAGGCAGATGACTCCAAGGATAGATGCAATGACACCTCCAGCTACAGACACATCAACGTTATGAGAAGCAATATGTGATACATAGAGAGGGCAGAGTGCATATATATGAACTAAATGCAGCGCATGCACACAGACTCTGTGGCACACAATAGTCAAACAAAATGCAAAGCAACATGCAAATGGATACCTGAAAGGTAGCTCAGGCAGCTAAGGTCACGGAGCCAAGTGGTGGGCATGACAATGATGGTAGTCAAGATTGCGAAAAATACATGGGAGTTCAATGTCAAGCTCCCAATGGTTAGGTGTGCATTGGGGAATAATTTTGATAAATTGTCGCTCTCCAGTATCAGATACTCGATGCAACAGGCCTGCACAACATATTAGAGACTGTTACTCTTCAGAAAGCAAGAAATACTGTGGTTTAATTGCAACCTCCATAAAACCTTAAACCTGCTCTCTGTATTCTATTTTCTATTTTACTGAAAGAATGAAAAGTTTCAGGTGTGTCAAGTCCGTTGTGCCTTCCAGACACTGGCCCCAACTCATGTCACTTCCACATTCCATGGTCTTACAAGTGTGAGGTATGTCCCTGGAACTCTAAACAAATGCCTAAGAGGTTGGCATTATTTTGATTCTTGTCTAACCCTAGCAATTTCAAATTTAATTATCACAGCATATGAACTAGTATGCATATGACCTCATCCTCATGTTGAACCAGGGTTGATCTTTTTTTTTTCTTGTGAGGGAAATTCCTTTTTTTTTCTTTGAAAGATAGCATTATAGTTGTGCTCGTTTTGTGGTAGACTTAATAGTGTTCATAGCTTTGATTTTTTTTGTCTTTTTTTTTTTGGTACAGGATATGCAAGTTGTTGGTGCAAGTTGTTTCACTGCACTACTTGCATAGGCTAATTCTGATTGAGATAGATGGTTGGCAATAAGCACTTACATACAGTTCCACATACAGGATTATCTGCAACAGGGAAGCCACAAACAAGAAAAAACTCAAGTTAGCACAAAGGTATTCCTCAACTACACATCATATTGAAAATGCGCAGAAACTGAATCACAGCCATTGTTTATAATCTGAATGATATTATACCGAGATGGCTATACGACCGGTGGTGCCAAAGGCGGCATGGCCAATATCTGGGTATGTCTCAAGGCCCTCCTTGCTGTCTAGGCAACGGCGCAGGAGCACACCAGTATACCATGCAAGAATAGCAAATAAACAGAGTATGGCCAGTCCAAGCCAACCACCTTGTTTGATGGCATAAGGTGTTGATAGGATTCCCACACCACATAGAACATTTATTCCTGCATAAAAGCATAATGGAGGCCTTATGTATCACAGCATTCAGGAGGATAAATAAGAACGAGGTGTAGGTGGTTAGTTACCATTGACCACTGCCTGGGTGTAAGAGCATTTCTGATGAGGAGACACCTCATGAGCAACTAGCAGTGGCTTCTGATCCTCAGGGATTTGTTGCAAAGAGGGTTTTCTCGAGGGCAGAAGGTACTGGGAGCTCTTTCGCGCTTCTTCACGTTGCTGCTCATCACTTGTGGTGGGGCGCAGGAGTGGCTTGACGAGATTAGAGATGATTTCAGGGGTTTTACCACGGAAAGAGTTGGTGAAGGAGTTGGAGAGCCTGCTTAGAGTTGGGGTCCCTAAGAAGCTGAGATTTGGTGACTGCACGCTACTAAGGATGTCGATGGATTGCCTGCGCGCAGTTAAAAAGGAGAATTAATATTATTTGCAGACAGAGACAGGTTGGTTAGTTGATTGCTGTATGTGATGTAAAGAAGGGAGGAAAGATTGAGGAGGACCTGTAGCTCTGCGGCCATTGCTGGGTGTAGGAGGAGGCGGTGGGCTCGGCGCGCGGGGTGGCGCAGGGGGAGGACGAGTCGGAGCCCGAGCCGGAGTCGGAGTCGGAGCCGGAGCCCTGGTCGTGGTGGCGTCTTCTCCTGGCGGCGGCTGCGGATGGCGGTTGGGATTGGGGATGGTCGTCGTCGTCGTCGCTCTCGATGATGAGGCTGCGCTCCGACACCGAGCTCCTCATCTTACTCCTCCCTCCTTCTCTTCCGGGCTCTGCTGCGTCTGCGTCTGCGTCTGCGTCTGCGTGGGCACCACTCCACTCCACTCCAGCTCCAGCTCCAGCTCCGGAGGTTAAAATAAGAGGCCACCTCACCACCCCACTTGGCCATTGCGATCTGATCTCAAATAATATCTCATCCCATCATGCATCTGCTAGTAATAGTATCCTGATCTGATTCCAACCCATCCATCGCTGCACAAAATTTGGATCCGGCTGGGCTGGATCTGAAAGGTTGGCACGCATGTCAGATTCAGATTTGCTGCTTCTTCTTGTAGCCAGCCGTAGTAGATTATAAAATTAGTGGCAAGGAAGAAGGAGTAGAAATTTGTCTTTCTTGCTTCCCCTGGCTATTTTTTCCCCCTTGGCTTGGCAATATGCTGCTGCACATGGCGGCATTCAGCAGCAACAAACAAATCCATCATACATACGGTGCATGCGTTGGGCCTGGGCCCAACTCTAAGTATTGGGCCGGATTTTTCCCAACTAGACCGCAGCCCAAATCATTTTATTTCCTTGCATTGGGAATTCTCCTTGAGGATTCGAAGCACAAGTGAGTCTCCATGAGCCAGCTAGGCTTGCGTTTAGCTTGGCTGGAGATGCATTGCCGGCCGCCAGGGAAGAAGAAGAAGGACGATGCAGTGCTAGCCCATGCTGGCTCTCGTGATGGGGAGGTGGTGCCTCCAGTGACGGAGAGATTGGTGCGTGAGCATCAGGTGTGTGAACATCGTGGTGCCGAGCTCGGATGAGAATGGGGGAAAGCAGAGGAGAGAGAAGCGCAGAGTCAGCTGAGAATATAGCTCCCAGAGAAGATGATTGAGGGGGTCGGGGAAAAGCAGGGCGAAGCTACGAATTCGTCCTTCTTTTCATTGTGGGGGGTGCTACTTTTCTAAACAATTGATCGAAATAAAAAATTAATGAAAATTGCAGACCACACTTAAAAAATTCAATTGCTTTTTATTTATTTCTCCTTTTATTTTCTTTAAAATAATATGAAAAAAATACCTGAGTTGTATTTTTGAAGAAAAAATATTTGTATATAGCTGGGGTAGATGAATGTTTAATTTATATACAGTCTTTGCACAAATGTAGGGACAAAGAATAGTGAAATCCAGCTAGCTAACCTCCCTGGGCTTTAATGGAAATACTAATTATTGGCACAGTAGTCGGCATACGATGCATGCTTTGGCTTGAGAAGGAAGAGAATAGACAGATGGATATGGATGGATCAATTAGGCCAGCCTTAGGGGTGGATGGATCTCTAGTCCGGATTAAAATTCATCTCACATCGAATATTCGGAGACTAATTAGGAAAATTATATATGAGCTAATTATAAAACTAATTACACATACGGGAGCTAATTCGCGAGACGAATCTATTAAGCCTAATTAATCCATCATTAGCGCATGTTCACTGTAGCATCACATTATCAAATCATGAAGTAATTAGGCTTAATAGATTTGTCTCGCAAATTAGCCTTCATCTGTGCAATTGGTTTTGTAATTAATCTATATTTAATACTCCTAATTAGTATCTAAACTTCGATGTGACAGGAATTTTAGGAGGGTCTAAAGAACCAAACATCCCCTTAGTGTCATTGGGTGAAAATTCTCTCTCTTCTGATGAAACTCCCCTCATAATGACTTTGCCAAGTCAATAATTTTGCTGATGTGATAACAAATTTAATGCTCATGGCACTCGTACGAAACCTCGTGGTCTTATTCGGGGTGTTTGGATACAAGGTGCTAAACTTTAGGAGTGTCACATCAGATGTTCGGACGCTAATTAGGAGAACTAAATATGAGCTAATTATAAAACTAACTGCAGAACCCCTATGCTAATTCGCGAGACGAATCTATTAAGCCTAATTAATTAACTCATCATTAGCAAATGGTTACTGTAGCACCACATTATCAAATTATGGACTAATTAGGCTTAATAGATTCGTCTCGCGAATTAGACTCCATCTGTACAATTAGTTTTGCAATTACACTATATTTAATACTATCTAAATATTCGATGCGACATGTAGGAGGGTGCACCCCGTCAGTTTGAGCGAGAGGCTATAGCGTGGCCAACCAAGCTAGCTGGTAGTACAGATGTGCCATTGGTCGCATTATTATATATACAGTAATGCATTGCATTGCATTTACTCCCGGCCGGGCAGCCGCTGGCTACTTATCTGACTAGGCTAGCTGCCTTTGCAAAGTGTGTGGATTATTGCATTGGACACTGGCAACGTCGTAACGAGCAGATCGAGCAGCGGTCATTGGTACATCCCCTCCAGTAATGAATTAACGTGCAGTGCAGTGCAGTGCACAATGATACGGCTGCCGCAGTTACTGCCCTAGCTAGGTATTTTTGCATTGGTACTGCATGCCATTTCAATTGGAGAAAATGTACTCAGTCCACTGCTGCTGATGATCTGGTCTGGCCCTGCAAAAATCTAGTTACTGTTTCTCGAATGCATACTATATATTAACCCCTTGTTTACTTCCCTCCAAACTCCCAACTTTGACACTATAAAAAAGAAGATTCCCCATCACATCAAACTTGCGGTACATGCATGGAGTACTAAATGAGACGAAATTAAAAACTAATTGCACAGTTTTGTTGTACTTTGCGAGACGAATCTTTTGAGCATAATTAGTCAATATTTGGACAATAATTCATAAATACAAACGAAACGCTACAGTGTCGCATTTATGGCAAAATGCCAATTTGGCACCTCCCAAATTGGGAAGTAAACAAGGGCTTGCCTAGCCTGTGGCCTGTGCCCTCACATATATGCATCCTTTAATTATTGCTTGGAGTTGAGTAAACTGAATCAAGTGGATATTGTATATCTACATACTGCGATAGTATACAGGTATAGAATTCGTTGGATCCGAGCAGAATGAAATCGGGGTGTTTGGATATGAGGTGCTAACCTTTAACAGTGTCACATCGGATGTTCGGATACTAATTATGAGAACTAAACATGAACTAATTATAAAACTAATTGCAGAACCCTGTGCTAATTCGCGAGACGAATCTATGAAGCCTAATTATTAAATTTTAACACCCAAACAGCCCTGTTGTATGCCTTGCCAGTAGCAGGAGTATCCAGCAGCAGTAGAAGATGCGTGCAGTGCAGCTCAGCTGCGTTCTACAAGATGCATGGCCTGGATGGACATGCTGCTGCTTGCTAGTCTTCTTCCCAGTGGCAGTGGAGTGTAGTCCAGTCCAGTACACAGCTACCTCTGCCTGCCTGCCCATGCATTTACTATATATCTGCATCAACATGGCATGGCTCTGCATTGAAGGCAGGCGCGTGCGTGGATCGTACTAGTATCTACTACTACTATGCGCATTGCAGGCAGAGGCAGAGAGGATCCAGGAAATCTAGCGACCATCCATGATCCATCTCATCTATGATATGAAGGCCTCTCCAACGGGCAGCTCATAGAGATTTTTATTCGATGAACACGGTGACAAAATTAAAGTGAAGAGCTAGCGCTAGCGCTACAATAAGAGATGATCTCGCACAATTTTCAATACATTTCTCTCTTACGACATGTCTGCCAATGCTACCCGCTGCTGGTTTATACCGTTGGAGAGGGTCTGATGATCTAGCCAGCGTCCATCCAATCCATGGGTGGCCGGCATTGCATTTACTCGGCCATGTGTGATGACATGACCATCAGTGCATCTAGCTAGTCTCTTGTGTGTTACCGCGCTTGCTGGGAGATCGGCGGATGCAAGTCCGGCGGCGGCACAGCCGGGGTCCCCAGGCCCAGGCAGTCAGCCCAGCCAGCCGAATGAATTGAAGCAGGGCATTTACGACCATAAATCAAATCCACCGTCTCCACCAGCAAGGCTAAGCTCCCGACCCTACCTACTCCACTCGATATATATATATGGGCTATGCTATGCAGATGCAGCTCTGCTCGATCAGGCAGCACCACCACCAATCTGGAGTCCACTGCTATAGCTGCTGCATCCTCCTTTTCTTCCCATTATTCCCTTCCACATATCTGCATATATACTATACATATATACTACAATATATAGTAGCTAAGTACAAAATGATCATCAGTCGCAGCTCCCAGCTGCTCTTGTTGCTCCTGCTCATCTTGTTGGCCCCTGCTAGCACTTGTGCTGCAGCTGCCAACGCCACGACATCAGCCAAGCAGCAGCAGCAGCAGCACAGGCCCAACGCCGACGACAAGCCTCATCAGGCGGCTGCCCTCATCGTCTTCGGCGACTCCATCGTGGACCCCGGCAACAACAACGGCATCAACACCATCATCAAGGCAGACTTCCCGCCCTACGGCGACGACTTCCTCAACCACCGACCCACCGGGAGGTTCTGCAACGGAAGGATACCCACAGACTTCATCGGTAATAACTTGTACTCCATATGTTTGTGTGTGTGTACACACTCACACACGTATATACATACAGACATATCAGGAAGGAAGGAAACAAACATGTTAATTCAGGCCTTGTTTAGTTGCTCAACTTTGAGGTGTCAAAATTACTGTAGCAATACTGTAGTGTTTCGTTTGTATTTGTGAATTATTGTCCAAATATTGACTAATTATGCTCAAAAGATTCGTCGCGCAAAGTACAACAAAACTGTACAATTAGTTTTTGATTTCGTCTACATTCGGTACTCCATGCATGTATCGCAAGTTTGATGTGATGGGGAATCTTCTTTTTGCATAGTGTCAAAGTTGGGATCTTGAAGTGAACTCCCTTGTTTACTTCCCACAAAACTCCCAACTTTGACACTATGCAAAAAGAAGATTCCCCATCACATCAAACTTGCGGTACATGCATGGAGTACTAAATGTAGACGAAATCAAAAACTAATTGCACAGTTTTGTTGTACTTTGCGAGACGAATCTTTTGAGCCTAATTAGTCAATATTTAGACAATAATTCACAAATACAAACGAAACGCTACAGTGTCACATTTATGGTAAAATGCCAATTTGGCACCTCCCAACTTCCCAAGTAAACAAGGGAAACATGACCTCAATCATTTGCATGCAGCGTCCCGTCTGGGGCTCAAGGATTACCTGCCTCCGTACCTCTCCCCTCAGCCGCTGGACACGCACGACCTCATCACCGGCGTCAGCTTCGCCTCCGGCGGCACCGGCTTCGACCCGCTGACACCCAAGCTGGCCTCCGTGATCTCGCTGCCCGACCAGCTGACCATGTTCCACGAGTACCTGGGCAAGGTGCGCGCCGCCGCCGGGGACGCCAAGGCCTCCGAGATCCTGTCCCGGGGCGTCTTCGCCATCTGCGCCGGCAGCGACGACATAGCCAACACCTACTTCACCATGCGCGCGCGCAGCGAGTACGACCACGCCTCGTACGCGCGCCTCCTGGTGCAGCACGCATCCTCCTTCGTCGAGGACCTCATCCGCGCCGGCGCCCGGCGGGTGGCCTTCATCGGCATCCCGCCCATCGGCTGCGTGCCGTCGCAGCGCACCATGTCCGGCGGCCTGGAGCGCGGCTGCTCCCAGGGCCACAACGAGGTGGCCGTCGCCTACAACGCCGGCATGGTGAGGGAGCTGGCGGCGCTCCGGGCCAAGTACCCCGGCACGCTGCTGGTGTTCATGGACATCTACGGCTTCCTGTACGACATGATGATGCACCCTCGCAGCTACGGCTTCAAGCAGTCCACCAAGGGCTGCTGCGGCACCGGCCTCCTAGAGGTCTCCGTGCTCTGCAACCGCGTCACCTCCGCCGTCTGCGACCCCGTCGGCGACTACCTCTTCTGGGACAGCTACCACCCCACGGAGAAGGCATACAAGATCCTCGCAGACTTCGTCTACGAAAACTACGTCAAGCTCATCATCTGATCTCATCTCATCTGATGATGCATGATTTATTATTATTATTATTATTCTGTATGTATTTCCCCTTAGATAGCTTCTCTCTGGTGATTGCATTATTGATCATGCATTTCTTTTTTTTTCTTTTTCTTTATTTACTTACTACTTATATATAGGGAGCTTCCCTGCCTCTTAGCTTCGTGTTTATTTGCTACATACTGTCATATTATATAGCCGCTATCTCCTTTATTCCACCACCTCTGAACTTTGTTTGCTCATTCAACTGTTTTCTTGTGTCACTACTGTAATAGCAACCATCTATAGAATGGAAAGTAACCTACCGCATACAATTTCTACTCATCACAATGCTCGCAACACAACCAATACTCTTGTCGGTGTACACGGTACATATATGGTGTAACAAATAAGTTATTGTACGTTCAGCGCAGAAAAATACATATGCATGCCATATACATACATACATACATACATGTAGATGAATACATGATGATATGCAACGTAGAGTGTGGCTCCAGCTGATAGATGGATCAAAAACTAATTAAGTTGCATGTATGTATATACGTAACATGCTACATATAGCTGCTGCTTATTGTTACGGGAACCCAATTCATGCAAGCAGCTGCATCTATATATATATACAAATGCTAATTAATTGATAAACTCGAGGGTGATGATATATGGAAGAAGCTCTGACAGAAGACATCTACAGTGCAGCTGCTCGATCGATCTGATGCTATATTATTGCCGTGCCATCCCTCCATGTATACAGCATCTTCACTTGTAGCTAGCTAGCAGCGCCCTTGTTGTTAGCCCCTAAAGCTTTGAAGATGGCAGACCTGAAATACACATTCAAACAATTAAAATTTGCATATATATATGGGAAATATATGCGTATAATTGAAGAGGCAACAATATAATTAAGATCCATGTGCATCCTATGTACTTGTCCAAGCAGCAGGATCGACAAGATGGATGACAGCACACCACATGAATGCAGAATGCGTGATAGAGATAGACTGGTATTGATTTGCCATGTAAAGTAGATGGAGGGTCACCAACCAAGTTGTTTCGCATTAACGATGCTTGGGCAAGCAGGCGGTGGTGTCATCTTCTCGTTCAGGAAGGGCTCCACCTGATTGGGGTTTCCCCACACAGGGTAACCCTTGATCCCACCCTGTTTAATTTGTTTCCATCAGTAAATTAGCAGCAAATGTCTATATAAATGGACACTGCAGAGTGCAGCGGGCAGACTTACAAGAACGTTGAGAGCAGCCAGCGTTGACATTCCTTCACGTGTCCACTGAACCAAGAAACAAAGAATATTATATTCTTTCAGTTGTGTAATTGTGTCTGTCGCAAATAAAAAAGACTCAAACAAAGGCGCTACAATTTGATTGGTTGACATCCTTGTATCATACCTTGGAGGCTGATGCAATGTGTGGTACAAGGACCGCGTTCTTCATGTCAGCCAGTCCAGGTTTCATGTAAGGCTCATCCTGTTGAATAGTACATATATAGCATTGTGGCATGCTGATGGATGACCCCATCGAACCAACTGATAGATACTAATCAGCAACATTTTAATTAATCAATTAAGCATTGGTCATACCTCAAAGACGTCGAGCCCAACGCGGAACATGGGATTGGCCTTGAGGTGCTCCACCAGGGCAGCTTCATCGATCACGGGCCCTCGGCTCGCGTTCACAAGAATCGCCTCCTTCTTCATGATGGCCAGCCTTTCAGGGTTTATGAGATGGTAAGTGGTCTTGTCCAGCACCGGATGCAGGCTTATCTGCCACAAACACACAGCAAATGCAAACGAAGAATATAATGTCATGTATGGTAGCTACAATTCGATCACCTCTTCTTGTGTGTAAATTGCAAGGGATAATGAATCTGACCACATCAGCCTCCCTGAGGACATCCTCCATGGTGGCGGCCCTCTTCCAGGTGACAGGCTGCTCACCGTTTGCTTTGAGGAACTGCCCATATGCTGGAATGCACAAGGCAATTGATACATATAAGCAGACTAAATAAACATGCAGTGCAATGCAATGGCAGGTTTCAGTGTGACTAGCTAGCAGCTATAGGTGGTGGTATCCTTGCCTGTGACGAACTTCTCAAGGCGTGTGGCCTGATAGAGGTCGTAGTAGATGAGGTTCATCTTGAAGCCCTCGATCATCATGCGTGCATAAGCAGAGCCAATGCGACCAGCTCCGATGACTCCAACAGTCTGCCCCTTGAGCAGGTTGCCAACGAAGCTGCAGGCAAGCATTGTTAACGCGCGTTGATCGAGGGCTAAGCAGTTGCGTATTATGTCTGAATAAGTACAAGAGCAAGCAGATATCTACTGACAGGTGCGGGAGCCATCCGTCGTAGAGGCCAGCCCTCATGAACTGGTCCGCCTCGACGATCCTCCTGGCTGCCGCCAGCGTGAGGGAGGCGGCGAGCTCAGCCGTCGTCTCGGTCAGAACACCCTGAATATGTTGTTAGTTAGTTGATTGATTGATTGAATTGAAACAGGGGACGTTGATTGATTGATTGATTGAAACAGGGGAACACAAATAGCTATCGATCGATCTTACCGGCGTGTTGCCGACGGCGATGCCATTCTTGTTGGCCGCCGCGACGTCGACGTTGTTGTAGCCGACAGCCATGTTGCTGAAGGCAGTCCCTCCGGCGCGCTTGAGGGCCGAGAAGAGCACCTCCCCCCAGTCCTCGGTGAGCTGGCCGATGACGCCGTCGCAGCGGTCGCCGATGAGCGCCAGGATGTCGTCGACGGAGAGGATGGTCTTGGCCTCGGTGCATATCTAGTTGTGTTATGTTTTGACAGACAGTGAGCACGACAGCAAGAGAAGAGCAGAGCAAGAAAAGGAAGAAGTACCTCGAGGCGGCAGTCGTTGTCGGTGAGCAGGCGGATCCATCGCGTGCCCGGCATGGACTTGGTGCTCACCACGCGGTACTTGCCGCTAGGGTTCCACACCTCGATGGAGATGGGCTTCGTCGCCATGGCTGCTCTTTCTTCCGTTCCTTCTTTGGTCTCGGTAGCCTCTTGCGTTATCGGATGGATGGACGGAAGGCCGAGGCTGCTTGCTTGCTTGGGCCTCTGCCTCGCCTAATGGATGGATAAGCAAGCAGAGGCCATCCAAGGCTGCAGGCCATCAGCATCAACACTGGCTGGCCGCCTCCTTATCTTTTTCACAACCACATAACAAGAAGCGAGCAAACTCCTCATCAACAGGTACGACCATCAAAGAGAGCAGAGCACCAAAATAAAACGAGCAGAGCATATACAGGAGGCAATTCATAATCCACTCGACACATAGTATTATATTAACTAACTAGCTGCAGATAACAGCTTCAAACGTACGTACCACTCAGTTTAACCTCCATCTAAACCATAATAACCACCTAGTAGGTTCACCAAAAGTAATTACAACCATTATGACCCGATAATAGTACAACTAGCACTAGTAAGTAGCATTGCAGTGCACACTTGTTTCTTCCAAGCAACACGGCCACCACCAAAGATTTCAATCACTCGAAAGCCCACTGGTTCTCCCTGCGGATCTCCTCCTCCTCCTCAGGGGTGAAGTCGTTCTTGATGTTGAATGTCTTGCGGATCTCCTCCGGAGTCTTGCCCTTGATCATGTCAGCAACCGTCTGGCAGGTCAGGTCCAGCAATCCCTTGATGTTCAGGTAGTTGGCAGCCTGAAACACAATCACCATATATATGTCAGTAAAGTACATAAATGTTAGCCACATCTCAGACAATATGTCAACTATTATATGTTAAGACTATATTCAGATGACATAGGCAATAAATAACTGTGCAATGCTGCATTCAAATTATCTGTCTGCTAGCTACAGTTCATTGCATACGGCAGAATAAGAGTGATCTGGTGTTGTGCACATACTTCATTGCTGATTTGCTAGCCAGTACCATGCAGTCACATCATGGCTAATCCAATGTGTTGTGGTAACCAAAATAATAAGCACTAACAAACAGCTACATGGTCACAGGGATGTGCGTACAAGTCTGAAGCACAAGGGCTATGTGGATAACAGACATAATCTCAGCGTGAGCACTATCATGTAGCTAACAGACAGCCAAAGAAGCAACTTGATACAGGTGTAAAAGAGTTGTTACTGCACTAATCTATTAGTACTCAATAGATTAAAAAAAATAGAAACGGGCGCTAGTACAAGGGCTAGAAAGATAGATAGAATTGCAACTTACAATCAATCAATACCGCATAATCAATCAATCTAGGGTATAATCCAGAGAAGCATGAGCACGGGCATAGATAGATCGACAGAATTGAACCTCATAATCAATCAATCAATCTTACACCGCATAATCAACCAATCTAGGGTATAATCCAGAAAAGCATGGGGGCATACTTATCAATCAATCTAGGGTATAATCTAGGGCATAATCAATCAATTAATCTGAGCGCAACCTATGACAGATAGATCTAATTAGTAGGCAAGGGTACATGATTCGTAGAGGGGACTTAAGTTGGGGGATGAGAACGGGGTAGGTGTACCAGGATGAGGTCGAAGAGCGTGGCCTGGTCGACCTTGACGAACTCGGCGTCCCAGTTCTTGAGGTCCTCTGCGCCGGCGGAGGCGTCGGCGGCAGCGGGTGCGGCGTCATCTGCGGGCTTGGCGGCGTGGACGTGCTTGTTGCAGTACTCGATGACCTTGGAGAGGATCTTGGCGTTGACGTTGGGGAGAGGGATGCCGTTGTCGGCGCAATCGTCCTCGATCATGTGGCGGATGGTCTGCGACTCCATCGCGACCGCCTCCTCGACCTCGAACTCCTCGCCGTCGGAGCTCCTGAGCGTGATCATCTTCTTCTCGGCCTCGGCGGACGCCATCAAATCGAAACCCTAGATGCGGCTGCGGATCGGATCCAAGGGGATGGATATGGGGATTTGGGGGGCGGCCGTGGCTTGGCTTGGCTTGTTGTTGCTTTCCCGTGACCTGACCCCTCGGCTTCTTTATAAAGGCACCCAAACCGTCCCCTTAACCTTAGACCGGACCCACCCGTCCGATACTATCTAATCATCTTTATCAAAAGAAAAAAAAAACTCTATCCAATCATAACATGAGATTCTCCTCTCCTAATGTACTACGACTACATACTGTATCTACAATAATAATAATTCTATAGTATATGCTTTTTTAATACTGTATTCTATTTGTACTCCTATATGTTTGCAAGGTATGGAAGAAAAAGAGTCATCTTCCGGGTTTTTTTTCCTTAAATAAAATACATACATATTTGTATACGCAAGGACAGGGAACCTACGCCGTGCAGCCATCCATCATAAGCTCTGGATGCAGTGACCTTGGCGTATTACCAATGCAATAATTTCGTATTTGTTGCACCAGTCATTTCTTTATATTGCTGCAAAGTGAAATATAAGTTCGTATTTGCTGCACCAGTCATTTCTTTATATTGCTGCAAAGTGAAATTTATATCTTGCGTTATATCATCCACCAATTTATTGGCGTGCTTTGGGACCTTTTTCTTGTGTATGTACATGCAGAAGGGGGATTGAGAATCATTTAGCCCTTATTCGCTTAATCCCTTCCAATCCGAACATTGTGTTCGCGGTAATGATACTATCTGCTGTGCTTGTGTTCCTCCATCTGCTAACCTGACAACTCTCACAGAAGGGCACGTCCGCACCACATTTATTATCAGTCAGTTATCACACATGTACAGGTTGCTTTTTGTTTACAAAGATTGAAATTCTGGATCGACACAACCAGGTACAAATTCTGGAACAAAAATTCCTTTTTTATTTACATGTACCGAAAACGAGAGAGATTTCTGTTCTTGTTGGTGCACTCCTCAAGCGGCTACAGCCTAGCCTGCCCTCTGGAAACAAATCAAACAGAAACCGAAACACATTAAACTTCTTCAATGATACCAAGGAATCCATGGGGAATATATAGATGAAACAACAATACATATAAAAAAAGCAGCACCTGCATCAGATTGAGGACCTGGTTCTCACCCTTGAAGCAGTCTGCTGGGCGGCTAGTAACCTCAACCTATGTTAGAGGGACCAACCAAGAAACTAATTCTGCTACATAAATTGACCCCTGTATGTTAGTTCGGACATAATATCATTTATGAAAGATCAAATGATCCTCGGCCTTCCAGGATTGCATAAAGCAGCTTCTTGCGCATGATTTCCTGTCCAAACAGCAGCAGCACCAGTCAGCAGGAACCATCAGAATGTCCAATCTTTTTTTTTTTGAAACATACAGAATGTCCAATCTTTTCTTAGAGAAAAGAACAGCAAGGACCAGACACCACATACTTTTGTGGAGTACGGAGGCAGCTTCAGATAATTAGCGCACGTCATCACACTAGGCAAATCATCATCCGCAGGCTCTGTCACCCCAGTTGAATTTGAAGTATTTACCACACTTGAAGGATGCTGGTGATAATCAAAAGTGACACCAAGTTACCCCCAAAGAACAGCATTGGACAGAATAACTATACACATGTTCCAATAGCAAATGTCATGATAGATCATGGAAAGTACCTTCCTAACAATTGTAAGCTTGGGACTAAGGGCCGCCAAACCACCAGGTGGAAGGCGAGGAGCACCAGTTACAAACTGGCAGAACGCATGCTGCTGCTCAGGGGTGAATTCCACCATAATCTCAAGCAGCTACAAACAGGAGCAAAGAATCAAGGAGCCGCACTTCTTCAACACAACAATTGGATGCAAGAGATGTAACACGTAAGAACGGATGCACTTACATTCACGATCGCAGGACTTTTAGCAGTATACCCATGATCAAATTTTATGTTATCCACCAGGGATTCCGGCTGCAGAAACCGAGATTTCTTCAGTGGAATACTTAACATATTATAACTTGGATAAAGAGAACAGAACATTACCTCCCAAATTTCTTGTCGGCCACATATTAGATAGTCAAGTTCTTGAGGTGAAAATATTTGGAGGGATGAGATGTCAAAAACCTAAAATATCAAAATAAACAAGAACCATTGGATTAAGCTAAATCAATATCAGAATGACTAATGAAACGATTATAAAATCTTAAAGCAATGCCAATGAGGCTGTACCTGATTAAACCCTGATCTAAATGCCTCAATCTGTCGCTTTATCCCTGACTTAACTGTAGCATCCACTAGCAAACTAATATACTCTTCTAAGTTGTAAATGTTGACCTGCGAATGGCAATTGCACTTATTAATACATGAAAGAAATACAAAACGTAATCACCAAAACAAGTAAAAAACAAAGATAGACTTCATCTCTTACAATTGTGCTTCCTTCACCCTCTTTAAGAACATAATCAGGATAACCCGGAAGAGTAAAATCTAAACACAAATCTTCAATAGCAGCACCACGGAAACGCAAGTCTGCAACTTCAAGCTGATTCTCGCCAGGAGTGGACTCAAGGAACTTCTTTCGTTCAACAAGAACTCGCAGTTCTTGCAATGTCTTCCCAAACTCAGAATCAAATGAGACTATGTCAAACAAATCAAGCTCCTGTCCAATGGAAATACGTTAAGGCATGAAATAGAATACAACACAGCATTAACAAATTAACCAATGCAAATCAAAATGAAAACAAATACACGGTATCTGGGAATATAGCTTCTCTGTACATACCTGTCCAAGGATCAGCTTATAAAACGCAGTTGATAAAGGCAAATCTAAAAGTCTGCCATCTTGCAAGACTTTTGCCATCACTTGACCGATTAAGCGGAAATACTCCAAAACTTTGAAGAATCTGGTACCTTCTGAAGCATCCGCTTTAGGTGGCCAAGGCCGAGGAAACAATCCGAGAGGAGCTTGTATCAAATGCCTGCCATCACCAGTTAAGTCTGAGTTGAGTTCTTTTCCTGATAAGCCATCTTCAGGGTCTAAATTAATTGCATCGCTCCTATCAATTTGCAATCCTGAATCATATGGAGAAGTAGATCTCCATAACCCCAGCTGAGAACTTTGTAGTTCATGGCTTAAAAGAGTATAAAACTCCAAAGTAGGCCCCAGCCCGGTCCCAACTTCACCAAAGTATTCCACCTCAAGAACAGCCCTCTGACTGGAGAACATCTCCATAACTTTAGCAGCAGAATCCAGAATACGGTTACGGGAAACACGAACTTTCTGGCGTTGTAACCTGCCAAACCGGACCTCTCTTTCACCACCAGAGCTGTGATTGTCACTCTGCTGTTGCTGGAGTCGATTCAATGCTCGTGACAACCCAAAGGCTGTGGAGTAGAAGTACTGCCTCCTTGTCTCAAAAGGAAACAGAAATGGGCAGGCCTTGGTCATTTGATAGCACCAAGAAGGTAAACTGCCACTACAGAGTGCAAGAACATCCTGCATTTGCCGAGCAAGCTTTGGCGTCAACTTACTATTGACAAACTCCTCGGAAGGTACCTTGGCTCCAGTTCTATATAGCTCATCAAGGGTCCTGATTTTTCCCTCAGCAAAATCATCAGATGCTCCTTGTGCTCTTAAACGAGAGGATAACTGATTAAGCCCATCCAGTACACGTAACAGTGCTAAAATGTTGTATGTTGAGTTTGTTCTCTCAAGATCACAAGGGAGTTCTCCTTGTAAGATGCTATCAAGAAGAGAAACACCCTGCATTTCCGAGATAGATCTGCAAGAATCTGATTTTGAGTTTAATGAGGTGGAACCCCCCTGGGATCCCTTCTCAGCTTGGTTATCAGCCTTCTGGTACGTTATTGTGAACACATCACCCCAGAAGCGGTTTCCATCATTGGATAGATCAGATCCATTGAACCTTTCTTCATCATCCTCATCAAGCATCAATTGACGTTGGATAGCTTGATACACTGTCAAATGTTTGCTGAGCTGCTTCCCACCAGCAGTGAATACGAGTTTATTGTGATCACTCATGCTACCTCCAAGTGACAGACCACGCCGATCTCGGCTACCTCTAACACTGCGACCACCGACAGAAGCCAGCCCAGCCATCGTTGCAGCAACAAATGACATTGCACCTCGTGAACCAAATGTGCTTGCACTTCGAAATTCAGAAGAATCTGGTCCCCTGCTAGATGTGTTTCTAGCAATGGAGCCAGATGACGGCTGCGCCTGGCTAAAACTGGCTGACCCAATGTTCTCATCAGCATCACCCAATTTCACGTCATGCACACCATCTTGAGAACAGATAGGAAGAGACCCTTCTTGGAGAACCTAAGAATTTGAAGAGGTTTAATTAGTCAGAAATAAAACAAATGATCTTCATTCTGGACCCACAAAAGGCTCATTTATCCTAATCACAAACAAATATGACTAACCAACAACCAGTGATTGCAACAAAGTAAAATTAAAGGGGCATTTTCCATTTACAAACAGTTACCTCATGATCATCATCGTCATCCTCTGAAATGTCATCATCATCGATCATTAAAGCATCATCAATCTCAACGAGAGATGTGTCAAGCTCTTCATCCTGCATATACCATCGTAGAATGTATTACTTATCAGTTACCATACTTCCACTCCCAACTAAAAAATGAGAACACAAGAACATGATTTCTGGAATATTATCTTAAGATTTTTTAAAATGTCATACGGTCAGTTTGACCATTCAAAATCCATGCATGCATCTTGTAAGAGTAGTCTAAATTTAAGACCTAACTCCGCGTCCGAAATTCTCATGTATATTTGGTGCCCGAGCCATGAGCTATAGGTTACACTAATGATCCCAGAGAAGTAGAAGAATCATTGAGTAAATCTGCTAGACAGCTAGAATTGGGAACAAAGATTGTCTAACTGCAAATCAAACAAACCAGGCATGTAAAAGAATAATACCTCAGAGCTACTGTGACCATGCGCTCGCTTCATTTCTGAATCCTTCTCTGAAGCAGATTTTTGGCGGGCAGCGTTCCTGGTATTAGGTCCCTTTGATTCATCTGAGTTCGGTTTTACTATAGCTTTGCCTTTTCCTTTGGCAGTACTAGTGCTTTCATCATGAGCATCCTTTTTAGATGTACCACTACTTGCAGCAGATGATTTTGATCTTGTTGTTGGACGCCGACCAGAATGAGCTGTTGCAGCTGTTAATGATGCACCAGCTGTGGTGCCAGGAACCCCTGATTCAGAATTATTTCCAGATGGAACTATAGGCTTCGAAGCAACCTCACTGCGCTGAACTCTGGGCCAAAGGAAGTCTTCAACAGCTGCTAGACTGGCAAATGGGTCAATAAGCACAATATTTGATGAATAATCCCGAAGTGATTTTTCACCTTGAGCTCGTGACAGACGCAACTTGAAGGGCTGAGCCAGAGCACTAAGACCTGAGGTCAGACGGGAGCCTCCAATACCAATCCTGCTAGACTGGCTAAGCACAACGGGGAAACGTTCCAACGAAGACAATGCACTTTGTAGTTTTTGAACCAACAGTGCCATGGGAGTTCCATCCCTTTCATGATCAATAGAAAGGGCAACAGATATGAAGGACTTGTATCGCCTAAGGGCCTGCTGACGAAGCTGTGGTAGGTTTCCTTCAGATACCTTTTCCTTCCCAAACGTCCCACAGGACAAATAGTCAAGCAATGATGTGACAACTCCACTTCTAATGAACTCAAATGTGGAGACACCATTAACTTTGCTAAGCTCACCGAGCATTTCAGATATCACTTCGTCTAATTGTTCTTCCACATCAAATGAGATGTCAAAACAATCGGCACTTACAGCTTTTGATTTCCCTTTGGCTTTTGTTTTGGCATTCTCAATTGCAGTATTGAACTTTGTGCAGAGTGCTCTCAGTTTAAGAAGGTCATCAGTAACTCCAATATCACTTGAATCAGTGTCCGTCGGGAAGTATTTATCTTTGAAAGACTTTGCATGATCGCTAACTGCAAATCGCAGGCTGGTGTTTGGAACTTCGGAAGTGCTTGTTGTTGAGCAGGTAACCCCAAGATTGGAACTGTTTGATTCATCTAATGAACTGTTTTCTGCTGGCACAGCACCCCCACGCCTGCGTTGACGCCTAGAACGTGACGGCATGGGAGAATCATTATCTTTATCCTGCGGTGGTACCTGAGAAGGCAGTGCATTGGAGGATTCTGCACATATAAGTGACTCCACAGCATGAACAACACCTTCCCTCACAAACAGCTTAGAAAATGTCTCTGGAAGCTTTTCCATCATTATTTCTGCTATCTGAAGAGCAGGAATCAACACTTGGGGATCTTTCCATGCAAGAATGCCTGCGAGGAAGCTGCAGATGGAAATGACATACCTTAGAAGGATCAGCAAATAAGTACGTCCATTGAGAGAGTGCAACAAGTTTTAGCATCCAATGTTCCGAAACTATTACTTAGGCAAAGGAATTAGGCTTTGAAAGAACTTGTATGAAACCTGGATATGTTTGTTGTGCCAAGGAGAGATTGGATTGTTTCAGCGGAGCTGTAGTACATTAACTTCCCAATAATCGATAAGCACTTGTGACGTATCGGTGCATTTACACTAGAACCATACACCTGAATGAACACACAGGCTATTAAGTACCCAAGAGAAAACACTAACAGCAATTGAAGTTGCTCATCAGGAGAAGAATTTCGGCACTAACCTGTGTCATCGTCGGTAACAAATCCATACCAAACTGCTGTAGAAGTTCAGGGTGCTCACGCAATAGCCTCTCACGGCCAGACCTCTCGTTTTCTGTTGAACTTGAACCAGCCCCATCTTGTTTGATGGAAGCAGATTTCTTTGTTGAAGAGCTTTTATAAGCATGGTAGTATGTTGGTAAATTGATGATTCTCGCAGGCATATGTGGAAGCAAATCATCAGCAAGGCTCACTATCTCAAACATCTGCAGAATTAGAAGTAAACCAATGAAAATCATTTGGGCAAAGAAGCATACAAGTTTGTGAAACCCACGGGTCAAACAGTGCGGTTTTCAATAATTAATGTTTCAGCAGTTAAATGGGAAAACAGCAAGCAGCAACTGCAGACAACACTGCATGTTCATACCCATCAAATGCCAGACTATTTTGTATATGTACAACATATGATTTCAGCTGCTAAGAGAGCAGCAAGAAGCAGCTGCAAATGACATTATACATTCATGATCAGCGTGTTACAAACAAGATTTGTGTTACCATGTGCCTTAAATCAACACCTCCTGCCTCATTAAAACATCTCAAAAGACTAACTCAGGGATGACAACCATATTAATCAGGAACGCATGGTTTTGATACTTGGTTCTGGACAAGGAAGAAATCTTAGTTGCTCAAAACAACACGATAAAAAGGATGCAAGCCTTTCAACAGACACTCATCTTTTGAATGATCGTTTGTATAGTTTACGAAAGCATCTCAAAAGATTCACTCAGGGATGAGAACCATATTAATCAAGAAAGCATGGCTTTGATACTTGGTTCTGGACAAGGAAGAAATCTTAGTTGCTCAAAACAGCACAATAAAAAGGATGCAAGTCTTTCAACAGACAGTTCTCTTTTGAATGATCGTTTGCATAGTTTATGAAGACATGCGCAGACTTGCTCGCTACATTCAACAACTATGTTCAATGCTCAAGAAGGTTAACCAAGTAATTGCTCGGTGATGCATTCATATGAACATTTGATGTGACCTTTAAAGTCCTCAAAAGTTGTCCAGGTGGATGTGATAGATGTAATTTTAGGAAACATGAAATGCCTAAGACTAATAAATTTTCAGTGATAAATCAGAATCTGACTGGATATGGTTGTGCCGTGCGCTACATAGACAGAAAAGATGGCTAAATTGGTCAAAAGGCTAGCACTAGTGGCACAGTCATAACTCATAAGTCAGCGATACAAATATTCACCTGATCAGCGGGCCTTGTTAGAGCAGGGGCCACTGACGTTCCAGAAATCAAACCAGAGCCAGAAAGGATGTCTTTAAGAGTGCCGCTGATCCCAAGAAGAAGTAGTGTTTTAACTGCCAGCAGTGATCCACTTGCACATATTGAGAGAAGACGGATTAAGCCCTGAAAAAAAGTACAGCCTAATCTTAGCACAAGTGTGAGAGAGGGAGCATGGCAAACCCTAAGAAAGGATGTCAGAAAAAAAATGGTGCATACTGTGTATGTGGATGTACTCAGTGATGCCTGGCCTGAGGAGTTGCCAACAGATATCAAGCTAGCAGCTTGAGCAACCAATCCGTGATTGCAGAGCTCATCAAGCTTTTCCGGGTAATGGGCGAAAGCTTCAGCAATGCGTGTCAAACAAACAGAAGCATGCTCCAGTACCTGGAATGCCATAATAAAGAGTTGGAATTGCTTGCTATACCTGAACAGGATGGATAGGTAAAATCATAAGTCAGAGGTCGTAATCTGAAAATCACCTTGGAATCATGGTGGTTCAGGAGATTCGTGAGCAGAGGGACAGCTTCCATGACAAACTCGGAAGCATCGGACGGCAGCTTCCTGCAGATATTTGCAGCGGTAGACAATGCTACTCTCTACAGCACAAACATGCCCACCATGGGAACAGGTGTAAGTGGAAGCAAACAGTGCACAACACATAAAGGGCGGTCGGAATATGAGAGGGCTCGAGAGAAATGGAATGTCCGAGTACCTGAACACCAGTGGAGAAGAAGTCGAGATACGATAGGACAGCCATTAGCGCCCCAGCACGCAGACACGCGGTTGGGTGCTCCAGAGAGATCTTCTTAAGAGCTTGTAGAGACTAAGAAGGTGGGTGGATTAAGTGTTAGCAGCATATACTCGATGGTTGATCGTTAGTTAGTGGTTAGCAGCATGTACTGGTTAGGAAAAAAAATGGGAGACAAGAAAGGTACCTGCTCGGCGAGGTCCATGTACTCGATGGTTAGCAGGCGAGCACAGAAACACTGTATGGCCCCGTAGTGCACGACCGCGGAGCAGGAGGAGGGGAGCACGTCGACGAGGTTGGCAAGGGCCCGCGCGGCGAGCAGCATGACGTCAGGGCTGGCGCCGGCGGTGGCAGGCTCGTCCTCGCGGCCGAGCATGCCGACGAGGATGGGGACGAAGGCGTCGACTGGGAAGGCGGCGAGGGAGTCCTCGGTGCCGATGGAGAGCATCTCGCAGAGCTGCATGAGGGACTGGAGCTGGCGCGACTCGTCGCCGTGGGCCTGGAGGCCGGCGAGGATCCTCTTGAGGTGCGCGGAGGTGGCGGAGGAGGGGGCGGAGGAGGAGGAGGGGAGGAGGTCGTCGAGGCCGGCGCCGAGCCTGCGGAGGAGGCCCTGGAGGGCGGTGCTGGCGGAGGTGAAGGACTGGGGGAAGGGGGCGTCGGAGTCATCGTCGGGGGCGGGGGGAGGGGGGTCGGAGGAGGAGGAGGGGTCGGGGTCCTTGCCCTTGTCGGCGGCGGCGCGGGAGCGGCGGCGGGAGGACGGCGAGGGTTCCATCGCGGGGACAGGGGCGGCGGCGGGGGAGGAGGTGGAGGAGTTGCGGCGGGTGTTGGGGCGGGAGCGCTTGGAGGCTGATGAGGAGGAGGAGGCGGCGGCGGCTGCTGCTGCTGCGGCTGCGCGCTTGCGGCTGCTGCTGCGTGTTTCCATACAAGGCAAGGCGCGCGAGGAGATGGGGGCGGCGGCCGGCCGGCCGGCCGTGACTAGGCGGCGGCCAGCGGCGGCGGCAGCGGGGTCGAATCGATCTGCGGGTGCGATGGTTCGATTCGACCCAACTGGATGCGGGATTCCTTAAATTGGAGCCTCCTCTTCTCCTCTCTTCTCAAGAGGAGGAAATTGGGGATCGGAGGGGAATGGAAGGGATTCCTTGAGGATTTCAGGATTTGGCTGGTTCCCCAACCCTACCCTTCCTTCCTTGGTGTGGAGACTGGGTGATAGACGGAGGCAACCAGGCGAATCGAGTCGACTGCTGCTGGATTCGATGCCGGTTGCCGTTGCCTTGCCGATTTGGGGAGAAGAGGGGGCGAGAGAGAGAGAGGAGAGAGAGAGAGAGAGGAGGAAGAAGACGCCCGCGACCTCGAGTGACACACAGCCAGCCACCCAGACAACGTGTCACCGCCGCGCGGTCGGGACGCTTCATGGGCCGACCTACTAGGCCGTCTCTAAGCCCACCTAGCTTGGTTTGCTTCCAACCCCCAACCCAACGAAATCATTTGCTCGACGGGCTCGCCATGGCAATACTGCACGAATCAATACTGCTCCTCAAAAAAAAAATACTGCACGAATCAATGATGATAGAAATCGACACGCAAAGCAAAGCAGGTAGATTGATCGATAGATACAATGAGAACCGAACTGCCATGTCCATTACTCCATTCACGTCATGCTACTACTACTACTAGTAGTAGTAAACTAAACAGATTCATGGCGTTTCTTCAACTGTCAACGCAACGAGCTGCTGCGACAAATGAAGCATCCCGGATTATGCTCTACGGACTGGACGGGTTTTCAGAAGTCGAATCAGCTCATCTGATCTCCCGGATGCCACGCTGGATGATGATTTGCCTCTTCCTTCCTGCAACAACCAACAGCCCGCAAGTCAGCTACCGTATCACTGCATTCCAACAAAACTACTGGTAGCGTCTCCATCATACACACCCTTTTCGTATCCACATCAAGGTCCGCGGCACCAGTGAATTCCTTGAGCATCATACCAGCAGCTGGCTGCAGCCTCCTGCTCAACAAAACCAGAGCCCAATCAGTTGTTGCAAAATCACTGTCAATATACCTCCACTTCTACAGTCTACACGCACAGCAACATAATCCTGCACTCACCTCTTAGTTTTCTTTGCATCACCAGGCCTAGATGCAGAACCTTCTTTCTTTTTATCAGCAGCTCCCTCTGCCTGACTGACCTTACTTGGAGCCTAGGGGGGAACACACCACAGTATCAGAAAACAAGGCAACACTGCAAGAGAAATTACTCAGCACGGCTTCTGAGCTGCGTCTAGTTTTAGCAATCAATACTGCAGCCAAAACAAACATCTTACCTTTGAAGCCTTCGCTGGGGAAGTTATTTCCTTCAGCAAACATGGAACCACACCTCCACAATCAATCATTTGCTCCGGAGCTTCGCTGTAGCCTATACAAATGCTATGCAAGCATTAGGTAACAAATATCTAGGATCCGGACAGTCCTGCAGAAACAACTTGCCTACTTCAATAGCAAGCAAAAGATATTACCTATACCATATTCCACAGTCACCTTTCCTACTCCAGGTTCACGTCTTTCAGGTTCCGGGTCCAGTTCCTCAAGTTTCTTTTGAGTAGCAACCTAAACAAGACACAAGCGCAACCAGTTTTGTCATGTTTCCTTAGAACAACACCCAGGACACAGCTGATGTGGCTAAAGAAACAAAACTGGGCACCAAATGGCACTCCTCACCACTCTCAAACAGCTTCCATGCTGCCAAACCCCAAAAGGGCAAATCAAAGTTGCAAAACTCTACCACCAATATGTGCTCCCAGTCAAGTAGGCAGGATGGCAGGGCAGGTATTTTTTTTTATAAAAAAAAAAGAATGAAGGAAAAATCTAAACCACAACTGAAAATTTGATTGGTGCAACCACAAAATTCAGCTAAGAATAACAGAAATATCGATGTGAATTACTCTTAAGTAAATTTGGTAATGAAATGAATAATTCAGTACGGACCATTACCGGCAACTCTAAGGAAGATTGGCTGGAGCTGACATCTTCTGTGTCAGAGTTCACTTTCTGAGAAGAGCTCAGACAATCAAGATGCTCCACTTCTGTTCAAAGATCCAATAACACTGTGAAAGATCTGTATCATAGCAAGGAAACAATTGATACAAATAGAAAACTGACCTCTTGTATTGATATCATGTTGAATATCCTCTACTGTTATCTTGTTTAACTCTCCTGTTTCTTCTTCACTTTGCTCTATGGTAGCTTTTTTTTCTCGAACATGCTCTATGGTAGCTTTCTTGCTACAGCTAGTGAACTGTGGGGACAGGCTGACCCTTTCAGTGTTCTGATCTGATTGATTATCTGAATGACTGGACGAAGGCGTTACACCACCAGTGTGTGGAGATGTTTGCTGAGTAAAACTTTCAGATGAATCCAATTTCTTATGAATCGCTTGTACCTGTACCTAAAAGAACACAAGAGTAAAAAAGATTTGTTACTCCTACTTCCAGGATAATATTTAGTTCTTTTCTTCTGGTCAAAATATTTAGTTCTTTTGCCTATTTGGTCAAGTGAACACTACTTGAAAATCTTGCCAGAAGTGCTACTAACAACAACGACGAAGACTATTAGTTCCAAGCAAGTTGGGGTAGGCTACAAGTACTACAGGTTTTTAAAAATAAAAAAAGAAAAAGAAAACACCTGTAAACGTGCAACTAGAGAATGGAATATTCACATTGTTATTTCCTTTTCCTGTGTGAGATTTGGGACCAAAAGCATAAGGACAACATGATTTCTCTGGCTAAAAAAGGATGATGCTGTATATCAGTGTAAAATGCAGCAACATTCCTCAATATTAGGTGGTATCACTATAAGTTAATATGTGAAATTCCCAAGATTTTTCTCATGAGGGTGCACAAAATACGCAGGGTAAGCATCAAACCTTAAGACCTCTGGAACTCAGTTCTTGTTCATCTAGCAAAGATATAGACGAAGTATCACAGCTGACAGATTCCCCTGTTATAAAAAAAAAAAAGGATTCAGCACTGAAAAACAACATTTTAAAGATGCCGCATCTGATATATCTATTTTGGACATATTTAACCTTTCAGGCTACAAGCAGTGGAAGAATTTTCAGGACCATGGCATCTGAGTTCTTTTGAGATATCTTCTACTAACTGCAGGGGGGGAACGAAGTTATTAGTGATTTTTGTGTATAACAAACTAAATCATATCATAGGAAGCTCCAATATCATGTGTATATACTTCTGCCATGATATGGCTTAAAAAATACAACTGACAGATTTTATACAATATTAAGATGCCAACATAGGAGTAACAAAGGACGCATGCTGCTTCTCACTTGGACACAAGTAGTAAACAGTAGATAGCGGAAAGTAGAAGACACTGAAAAAGGGAAAGAGAGGAACAACAAAACATGAACTGATGATGCCCACCAAGTTCCAAAATAACGATAACTATCCTTTCAAAGTTTCATTGACTGTAGAAAGCAGGGTGAGCTTTAGCATGTATTCCCATCCTGATTCTCCCAAAAGAAGAACCAAGATAAAGGGAGTGATAGATAAAGCAGGTTTTGTGTATTAAAGTTTCTTTTGCTTACATGGAAATTATCTACTGGAGCATCATAAGATCCCAGGTCAGGTTTATTTGATTGAGAAACAAAGCTTCGACCAGCTGGACCAGACAATACAGAATCATCTTGGTCAACAGAGGTGTCTTCAGTGATTGGAACGTTCTTGCATGAACAACGAGAGTTTTGAACATCCAGCTCCTTTTTCAACTCCATAATTTGGATATCTTGATCTCTAATCAATTTTTTCATGCTCTCAGCAGCATTCTCGGACTCCTATAAGCAAACACGTTGATTACGGCAGCATAAAAGGAAAATAATTAAAGAGGAAATAGGGGTACTTTCTTTAACAACAAGTAACATATAAAAGCATTCGAAGTCACTACATTCACCATGAAAAGTTAGAGGAACGTTTTATTGCATAATTTAGTCTTTCACAATATTAGCCATCCAGAAAAGTTGTCCAATTAAAGAGATGTCCCACAAATCATAGAATCATACTCAGAAGAAAAAAACATGCACTGAGAATTACCAAAACTTTGTGTTTATACTGCTTTAATACAGTCCATAAAGCCCTGGCAAAGTTCGTCATTATTGCTTCACTTCTCGATACCCTTCGCAACTCTGAGTTCAGAAACTTGTGCTGCGCCTCATCTATACACATTTCAAATATTATTGCAATATTGAAAGTTAATCGAATATTCATCAGTACCACAGATAACTTGTGACAAAAATAAAGCATGTGAATTGAAATAAATCAAATATTAGTGCAAGTAAGTAGAACCTTCTTCGGAAACTTTGGTAATATTATCTGTATCTATTTTTTCCTTTCGGTCAACCTGCATAAACATAAAACATATGACTACACATCCCCACTAAGAAACAAAATAAATTTCCTAACAAACATCTTATAAGATATGTTTGTTGTACACTGCAAAATAATGGAACACATGATATGGGAGCAGACAAGAAAATGTGTCAAGCTTAGCACCTGCAACATATTGGATTGTATTGGTGAGCACAAATGACAAAACACTACACTGATCATTCAATAGATACAAGGACGACAAAGGTGTACCAAACAGCAGAATCCTAGATTCCAAACAAGGGTTGTGCTTATAATAAGATGGGAGAATTTACTAGTCAACCATATGATTTAAGACAGCAAGATATAGCCATTAAGTCCATAGGTGCAACAGTCCAAGACATATGAATTATGATATGCGTGTGAAATGAAACTGTGAGATCAACATGCTCCAGCACCTTTCAACTCAGAAGATGGCAGTACATGAGTTTTCAAAAAAAAGATGGCAGTACATGAAAGCTGTCTACAGTCTTAAAGCTAAACGGACTAGAAACATTGCAAGCTAAACAGCAATTTGTACCAGAAGGACTCCAGGCTTCTGAACCTTCCTCTTTTTCTTGTTCTCTTGGCAAATCAAGGAAGCATTGCTTCTCTTCTGTGAAAGTGAAACCAAGTCAGAAGAATCCTCAAGGCTGGTGTACCTGAAAAGATAATAACATGAAACGAAATGAATAAAAAAAGGTAAACATGGACATGTGAGCCATAAGATCACTGTTGCTGCTTTCCTCACCGCATTTCTTTTTCTGGAGCTACATCCTATGATCTTTCCATATTAGCTACATCTATTAATATAGATACCAACTATCAACCGTCTAAATAGTGATTACCAACTATCAACCATCTAAATAGTGATATTGTCAGCGTAATCATTAGTTACATTATGTTCTTCCCAATAATAGCAAAAGAGAGGAAAGCAAACAAAATTTGTCAGTGAAATAGAAAGGAGAGTAATAGTACTTTATTTTCATGTAAGGAGATGCTTGTCTGAGCAAAAATGATGTATCATTATAATCATCAACTGCTGGCTTCACAGTCAGAATCTGAAAATTAAGGGGAAATAATTAAAATAAAGATTAATTTGTGCAGTAATCAGTGACCATAATAATAGCACCAGTGTCATGCAGCATTAAAAAAATATCAGATTGAAAATTATTCACAAAGCCAATAGGAAAAGTCCTTAAATCATTAAGGAATTTCGACATTTTGAATAACTCAAGTTTCAAAAGAAAGAAAAGGAAGACTTCTCATTGATTAGCAATAATAGGAATTGATAGCTCTGGCTCTCGGAGCACTAATTGAAACTTCGAGAAGAAAATTCTTAGATCTACAAAAATCAATAGTTTAATACACTTGCTCGAATCCAATAGCCTAACAGTCGAAGGCACCCAATGTTTATAGTGCCTCTTGCTCCTGTGACACTAGTGGCATTGGGCACTGGCAACAATCTAACTACAATGTGAGGTCTAGCGGTTAGCACATAGGGACATCTTAAAGAAAAGCATTACTTGCTTGGGCAACTCATTCGAGAATGTGCCTACATGCCATCAGCAATGTAGCCATCATTCCTGCCCAGGTCATCAAGACTAATCACGCAAAGTGTTTACATCAATGTTATGTTACACCTTTTGGGTTTCCCCTGTACTGCTAACTTCTAAGTAATATTTACCATTTCCCTCAAAATAGCATTAACCACATCGGCGCATTCAGAGATAAACAATTCATTTCAGGGACTATTGATAGAAAAAATGATCATTTGAGGTCAGAGTAGCATACCAGAGTCATTTTCTTCCTTCCTTCTAGGTAATCCCTTAAGTACCTTGTTAACTATCAAAATGACAAAAGATTAGGGAGCTAACAATAAGATATTTCAATTCTTATATCCAAGTTTCACAAGTTAACATAGAAAACATAGAAAATCAGTACTCCCTCCAATTCTAGATGTAGGCCATTTTAGCCTTCTCAACTTTTCTTTAAATGTAGGTCATCCTAGAACTTTTATGCAGCTTTCACCCTTTTCCCCTCCTTGCCCCTGGTTAAAAATGCTACCACTCTCACAGATGAATGAGTCATCTTTCCAATTGCAGTATAAATGAAGGCACAAAGGTCATTTGATCTACTTTCTTAATTCCCATGCACAAGTCTAAAATGACCTACACTTGGAATCAGAGGGAGTAGATTAGTTGGAGAGGGGGGTATCCATCAGAATATTGGGCTGCTAGACTTTTCAATTACTATATACTTCAATGCTTATTGATCTACATATCATCACCGCAAAGGGAGACTGCGTCGAACATGCATTAACGACTATGGTTAGGGAACAAATGTTGGACATGATTCGGACTTTGGAGTTGCCCACAGGCCACAGCCACCACAAAAGAAAAAACGAGATGACATCTGAAACTCACCATTGAGTTCTTGAAATGCTTTTCCAAGGGTTTCTTCTGATTTTTCTGATGTTCTAGCAAAGACTGCAATTCCAAAACAAAATGAAAGAGAGCATAAGCAAGCAGGCATATCTTCCATTGATTCACAGGCGCAAATGATGACATATTTTTTGCAAGTAGACTGCTGTAGAAGAAGATCTACAAGAGAAAAGCTACTTGGCAGTACCCTCAAACAGAGACCGAAAACCATGGATGTATTGTTGATGAAATTACTTTCTAACAGCCTGGAACCCTGCAGATGAATAGTTAATCAGTTTTGAGAAACTAGTTGTAATATATTACAAAGTAACATTGATTGAAAAACAGACTTGGTTTCCAGTTTTCCTTTCCCGCTCTGCCCCAGCAAGGTCTGCTATGGTCAGAACAGCACTGCTAAGTGAATTTCCACTGTCCACATCACTGCTTTTATGACCACGTATCGTTATGATGCACTGTGATCGGCTGTAATACAAAGTGAAGTTCACTTTTAACATCACATGATAACCATGATTAAAAAGGTTCTTTAAAAAAACCTAGAATCGAAGCAAGAAAATAGTGGTGCTCAGAAGAGAAACACTACATCTATTATGATTCAGGGCATTCGTTCAAGGTACGCAGATATATTCTGGATAAAATTTCGTTTACTAAAGACCATGGGAAGATAATTGTAAGAAAGCATGCCTTGACTTGCTGTTGGCACTTGTTGCAGCAGTGCTGCGCTTCAGCATACCACGTGAAACTAAGCTCTCAGCATCTGCGAAATTTGAAAGTGGCACCTGCAGATCAAATTAAAGATAACAACTTAGTGCGTGCTCCCAAGCATATTAGTTTCACTTTCATCCTCAATGCGATTCAAATAGCATGTGCGTTTCCAACTTCCAAGGCATCCATTGTGATCAGAAATCAAGGCTGGTACAGGACCATCCCACCCATGTCCATCCTGACTATCCAATTGGAATTCTCAACAAGACACAACCATGCCATTTGAACTGTAATCAGACAGTCAACGAATAACCATTCCTATCAACTATCAAGATTCAAGAGTATTAAAGGGTGTTTGGTTCGGAGCTACCTCTTGAAGACCTTTAATCACTGACTGCTGAAGAACACACTCTGCAGCATCGGACAGTAGGTCAAGAATGCGTTCTCCTTTTCCCTCAGAAAGTATCTCGAACATTGACAAGGAAAATGATCTGTAATCATAGAGTGAAAAATGACAAGATATGAGCTGGGTTTTAGGTCACAAATCTGTCTAGGGATTCCATGCGAAGAAGCACATTTTACCTTGACGGTTGGCTAGCAACCTTGTTTTCATCTTGTGCATTGAAGATTTGCCGTAGCATGAGCGGTAGTATACCAGGATTCCTCGGAGAACCGAAGATGGTATGCGTCTTTCCAGAGCCTGTGGGACCCATAGCAACCAGAAGGCCGCTCTTTCCTCCCAAAAAGTCATCCACCAGTGGGTTCATCACTTGTGCGAAGATATCAAGCTGTGAGGAGGAGGAAAGGGGTTAATCGTGCAGAGGTACCAGTCTACCAGACAAGGAGTAGAACTTACACAGGAATGTGCCTTTGTATCACAAATGCAGATGCAGTGTGGAGGCTATTGACAGTTGATGGGTTATGAAAATGCATCGGGGAGAAAACGGATAAATTGGGAAAGTAACGGGGGTGGCAGGCACCTGGGTGGAGTCGGGCGAGAAAACGGCGGAGAAGCCGTCGAAGACCTCGGTGCGGCCTCGCCTGGGGTCGACTAGCTTGGACTGCGGGACGGTGAGCGCGACGGAGTTGGGTCCGGTGGGCACGAGGCAAAGCTCCCCGCTCCCGGCCTGCTTGGGCTTCCGGCGCGGGTCCTTGCCGAGCATCGGGCGGGGCACGGCCTTGCAGTGGTCCCGGTCCGGGACGGGGCGGATGCGGAGGTACACCTTGAGGCGCTCCTCCTGTCGGGGAGAGGAGGAAGAAGCGGGCGGAGGGGGAATGGAGGCTGCTGCTTCGTCTTCGAGCAGGCGGGAGAGGGAGGAGGGATTGGGTTTGGCGGAGGCGAGCGGTGTGGGGGGAGGCCTCGCGCGGCGGGGTGGGTTCCGGCGGACGGTGGTGGGAGGAGGCGGAGAGGCCTGCTCCGACGGCGCGGTGGCTGGCTCCATCACTGATCGATCGACCGATGGCCGGCAGGGCGGCGGCGGCAATTCCCTTCCCCTCCCTCCCTCCTCTTCCTCTGTATTACGGAACTTGAAAACGGGAAGGGCGGAAGGCGCGGGGCCGCCAACGGACCCAAATGCCAGATCCCAAGTCCCACGGCTCATCCTTCCAATTTCGGGAAGTGCTTTTCTTTTCAAACATACCGTTTGAGTTTTTCGACTTTTATACTAAATTTTTTTTATCCTTTATATTTTAAATTTTTAAAAACATATAATCCACCCTCCTAATTTGGACGTTTGGTGGGATGTGAGGCCGGATGTGAGGCCATCATATCGCAAATCCAATCCGCTCCCACCTTTGTATCGCACGGGCCAAAGCCAAACGCCGCCTTATGATTTAGCACACGATAAAATAGATGATTTCGCCCCTCAACTTTCACCTGAGGGTCAAGTTAGACGAAACGCAGGCCCAATAAAATGAGAGGTAGATATATGATGTTTGGTTTTGATGGGTTCAGCGAAATACATGTGGCACACCGTAACGATGTAGATAGGACTTGTTTAGTTGCCCAACTTTGGGGTGCCAAAATTACTGTAGCAATACTGTAGCGTTTCGTTTTTATTTGTGAATTATTGTCCAAATATTGAGTAATTAGGCTCAAAAGATTCGTCTCGCAAAGTACAACAAATCTGTGCAATTAGTTTTTGATTTCGTCTACATTCAGTACTTCATGCATGTACCGCAAGTTTGATGTGATGAGGAATCTTCTTTTTGCATAGTGCCAAAGTTAAGATTTTGGAGTGAACTAAACATGGCCTAAAATGACATACAAGCTAGATTGAACTCGTTGGCTCATTCATTATTGTTTTGCGGCTGCAACACAAGAAGAGGATGCCGCCGGAAGGCGTGGAAATGAGAGCTCAAACATGAGTGGTTCTTGGCCGCAAGGCATGGAATGGAATCTTCGACTCTTTTTTTCCAGTTATATCCATGCATTGTTTTGTGAGATAGAATATGTAACTGTGTGTCCCTTGGCATGAAGAGGATGGGTGTGGGCTTAAACGAATACATATATATACATGGGGGCGTGCCGTCCGCGTCACACAAAGCAGCAGCAGCAGCAGGTGTGGTATTGGTTTCTACTTGTATATATACCAGCTAGCATTGGCCTGGTTGGGAAGGCCAAGGATGATGCAGATCACCAACACCACCCCAGCAGCATAAGTAACACAGCTAGTCAGCCACACATCGGTAGTTGTTGGATATGATCATGAAGCAGCTGCTGCAGGCCATCATCATCTTCAGCGCGTTCGCTACGTCGGCGGCGTCGGCGGTGGCGACCGGGCCGGCCAGCACGGTGGTCGCCGGCATGGTCTTCTGCGACCAGTGCAAGGACGGCGTGCGCGGGCTCTTCGACTACCCGCTCTACGGTACTATCGGTCAACTACTCTTGGTGCTGGATGGATCATCTGCACCCACGCTGTTGCCTCTGCCCACCTAACCCACACCATCACACGATCGAAAGCAGGCGCCCGCGTGGCCATCCAGTGCGGCGGCGGCGACACCCCGCTGACGGTGCGCGAGAGCAACACCAACTGGTTCGGCGGCTTCTCCATCCGCATGGAGGGCTCGCCGGACATGAACCGCTGCACCGCCCGCGTCGTCCAGGGCACCGGCCACTGCGGTGCATCCGGCGCCCCCCCGCGCGAGCTCACCCTCGCCTTCCGCATGCTCGGCCTCGCGCTCTACACCGTGCCGCCGCTGCTCTCGCAGCCGGAGGAGGCCATGGACTTCTGCCCCGGCTACGACACCCGGCGCAGGTCACCGCGCTGGCCTGTTGTTGCCCCGGCGCCCTCATCGCAACCGCAGTCACCGCCGGCACCAGCTTCTCCCTTCTGGCGTCGCCGCCTGCCGCCTATCTGGCGCAAGCCGCCAACGATGCCACAGGACCAGCCGCAGCCGCCACCGCAGGTGCTGCCGCCGCCTCCGCCTCCGCCTCCGTCTCCTCCGGCGCCAGCGCAGGGCTCGGCATGCACCTACGAGTACGTCCTTGTATATCTTGATGATCCGATCCCATATATAGATCCATGGAAACGTATGTATGCACACGAGATTGTATAATAAGCGATCGATCCATGCGTGCAGCCAGTGGGCCTCGCCGGATCACCGGTGCTACTGGAAGGTGGTGACCCCCAACACGACGGTGGCCATGGCGTTCGGCCCCCTGGCGGCGCAGCGCTACGGGTCGGAGCTGACGCTGCGGGACGCGCTGGAGGGCCGCGGTGACATGTACCGGACGCTGCTCCGGGAGGCCACGGCGGCGCTGCTCAACGCCTACTACAACGCACCCGGCGGGCCCTTCCTGTACCCGACCACCGCCAGCGTCATCGACCACATGAACGGCGCGCTGCTCAGCTCCGCGCAGAGGGTCCTCATCGAGGGCGCGCGCTTCCGCAGGGCCAACGCCGGCGGCGGAGGACCGGCCGGACGGACAAGGCTGCCGTGCGACTTGGCGCCCTGCGCAGCGCAGCCTCCCCGCTAGCTATCTCCTTGCTACCAGTTGATGGTATCCAAGATCCACACATACATACTCATTCATTACCGTACCACCACCAATGCAATGCATGCATAGGACCAACCAACCAAAGCGATACAATTACTACTTGTATTGTATGCACTGACTGACTTGTTGCTCTTGTCGGATCATTAATATATTTGAAAAGGTTACAGCAGATCCTTACTTTTGATCCAGGGATGTTTGATACTAGGTGCTACACTCTAACAGTATCACATCAGATGTTCGGATGATCCAGGAGTGTTTGGATACTAGGTGCTAAACTTTAGCAGTGTCACATCAAATATTCGGATGCTAATTAGGAGGACTAAACATGAGCTAATTATAAAACTAATTGCAGAACCCTGTGCTAATTCGCGAGATGAATCTATTAAGTCTAATTATTCCGTCATTAGCAAATGGTTCCTATAGCACCACATTGTCAAATTATGGACTAATTAGGCTTAATAGATTCGTCTCGCGAATTAGACTCCATCTGTGCAATTAGTTTTATAATTAGCCTATATTTAATACTCCTAATTAGCATCCAAACATCCGATGTGACAGGTGCTAAATTTTAGTGGGGTGTATCCAAACACCCCCCTAGTATGTTTGCCGACCCAAGAACGTCATATATCACATACTAGATCATCCCGAAGCTAAAGTTTAATCCGTGTCGCATCGAATATTCAGAGGCTAATTAGAAGGACTAAATATGAGTTAATTATAAAACTAATTACACAGATGGAGGCTAAATGGCGAGACGAATCTATTAAGCCTAATTAATCCATCAACAAATGGTTACCGTAGCAGCACATTGTCAAATCATGACCTAATTAGGCTTAATAGATTCGTCTCGCTATTTAGCCTCCATCTATGCAATGGGTTTTGTAAATAGTCTATGTTTAATATCCTAATTAGTACCTAAACATTCGATGTGACCGGAATTAAAGTTTAGCCCGGGGATCCAAACACCCTCTTAGTAGCATGAAAAGGAAGCACCGATTTATATTAGTGAGGCTATCGATTAATACTCCCAGATAGGTCCAATTCTAATTTCAATTTTCAGTTTAGAGCGTGTTTGGGTCCTTAATTTAAAGTTTAGCCGTTGTCACATTGAATATTTCGGATGCTAATTAGGAGGACTAAACATGAGCTAATTATAAAACTAATTGTAGAAACCCTGGGCTAATTCGCAAGATGAATCTATTAGGTCTAATTAATCCATCATTAGCAAATGGTTACTGCAGCAACACATTATCAAATCATGGATTAATTAGGTTTAATAGATTCGTTTCGCGAATTAGCCTTCATCTGTGCAATTAGCTTTGTAATTAGTCTATATTTAATACTTCTAATTAGTATACAAACATCCAATGTGACATGGGCTAAAGTGACTTTAGCCCCCAGTAAACAAAAGAAAAAACAGGATTATTAGTAGCAGGGAGCATATAGCATTTAATTTGAATGCACCAGGATTGGCTTGATTGATTACAAGCACACTCATCTCCCACCAAGTCGGGAGAAACTTGCACTACTACTACACTAGTACTGGACAAGAATTCAAGCTGGGTGGGTGGCTGGAAACCTGAAGATGAGATCAGGAGCAGATTGGGCAGAGCACGAGGCCGTTCTCGTTGCACTCCCCGCAGCGCACCACCACGGTGGTCGTCCGGCGCCTGCAGTTGCTCCCCTTGGTTGTTGGTTGGGGAACAGTGGGCACGGCCACAGCGACCTTGCGGCTCCCCGAGCAGTCGAAGCAGGGGAGGAACCGCATGCCGCCGCAGCCGTCGCAGCAGTAGGCGCCCCCGCGCGCCCTGGGCAGGCCCTCCAGCAGCGGCGCCAGGAGGCCCTGCTCGTCCAGGCGCAGCACCTCCTCCGCGCCGCCCACGTGGCGGCCCCGCACGAAGAGCCTGGGGAGCGACGGCGCCGCTTCGCCACCGCCAGCGCAGAGGTGGTCCCTGAGCTCCTCCCTGAAGCCGCGGTCCATGGAGACGTCGCGCTCCCGGAAGGCGACGCCGTGGGCCTGGAGCGCGGCGCGGACGGCGTTGCAGGCCTCGAAGGTGGCGCGGACCCCGCGGAGGGAGGTGGTGTAGAGCAGCACGGACGCGGATGGAGGCTTTCCGCTGGGAGCGTTGCCGTCGATTGGGCGGAGGGGGAAGCGGATGCGGCGGCGGCGGTCGGGCTTGCACGAGGAACTAGATGGACTGGGAGGCAAGGGAGGCCTTGCCGGGGTGGAGGGGTCGTGGAGGCCGGCCATGAGCTCCCAGGAGTTGATGACCTCATCCGGCTTCGTTTGGGGAGGAGGGGGAGGAGGAGGAGGAGGCGGCGGAGGCGCAGCAGCAGCGGAGGTGGGAGAGGAGGAGGAGGAGGAGGAGTTGTAGGTGAGGATGCCGTAGGTGGAGGATGTGAGGGAGACGATGTGGTGGTGGGAGATGATGCGGCGGCGGTCGTCCTCGCCGCCTTCCTCCAGCAACGCCGAGGACACGCACCCCATCCTCCCCCTTCTATGGAAGGGAAGGGAAGGGAATGAATATAATGGTGGATGGAACAAGGGGACGGAGGGGGGAGGAAGAAATGGGGATTCAAAATTTCAAATGCTGCTGGCTCGAAACGCTCTAAGGAAGGAGAGGGGTATCCTGGGCATTTCAATCCTCCTCTCTTCTGTTTCGAAAAAGGGAAGCCGGCAGCCTCGATTGGAACGAGTCAAAGTCAATTGAATGGCCCGGCCCCCACCAGTCCAGCAGCGTCGTCAGTCAGGTGGAGGTGGTGGACTGGACTAGCTGGGCTTCCATATATGGGCTTTCTTCCTCTTCTTCACCATCCAGCAGAATTAAGGCACACTTGACACAACCAGCCTTCACAAATTAAGGCACAAACCATGAAACGAACAGTAGTCGTGTGCAGCCTCATTTTCCTTCAATATTACCGCTAGTTATAGAGTCCAAAACAAAGTTTGTTTCATCTTGAGAAAATTAAGGCTCTCTTTGTCAGGACTCAGACTCCTTAAAAAATAGCTCCGTCTTTCAATGGAGCTGAAGTTGTTTTAAAAAATATTTGGCAGAACAACTCCTCCCTATTTTCATGAATGGATGGAAGAGGTTTAATGTCAATGTACCCTTGGCTATCGACCTGTGTGTATTTATTATTAGTTTTTAATTTCAGTTTGAATGGAATAAAAAAATTTAAAAAATAATGCTTAATCAAATATTAGGTCTATGATCGTGCATTGCTACGGGTGGGAAAAAACAATTCATTTGCATAAGAAGCATGCAACATATCTTCATGAAGCAGTACGAGAACAATAATATTAATCATTCTGTAAGCAAAGAAAGAACAAAGTCTAGCAAAATATTTTAAAATATATGAAGGGGCCTCTATGAAGTAAAAGGGCCTGGAAAATGTTATAGATGGCAGCAAAATAGAAATAAAAACTTAAAATATTCAATTTTGATCGCTAAGCTAGTTGATATGTTTGTATACATGGTGCAATTAACTCTTGCGAATTTCGATTGAAGTTTTGTCATGACAATAGCACAATATTCTTGGGATATTATTTTTTGAACAAAATATTAAGTTTTAATAACGGCTTACTCATTAGTTGAATATATCGCTCCAGGCGATGCGGGGCGTTAGCTGAGCTGAGCTGAAACAAGTGACCAGGGGGTGTTTGGATACGAGTGCTAAATTTTAGCAGGATCACATCGGATGTTCGAATGCTAATTAGGAGGACTAAATATGAGCTAATTATAAAACTAATTGCATAGATGGAGTCTGATTCGCAAGACGAATCTATTAAGACTAATTAATCCATCATTAGCAATGGTTACTGTAGCACCACATTGTCAAATCATGGACTAATTAGGCTTAATAGATTCGTCTTGCGAAGTAGACACTATCTGTGCAATTAGTTTGTAATTAGATTATGCTTAATACTCCTAATTAGTATCAAATATCCGTTGTAGCAGGTGAAAGTTTAGCAAGAGGTATCCAAACATGCCCTAGGAATCCTTAACCGAGGGGAAGAGCAAGAAGAGATGATCGGATAAGCCAGCGCGCGAGACCCAAGAAGAGATCTGCGGATGCATGATTGATGCAGCTGGTGCAGGAGGGATAGATCACCGATCCTTTTCATCATCATATATACGGCCTGCCATGATTGGCCGTCCCGTACCATGACAAGGAGACGGTCGCTGAGAGAGACATGCTGAGTCGTCGCTATAACAGCACTCCACGTTATCCATCCATCCATAGCCCCTTCCTGAAAATTGACTAAGGAGGCGTTTTGTTCTTTGTTTATTTTTAGCACGTGTCACATCGAATATTTAGATACTAATTAGGAGTATTAAACGTAGACTATTTACAAAACTCATTATATAAGTGGAGGCTAAACGACAAGATGAATCTATTAAGCCTAATTAATCCATCATTAATAAATGTTTACTGTAGCAACACATTGTCAAATCATGGACTAATTATGCCATTTAGCCTCCACTTATGTAATGAGTTTTGTAAATAGTCCACATTTAATACTCCTAATTAGTATCTAAACATTCGATGTGACATGTGCTAAAAATAAGCAAGAGTAACCAAACTAGGCATAAAGCGTGCTCCAAGCTAGGATATAACTAACTCATGAATCGATTCAACCCACTGTAAAGCGGCAGCAAGGCCTCCTCCCGCGCATCTTCCCTCCCTCCCGAACCATCATTCCCCATTGGAAACCCTAGCACCACCACCCCTTCTCCCTTCCCCTCCCATCTCGATGTTGCCGGAGCTGGCCCGCCGGATGCTCGTGCGACAGCTAGGAGGGTGCGGTGACGGCGGAATCCTCCGATTCAGGCTGCTCTAGCCCAAATCTGGGTTGAGTTGGGTGAGGGCGAGTTGCCCGCGGCGGCATCAACGGAGGCCGCGCGTGGGTGTGTGGCCGGCAGCGGCAGCAGGGGGGCAAGGTGGCCTGCGACGGTGTTGGCAATGGCCGCATGAGAGCGGTAGCCTAATGCAGCGACCGCACGGGTAAGGCGGCTCGCGGAGTGGGAGCTGCAGGCTTCGATCATCGAGCTTCCATCTACTTCACCCGAGATGCACCTACGCAGTGTGGCGGTTCGGTAGGCACCGGCGGGGGTCGCAGCCATGGCAAACTGGTTAGTAGAGTTTTATGAAAATCAATTAGTAGAGTTAGTTTGTTTTAGTAGATTTAGCTCAAGCTTGTTAGCAATGTGTCGGTGCTTTGTATCGCCGACTAGTGCTTATACGCCGCGCTTTCCTTACTTCAAATGGCTAACATACAAGAGACAAGGAGTTATACTGGTTCAGGAAGATCCCTACATCCTGCCGTTTCGGCAGGAGTCGTGTTCCTTGGATCAAGTGCACTGGGCTTACAATGGGGTGCTTGCAAGCAAGCGTTCGTGCAATATGTGGGTGTATGTGTTGAATGCGGGAGAGAGTGAATGGAGGTCCGGTTCCCTTTATATAGGTCAGGGATCGGGCAACAACGTTGAGAAATTCGGGGGTTGCGGCGTGGTTGGGTCTTCCTTGCACCAAGAGGCTTCCTTATCCTATCCCCTTGGCTAGTCGTGGGCCTCGCACGTCTTGTACGGCCTGTGCGGCATGGGCTGCTTACTCACGGCCCAGCCTGCTCCATGGCGTGCTCCCATCCCGTCTGCCAACTCCGTGGCAGTGAACGGGATGGGTGATGTTACTGTCGTCTGTTCTGGTGATGAATGGGCGGGCTGCGATTAGTGGCCTGGACAGGGCGTGCCGCTCGTCCCGGCTTTCCCCGACCTCTTTAGTACGCTCACGGTTGCTCCTCGCCAAAACTTCTATCGCTGGGTCCTACCTCGCCTGCGGGACCGTACCGGGCCTAGCACGGTGACATGGCCTTGATCTGACGGGTCTCCTTGACGGTGAAGGCGATGATGACGCCGGGGCGCGTACGGTCGCGTGTGGCCTCATTCTGCAAGCCGTCCTAGCGGTCCGAAGGGAGTAGCCTCACCCTTGCCTCCCCTTCCAGTTAAAGGTCGGCTCCTCTCGCCCGATCATGTCTCCAGCGTGGGGCGGTCAAGGGGGTCATGCCGTGCATTTATTGTCTCTCGTACAGTGTAGGCCTTCCTGAGTCAAGGAGTGGATGAGGCGGCCCCACCCAAGCTTGTTGAGCTGGCGAGTCATGGCTCTTGGCTTCCGATCAAGAAAGGTCGGGCGGTAGCCGCTACATCTTCTGGGTCGTTTCCAGCATGCTTCTAGCTGTTGGTCCTTTGGCCCTTTGGTGCCTAGTTGCATTAAACTCCTTTCCTGAACCCGTCACAAGGTGAGAATCAATCAGTAGAGTTAGTTTGTTTAGTAGAGTTAGCTAAGCTCGTTAGTAGAGGTTTGTGAGAATCAATTAGTAGAGTTAGTTTGTTTAGTAGAGTTAGCTCAGGAGAGAGAGAGAGTGCTCAAATTGTAAGCCGGTAACCAGTATCTCGATCATTTGTATCCTCGTTAAGCCGGGCGGATGCCTTTGATTAAAAAAATTAAACCATTATAATGTCAGTGTGCAATGACTCATGCATGCTATGCTTGCATGATGATATTTGTTTACATTTGAGAAGCTGTCTGCCTCGTAGGACGGCGACGAATCTAATCGTCCATCCATGTGTCGCCACATCAGCATGGCTATCCACCACCCACTTCAACCAAAATTATTCCATCCCATCCACTATCCACATCCTCTACCTACTTACTGTATATCCATCTGCATTATTGTCTTCCTCCGATCAGGCTCTACATGGCTACTTTTTTTTTTCAAATATAGTACAAATGCATGCGCTCCCCAACACGCATGTACAGAAACATACGAGCACTTTTGAGGGACGGAGTCACCGGACCACTACTTTAACCTTTGATTAGAGTAGTAGTAGTAAACACATTTAAGCTATATGTGATATTTAGGAACTACTCCCTCCGTCCAAAAAAGAATGCAATTCTGGAACAGTGTCATGATTTACTGTATCAAGTTTGACCTATTATAGATGAAAAAGTATAAATATATATAATATCAAATAAACATCATTAGATTAATTACGAAATGTATTTTCATAATAAATTAATTTGGAGCTATAAATGTGAATACTATTTACTACAAACCTGGTCAAACGTGAAGCATTTTAACTGGCACACATACCATAGTTGCATCCTTTTCAGGACAGAGGGAGTACTATTATATTGAAGAATGATTTAGCCATAATCCATTTTCAAAAGTTAATTTCAAGCGTTCAAATATGTATTGATGGCTAAAATTAAAATTAAATCTCCTAATTGATTTGATTTATATAATTAACTCTCCTTCAGTCATGATTGCCTAATGTTTTCGTACAAAAAAGGTTTCTATATATGTTGGAGTGTTTGAAATCGATATGCCTCTCTTTCAAAATTATATATTGTTCTTGGAAGCACTAAAAGAATTCATATGCGCATATCGTTAATTTATCTTGAAAAATTAATGGTTCCTAGATTTTATAAAATAATAGCAACAGATATAGTCATCCCTACGTACTAACACGGCTCATTTTTTCCGGTGGCAAGCAATGTGCCTAGCACATTAATATTTGAAGATCCATGACATGGGTAGTGCGAGTCTGCGTGTGTGAGATATGTTCGTTTATATACTACTCCACACATTCCAAATTATACATTGTTTTAACTTTTCTAGATTCTATAGTTTGTTATTTACTTAAATATACACTATATCTAGATTTATAAAAAAAACTATGAATTTGGAAAAGTCAAAATAGACTTATAATTTGGGATAGAGAAAAACGAAAAAAGAGAGGTCAAATATTATTTTTATAAGAGGAAGATGAAAAGTAGGGGATGATGACTGTTAAATATTTACACATATGTACCTGCCTATAGATGACAAAGGAAAGGAAACTGGAACAAGGACGCGGCTAATCGTGCATATGTAGGGGGAAAGAAAAGAAAAGAAAAGAGGGTGACGCGCGTTCCCACTGGCCGGCCGGCGATGGCACTCGTCCCCATCGCATGGATGCCAATACCTAATAATATTCTAGTATTGTTATCCATTCGGTCCAGCTGCCAGTTGATGGAGGGATGGATGAGTACGTTCCTCTTCTTCCTCCTCTGCACCTGCTTGCTGCCCTGCTATAAATAACGCTAGATGCTGGGCGACCTGATAAGCCGAAGAAAAATCAAAGGCTCTGCTCACCTCTGATCTCATCTCATCTCATTTGAGAGCTATCTAGCATCTATCCGCTCATCCAATCCAATTAGCTAGGGTATCCAAAAACACAAGACAGAGAGACAGAGAGATCCACACGTACATGGGCTCCCTGAGAGGAGGAGGAGGAGGCATGGAGGAAGCAGCAGCGATCCCGATGGTGGACGCGGACGAGGCATGCGCCCTCCTCAGCGCGGCCACGCACCAGTACCTCGATGTCAGGTATTCGGCTTCGTTCTGCCTGCTCATCTGTTGAATGAATTGTCTGGCCTTCCTTGTAGCATGCATGTAGCTAATGGGCTAGCTAGCTGCCTGCAGGATGTGGGAGGACTTTGACAAGGGCCATGTCGCCGGTGCTCGAAATGTTCCCTACTACCTCTCCGTCACTCCACATGGTACAGTAGTGCTCCACATCAATCAATCAATCAATCAATAATTCCTATGATTAATCAGTCTGTAATTAATAATTCCAAGCAGGGAAGGAGAAGAATCCCCACTTTGTAGAGCAGGTCTCTGCGCTCTATCCCAATGACCAGCACTTGATTGTGGTAAGCATGCATCTTATCGATCTTATCTTATGTTTCTGATGATCAAGTGATAGATAGATGATGTTTCTGATGATCAAGTTATAGATGATCTAATGAAAAAAAAAACACACTCCCGCATGCATGCAGGGCTGCCGCTCCGGCATCCGGTCCAAGCTCGCCACTGCAGACCTCCTCGCCGCGGGCTTCAAGAATGTGAGGAACCTTGACGGCGGATACCTCTCCTTGCTCCGAACCACCACAAATCAGCATCACCACAACCGCCCATCACCTGCTTAATTACTGCAATTGGCTACTGCTATATGATGGTCGACCATATATTCTATCTAATTATTTCCTCTTGATTGCTAGCTACCACCATAGACCATCATCGATCGGTATGTATATGCACTAAATTAAAGAGGAATGCAATAATGAAATCAGTGTTCGCCTACACGCCGTGTAAATGTTACTTGATGGCCTACCGTGCAGTTTAGGGCCTAAATAGTGATCACACAGTTCAACCGTTTACACGGTAAAAAAAGTCCTACACGACTTAAACGGTGTACATGAAATGGTGATTACACAGTTTTACACGGCGAGTAGACCGTTTTAAAACAACGTTTAGGCGATAGGAAAGTATGAACTACAACTAATTGTGAATCAATATGGCATTTGTTATCGAGAGAATTCCCTATTTGACACTCATATAATGAGTGGTTCCTTTCTTGGCCTTCAAATTTTTTTCCTTCCTTATTTGACACTAACTTGGGTTCCTCATTTGACACTCCCGGTCATTCCGTCAGTTAACTCGGGTGAACAGTAACCCGTTGATACTTCCACCCTATTTTACTAAACAAAACGACATTCAAATCACTTCTAAAATTCATGAAATTTTTTTAGTGATATAAAAGATAGAGATGAACTTATTTTACTCAAAAACACACACATATATCATTTTAAATCTTAAAACTAAAATTCATCAAAATACACTACTTTTAAAGAATATGTGAATTTTTAGTGCATAAAAATACTTTCAAAAAATGATGTAAAAATACCCAATATCACTACAACATGATGAAGTAATTTATAATTTATAACTATAAAATGAGTTCATCTCTATCTTTTATATAACTATAAAAAATTTCATGAATTTTATAGGTGATTTGAACGTCGTTTTGTTTAGTAAAATAGGGTTACTGTTCACCCAAGTTAGCTGACAGAACGAACGGGAGTGTCAAATGAGGAACCAAAGTTTAAGTCAGTGTCAAATAAGGAAGGAAAAAATTTTGAGGGTCAAGAAAGGAACCACTCATTATATGAGTGTCAAATAGGAAATTCTCTCTTTATTATTTTATTTGAGAACCTTCAACTAGTAACACCCAACCTATGATTAGATCTTTAGTCAAATTGACTTTTAAGCTTTCTAACTTTTTATATTTGGATGATGAAATATCAAAATTTCTAATTTTTCATTTGCATAAGTATGAATTTTATTGCAATCTTTCAAATGTGTAGTCCGTGTGTACACGCTGTAGGCACGTCCTACTCGCTACTCGAGGGGTGACCTAAAGACTACCGTTTAGCGTTTAGGTGAACATTGAAGGAAATACAATGAATTTCAAGCTTCTCCGATATGATCCATCTTACAACGAGCAGTTATAACTGTATATATCACTTGATTATTGTTCCATCCCTAGCTACTACAAAAACTCTTTTATTCCTTGTCTCACATCTTTTAAGACCGTGAAAATTAAACCTAGAGTTTCTTTCATGTTTGGCAACCCTCGAGCCATGCATGGAACCATTTCGGTACCGTTAAGCAAGTTTAATTAGTTTGGAAAGCATGTCCATATATCAATTTTGAAACATGAAAACGAACAACGAAAGATGAAATTGGAGCCATTAGTGAAGCATATAATAAGCCACGCGGCGGGTGCTTGATATAGAGATGAAGAAATGGGGCCCTCCCCTTTATTTCTCTCTCTATCTAAAAAAAAGGTTTGCGTAATTGTAAGGCAATTGGAACAGGTACAGGTCGAATCCTAATTCCTTCACTAAGAATGGTCCCACGATGCAACTGGTCGCTCCTACATGATATAAAGAGTTGTCTTGTCACATAATTTTACTACTTGTAATTCATTTATTGGAGCACGCAAAGAAGTTTGCCGGATCATTATTATTAAATGTTGTGCCAACAATCGGAAACCTAACCAAAGTGGTGCGGTGGGCACCATGTATCATATTGGTGGATGGATTGGATGGGACAAGCTATAACTAGCCAAAGCATCCTCCTGTCCGGACGGTGGAGTACTACACTGACTAGTAGTGAGCAGGGGCAGGGGCAGCGGAGAGCCGCAGGCCAGAGGCAGAGGAAGCTCAGCTTGTTGATCGATCATGGCGCCGGAGACCTGCGGCAGGTATGTGCATATGTAAACACCCAGCAGCAAGGATGGATGCTGTTTCCATACCCAGAGCTGCGGATGGATGGATTGAATTCTTCATGGTTGGTTGCAGGTCTGCTGAGCCGTCGGTGGTGACGGTGGACGTGACGGCGGCGAGGGAGCTGATGGCGCCGGCCGGCGGCCACCGCTACCTGGACGTGAGGACGGAGGAGGAGCTCAGCAGGCTGGGGCATCTGGTGGAGCTGGACAGGTCCCTGAACGTGCCCTACATGTTCACCACCCCGCAGGGAGGCCGCGAGAAGAATGCTCACTTTCTGGAGCAGGTGGCCTCGCTCTTCACCAAAGACGAGCACGTCCTAGTGGTGCGCTGTTTTTTGTTTTTGTTTTTTGGCCAAGAAGATTCGTGCTATCTATTTCATTCATTTCCTGCAACAACAACTAAAATGTTATCCAAATAAGCAATCTGCACTGCACTGCACTGCAGGGGTGCCAAAGCGGCAAGAGATCGGAGCTAGCATGCCTTGATCTCCAAGCAGCAGTACGTATTATTACCATATTATACCTATATATGTTTATATATACATATATAAAATATAAACATATGCTGACCACCGTGCCTGCAAACAATATATGCAGGGATTCAAGAACGTCAAGAACATGGGCGGCGGCTACCTCGCCTGGATCGACCATGGCTTCCCCGTCCACCACCCACCACGCACGGCCTAGCCTAGCCTAGCCTCACCAACCAGCAGCTCAAGCATCCAAGGCTCCACTTGTTGTCCTCGCTACCAAAATAAAATGAAATAAGCTAGTACTGCCTTATTGCTCTTGCTATTCTGTACTTGTATTATCATTGTCACGGGATATGATTCCCCAACTGTATGTTTCCATGCAGTGCTAATAAAACGTACGGTGATTAAATCACACAACCAACCAGTTACTGTAGGTTTCCCTCCCCTATCTGACACCAAACAAGAAAATGCAGCATGCTGCAGGGAGGCCAACACCAAGCTAATGAATGTTCCACATATGAGAAAGATGACTTATTATCCTACACTAAAATTTGAAATTAGTCTTCAATTGACTGATTTGTCATCCACCCGCAACAGTATGCAGTGACAACAAACTATATGCTAACAAAAACAAGACGACGGCAGGAGGCAATTTTGATCTTCATTTATACAACAACCCTCAAATGTGTCCCCAACTTCATTCAGTTCTAAACACAGATAGGACCAGGGAAATACCGTCTGTTTATCTGCTTACTGTTGCCACTGATCTTTTACCACTTCAATCAACAAGCTCCCTCCCTCCCATCACACGTGTGCTGGGCCTTACTGCTTGCTCACAGAATCGCCAAAACAAATAAAGGAGGTCTCTCATGGCCGGACCTGGCATTGCCTCCTTGGTCTTCCCACGCCAAAGCCAACAGAGGCGGCTCTGCTTGGCCTCACCTCCTCCAAACAAATAACAAGGTTACAATAAGTAAGACTCAACCACAGTCCGCCCAAACTTCTGCTGGACATCCTTTGGAGTCTCAATCTGCAAACAAGTTGATGGCAAAATCAGATAAGGTGTCGAGAATGAGAATATTGGAATGGGTAGGTAAATTTTGAGAAACAAATGGGCACATACAGCATTCAAAGCTATGAAGAGAGCTTTAATCACATTAAGCGGGTTCCTTGATCCAATAATCTGAAAGTTTTATAAACAATAAAAGTCAGTTCTTCCAAATGCAAATGGAATGATACGCTTTTTGATAGAAGAAACGCACCTTTGACTTGACATTGCTGAAACCAGCCAAGTACAGCACAGTTTCAACAGTCCTACCAGCAGCAGACATTCCACTCCTCATTGGTCCGGGCCAGAGGTATATCTTAAGATACACAAGCAGCCATCAGGTTCATCAAAGTTACCACAACACGATTGGTAAATACAAGAGTGGCTTATTATTTCCGTGTGTTCACCTTTGTTTTCTCATATTTGGCCTGGATAGCATGAGCAATTGTGTGATCCTCATATCGCTCCATGTAGTGGAGATTCTGGAAGCATTTCTCATATGCCTGATGAAAACAAAAGAGAACTCCTGTAAGGTAAGACCTAGATGCCTCAGTTGACTCATCTAACTCCAAATGAAGCATGAAAGCAGTCTGTGAACTAAAGCATATGAGAGAAATTATAATTAATCAGTTATTTCCAAGGCCAAGGATTCTTTATTTATGATTATATTTTAGAAGTCAATACTGGCTAACCAAATTTGTCTTAACAGGAACAGAATCCTGTATACACAATAACCTCATCACGCATCAAGCAGAATACAATAAGAAATAAAGCAGACAAAATGAAGATGCAGCATTCAAATTAGCCATAGGGCCATAGATAAGTTCAGTAATTTGTTTGGAAAGGCAAATCGTGCATACCCTCTGTATTGCAATCTTGGCTGTTGGCCCTTTAGCTTTTGCGAAGCCTACAACACCATGGTAGTTTCCAGTGGCCAATAATGCTGTGAATTTTGCTATTTGGCCTCCCTGGTACACAAAATGTAAAATTAGCCAGCGGCATTGGTGAAAAGGCTATAAGTAGCAGTTGAAACCACTGAAGCAAAGAAAACGGACCTTTGTGACCTTGCATGTCCTGTTAACATCGATAACTTTGATGTCAAAACCCTGTCAAGTGTATCATGGTCATATCTGTCAGTTAGTATACATAAGGCAACATGAAAGACTAACGGTGGAAGACACACCCAGGGGCAAAAGATTGCTAGGCCAATTGAACCATTTCCAACTGATGCTTTCACTTACTTTTCTGTACATAGGCCTCCTCTTTTTCTCGGAGAGGGAATTGCGCTCCTCCACCAAATCCTTGATTTCCTCCTCCAAAACTCTGCCTTTCTTACCGAAGGTGTGATCCAACTCTGCCAACTTGTCCTCAATCTTCTTCTCGATAGCATTGAGTTTCTCTATGAGCATGTCATCCCTCTCCTTTGCTTCATTGAATTCCTCGTCGTCGTCATCCTCAAGTTGCTCCCCCTGGATCATCTGCTTCTCCTTGTCAAAGCCTGCATTGAGCACCAGATCCTCTGGAGAGCCAACCTGCTGGTGCTGAATGAGCCCAAAGTTTGCAGGGTTACTGGGGTCGAAGGCCTCCTTGCACTCCATGATCCTAACCGCTCTGTTGAGCTTCTGGAGGAGAACGAAGCGCTCTTTGCCGGTGGCGTCCTTGAGGCGGTTCATCATGTCGCCGATGACCCTGTACTCGAGTGGCAGCTTGAGGTGGCGCTCCTCGAACTTGTCGATTTTGGTCATCCATTTGTGAGCCTCGTCGAGGGTCTCTGTCAGGTTGCATGATGGCAAGGGGTAGAAGATCGGAATGTGACAAAAGCTGGCATGGTGGAAATGGTAGGGATAGGATGATTACCGGCCTCCGCGAATGATCGCAGGAGCTCCCCGTGTCGCTTGCACTTGCGCTCGAACTCGTCGACGCGGCGCTTGATGGCGTCGGGCGTGTAGCGCTCGTCGTCCTCGTCGCTGTCGGAGTCGGTGGGCTCCCAGTAGCCTTCGTCGGCGGCGGCGGCCTCCTTGGCCTTGCGGCGCTCGAGCTTCTCGATGAGCGGCTTGACGCCCAGGTAGTCCTCCTCTTCCTCCTCCTCCTCTGGCTTTCCCTCCTGGTCGCCGTCCCTGGCGCGGCGGTCCTGGCGCTCCCGCTGGCGCTCGCGCTCGACCTCGGCGAGCAGCTCGTGGACGGCCCGCTCGCTCTGGATCTGAGGCCTGGCGCCCCCCGCGGAGGCGGAGAAGGCCAGGTGGCGGCGCGGGGGCGCTATCCGCGAGCCTAGGTGGTGGTGGCGGGGAAGTGTGGTGGAGCCCGCGTGGTGGTGCGACCGCAGGGAGAGGAGTCGGGCCCACGCCGCGGCGGCGCGGGAGCGTGCTGCGGCGGCGGCCATGGCGGCGGGGGGAGAGGCGAGCAGAAAGAAGGTGGAGGAGAGAGGGTTTTTGAGTGATCGCCCGGCCCCCCCTGCTACCGTGGGCGGAATGAGGTCTAGATGGGCCTTTACTACTGAATTGAGCCCATGGGCTAGCTAGCTCTCGTGCGTTTCATGGGCCCAACAGCTATCCCACTATCCTGCCTGCCTGGTCGTGTCAGTCTGGGGCAATTCCGTCCATAAGTATTAGCAGTGGAAGTGGATTGGTTCCGTGTCGAAGCAGGAGGAAGAAGAGAGAGAGAGGGGGGAGGAGAATTCGATTCCGATTTCTAGGGTTTGCTTGCTCCTCGACATCGCCTCCTCCCCATCGGCCGGCTAGGTTTTGCTAAGCTATGATCCCCAAACCTCCCATCCTCGTCGTCCTCTGAATCTGCTTCGCGATCGAATTTGGATTCGATTGGGGGAGCCAATCTACCACACCCGCCGCGCGCCGACATACTATGGTTCACGCCCGCCGCCGCCCATCGCCACCGCCGTCGTCCTCCTCGCCGATGCTCCACAAGAACCTCCGCGCGCTCGGCCCCGGCTTGAATCCCTTCGCTCCTTTCGGCATGGGCAACTACTCCCTCGCTTCCTCCTCCCGCTAATCCTCTCCTCGAATCCTCTCCTCCGCTTCCGATCTCTCTCCCGATTGCTGCTGCTGCTGCTGCTGGTAAATTCGATCCCGGCTGCTTCCTCGCTCGCGAAGCCGCAACCATCCTTCCTCCCGTCCGCTTCCTTGCTCCATCGGTTTGGATCTGAGAGCCAGCCCTACAAGACTAGCATGGTGCTGCAGGTGCGCAGGTCGCTCAGCATGAGCCGCCCCCGGAGCTGCCCCGCCGCTGATGACCGTGGCTGGAATCAGCTCCATGTTGCCGCTCGCAAGGGAGACCTCAAGGAGGTACGGATCCAATCTCCCCTTGTCATTCGTTACATGCAATGCTATATAATACCAAACTAGAATGCCCATGGCTGTTGCTACTTCTTGCTTTCTGCCAAAAAAACATTGGGATTCTCCTGCTGTTGTATTGCTTTATCATTCCAAAAGGAAAGCAAGTGTCTGACTCGAAGCGTGATACATGACAAATAGGCTGTAATCAGTTACACATGTGGGCAGCCTAGCACATACAGATTCAGCATGCATTGGCTAACGTAAATCATGCTTGCACATCGCACAGAAACACCAAAAAGGATAAAATTGTGTGCCAGTCAAGGTAACAAGGATTTCTTTTGTTGCCCTCAAGCTAACAAGTTAGTCTCAATCCATGAATGCAGACAAACAACTTCTAGAGTTGGGTTTTGTTGGCAATTATTTGTGTCAAAATTTTGCACAATGCATGCCTTCCTGTGTCACCTGCTGATCGGTCTGATTCTCAGACTTAGGTCCTAAGTGTTTTGCCAACCTTTATCCTAGGCTATCTGTTAACTTTTGATGTTCTCTTTGTATTCCTCTCATTTCCTGTTGTTACCTAGTGCTAACTGTTTTTGTAAAATGATGCCTAGGTCCGACGTCTCCTGGATGAGGGGATGGATGTCAATGCACCTGCATGGGGACCTAAATCTCCTGGTGCTACAGCACTCCATCTGGCTGCTCAGGGCGGGCATGTTAAAATCATGGATGAACTGCTGGAGCGTGGTGCAAATATTGATGCTCGAACAAAAGGAGCCTGCGGCTGTAAGTTCGCGCTCCCAATTGACTCACTGCCTGCTCTGTTAGGGAGTAGAGTTTTTAGTATGCTATTTTCTGCTGTCACTCATCGTGTTTTTGCTGGAGTTGATGCAATTTCATGCACATACTTCCCAGTACATATTGTCTGGCTTGCTGCTGTAATGCATCTGCTTAGAAACCTGAACTAAACCTTAAAAGTAAAAAAAGATACCGTGGCAAGAGTCTTGTATGGAAGACACCATTTCTTCATTGAATTCTATGCTCCTACTTCTCTTGTGGTAGTGTGTGAAAATTTATTGTAACATGCTTACTGAATAACAATATGCTTACTTCTCTTTTCTTGGTTGAACCCAGGGACCCCTCTACACATTGCTGCCAAGGAAAGGAACAAGAAAGCGGTGAGATTCCTGATTGAGAATGGCGCATTCCTGCCTCCTGAGATGAATGACCACAGGTTCAATCCTCCCCTCCACTACTGCTCTGGATTAGAATGGGCGTATGAGATGAAGCGCATGCAAGACGAGAGCGACTCACCTGGCGAGACTTCCTTGAGCTCAGACAGCTAGAGGGAAAGCAAGCAGGTGCACTGCGAAGAGGATGCAGTTTGAGAAGGCGGACAAGTTACTTTCAGAAAACAAAGACGGACAAGTTACATCAGGTTGTGTGGTTATTCTAGAATTGTATGCGCATCATCATTGCGCTGCTTGGTGTCCAGGAGTTGGCACGTACTATGCATGTAGTCTGGTGTTTTGAGTGATTGGTGTCGGATACGTACTCTGCTGCAAGTGTCCTGGGTACTTTGTTATTGCACTGTATTCTTGTGCATTTGTACCGGTATCATATCTTGGGATACGTGTTTTAACATCTGATTTGGCCATCTGGGTAATCATAATTTTTTTTTTCATCTGGGAACAGCAAAGCTGATGAAGCTGCAGCAGCAGCGTGCGTTGGAAGCACTGACATGTGGGCCCACTTTTGCACTCGCCGGCGTGCCTCAGCAATAGAATGTAAAAGATGGCTAGTTTTCTACTATAGTACAGTACCATGTTAGAAATCTTTTAACTAATAAACCATAAAGCAAAGATTATGCTTTCGAGACAAACCTGTTCATGTGATTCTTAGTAATTCAATCCAGTAGTTTAACACACATTGTTCTTGGCTCCATTGTAATTTCAATTGATCTCAGTCGACCGCTATGCCTCCCTCACAGCTTAGGGAATAGTAGTGTTCCCTAGCTTAAAAGGGGAGCTAGGCTGCTGCTGCTGCCTGAGAACAGGGTTTGTTTGGTTCAGACCCTGAGAGAGCTGCTGTCTGGCGAAGGCAGCAATCTCAGGAGTCCGATTCTGAGCAACTGGGTCAGATGCTGTTGCCTAGCTCAGGCAGCTTTCTCAGGGCTGCATCCAAACAAGCCCTCGTGAGTTCATACCAACGTCTGGGCCATTCTCACGCACCCACGGCATTCCCGGACAGTCAGCAGGGGGCAGCTGGGAATGACGCAGTGAAAACAAAACCTGCATCCCTACTATTTAAAGTCTTCTCATCACCCAAGTCAAGAGAATAGAGCAATACACCACGGGTCAAAGGTACCAGAGTCATTCACCCATTCTCTCAGTAAACACAAACCATCGTCCTGTAGAGATTACACATAAGCTACCTTACAAGCAATTTCATAACTAAGGTGCAAACACAACAGTGTGCACCATCAACTTTCAGACAAATCTACCTCCTCACAGGGGGTGCGCCACCCCGTCCTACAGGACCACCACCACGACCAGCAGCAGCCTACACCAAGTGATAGGCAAAAGGTTACAAAGTACAAATAATAACACAACACATAGATCGAAATGTGTGCATGCATATATCAAAGGTACACACATAATTTCACTGCAGATGGTTTGCACGTTTTAATGTTCCAGTTCCAACATTCTAAAGCCTACACTACACTCTCAAGATACTTCAAATTCCCATATAATTGGGTGTCAACTGGTACGGAGAAACATAGGAAATGTGGTGTATGACTTGGGAGTGTAAGATGTAAGTTGGAACAGTTTATATTCTCTCTTGTGCAAACTTAGGTAGGTATAACATTGTGATGTAGCAGAATTGTTCTAAAAAAAGAGTAGTTCTAAATTTCACAGTGCATCATTATATACTCTCGCATTTTACTTCTGGAGAGGAAGATTTTGAGATCAAATGATGCAAATAAAAGGGTGACTTTGAATGGAATTTATTCTTTTCTAGTATAAATCCAAAAGCTCGGAGAAAGTACAAATTGAAGACTACTGCCCATCTTGAGACAAACGGATATGTAACTAGCAAGGAGGGCATTGGACAGTAATTGGAGATGAAATGTAGAAACATCCTGAAATTAACATGGCTGCGATAACAGGATGTGGAAATTCTTGTGTGCAGGCGCAATTGACTTTCTAGCAAAAACATATCTCAAGCTGCAGGCTTTGGTGTAATGCTAATGCAAAGAGTCAAATAAAAAATTAAAAAAATTATAGGCCGCCCAATGTTGTGAGTTCTGACATGTGAACATTGTGGCATTACAACGGAATGGGGCTTGAGGAAAGCCATCAAAGACCTGTCTAGATAGGAAAGACTGCAGTAGGATTTTCTGCATTCTAGTTAAAATTCGTACTAAATCTTAAGAATTTGGATCCCAATCCCCTCAGTCCCAACAGGGACTAGGATCTATCGATATTGCAGCATGTATTTTGGACTGGATTAAGCTATAGCAGCTGAGGATTATTCGCAGTAGCTATGAACCTCGTGCATTTGAAATTTATTCAGCTACTGAAGGAATCAAAATCTTCCAGATTAACAAGTGAAGCTTGTGGTTGGAAAGCAAGAGGTGATTACCCGAGCACGCATGGCGACCGCGCGGCCACGGCCAACACCAACAGCTGAGCCTTTACCCTGCAGGAAGATGAGCGTTGGTTAGCAATCAATCAATCACTTGCTATTTTTTACTGTAATACGGCAAGATGAGGAAAAAAGGAGAGTAAAAGCTGACCCTAATCCTGGCCTCGAGGCGCTTGAACATGGGGGCGTTCTTGAGCATGTCGGGTATGATCATGAACCTGACCCTGCTCCCCCTGATGAAGACGTGCTCCAGCTGCGACACCTTGCCGTCCTGGAATCCATCAATTATTCAGGGTTAGATCAGGCATGGGGAAGGGAGAGCTTAGTGAAGTTGATAGCTAAGGAAGGAACCTTTGCCGTGAAGGTGATGTTGTCGAGCTGGCAGTTCCAGTTGTCCTCGCACTCGACCATGGCGCCGCGGTAGACCTCGCCGGTCTTGAGCTCGACCGTGACGACGTGGCCCGCCGCCTCGTGAAGCAGCTTCACCGGGATCCCGAGGCTGCGGCTCATCCTCGAAGGGGAGGTGCTGGGGCTCGTACGCGGCGGTGTCTGGGGGAGCAGCGAGCGGGAGAAGCCGGACGGAACGGAGGTAGAAGAGGAAAGGAGGCGGCGGGGCGGCGCGGCAGCGGGGAGGGTTTGCCTTCCGCTCCGCCTCCAACTCAGCTTGCTTTTCTTGGGCTGGGCTCATTGGGCTCATCTATCTATCTATCTATCTTGCACAGCCCACCGGAAATGTCTTCTTGATTTGATTTAGTGAAGCCCAAATTCAATTTTCGGCCTCTTACACTATGTATGGTACGGTGGTACCATGTTTAGAAGGGAAATTTGTCTGAAAAACGTGGTTTTGTGCGGCACACGTCGTGAAAGTTGATTTAGTCTCCACCGCATCGTGCGCATTTTAGTCTGCAACACACAGCGCTGAATAAACTAACCATTTTCTGTTTGGAGAAGGGGTAAAAGGACCACTTTACCCTTAGACCCACCTGTCATCTTCTCCTTCCTCTCCACCCTAATTTTCAAACTTTTGCAACTTAATAAAATTTGTTAGACTTTTCTAGAATTTAATTGCTTGTGTTTAAAGACAAGGATTTTCTAAGGGTACATCTAATTTATTTGGTATTTAAATCTTTTCTAAAATAACTTAATGAATTATAGGCTTTCATTGTTGCATTCATGCTGGTGCATTTCTCTTTGAGTGTTGAGTTCGAATTTGTGTTTTAACTCATGTTTGAATTATCGTTTGAATCCCTTTTAAAATAATAGAAAACCCTTTCTTCTTTCTTTCTCTTTTATCCTCCTTTTGGCCCGCTCCTTCTTTCACCTTGACCCGCAGCAGCAACAGCAAGCCAGCGCCTAGCAGCAGCGTTGGGCTGTCGACTCGGCTCGCTCTAGCAGGCCTACTCAGCAGCGGCCTGCTTCCTCCGCGCCAGCCCGCTCTAGCGCCAGCCTCCGCCGCTGCTCGCTGGTGGGTAGTCCCCACCCGTCATCCCTTCCGCCGCGCCACACCCGAGCCGAACTTGAGCTCGAGTCCCTGCCGCTCCCGCATCTACCTGCGAGGCTTGGCCCACACGCCAAGGCCGACCCCTAGCCCAATAAAACCTGCCGCCTCCAAAGCCCCATCACCAAACCCTAAACCTCGCACCCAAGCTTCAGCGCCGCCACTGCACGCCCACAACCCTAGCTCACGCCCGCCACTCTCGATCTCTTCCGCCGCCGCCTTTCTGTCGACAAGATCATCGCTCGGAGCTTCGCGTCGTGGTAAGGAAGCCACCCGTGAGGATCCCGTGCACTCCCATGCCTTCTTTCGTGTGCACAAGCTCGCCGGAGTCGCTGTTTCACCGCCGAGCCACACCTCACCCTCGCCGCACAATCGAGATCCTCGACACCCTAGATGCATTTGCAGGCTCCTTAGCTCCTTAGCAACCTCTAGGGCCTAGATCACATCGCTTCTGGTGGCCGTACGCTCGAATATGGGCTGCTTCTGGCGAACCAACCCTGCTCCACCGCCATCTCCACCGCCCCCGCACCACCCGCTTTCTCCCCGGCCTGCCGCAGCTGTCCGATCTGAGCCTAGCGACTCCGATCTAATCTGACCGAAGTCAGATATGGTCAACCCGGGTCAATCCTGGCCAGCCGCGCCGCCTTTGCTTAAGAGCCCCTGCCTTTGCTAGTTTCTGCGTCTAGTCCTGCTGCAGTTCAAAAGTAATTAGGTCTTTTTATTCTGTTTAGACCCCTGCTCTTTTATAAAATCCCACCCCCCATCCTAGATCGGTTCTTTTACGCATTAGACCTTCTATTTATATGTTTAATTAGATCTTAGCCCTTGGTTTCTTTAAGTTTAGCCCCCTAGAAGCTTAGTTTTCTCGCAGTTAAGCTCCTGAACCTTGTTTAGCTCATATCTTTAGTGTTTTAAATCCGTTTAAGTGATTCTTGCGCCTACGAGTTCGTGTTAACGCATAGATTAGTTTCATGATTCTGTTTTCTTTGTTGCTACTATTTGGTGTATTATTTTATTATTTTAGTCCTTTATTTGCTTGTATGTACTTATTTGATGCGCATAGAAGGATCACAGTTCGAGGGATTCGAAGAGCAAGGCTTTGAAGACTTTGAGCAGCAAGAGCAAGTTCAGGAAGGCAAGTTACATCCTTGATCACAATTTGATCCTATGCAACCTTTATTTTTATGTTCAATACACATATGCTATGCACTTTATATTTATAAACATGATGGGTTCTATTTAAGGTTTGCCTAGTTTTACCCCTATACCTCGATCAACCTGAGTTTATATCATGTTGGGTAGTTTTTGTTAGTTGTTCTAATTGGGTATGGTGAACCAATGATTAAACTTATTTTATTTATACTATAACTTCCATTAATACAAAATCATCATGCTTAATTGGAACATGGAGCGACCACCCAGGAAACAGTACAACCACAAGAACTACATGGCTCTGGTCTTGGCTAATTAACTAGAGACTCTAGTTTGAAGCGGTCTTACCGAAAGGGCAAGAGGGGCGGCGGCAGATAGGGTATAACCCAACCCTTAGACTGATCTACTCTATGGTAGCTTCGTAGTCTTGAGAGAGGTTTATGCTTTGCTACTGATCCGGAAGCCTTAGCGGGCTACTTCTTACTAGGGAATTTTTGTAAAGGCCTCGTAGCGTCCCTATGCAGTCACACCTCGATAGTGTGATAAGTGCTTGGTCGGCATAGCATGGTTGGATCTAAAGTTATTTTGAACTTTTACGCGACTTGTGGTGAAAGTGTACAACATATGTGGAGTATAAGCTCACGGTCAAGAACGGCCTGGACCCTCACATGATTAATCTGTCGGAAGTTGAATTAAATTGTTGTTATTTATTTCTGTTCTATTTATTTATATTCATGCTTAACGTGGGTGGTATAAACTTATGCTTAGTAATTACTAATAAAATTTGACCAACCAATTAAAATTGCTGAAATGCTGTTAAACCTTAGCCTATCCTTGCATAGCCTTACACTACACATTCCTCATGCTTGCTGAGTACCAACCATAAGTGTAGTCATCTTTGCTAAAATTATTGCTCAAACCAAGTCTACTTTGAGGAGGTTCCTGAAGACTTTGAGGAGTTCTAGGCGTACGTGTCCCACCAGCCAACTGCCTGTGGAGTTATCGTCATCATTGGAGTTCCACTGCTAGAATAAAGGCTCGTTTTGCTATTCGAATTAAAGACTTTCAGTCACGTAATAAATTTAATATTCTCTTTACATTAAGTCGTTGCATGTGTGAAACTTGATCCTGATGTACATGTACTTTATTTATCTAGTTTTGCTATTAAAACCGGACGTGACATCCTTTTCCTCCGATCCTCTTCCACTGTGCCGGTTCCTCTTTCTCTTCTCTCTAACCTCTCTTGCTGCTGCTCCAGTTCTGTTGGCGCGAGGCTCGCCTGTGGCTGTGCCGATAGTATACTCAGTAGTATACATATGTGTTGTCCAAGAAAAAGGAAAAGAAGCTAGTAAGAAGAAAAAAAGGGGACAAGCTAGCAAGTTAAGTTCCGTGTACTTAATTATATGCATATGGCAAGCAAATACTGTCATGCATGCATGGTCGTTCATATTTCGATAACACGCTCGGTAGTATGAGATACCACTAGCCTATGTGACAGCCAGCATGCATGGCATCGCAGACTCGCAGTACGTGCACAAGCATACGAAAATATTACTTCCTTTTTATCAGCAAAGTATAGGTGGTCGGGCGGGGAGCAGCGCTAGAGAGATGAAGAAAATAGGATGGGGGAGGAGAGCATGGCGGCGGAGCATGCGCGCGCGCCTCTCGCCCCGCCACCCCTCCTCCTTCGCCCGCCGTAGCCATGCCCATGCATGCCGGGTTGCTTCTCCTCCTCCAATCCTCCCCTCCCGTATCTATCGCCACCCCGTACCATCCATCCAATCATGCATTCGCATTCCTCCTCCTCGATGGATTAGCTAGAGATCAGATTAATCGTTCCTGTTGTTGAAGATCACTTGATCCATCGCAGTCGCAGTCCCAATCGCAACACAGTAGATCGCGCATGCCCAACATGCTCGGCTCGTCGGCGTCGAGGCGGGAGGCCAGAAGCGGCGAGCTCCCCAAGGCCGCCGCCACCGTCTCCCTCCGGGAGGCCGCCACCAAGATCATCGAGGCGCCCAATCCCAACAAGCAGGCGGCGTCCAACAGCATGGCCGCCGTCGTCAGGGAGGCCGCCGCCGCCGCCGTGCGCCACGAGGGCTGGATGGTGCGCTACGGCCGCAGGAAGATAGGCAGGTCCTTCTTCCACACGCGCTACTTCGTGCTCGACAGCAAGCTCCTCGCCTACTACAAGAAGAAACCAAAGGACAACATGGTATGTATACACTCACTGGACCTCTACACAATCATTTTCGATTTCGAATCTTCCTATTATTATTAATTAATGGCTGGTGTCTGATAGATCGACAACATTAATTAACGAATGATGCAACATATGGTGTGCGTGTATATGTGCATCCAGGTTCCGCTCAAGTCGCTGCTAATAGACGGGAATTGTAGGGTGGAAGATAGAGGGCTCAAAACACATCATGGCCAAGTGAGTGAGTTTATTTGCTCCTTTAATTTCTTTCTTTCTTTGCTTGATCACAATCTGAAAATTCTCATCCCTCTTTCATATTTCCCCCCCTTTAATTTCAGATGATTTATGTCCTGTGCATTTATAACAAGAAAGAAAAGGAGCACCAAATAACGGTTCGTCATAGAATCCAGTATATGTAGAGCAACCATTCAACGAACTTTGCTGCATTTCTCCCTATCTGTTCTGGCCTCACATCACCAATATATTTGATTCACAGATGGGCGCGTATGATATCGAGGATGCAATGGCATGGAAAAAGAAGATAGAACTCATCATTGATCAGGTGTGGTAATTAAGTCCGTGCTTCAGCCAGTTTTTACAAATACGCCACACCACAATCGCTCCAAACATGTCAAGATACAAGAGAGTTGGAATGTAGTCTTACCATTTTTCTTCATTCTTGCAGCAGCAGGACTCTATGACAGCTAAAAACCGTAAGGCCTTCGCTTCAATGGACTTTGACATGGAATTTGGAGGGCAGTTTTCGTTTTCAGATCATGACAGCGCGTAAGTAGCATTCCATCTGTCAGGTTATCCTCTGCTAGATCTTTTGCTGAATTAGCTAGAGAATCTTTATTGCAATTGTAGAGCTGAAGATGACGAGGAACGGCCTACTTTGACTCGTAGGACAACTATAGGGAACGGTAAACAGTTGCATTAACTATCACAAGTGAAGTGGATTACTGATCTTAAGCAACATTTATTTCCACTTTTGCACGTTTTAGCCACAAATTCACCATGCCATTTCTGCTGCTAGGTCCCCCTGATTCAATACATGACTGGACCAAAGAGCCTGATATTGGTGCGTCCAATCAGAACGATCCCAATCAAGTTCACTCCAAGAAGAATTGGCGACTACTTAGATGCCAAAATGGCAAGTCTGCATTCCTCTCCTTCCTCATAGGATTAAATTTGAATTTGCTCACTGTTTTGGTATTGGCAGGGCTGCGCATCTTTGAAGAACTTCTGGAAGTTGATTATCTTGTAGGTTCCAACTGCTATGTTGTTTTTTTTTTTGTTGGTCTGTACAAGTGTCTAAAGACCTGAAACATATGACAACATAATACTTTGATGTGCTATATAGGCACGAAGCTGCAGCCGAGCTATGAGGGCTGTTGGTGTAGTGGATGCTACATGTGAAGCCATTTTTGGTCTGGTGATGAGCATGGATGTAACAAGATATGAGTAAGCATATGGCTTTCTAACTTCCTGTTTTCCCTCCTAGTAGCATTGATCTCTTAATGTTTATTTTCCATTACAGGTGGGACTGTAGCTTTCGTCATGGTAGTTTAGTTGAAGAGGTTGATGGTCACACCGCCATACTATATCATAGGTTGCAGCTGCACTGGTGCCCAATGTAAGTTCTCACAGATCGACAAGTCCTTACCATTTGCCTTTTCTTCTGATTGTTGCCAATGGATCTTCGATCCACATTAACTATGCAGGTTAGTTTGGCCTCGGGATCTTTGTTATGCTCGGTATTGGCGCCGTAATGATGACGGAAGCTACGGTAATTTTTTGATTCTTCATTTTTCCTATTGCCTTTAATGTCTGCAATCCCTTCTGTTTGATAGTGTGTGTACGATGCAGTTGTGCTGTTCCGATCCATAGAACATCCGAACTGTGGTCGGCAGCGAGGATTCGTGAGGGCTTTCATTGAAAGTAATTTTCCATTGGCACATATTAAACCTTCATCTACCTTAGAGTATGAGGCACTCCAAATATAAGAAGAACAAAAATGTCAACTTCTGGTCCTCCGTTTCTTTTTCCTGAATTTCTGCTAGTACAGGTGGGGGTTTCAAGATTTCTCCCCTCAAGTGTCGCAACGGAAGACCCCGTACTCAGGTTCAACACCTTATGCAGATTGACCTGAAGGGATGGTTCCTGAACTATTCTCTCTCCTTTCAGTATCATTCCTTGCTGCAGATACTAAACTGTGTTGCAGGTATTGAAAATACTGCTATTTTTTAATACCAACAACAGTGACCAATCCATCTTAAAAGGAAAATTAGAAACTTAATTTGTCAAATTAACAACATAATGCTGTTTTACCACCGATTCATTTGTCTCTTATGTTCTTCACCAACTTCCAGGATTGCGCGAATATTTTTCCCAAACAGATGAAATCCATATAACCCCAAGGATTCCTGTAATGGAAACCATGGTTGATGCGGATTCAGGGCCAAAAACTCACAAGTTTCAAGATGCAGACTCCAAGACTAAACCAGTAGACCAAGGGCAAGCTGGTAATAGAAGCATGGGAATGATTGACGAAGAGTCGGATGAGGATGATGAGTATCAAGTTCCTGAAGCTGATCTAGAGGTGTTTACTCTACTAGACCCCACTACAAGCAAACTTCTATGATTGCTTTACTTAGTACAAGTTGGGATAATTCAGTATGTAACACTCAATAGAGTGGCAATTCACCCTGAAGCAAACCCTACAAGCTTACAAATGTTTTCTATCATCATACTAAACCTTGATCAAAACCAATGTACAGGAAGATCCGAACAAATCTGACAGTGATGCTAAGCGCACAGGTATGGTTCCCCATGTTGCTCTACATGCTTGTATTGTCATATCTGCTATGAAGTTCCCAGGACAGGTTTCGTTATTGTTAATTGCCATAACTGTGACAGTGTAATCATTACTGCAGATGATCCTCCAGAAAAAATTGATTTATCTTGCTTTTCCGGGATTCTTCACCGTGATGCTGATGAGAAAAGCCGCAACTGTTGGACAGTACCCGATAGCAAGATCTTTAAAGTTCGTAGCAAGAACTTCCCACAGGACAAATCAAAGGTCTAAATCTTCCAGCTTTTGCTTTATTGCTTTTGATTGAAGCATGCATTCTAGATGGTGTCCAGAACCGGGTTTCTTTTTCTAAAAAAAAGGAGAGATAGCATAAAGAACATTAACACTCTGGTATCATCCAAGTCACAGATACCTGCAGCGAGTTATTTGATGGAGCTCGCAGCCATCGATTGGTTTAAGGACACAAAGCGTATGGATAACGTTGCCAGGCAGAAAGGTTGTGTTGCTCAGGTAAGCAATCCTTTTGAATGTGAAAGAAATTTGTGGTTTCTTGTCCACTATTAGTTACACGGCCTCATCGAAATAGGTCCAATATATACAATGTGGAGTACTTTACTTTTGGCACTTTGTTAATTAGGTTGCTGCTGAGAAAGGGATGCATACATTTGTTGTAAACATACAGGTAAATTGTAGGGAATATATATCTCATTTATTATTGATGTATTTGAAGCAAATTTGGTGTGAAGTTTGATACTGTCATGTTGCACTGTAGATTCCTGGATCGACCCAGTACAGCTTGGTCATGTATTTTGTAGCGAGTTCCTTGAAGAAGGGATCGTTGCTCCAGCGTTTCTTTGACGGCGATGATGAGTTCCGCAATAGCAGACTGAAGCTTATACCTTCCGTTCCCAAGGTCTGGTAGTAACTCTCGGTCCCAGAGAATATTTATTCCCGGTGATTCATATTTGATAACAGGATAATAATGAAAATAAGTTGTTCAGGGCTCTTGGATAGTGCGGCAGAGTGTCGGAAGCACCCCTTGTTTGTTGGGAAAAGCTGTAGATTGTAGCTATGTTCGCGGTCCTGGATACCTGGAGGTAGTAATTGGAACCTTTTCTTGTCTCATTTTCATCTACTCTATATTGATGGTGTTTTTTTTATCAGGTGGACGTTGACATTGGATCTTCGGCGGTAGCAAATGGAGTTCTGGGCCTTGTCTTTGGTGTGGTCACAACATTAGTAGTTGACATGGCCTTCCTAATACAGGTACTAGTTAGAAACTCTTTAATTACTTACCTCTTTAATTTCTTACCTGCTGAGCAAAGGAGTGATGATCTATTGTATATTTAGGCCAACACGTACGAGGAGCTCCCGGAGCAGGTGATCGGTGCAGCTCGGCTGGCACACGTGGAACCGGCCACGGCAGTGGTTCCTGACCTGGACAGCACAGCAGCTGAGAATGACGACAGCGGCAACAACAACAATGCTTCCTCGGAGGAGGATTTGTCCAAGAAAACGAATTGATGTTCAAATTTATTGCCTTCGTATCAAATCTGGTTATCAAGATAGCAGATTACTAGTGATGGTGATAGTGTGGTTGACCTGTAGTTACTGAAATTATTGTGCAGAAGAGAAGATGAAGCCCAGAGTTTTGGTTTTGACAATGGTAACTAGGATAATGTCCGTGCGTTGCTACGGGCGAAACAAATCCTTTCCATAAACGTTAATTTTCATTGTATAATTTTTTGTAACATGTATAATAGAAGCATTCACTTTGTTTTAAACAGAAGTACAAATAATTGTCAAAAAATAGAATGCCTACCTAGCTATTTGAACACTTGGTAACAGATTCTTTCCATTGCCAGTTTCACGTAATCTTTCTGTCGCACAACTATCATCCTACTTCCACCACCCAGATGCTGGCAGAGCAAGCTCCATGCTGGCGTGCTGCTAGCAGCTAGCGGCAACCTCCTTTGCTGCCACTTCCCGTCATCGTCTCCATCAGCACGACCACCATCCCTCACACTGGCAACTGACCATCCATCCAACTAGTCAATAATGCAACAGTTCAAGGAAAAGAAAATGATGTCAATATAAAATCACAGGTTAGGATACAAGGTCTCATCATATTACTATAGACCTTCATTAAAACCTATCAATGAACAAGTACAATATGCTACCGATATTGGTAATTGGACGGCACAAAACAGATTATATACTTATTTTAGTTTTCATACAAGACCTAGAACTTTTTTATTTATAAAAGGAAATGGCAATTCATTTTCTTACCTACATGATCAAATAATATCAATGATCAAATAATATCAATGGTTTCAATAAAATTATGATCTCACACCTAGCTACTTATCATGCTAATTTATATTTCAGAGTGACTAATTAAATATGACGCTATGTTTCAACCTAAATGTGATGCTATCTCTACCTAAGAAAGGACTGATTTTTCAGGGCAATAGTAAAATGCAATAACAAAATGAGCTTATTGTATCTTCCACTTCCTTCACGAGTCATAACCCAACGCCTCATTTCCTTTTTTCTATTTTGAACTGTAAAAACCCGGTGCTTAAACTGTGCAAGGTGCAAGTCACTATCACAAGTTGCTAGGCAGACTACAACCTACAGATCAGCACGTATCTCCAACTACTGACGGCAAAGAACAGCAGGTGGTAATAACTTGCAAGGCTGTACCATGAGCTTTAAGTAATAGCAACATCAGCAGGCTGCTGTACGCAATCGAAGCCTAACGTACTGCGAAATTAAACTAACCTTCTGGATCAGAGCCTTGGCTTTCTCAGCATCTTCCTCCATCACATCGGTGACCGCCTTAATCTTCGAGGCTTCGGCAGCCTCCTTGAGATTTTCATTGATAGGGAATGCGTCGGCAACCTCGCCAGTGACCCTCTCCATCACCTCTGCCACCGTGTGGATCACAACTATTTCCAGATGAGTTCTAAAAATTATTGATCCAATTTATCAAATGACTGCTATGCCAATAAATGAAATAACCAAGATGTGGGTAACCCAGAGCAACTTGTATTGGATGGGCACTATATTAAGACATAATGACACAAAACAGGTTTTATAACACCCAAATGGAAATAGAGGATCATAAGCAGTGGGATCAGCTTTCCTTGAGCTATTTGAGCAGAGCACTGGGATTAGCTTCCCTGGCATTACCTCCACCAGGACAAATGTTTACCACCCAATATGCCAAGGATAACCTATCTGATAGACTGAGTTAAACAACCAAACCTTTTTTACTTAGAGCCAGTACAATATGAAGCAAGTTAAATTCAGTCCAATTTCTTACTTCAGCTACGAGCATTGACTGGAACAAGATAAGCAGAGAAATGACCATCTTGCAATACCTTTTCCACCATAAGATGATTCAGACGTCAAAATGAGAATTTTTCGGATAACAGATTCAGATTGTTCCTTCTTTCTATCCTTGAAAATCCAAAGGTGTGGGACCAATCGAATCATATCAGTGATTGCGCAAAAAATTCACGCTGCAGTTCTGAGACAAGTGGAAGGAATTGGACACTGGAGTTTAGTGGTCAGAGTGCACTTACCGGCGTAACATGATATACTGCCAACAGCATAGCATGCAGCCCTTCAGTTATTTCGTGAATACAGTACGGCTTCATCAAAGAAAACACATGCGTAGAACTCTAACCAGCAGGAGCTTTGCACCTCACAAAAAAAAATGCATACAAGTAGATGAATGGATTTCTGGCAATGTGAGAAATCAATCTTAAAAGACACGAGTGTGAAAAAAACAGTTAGAACAAATGAGATTGAGAACTCATAGAGCCATCAAGATTTGATATCGCATCCTCAAGCACCTCATCAGAGGAATATGTGACAGGATTAAATCCCCTTGACCTCCCACTCTCCCTGTCATAGATGAACCTAGCTTCCAGGACCTCCCCTTGCTTGTTGAACAGGTTAGCAAGCGCTAAATTGTTCACACTCCATGAAAGGTTGCAAATATACCCCCTATCGGCCTCACCCCTGGACCCTCCAGGTGAGGACTGCTCCCTGGATAGTGGGTAGTGTTGACCCTGAATGCACAGTCAAACTCATCCTATCAGGTACCTGATTTCAGAGATAGAGGTTAAGCTAAATAACTATGGGAACAAATTTGAAAACATGGTGCAATATAGCATTTGATTAAGCAAAGCAAACAGCTCAATAGCTAACATATATACTCGACTGCAGGCTAAAGTGTAAGAATGAGCTCAGAAAAGAAGAGAGTTGCAGAAGCAGGTAGCATAGCAAAGCAACCACTGGGCTTCCGGCCAGTCACAAAATAGCCAGCATATTATCCAAGATCCAATGTTATATGCTTTATATCAGAACCTAGATAAATACACTAGCTAGTAGTCCTGCAGTGTTGTAATTAACCATTGCTAGAGAATAAGCATGAATGACTAAAAAACAAGGAGAAAAGTCATACCTTTATCATCCCCTACAATCGAAGCAATATCCTGAAGCTAATCTTTTAATGCAAGCAATATCCCATCTGTCGAGCAATTTCACAATACTAACAGTCGACCAATCTCAATAATGAAGTTTGAGTGTACCAATCAAAGCTTAAAGATTATATAAATTAAACAGCCAAAAACATCACCTCATGCCATGTTAGTTAAAACAACAGAAAAATAACCTGCTATGTGAGTGCCCATAAGTTGCATATGTTAACTGAAGCAGAAGTATTGATAATATTCACATGCCACTACCTAAAACTCCTAGAATTGGACTGCAAGAATCAGATGACTCAGACTGCAACATCATCTCATACTATATTCTATCTAGGTCTGGTTTGATATAATTACCATTGGAATCACTCAAAAAAACAAGTGACCAGCCATCTGTCAAGCAATTCCACAATACCGATAATGGAGAACAGGAGAATAAATGATGGACTATGTTGCCAATCAAGCAAATCCACTAATCATTATCCTCCTCTATGCAATCGAACCACCAGATCCGCCTCAATAAGGATGCATAAAAACGGATTGTCATGGAGATGTGCAGATGGGCGGAAGAGGTTACCGTTTTCGGTAAGCTCGACGACGTCGTAGGGGCGAGCTTGGCGGCAGCCCGGCCGGCACAGAAGTAGCCAGAGGCGTCCGTCTACCAGCACGCCAGCGTGGAGGGGAGGCCGGGGGTGGGAGGCGTGCTTGCCGCAGGGAAGGGGCAGCGCACGGCGGCGGCTTGGCGCAGGGGAGGGAAGAGGGGTGGCGGCGAGATAGGGCGGCGGCGCGATATGGCGTAGGGTTTGGAACGGGGACGTGGGAGGTAGACAAGGGAAGAAAAAAAACGGAGCGGTAGAAAAACGGGGGAGGGGGGTCGGCAAACGACGTACGACGTTTTTACTCGAATTTATTTTTGTAGCTATATAGATATAGATTTGTCGATAGCTGGGTGTTTTCTTTTCTTTCGTGTCAGATATGTGATTCTTCTTTCAAGATGTGCCTGCTGACTACTGGTAGTTTCTGTATGTCTTTAGGAGGCGTCTTGCTCTTCTTCCTTAGGAGGCGTCTTGCTTTTCTTCGATCTAATCCGCTGCTTTATTACTTAGTTTTGGATGATTTGTGAGCGATAATGGATTGATTCTAGCTGATTTGTCGACAAGCAAAGACAACAAACACCTTTCCCTCCTTTAATTGGTTTTGCTTTGCCGCCTCTTCAAGGAAGGCATTTCCTCCTCCTCCTTCTGGATGCTTCCATTCCAGTTCCACCAGTCAGTCAACGCCGATCAAAGGGGTGGGCCCGGTCGGCCCCACGTGCCTGTGTCTCTTTCTCTCTCTTTGCTGGTTGGGTCTAGGTGGTTGCATCTTCTTTACTGCTAATTACTTTCTTTCAATTGCTACAAAACAGGTAGCCCGATCCGTCCGCCGCCATCCTGAAACCCTAGATACATAGTAGATAGATAGCCGGCGGACACCAAATCAAGCGATCCCCTGCCCTGCTCTGCCCTTGTGCGTGATTCAACGACTCCAGCAAGCAATCAATCGCGTTTGCAGCAGCCAGGTACGTGCGTATGATGAATCGACCCATCTCCACTCTTGTTGTGTTGTCGATTCATCGCTCAATAGCCATAGTTTTTCTTTAGGGAAAGATAATAATCAGATGCATCCACCAACCTTGTTCTTCTAACTAGTGAATTCTGTTTGTGGTTTTCAATCCCAATCTCCCAACCCTCCTATTCTGCGCATCGCTTGTGATTTTATTTATTTATATACTCTACTAGGACATTGGGTCTTTCTACCAGAGACTGACTTGTGCTAGTCTTAATCTAAAAAAATTTCAACTCACAACAGATATTAAAAATTTCAAATCTTTTTAACCTACTCTGCTCTGTTACTGCTCATCCAAATTTCATCCCTGCTACAGGTACTCAAAATGGCTTCGCCATTCGGGACATGTGGCCTCAACAAGCCAGCACCTGCTGCCTTTGCCACCAACAAGCACCTTTCCCCCCTCCCTTCGCCACCAGTTGTTTCCATCCCACGGAAAATGAAAATGAGGCACCAGAGGAAGTGCCGTTTCACGGTGAATGCAGCAAAGGAGATCCACTTCAACAAGGACGGCTCCGCCATCAGGAAACTTCAGGTCACTCAGTTGACTAACATAATCACACCTCTGCTGCTGCTATTCATCTCATCACTTTTTTTCTTCTTCTTTTCAGCTGACACGGTTTTCTTTCTCAGAATGGCGTCAATAAGCTTGCAGATCTCGTCGGGGTTACTCTTGGACCAAAAGGACGAAATGTAGTCCTGGAGAGCAAGTATGGCTCACCTAAAATCGTCAATGATGGTGTCACTGTCGCAAAGGAGGTGTGCCTCTCTCACATTACAGATTTATTACCATCGTTTGTTCACTCTTCAACTTATCATGCCCACCAACTTTTTCGGCCAGGTTGAGCTGGAAGACCCTGTTGAAAATATTGGAGCTAAATTGGTCCGCCAAGCTGCTGCTAAAACAAATGATTTGGCCGGTGATGGGACAACCACTTCAGTCGTCCTTGCTCAAGGGATGATTACTGAGGGTGTAAAGGTACATCAACTCAAAACCTCATGTCTCGGTGCTTATGTCATACTAGCTGTTTTGCACACTCATGAAAGCTATAGTGAAAAATGTCGCTACTTTCCCAGATTGTAGCTGCTGGTGCTAATCCAGTGCAGATCACCCGTGGTATTGAGAAAACAGCCAAAGCACTAGTCAATGAACTCCAAAAGATGTCCAAGGAGGTAATTTCCTATTATCATTGTATTATGTTCTGGAACTTAGTGCTGTTCTTTTTTTATTTACCCCTGATCAATCACGTTACTACAATTGAATCACATCTTGCATCTAGATACCTAATGACCTTGCACACTGTACCAGCTACAAGCTACAGACCGGATGGTTGGCTGACTGTGATTACCATACATACAATATCTATTGTTATATAAACCTTTTTCAATGTGGACTTCAAGTCAAACATGGCTTGCCCATTGTAAATTTATGCATTGGTCGAATATGTGCATAAGCCATATCAATGGACTTTGGTGCGAGGCGACCATGATTCACAGTAAAATATGCTGCGCCAGCACATCTAGTTTGGTTTCCTTTCAGCTACATGTTGTATGCATTGTATAGCCCCCCCCCCCCCCCCAAACCCACCCACAGCACACACAAAAAAAAAACCTTCTCTCGGAGTAGTTATTGCATGGTGTATGCGCACAAGTGCTACAAACTTATTGTTTTGATACTTTCTACAGTCAGTTATAGTTGGGAGTGTAAATTCCCGTCCATGTCTTACTCATTTCAACTGTCAAGAACATTACCTGTTTGGAATCTGAACATGCCGGATTCGCGTTTGAGGCTGCAGGTTGAGGATAGTGAGCTTGCTGATGTTGCTGCAGTAAGTGCTGGAAATAACTACGAAATTGGGAATATTATAGCTGAGGCTATGGCCAAGGTTGGACGGCAGGGGGTGGTCACCCTTGAAGAAGGGAAGAGTGCTGAAAATAACCTCTATGTTGTTGAGGGAATGCAGTTTGACCGTGGTTATATTTCTCCCTACTTTGTGACTGACAGTGAAAAAATGACAGTGGAGTACGAGAATTGCAAGGTTTGATGCCCATGAACTCAACTGATGAAAATTGTGTAGTAACTATTATCTAGTAATAGCAGTCTTCATGACTTTGTTAGTCTTACGCTGATTTTAATTCTATTACCAGCTGCTCCTTGTGGACAAGAAAATTAACAATGCAAGAGATCTTATCACTATTCTGGAGGACGCTATTAGAGGTGGATATCCAATTCTAATAGTCGCAGAGGATATTGAGCAGGAAGCTCTTGCAACCCTTGTGGTTAATAGGCTTAGAGGTGCATTGAAGATTGCTGCTATCAAGGCCCCTGGTTTTGGAGAGCGCAAGAGTCAATACCTGGATGACATTGCTACTCTCACTGGAGGTATATTTTATCTTCAGTTATGATCTGATGTCTTTTTGTGCCTGCTTATCATTTACATTGGCCATCCTCCTTACAGGTACTGTCATCAGAGATGAAGTGGGTTTGTCCTTAGACAAGGCAGACAAAGAGGTCTTAGGAACGGCCGCCAAGGTTGTAGTAACTAAGGATTCAACTACAATAGTTGGAGATGGTACTACACAGGAGGAAGTCAACAAAAGGGTGATGCAAATCAAGAACCAGATTGAGGTTTGCATTCTGGAAAATTTAAATTATGTGTTGATCTGCTATTTGTCAAGCATCTTTATTTTCTCTTTTGTTGTGGTTCTGTTCTGTTTTTCAAGTTGCTGTTGGCAGCCCTGATTCTCCCAGACATAGTTGCATTCACTTGCCTTGCATTTCTACGGTAGTCACTTTTGATTGGGTGGAAATTCTTAAGTTTTTCCAAAACCAATATTTTCAGGCTACTGATCAGGAATATGAGAAAGAAAAGCTCAACGAGAGGATTGCTAAACTGTCCGGTGGTGTTGCTGTTATTCAGGTAACCCTGATAATGAACTGTAGGTAGCAGTTGGAGCAGCAATGGCACTAGGGTGCTTAGTGTATTAGGATGCTTATTAACTATCGTAAGAGAACCTTTACCAAATGATATGTCTTGCTTTGTAGGTGGGAGCGCAGACAGAAACTGAGCTCAAGGAAAAGAAACTGAGGGTTGAAGATGCCCTTAATGCTACAAAGGTAAATGCTAATTCTTGTTGCTTAAATCAATTTTGTTTCCTTCTCCGTGTTGATCACACCTTTACATGAAATCCTATTTGTAATCAGTACTTGTTAGTTGACAATTTTTTTTATGGCAGGCAGCAGTTGAGGAAGGTATTGTTGTTGGTGGTGGCTGCACCCTTATAAGGCTTGCATCGAAAGTTGATGCTATTATTGAAACCCTTGACAATGATGAACAGAAGGTAGGTCCCAAAATTTAATTGTTATTCATGTTACTTTCCGTTAAGGTGCTCTTTTGTATACCATACCATCTATGATGAACCTTTTGTCCTTTTTCTTTCTTTCTTTTTTTCTTTCCAAGGTTGGAGCTGAAATTGTAAGGAAGTCCTTGAGCTATCCACTTAAATTGATTGCGAAGAATGCGGGTGTTAATGGCAGTGTGGTTATCGAGAAGGTTTGCACTCAAAATTTTGTCCTGTATGACTTAACAGTTTGCAGCTTGTGTGTAAAGCAAGTTTAACATGTCTGGCGTTCAGGTACTTGCCAATAAGAACTTTAGGTATGGTTATAATGCAGCTACAGGGAACTACGAGGATTTGATGGCTGCTGGTATTATTGATCCCACCAAGGTAATTTCCTATTGCTTTCGTTGCAGCCACAAATTCCTATTTTCCTGTTAGCTCATATGGGAAATTGGTTTTGCATAATCAGGTTGTGAGGTGTTGCTTGGAGCATGCTGCCTCGGTTGCAAAAACTTTCATCACTTCCGATGCTGTTGTGGTTGACATCCAGGTGCCCGAACAAGCACCTGCTGCAAATCCAATGGGTGGTGGTTCAGGTAAATATGGGGGACAAGAGGACATTGTGGTGCTAACGGTTGGTTACCTATTAAGTAGTCTGAATCGACTTGATAATTTGCGTCGGTTTTGTGTTCAGGTTTTGGGTTCTAGAAAAATTCTGGAGATGAGCTTCCACTACCCTTCCTGCGGCATGGCACGTTACTTTGGAGAAGGAATTTCATTTTGGTGTTATTATAGCGTTAAAGCGGCAGCAGATCTGCTACGGGTGATCTATCGATGTTTGAACAATGAATCTTGCGTGCAGTTGGTAGTTGGTATGCGTCGCGTTAATGATACTATGTTGAAAAAAGGGGACTTGATGTAATTGTTGCCAGAACAGATGGTGGCTCTAGAGTCTTTTTGAGGACCTCGGTATGTGGTGGTGACGAATGCAGAATTCATTCGCCAAGCTGATAAACTATCATCTGACTACTGATGGAAGCATATGCAGTTTGTATGGAAACACATTTTTCTTCTGGCTGGGGAAAATTAGTAAGTAAATAATAATAAATACAATGCAGCAATACCAACAACATACACAAGCAACTATGATCGGAATAAGCTGTAGCAGAATCAATTCAATTCAATTAATTAGTATACACCGTTAATGATGATCCCTGTATGTACCAGCTCAAATCGTCTCATTCCGCTCTGATGAACGGAGATGAGCTCATCTCAGTGGTGCTGTAGAATGATTCCTCCTGGTAGTAGTTCTCGTCCTTCTCCTCTTCCCACTTGAGAACCTCCCGTATGTACTTGAACGCTTCGTCCACTGTTTGACGATCACGCGCCCGAGCCTGCCACACGAAAAGCTTCCTGTTCGTGTGCGCAAAGTACATGTCCTTGAACTTCATAGCGATGTAGTAGTATGCCTGGTGAGCCAGCGACTGGTTGTTGTGGTGCGTCCGAACTGGGCAGAAGTCATTGAACCACTCACAGCTTGAGAGGGGGGCACGGTTGATCTTCTCCTCGAAAAGGTCATACTTGTTCAGAACCAGAACAAATGGGGTGTCACAAAAGCACGGTTGCCTGCTCAAACAGAAATTCAAATATTACAATTCATAACTCTGCTGACCTGACAAGATATCAAACATCTGCTTCCCACAGGATAGTGGGCAATTACTATTTCTATCCATATTTGTTTATTCTGTCCTAGAAAAGGGCAAAAAAAAAATTCAGATGGAAAAGACTAGCATACCGAATTGTAGCCTCGAATAACTCTTTGCTTTGCATCATCTTGTTCACAAGAGGCCGACCGCTGCCATTTACAGGGGGACCCAATTGGTCATAATCACTGAGTGCTATGCAGAATATCACCATGCGGACATCTTCAAACATTTCCACCCATTTGCAGCCATCATTCATGCCCTTTGCACTAACTCTGATTAGCTGATATCTGATGAAGAAAAAGAATACATGATTTAGGCATTTGGCACATGATTCAAATGCTCTTCTTCACACCAGCAAGAATGAAGTTAAGAGATTACTTAGTCAGAGGCTGGGAATGTGCCTCAGGGTTGTCAATATAAGGTTCAGACATAGGGCTGCGATCATCAAGCGTGAACTCAATGAAGGCCAGTCCATTTCCTTGTGTTACTCCTTCAGCAAAGATAACATCTTTCTCGGAAGGTTCATACTCATTGCTTGATACCTCAATGGCCTGCAACAGTATGCCAAGAATAGTCCAAAAAGTCATTCAAAATTTTGAAAAAAAAGGGATTCAGCTCTGCACAATAAAAACTAGGTTGATCAAGGCTAGAGATATATTAATTTAAAAAAATCAAGGTTTATACCCTGCTCAAGAAGTGCTCAGCCACATCAGGGAGAAAATGCAGCTCTTCCTTTCTTTTGAATGTTGCTTGTATGGCGGGATCCTTCCACATCTCGTCAACAAACGGAGCATATTCACGTGTTGCGGCAGGGAAGAATGCATCTAGATCACCCATTGCTATGATATCCAAAAGCCAATCTGAGAATTTCTTCAGCCTTGCATTTATGGAGTATACACAAGAATTTGAACCGTTGGCTTTGCTGTCATCTGCATCCAGAAAAAAAAAACTCAGTAATATTGTGTCCACATCTGGTTAAAAAAAGCAAAGATCAAATGACTTGACCATATTACCATGCTGAGTCTCATCACCCTCTGAAGTTGTGCAATTCAATCTAGACAAAGCCTCTTCCTCGAAGCGCTCGCGGCCCTCTAGCAAAATCCCAAGATACTTGAACATATTGCTTTGGATCATTAGTTTGATACCTTCAAGCTCTTCTTGGGTGAACCTAGTCCCGTACAAGTACTTAGCCTAAGACACATTAAAAGAAGATCAGCATGAAACAAACAAGAACAAATGCAGGATACAAAGTTTGAAGACCACGACTCCGCAAAAAAAAAAAAAGTTTGAAGACCACGGATGTGAAGTTTTCTGCTTAAAGGATTTATACTTATGATTATGTGAAAGTGCTAGCGCAATCTCTCATGCAGGGCCAGTTACAGAGAGTTACATGGCAACAATTGTGATAGAGCCAAAGGCATCAAGAAATGGAATCAGATCATACCTGCTTAAAAATAGTGCTTGTACCAGCACCAGGCGGTCCAAGAAGAAGAAGTTTTTGGATCCTTTTTTGGTCCAAATAATCAGGGACAGTTCTTGCTGAATAGGGAACTTCATCTCTGGTTCCATTTGAATTCCCAGGAGGCACCGGCAGTGAAAACAATGCACATGCAAAACGCGTCAGAGCCTGGCCATGGTAGGAAAAGAAAGATCATCAGCAATAAGCATACCCGACTTAAGCTTTCTAAGCAATAACAGTGTTACACATTCCTTTTAACCAAGATACATACAGACTCCCATATTTTCCCTTTGATATTGTTTTGTCCTTCCTCCTCATAACGACCATCATCATAGACCCAAAAATGAGTATCACGGGGACACTGAACATTTGCAACCTGCAAGCACAGTGCAAGTGATGAGACAAATGAATAATCTCTTTTACAGTGCACCCTTGTGTCTTTGTAGGTATAAGGACTCTTGGATCTTGTCTGTGAACTGAAGGTCTCAGTTTCAAGCTAAAAGACAGAAACATGACGTACTAGGCTGCTGGCTACAATATGCTAATCCTGAATGCAAAAGGGAACTTCTGTTTGATGAATTAATATCTTGATACCCAGAACGGCAAAACTGTTGCATTTAGGAAAGTTTCCTAATGTGCAGGAAACTGGAAAACCCAAAAAAAAAAGGACAACAGTTTTAAGTCATTATTATGCATATATCAAATTCCATAATGATCCGCTTACACCAGAAGTCTTAACGATCAACATATAAAATTGGACGAATCTGATTCTTTTTAATTCGCAGTGGTCACTATTCAAAGAGTGGAGCACATAATTTGAGTATTTAAAAAAGGCAGAAAAAACATATTTCAAGTCAACTAATGTACTGGAACTCAAATTAACAGGATGAATAGGTGAGAAAGTTTTTGCTAGAAACGACAACATGGCTCACATCACACGGTGCTATAATTCACTAAAGTATAAAACTAACATTGATTATATATTGGATAAGATATCATTATTTGGCTTAAATGGTTTAGGATGACCTATTATTAACAGTCATTAATAGATGGGCAGTTAAAACAATAATGAGAACTTAGTAGGACAAAGGAACACTTATAGTTGGTGAAATTCAAACAGACTACATGCAAATGCAATGATAAATTGATAACTTCGGACCAAAAATAGAAAGTAAATGTAGTTGCCAGGTATTGTCCAATTGCTAAAAAAAAGAATACCCCTTATGAATGAGGTTAGGCCAAAGGGACTCAACAGCTAGCCTCCCTCACGATAACCACCAGGAACCATAGAAAAGCAGCTCTAGAAGAGTAAAGCCTGCTTGGCCAAAAGCAATATAGGATTCTATTTTGTAAAAGCAAAATAATTGGCAAGACGGTTACCTTCAGAATTTTCAGCTCAATCTTTGTTATCTCCCTCCCATTAATAAAAACCTGGGTGTTGCCATTACTAGCATTGGCTTGAAGCTTCCCAGTAAAATTGAGGTTAGAGCTAATAATCCTGTCTGGTTTTTCTCCTTCCTATCAGAAAAAGGCAGTTTCATTAGCAGAAACCAAGATAAATTTATCCACAAGTTTTTTTTTAGGAAACAGGAATACACAAGCTTTGTTCTTAATAGATTTACCTTTCCCCATAAGCCTGACTCCTTGTCATACCAATACTTTCCGGGCTTTAGCTTCTGAGGAGGCCGAGAGCAACTTAGCAGGTCTGTCAGCTCTTCTGGCCTCAATGGGCAACCGTTCACAATAAGCTGCTCAGGCCGCAGCTGATTTGCTTGGCACTCCTTCTCAGCTTTCAAGATTTGCCTTACTTCCAACGGGCTGAGCAACCGCGAAAGTGTCCTGGAGTTCTTCCCTAGCTTCGCCCTCTTGGACTCATCGATTGGCTGGCCGATGCAGGTGACGCACTTGCGGCCTTCTGGCATCGATCCCATCATCCTAAGCACACAATAGCTGCAGTACCTTGCGTCGCAAACAATGCACGACTCCTTGCTCTCCCATTTCCTCTTCCCACAGCGATAGCATGCCCTTCTCCTCTTCTCCTTCTTTGTGACGGCCACGTACTGCTCAGACATCTCCTCAAACTCCTTGCTCTCGTATTTGCTGTTGGGCGAGAAGCCAAAGGTGACCACGGGCGCTCTCCTGCCCTCCTGCATCTCAGGCCTATTCTGCGGCCCCGGTGAGCTCTGCGCTGAACCGTGCGACTGTGTGCGGGAGTCGTCGTCGTCGTCGTCGAACTCCTCATTGTGCAGGACTGACTCAGAGCTGCCACCAACCTGCATGGACACCGGATCTGCACAGCGGGCGATCCTGGAGACAGGGAGGCGGATGGGCTCAACGACGGGCGCCACGGGGAGCCCTCCAGGCACCTGGGGGCCGGACACTGGCTCCGCCGTGGGGATTGCAGGGATCTCGACGGGGTCTACCCTGGGAAGGTCGTATGGCACCGGCGGGCCGTCGTACTCGAGGGCGATGGAGTAGTCGAGGTTGGGCGGCGCCTCAGGGATGGGAGTGCCCGGGGGGAGGATCCTCCTCATCATGTCCTCCCAGGTGCTTCCATCCATGGCCTCCGCCATCTCCGTGCTTGCCTTCCTCTACCTGCCCTGGCTGCTTGTCAACCACCTTCCTTCTACGTCGCCATCGCCCACAGAGCTGACTGGTGGAGATGAAGCCTGCCCTTTTCAACTCCACCCACGAAGTTGACTCCTTCCTTATTCTGTAGCACCGAAATGGAACGAACCAACTCCAATTGAAGGGAATCCTGTCAACAACCAACTACACTAGGCAGGCAGTAGCGGCGGGTGCTTGGATCGAATTCCGCCCCGAACCGAGCGCTGAAAGCAGAGATCTTTTACCGCGAGGAACCGTGGCTCGCTCCAATCCGCACGAGATGGAATCAAAGTCCAATCTTTTCACCACCACCAAACTGAGCTTTCTCGAAGGAAGGAGATCTCGGCCACCTCTTCTGGAAATTGGATCAGACTGGTCAGGAAGAGAGAACGAATCGAATCCTGGACAGGCAGGTAGCACTAGGATGTGGTTGCAGAGCGGAGGAAGGAAAGCCGAAAGAAAAGAAAAAAAAAAGTGCTGCAAGGGCGCCGCAGCCGCACGGCGAGGGAGGGGAGGGGCTGACCTGTGCTGCTTTTTTGGACTGAGAAGGAAAGCGACGGCAGGAAACCAAACGAGGAAGACGATCCATCCAGCCGATAACACCCAGCCAGTATTAAGAGTGCTCAATCCGAATGGCTATTTTCTCACTTTTTGCCTCCTTTCCATTTTGTTCGACTCATTATTACCTCACTCTATTCACTCTATTCATGAGGAGCGTGGTTCTTATTAGATCTAGTAATTATTTTCACTCAATCACCAGTAGTACTCATAACAATTAAGTATTTTGTTGGATGTTAATAAAGCCAATCTCAATAGTTGATTTCGTGGGAGTTTCATAAGCATTAAATTCTGTAACACATCAATAATTTTATTGATCTGACACAGTCATTATAAGGAGAGAGAATGTGGAGTTTTATGAGAGAGGAGTTTCATCTCATGAAATCATTAGATTCGGTTACCAGGTTCTGGTAACAGTGCAATAAAACTATGCACTAAGTGTCGGTGTTAAGATCCGACAAGCTATCGAAGGAGGTGTCCGAGGTAGTGTTTTGGTTAGTAGGGCTCATTGAGATCAGAAACTCGAAGATAAACGCAGACACATGATTTAGACAGGTTCAGACCGGTAATACCCTACGTCCTGTGTGTTGGTTGGATTGAATTGTTTTAGAGGGGTCCCTGCCTCTCCTTATATTGTCGGGGGCAGAGCTACAGGTCGGTTGGTTACAAGAATACTAGTCGGATTCGACTAGACGAGTTCTACTCTTATTGCTACAAGTAGTTTTCCTAATCATCGACTAGTTCATGTCTTGCCACGTAGACTACGTCGTCCTACACCATAATCTCTATGTCAGATACGACTCGATGTACAGCCCTATATTTAGGACTGTCCAAACCTTACAACAAGCCCTCGAGTACTTTTTAGTTAAATGTAGCAGTTCCGAGTACTTTTGCAGACTTCACTCACTAATTCTTGGTACTCTTCATCAGGTTGAATCTTCAAAGGGATCCAAAAACTGCCATGCGGCTAGAACATGCTCAATCCTCATTTAACTCATTCTGGTATCTTCAACCTTGAATTTTATATGAAAGTGTGACGAAAGTCGCACTCCATATGGAGTAGTCTCCAAGCCTTAGGTTGAATCGAAGAATTGCATCACTTTTCCCTTAAAAATCTAGAGAAAAAACTTTTTATCGATGGGCACATGGCACATAGTCCCTGAGCCTTTATCCGACTAATTTGGTGGGTATAAGGGTCAATCTCTTGTTAACGTGACCATCTCTAAATGAAAATTTTATCTCTTAAAAAAATAGAGGTAACTGCTAATCAGGTACTCGAAATCTGGAGGATCCGTTAAACCAAAATCCTTGTATTCACGCTGCTGTTACCACGCCGCGGTTATAAATAACGGAAGAAATAATCCCTTCCATTTTACCTTTGCCATCTGCTTTTCCAACTTCTATAAGGTAGCCCTAGCGTCGCTGCTGCCCGATCTCCGAGCGCTAGTGCCGTCGTCCCCCACCACTCAGCCCCCGAGCGTGTGCGATAAAGAAGCTCGTGACATTTAGGATGGGGAGGAAAGCTGTTGTTGTCAAGCCTGCCATGGAGGGAGAGAAGAAAAGGTCTGATAAGAAGAAGGAGCCGCGGTTGCCGGCGCCTAAGTATGGGAAGACGGACCAGACTACGCCGCCAACTCCTGCCTGCGCTTGGAAGCAGTCATCTTTGAAAGAAGAGGAGATCAAGACACTTGTGGCCATCTGCTCCAAGATCAAAACTTCATCAATTGGAGATTCGCCAACCCGCACCTCAGTCAACCAGCTTGGAACCTCCAACTAAGAAAAACAAAAAGGAGAAAGTGCATCTGGTTTTGAAACATCAGTAAGGTCTCTATTTTCATCTAGATTACTGTATCTGATTCTTAGTGCTGCCTTTTTTTTCCTCAATTACTATATCTGATTCTTAGTGCCAACTACATTCATACATGCAGGTCAGCAACTGGCTCTAACCAAATCCCATTTCAAATGGTTCTCATGTGTCAAGTGAGCAAATAATTGTTGCTCCATCTGTTGAAAAAAGGTGAGAGGCAAGAAACAGGTTGGGATGAAGGGAAGGGTAGCAAAAGATAATGCAAAGAAGCTTGTGCTTCCAATTGATAGCCCTGCAATAGGCACAAGAAGCAAGAAGAACAATCCTGCAAGCCCTGCAATGGGCACTTGCAGGAAGAGGAGACTTAGTCTTTGAAGTTGATGTGATCTCACTTTGATCAAGTGATCTGTTGCTTTTGTAACAATATGATGTGTGATGGATGCTCTCACGTGAACTTGTGGTAACATATGAGAACCTCTGTAAGGGTTGGTGATTTTATGTTGGCTTAGATGTGCCAGAACTTATGCTAGAATTTGTGAACTTGAACTTGTGAAGTATGCTGTCAACTATTTATGCTCAATGTTGATTTTACAACCTGTGAACCTGTGGAGTGTGCTTCAACATGTCACCTTGTGAATATTTAATATATGTGGTTAATATTGCCTTTAATCCATCGTAAACATGTTTGGGTGTCTTATATAATGCAACTCAATGTTGGTTGCGTACAGAATGTCATAGGAGGGAATTATACCTTGTGTTAATGCACACATAGATATTTTGGTCTTTTCCTCGTCAAATTTAACGGTGTCACTGGTGAATCTGATTCACCAGTAGATCATAGAAGGTACGAAACTTAGAGCCGGTGTCATGTAAAGAAGATTGAAATTTCGAATGTCACACAGGAATTGGTTTATCTTCCGGTGTCATCCTAACCATCGGGCCTAACTGGGCCGAGATTAAACGAAGATCAGTGTCTGTTTAGATTTGCTTACCAAGAAGGTCGTTGTAGTATAGTGGTGAGTATTCCCGCCTGTCACGCGGGCGACCCGGGTTCGATCCCCGGCAACGGCGAATTTTTTTTATGTACATGGGCCGGTCATGGTCCACGTCCTCGCTGGGCCTGGGCGTCCGTCCGCTTGGGCTGACACCCAGCGGCCCAAGGTCCAAGCGAAACCGACCTCTTCCTCATTTTACTTCCTTTTTTTATTTTTGCTATTTCCTTTATTATTATTATTATTATTATTATTATTTATAGTAGAAATCAGGAAGAGCTCCCTCCCATCCCGGCCCCGGCGGCGCTCCTCTCCCCCGCCGCCGCCTCGCTCAGCTCCTAAACCCCTCTTAAACCGCCCGGCCGCCGCCGCCGCCGCCATGACGGTTCCCCCCCCAGGCGACGATGCGGCCAAAAAGGACAAGGATGTGCCTCCACCGTCCTACCGCTCGCTGGCCGCGCCGGTCGCCAACCCCGTCGACAAGTTCGCGCTCCTCCCCGCATTCCTCAAGGTCCGAGGGCTCGTCAAGGAGCACATCGACTCCTTCAACTACTTCATCACCAGGGGAATCAGGAACATCATCCAGGCAAACAATCGGATTGAGGCCCGCAATGACCCAAACATCTACCTTAGGTACACAAACGTCCATGTTGGCACGCCCTCAGTTCAAGTTGATTACAAAGTCGAAGAAATCACGCCGCACTTTTGCCGCCTTACTGACCGCACGTAAGCCTCCCCCATCTCCATCCATCCATCTCTTGCACTTTCTACAGATAGATTTTAACATTTTTCATCTCTTCATTCAGTTATTCTGCTCCTATAAAAGTTGATATCGAATATACCGTCGGGAAGCAGCATGAGCTGCAGTTTAAGGTAATCCCATTACTCTGATCCAAGTACCTTTTTGCACACTTGATGGGAAAAACAAAAGAAAACCAACAACTACTACTCACCTTATCTACTTACTTACTCATCAGAGGAACGTTCTCATTGGCTACATGCCCATTATGCTTAGAAGTTATGCATGTATTCTGCATGGAAAGGATGAAGCTGAACTAGCAAGACTCGGTTGGTCTATTTCTCGAATTCTTCATCATACAAAGCATCTTCATATCTTACTGATTGTTCTCATGGTTTCACCACCATGATCCTAGGTGAATGCCCTCTTGATCCTGGTGGCTACTTCATAGTCAAAGGAACTGAGAAGGTAACAGCACTAATTTAGTTACATGGCTAACTGTAACTTCTTCTGGTTTTGTCGTGCAAGTTTCTAATGCTTGCTTTGTGCGTTAACAATCTTGCAATATTTGTTCATTTTCAGGTCATTCTAATACAAGAACAGCTATCGAAGAATCGTATTATTATAGACACCGATAGTAAAGGAAGGTCATACTCATTACGGACCTATTTATTCATAAACTTATTGTCATGTAATGTGTCAGCGTCTTTCTAAGCAGCTTTCCAACTCTTAACCGCAGTTCGATTCAGATTAGTTTAGAAGTTGCTAGGAAACTCAAATTCCAACCATCATGGTCAACATGGGGCATTGAGCTCCATTGGTCACTCATTGCTGAAATAACTTCTTCCTGTGTGATCTTGCACATGGCATTTCATTCCTAGCTCCTTTGGTCCTATAGCTTTAGCACCCCTTGTGAAGTGGGATAATATTCAACATCTTACGGTAGCACCTGTATTTTCTGTCAATTAGGGTGATTGCATCTGTTACCAGCAGCACACATGAAATTAAAAGCAAGACGGTGATTACTTTGGATAAGGAGAAGATCTATCTACAGCTGAATCAATTCACGAAACCGGTATGCATTACAAATCCAGTTAGCTTGTTAAGTACTCCTTCCATTTCAGTACATTTGGGACCCTACCATTTTTTTTAAAAAATCTTGAGACAGGGAACACATCAAAACCAAATGTTTACTTAATGAGGTTTTCTGCACTTGTATATCATTCCTTTTCTATTACTTTGTGTAATAAATTAATTTCGTGGTACTGGGTGTGATTGTTGGTGTAGTTCATTAGTACAGTAGATTCAGGATGTTTTGTGTATGTCATTGTTCTTTTGGAAGTACCGAAGGAAATAATTTTTTAAGAAGTAAAAGCTCCTGATTCATTGAAATAGCCTGGCATCTTCTTTGTTTGCCTAGTTACTTTACTCTGGCATGATTGAACCTAATTATCTTCTAAGATCAAACTAGCAAATCCTATCTACTTAGAAGTGTTTCTGAGAGCCTTACTTTTGAATTTTGTAACAGCTAACTATGCTAACTCTAATTACATGCTTATACCTACTGAGAGAAATTTAAGTTGGAAAGTAACATCAATGTGTCACTGCCAAGTGATCACAGTTGTCAGTTTTTAGTCTCAAGTGGATTTTATTTTCCCAACTTACTCAGGTTCGTAATGCACTGAGGTAATCTTGCAACATTTAAATTAATAGTTTTCTTGTTTAACAGGAGCACCATGATCTAAATTTCCTTCCTTTTCCTTAATTCCACACCTGGCACATTGAACGCTCACTAGATTGTTGGGTCCTATATTATGACATGGAAGGAGTAAGTTGGCAATTCATACCTTTGTTTCCGACTCCTGAGCTTTAAAATTTACAGATTCCAATAATAGTGGTCATGAAAGCTATGGGAATGGAAAGTGATCAAGAGGTTGTACAGATGGTTGGAAGAGATCCAAGATATGGAGACCTCCTATTCCCATCTATTCAGGTACTTTTTCTTAACGATAAAATGGACATCCTCTTGGTAACTTTATAATTGGATCTTGAATTTGTGCTATGTTTCAAATATTTGTTTCGCACCCTTTTTTCTTGTCATTCTCCATATATTTTGTATTTTATACTATTTACATGTTTTTCTGCTTTCTCAGGAATGTGCCTCAGAGAGAATATATACGCAACAGCAAGCCCTGCAGTACATGGATGAGAAGGTAAGATTTTCAAACTAAAAAAAAATTTAATACCATCACTCAATTAAACCATATATTGTGTTTTTAATTATGCCGAATGGATCACAATGCACTAAATGTTGCACAATGAGCATTCTAAGTTTTGCTAGAGTAGATCCCTTTGTTACCGAGTTATGTATTCTGTCTTCAGAAGCATTCGCTTGTAGATTCTTTTACTACATTTGCAATGGCAGCCTCTGGTTCTACTACTCTGGAGGGGCTTTATGTTCTATGGAGGTCACACCGATTATATCAGCTTCTGCCCCTCCCTTCCTTACCCCTTCTCTCAATCTCTCTCTACCCCCGCCCTGTGGGTTGGATAAGGTGGGGGATCCAGGGTGTGCATTCTTAGGCTTCATTTTCACTCCAGGGTTACTAGGATCTACATTATTGATTATTTTGTTTTCGTCGTAGCTGAGGGAAATGTTCTTTTGATTAAGTTTACTTGTCATACTTTTCCGTATATGTTTTATGAATCTTTCAAATACAAAACTAGGCGAAGATGGTAGGCTGCAACTGAAGGTTGAAGTGCTTGTGGAAGCATTAACAATAGTGGTTGAAAGTAATATGAAATATCAAAACCAGTAAAATACTGAACCAGGAGAGGAACCTTTTAACTAGTGAACTTGAGATTTTCTTGTATTCAAGGATGCGATGAGAAATTTTTAGGTAAAAGTCGTGCAAAGAAAATTTTTCCATACGGCCAGAATTTAAGTACTTCAGTGTTGACACCATTTTAGAAACTAGAGTAGTAGATTCTCAAATTTCTACATAGCGGCTTGCAACAATTAGCCCAAAAGAGTTATCTTTTAGAGATTTGCAGTCATGCCCTCTTACTTTTTCACTGACATGATGTAACCCAACTCTAAATTTTCTGTTGTAATCACGTCTATGTATCAAGTGTGGCATCTTTGCTAGTCATGATCCTGTTTTTTTTTTCAGGTCACATATCCTGGTGCAGGAAACCAGAAGGTAACTAATTGTAGCTCAATCATTTTCATTTCATTTAAGAACTTTTGGCTATCAAATATGTGCGAACTACAAAATTCCATGTATGTATATTCTAAAAATTTATCAGAGTAGGAACAAATGGCAAGCTGTGAACTTGTTTCTCATTATATATTAAGTTTCTACGGCGCACATGTTCCAAAATATGCGTTCAGAACGGCGCAATCTTCTGGCGTCTGACATGCTTTTTTTTTGTCACTTTCAGGAGGGTCGATCGAAATCAATCCTACGTGATGTGTTTATTGCACATGTGCCGGTGAGAGAATTGTTTTTACCTAACTTTTGCTTGCAATCTACTGTTCTTATATTCATGTCAATATCTCCTATAGGTCAAGAACGGGAACTTCCGACAAAAATGTATATACACTGGCGTAATGTTAAGGCGCATGATGGACGCAATCTTGAATGCTAACACCTTTGATGATAAGGCAAGTTATCCGCAACTATAGCTACATGCTGTGTCTCTATCATCCACAACCTGGGGCAAGGATGACAATCTACTGATAATCAAGAAATCTAACATGCTCCTTTTAATTTGGAGAACCAAACATGTTCCATCTGTACTGAAATATAATTGGCTGCATGTAGTGTCTGCCAAGCTGTGCAGAGTCTAGCACAGCTCTGGTCATCATGAGTCATGACCCTGCATGGCGACTAGGACAACACAGTTCATGTCTACTCTGTTTTGACCTTTGTGTCTTGATCCTTTGCCAGCTTATGCAAAACCCACTCCTTTTTTTTGTTTTTTTTCTTTCCTTTGATGTCTCAGATAATTTTTGTAAAATATTTGTATATTCCATTTGGTTGTAGTCAATTAGAATTCCTTGTCAGTACTAGAATGAAGAAAATAATAATATTCCTCAATTTGGGTAATGTAATGTGATGGGGTCTATTTTATGATATATGTAGTCCAAGCGATTAGATGTTCATGGAATGAAATACATTAGAAGTTAGTAGTGGGATTGCTGTTTATATGAAACTTCTCTTCTTGAACAAGAGTTTTTAACAGCAAGAAATTCTCCTAGAGTTTTGCTTGAACAAAGATGAAATGTTTTCTACTTACAAATTTATTAGGATCACATGTTTACCACCCTATTGACATCTTCTATTGAACATATTTCAGGATTATGTAGGGAATAAGAGGCTGGAGCTGTCTGGTCAACTAATATCCCTGCTTTTTGAGGTATTTTTTTCTCTCATATTATTTTAGTAAACATCATATTAGTACCTCTTATTCTGTTTATTGTTTGAAGGATTTGTTCAAAACAATGAATTCCCAAGCTGTAGAGCTCATGAACAAAAATAGCGACAAGACTCGTTCTAGTCCTTCAGATTTCAGCCAGGTAATCTCGATATTCATTTGATAACCCACAATTGAAGGCTCACCTTAATAGCGCTTTTGAGTGCCTTTTCTGTGTTATATTCAGTTTTATATGATAGTTGTTGTTCGCTTATGTTACCTAGGTGAGCAGACTTGCATGAAAAAAAGAAGTATCTTTGCTGCATCTACTCCGCAGCATGGAACAGAGCTTAATCAGCTTCATCACTTAGTGCTCCTTTCCCAAATCTTAGAACCTAAATAATCTTCTTGACCGTTTAAAAACAACAACTTGGCTGTTCGTGAAATGCAGTCTTCATTCGGTTAGTTATGGGAACTTGATAAGGGAGGTACTGAGGGTGGCTACAATTTTTTGGCTGCACATTTATCCATCTTGCTCTGCATATAATACTGTTGAGAGATGTTACCATGCTTGAGAGTTCCAATATATGTTGGTTGTTCAAATCCAATGGTCAGAAAGTAGAAGACACCTACTAAAAGGTACTTAAAGCTGTGGCTGTGAACTGTTACTGTAAAATGGATTAAGTGCCAATTTGAATATTAAATCGAACGGTAGAAAGATAGTTTTATTCTATCATCAAATTAGAGAGGAGGGTAATTACTACTAGCAGATCTGTAATCAAACTTTATCCTTTTTTGAGTTCAATACTTGGAACCATCAGATTTCTCTTGACTCACCACTAGTGTGGCCTTAGTATGCAAACAGGGAACTTAGTTTTGAGTGTACTAGGGACAGGGAGTCAGCAACAAAGGCTGCAGTGGGAGTTAGGAGGAGGGTTGTCGGTGAAGGGAGGCGGTGTAGGACGCAATTGCCATTCGCTAGTTGGTATTTTGAGAGGCATCATTGGAGGGATGGAATCTGAGATGGCCGTTTCTTACACGATAGGAGGACAGTTAACTCAAAGAACAATTATAAAACTGCCCACATTTACCAAATTCATGTTCTTAAATTGGCATTATAAGATCAATGGTCCATATATTTTAGAGGGACCTTCCAAACACTGTAACATCTCCTCAATATGATGCAACATCTTTAATTGTAATTGTTAATCACTTTGAGATGTGCAGATACCTTATTTCTTAAAAAAGTCCTCCGCCTTTTGCAGTTGATAAAGCATGAATCCATAACCTCTGGTTTGGAGAGGGCTATTTCTACAGGAAATTGGGATATTAAACGGTTTAGGATGCATAGGAAAGGTGTGTCACAGGTACCAATTCTTGAAAACTAATATTTGTCCCCCCCTCTATACTATTACCTTTTTTTAGGTTCTTCAAACTTCTGCTTTTATGCAGGTTCTTTCTAGGCTATCGTACATGGCATCATTAGGCTACATGACACGGATAACACCACAGTTTGAGAAGACACGGAAAACAAGTGGGCCACGTGCTTTGCAACCTAGTCAGGTGAGTTAGACATGGTAGCAGTATTTCTACATCATATATAAAAAATGCTTGCTGATATACTGTTTTATTGGTAACAGTGGGGTATGCTTTGCCCATGTGATACTCCTGAAGGAGAAGCTTGTGGATTGACGAAAAATTTGGCTCTATTGACTCACGTTACAACAGATCAAGAGGAAGGCCCGCTGATGAATCTGGTTTGTTTTTTTTTGTTTGCCTTTCGACTATAACACTTTGTACCAGTTAATTTACATGCAATATTTTCATTTTTTTACGATAGTGTAAAAGTCTTGGTGTGGAAGATTTATCGCTTCTGTCTGGAGAAGAAATACATGCACCAGGTTCTTTTTTGGTGATGTTCAATGGATTAATACTGGGGAAACACAGGCAGCCTCAGGTCTGATAGAATTTGAATTGGTAAATTGGTGTTTAACTTATTTGTCTTTCATTATTTTCATCAAGTTGAACATGTTGTTTTCAGACATTTGCTAACGCTATGAGAAACTTGCGTCGATCAGGCAAAATTGGAGAGTTTGTAAGCATTTTTGTAAATGAGAAACAGGTATCGTTTCATCCCTTGATTGCTATTAGCAAAAATAATTTTAGCATCATGCAATGATGATTGTGTCCTTGATAACTGATAATGAATAAATGTGTGCCTTGACTCCTAACAACTCTAAACTCAACTCTTTGGTGGTAATGGAGTTAATAAAGTTCCATAGTTAAAGCTTATTACTGCTAACTTATACAACCTTGGAAAGAACTGCTATTGAAAGCTTAATTTCAATAATCGACGGTAATGATTTGAAGCCAACGAATAGTTTAAATCCTTGAGGCATATAATTGCAAGTCCGCTTGTGGTTACTCTCCATTTGAATTCATGACAGTGAAAGATAGAGGGCTAAGTTGAACTTTCTAGGAAGGGAAGTTGAATTTAGATCTGAAAATTGATGTCCTTATTATTTCTTTCTCAAACCGGCAGGAGAGCTGCCTGCCATTATATTAAGAAGAAATAATTTGTGAACCAAAGTACATGGATGGCCACATGATGCACCCATGAGCAAAAAGAAAAAAAGAACACTCCCGAAGGAGCAGAGGGCCCAACCAGTCATACTGCTTACAGGCGTGTGCCACTACGGTCATGCAAATAATCCTGCAAGATCCGTAGCAATGTCCTCGTTATCATAATACTTCTGAGTCCGATAATTCTTTGATATCATAATGGCACATCTTGCCGAGTTAATCGTGTCTCCAAAAGGGAAAGGGGAAAAAAACTACTACTAGCTGATATTGAGGTGGTTTCCATGAATCTTGTATTTGGTTCTTCCACAAGCTTTGCTCGTTTGATACCAGGTTCAGATAGGGTTATGCTTTGGATAGCCAGACCTACCACAACCCTCTTTACATGTGTTGGGAACAAAATAGGCAGAGTTTGCTTCCATAAGCTTGCAGTGGCCATATTCTCTTGCTCTCGTTATTTAAGTCTCACGAGTCAGTACTATGAATGTACCACAGTAATTCAAAGGATATACCTTGAGTGTGGTTTGCTCTCCAAGTTAAGAAAGTTTAGTTCTGTTTACTGACTATTTGTGATCTGCATCTGTTTTTGTTTTACAATTTTTCTGAGATAATATATTTCCTTGCTCTGTTTTTGTTTTACAAGATATGATGAAGGTACTAACCTTGTAACTATATTTTCTAGCATTGCATTCACATTGCCTCTGATGGTGGTCGTGTATGTCGCCCACTTATAATTGCTGATAAGGGGATATCAAGGGTCAAAGAGCATCATATGAAAGAACTGAGGGTTAGCAATATGCGTTTCATAATATCTTGACCCATTTCATTGGTTTATTAGCTGTCTCACAAAAATGAGAAATTACCTTCTAGGATGGTGTTCGTTCTTTCGATGATTTTCTGCGTGATGGATTGATCGAATATCTTGACGTCAATGAAGAGAACAATGCATTGGTATATCCTGATCTGTTTGCCTTTTCTTGTGTGATTTATTGGTTTATTTGTAATGTAATGTGTTCTAATTTGATTTGAACAGATTGCATTGTATGAGCATGTGGATCAAGATGATGTTGAAAGAAGCAGCATCACACACATTGAAATAGAGCCATTGTCTATCTTAGGAGTTGTATCCGGACTTATTCCTTATCCACACCATAACCAATCTCCACGTAATACTTATCAGGCAAGGATACCAATTATTGCTGATATATCCTGTTGATTCTTTGGTTACTTTCTATTGATATTTCTCCTTTTCAGTGTGCGATGGGTAAGCAAGCGATGGGAAATATTGCATATAATCAGGCAAGGAACCACTTCGTTTCTCTTTTGATTTGTTAAATACGTAGGAACCCTAGATGATAGTGTGGAAGCAACTATGACAGGAGGATAAGGTTTTGGCTAAGCACAAATTATTTAAACGTTACTCCAAAAAAGTACAAGTGATTGTCACTCGCACAACCCTACTCGACCCTTCGATTTTGCCCTATACAAGATCTACTACTACAGAATTATCTAAGCCTAATCCTTGTGAGCACTCCTAATTGCCCAATACAAGCCTTGGATAAGATATTTGTGTTGGCTTGAGTTGATTGGTCATGCTTGATGACCACTATGGCCTCCAACCCCCAGCCCCCTGTTTATATAGTTCCCTCCAATGAACCGTGACAATACAATTAGGATGTGGAATGCTCGAGAAAAAAGTGTGCCACCCCCAACAAAGCTGTTTGGAGCAGAGTTCTTAGCTATCTTTTTTCCTCTTCCAATAGTTGGGAAGTTTGAGAGTTTTTTGGTTAGTGTCCCCCTCGGAGATGCTTCTGCAAATACTGTACACAGGTCTGAGAGCCCTGTGTGCTCCTTGTTTATCCAGGACTATGCCTAGCCGCTTGTCGTTTACAAATGGTTGGTGTGTAGTACACATTTAACGGACTTGAGTCACTGTAATTTTGTTACTTTCCTGGAGCAATGCAATTTTGGCATGGTCCCTTTCATGGAAAAATTGTGACAATGCAGTTCCTGAAGGTGGTGTTTTGTGCAATTTACTCTGTAATTAATTCCTTTCTGATGTGTTGGACTTTGTGATATTCTGGTTCTATGTTGATTTTAGCTTCTTTCCTTTATGAGGTGAAAGTAATGTTTCTCTATAATGTGCTGCAGTTGTTCAGAGCAGATTCACTACTCTACTTACTAGTGTATGCACAACGCCCACTGCTAACAACCAAAACAATTGAATTGGTTTGTCTCTGACCCGCAGACTGTCTTAGCTTAATGTACCAGATATTTTACTAGAACTCCTTTTCAGGTGGGATACGACAAGCTTGGTGCTGGGCAGAATGCCACTGTTGCTGTCATGGGTTATAGTGGATATGATATTGAAGATGCAATTGTAATGAATAAATCATCGCTTGATCGAGGTTTCGGTCGTTGCATAGCAATGAAAAAGTAATTCTATATACTTCAATCGACACTTCTCTTTCATTTACTTGGAGTGCTTGGGATCATGTCTGAAATTCCACTGTACTGGTTTCCATAGTGACTATTTTGTTCTCATCTTGCAGGTACACAGTTATAAAGGAGTACTATGGAGAAGGTGTGTCTGATAGGATCGCTAAACCACAAAGAGATAAAGATGGTGCTTTGGTAAAGCAGAATATGCGGGTAAGAATAGGACTGATAATTTAACATGAAATGATTTATTTTTTTGGGGAGGCGGGGGGGGGGGGGGGGGGGGGGGGGGGGGGGATTGTGAAACTTCTGTACATTGTGAAGGTCCAAGTAATTGCTCTCAACCTTTTTTTAACTATATTGATCATAAGGTTCATAGAACAAAATCCAATTCATTGACTTCTGTAGAAGTACATAAAGGAAGTTGAATTTAAAGGGAACCTATTCCTTGGTAGTTATGTGCTCAATTTCGTAGAACCTTTGCATTGTTTTCTTGACTTTTGTTCTGGAAGCCACGTAAATTTGGCCTTAGCTGTATTCTCCTATGATATTATATGTATTGTCATCCTAGAATATTCTTGTTCTGCTATAAACTTGAGTGTAAATTCAAATTAGCATGCATCTTGAGCTCCAACTTTTAGTACTATACATAATGAATGATGAAAGTGTCCAAGGAATTAACAGACTGCTGGCAACAGCCTTTTCCATTTTCTTATTGTGTGTGCATGTTTGGTGTTTACTCTGTCTCCGTCTCTTTCTATTGTCCGACATAACTTATTTACAGGCACTGGATGAAGATGGCATTGCTGCACCTGGTCAAATAATTCGCAATCATGATGTCTATGTGAACAAGCAATCTCCCAAAGTTATAGATAGAAGAGGTGCTGGTGCACCGTTAATGGACAGGTGAACATTCGCCTCTATTGTGTTTTCTTTCATTATTTTGTTCTATATTTGTATCTTCTATTTTATAGCTCAGAAGTTCTGATCATGTTGAATGATGTGTATGTTATATGTGCTTTATGGTCTTAAAATTTACCACCTAGGGACTACAAGGACTCACCGGCCATTTACAAAGGTGTTGATGGTGAGACTACTGTTGTAGATCGTGTAATGCTTTGTTCAGATACAAATGAGAAGCTATCTATTAAATGCATTATCCGCCATACAAGGAGGCCAGAGGTATGGCTAATTTGCTGCATTCACTTGGTTTCAACTGTAGAAAGATGGGTTTAAATTTGTCTGTCCTGTTTGTGAGCCAGGTTGGTGATAAATTTAGTAGCAGACATGGGCAGAAAGGTGTTTGTGGCACCATTGTTCAGCAGGAGGACTTCCCCTTCTCTGAGAGGGGAATATGCCCTGATTTAATTATGAATCCACATGGATTCCCTAGGTTTGACATTGGCTTTGTTATATTTGTACATGTTTTATCTCTTCATTATTCGAGAAAAAAATTGTCTTCATTCATTTTCTTAATCTGGCTAAGTTCCTCCTCCCATGAACGCTAATGTGTCTTTGAATACAATGTCCGTATTTTGTGCAACCATTTATTTATGGACATGTTTTTCCATGTCTTAGGGGGTATTTGGATTGGCTAAAACAGGAGGGCTAAAGTTTAGCCCTTATATGTGTTGATGAGCTAAACATGGACTAATCAAGGGCTAATTAGGTGCAATAGGCTCTAACCACCAATTAGCCCTTATCTGTACAATTAGATTAGCAATTAGCTCATATTTAATCCTTCTATTTGGCATCCAAATATGAGGGCTAAAGTTCAGCCCATGGGATCCAAACACCCCCTTAGTCAGCTCTGTGGTTGATTGTTTGCTTGAAAATGGTTTAGAAATTGAACATGCGTTATTTCTTTTTTTTTTGTTCCACTTTGGATATTTTAGTAAGTAGTAAGAGTTGTAGATATTGACACGATATGTTTAGTGGACTGCTGGCATCTTAAGATCATACTCAGTTTGGCATGCTCTGTACATTGACTTAAGCTTTGGGTATGCTCTGAACGTTGCCCTTTATATATTTTATGAAATGGATAAAATAACTTTGGCACAATGAATTTGGTCCTGTAAACTTTAGCTGGAAATAAATCTTTGATTTTAAGTTAATCTAGCTCACATTCAAAAATTTGGTTCTCAAAGACTCCATGTTTTGTCTATATTTCATACATTTTAGTATCTAGTTCATTCCACCATCTATCGTATCTGTTTTTTACAATTTGAAACTCTTGAGTCTTGACCTAAAATAAAGAGATCGAATCTGAATTCAGTAAACTTGTGCCCAGAAATTTGAATTTAAATTTTTGTTATCTACCTAAATTGGTCTATTTTTTTGTGTACAAATTTTCGTTCCATCCCATTTGACTCATTTTTCTTGTTCTTTTTGTCTCATCAGTCGTATGACTATAGGTAAAATGATTGAACTTATTGGTGGAAAGGCTGGTGTATCTTGTGGTCGATTCCATTATGGCAGTGCATTTGGTGAACCAAGTGGTAATGCTGATAAAGTGGAAGACATAAGGTATACTTCTGTCCTACTAGCATCTCAAGTTTGTCTAATTGATTGTTTTAACACTGTTTTTTCTTTCATTTTAGCAATACTCTAATCAAGCATGGCTTCAGCTATAATGGAAAAGATTTCTTGTACTCAGGTGTGTTCTAATATTAAATTATAAAATTACTTTCTGTAAGCACACTTTGAAATTTCATGTTGTGCCCCGTATTGCTTGGGCTAGTATGCGGATTGAAGCTAGACCAATGTACAATCACTTAATGAACAAAATTACAAATGCTAATTGTTACTCCCTGCAATGTCTTATAGGATATTGATAGTCTACAAGGGGAATCTTTCACTAACAATTTCTAGAAAATATGACATTTCAAATGAAGATAATTAAATATTTTGAAAACACTTTTCATGATGAATCTAGTAACATCTATTTTATATTGCCAAACTATTTATTTCTTCATATATTGATTATCAAAGTTAAAAAAAATTGATCTGCAGAATTTGAAATTACCGGGAATATTTTGTAAACATGCACGATATATAAAGCTATAAAAGATATGGGACTTAGAGTCCCATATCTTTTCATCTTCTTAATATAAAGATAAGCAGCGCTTCTGCGTGTTCAAGAAAAAAGAAGATATGGGAGGGAGACTTAGCAAACCTAGATATGGTGGAACTGGAGCTTCATAGCTGTTTTCCATTATTCTAATCATGCTAGTTTCTTTGGTACAACATTATATTTCCTATTTCTTAAGCACCAAATGATTTTTTTTCTATTTATGGTGTTCATCTTTGCTGCTTGGGCCTGCCATGGATCCTCAGAGCTGATTTTTGGCCCCCATTTTAGGCATTCTAGGTCATCCTCTGGAGGCATACATCTTCATGGGACCAATCTACTATCAGAAACTGAAGCACATGGTACGGTTAGTTTAGCTATATTGTTCCTTCTTGGTTGACCTGGATTGAGGCTGTGTTTTCTAATTCTGCCATGTGTCACGCTGTACTCTTGTTTAGTGTACACACAATAGTGTTGTTCTGGGACTTGTCTGGTCTAACTCTTTAAACATTGGCTATCAATATGTCCTTGAGTAATAGGGCCTAACATATGAAAACGTCAATTTACATTCCCACTGAGAGAACTCCCGTAACAATATAGTTTACTAGGTTTGCAGATAAAGTACAAGAGAAATTGGTGGCCGGAGCTGCATTTTGGAGACTGTTAACTGGTGATTTCAAAAACAACAATTTTTGTGACCTTAGGGAGTAAATGGGGAATGAGTTGGTCTTGATAGAGGTGTCAAAGGCGGATATGAAAGGGAGAGCACAACCTTCTTTCGTGTGCAACTGGTTGTAACAAAATCGTTATTTATGGATATGTACTAAGCTGGTTTGTAGTTCAGTAGAGAGAAGTGGTTATAGATACAGAAAAGGTAGTTTATAATTAGCTTATAAAAAGTAATGTAGGGGCAGGCTTAGCTTAACTCATGACCTACCCTATTGATGCCATTTTGCATGATGTAAGTAATTTTATTAGTTTTTAAGGCATTAGCACTTTAGCAGTGCCTAAAGATTGTTGAAAAACTTGAGATAAGATTTTTAGAATTTGATATTGCGTTCTTATTTTTTGTTTTCTGGATATCTCAAGCTATTGGGTGCCTATTGCAGCATTTTCGTCTTGTTTTGGATTCCAGTTGAACTTGTTGAATCTGTAAACAATTTTGCTAACTTGATGATTCTCCAGGTTCTTGATAAGATGCATGCTCGAGCTAGTGGACCACGAGTGTTGTTAACCAGGCAGCCTACTGAAGGGCGAAGTCGCGATGGAGGTTTTTCAACACTATATACTCTGCAGTTTTATTATTATTATGTTGGTTCCCTTGTTTAATATATTCCTTTCCTATAGGTCTGCGTCTTGGTGAAATGGAACGTGACTGTTTGATTGCATATGGTGCAAGCATGCTGATCTTTGAACGTCTACTTCTATCCAGTGATCCATATCAAGTCCAGGTGATTTCCAAGTAGTTTCTGAATTTCTTTTTGGCAGAGACTGGAATTGTGCAAGGAGCATAACTGCTCATGCTGTTGTATTAGGATCAGTAAGATTACGGAACCTTCCTGTTCTTGCTACTCAGTAGATAATCATTGTTCAGTGGGTAAACAGGTCTTAAGGCTGGTAGTATTTTATATAGCTTTTAATCATATACAGTAAAAAAGAGTAAATGTTATATCGGGTGGCTAAGCATTTAAGCTTCTCTCTTCAGGAAAATGAACTGATAAATCAAGTGTTCTTCTGTTAATGGTTGAGTATTTCAAAAGAGTTAACATATCCCTTGGCAACATAGTACAATATTTAGTTTAGTTTCAGCGCCAACATCAAGCACTTAAATGTCTTTGGGCTTACCTTGTTTATGGATTTGAATGTTGGGGCAGGTTTGCAGAAAATGTGGCTTGCTGGGGTACTACAACTATAAACTTAAGACTTCGTACTGTTCAATGTGCAAGAACGGGGAAAATATGGCCAAGATGAGGCTGCCATATGCCTGCAAGCTTTTATTCCAGGTAGAACCCAACTTTCTCAGGATCCTAGCGAAGCTTTGTGTTAATAGTACAGGCTATATTATAATTGGTCCACATGCCATTTACAGTTGATCTCATGTGCTCCTCTTATTTGGTTCCAGGAATTGCAATCAATGAATGTTGTTCCACGATTGAAGCTAACCGAAGGATAGCTTGAGATTGTGAATCGATGATGGTTTATGGAGCTGGTTGCCAAGCTGGATAGTTAAAGGCTTGGTTGATGTCCATTTTCTTGGCGGAGTGGATTGCTGCGGTGTACAAGGAAGGTTTCGCAGCAACAAGGAAGGCTGCACAATGCATCCTTGTGCTCTTATTATCAAGAGCATGCAAGGCCCTGGGACTGCTTGTCTGGTTTATTAACTATCCATATATATAAAGTGAGATGACCGCCTGTTGGAACAAGCGCATGTATATCATGTCATGTACTAGTAGTATCTTAGTTCCATATTAATAATTGCAAGTATGCTGATACTGGATCTGAAACACATCATAGTAGGGAGATGATGGCTAGGGAGATGACCGCCTGCTGGAACAGGAGTTTGCTCTCTGCCTTGAAGGGTGGCTCTAAGCCCTGCTCCTTGAATTCATCCTCACAGGTGACAGGCGCATCGGTGGCGGCGCTCATGGATGTCTTGGCATCGCCGTACCTTCTCTCGTCTATGGCTGCGATGGAGGTGTCGAGGTCGTAGAGCGAGTTATGGTACACTCCAGCGCATGCCTCCAGGCAGGACCTCCTTGGGGACCATGGCCTCTCCTTCCTGCTCAGCTCGGCCATCCTGGTCTCCATGGTCACCGCACCCGACCTCACCAGCCTGGCTGAAACCATGGCGAGCCCGTGGAGGTCTTCCTGGCTGCTGCTCTCTGAAAGAGACGAGACGCAGAGGGTGTAGTTCACCTTTGGGTCGCTCTTGCTGCATCTCTCGCAGGTATCGGTTACGATATCCAACGACTCGCAGGGCATGGGCATCAGGATCAGCAGCAACACCAAGATGATACAGCAGGGATGGTATGTGATGTATGAAGCTGCCATATTGATTGCTGCTGCTGCTCTTGTTACTCTTGTTTAGTGCGCAGACCCACGTCCATATATAGTGGTGGATGGCTCACGCGCCTGGTGCTTTCTTTTGTCCGAGCCCAGGTGGCTCAAGCGTGTAAGCAAGTCGATCATCAGTCGGATGGCAACTGAATGCCAAGTTTGCTGTATTATATTGTTGTGAAGAAGAAGAAAAGAAATTAATGAAAAAGCCTTTTATTCCTCCTCCTCCTCCTCCTCCTTTCCCCTCATCTATGAGATGAACTACAACACATATTTAATCAACACACGCACGCACACGGAAAATAGTAAAAGAAAAATCCATCCGATCAAGGCCATCTGAAATCAAATCAAAACATGGAAATACAAACAGCAGATGCAGATTTGAATATGGTCGGTCGATCATGCGGCGGCGTGCGTGAATCCGAGGGCGATGTGCGCCATCCGCCCGTACTCCCTGTCGTGCTCCGCGACGGGGATGCCTGCAGCGTTCTCCTGGCCCTTCCACGCGTCCTCGCAGCTCTCGGAGGCGCCCAGCGCCGCGGACAGCTGCTCCATGGCCTTGCCGTAGATCTGCGCCTTGAGGTTGTCCAGCGCGTCGCGGAGGAGGTCGGCGGCGGCGCCGTACAGCTCCAGGCAGTGGTTGTAGCGGGCGCGCGCGTGCGGCGACTCCTCCAGCTCCGACAGGTCCTCGATCTTCGACTCCGTGCTGGCGGCGTGGTCCACGGCCATCCTCGTCGCCAGCACCGCCAGCCCGTGCATGCTGCCGGCCTCCGCCTCCTTGCTCCGGGGGTCCGCCCCCAGCGACGCCACGCAGTGGTCGTAGGCCACGCCGGCGTGGGTCTCCGACGCACCGCGGCACGCCGCCTCCACGCTCACCGGCTCAGCGCACGACGACGACGACGACTCCTCCTCTGCTGGCACCAACTCCATCTCCATCTCCGCCGCCCGCGCCACCGGTGCAATGCTTACCACCAAGAGGAGGAGGAGCAGGCAGAGCGGCGATGTGAACCCACTCATCATCTCCGCCATTGCTATGTATCCTTTTGCCTTGTCGATCCTTGTCGCTGCTAATCAGTAACAACTAAATGATGTCTCGATCTTCTTCTTGTACTATATATACACGTACGTCGCAGAGGAAGGAAGGAAGGATGGATGGATCGGCGGCAGGCAAGGGAGGAGGAAGGGTCGCTATTTATCCAAGAAAGACGCTCGGAGGAGATGGATCGGAGACCTCTTCTTCTTCTCCCGCCGCCTCATGGATCGATGCCTCTATTAGCATGCAGCAGGTAGGCCGATCGAGAGGCCTCAGCTCCATCGTTGAATGCTTCAGCATGCATGCACGCATGCATCTATCCATGGATCCACCGCCACCACTGCTACTCTGCTAGCCGCCTAAGACGACACTGCTATTTTAGTACAGTGCAAGGTCGTCTTCTAGAGTAAGAGTGCTTCCTTTTTCCTTTCTTTCTTTGGGTTTCCATTAACACATGGCATCCGTCAGATGCACTGATGAATTGCATATCTGTACGTCATGCATGATCAATCAGCCGAATTCGATAAATGATCATCAAATAATTAACCACCTTGAGGCCGGACCTTTTCCTTAATCTAAAAATAATTAACCACCAGGTGCCACAGTAGGAAAGAATATCACTTTTTCATGAGTCATAATAATAGAGATCGAATTGCAAGGACTATGGCATGGAATAAAGTCCACAGAACTATAGATCCTCCCTGCACTATCTACAAGTCCACCATTTTTTAAGCATGTATGCAGCTGCAGGTACTGTAGATCGAGCGGCTAGATGCTAGCAGCCTAGCTAGTGCTCGATTAATTGGGAAAACAGCATATGCTCATCGAATTTCCCTTTTCTTGTCAGGACCCATCATATCAGACCATGCTCAGATTAAAGAGAGCTCATCAGCACCGCTAACAGGTGCCAAGAGAACCAGCATCCTCTGTAAGTTATTGCTTTGACAATTTTGATCATTTAAGAACATACTAATAATAAGACCAGAATGCTATATATATATATAGAATTTCATTTGATAATAATAAACCTAATTAAGGACCAAGAGTCCAAGAAAGATACTGTAAGTTATTGCTATGTTCAATTTTGATTTGAAATCTCCAAATTTTGGCTTATTTCTTCATATATAGGAATGAGCAGTAGTCTGCACATGGTGTTCTATGTATATCCATATACTACTAGGAAAAATGAGGAGAAAAGCTATGAATATTCTGAGATACAGTGGTGCATACTGTATACACATATCTATAGATATCCCTCCCAATTATGATTTCTCTGCTTGTTGCTCCTCCTTGTCGGCCTCTTCTTCATCCACTTGTTTGTTATCTGTACAACATGCCAACGCATCCTTCTTCTTTCCCCACAGCAAAAGGTAAAGCCCAAATATCATCAGCACCGAACCTAGAATGCTGTTTTTTGAACCCAAAACACAAATTATATGTCAGTCACATATCCATATGAATAATCGGTACATACAACTGAGATATAATGATTATTGAACAGGAAAAGAGTATCTTAGTCACCTGCCAAGATAGATCTGCTCGTGGAGGAAGAAGAAATCGATGATGGCTACCATGATCTGAATGATGGGGATGAAGGCTGCAGTGAAAACTGGACCCCTCTTGTGGACACACCAGGTCATTATCAGGAAGCCTGCTGCGGATGCCACGATGCCCTAACACCAAATGCAACCAAGTATTATATACCTGTAGTGTTTCGAAGAGAGGTTGATTTCTTTGGTGAACATCCTGCATAATCCATACCAGGTACCAGGTATATTTCTCTACAATATATCTATCCTTGAAATATAATCTGACAGTCGATCTGGCCATGCATGGAAGATTTGTGCCAGAAAATTGGATAATGCCTAACACAAGCGCGGATATGGAGCGAGTGGTGGACAGTTTTGAGCTTATTGGGTTGCAATATCGAGTTTTGTTTTTTTAAAAAAATGGTCAGTGGAAGTTACTAAGGACAAAAGGTTTCACTAGTGTTTTCTCCTTTTGGGCAAACTGCGCTCAGACTAAATATGCTATCATTTCTTCGTTGCTGCAATTGCCGCTTTCCGAAAGCTACTTTGACACGCGTTGCTAGTATGGACTTTTTCCTTGCATGGCCATCGTGTCATCCATGAATAGTTAGGGATAATAACTGGAGCCTTTTCATGCCTAAGCAAGCAGTGTAAACTGTAAAGTTGAGATGGTAATGGTATCTTACTGAATACAAGATTGTGAGGATCTCCAGCCTCCTTGTCACAATCCACACTGATGAGTGCCTCTCCATCGTCACCGTCAGTGCTCCGGCCTGCAGTGTGCTGATGAAGAACATGATGGCGGTGCTGGAGTAGAGCGCCGGGTACTTCTTTGTCAGCCGGCTTTGCAGCAGCAGCCAAAAGGAGAAGAACAGGCAGTTTGCCAGCAATGATACAGTTCCCAGCATCCAGCTCTTCTTGTCAATACCTACTTGAGAGGAAGCTGCATGGTGAGATGAGCTCAGTGCAGCAGCGGTGCTCTGTTGTGTCACGGCAACACCCTTGTAGAGACTTAGTAGAAGCACCCCTCCGAACGACATGAGCGTCCCGATGATCTTTGCAGATCCTGCTTTGCTCTTCATGTTGAGTGATTCCACCCGCAGAGCTATGGCGATCAAGAAGGTGAGGACTGGAGCCAAGTTGGCGAATGTTATGGCGAACGTCGCAGTCGTGAACTTGAGCCCGTAGAAGAAGGTGTACTGTGAGAGCGCAGCGCTGCACATCAAGCACACACGTGCCAGGTGAGGTCAATGTATGTTTTATGTGTTGAAAGAAAAAGAAAAAAGCCGATGTGTGTTCATGTGTCGTACCCAAGCGCTGCACTGAAGAAGTGGTACACAAAGATCTCTGCCGTGAGCTTCGGCCTTGTGTTCCTGGAATGAAAAAGAAGACGAAGCAGATTACTAGCAGATATAGCATGATCAGTTAGTTAGTACCTGAATCAATGCATTGCAATCCACCATGCAGAATCTTCAGGTACCGTTCTTTGAAGTAGGCTATGGGAGCTAGGAAGACGGTTGCCACCAACTGCCGAAGAGTGATGAGGACCAGGCTGTTGAGCCCTTGTTGGAGCGCCTCCTTCACCAACGCTGTCATCACAGCAGAGATGAGGTTGAAGACCAGCATTGCCATCACCGGCCTCCACTCATCCAGGTGTGCCATTCCCCACATTGTTGTGACCCTGTCAATGAATGTGTACCAAGATGCTCTAGCTAGGTTCATATGCCAAAGATCTAGTCAGGGACCATATATAGGGCTGCCCTTCCACTAGCCGATGTCCCGGAAATGCGACGGCTCTCATTCATTACGAGGGGGACAAAAGAAAGGGGCAAGTGCTGCGAGCATACTACCTTCCTTGCTGCTCTCCAGCTGAAAGTTAACAGTGAAAATGCATATATTCATCTGCAAATCGCAAGATCAAATTGCAACACAAATGTGGATTATAAAATCATGATTCAGCCTCAGCACTGACGTTTCCCTTTTTTTAGTGACCCAAATAAGATGCCAATAAAGTGCAGAAAAGCTGGATGCACTCAGCATATAAAATTCCCAAGAAAGCTCTTTGCACCATCAGCTGGTAGTGAATTGTCTGGTCAACTCCGTTTCCTCACCCACACTTTTCTTTTCTTGGATTCGAATTATCTTTGTTTCTGTTTCCTTCACAAACATTCAGTCCATCCATCTACCAGCCATCAGGTACAAATTCTATTCAGCACTACAGCCAGCCAGCAGAATGCATGCATCGCTGTCAACCTTAACCGTGGTAGATTATATTAAACATAAATAAAAGGCTTGCATCCAACAAGATGGGCGACACATACACAGATTGGACGAGGACAAGAAAATCAGATGGGCAGGTAATAGGGTCCAACATCAAACTCTTTATCAACCAGGAACGGAGGAGATATGCAGGGAACATGAATGAACACAAAAATACTCTCACAAACAATGTCGATAGCATAGAAGCACCCCTCCAATTACATAGCATCCTAAAACAGTACAAACTGATGAACTTGTGAAGTTTGCAACTGAGTGATCCAAAACTTGTGAAGTTCGCAACTGACTGATCCAATAACACAGCACAAAAAGGATGACCCCAACTCTCTCTAACACAGCTTTCCCTAGCAGCTACAAAGAGCTCCTTACTCCTCAGCGATGGGACCCTTGTCACTCACATAGATACCATCCAAGAACTTCCTGATATCCTTGTTCTTCACGTGGCATTTCTGTTTACAACCAAAACAACAACTCAGTTTAGGATGGTAGATCAGGAGAACTGGTAGGATGCAGGTTCACTAACAAGATCATGGTCACACTTGCAGTTTGTAATGCAACGAGATTGCAATGTCCCGAGAATCAGGCCAAGCTACTAGATTGAATATACACTTTGTTATCATATTGGACTGAAATACCAATATTCAGTGGGACAGCACCATGCTTGATTTATTAACGAACATAGAACATTGGAACCTATCACTGAGTAATATCCTATAATTTTAAGGTGTTAACAATATGATAAAGAGTGAGTGGCTGAAGTTAACAGGTCAAAGGGCTAAATTAGTGTACATTTACACAATTCAATGCTGTAAAATCAGAGATGCAAGGACTCCAACCTGATTTATCAGAGCAGCAGAGCGAGAGACAAGCTCGATATCATTGCCATCAAGAATGAGCTCATCCTTGACCTTCTCAGAACGCAGGATGGTCACACCTTCAAGCATGTCAACCTTCCTCACCTGCAGTGAGCAGGATTCACATCATGTTAAAATAACAGCAGCATCATACAAGTGATCCATCCCCCACTCGATTGAGCCTAATTTGGACATGGGTAAATCGAGACCCTTGAGAATTACAGGCTATAGCTATAGCATTATTACTACATAAGGAACCATCCACATCTCAAAACTGAGATCGTCAATTCACTCATGGGTAGGTATGATTGTAAAGGTAAAGTCTTAATAATATAAGCAGTGAAATGAAAGAAAAATGGGTGGCATACCTTCTTCTCTCCGAGGAAGTTCCTGATCTCGATGGCGGTGTTGGCGTTGGTGATGGATGCGTTGATGGGGAAGTGAGCGTAGACGAACCTCATCTTGTAGCGGTATCCCTTGGTGACCCCGGTGATGAGGTTCTGGACGTGGGAGATGGCGGTGCGGATGGCGGCCATGGTGCGTCGGGTGCCGAACCAGGCGTCGACCTTGAGCTTGCGGCCGCCCTCCTGCAGCTGGAAGTCGAGGTTGAGGTGCTTGAAGTTGCGGGTGAGCTTGCCCCGCGGCCCCTCCACCGTGACCACCTTGGCCGCCACCTTGACGGTGACCTCCTCGGGGATGTCCATCGTCTCGGAGGCTAGGATGGTCTTCATCTTGGTCTGTGGCTGCGGCTGCGCGGGAGGCTTCGGCGGCGGCGACTATGGAGGCTTCGGCGGCGGCGGCGGGGAGGTCGCGAGGGAGACGAGCGCGGTTTTTTATGGGAGGGCCGAGGGCGGCAGCGTGCCCTAGTAGGGTGGTGGGGTGGGCTGATCGGATGGGATCCTGGGCTGGGCTGGGCTGATGTTAATTTTAAGTGGGCCATCGTTTCACATGCGTGCGATACAGCCCATTTTTAACTCCAAATGGGCTGTCGTTGCAAGCCATGGGGAGGGAGAAAAAGGAACGGAAATCAACTCCAAATCCAAAAATCAGGTCAAGCTAATGCTAATGCTAATGCTAATCCCCAAAAAAAGCTAATGCTAATGCTAGCAGCAAGTCGGGATGATCTTGTGACCAATAATAAATAAACAAACAAATGAAAAATTGGAGAGCTAAAGCATCTGAGTAAACTCCTGCTGCTGAGAGCAAAGAAAGGGAAGAAGAGAAGAGGAGGGGATAACGAATAGTAGTTTTTTTCATATAATAGTCATATATATTGCTGTTCCTGCTCTCATGTATCTGCTGCCCTTCCACTATTAAGCGGGCCCAACATTCAGAGCAACAGGGGAAGGCAAAAGAGTAGGCATGCATTTGTTTTTCGTCCAAAAAAAGATAACCATGCTCTCCTGAGCACGTTCTCGAAAAAAAAATGAAATGGCACTGTACAGCAAGTTGAGTTCACCTGAGCTCATCAGGGTGCATCTCAATCAATAGACTGACCGGCTACTGGATACATACATACATGCATACATACATACATACATACAAGACATACAAGACGCATGCAATGCAACAAGCCAGCAGGCAAATTGATCATGGAGCTTAATTAATTAGCTTGCACAACAAAATGATGGATGTAGTATTGACATGATGACGCCTGTATGTAGCTAGTATGAATGGGATTCGTTCGATGCATGGATCCATCATCAGTAGACTTCGACGTTCCATTGCTCGCCCTTCTTGAGCTTCTTCTTGTACTCAAACCAGTCGATCCCGTCCTTCGCTGCGAGGTCGGTCATGATTTCGTCGATGCCCTTCTCCATGCCCTTGAGCCCGCACATGTAGACGTAGGTGTTGTCCTTCTTGAGAAGCTCCCACAGCTCCTCCTTGTACTCCGCCATCCGCGTCTGGATGTACATCTTCTCCCCGGCCGCGTTCGTCTGCTCCCGGCTCACCGCAAAGTCCAGCCGGAAGTTGTGCGGAGCAATCTCCTTCATCTTCTCCAGCTCCTCCTTGTACAGCAGGGTGTCGCTTGTCGGAACTCCCAAGAACAGCCAAGCAAGCCCGGTGTACTGCATATACGGATATCAGTATGTTCATTCATTGGAACATATGGTTGGTTCATATGGTTGGAGCACCAACTAACCTTGTAGTCGTCGTGCTCCTCGAAGAACATCTTCCACAAGAAGGAGCGGAAGGGAGCGATACCGGTACCCGTCGCGAGCTGCAAATTATAATGACAATATGCATCAGTATCAGGACATGTTTAATTAAATCAGTTCTCTTCCGATCCAATGCAATTTCGATCACCATGATGATCGTTGCGTTGGGGTCTTTGGGCATGAGCATCTCCTTGCCGACTGGCCCTGTGATCTTCACCTCAGAGCCGGGCTTCAGGTCGCATAGGAAGTTTGAGCAGACTCCTTTGACGATCTCCCCTTGATCGTTGGTGTACACCAGCCTCTTGACGCACAGCGACACCTGCGTACAGTACATAGCAGATATTGATATTGTAACTCCGATCCGATCCGATCCTTTGGCAATGAAGAAGAAACAACAAGGAATTGAAACAACTCACGGTCTTGGAGTCGCCAAAGTCCCCGATAGCGCTGCTGGCGATGGAGTAGAGCCTGACCTTGTGCGGCTTGCCGTTCTTGTCGACGCCGTCGGCGATGACGCCGATGGACTGCCCCTCCCTGTAGGGTAACTCACCTTCAGTGCTGAAGACCATGTGCCACGTCTCCCCCGGCGCGTTGTCGCCGGTGATCCTGGTGTTGAGCAGGCACCTCCCCACGTAGGGCTCCACGGGCTTGTACTTGTTGGTCACCACCCCCTCGTCCTGCTTCTTGGAGATCTTGGCCTTCTTCACCGGCGCCGCCGCCGCCTCCGCGGTCTCCGTCGTCGACACCTGCACCCGCATCGCCCGGCCGGCGGCGCTGCGCCGCGGGTACGCCAGGAAGTGGCTGCATGACGACGGGGACAGCGCGGCGGCGGCATTGGCCTTGGCAGGGGAGGACGACAGAGAGACGGCCGCGGCGGTCATGGCGGCCATGGCGTGGCCGCAGAGATAGGATGGGATGGAGGAAGACGAGAGGAGGGGAGTGGATTGGGTTTGTATTGCTTGCTTTGCGGGTAAGCAGATGAGTGGAAGAGAGACGAGGACACGAGGTGAGGAGCAAGTGGTGCCCGTCGCCTCTCGCCTTCTCTGCCTCCAGTCAAGCCAGTCAACTGTACTCTGTTACCTGGGGGCAAAGGAAGCCACGTCAGCAAAGAACGCTCCAGCGTGTAGCTTCTTGGCCTGTTGCCCTTTTTGGCTTTGCACCAAACGTGAAAAACTAAAGCCAATTTCCGATGGATATCCAAATGCATGATCGAGTAATACAATATAATAGAATTATAGTATCTGCTTGCGTCGTTGCGTTGCGTGTATGGAGGAGAGCATCAGATTTGCAGGGCACCCGCGAAAAGCTATCGCTAACGACCGTTGCATTACATTGACAATATATCCTCCATCAGATTTGCTTTTTAACTTTGTTGTTGGATCACGCTTTTAGTTCTGAGAGGTGCTGTGTGATGTTCTTCTTTAACATCTGATGCCTCGACACGACTCCATGCCGATAGATCTCATCTCATACCGATATAGATTCCTACGTCGTTTCTTGTGTGTGTGTATTATTACTCTCTCCGTTCCAAATTACACTTAATAGTACAATGCAAGATTATTAATTAAGAAAATTGTATATATAAAGAAGAAAATTGCAATAAGCTTAGCTTTTCCAAAGCATCCCCTTTGTCCTCTTAAATTTTAGCATAAAGTTACACGCACAAAATTCTCCGATTTGATTCTTTTGCCTTCCGTTTCAATGGTCTACAAAAATATCCCTCCCTGGGTCAGGTCAGCTGCAAACATATATTATCTTAATCGATGGTATTGTTCTTGACTTGAGTGCGCATAAAGCAAAGTAGCCATTTGGCCGGCCTGCTTACTTGCTGAATATATAAATAGCCTCCTGCCTGCGCATGGCCCTGCAGAGATCGATCGAGATGGGCCGTTATGCTTGGGGTGATTGTAAGCCCACGGCAACAATGCTGGCGGTTGTCGTCGTCTTCGCCGTGCTCAACACGCTCACAAAGATGGCCTTCAACCAAGGGATGCACACCACTGTGCTCATCACACTTCGCCAGCTCACTGCCTTCCTCTTCCTCGCCCCCATCGCCTACTTCCGAGAGAGGTATGCCTCTGTGCATCTGATTACTAATCGCTGGCTAGCTGTTTCAATTTATGAATTATGATCGATGATGATAGGAAGACAAGGCCTAAGCTGACACTGGAGGTCTTTGTGTATCTCTTCTTCAGTGCAGTGCTTGGGTAAGTAAAAGTTCCCGGCCCATCACTGCTCATATATGCTTCCTGTGTTGTGCTAATCGATCGGCCTTCCTTGTTCTATGCATGTATAGCGCCTCACTTACCCAATGGCTATTCTTCGTGGGGCTACGGTACACTACAGCAACATTTGCATGTGCCTTCATCAACATGACTCCCATGTTCACTTTCCTTGTGGCACTTCCTTTTGGGTAATCCTTCACTACTACAGTAGTTTTTTTTTTACTTCCTACTATACACCATGCATGTTAGTTGCTGTAACTAGTTAACGACTAGTGCAGGATGGAAAAACTAGACCTCAAGACTGGAGCCGGCATAGCAAAGGTGATTGGCACAACAGTAGGGTTCACAGGGGCAATCATCCTTGCACTGTACCAAGGCCCATCACTCACCAAACCCCAGCAACCAATGGAGCTCTCCACTATGGGTGTGGGCCATGGTCATGGTGCACATACATGGGTGACTGGGTCTGTGGCCCTACTTGCTGGCGCAGCATGTTGGTCCTTTTGGTTCATCCTCCAGTCAAGGCTGGGGAAGAAGTACCCAGCACTCTACTCTGGAAATGCCTTGATGTTCTTGCTCAGCTTCCTTCAGATGGCTGCTGTGGGGCTGGCTACAGAGAGGGACCTGTCAGTCTGGATCCTCAGAACCAAGCTTCAGATCATCACTGTGCTCTTTGTGGTAATAATTGGTTTTATTATTTAGTATATAAGGGGGAAATTACATTTCTTGGTTAAAAATTTGCCATTGCGTTCTCTTAGGGAATAATGGGCTCTGGAATTGGCTTTCTGGCCATGTCTTGGTGCATTGAGCAGAGAGGTCCAGTGTTCACGACTGCATTCACACCTCTGATACAACTTATAGCAGGTGCTATCAACATCGTCGCTCTGCATGAGCAGCTCCATGTTGGAAGGTAGACATCACCCTCATCTACTCCATCTGCAAATTAAAATCTGTTTCAATTTCAACATCACAGCTGGATTGTTCATTCCTCTGAAGCTAAAAAAAAAAGAGTAAATAATATGGTGTGCTTTGATTCTCCAGCGCCCTGGGCTCTGCTCTTGTAATTGCCGGGTTGTACTTCGTCCTCTGGGCAAAGACCAAAGAGGCATCAGATTCAGATGCTGCTCCATCCAGCAATGTACCGATGCCGGAACAAAAATCCAAGCAAGCAACACAACAACCAGAGGATGTATGATAGATAATCGTGCATAATGGAAATGGATACAAGAGATCTCAGAAAAAGTACTATTTTGTTCGATTTACTCCGTTTCCGGAAACAAGAGAAATCAGTTTACTTTTATTCTCGAGAAGAGAGACAAGTCAAGGTCTGCTTGTATGTGCTACAAACAGGTCTGTTGTCAAGTAAAATCCAAAAGACCTGAGTATCCATTGGGTCTGTAGTCCGGAACAACATACAACCATTGGATCTGTTGTACACCTTCCATGCGCCCTTTTTATCCCGGTTAATATTTAGCCTGTGACTAAAGGTTCACCAATCAGAACTAAAGCTCAAACACAGGGGGGCTCACCAACCGGGACTAAAGAGCCCCTCCTTTAGTCCCGATTGTAAACGCTAGTGGAAAAAAAAATACCCTCAACCTTTTATCCCAGTTGGAAACACCAACCGGGACTAAAGACCCCCCTTTAATCTTGGTTGTTGTTACCACCCGAGACTAAAGCTCTTAACCCTTTTATCCCGGTTGATAACACTAACTGGGATTAAAGATCCCCCTTTTATCCCCGACTAGGATAAAAGGGGGTCTTTAATCCCGGTTGGTATTTCCAACCAGGATAAAAGGGTTCCCCACGAGTTAATACAAAAGGATTGCATCCACTATATAGTTAGATGTGCTGTGTAGGTGGGATGGCAAGAAAGTTACGCGCGACGCATGAGGTCGTGGGTTTGAATCCCACGCCTCCCAGGAATTTCTAATATTTTTTTGGCGCAAAATCATTTAGTCCCGATTAGTTTTACCAACCGGGATTAAAGAGGATCTTTAGTCCCGGTTGAGTGACCCGGGATTAAAGACCCCCTTTTTATCTCGATTGCTTTATTCCGGATAGATTTTCGAAAGATTTGCTCCCTACCAAGCGGTAGTATGTAAAGAATGACTCCTAATGCAAGCGCTTTCACGGTGAGCAAACGACTTCTCTATTATGACCCATGGTACTTAAGTTACCTCCTAGAGGTAAGATTTCAAATGAATCTGTGCCACCGAATTTTTTAATCATTTTTAAAAAACAAATACATAAAAATAAGAAAATTTTTCCATACAGCTAAAATACATAGCACCTCTCACCTAAAAAAATACATAGCTCTTGGCAGTCTCACATGCATGTCACATGTTTGCTAAGCTCCACCTTTTCCGTGTCTCCTCCAGTTTATAACTGAAAAAAAAAGGCAGAGGCTGAAATTCATACGTTCCACTCAGATCCTATATAATCTGAACTCCGACTGAAAAAAAAAAAGGCAGAGGCTGAAATTCATACGTTCCACTCAGATCCTATATAATCTGAACTCTGACGATCGAAATGCAAACCCCACATGCACAAGACCTAGTCATATAAGATTATTTTCCATTTGCTCCATATCTGACGACCATGTTTCTCCGTCTCCAACAAACCAACAACTAGCATCCATGCGCATGGTCAACCACACATACATTTCTTCTTCGTCTTGGTAGCGTTTCATTAATCCCTTCCGTCGTCTTAGTTATAGTGTTATGCTTGTCATCATGTTTACTACGAAAAGCAAAAGGTTTTCCTTCTTCCCCTGGTTGATTCCCCAGCTACCTAAAACATGCATGTGGCAAATGGATATGAATAATTACATCAAACCGTTTTCATATTGTTAATTCCAAGTCCACACCAGCCTTCGATCCAACACAGAGGGATAATTAAACATCAGTAAGGTAAATTCCCTCAGATTGTTTGGTCAAATTTTTTGATTGATTTAATTCATTCCCAGCTGCTTCTGGACTTATTGCTTCTGGATTTAATTCATATATAGGTAAATCAATAGAGATAGCTAGGAACTGGGCAAGGCGGTGATGAGTGGTGAGGTATTGGATTATACTGGTTGTGGTTGATCATCGATCTGAGGCGGACAATGCCAGCAGCATCAACATCCATGGTAATAGATTCATGGGGATCAAATACTAAAAGCATCCAATTCATAAGTGCATATGTAATCGCTCTTTTCCCCATTTGCATTGCATGCATGTAAGTATATATAACAAAATGATCTTGGGATGCAGGATCCAGTGAGAAGGCTGATAATAATAGGCAAGTGCTGTTAATAATATTCATACTAGCAGTTGAAATAAAATAATGTTGTGTGGAGTGTGTTCACTCATAGGCAAGATTTGTCAACATCATTATATGCATGATTTGTACATGTTAATATCTAGGTGATGGTTGAGCAATGTATACGCCACTTAATTCTTGCTCTTGACCGCGTGCATATATGACCTAGCTAACAAAAGATGCGCAGCCTAACTGAAGTTTGAAATTTAAGGCCTGGATGCGCTTAGTTGTTGTTCATTCTCCGTTGGTAGTGTTTGAACTGTCTAACTAGCTCACTAGGTAGTAAATAAAGTACCAATGCAAGCTAGCTAGCTAGGTGCGTGATATAATATAATCTTTGGTCCTTCATGCGTATTCTCATCATATATTAAATCATGCAACAAGTACTTGCCTATCTAAATATATATATACTAATTATTAACATGCATCGGTTGTCTTGATCGATCAATCGATCTGTTGTGAAATTAACTTGCGTCCACCATACTGGAACAGCTATTGGGAGGGATAGCTTTTTGAATGACTAGCTGGTGACTTATATACTAGCTCTTTTTGACATGCTTTGCTTGCTGTATATGTTGTCCACCCTAACCAAACTCTGCCGGTGCTCACTAACTCACTCCCATCCTGCCCATTGCATAGATGATATGATGCAACGACTTATATAAATTGATTCAAGATACAACGGACAAGAAAGGAAAGCAGATAGAGAGTTTTCCCTCCTCCTCCTCCTCCTCCTCCTGTTGCTGCTTGAATGATAATAGGCACGGATTGGCCAGGCAACAATCCAACTGTTTCATAATACGTATATATAATAGACGGATTTGCTATCAACGAGGAAAGCAGATAGAGAGTTTTCCCTCCTCCTCCTCCTACTAGTATAGGGTATACAGACATGGCTTAATAAGACTGCCCTGCACTTACGCAAGTGCTATTCAGGTATACTAGCTAGGCAAGCTGTCACTGATCGAATTGGACTAGTAGCCATTGCATTATATTGCGTCCATCGTATGTATCCACCATGCGCGATAGGCAGTTGAGCTAGCTATATATATATGGGCATCGATCATCTGCCGCCTGGGCTGCAGGGATACATACCTTCTTCTTCTTCAGAGGTGGAGGAGGAGGCGGTGGTGATCAGCATGGCCACCGTGGAGGAGGGTGAGAAGAAGACGCCGACGCCGACGATGGCTTCGTCGTCGTGGTCCATGGAGGCGGTGATGCTGCCGGCGAGCATGGTGCTGGTGCAGGCCTTCACCATGGGCGCCCTCCTCCTCTCCAAGCTCGCGCTCAACGTCGGCATGGAGCCCTTCGTCCTCCTCGCCTACCGCAACCTCATCGGCGCCATCATCGTCGCTCCCTTCGCCTTCTACTTCGACAGGTACGCTAGCTCCAACTGTGTGCAACTTATTATTACTAACTTCAATTCATGCATGCTCATAGTACTATGCTTTGGATCCTATGCTTATATATGTGTGTAAGTTTGCTCTAGTTCATGTTAATAGTTTTTTCAAACATACCACTGCAAGAGCAATTACAATCTTCCACGCACAGAAGTTTCTATTTTGAAATGGACAGTAGTTTGTAGTCTTATGTTAGTTATCTACTACCATCACTGTTGGTAATAATACTATATATGTTGCTGCCAATTTGTTAAAACTGGTTGTAAAAACAAGAAATGAATACTTGAAAACTATCGGCCACTAAAAAAAAGATTATGAGGACCCTTGTATTGTACTCCCAGTACAGTATGTGTGTGCATACTATATATGATAACATGCATGATGCATTGCATCGGCCAACCGACCAGGGGTTGCATCACCGTTGTGCTATGCCGGCGCAGTTGCGTTTGCGTCTGCTGCCTGCTTTGTTATGAAAATGCATAGCGCACTGCATGCCTTGTCTTGAGAAGCAAAATGGAAACTGAAACACGTACACATCCTCTATACACATATAGGTTCACGTGCAAATGCCTAAAATATGCCAGACGCTACCATGACTTTTAGCTATTTTCGGAGGGAGGAGAATAACTGATTTGGTTACGTTACGTGAACGTGAGCAATGCAATATAATGCAAGAAGCTAGCTAGTTTCAGGCTTTCAGCATGTGCCTGCTCATATCGATCTGAAGGCAACAAGGCATGGGACAGACCGATGTGCCGTGCTGCCATGGTGCTGTGGTGTAGCGGCAGTTGTGGCATTTGCTTCCTTCATTCGGACGATATGATGGAGACAGAATACAATTGAATCCATAGCTGTTACAGGCAGACAAGGATGCATGCTGTTCCAGATGCTAATCTTGCTTGCCTGCCTGCCTCTAACAAACAACTTGGCTTTATATTGTAATAAATAAAAATCAATACATAACACAAAGCAATATTGCATATGCAGGGGGATGTTGCGCAAGGTGAACCTGCGGGTGTTTGGCTGGCTGTCGATCAGCGCGCTGCTGGGGATCGTGCTGGGGATAGGTCTTTACTACTACGGCCTGCGCGCCACCACCGCCGCCTACTCCGTCAACTTCCTCAACCTCATCCCGATGGTGACCTTCACCATGGCGGTGGTGCTCCGGCAGGAGAAGCTGGCGGGGCGGATGAAGATGGCGGGCACGGCCATCTGCGTGGGCGGCACCATGGTTGCCAGCCTCTACAAGGGCCCCCTGCTGCGCCCGCCGTGGCCCACGCACATGCTCCGGCACCACCCCGCCGCCACCGTGCCCGCGGCCCACCACAACATGGGCCTGGGCACCGTCTACCTCTGCGGCAGCTGCGTGGCCTACGCGCTGTGGTTCATCGTGCAGGCCCGGGTGGGCAGGGAGTTCCCCTGCAAGTACCTCTCCACCGTGCTCGCCTGCGTCTCCGGCACCCTGCAGGCGCTGCTCATCGGCGCCGCCGTCACCTTCTTCCAGGCCGGCGGCGGCTCGGCGGCGTCGTGGCGGTTGGGCTGGAACCTGCAGCTCGCGGCCGTCGTGTACATGGGGGCCTTCAACACGGGCGCCACCTTCTGCCTCATGTCCTGGGCCATCGCGCGCCGGGGGCCCATCTACCCGTCCATGTTTAACTCGCTGTCGCTGGTGGCCACCACGGTGCTGGACTCGCTGCTGCTGGGCACCCTCGTCTCCGTCGGCAGCCTGCTGGGTACACTCCTTATCGTCGTCGGCCTCTACGTGTTCCTCCGGGGAAAGGCCACCGAGGTACACCAGCAGCAGCAGCAGCAACCGCCGGCCGCCGGCGACGACCATGGCCCCGCCACCACCACTCGGGGCCAGTTAGATTTGGAAGGTCCAGGGTGAAAATTATAACAAATATGAAATGTTATCAAGAAATATTTAAATGTATCTAAAAGTAATATTCATATCAAATTATTTATACATATTATCTTAAAAGTTTCTTCTAATATTTCTCGATGCAAAGTCACTTACCATAGGGTTGATGTCAATCTCATCCAACAATGTTAGCATCGACGTTGATGTTAACATTTTCTTCCTGATTCCCATTAGTTGGTTCATCCACAACAACTACTGCCAACTCATTTGGTTTCGTCAAAGTGCCTGTATTACTCTCAGGAACTTGATTACTCTTGCAAAATTTATCCATAGCTCCTCTATGTGATTCTATCAACTAGTCCACACGTCTTTTCCTTTTCCTTTTCTCGTTACCTGATTCATATTTTCTAGACAACATGATATCCCACATTGCTGAAATTATTATATATACACAATAGTTGTAAATCAGTTGAGATTAAATAACTTGTGACAGTGAATTAATAATTAATGGTATGGAGAATTGGGGAATTGGCAATCGAATCACCTGATCACAGAAGCGAATTGACGATCTCCTATTTGATCTCCGCCCGTCCGCCGTTCCACCGAGGGGCAGCGGGCGTGCGATGCGAGCGGGAGAGAGGACCAGAGGCAGGATGAGGCGATAGGGAATTAGGGATGAGGGGGTGCGGTAGATGAATTGGGTTCTTTTTTTAACCATGAAGTGGGCCCACCTTAATGTCACCTTTTACTATGAACCATTGTGCGCGGATCAGTAACAAAGGCTATCTTTTTCTAGACCCCCACCTTAGGGCATGTTTGGTTTGAGTTGCTTATTTGGAGTTGCTTATTTTTAGTCTAGCTGTTTGGATACCCTTGCTTATGAGCATTGAATGAGGTGGACATTGTCATATTTGCCCCTTGTGTTGCTACCCCTCTTTGCCTCCCACCCTTCTTCTTTCCTGCACACGACCAAATCGTCAGTGTCTCCCACCCTTCTTCTTTCCTGCACACGACCAAATCCGCAGGGCCGGCGGTGGGCAGGGAGCAGTAGCAGGTGGCCGGCGACGGCGATGGGGTGGGAGCGGTGGGCGAAGGCCGCCGACGGCGGCGGGACGGGAGCGGCGGGCCGGGGCGTGAGCGGCGCGTCGGGACGGGGCTGGAGTGGCGGGCGGAGGCCGCCGGTGGCGAGAGCGGGGGATCGGGCGATGGGAGCGGGGGATCCGGCGATGGGGGAGGGGAGAGAGAGAGAGAGAGAGGAGTAGAGTGCGTTGAATGAGGGTAGGAGGTGTAAAGTACACCTTTTAGTCCCCATAAGCAACCATAAGCAACCCAAGAGTTGCTTATTTGCTTATAATAAGCAACCCCATAAGCAAGAGTGATTGGTTTCATAAGCAACTTATTTGCTTATTTTAAGTTGCTTATGCATAAGCAACTCAAACCAAACAGGCCCTTAATACTATTTGGACTTATCTCTTACCGTTACTACACCCTAACCCCCTCCTGCGGGCCGGCCCTACTGCTTGTGCTAACAACGCCGCCGACGAATGCGTCTAGCTAGCTTACCCATCCATTGGATCATATTATTGATGATGATACATATAGATTTATATATACAGACACACATTCTCGTTGGGAATCTTTATTGTATTAAGCCATGCATGTTGTTTTGTATACTGCTATAACCAATAATGTAGTGCATTATTGTTGCTCATTATTCAGTTTAATTTGCTGTGTACTCTTGTATTGTATTCATGTGTTGCTAGCTTTATAAGCGCAGCAGTGTTCATCCCAAAATGAGATGACGGCATGCAACTTCTAGTTTTATTTGGGTTTTATGCTATTTCCAACCTTTATTCATCTCCTGTAAAAATAAAACGCTTCCGTTCCGTCGGTGGTCCTCCTTGTGGGCCGTGCACTGCAGGCCCGGCCGCGTGGCGGTCCCCACCTCGTTTCCGCTGCTGTCGTGGTCGTCGGGGAGCCCGCCGATCCACGTGTCGGTATCTGGCTGGGTGGTCCCGTCGCACCGTACTCCTGTGGGTCCCGCACGCAAGCAATAGCCTCCTGCCACGTCGGCGCGCCCTGGTGGCATACTGGCATGGGCACGCTTTCCCCTGTTGGTCTCCTACCACGGAGTCTCTCTCCCACCTTTTGGATGCTGCCAATGGCCAGGGTTCGGTTTTTTTTTCCTTTCCTTTTCTATTTCGAGATCGAGGCCAACTTTAGTTAGGGAATCCCGTCAGCAGCCCAGTTCTCAAGTGCCGCTCCCGTCTGTCCCATCCTTATCATCACGTCAACCAATGGCCTAATGACTAATAGCCTAATGTCTCGGATGTTTTCCTTGTTTTTCTTGACCGAAGCTAGCCGTTTCTATAATTTTTTATTTCAGATTCGTTTAATTAGCTGCCTGTTATTGGATACGTCAGATGTTCCCTTATTTTTATACCCACTGTACTCTGAATCTTTTAATTTGCTACAAGCACACATGCTCTTCCTTTTTCCCGTTTGGGATGCAAGTTTATTTCCTCGAGGTAGACGTCTGAGTCGACAGAGAACTCATCCACACAAATAATTCAGATCTCAAAATAAAAAGAAAAAAAGGAATGAGAATGAGTTTAGGGATTATTCATCGAGAACTACTCATTAGGTGCTCACTTGTCTAAACGACAAAAACAGAAGGTTTTATTTCTTAGCAAGCATAGCTTGTGGCCTAGTAATGGAGAGCTCCACGCTATACAACGATCTACAAATTACTTGACTCGATATCCCTTGGGTACAATATGCATGCACACTTAGCTTCTTGAAATTAAGAGCTTCTTGAAAAGAATTAAGAGCTTCTTGAAAAGAATTAAGTGTGGCTGGGCAACAAGGAATTGAAGGAGAATCAAATTAACAAATGAATATAATGATGCTGGGCAAGTACTCTAGCCAGGTAGGCAGATACTACTGTAAATGGGTTGGTGGTGGTGGTAGTGCGGAGCTGGCCAGCCAGGTGTTGCCATTTGTGGTTCCTCCGACCCTTTCCTTTCTAAGTAATAAAAACTGCCCCTTTCCTTCTTTCTCCAGTTTTTTCTCCAAATCGCATCCCTTCCTTGCAAATAAAATCCCCAACGCTACCAGATTAAGCCCGGCCGGCTGGCACTCCCCTCGATTCGCCGCTACCTGCGTCGTACGGCAGATCCATCACCCTTCCATCCCACCCGATGGTGACCACGGCGGCGGCGCCCGACGGAGACGTCGACCAGCGGCAGCAGATCCTGCCGGCGGAAGCCAGCAAAAAGAAGGGCCGCCGCGGCCGACGCGAGATGCGCCGGATCGAGGACACCACCAGCCGCCAGGTCACCTTTTCCAAGCGCCGGAGCGGCCTCCTCAAGAAGGCGTACGAGCTCTCCGTCCTGTGCGACGCCGAGGTCGCGCTCATCGTCTTCTCCCCGCGCGGCCGCCTCTACCAGTTCGCCTCCGCCACCGAGTACGCCCTCCCTCCCTCGCTCGCTCCATTATTCGCCTGCCCTAGCCCTAATGGCATCATCACCCGTTCCGTACGTCCGCTTCCCCATAAATATATAGATTGCTAACATGAGCTTGGGTTGATTCCAAGATTAATCGACCAAGCACAGTACATGAAATAAAATGCATCTGCACACACTGTGAACTGATCAATTATCATGGATATTCTCTCTCCTTTTTCTTTTCCCAAGTACTTTAGATATTATTACATTCCGGTACGGTAGATCCACATACATATTATTTCTTGGACTTTAGATATTATATATTACAGCACTGATATATAGATACATACGCACTGCACAGACTACCGGGAAAAGAGAATCCTGACTTTGAACAATATGATGCTAGCTCCAAAATACCTAGTTGTAGATTTGTTTTCATTTTCTCGCTTGATTTTTCATTTCCCCCATTTTTCAAGCAGGCTTAAAAGGTATATAAGCCTCTCAATACAGTCCCAAGAAACACACCGGCCTCTTCCTGTGTTAACTGTACAACATATATATATTCTCTGAAAAACCTTATGAATTGGATTAGTTAACCTCCATTTCGTTAATTAGTGGCAATCCATGCATGTATCTAACTGTATATACTGCTATGCATATATAAGCATGGAAAAACTTATTTTTCTGGTCACTAGTAGTACATGAAATACAGTGAAGAAACACTGTCTCTCTCTCTCTCTCCTGTCCTTGCTCTCTTTTGCATCATTGTGCAAAGATCCTTTAACTGCAGCACATAATAATTCCACCTCTCAAGAGGAAAAGAATGTATGTAAAACAAAAGGAATAGCCAAGGACGGTGTCCATCAATTATTCACTCCCATAATATGCACTTTGGCATTTTTTTCCCCTAATAGTGCAGAATTCATCAATATGTGTAAATGTATCATTTCCCTTAATTAGATAATGAAGGTTTACCGTATGCTATTTTGTTCTATTTCTTCAAACCACATGCTGTTCACAAATGTATCAAATTAGATAAATGTAAGGTACGAAGGATCAATGGTAATTGACTAACGGTGACCATATATGTGGTCTTATGAAAGCCAAACCAATGAAAACAATAATGGACAATATGCACGACCATTAGCAGCAATAAAACTGAATCTCAGTCAAGTTCAATAAAAAGATTCTAAGGGCTAAGGGAATCTAGTTAGCTAATGTACGTATTCTTGCAAAAAAAAAGAAAAATAAGCAATTAGTATATTTTTATTATATTTTCCAGGATTTTTTGAGAACACGGTGATTTCCTTCAATCATGTTATGGTGAACTCACTATATATTTCAAACACTATTAATGTGCTAATGTGGATTATTTGAGAAAAAGGGGAGCTCTAGGTGGATCTTTATCCATGATTAATTTTTCTTTTTGGTTTACACATGGCAGCCAATGTATGCATGAAAGACAGAAAGTACACGAGGAGTTGATCTGCCAGAGACCAACGTATCTAACTATCTATGGTGCACAAGTCATTAGTAACCCGACTACTGTATATAGGCACAAAAGCATGATAATGCATGCGTTTTAGCCTCTACAAAAATATGCACAATCAGAATTATTTCCCAGTTCTTTGTTTTGAAATTAAAAGAGCTCTTCTAATTAAGGGTTTTGATCCAGCAGGAAAAATATATATATTTTTGTTCGATTAGGGGATATTAAGACATACGAGTTAATAATCTTAGAAAGATAAAATCAAATACTTCCACGGCACCGGGTGAACAAGAAAAATGTTAATCATACTGTGTTGAGATTTTGGTATACAATTGTTTGCTGTGGCCATCCTACTCACCTATATATATAGATGACCTATATGTTTTACACCTAAAAAAATAAAAATAGCTATCCTTAAGGATCATTATGCGTGACTTGCATTGTTCTCTCATATTGTCTGTCTGTGTTCATAAAAAAACTGCTACAGTTAGGATTAGCTTAGTAGCCAGTAACTTAGGCCAACATATGCAGAGGTCATTTGTGAAATTATGTACATACTCAAGTGGTTTCTTTTATATACCATTTTAATTAACTCCTAAGTTTAATTATCTCTTTATTAAAATAGAACTTTTAGAATCCGTACATAGATTGATACCTGATACTAATGTTAGGCAAGACGGATCTCTATAAAATCACATGCGTCATTATGACTTTGTTGACCCTTGTGATATATCATGTATTTGATTCTCTCTTGGCTATATTATATCTTTTGCACAATAAGAGTGTTGGACGATACTTAGCTGAATTATATTGATATTGCCCCATAAATATATGTGTTGTGCATTTTTATATTGAGGTTCTATCATGTAGTATGGATAGAGTGCAATATCTATAGATAAGAGTGTACCATTCTTGAATGAACTCAGAAGTTAGAAACAACATCTCATATCATCTGTTGACTAAATTTGACATAATTATTTTAAGAGACTGAATGAAAGGTGCATATAATGTATTCTCTCAAATTGTGTTTGAAAACTTTTTTGTGTTATTATAAAAAAGCAAGAAAATCAGTGGGATCTTGAATCTTAAATCCGAAACATTTATTTGGTGTGAGGCATGGGCATACACCCCTACCTAGCGTATTTCACCTTCAACTTGAGTCTATTTTTTCAAATCACCTAGTTCCTCTAGTTTGGTCAAGTTTTTATTTATTTATTTGGTTTACCAGAAACATATATATACCTACACGGCTGAAATGTTTATCCATGCACATGACAAGATCATTTTCACCTGAAAATATGATTGGGTCCCTTTGAAGATGGTGTTAGTTTACTGTCAACATATCTACTGAAGTTGTAGCACTGTCATATATACGTACAGACATTTTCTTACAACTCAAGTATAACTCAAAGACGGGAAGGTTAAAACCGTTGGGATGGTGTCTCTTAGATTATTCTTATTTAAATGCGCATGGTTACTGAGTTGTAGGCAAGTGGTGGTATATGGAGCAGTTCTCTTATTGATCCAACCAATGAGAATATCTAGTAACACTTGGAACAATTCTCAGCTTGCAGAATACAATTGATCGCTACCTGAACCACACCAAAGGCACACCTACAAATGAAAAAGTTCATGAACCAGGTGTAGAGGTACACCCAATCCAATCCTTTCCCTCCCTCGTTAAATTATGTTCACATGTCACATCTCATATATATGTTTGTTAGGTTACTTTTATCAGTTGCATCAAATAAATAAACTTTTTTCATCTAATGCATAAATATCCAAAAATGCAAGTATAGATAGATGACTGAGTAAGAAGTATGCACAACATGTAGTATCATGTCATTGCAATCTGCATGCACATTGTCTTCTCCGTGACAATACACACACACACACACATAATTCTCAGTCCTGAATTGATTTGTTCGCGTGTGATGTTTATATGTACACAGAAGTGGAAATATGAGGTTACAACGTTGGGACAGAAGATAGACGCAATTGAGGCATACAGGAGGTGATGACAGCTGGCAGCTCTTGCTTTTAGAAATGAGAAGGAAAATCATATCAAGCTGATGTTAGGAATATCATTGTAAGCAATACAATTCATTGTATGTGTGCAGGAAGCTGCTTGGGGAGAGCCTTGGATCTTGTTCAATTCAGGAGCTACAAGAACTGGAGTTGCAGTTGGAGAAGAGCCTAAGCAGCATCAGGCAAAGGAAGGCAAGGAAAAGCAAAGTTATTTTGCTAGCTAGCTGTTCCTAGCTAGTGCTTGTTGCTGCATATTGCATGATCTAAGTTAATGATACATACAGTCATTACTGATGTCTATTGAAATTTGCTTTATCTATGGATGCTGAGCAGCAAAAGAAGCTGATGGATCAGATTTTGGAGTTGAGGGAGAAGGTATGTATGTATGCTATTGAGCATGTGCATGCACCAAATCCTTGAGATATATACAAAACTAATTAATAAGAAAGTGTTTCTGTATACGCAGGAGCAGAAACTCTCGAAGGAGAATGCGATGCTCCGCGATCAGGTACGTATATAACGAGAGTAATATGAAATAATCGATGTTTAATTCATCGACTATATGTGCGTGCAGAATGTTGTAAGTGCTTTATTGGGAAAAAAGGAAGGTAATTAATTTGTGGCAAATTAAAGTAGTAGGTCATTGACTGATCCATGTACTGCGTATACGTCGTGTGGTTGTACCAGCAGTGTAAAGCCCTGCCTCTGCTGGAGCTGAATGATAAGGGCCGTGTGGATGCTGCTGCTGGTGGCGGCGAAGAAGAAGAGGATGATGTGCGCATGGAGGACGTGGAGACGGAGTTGGCCATCGGAATCGGAAGGAGACGGCCGAGTAATACTAGTGTTGGCGACGATGCATGAGAGCTAGCGCATGATGATGACTAGCATGATCGATGATGATGTATTTATATATGCATGTATGCCCCCGTGCTCTTGGATTAAGATATACATACGTGTTGATAAAGAAGAGGACACGGTCTCTGGTCGATGAATAACATATTTTGCATGCTGGGGATGCATACATATTCTGGTTGCAGTCATTTGTTTATAAACACCTCCTACAAATAATTATTTGGTATCACCTCCTACGTACGCTGGCTGTTTGTTCATGCCTCCAACATCAAGAGGAAACTTTTTGCTAATTAACTTTTACTGCTAAGTTATATTTCTATCTGGGCATAGATAATTATATATTAATGTGCAGCTTTGGTGGTGTTTCCCACCCAGTAGAGCATATTTTTCAAGTGGAATGGAATTACATGAAGGCCCAGTGCGGTGGTGGCGGCAGCCTGCCTGCCTGCCGGGGAAAGGCCCTCTCTCAAAGATAGTGCGGCCCACAAGGCATACGGGGCCCACGGAACAGCGAGTGTGCCATCCATTTGGTTTGGCCACGTGCTGCGGTGGCTTCCCGATCCCGCCATCCCTCACGCGCCCCCCACGTGCCTTGGATGGCCCACTGGCCAGGGACAGCGGCACAAGGGAAAGGGAAAATCCGCCTCGATTTCCTCGACGCCAAGCAACCCCCGTCTCCTTCTTCCCCATCTCTCCTATCTCCTCTCCCTCCGAGTCTGGTGCTCCCCGAGACGACGGATCGCCCGCCCAGATCCCCAGCTCCCTGCACCAAGGAGCCACCGGTCGCTGCTCGATCCACATCCCTCGCCGGCCTCCAAGCAGGTACCGTCTCCTAACTGATTCCGCCTCGTTTCCTCTTTCAATTTCGCCCGGATCTGCTTCTACCTCCATTCGGATCGGAGGCTAGCTCTGCAATTCCACCCTGCGGGGGTTGCCTCGTGTGCCACAGTTTTACTTACCCGAATCGTGTTTCCTTTAATTTAATTCTGCGGTGCAATTGCTTTGGTCAATTGCTGCCCAATTGCTTGATTTGATCCGGCAGGCAGGCGGCCTGTGCCTCAATTCCGTCATCAGGACAAATTGGCCCCTAGGAACGATTAGCAATTCACCTCTCTTTGCCCTAGAAAACATCCCCCCTGCTGAATCTGTTACCAGTCTCAGATCGCTTCCTTTGCAGGACAAAATTCATCTCATGTTGACTGCCTTAATTTAGTTTAGGACCACTCGATTAATATGCTGCACTGGTCCGTGATTTCTAGTCCAGGTACTTGCAAATTCCCGATTACCTTCTTAATAATATTCTCACAAGACCGACCACACAGATGCAAGGTCTAATTTTAGCATTTCACTAGATTTAGCAATTTCCTTCATTCGCAATACTACCGTTTTTTACAAACAATTGGGTCTCTGCTGTAAATAAAATTTACAATTCATGATCTCAACCAAATTAAGCTTATTTCTCCTCTCTTGCCACAGTGAAGGATCCTTATGAGCTGGTTGGCTGGGGCTCTACTCCAATTCTGGTGCTACTAAGATGGGTCAGGACCTGCTCAGCAACAAAGTTGGGACAAGACTAACCGTAGATGAAATAGCAGGCGCCTACCATTTCTCGCTCCTGCTCTCCCCTGTTGTTTCCTTCTGGGATTGCATCTTCCGCAAGATAAGATACTCATTCAGACCTGAGTGGGTGTAGCATCCTGCCCGCGCTCAACCCCCCTCTCTTTTAGCAGTAGCTGGTTTGCAAATAAATAGACGGGTGGGGGCTCTTAGGAAACCACCTAGCAAGGAGTCCAAAACAATGAACTTTGAAGGTTTTGTCTTTCCCTAATTATATATAGTAGCTGGTAGAGGAGTTTAGCTGGGAATAGTAAATAGCAGGCACAGTTGACATGGACAAGGCTATCATGAGCAATCAGGCAGGCAAAGTCTTGAAGAAAGGAAAAAAGAAACAGGCCAAGGATGAACTGGATCGCCAGAAGCAGGCCGAGAAGAAGAGGCGTAGGCTAGAGAAAGCGCTGGCAAACTCGGCTGCCATTATCTCAGAGCTCGAAAAGAAGAAGCAGAAGAAGAAAGAAGAACAGCAAAGGCTGGACGAGGAAGGTGCTGCGATAGCTGAAGCAGTCGCTCTTCATGTTCTCATAGGTGAAGACTCCGATGAACCCTGCCACTTGATGCTAAACAAGCACAGAAGGTGCAACCATTGGGATCCCTCGGCTGGCTTTGAATTCACTGTCGATGCACAAGCCACTGATATTTATCCTTCAGATGGACTGATATGCGCCAGCCATGCCACATTTGCTCCCAAAGGGAGGTGGGCTGATTGGGGGATTGGCCAGCCAATGCCATCTTGGGGAGAAGTGAGGGACCTCCAAGGTCCGTACTATCAAGGAACATTCCATCAGTCAGTTAACTGCCCTGGTTTCATAGCAGCCCAAGCAGTGTCGTCGTTGAAGATCAGAGAAGACTCGTCAGAAATCACCTCTCCAAGCCAAGGAGCAGCGGCTGCAACTGTAGTTAACAGGATGCTTGGTGGCACCAACAGGCTCAACCTTTACAGAGAGATATAAAAATACACTTTGTCATAGGATTGTATATAGTCACCAAACAGAAAGTGTTGACTACGTTGCCTGCAATATATAGTCTTCTGGTTTCCAAAGGAATGGATAGAACATCTTGTTTGCTGTTTTGTGAGTCTAAAAGGATAATTTGTATCAGTTAACATTGGTATTGTAATGAACGTATATGGTTTTGATTCCCGTTGCTTATCTTGCAAAAAGTGTTGAGACTTGGATTGCTGCTGTATATTTTCTCTCTGGTATGCTGTATCCTTCAGTACTCTCGCTGATTGCTTATCTTGGGTATGTTATATGAGCAGGCAGATTTAGGTGTTACATTGCTTCAGGCTTGTCAAAAGATTGCCTGCAGATTTGTGGGCCTGATAATTATTACTATATGTGAAAAATTCCTGTGTACCAATTATCTATCGCTGTATCGTGGCTTATTTGTGAGAATCGGAGTACCAGATCAACTTTTGGAGGAGAAGAGGAAGTTGCTCCCTGAGATGAGATGGCGGTCCAGCGAGCGACAAACAGGAAACCCAAGCTCTGGTCCAGATTGAAGAATTTCCTTGCCAAGCATAGCAAGTTTTCCCGAGTGCAGTTGCACATTCTACATCTGTACCGGGAGCTTGCAATGAAGCAAGCTCATGTCAGCTTTTATCTTGTAGCCTTGTACATGTACTAGGTGGATGTTGAAATGGTGATGTCCCCCTGAGCTCCTTCTCTTCTGCTATTTTGACCTTGAATGATGATGATCCTTCTTCCCTTGTGCCATTCTTGCTGCGGTTTCCTTATTTCTACCTGCTGCAGAGTAGCATGCTGCATTTACCTGTCCTCTTCCTGTCAAGTATTGAGTGTGATGAGGCCGCTCGCAAACGTTGGTGACAGCTGACTGCAGAGGATGCATCGGTGATCTCTCTCGACTCAAAGTCAGAATTGCATGCTATGACTAACTGACTAGTGCCTAGCTAGGGTCCTGGCCTATATATGTATGGGGCAGGCTCCTGCATTATTGGCCCTCCTGTGAACAGTGACTGGTGCATTATTGGTTTTCTTTTCCCATTAGCAGCATTCAGCAATCCATGCATGCTCCCTCCCGTTTTGTACATGCAATGGAGTTGGTTGAAAGAGAGAGGAAAACACACACACATCCATAATAACGACAACAATAGGGTAATTGTAAGCTAAGCCATCTCTACTGCTGAATCCCCCCTTGCAAAGAAAAAACATGGCACATTTTATTGTGGTGTGTAAGGCAATTTGAAATATTAAACTAACTGTATAATTTATATGCGTTATTAAATAAGCTTATAATTGTTAATATCAGTACAAGTATTCGATTGTTTAATAATAGCAGTATTCCTTCCTAGGACAGGACTGCATGCATGACTACTGGAGGGCATGCCCCGCATCACCACTATACTGTTGTAGTAGGCTAGCTAGCTGTATGCTTGCCGTCAGCTCGATGAGCAGTCAGAGATGAGTGAGGTTCCTCCGTTGGATCCGGCCGTATCGATGGCCAGCCTTTCCCCCAGGCCAATAATGCATGGAACAGCGATCCATGCATATATACATGTATGGTTAATTAATTATTACATCATTGCATATCATCCATCGCATATTTATTGGACCCTTTTGGATAGCTGGGGCTGAACTTTAACCCTGTCACATCGGATATTTGATACTAATTAGGAGATTAATTAGGAGTATTAAGTATAAACTAATTACAAAACTAATTATACAGATGGAGGCTAATTTGCGAGATGAATCTATTAAGCCTAATTAGTCCATGATTTGACAATGTGGTGCTACAGTAACCGTTTACTAATGATGGATTAATTAGGCTTAGGACCTGTTTGGATAGCAGTGCTAAACTTTAGCACATTGAGCTGTTTAGATACTGTGCTAAAGTTTAGCACATTTGGTGGAAAATGACAACATTACCCCTCATTTACTCCTCTTAAATTGCAGCGGAAGAGAGAGAGGGGAGCAATGGTGGGAAAAAGTGGAGGGGGGGACCACTTTTAGCACTATTAGCACCCTTTAGCACCCCTTAAGTGTGCCAATGAAAAAGAGTGTGCTAAACTTTAGCACACCACTTTTAGCACACCTGTTTGGATACCCAAGTGCTAAAAGGGTGCTAAAGTTTAGCACCCCGTATCCAAACAGGACTTTAATAGATTCGCCTCGTGAATTAGTCTAGAATTTCTGCAATTAGTTTTATAATTAGCTTATGTTTAATCCTTTTAATTAGCACACATGTTTGGATACCCAAGTGCTAAAAGGTGCTAAAAGTGGGGTGAGTTTAGCACCCCGTATCCAAATATGATATTAATAGATGCGCTTCGTGAATTAGTCCAGGACTTCTACAATTAATTTTATAATTAGTTTATATTTAATCTTTTTAATTAGCATCAAATATTCGATGTAATAAGAGCTAAACTTTCTCAGTAAGTATCCAAACACGCACGCGCAAAGGTGCTGGCTGCTGCTGTTTGCACCGACGACACCTGCTGAGTGGCTGAGTGCTGACAGGCCGGCCGGATCGAAATGTGTGTCCCCTACCCTGCACGGCTGCATGCACAGACAACGGTACTACATGCTCTTGAAAATTAAATCACATTTTTGCAGTGTTGAAGTAATAATTTAATTGTTCTTGCTCGATCCCTTAACTTGTAATCGACTTACTAGTCTTTGCGAGAATATGAAATGTATGCCTGTTTATACAAAGTACATCAAATAATCTTCTGGATAGAGATTGAAACTGATCGATCTATCTATATCTATGGGTCCGTTTGCTTGAGCTTCCTGACATAAAACTGTAAAACTAGCATCGGTTTTTCGGAAAAACTATAAAAAGCTGCAACTCAGTCCTGAAATATCCGCGGCAGTTACGTACTCCCCCGATCTATTGTGCTGTGAAGCCAACGCGTGCAGTGCTGTGTGTCGTATCGTGTCGTGGCTGCTCATCTCCTTGTCAATTATTGTGATGTATCGATGAATTATATATGTATGTATAGTAGTTGATGCATTACGTATATACGTAGACGGTCGTTATGGATTCCGATTCGTCGTAACAATAAACAAGGACCATACATGCATATAAAGCACGACGAATATCCTATAAGCGATGATATATGCATGCATCAACTTGATATTATTAAGAGAGCGTGTGTGTGTATACATAGTATATACCAACGACGACATATACAATATAAAATAATCTGGCTGCAACGAGCAAGCAAAAGGACAAGAAGCTTGCGTTGCATTGCATTGCATTGCTAGGTGGTGATGGGGCCATTGCATGAGCTAGGGTGAATGGGTGATGGAGGCGCGCGACAAGAGGAGAATGGGCAGGCATGTACGTGTGCGGACAATGCAAGTTTGGCCTCTCGTCTCTCACTCTGCGTTTGTGTGGTCCCACGTGTCGGGAGACTAGCAGGCCCCATAGATGGAGAGTGAGACACCGATGGATCTATCGAGAGATATTGAGCATGTGTCATCATGCATGCATGCCTGCCCACCATCACTGCCAAACCAAACCTACCCCTCCCAATTCAATTCCATGGATTCCATGGCCTTGCCCTTGCATTATAATTAAGGATCGGAGGTGAGCATGCATGATGGACGGTTTTGATGCAAATCAGAATGTTTAGACGGTACGTTTTGATGCAAATGATCATGCATATGTAATGCGTGCATGCTATATATCATCCATATGACATCCACTCTAAACACGCGAACAAATTAAACCATATCGATCACACACTCAGATTACAGATACATGTGGTGGGCCCACATATGCATATATACATATATATGAGAGATGGGCCAGGCTAGCTAAGAGGGGGCCCACGGGGGGCGTGGTGGACCAATGCGTGGCGACTTGTAGTGAATGTTTAAATCTGCTTTGGTACGGTGTCCATGAATGCGTTGGCAATTTGTGCGTGACCCGCCATCTCATCAATCTTTTATCTCGTATTATTTCAATTCCTTAGAGGTAGGTTCTGCTGGATCTGCATGCATTCCCGACCAACCACACAGATCCAGCAAAATATGCACAAAATTTGCACAAAAAGATATATAGCATATTGTGTGTGTATAGCAGGATGCATGCATGCAATGGTCCTTCAATTCATTCCAACAACATATGGGACTCACTCACACGTACGTACCAACGAAACACCGATGGCATGTATCATATACGTACATTGGGTACGGTGGGCCCATCCAAAATTCAAGTGCCTCACCCATCCATCTTCTATATACTCATGCATCACACATGACAGGATCTGAGGCCATGGGTACCGCTGCAAGACTTGCAATCCCCCTCGTTTGAAAAGGATAGGCAATTGAGAGAGAATAGGGCGATAGCGATAGACACGTAGCTAGGGATCGATCGAGCGTCGAAGGCGATCGAGGTAGGGCAAGAACACTGAAACATCCACATTTTCGCTTTATGTAAATGCGGAGAACGAACTCAACTTTTTGTACGTGTTGATATGGGTCGAGGAGCTAAGGCGAACCTGCCTTCTTCTCTTTCCAAAATTCAGCATAGTAAATTGAATTTGTGCATTTATAATAGAACATGTTGCTTCTCGATCTCCCTTTACTACCTTGTCCTTGTTCTTCTCCCTCTGTCACAAATTACTATTCATTTTGGATTTTCTAGATACGTAGCTTATGTAACTAGAGATATATTATGTGCAGATACATAGCAAAAACTATGTATCTAGAAAAACCAAAACGAATAGTAATTTAAGATGGAGGGAGGGAGTACTTAGTAAACGGAGCCTAATGCAAATGTTGGGCGATTTTAATGAATTTTGTGTTGAAAAGAGATATGTTAATTTCCCGGCCCGACGGAGACCTAGGAGGGGCAAAGGAGAGAGCAAGGAGGAGAAAAGAGAAGAGGAAGGAGTGGCGTTTGGTTGACAAAAAGATGGGAGGGAGAGGAGCAAGAAAGGAAGAAAACGAGGGGTCCGGACGGAAAACGACGGGATGCTGCGCCTGCCTGCTGGTTGCTGGTGGTCCTTGTGATGGGGGGCCCACAACGTCCTTCGCTGACGTCACACTTTTGGACTGTACTGCTAGTACTGTACAGACCTCTGTCGACGCGTCTCTCTCTCTCTCCCCCTTCTCGTTAAGCTAATAGTCAGCTGGTTTGGTCTAAACACCAAGTAGAACAGTTGAAGACGCAGGATCAGAGAGTCTCGGCCGGCCCTCTAGAATTCTCGCTACTCCAAGTACATCCATGCATGCATCGAGATTCGGTGTTTCAGGGAAGGAATAAGATAATGAGGCCAGATTGATACGGACTCTGCAGGAACGAAATTCTAATCCATTAATCTCCCTCTCCCTCTGTCTGTGTGATTAGCAGTACAATTACAATTACAATTACTACAAGGTTGACAGCTACGTGCGTGTTCACAAGTTTCCACGCAAAGGAAAAATAGGATTTCATTCTGCAGGAAAAATAATGTGCATGGTCAAAGGAGGAGGAGCACCCAAATTTGACCATCGGTCGACAAGCAGGCAAGACTACCCATGCATGCCTAAATTTGTAAGTAATTTGTTAGGACCAGCTTATAATATAGCAATGCCTTTTTTATATATATACATATGTGTGCATCCTCGATGGAAAAAAGAAAATCATACTGCATTCGTACGTAGTAGGCCATAATATACTTACTAGCTTCTTGTGCTAGGTCTCATCTTGTCTCCAGCAATTAATGCACTTCCCCGCTGAGCATTATAATAGTATTGCGCTGAGATTACATTACAAGATGTATTTGGATTTACTAGATTTTTGAAAGATAATTTTGTATAGATTCGCAGTATCTCTTTCTCCGGATATAAAGAGATGCTCCATTTGCAATTCCATCCATGCATACACCTCAACCTAGTAGCTCCATCGGCTGATACTTGTATGAATTTGTTTGTTGCTGCCGCGCTACCGACACAGATATATGATGGTGACTCAATTGCTTATTAATTACTTGTGATGATCGAGGATATCACGATTTGCTGCTGCTGCTGCTGCAATGCGCAAATTTCTCCTTCCTGTTTCGCTGAAAACACTAGCATTTGCATTCGCATTCGTGAGACTTGAGGAGAAATAAACTATTGCCAGGGACGCAGCCGACACATCTTCTGACATTGACTCCAAGGCCTATTTGAAAACCAGGATATGATCTAGGACCTATATGTATATACAATATCAGCTATATATATAATAGTAGTATACGATAATCGACGACTCATACTATCAGACCAGTAAACAAACTGATAATGCATGCAAATGATTCCTTAAACTAAGTAAGCAACCATCTCTCTTACTTGTAGCTAATAAGCTAGATGGCCAGCATCATCATCACCATCTTATATAACAAGTACCGTAGTAGTAGTAGTAACAGTAGTGCTGCTAACATATAAGTAGTAACAGGCCGGAGAGGAGCTAATAACAAGTAGAAACAAAGAAACGGATTAATAAGCAAATTAACAATGCCATTGCCATGGCCGTGCATGCGGCTGCTCGGCCGGGGTTAGAGAGATCCATCGATCCACCTCAGCTAGCTAGCTCTACTCATCCTCATCCTCATGCCCATGGCTCTCCACCTCGTCGTCCTGCTCCTGCTCCTGATCGTCGCCGCCGGCTCTTCGCTTGGCAATGCCATCGTCGTCGTCGTCGTTCCCATCCTCAGCGCCGCCATTGCCATTGCCCTCGTTCTGACGCTCCCTGTCGAACATGAACCCCGGCGGGCCGCCGTGCGCGTCGGGGTACTTGACCACGGCGTCCAGCAGCTCCGAGCTCGCCTTGGCCGCCTCGTCTCCGGCATTGTTGTTGCTGCCGCCGGCTCCGGTGGCTCCGGCGGTGCGCGAGTAGAGGCGGTCCAGCTCGTCGAAGTAGGGGCATGTCTTGGCGTGCGCCGGGCGCTTCTTGCCGCTCTCCTTGGCCTTGCGGAAGTACTTGTTGATGTTCTCCCACTTCTCCTTGCACCGCTTGGCGCTCCGGCCGTAGCCCGCCGCAGCCATGCGCGAGCTCACCTCCTCCCACAGCGGGCCCTTGAGCCCCGGCTCCTGGAACCGCCCCTCCAGCCCCGTCCGCACCCGGATCAGCGCCTCCACCTCGTGCTTCGGCCACCGCGACGTGCTCATCAGATGCAGCGTGTCGCCACCGCCGCCGCCACCCTCGTAGGGCACCAGCTCCTTGCCGGCCGCCGCGTCCTGGCTCATGCTCGTGTCGTCCCCGGACGCCGGCGGGAGGGCGATGGTCTCGCCGGAGATCTTCTCGAGGTAGTTGATGATGGCGGCCTCGCGCGCGGCGGCGCTGGCGCGGTCCTGCGCGCGCGCGGTGGCCTCGCGGGCGAACTTGTCGGCCTCCTGCCGGCGCCACGCCTCGTCGCGGGCGGCGCGCTCCCGCTCGCGGCGCTCCATGGCGTCCAGGAACTGGCGGTGGAGGCTCTCCTGGTGCTCCATCAGCCGCTGCACCAGCCGCTCGAAGAAGGACGCCGACGCGCTCAGCTGCTCCTGCCGCCGCCGCTTCCGCTTGCGCCGCGACGCGTCCGCCGGCGGCTGCGGGGGCTGCACCACCGCCGCCGCGTCCTCCCCGGCCGACGTCTCCGATGCGTTGAGATGCGGCGCGTCCGCGGCCGCCACGCCCGGGAGGTCGGCCATGGCCGGCTCCAGGATGGCATTGTCGTCGCCGGTGAGGCCGGAGCCGGAGCCCGTCTGGGCGCCGCTGCTCCCCGGCTTGTAGATGGCCTCCAGCTCGCTGAACAGCTTGTAGTTGCCGCCACCCGCGGACGCGGCAGACGCAGCGGCGGCAGCGGCATTGTCGTCGCCTTTCTTGAAGTAGTTGGCCGCAGCGGCAGCAGGCGGCGCGGGGGACTCTGGAGTGGCTACCTTCTCCTTCCCCGGCGCCCTCTTGCTGCTGCTCGTGCTGTGCAAGTAGTCGATGTCCAGCGGCCGCCTGCACATCCAACAAGACGAACAATGCAGAGTGAGAACAAGAATTGAAATGCTGCATGCAAGAGCAAGATGCATGCGGGCGGCGGCCTTTGCTTTCTCGTTGCATGTCACCGGCCGGAACCTTTTGGGTGAGGTAATCATCCATGGGAGAAAAGGGGAGGAGCTGAAAAGTAGGTGCTCGAGTGACAATGTCCGCTGGAGGCTGAGCACTGAGCAGGACGGGAGGAATCGCCATGCCCATCAGCATCACCAGCGGCGCCTCTCTCTCAATCATGCCACTATTATTGGTCGTCCTCTGCTCCCTCCCCACGAGCATCCCAAGCAGAGCAACCAAACAAGATGCAATGCAACCTCTTGTCTTTTTTTTCAATTCATTCAATTTGCGCCAAGAACCACTAGGCTAGCAGTGGAGGAAGCAAATCGGCGAGGAATCCATTTCGATTGGGAGAAGATTTGAAGAAGATCCAGATGTCCTACCAGGTGGGTTCCTTGATGGAGGTCTCCTCGTCGCCGGTCCACCGCCGGAGCCGGCTCTCGGTGGCCGCCTCGTCGTCGCCGCCACCGACATGGAGCATCATGCCGCCGCCCGCGCCGCCGCCCCCGTCGTTGAGGGCGTCGTCGGTGCCCCCCGTGGCGCCGCTGCCGCCGCCGGCGTCGACCGCCAGCTTGAAGTTCATGGCAGCTGCCAGGAACGGGGGGACTCCCGGAGGGGCTGCGCCGCCGGATGCCGCGCTCCCGGCGCCCGCCCCTGAGCTCTCCGGCACGGCCTCGACGTCGAATCCCAGGTGGTGCTGCTGGTGGTGGTGCTGCTGCTGGTGGTGGTGCTGCGGAGCCCATCTCGCGGGCGCCGGCTGCTGCGGCGGGGGCTTGTGGTGGTGCTGCTGCTGCTCGTGGAAGAGCTGGAGGTGGTGCCCCGCGGCGGCCGCCTGGTGCAGCAGCTGCTGCGTGAAGGGTATCCCGGCCTGCGCCTGCGCCGGCGGGGCGGCGCCGAAGTGGGCGAAGTGCGGCGGCATGTGGGGCGCGTGGTGGTGGTGGTGGTGCTGCGGCGGCAGGGCGTGGTGGTGCAGCGGCTGGTACCTGAAGGGCCCGCCCAGCTCCGGGGCGGCGGCAGGCTGGGGCGGCTGCTGCGGCGGCGGCGGCGCGGACATGGCGAAGCCGCCGTCCATGATGAACTGCTGGAACTCGGAGACGCCGCCATAGCCGGACTGCATGGCGAAGTCCTCCGGCCGGCGGGGGGGGAGCTCCCTACTACTATCCTATTCCTAGGTAGCTGCTACCACTCACCTCCAGTGGCAGTGGGGATGAATTACTGCTACCATTGCTCGACCTCGGCGGTGATGGTGAAGCTTTTGCTTTGCTTGGCTTGGCTTGGTTACATGTTGCTGGTGGCGTAGCAAATTAACCTGAATTGCAATTTGGAAATGCGAATGCACAGCACAGTCACAGCAGGAGGGGGAGGGGGGAGATGGGGATGGGGATTGGAGGAACAAGGGGAGGATGGGGATGGCCTTGTCTTAATGGAGGGAGGGTAGAGGGCTCGGTCTGTTTGGTTTCCATTTTGCTTCTGGGTGCCTCAGCTTTATCTTCTGGCAGTTTTGGAAAGCAGCCCTCGGGCATGCCCTTATTTAGATACCCCTGCCCCTGCCCTTATTGTCCCGGTTTGAATTGAATGGACTCTTTCTCTTTCCGGCAAATACAAATAAAGGCCTCAACTTCACTTGTGCTTCCTCCTTGTCCTCTTTACATGGTGAGGTTTGGAGGCTTTATCTTTGGCTTCTATATGTCCAGCAAGATACTCCTATACATACTGCCCGTGGCTTGTTTGAATTCGATCATCCAATTGCCATAAGTTTCGACATAATCGATGCTTTCAAGGGATAATCACAATCTAGGTTTCTGTTGCCCATGAAAAAGGATAAGAGAGCTTGTGCTACAAAAGGAAAAGAGAAAGTATAGCACGATTCAAGCAGTTGAATAGAGCAACACAAACCTAAAAACTCCATTTTGGTGCAGCTTCATGGGGCTTCGGCTCCCTGGCATTTCAGTATTGCATCATTATAACAGTACTGTAGCACGAAGTCTCTTTTCTCTCTCTTCTCCCTCCCTCTCACATCCGACGGAGGAGCCGGAGGAGTCACAATTGTGTCTCCTTCGGCTCCAGCTCCAGCTCCTCTGACACCACTGCGCACTACAATGGCCGAGCTGGAGTACCATCAGCCCGGCCAAACAAGGCCCAAAGAATATATTGCATCCTTCGTTGATGTAAACAAAGGGGTATTGCAAGTGAAAAGGACCTGTCCAGAAAAGGCAAAAGAGCAAAAGAAAATAGAAAAAGGAAAGGGGACGCTGACGTCAGCTCGCCTGTGGGGCTACCGGCCGGCATGGCACCGCCACCGTCGCCACACACGTGCCCTGCACGTGTGGAGAGAAGCAAAATCGTGCATCGGGAAGTGCAGCTAATCAGTAGTAAATTACTAGTGACTGATTGTTTGCTGAGGAAGAGGCCGGATTAGTTTTGGTTCTTGGAGAAGAATATAATCGCTGATCCCTTGTCTCCTCTTCGTTTGGATCCTAGCTTATAGTATATACCAGGTGGTATTCCCCTCTCTATTCTTAAAAATACCAAGATGAGGACAACTTACCAGTCTTTTAGGAACATCATATCCATCCTTGAATCTTGCTTGACACCCAAGCAGAGGCGGTATGTAGCATTGTCATAGAGAATGAGGAGGACTCATCATCACTGTCATACATACTATCATCGGCATTGTTCCCTGCTAGTGTAAGCTAAGCAGCGGTTTAACCCGTCTCAAATTATATAGGTCGTTTTGATTTTATTAGATTCATAGACTCTATTATGCATTTAGATATACCCTATCTAGCTAGAAAAGTCAAAACGACCTATAATTTGGAACTCCCTCCATTTTAAAATAATGTAGGATGTTTTAACTTTTATCTTACTTCTCTAAGAAATTAACTCAGCAGAGAGTGCTAAGTAAGTGGGAAATTAGGCCTTTATAACAATAACTTTTGAACATGATGCCCATCCATGGACTCGATCTATGCGTTTGAATAAGTTTTTGTTAGCAGTAACAAGGGATGATGGAACTAGCATGCAATTGGTGGTCCGGTCTGGTGCAGATGATCAATGTGTATGCGCCGTGATCTGACCGAGCGAATGATAGGTGTGTGGTGTGCCATGACGCGCTCATCATGTCACTATGGGAAAACTGATCATTCATCCTGAGGCTCAGTACCGGTTGTGTATTGGTTTGGAACTAATATGAGTATTAGTATCAGGCCTAACAGCTAGTCACCAAGGAGCCTCCCGTGACCCCCCCTCCCGATAACCGGTACTAATGTGCTTGAGGGCCTTTAGTACCGAGTGGAGGCTCCACCCGGTACTAATTGGTGGGTGGGGACTCGAAATTTGGACTTCACTGGATTGAAGTCCGCACGCATCTGCTCCTCTCTCCGTCTTATCCGCTCCTCTCCCAAACGACCTCCTTCTCTCTCCCTTATCCCCCGGTCCTTCTCTTACCCTGGCCCGATCCCTTCTCTTTCCCCGGTCCGCTCCTCACCGAATCCCATTCCAGGCGCCCCTCCCCTCCCCTCCGTACGCCCCTCACTGCGACACCGGTGAGGAGCGGCGGCGGGGCAAGGTGAGGCGACAGGACAACGGTGGGGGAGCGTAGAGGTGGAGTGGCGGGCGACGGCGCGGGGAGTTGCAGCGGGCGATGGCGTGTGGAGCAACGAGATCCACAGTGCGACGCGGATCTGTAGGGCGGCGCGGTTGGAGAGCGCAGAGGCGCGGCAGGGTGGCGGGATCTGAGGGGTGGCGACGCGGCAGGACGAGGTGCGTGGCCTCACCTCTCTCTCTGGGTGAGGGCGGCTAGCGGCGCGAGAGGGCCAGCGGACTGCGTCATGAGGGCGGCCGGCCGGGTGAGGGGGCCAAGCGCGAGGGTGCCGGAAGGGGGTCGCTGGGGAGGCGAGGCGGCGGGGATGAGGGCTGGGACCGGGCTCGACCGACGAGGAGGAAGGGTGGCCGCCTGGTGATGACGAGGAGGAAGGGCGGTCGGGTGAGGACCTCCAAATTAGTACCGGTTGGTATAAACATCCGGTACTAAAGTCCCCCTTTAGTAGCAGTTGTTTGACCTGGTACTAAAGGTTGCATAACCGGTAATACTAAAGGTGGTTTGAATCCGGTACTAAAGTCGCATTCCCCAGCAGTGGGCCGAGGTGTCGTGATGGCATGACATTGCCATTTCAATTTGGTGGCTCACCTGCTTGCTTATATACGTGGAAGTGCAGAGAGGTAGCGCTTCTAAAGGTCGGAAAGAAAACGGTGGGATATTTGGGTCCTCTGGGGTTGTAACTGTAAAAAATAGGCCTACCCTATCTACCTATTAGCTAGTACGTACGTAGTAGTGTAGCTAGTAGCCCTGTCCATCCATCCATTATCGTTTATCGACGACACGGAGAGAGAGAGAGAGAGAAGAGTCGCAGGCAATAGCCGGTGGGTGCTGCACTGTAGTAGTACTCGTATACTACGAGCGGTCCGGGGAAGGGATGGGAAACGGGCCGGACCCGTTGCTATTGGGCCCGTTGCGTGACGTGTCCTGCATTGATTGGACAAAGAGGTTGACCAGGGTACCTGATGCTGAGCCAGTACGCTTCTTGGTTCTTGTTCTTGCTCTGAGTGCCATGTCCTGCCTCGGTCACTCGCCCAAAGACTCCAGAGTCCAGAGGGAGAGAGAGAGAGAGCAGAAAAGAAAAGAAAAGAAAAGAAAAGGACTCGAAAAGAAAGAAAAGAATAGAGAAAGGCGGGATGCCTGCCTACGTGGGTCACCTCGATCGCTCGCTCATCACGTCCACTCGACAAGACCGGCGTGCGTCTGCATGTGCATCAGTGCATGCGCCGGACCAGACCGCCGTGACAGCACTGCATGCACCAGTGCTTCTCTTTTCTTCCCATGCATCTTCTTCTTCCTCCTCCGATCCTCCTCTCTGGTGTCATGCATGTGTCATCTCTCCATGCATCCCCGTTGCAATGCAATGCCATGCCATGCCTCAGGGCTTATGATCATAACATCCATGCATCTCTGTGAAAAGCTGCAGTCCAAAAGCAAGGAAGCTAGTAGCTAGGCTAGGGAACGACCGATGCATACAATAGTACGTACGCAAAATAATAAGCTACAGTCCAATGGACAAGAAACCACCCAACCCATCCATCCATCAATGTACAAGTAAGTAGATCGACACAAGTCGCACATATGTATGGCTGGGTGATTATTCAACAGCTTCAGAGCAACGTCCATGGCTCAAATTTTCTAAAGTTTGACATCCAAATATATCTTACATTGACTATTAGCTATATATATAAAAGAGTACTCCGTATGTGCTGCTCCCAAGCATGAAAATATGTATATATATAACCCCACTCTTTTTGTGGGATTTTTTAATAAAGACAGTATAAATGCATACACTCATATACGTTTTTGCATACTTAATTTGCTATCGACAGACGCGTCTCTTAACACTAAAAGAATAACTAACAAAAAATACGAGTACCTGTGCTTAGTCGGATAATGGTTGCACGCAACAAAACCCTAAGGCGAGTTGGTGGGCATCCTACCGTGTGTTATTTTTGTAACACACCATATTACAACACAAAAGCAAAAAAAAAAGGCATTTATGTATATATTTTTCGATGTCCAGGAAGGTTTACGCGTCAGAAATGGCCCAAGCGCAGCCCAAATTGTTGTGTCAGCTTGACTGGCTCAACATTAAAGTAAGCAATCTACTTTTGCGGGTGGGGTCAGCCCCCCGACCCTCCCCCCTCCCCGGCCGCCGCCGCAGCGACACCACCAGTTGGCGAGGCCAGATCCCGCCGTCCCACCCCGCATCCTCCGCCGCAACCTGCACCCGCAGACCTTCGCACCCATCCCCAAACCAACTACACCCGGTCTCGCTCCCCGCCGGCCCAAAGTTCTTGAGATCGGTTCTTCCTCGACTCGTCGCCGGCCCCATCGTGCCACGACGCCCCCCAAGCTGACGAGGTCGATTGGGTCCCAGCTTCACCAGATCCACCATCTGCAACACCGGATCTGCTGCCTACCTATGCGGACGTCGCCAGATCCGGCAGATTCAATGCGCCGCAGCGGCCTACCCCCAACGGCACACCACCGAGGGTAACTCCACAACGCCCCCCGCGAAGGAGCCGCATTTACTCCGGGCATACGGCACGGTCAGAGCTTGTCAGGGAGCCACAACGCAGGCCAGCGGCCACAACTCAGCAAGAGTGGATCCCTACCAAGATCCGAAAGCGGCATTCAACACACCACACACCGCCCAACATCCCTCGATGCGACGGTCGACATGACTGGACCTCATGGCCGCGCAGGAGCTCTTCAAGGTAGCCAACCACCGCCGCACTACTGGCATTCAACTGTGCTATGGCTAGGAGGTGGTTCAATTGCCTGGCGCGTGACCATCGCGCTGCAGCCTACAAAGATCCAGTGCGTTGTTTCCGTTGCCACCGCTCGGGGCACTGGGAACACTACTGCCCCACCCAACAACGCCACTCTGCACCACACCGCGCAGCACCATTGCCCCCAACCTCCCCCGCCTCCGCCACCCCCACCGCCACCGCTACCACCACCACCTCCACCGCCGCTGCCAGAACGCCGCGCCGGTGCGTCACTGATGGCGATTGAAGACCCGGACACCCGCCCAGACGTGGCCACGGTGTTTGTTCCGACCTCGTTCGATCTAGAACGGGACGCGCGTGACTAGGAGAGCACCACCCTTGTCCCATGGGCCATCCACTTGCAGCGCAGCGCCGGAGCCTGGGACATCGATGAGCTGCTGCTTGAGGACCTCCAGCTGAAGCGTGGCGTCCTCTCCGTCACCGTCCACCAGCCGGAGCCCTTCCTGATCCAGTTTGAGCATAGCACGTGGAAGCGCGCCGCTGTGGTTGTTTCCAAGGCCATGGTCTGGACATCTGCATGAGGACATGGCGCAGCCTTGGCAGTGCCTTGGGCATGCGCATCTTCTTCAGGGTGTGCCTCTACTTGGTGGCATTACGGGGCACGCGTGGACGCCGAAGATCGTGGAGCGCGTCATCAGCAACAAGTGTGCGCTGCAGTGCAACAACTCGGACCTTGTGCAACCAACTAACACGAGGTACATCGACTTGTGGGCGTGGACGGCAAACCTAAGTGACATCCCTAAGCAGGTGTGGCTCGTCTTCATGCACAAGTCGTCGGACAAGTCGTCGACGGTCTTCGTCTCGGAGATGCCGCCAGAGAGGTGGCAACAGAGAGTGCAATATGAGGTCTTCATCCACATGGGACTCCTTGAGGACTACTCAACGGTGACTTGTGACCTGCAATGGGCGGTGGTGGATCCAGCGGCCTTCACCCCAATTCGTCACCCCTATGTGTGGCACTATGGCGTCGTCAACGGCGCCCCAGCTGACGCGCGTGCCAGATACCCTCCAGGCTTCCCCTATCGCCACGCGTCAGGGATGACCGTGGCGAGCGGTAGCCAAGACGGGAGCGCAGCGGGTACAATGACAATCGCGAGCACGGTGACAGACGGAGCAAGGACAAGGCCCACACGGGCAGAAGTTCCTGCAAGGAGGGCAACTTCACCTGGCCTAACCAGTGTAACGAGGACGGGGACGACTATGACTATGACCACCCCGAGCACGGCGTGGACCCGCGCGCACGCCAGCCTCGATGCGACTAAGACCCCGTGCACCGTGAGCACACCCGCTACCCGCACTGCCGCGCCGCGGAGTTCCGAGGAGGCCAGCGACGCTCCGAGGAGATCCCGTCGGTGACGACGGCCAACCAGCCAGGCCTGAACGCAACAAGACACTACATCAGCTCCTACTTCAGCATGCCAGCCAGGCCTGAACGCAACAAGAAATTGCATCAGATCCTGCTTTAGCATGTTCACGTTGGCGCTCCCGATAGGGGATGAACTGAAGAACTGAAGAGCAAAGCGCTAGTGGCACTGCAAACCTTGTTCAATGCCCAAGCAGATGCGCTCAAGCACGGTTTTCAGGCTGCACTGGAATCAGCAATGTGCAAGCAGGCCACCCCAACAACTCCCACGACGTAGCATAGCTTCTGGGTGAACGGAGCGGTAGACTGCGTCCAGAAGGCGCATGCACTGGCAGCGTCCATCGGCATCGATGATGGTGTGAGCCCCTTCTGCACTGGGGCTAGGAATGGATCCTAGTCGCTCAAGAAGGCGCCAGCACCTGACAATGCCGGACTGATACCGGTGAGGCATGTCTTCGACAACATCACCATGACGCTGAACGACCACACTACCGGAATGACGGCAGCTTCCCCGGTGGCGGAGGTCAACCGGGCGCTGAATCGCTTGTAGCTCGCGGCAACGCAGGTGGCGGCGATGGAGCCTATAGCCGACGGCGCCTAGCAGGCGAACGCGGTCCAAGAGGACCCTTCCGCTCTGGCCTCTGCCGACGTCTGTTAGCACGCTAATTTGTGAACCGCAAGCATACGGATCAATTGTAGCTATTCCCTTAGAGTATTCTCCCAAGGTTTATGAACCCGTGGAACTTATAGCACAAGATCTATTTCAACTAGCATTGTTAGTATTAACTTGGTGATTATGAAAGATGCAGATCCAATCTACTAAGCATGTATAAATAGATAATAGATAGAGCAAAGGTAACCTATCTAGAGCAACCTAGACTATGCATATGTTGTAATTCTGAGCATGGATAGCAAAGCAACATAGATATAATCTTAGTAAAAAGTATCTATAAATCTACACATCTGGTCCGGATCCCGAAACCTCCCACCTTACACAAAAAAGATCCTATCACGATCACCTCTATCAGCACAAGAAGGTTAAGGGCATGATCATAAGAACATGTCATACTCGTCAGTAGATCAGGCATTCAAATCTGGTCACTGTCGGTATTTTATACCCGGCAACCTACTGAGGGGTATCCCGAGATAGTAGATTGGTTGGTGGGGGATCGTCAGACTTGGAACTCGAAGGTAAAAGCGAGGACACAAGACACGGATTTATACAGGTTCGGGCCGCTAGAGTAGCGTAATACCCTACATCCTTTTTGGGGTATTGTATATTGCGCCCTGTGCTTGGGTGTTATTTGGTGTTGAGGATTTGATCCTCTGTTGTGGTTCTATGAGGTCTTAGCGTACCGATCTTGGGACCCCTGCCCTCCTTTATATACTCCAGGGGGCAGAATTACTAGTCGGTTACAAGGAGGAGTCCTAATAGGATTAAAAGGTATGGATCATAGTAGGATTATAGGGTAATCCTAGTAGAAGTCCATCTTCTTCCTTCCTTGCGGGTATTGGGGATCTATCCCTGACAAGCCCCTGAGTGCTTCATAGTCGAATGTAGCAGTCTTCGAATACTTTTTAGATCCTCGTCGAGTAGTTTTAGTGCTCCTCAAGTACTTTGTCTAGCTGAATCTTCAAAGTTCCTCAAAACTGCCATGAGGCTATGGTGTGCTCAAGTCCTTAATAATCTTGATTTTGTAATCTTCATCTTTGGAATGTGATATAGAGGGTAGCGAAAGTCGCACTCCATATGGAGTAGCCCCAGAGCCTTAGGTTGAATCGAAGTATCAGGTTGAGGGTCAATAAAATCTTGAATCTTCTTTCTTCACTTGAAAAAATCAACTGTTCGGTGTAGCTTATCATCCCTCGAGCCTTGGTATGATTGAATAATCAATTCAAGGGTCTAGCAAACTTTAGTCTTCACGCCACATCTGAGTAGTTTTACGGTGTCCAGCCCCCGAGCTTATGTGCTAGGTGAGCTGTAGGAGCCACGCCGAGTAGTTATTTGGCGCTTAGCCCTCAAGCTTGGAAGCTAGCTTAGCCATTGAAAATATTTTGAGTAGTAATTGGTGCTTAATTGCCGAGCCTGGGAGCTATCGGAGCCACTGGAGCGTCCTAGAAAGTCATCATTGAAGCTCAACCTGCAAAAAGAGATGCATACATTATGTAGACTATTTGTAGAATTTTGAAACTACTAAATTTTATTAGTGATGAATGTAATGTAAATGTTGTGTGTCATTCTCTTATTTTGGTCATATTTTTTCCGAGTAGTTAGCCTATTACGTTTAGGCTCTCAGTCTCTATTTAGCCATTGCCACTGCATGTAAGATCTTTGTCTCGTGTATGTGTACTGGTACTGCTGCTACGGAGATCTTTGTGTAGCGTCCTAGCGTTTAGGCATGATAGAAGATTCGAGACTTTCATGAATTGAGGCATATTCTACTCGAGTAGATTAACAATCACTAAGAGAAGATATTTAAAATAAGTAGTTGCCATTGCGGCAAAAAGACTGCGCGATTGCGCGTAAAGTAGTCATTAAGACTTTTCTGCATTTTTGGTGAGGAGAGCGCATATTGCTGCGCATAGGATTTGTGCCTCCTTATGGTGTAGCCAGTGCGAGCCTCCAGCACTCAGTGCACCAAACCCGTGGCCATAGCCTCCGAAATTCGATGTACCAAGCCTGTTGGCGGAGCTTCTGGAACTTAGTGCACAAACAAATTGTGGCTATAGCCTCTGTAATTTAGTGTACCAAGTCCATAGCTCTCGGTTAACATGCTTCAGGAATAATTGGCAAAGTGTAGCTCTGGAGGGTAATTTCCGTCGAGAAGCGTACACAAAAAAGTACTTGACACGTTGCCCTGCATGCAGAAAATAAGTTGGAAAAATTATATAAAATAATTAAAAAAGTGTCTTAGCTTGATTCATGGACGATTGTCGACAAAGCTGTGTCGATTGTTGATGAAGCCAACTAGTCGGAGTTGATTCCAACTAGTTGTTGATCACATGGAACCCGCCCTCAACTAGTTTTTTAGTGGAGACAAGTAGTCAAATTAGACTGTCCTTGACTAGTTTTCTAGTCGAGAAGAGTAGTCGAAGTAGACCATCGTTGACTAGTTTTCTCGAGATGAGTAGTCGTCACTGACTTGATGTGGCTGGACATCGGCGTAGTAGTGCTCACGTACATCTTCTATGTACGTTAGGCTATGATTTTGAAGTCTTGTGGTAGCCTTCCATGTGCGTGTAGCAGAAATCCCTCAAAATTGCTTTTCATGGTGAGTAACTGGAGATGATTATTTGCCTCAATCCGTGCGTGAGTATAACATATCTTTATTATCATGCGAATTATGGTGTGGATCCCTCGGTCTGCCTGATCTCCCAACTCGAATATCGACGAGCCGCATGCAGCAGCCTGCAGTGGAAACCGACTAAGTCTTCGACTGGAACGCGAAGCGCATCGATTCTATCATGGTGTAGATTTGTCTGCTTGTAAGTCCGACTCGGTGACTTGCTTCTTGTTGAGTAGATTGATCTTGATGATGAGGTCCTTCGAGCTCGCCCGATGATCTCGACGATCACTCCCAACCTGACGCACCAAATGTCAGTGTTTTATACCCAGCAACCTACCGAGGGGTATCTCAAGGTTGTAGATTGGTTGGTGGGGTATTGTCGGACTTGGAACTCGAAGGTAAAATTAAGAACACAAGACACAGATTTATACAAGTTTAGGCTACTAGAGTAACATAATACCCTACATCCTGTTTGGGGTATTGTATATTATGCCCTGCTGTAACGCTCGTAAAAATCTACCAAATTAAATCACCCGTTAAAATGCATTCCAAAATTTTCCGACTGCTGAGCCCCGGCAAATCCTTTCCCTTCCGTCGGACTCGTCGTCCCGGCCCCGACTCGTCAACCCTCTTTTTCCGCTCCCCGTAATTTTTGCCGCGTGCCCTCCAATCCATCACGCGAGCCGTCTAAATACCGCAACTTTGGCCGAGTTGCCCCTCTCCTTTTTCCTCTCCTTTTTTTCCCATTTTCTTTTTCTCCCTCCTCTTCTTCTTCCTTCCTCCTCCTTCCTCTCTCTCCTTCCTTTCTCTTCTGCCGCTCTCTTTCTTTTTCCCCCTGGCGCTTAGCGCCTGGCTTCTGGCGCCTGGCGCCTGACCTCCCAGGCCGCGCCGGCCGGTTCGGCCCCACCGGCACGAGCGCCGCGCTGACCCGCGCGAGCTCGGCCGCCCGCTCGCGCCCGCGCGCTCCCGGCCGACCGCACGCGCCTGCCCGCGCCCAGCCGCCCGCGCCTGGCCGACGCTCACCGCACGCGCCCGGCCGCCTCGCTCCGCGCGCCGCGCGCACGGCCGCGCCCGGCCGCCCTGTTCCGCTCGCCGCCTGCCCGCCCGTGCGCCTGGGCTGCACGTGCCGCGTCGGCGCCGCAGGCCGCGCCGGTCCGCCCGCCATCCAAGCCTCCGCCGTCCCATCCCAGCGTGCCTCCCCACAAGGTCGCCGCCCCTGTGCCTCCTCGACGACCGCGCCACCACGCCATCCACGAGCACGCCCTCCCCGGCACGCCACCGGCCGGAGGTCCGGTCACCATTATTGCCTCCGGTCTCTACCCACCCTTGCACCGCCTATAAAAGGGGGCCCGAACCCCCGCCGCCTCCCTCACACCCCGGCACTGCCTCCCTGCTCGCTCCCTCCTCCCTACCGCCGCCCGCCGCCGCCGGTAACCGCCGCCGCCACCTCCTTGCCCGGCGCCGGCGCCCCTTCCCCCACCATTTGCCGGCCAAGGTGAGAGCCAAAACGGGCCCCCACACCATCCTCTCCCTCCCGCACCACTCGGCCTCGTCGCCGGCGAGCCAAGCCGGCCGGACCACCGCCGGCTGTGCGCCCCCCCCTCCTCTGTTCTGAAGCCCAGGAAAGAAGGAAGAAGAAGGGGATCGATTTTCGATCTGCCCCTCGGTTTCCTCCTATTTGCAACCCGATCCCTCCACCTCTCTCCAGGGAATTCCACAAATAAGCCCTTCCACTTTTTAGAGTATTTACAAATAGGTCCTCGGTTTTCACAATTCAGTCCTAAACCTTGTTTTAAAGCCCCTAACCTCCCTTTAACCCGTCATTTCATGCGCCAAATTTCCTCCAATCGAACCCAAATTTGACCACGGCCTCCTCTCATATATTTCCGCCGAGGCACATCCAAATTTCATGAAAATACCCTTCCCACCTATTTTTCGTTCATATTTTATGTTCGGGGCTCAACGGGTAAAATCTTTTTCCTTTTTATTTATTGTGTGCTCGTTTGTGTGTGACGTAGATCACGGAGTACCCGAGGAGGAGCACGAGGAGGAGTTCGACCGCGAGCCCGAGCCCGAGGACCAGTACCGCGAGCAGGAGCTCCCGGAAGGCTTTGAGAACGGCAAGTCCAATCTCACCCTTGATGCATATTTAATACCCAGTTTTTCAGACACAACCTATTGGCCTGTTTTATAAAATGCATGTTGTTTTATCGCAAGACATGGTTGGATAGCCACCCCTTGATTGTTATGATTATTCCTTGTTGTCCCATATTTATCTCTAAATATGAGTTGCTCTGTTTAGATGATAAATACTGCTAGAATGCTTAGGGACTCATTATCCAAATCCAATCATGACTACATCTGTTTATTCGGAAAATAAATGTGTGAGTGTGTTCAACTGAGGAATTGGGTTTTCGGGTGCAAAGGGAGGTGGTGGATGAGATGGATGGGCGTTTCTTGTGTGGAATGCCGGATTGTTAAGCTCGTACCTTAGTGGTTGAGCAGAGTTGGGAGATATCCATCTTGTCATGGCTAAGGACCGAGTTGATGTGTCATCTTGCCTAATTCCATCATCGTGCAACCACTCGACCGTTGTATGGGCAACGGCTTAGCATAAACCCCACTAGCTAAACTGCTATGCTTCAGGTGTGCTGGTGAGCAACGGGAGCCCTTGGACAAGGACTAAGCTCTTGGTGACTTAGGTCCCGGTTTCGGCCCCATGGATGGGTTGCTAATCCCTTGGGTGCTTCCGTGTTGACTAGTCAGTGTTGGCTAAGGTGGGTAATGGCTTTGTTAGGATCCGTACCATCACTAAGGTGATCGTGATACGGTACCCTACTTGTGGGAAAGGTGTACAACCTCTGCAGAGTTAAAAACCTATCCGGGTAGCCGTGTCCACGGCATTGGACGAGTTACGGCTCGGGCACAGAACTACCTTTTGGGAGATGACTGGTATTTACGGTGTGTGTGTGTGGGATTTTGGAAGTGTCCGGCAGTTGTGCCGTGCGCTACGGCGGACGAGGAGTCCGGTAGCGATAAAACTTGGATCCTTTGTGTAGGATCAACCCCACTTGATATATCGTTTATTAAGGAAAATGCTTTATGAAAATCCTTTGAAATGAAACCCTGGATATGTTAAAAATCTAGCTTTATTGCAAAAAAACCTTAACCATATCCTTGTTGAATCTTATGCATATTCTTGTCGTATCCCCCTCTGCGGATGGGGTTGGACTTGTTGAGTACTTTTGTACTCACCCTTGTGTTGTTGCTTCAGAGGAGGATCCAGACTTCGTCGCCGAGGACTTCGAGTAGGAGGTTGCGTCTGCACCCAACGCTGCCTGCGGTGTTAGCCCTTTTGCAGGATGCTTCCGCTGACGCTTAGTTCCGATTGCAGCCCGGAGTCCGACTGGACTGCAACTTGGATTTGTATTGTTATCGCTTTAGTCTTGCTTTGGGTGTGGCTTGCCCGCCCGCTCCTTCAGGAGTTGTACGGTTTCTGAACTATCTGTTGAATAAATATGTTATCAGCCTCCTGGGATTGATAATTGGATCACATTTAGTCTCTACTTATGTGGGGACGCTTCACCTGCGCTCGAGTGTTGTTTGGTGTTGAGGATTTGGTCCTCTATTGTGGTTCTATGAGGTTTTGGCCTACCAATTTAGGGACCCCTACCCTCCTTTATATACTCCAGGGTGTGGGATTATTGGTGAGTTACAAGGAGGAGTCCTAGTAGGATTACAAGGTATGAATCCTAGTAGGATTAGACGGGAATCCTAGTAGGAGTCCATATTCTTCCTTCCTTGCGGGTACTGAGGATCTATCCCAACAGTCACCACGACCACAAGAACACCCTAGGCAATCTATCATCGATTCATAGATTAAAAAGCAAACAAACCTAATAAAGCGTAAAACCATCAAAGGAGATACTTAAATTGCTAAGAACATAAACACATCTATTAATTCACCATTAATGATTGTACATTACAAGATCTCCACTGGGATCCTACCTTGATCTTGATGACTTCTAGCTCCAGAATTCGAGCATGATCTTCCTCGTAGGGTGATCATGCCGGCAAAGATTTGCCTATGCTAACCCCTGACAACTGCACGGCCCTCGACTCTTTGGAGAGGTGTCCCTCAAGATCCTTCTGCTTCTTTGCTGCTTCACGTCGAGTACGTCGTCTTGGATATGGGACTCGGTGGATTTTTTGGGGTATTTATAGTTCACAGAGTGCGTGGAAAAAATTGGAAGGCAAGAGGACGAAGGAAACCTCAGGCCGATCATCCTGGGCCTTCCTTTTGGCCCCTCGCGTCCTGCTTCGTCTCCAAGTCTTCTCTGGTCCTTTGAAGTCCTATTTTTACTTGCATGTGAGCGTGGCACGTCGGTTGCTTTGGGATGAGATTGATCTTCAATGAGCCCTGCTGGCACTGACCTTCGGGCTCTTTCGCGCCATAACGGACTACTGTACGAGCGCCGATTGCGATTACTGTTACGTTCACGCTCCCGACCTCGGCTACGGGGGTTCTCATTCCTTCGATACGCACAAATGCGGCAACAAAAACAACACAACCACGATGCGAGCGCAACAACTATTAATTGATTCATGACAACTTCAACACCTTAAGCTGGAATGTACGAGGCCTTAACGCAGCAGCACGTTGCCTGACGGTGCACGAAACACTCAAATCAACAACATGCCACATTGGTTGCTTGCAAGAAACAAAGTTGAAGAACATTGACGGTGCTCTTGCAAATTTCCTGGGGGGTTATCGCCTGAATAGCTTTGCATACAAACCCTCACAGGGCACAAGGGGAGGTATTTTAATGCTATGGAACAATAGAACAGTTTAACTTAGCGATGTTCACATTGGGAGATACTTGCTCATTGCCATAGTCACTGTATGACACTCTGCCATAAGCTTTCTACTAACTGCTGTCTATGGCCCATCGAGAAGGCAAGAAAAAACTACATTTCTACAACACGTACACGCCCTCAAACCGTCCGCTGGCACAAACTAGCTGATCCTAGGTGACTTCAACCTAATCTACAAGGCAAGAGACAAGAATAACCGAAACCTAAACCTACAACTCATGAGGCGTTTCAGAACAACGCTTAACTTCTGCGAATTAAAAGAAATACATCTCCAAAACCGTAAGTTCACATGGAGCAATGAAAGAAGGCGCCCGATGCTAGTACGACTGGATAGATTTTTCTGCAATCAAGACTGGGACTTGGCCTATGCGGATCATGTTCTGCACGCTCTATCATCATCCCACAGTGACCACTGCCCCCTAATTCTCACGCACCAATCAGGATCGTGATGACCGACTTTGTTCAAATTCGAAAACTTCTGGACGAGACTACCGCAATTCAAGGAAACGGTACAAATAGCATGGAATTAGCCCACAACTCACACCGAACCATTTCACTACCTCGGTCACAAGCTATACGAGATGACAAGGGCGTTAAGATCCTAGAGCAGCTCAATTATATCCGATGCAAGGCTTAAGCTACTAATGACCCAAGAGGTCATCCTACGTCTAGATGTCGTCCAGGAAAACAGAGAGCTCACAGAGGCAGAGCATAGCATCAGATCAAAACTAAAAAAAGAGGGTTTTGGGCTAGGCGGTCATCGAAAAAGCACGGAAACGCCAAAATGCTCAAGAATTACCAACCTAAAGGAAGGGGATGCAAACACTAGATTCAAACACCAGATTCTTCCACCTAAAAGCGAATGGGAGATGATGAAAAAACTTCATACAACGGTTGTGTAACGAATGTGGATGGGCCATTTCCCATCAAGAGAAATAGGAAACCATCCAAGCACACTTCTCCTCGGTGATGGCAACACCATACGATAGAACAAGAGACCTCAACTGGGAAAATCTAACATTCTTAATAGCTGATCTCGCTAGGTTAGATGTCCCCTTCACCGAAACACAAATTTTGAATGCCATTGCCCAACTCCCCCACAACAAGGCGCTAGGACCCGATGGATTTACTGGACTCTTCTTCAAGAAGTGTTGGCCAATCATAAAGCAGGATGTCATCCTAGCAATCAACGCTTTCTACAACATCCGATGTGCAAACCTGAACCTGCTCAACAAAGCGACAATCGTCCTCATACCAAAAAGGAAGGCGAAGATGCAGTACAGGACTATCGGCCAATAAGTCTTATTCACACGATTGCAAAGATATCACCAAAATATTGGCTTTGCGACTGGCACCCTACATGCCAACACTTGTCTCCATGCCAAAGCACTTTTATAAAGGGACGCAACATCCATGACAACTTCATGTACATTCACAACATTGCCTACTGCTTCCACGGAAACAAAACACTAGCCTTACTCATGAAGCTTGACATCTCTAAAATCTTTGACTTGGTCTGGTGGGACTATCTCTTAACTCTTATGCAAAATAGAGGCTTCCCACCAAGATGGCGCGAGTGGATAACGGCCATTCTAACCACCTGCCCGTCTAGAGTTTTGCTCAACGACATACCATTAGACCCCATAAATCATGGCTGCGGATTGCGTCAAGGAGACCCCCTGTCTCCACTTTTATTCATTCTAGCAATTGATCCGCTGCCTCGCCTTCTCTCCAAACCCACAGTAATGAAACTTCTTAGCAAACTAGGTGGCCGTATGGCAAGATTTCGGGCTACACTATATGCAGACGACGCAGCTATCTTCATCAAGCAAAACAAGCGGGACATCCTGAACACTGCACAACTATTGCGTAACTTTGGCGAAGCTATCAGGCTCAACACCTATTTAGAGAAAACCAGCATGGCTCCGATAAGCTGCAGCGGCATTGACCTGCAAGATCTGCTGGCTGGCTTGCCAGTCACACGCTCTGGATTCCTGATGAAGTACCTGGGATTACCGCTCTCGACTAGACGGCTGCGTAAAGTCAATTTCCAACCTCTGGTCGATAAAGCAGCGAGCAAACTCTCAACTCAGCATGGCCGTAACCTCGCACAAGCAAGACGTGTCAGCCTCATAAAATCGGTCCTGACTGCCCAACCGGTATACTCCCTGAGTGCATTAAAGCCACATAAGGAAGTAATCGAGGAGATCAACAAGATTCGAAAGTGCTTCCTTTGGGAAGAAGACCAAGCTTTAATAGGTGGGAAATGCAAAGTCAACTGGACGAGATCCTGTCTTCCCAAAGAAAATGGAGGCCTAGGACGGCTGAATCTCTAGAAATTTGCACGAGCACTACGGCTCCGGTGGCTATGGCACGAATGGGTTTCCCGGGAAAAGGCCTGGGTCGCGATGGAAACTCCATGTGATGACGTTGAGCAACTCCTCTTCGCAGCGTGCATGACAATAACCCTTGGAGATGGCACTAAAACAAGTTTATGGCATTGAGGCCCAAAGATATCACACCAAACTTGTATAGCCTCTCAAAAAAGAAACAACGAACGGTTGCAGACGCCCTACAGAATAACAACTGGATACGAGAGCTACGAAGAAGGATATGACTCACCACCACACACCTCAGCGAATTTGTCCAACTCTGGACCTTACTACAACTGACTGGTCTACAACAACACCAACCGGACACAATCAGATGGAAAGTGACGGCGAACAACGAATACTCAACTGCATCTGCATACAAAGCACAATTTATTGGTTGCACTACCACACCGACCCTATGATCAATCCGGTAAACATGGATGCCGCCAAAATGCAAGTTCTTTGCGTGGTTGATACTCCAGAACCGTGTCTGGTCCTCAGATCGATTAGCAAGACGAGGATGGCCACACAACCCCACATGCTCCTTATGCAGGCAAACAATGGAAACCAACGTTCGCCTATTAGCTGAATGTAGGTTCACAAGGAAAATCTAGGATCACATGGCAATATGGGTTGGAGCTCCGCATCTCAAGCCGTCAACTTGGAGGCAAGCGAACAACGCCCTAGAATGGTGGAACAATACCACCACGATGACACAGCTGCCTAGCCTCACGATGCTGATAATCTTGAAAATTTGGAAGGAACGGAACGCAAGAATTTTTAATCGACATGAATCTTCCTCAATCTCCATCTTAGGGAAGATTAAAGAGGAGGTGTCCGCGTGGATCGCCGCAGGAGCGAGGCCCTTAGCAGCATTACTCTCGCGAGAATAAAATTGTAACTATTTTTGCGACTTCTGTAAAAAAATTCTCTTTATCAATGAAATAGACGTGCCAGTTGTAAAAAAAAAAAAGTTCCGTGACACGTTCTTGGCAGCCCCAATCTATCCTGCCTTTTCGGCTTTAGATTCATCATCAGGTAGGCGGCAGCAGTAGTAGGTACTAGGTAGGTAACGATCCATACGATACGTAGCCGCTAGGACCTCCCACCGGCTGTACTGCAGCTGCAGTAGGCTTGTTGTAGTCTAAAATTTGTCATTCGTACTTTTTCTTTCTTTTTTTAGATAATGATTCATAATTTTTCTAATAAGTCAAGTGATCTGATGACCAGGCAGTTGCTGGCCACAGTTGACTAGCTAGACCGTACGTTACGTACGTGTCGTTGGAGTACTAGTAGATAAAGTAACATAAGATTATGAATTGTTGGCCATTTCAAATAGAAAGGGTCCAGGAAGATTGTCGCTCTTGCAGTGATAATATTAATAATAATAATAATATTAATAATGGTAAGAAAACTGGAAAAATGCAAGAGGAGGACAGGACAGCGGGGGCCCGGCCAGATGAGAGGTAAACGCAAGTAGGCCCACAGACAGGCAGGGCAGGCCTGAGTCGTTACTGTCAATGTGCAGGGTCCAGGCCCTGGCAGCGGCGGGCTGGCCTGGGCTCAATTATATGCTCTCCGGGCCTTCTTTTTTCTTTCAATTTTTTGTTTGGATCGGGAGGACAAGAAAGAAGAAGATATTAATATTACCACCCACCGCCGCGTGCTGCAGCTCCCGCTGTGCTTCGTCTCCCGGACCCGGATAAACAGCTGCCCATGGCCATGGCGTCGCCGCACCTTCCCTTCCTCTCCTTCCCCAAAACCCCGCCACCGCCTCCACCTCTCGCCGCTCCCAGGCCCCTCACCCTCCACCACCGCCCGCGCGCCGCCAACGCTGCTCCCCCGCCCTCCCCGCCCGATGGCGCCGGCCCCGCCGCGCCCACGCGGGGGGACCGCTTCCTCGGCCGCCAGCTCGCCACCGAGGCCGCCGCGAGCGTCCTCGCGCCCGAAGACGCCGAAAGGCGCCGCCGCCGCAAGGAGAAGCGCCGGGCGCTGGCGCGCAAGCCGTCCGGCCTCGCGTCCTGCTACGGATGCGGCGCGCCGCTGCAGACGGTGGAGGAGGGCGCGCCGGGATACGTCGAACCCGCCACCTACGACCTGGTATACTATTTATTTATTCTGCCAACTTCTTCCCCTTTCCTTCGTCTCACACCAAACCTGCAAGCGGTCTGATTTCATTTCTCCTGTGCCCAGAAAAAGAGGCACCATCAACTAAGAACCGTCCTGTGCGGAAGATGTAAGCTGCTGTCTCATGGCCATATGGTCACTGCTGTTGGTGGCCACGGTGGTTATCCTGGCGGCAAGCAATTTGTTTCCGCGGAACAACTCAGGGAGAAGCTCTCCTACCTCCGCCACGAGAAAGCCTTGATAGTCAAATTGGTAGATAACTTAACTTTTTTCTGTCAAACAAGCTCAATACATCACTTTGATTTTCTCCCATCTACTCTTTTTTTTCGGGTCACTGATTCCGTCTTCATTTCATGCAGGTTGACATCGTTGACTTCAATGGGAGTTTCCTGGCACGAGTACGCGATTTCGCTGGTGCTAATCCTATTATACTCGTCATAACAAAGGTGCTTGTTTTATCAACTCTTATCTTTTTTTTGGGTACTATTTCTGTTGCCAGTCAGCCAACCAAAGCTACTTCTTCTGTAGGTTGATCTACTTCCTAGAGACACTGACTTGAACTGCGTAGGCGACTGGGTTGTTGAGTCAGTTGTCAAGAAGAAGCTTAAGTAGGAATCTTCTCCTTGCTGTTCCTCCTTCCACAGTACTTTCATCAAATGCTTTTACCCATTTGAAGTTGTATTTGTTATTACTTGCTATTTTGTAGCGTCCTTAGTGTCCATTTGACAAGCTCAAAGTCATTGGTTGGCATCACAGGGGTTATAGCAGAGATTCAGCAGGAAAAGAAGGTCAGCATGCCTTTTTTTCTTAATAGAGTTATTGCATTCAGATTACCCATTTCTAGGACATACTCGAATTATCATCTCTGTTACTGTCGATCTTTACTTCCTTTGCTTCTTGTACGTTTCACAATCCTAACTGATGTTCCCTTTTGTACTAGGGCCGAGATGTATATATACTGGTAAGCACTCCTCAGTTGTATTTTTGTGTTGTGTTGTTAGATAGCAGGAAAAAATATGAGTGCAAGTGCTGTTGGGAGATTTGTGCACTGCATTATATGCAATTTCTGCAATTTATAGAAACTTAACTTCATTAATTCAGGCAATAGAACTTTGAAGAATACAAATGATATTTAGTATTTCTGTTGTTGGCCACCTTAGTTATACTTGACCAATATTATACTCTACTACAGGGTTCCGCGAATGTTGGGAAATCTGCATTTATCAGTGCTTTGCTAAGTATGCCTCTCCTATCATTGATATTTGTTTTCTATTCATGATGTAGCTCTTACCGCATAAACAATGTTGCTTATTTTTTTCATTGTTATGCTGATCGTTGGAGTTTCTTCTGTTGTAGGAACAATGGCATATAAGGATCCGGTGGCAGCTGCAGCTCAAAAATACAAACCAATACAGTCTGCTGTTCCTGGAACAACCCTCGGCCCTATTCAAATCGAAGCATTCTTAGGAGGAGGGGTATGATTCCGCTTAGTCTTTTGATTTTCTGAGAACATATATATGGATATAGCTGTGCAGACAATAAATTTGATATCCTGTGCTCACTGGCAATTCGTAAATAAAAATTCTTTCAGTAACTAATGTAAATGTATCTATACTTCTGAAGTACCTTGATCCTCTGAATATGAAATGCACTGACATATGTGTTCTCTCTGATTATCCTGATATTTTTTATCTTCTACTTAGAGACCCAGTTAGAACTTAGAAGTCTACTGACATATCCTTCAATGTTTGCACAACAGAAATTATATGATACACCGGGTGTCCATCTTCACCATAGGCAAGCAGCAGTTATACATGCTGATGATCTGCCTTCCCTCGCACCACAAAGTCGTCTAAAGGGGCGATGTTTTCCCGTATGTATATTTCATTCTCTGGAACACAGGTTCCTTCCTCAAAACTTCCACACTAATCTTTTTCTTCAGAACATGATGTTATGTTCAGGCTAATGATACAGATGTTGAATTGAGTGGGAATTCTTTATTCTGGGCTGGGCTTGTCCGCATTGATGTTGTCAAGGTACCTAAACGAGCTCTACTTCACTTTGAGATTTTTTCTTATCTTCTGATACTCCCTTGCCAAGTAGGAACCTGTAACTTACAAAGTGACAATTGATGATGACATAGGCTCTTCCACGCACGCGACTGACATTCTATGGACCCAAGAAGTTAAAGGTTAATGTGGTCCCAACCACTGAAGCCGACCAATTTTACAAGGTATGCGTATTCCAATTGGTATGACAGTTCATTGTTTAATACCAGTTAAATTTTGTTCTACTTAAGAAAGAGAGACTTGCTTCTCCTGCTGTTCTACTTCTCCCACTCCCATTCTTCTTCCCCACTTTCTGATCCACAATCCTGGATTCTGTCCTCCAAAAGTGAGAAAGGGATTCACATTTCTGCCTTACGGCCATGCCTTTCACTTTCAGTGTTTACATGCAATTTCTTTTCATGTATCAAATTGGGGCTCCTCTACTTATAAAAAAAAATAGGCTCACCTGAAACAATGTGTGCTTTCATTTTTGACCCTGTTGTTCTTTTCACTTTTCAGACTGAAGTTGCAGTGACACTAACTCCCCCAACTGGTAAGGAGAGAGCTGAAGGATGGGCAGGGCTGCAGGGTGTTCGCGAGTTGAAGATAAAATACGAAGAACGTGATAGGTAAAGCTTGCAAATAATAGTGAAGCCATAGCTTTACCCATCATTCATTTATGGTCAGTACTACATCAATAGTTTATTGGCAGCTTAGCTTTCTTCTTGCCCCGTGGAGATGGTAGGGTATCTACTATCTTGTCCAGATAACAAGAAAACTAGGAACCATAGCTTTCTCGTGTAACACTATTTTAGAAGCTGGTTCATTGGGTACTTTGCTTAATGAACTGATCTGTAGCAATGTCTAATGCAGGCCTGCTTGTGACATAGCGATCTCTGGGCTTGGGTGGATTTCTGTGGAGCCATCAGGCGTGCCATCAAACAATCCGGACGGCAACGTCAAGGAAGAATATGATGACGGTGAGCTGCATTTGATGGTTCATGTACCCAAACCGGTTGAGGTCTTCGTCCGTTCCCCATTGCCCGTTGGTAAAGCAGCATCGCAGTGGTATCGGTATCAGGAACTGACAGAGGAAGAAGAGGAGTTGAGACCTAAATGGCATTACTGATGCTGCCTTCCATCCTGCCTTGTAGTTGTAATCGAGTGCGCTGTGCGCTAGTACAATTTTGTGTAATCCAAATACGGCTTTGTGCTCTCACATGATGCTGCCATCCTGGGATAACTGGTGTTAGGATAAGTTGAATAGCTAATAAAAAAGATTCAGGATACATTTGATATAGATGCATAGATTTTGAGCTTTAAATGAAGTTCCCTCTAGGCCTCTACCATCTACTCCATCCTTGAGAAAATCATACAGATGAACAATGGTGTGGACCTTCAAGCGCAAAGCAGTTGGAGGGTAATAAGGTCCAATAATCTGCCATTATCAAAAAGTTGATAGCTCAAGAGCTAAGTAATTGCGAGGAATATAATGATAGGTGAAGAGAAGAAAAGGATAAATTTCAGCAAGAAGGGATGCATTTTACTTATTCAAAATAAAATAGGCTCCAACCTTTCTCCAACGTGTATGGAGTCAGGAAGCGTATTCTGAGCGTTACGCCAACCTTTCTCCTTATTCCTCATTTGGTCCATTGGATCCGTCCGACTCCGCCGCACCACCATGGCCGACGCGCCCACCAGCTCCGGCGGCTCTCCGGCCCCGCCGCCACCGCTGCCGGAGATCGGCTCCATCTCCTCCATGGTCGCCTCCTCCGCCGCCTCCGCCGCGGCGGCCGCCGCTGACTTCACCCGCTGGGCCGAGACCTTCAGCACCGAGAAGGCCGACGCCGCCAAGGCTGCCCTAGCCTCCGCCGCCACCATTGCCACCTCGTCCGCCTGCGCGGCGGCTTCCGCTTCCTCCACGGCCGCCTCCTCAGCCTACGCGGCAGCATCCGACCTCACCCTCATCGCAAAGGTGACGCCCTCTCGATCTTGGCCCATTGCCCCATTCCCCTCGCTTCGATCTAGGCACAATTTAGTAAAGCTCAATCCTTTTACTGTCCTGTTCGCAGGAGGAGTTGGAATGGGTAAAGAAGGAGTACTCCACTCACGAACAGATGGTGTTTGGCAAGATCAAAGGTACCATTTTACCACTGATCAGACTCTTCACTCTTATGGATTTTAATATAATGTCTCGTTGATGCTGCTTCTTCTTTGTTCGTGAAATTATGCTATTCATTTCATTTTATTCGAGCATTGAATGTGTAGTTACTGGTTGCAGAGGGCGTCATCATGGCGATAATGCATCCAGGCATTGCTGCAGGCTCTGCAACCCTTGCAGGGATTGTGCTGTTCAAAAGTAATATGTTTCCTTGCAACTTCTTTGCTTTCTCGTGCTGTGTTGAATGAGTTTCACCTGTTTGCATTAGAGGCTTTCCAAATGCTAATTACCACATGCCAATCCAAATTAGTTTCTTAAGAGACTTTTGAAACTCTATGATTGATTCCTTATGATTGATTGAGATGTTTTGGGACCTTGCTGAGTCAATGTATTGCTTTTTCTTAGAATATGATGTAGATATCCTTTTCTGGTTGGTTTAAGATAGTGAATACATTAGTTTCATGATTTGCCTTTTCATGAAATCCATATAAGGCTGCTGTGACTGTTCAAACTATCCATCCTATACTTAGCTGCCTAGGGTTCTATGGCACAAAGTTCCAATGTAGTGAACTTGCTGATTCAGTGGAAATTTGTTCCAATATTACCTCAAAAGGGCTGAAAATTGAGCCTTTCTATACTATTAAATGTTATATGAATGAATCCTTGCAGGGCCAAGGAGCTACCTTATTCAGCGAGTTCGGCGCATGTTTGTTAGCAAGGAGGTAAGATCTCTACGTCAGTTTGATTACTACATACTTCTGTCACTTGATAGATTCACACTCTTCAAAGACAATGCACCATCTTTCTTAAAGTTATCATTCTCTTACAGTTGTACTGGATGACTGTCTATGCACCTATGACTACATGCTAGTGTTCGGATACATGTTCGTGTTGTTTTACTACAAATTTGAACATGATTCATGACAGTCAAAATAAAATCAAATATGATGCTTGGAAGATTGTTTTTTCTTAGAAACTGTAAGAATTAGGTTGATTGTCTAACGAAAGTTTCCATACTGTAGACCCTACTTTCTGGCATACAAGCTGAAGTGAATCACATGCGGCAAACTGTGAATCTTGTGTCCAATGAAAGCCAAAAATTGATGGTAATTTTTTTTTGAAGATAATTGAACCATTTTTTCACATTTTTTCTATTTTAACTTCTGATGCTATTTGTGGCTAATTTATGCATATGGAATACAGGATAGAGCAGCAACCGCAGAGAAAAGATTTCAGAAAGGATGGAATACACTCAGGCATATCCCTCTCCCCCTCCCCCTCTCCCTCCCTCCCTCCTTTTTATCATTTTATTCCCTTTATTATTTCTCTAATATAACATGGGAATACTTTCTGCTTTATCAGGGAAGAAGGGCGTGCTATTCAACATGAGTTGAACGAGATTAGTGATATTGAACAACAGGCAGTAGGTGTGTAAGAATTTCTCTAGATATTAGTTTTGTGTCATGATATTTGACTTCTGGTATGGAAATAATTTTATCTGAGTTTTACATTTGATGAATTGTGTCTTGTTAGGTCTGAAGGGCATTCTTGATCAGCTTCCCAGAGCACATGCATCCGAATTTCAATCAGAGGTTAGTAAATCGGCCTGTATCTTTGGAGATGGTGATGTTCATAGGAATCAACTTTTTCTAGCAAATTAAAGTTTTTAATGATACGTGTCTCGTAACTGTATTCTAAAATATGGGGTTTAAATGAAGACTTTCCTTTGCAGCCTTACTAATTGCTCCTGGCATGGATATTATGTGTGTGCGAATGAATATTTTAAACAGTGTACCATTTGTATATATGGGATGTATATTGTTGTTGGACCTCTCAGAATCTCCTGTATAGAGAATGAATCTAGTTTTATTAAGGACAGCCAAAATTGCATTTAATATCAGACGATTCCTTTGGGCTATGGAATGCTATATACATAGCAACTTATATTTCACCAAGTATTCCTCACCAGTTATCACATCTCATGTTTCTGAGTGGTTAGTTAAAACTGTGCTGTACGCTGTGTGGTATTTCTATTGCTAATCGATTTTACATGCACCTTATAAAAATAATGTATAGCAGCATGAGTACTGTATGTATCTGCGCATGAGCTATAATTTCTGCCTCTCAACAAATTGTGCATTTCTAGAGATGGATGGCCATGACCTAAACTCACAGCAGAGATTGTTTTTTCATGTCTTGCAGATATCTGGCCTAGCTTCTCAGGTTAAGAAGGAGAAGCGAGTGCTTAACGCCGCGCTCTCAAAGATTGTAAATTACGGTGTCCCCATCTAACTGCCTCTCTAGTTTGTTCTGAGGAAGAGGAGTCCCATGTCAGTGGTGAATGTTATACTGCCCACTTGGTTTTGGAGGAAGGGGGAAAAAAATAAGTTTTGTCTCTCGCGCAGACCTGTAAATGTGCTGCCGCCAAATGTTGCGGAACCTTAGTAACAGGAACACATTTTGTAATGTTTTGCCTATCGACATGTTCACATCCATGATCCATCAGATGGCTTGTGAATTTTTGTTTTTCTACATGATGTCACATTTCCGGTGGATGACAGAAAAAACGATAAATGCTTTGTTGCTTCGTCCGTGTTGTGGAATCAAATCTTTGAACTAATTAGCATTTGAATGGAATTTTTTGGGCCAATTTCGGTCCTCCCGATCACTGATGAGACACGAGATAACAATTCAATTCTTCTCTTCTCTTTGCCGTTTATAAGTCCTTATTACTATCCTTAATTTTTCTGAAAATAAATACATCCTGTTCATTCAAAAAAAAAGAAAAAGAAAAGAAACACATGGATCTTGCGCGGTTGAGTTTGATTTGTACAAATTTTGCTAAAACCGCGTGAATTACGCAGCGTCAAGCTTTTGCCTCCTTTCAGCGCGGGCCTCCTCTCCGTCCAGCCTCCAGCTCCCGCAGCGCCGGCAGCCTCCGAAGCGTCCCCTAGGCCCGTCTCTCCGATCATCGGCGGGAGAGATGCCACGCGACCGCGACGAGCCGCCCGCCGTGCGCGTCTACACTGTCTGCGACGAGTCCAAGTAGCACCCACCATCCCTCCCTAAGACCCTAACCCTACCTACTTCCTTCCCCTTCTTCTTCTCCGCGTGATCCAGCTGCTTGGTCCCGCAGGTACTTGGTCGTGCGCAACGTGCCGTCACTCGGATGCGGCGACGACCTGGCCAATCTCTTCGGGACGTACGGCCCGGTGGAGGAGTCAGTCTCGCCTTCTTTCTCCTCCCGCTCCCAGATGTTCCTATCGGCCCTGCTTGATTCCCCCTTTTCCTTTCAGGTGCAAGCCCATGGATGCCGAGGATTGTGAACCCTACACCGACGTCTTCTTCATCAAGTTCTCACAGGTCAGCAACGCCAGGTGATTGATCTGATTGCAACCATCTCTATCCGTTGGTCCAGTTGCTAGTGATACAGCTCGAGCCGATCAGCTGCAACTATTGGCATCTTTCCTTGAAGTAAAGTCTAGAATTAGCGGCTTCCGTTTGAAATGTGAAATTGTTGCTCTGATTCTGCAGGTTTGCAAAGAGGAAGCTCGATGAGTCTGTATTTCTTGGCAACAGGCTCCAGGTGACCTATGCACCTCATTTTGAGAGCCTTCTTGATACCAAGGAGAAACTGGAAGTTAGGAGAAAAGAAGTCCTTGGCCGAATAAAATGTGTGGCTCCAGTTTAACTCTTTGGTCTTTACAGATTTGCATGCATTATTACGAAAACAACACAAACAATATTTTTTAGTATTATGAACATTTCTAATTTATTTGCCCTGGTAACTTGGATTGAGATATTTGCTTCCATTTTCAGCGTCTGCTGGCAGACCTGAAGGGACTTCTCAGTATTCTCTAGCTCAGGGATCATCTAGTGGAAACCACCATCAGATGAATTTCAATAAGAGGTTAGCATTTCATACATTGGTAACATAAATTGACCAATAATGCTTGGCTAAAACCCTTACAGTTTGACTGTTCTTTGAGACTAGGTAAAACCATTAGTTTGACTGTGCTTCTAAGGCTCATTTCATTCATCTTCAGGGAATATTTGAAGACAAATCATGCATCTCATATTGAAGATCCTCGTTTCAGTCATGTGCCCTCTAACAAGGTACGCGGTAAAAATGATTAAAGATGTTTAATCTGGTTAACCAGAAATCATTCCTTGTTAAGTTTGACATATTTTAAGGATGCTACTACAATGCTAATGAATCAACTTTGTTCAACTAAGGTATGTAAATGTCTAGAAAACAGACATCTTTGCATTAGCTTATTTAACTAAAGTAACTCGTAGGGACCAAACCTGTAACTTTAGTGGATATCATGCTACGGTAATTTGCAATGCGTACATCTTTAACATACCCTACGGTAATTTGCAATGCATACATCTTTAACGTACCCTGCCACTTGAGTAGCTTGTCCTTTTGTTTTTATGGGTCATGGTTTCCTTTCCTTGAGTTGAATGCTACTTTACCAATATGTGGAGAAATATATATTTTTTCTGTAGGATTATTTTCCATCTGAGTCAATGAACGCAACTGTAAAGCTAGTCAGAGAGAAGCTTGATAAGGTAAAGACTATCCTTGCAGTCTATTATTTAGCATACGACAATTATGCTGATAAACTAAAAGTTTGCTCCTTGAAAAATACCAGATACAATCTGGTGATGATAACTCCAATGCTGCAGCTGCATCCAAGAAACCAAGGGTAGATAACCGCAGGCGAATTTGATATAACTGGAAACTGCAGAACACCCATTGAAAGTTTTGGCTTATTTGTTACTCTTTATGTTTGTCCATTTTATATCTCATTTACTATTAGGCTGTTAGCTATGTACTTACAGGAGTGTTGTATTAGTATATGGTTAGTGTAACAGTGGGGTCATTAACTCAGTTATAATGGTTCCATTTTGTTTCTACAGCTGTAAGTTGGAACGGTCCTGTGCTGATTGAACGTGCAGCTTACCATTGGTTAATTTGTTAGACTTAAATGATAGCTAAGTTGGACAAGAAATTGATATGGTTATTATTTGCTTGTGATGTTGTGAATGTGTCCATTTCGTGTTGGATGTTTGATCTTTGAAAGGAAAGCTTGGCTAAGGGCACACTGTGTCATTCTAGGGCTAGCCCATCTCAGTCGCTCATGTGTGCTCTCCTAGGCATCCAACTGTCCAAGGGATGAGATTGGGAAGAAAACATCCGGTGAGATTGTTGTGATGGTGCTTATGGAGCAACCCAGCACCCACCCCCCTTGCTCTTCCCATCTCCAGCAACTTCCAACGTCGAATCATATTTTCATCGCAGAGTGGAGTACCGGTACATCGTTAGCGAAAAATAGAATAATTTATAAGCCGGTTGAAAAGCTGAAACGGCTGATTTGTTGGGAGAGGAAAACACTGTTTGATGACTGATAAGCCGACTGAATAAGCTGAAGCAAACAGGCCCAATAATGACGATATGTTACGATCGACGAACATCAAACGCAGAAGAAGCATCAACATCGTTGTCACAGGAAAGTTTTTCATAGAGTAAAATATAAATTTGCTTACAACTAAGCCTAGGGGAAGGAAGTAATAATAACAGTAATAACGAGGGAAGTGAGAAAAATTGCCGGGAGAGGAAGCATAGCATACGCAGGAGAAGAGAAGAGAAGAGAGCGGGACGGGTAAAGAGATGGGTACGGGTGGCGCGATGCGACGTCGGCTGGCGTGGTCGTGACCGCAACCGCCCCTCCCGCCTCCCGCCTCCTCCTCCTCCTGCGATCCCGATCCGCCGCCCCGCGCCGGCCGGTGAGCCTCCGCCTCTGCCCCACCATTTCATTTCAATTGAGAGCCAGAGCCAGGAACCGAGCAGCCAACCAACCCTAGATCCACCCCCGCTCGGATCCGCCCCCGCCCCCGCCCAGAGAGATCCAATTCCTCCCGCATGGCCTCTTCCTTCGCCCCCGACGACCAGACCGACGCCGACTTCTTCGACAAGCTCGTCGACGACGACGACGCCCCCGCCAACGACGCCCCCGACGCCGCGTTGGCTCGCGACGTCTCCGACGTCAGCCTCGCCGACGACGACCCACCTGCCCCGCCACCCGCCACCGAGGCGGCGCCTCCGGAGGGTGGCTCACCCAAGGCCGGCGCCGGCCTCCACACCACCGTCAAGCAGGTGCAGTGGGCCTCCTTCGGAGGTGGGCCGGACGATGGCGCTGATCCATTTGCTGATCTCTCGGGAGGCGCCGCCGCCGACAGCTTTTTCGGGAGCCAGACCCTCGACACCTCCGTGGGGACCTCGGATCACGACTTCTTCGCCGGGAATCAGAGCTTGGCCGCTCAGGTGACGGATCAGGACTTCTTCGGGGGGACCTCCACCTCCGATCAGAATGCCGACGGGCAGCTCCAGAGGACCGGCAGTGGTGCTGTGGATTCCACAGATCCAAAGTATTTCGAAACCATGTACCCTGGGTGGAAGTATGATGAGGTGACGCAGCAATGGTACCAGGTTGATACTTCCAATACAACCGGGAATGCAGCGCAGGTGGTGGACAATAGCAGTCAGAATCTACAGCAGCAGCAGCTTGACGCTTCGTACCTGCAGAATTCAGCACATGCAGGGCTTGAGCCGATTGCTGAGGAGGGCTCTGCCACAGCCGGTGTCTCGAGTTGGGGGCAGGGGGGTGCCTCAGAGTACCCACCCAACATGCTCTTCTATGCAGAATACCCAGGTTGGTACTTTGATACCAACACCCAGCAGTGGCAGTCGCTCGAGTCATACCAGCAGGCCGCCATGCAGGCTGGAACAACTGGCGCTGTTCAGACTGCTGCGACTTCCGGTTCTGGTGCTGTTGCGACTTCTGGAGGGACAGGTTATAATGCCAAACAAACTGAGGACCTTACTGTCCACAACCAGGTGAACCAACATAACTCGTTCACGAATAGTTTTGCTCCTCAGAGCCAACGGCAGACAACTGATGCATTTGGTAACACCGTGCAATCTGAAAGTGCCACAGATAACAGCCTGACAAGTAGGTTCAATGGTTTTGACCAACATGCAAATGCTGAGACTATCAGTTCCTTTACAAGCCAACAGGTTGCTTTTAACACAGCTGAAACTGTTACAGATCACTATGGTGGACACAAGAGCTTTGAATCATCAAGTCTTCAGACTGGTTATAGCTCCTCTGACAGTCAACAATCTAGTTACAAGGCGTTTGAACCTTCCGCAGGTTATCATGCCGGTTATAAAGCGTTTGAACCTGCCATGGGTCACCAGACCAGTCACAAAGCGTTTGAACCTTCCATGAGTAACCAGAGTGGTTACAAGGCATTTGAACCTTCCATGAGCAACCAGAGTGGTTACAAGGCATTTGAACCTTCCACGGGTCACCGCAGTGCTTCCAAGGGATTCATGCCTTCCACTGGTCATCAGGCCAGTTACAAAGAATTTGAAACATCTACAGGTTACAATACCAGTTTCAAGATATTTGAACCCTCTTCAGCTCAACATGCTAGTTACATGGGTTCCCAACCTTCTTCAGGTCATCAACCTAGCAACATGGGCTTTGACACTTCTGCAAACCACCAGGGTTATGGTGATGTCAATGGTGCTGTGAATACTCAAGGCTTTGTCCCAATGCAAAATACATATGACGTCCAGAACCAAGCAAATGCAAACCCACAAGGGCACCTGCCAAACAGCTATTTGAGTACTGAGAACTCCATGAACTTTAATCAGCAACAATTTCTGGGAGCAAATGCCTTCGGCCACTCCCATCATGAAGGGAGGTCATCGGCTGGACGACCACCACATGCTCTCGTTTCTTTTGGGTTTGGAGGGAAGCTTATAGTCATGAAGGAAACCAGCTCAATGGCCACAAGCTTTAACAGTGGAAATCAGGTACCTTAATAGTTTCCTTTTTTTTCCGAGACTACCCTAATAGGTTCCATGTAACAAAACGACATCACATGTTTTTTAGCTGACTAAAATATTTCTTTCTTTTTTCTTCTTGCAATTAAAGGGCGACCCTAGCGGCACAGTGTCAGTTCTTAATCTATCGGAGGTGGTTTTAGATAAAGTTGATCCTTCAAGTATCACTAATGGCAGTGCACTTGGTTACTTCAATGCTTTATGCCGTCAACATGTTCCTGGTCCTCTAGTCGGTGGAAGTGCTGCATCAAAGGATGTAAATAAGTGGCTTGATGAGATGATTTCATGGTATGAACCTTCCTCCCCTGAATTCCAGAGAGGTGATACTCGCAAGTTGCTTATTTCATTGCTGAAGATACTGTGTCAGCACTATGGAAAACTTCGTTCACCTTTTGGGTCTGACCAAGAGGTACGCCCTCTTGTACTCTATCCTGTTGCAGCTATAATCGGATCGTTACGTTATATGCCTTCTCTATTTTCTGGCCTGTTCCCCTTTATTGTCCTTGTTGATTTTGACAGCTTGCATCAGAAGAATTAAATATTGTGTTATGATAATTTTGGCATAGCAAATTAGCACTAAACCATACTGGTCTCAGAGTTGTTGGATACACCAAAGTTGGATAAGCAACTAAACCTACAGATTTATATATACTCATATGATCTGGAATTTGCTTATGATCAATATTTCAACCATGTAAAGTTATAATTTACTATTATTAGTATCATCACGTGGAACTTTGCTTGATTTCATTTTTTTCATGTTTCATCATGAGGGAGAATTCAACTACTTTAAAATCTCTGCAGTATAGAAATCCTTCCTAGCTTTATTAATCGTACCTAACTTTTATATGAATTCTTAATAGGAGACAGATGGCCCAGAAATGGCAGTAACTAAGCTATTTTCTTCCTGCAAGAGAACTGGTGTTCATATGGGAGATTATGGATCCATTGTTCACTGCATGAAAAATATTCCTTCCGAAGGCCAGATGCAGGTAAGTTTTATTCGAGCTCGATATCTTTTTTTTTTTTGCCAAATGTCCTTTATTGAGACTACTACCCTTTTAGGCTGTTGCCCAAGAGGTCCAAAATCTTCTAGTTTCTGGGAGAAGAAAAGAGGCCCTTCAGTGTGCCCAAGGAGGTCAACTTTGGGGACCTGCGATCATACTGGCTTTACAGCTTGGTGATCAGGTATGTTTGACTTAAATGACTCCCTTTTTGTAGTCTAACACATTGCTTGAATTGCTTGTCTGGTTTTTATTTCCAAGTTAGTTTCATTGGTTTTTTTTTCTGGACTGGTGGTACAGTTTTATGTGGATACAGTGAAGAAAATGGCTCACTCCCATTTTGTATCTGGGTCACCTCTGCGAACCCTATGCCTTCTCATTGCTGGACAACCTGCAGATGTTTTCAATGTTGAGAGCAATGTCAACAGCGACTATGGTACATCCCATCAACCTATGGAGGTACTTGCACAGTTAATGAGTTTCTCAGTTCTTAGATGTCTTATTGTTTTGACCATCAAGTACTGATTATATTTCAAAGTTGTAGAAAAAAGTCTCTTACCATTTTTGTTGTCATTGCTTGCCGCCTGTGTGATTAGTGATATGCTATCATGTCTTGTTTAGTGCGGTATCACGGCACCTGGGTATTGCTTAGCAGTAATTTTCATGGTTTTCTGTTCACTTTGCAACTCTGTTCACAATTTGTTGTTTTTTTGAGACAGCCTGGTCCTAATGGTATGTTGGATGATTGGGAGGAGAATTTGGCTATTATTACTGCAAACAGGACAAAAGGTGATGATCTAGTAATTACACATCTTGGTGATTGCCTTTGGAAAGAGAAAATTGAGGTTTGTATCATATGTATTCGTAGATGCAGTTTTCATACTATTTTTCCTGGTATGTGTGATCAAGAACCTTACACACAATGGATACAGGTTGCAGCTGCTCATTCATGCTATTTAGTTGCTGAACTAAATATTGATTCGTACTCGGAAAGTGCAAGGTTATGCCTCATTGGTGCAGACCACTTGAAATGTCCTCGAACGTTCGCCAGCCCTGAAGCCATTCAGGTTCGGTACTGTGTTTTACCTGCAAAAGTTTTGTATATGAAGTAGGTGTTTACTTAAGCCTCTTTCCTAGACATGACATTTAGAACAATTATTACATGGATACATTGGCAGGATTGTGCATAATCAATTATTGGTTTATTTTCCTTAGCCATTCACTGTCTAATATCTTTAAAATGCGAACAACAGAGGACAGAGGTATATGAATACGCAAAGGTGCTTGGTAATTCTCAGTATATTCTGCTACCCTTTCAGCCATATAAGCTGATATATGCATACATGCTTGCGGAAGTGGGGAAGATTTCTGATTCTTTGAGGTAGGTTGCTGGCTTGTCCATAACAAGCAAATGACTTAGTGCTTTCCCTTGTCTGTACTTGTACATTATGACCCAGTTGAATATTAACTCCTCCAGGTATTGCCAAGCGTCTATGAAGGTGCTGAAAGCCTCTGGCCGTGCCCCTGAATTGGAGGCATGGAAACAATTATTTTCTTCTCTCGAGGAGAGGATACGCACTCACCAGCAGGTTGGACCATGCCATTTAGTATATTACAAATATATTTTTTTTTTGTGTGTGTTATATCTGTGGTTCCATGCTCTCTCAATCTCTCTTCATTGGTTCACTTATCATTAACCCATCTTTTTGCTTGTTTTTTCTGTAGGGTGGATATGGTACAAATCTTGCCCCAGCAAAACTAGTTGGGAAGATTTTCACCTCACTTGATAAATCTATATCCCGCATGATGGGTACACCATCTGCACCACTTCCACCACTGCCACATGGATCTGTTAATGATAGAGAGAGCCACTCTGTGCCTGCAGCTGCAAAATTTGTAAATAGCCAATCGGTAATGGCCATGTCATCGTTAATGCCATCTGCTTCAATGCAGTCGATGACTGAGATAGCAGACAATAGTGGTGGCGCTGGCAGGAAAATTGCACACAACAGAAGTGTTTCTGAGCCAGACTTTGGCAGAACATCAAAACAGGTACTTACGAAGAGAAACTTTAAGAGGGATTAGCTTCTGGTTTGTTGATGTTGAGTTTGAAAGATGAAATGTTTCATCCCCTCATTTCATTATAAAATTCTGACAGGGTGCTGGATCAGATGGCACACAGAGCAGTGCATCAGGATCTGGCAGTTCTCGGTTTGGTTGGTTAGGCTCCACACTGCAGAAGACTATGGGATTTGTGTCAAAATCCCATCGCCAGGTATTTGCTGATTACTTTGTTATGAAACTGGAGTATCCACTTTTTTTTTATCAGATTGTCTCCTCTATATGCAATGCTAACATTGAGATCCTATTTCTGATCCGAAGGCAAAATTAGGGGACCAGAACAAGTTTTATTATGATGAGAAGTTGAAGCGGTGGGTGGAAGAAGGTGCTGCAATTCCTGCTGAGGAGCCTCCTCTACCTCCACCTCCAACAAAACCATCATTCCAAAATGGTATGCCAGACCATAACTTGAATGGCCCCATGAGTGGAAGCCATGCTCCCAATGGAGTCATCGAATGGAAATCCTCAAATTCTTCAGAGCAAGGTTTGGGGATGCCACCAATTCCACCTAGCCAAAACCAGTTTTCTGCTCGTGGACGGATGGGTGTCCGGTCCAGGTAATTCAGTAGTAGTATTGCCATTTACTCTCAGTTATGTTTCTATATTGCTATCTAAGGTATTAATTGGAGAACTGATGGCTTTTCTGTTCTTCATTTTAGATATGTGGACACATTCAATAAGTCAGGTGTATCTGGAGCAGTTCCATCGTATAACAAACCTGCTGCTCCATCCGTGACACCGCCAGCAGGTGCCAAGTTCTTCATGCCGACTGCAGCAGCTGCTGCAGACCAGATGATGCCACAGCCACACCAAGCAGCAGAGATACACAGTGAAACCATCCATCAGGATGAGCGGTCAGCCTCACCACCAGCAGAAACATCATTTTCTTCGCCCCCACCATCGACACAATTTTCCGCACCAATTGCATCAACAATTCATCGGCAATCGAGTATGGACAACATCTCCACCCCATACCAGGGTTCCGGGGTGTCATCATTAAGCAACAACAGCTCATTCTCAAGATCACGAGCCGCGTCCTGGAGTGGAACATACTCTGAGCAGTATAGTGCTTTCTCTGGCTCTAGATCACCCAAAGGACAGACCATGCCTTCACCACTCATGCCCGGGAATCCATCACACAGCCGTTCCAACAGCAACTCATCTTTGCAGTTGAACGGATTGGCAGAGGATCTTCATGAGGTCGAGCTCTGAGTGGCTACCCCTCAGCATGACCGTTGCAAGTCATGTAATTTTATCCACAGACAACCATGGCAGCCTCTGATGGTTCCAGAAATCCCAAGTGGGTGGAAGAGAAAGAAGTTTACCTTATAATCCTGATCAAGGGGATGCCGCAAGTGGAATGGACTTGTGCGAGGTTGCACGAGATTCTGGAGCCCGCACTAAAGCACGGAGGTGCATCGGACCTGTACTACTAGGAATGCTGGGTTTTTGAATATTTTGTAGCTATATATGTTGGTTTATGTTTTAGAGGGAAGGTAAAGAGTTGGGTGGCCCTTGTTTACAGGTGAGAAGAAAAGCAGCATGCAGATGCCCTTGTACAGATAATCTGCCCCTAGCCGAATTCATTGAAACGCAAGCAAATTCACATCCCCACTCCATTTTGTTTTTTTCCTTTTTTGGAGAAGGATAGGAGAAGAGCAAGTGTGTTCTAGTGTACGAAGACATGGCTAAGTAGAGTGTTGTTGTTATAGTGTACTGTACTTGCCCCATACCATGTATTATCACTGTTTATTCTTTGGAGACGAATCGATTCTTTCATCTTAAAACGATCATGTGCTCAGCATTCCTCGTGTTTTCTTGTGGATACTGGCTGATATAACAGAACGCAATTGTCTATTGTGATGTCAGCATGTTGTTGAGATTAGATGGTGGATGTGCTGTGGCTGTATCTTTGAGGTGGACAGTGTTTGCCATTCTCATTCTCTGTTTGGAAAAGCGCAAGCCGTATAGCTGATCAGGCAAGCCATAAGGGGTATGTATGTTTGGCACGTTATATTTTGGAAGAGACATGGGCGGGGAAGACTCGGGTGTCCCTTGTTGACATGTCGGAAGAGAAGCAGCATGCTGCTGGCGGCCGTCGTACGGATTATCCCTGCTCCTGCCCAATTCCAGTTTTGACGAAACCACAAGCAAATTCTTCCAAACCATGTTAGCACTGTTTATTCTTTGGGGATAATCAAAATTTCTTTTGATTGTAAAACTTTACGATCGAATAATTTTTAATGTTTTGTCGAAGCGTCCAGCAACGCCGTTTTTTATATCTCGGTGGAAAGCCTTGGGGCAGGCAGCAGTAGAAAACAAGAGAGGCAGGCCAAGTCGTACTGGTGTTGTTCTTCGATGGAGGGAGGAGACCAGACGAGGAAGAAGGTGGTGGCCAAGCCCAAGTTGCCCATCTGCTGCCCGCAGGGGCAACAAGGCCCACCCCCAACTACCCAAATATATACGGCAGGCTGACGTCACGACCCGCTGGCTCCTTCATACATTCCCATCTCCTCCCTCCCCTCCCCCTCCTCCCTCCCTCCTTCCCCCCGATCTCCTCCGCGGCCGCCGCCGCATCCCATCCAAAAGGAGCCCGAACCCTAGACCCACCCACGCGCCCATTGCCTCAGGTCGCCATGTCCGCCGCACAGCTTCTCCGTCACTCCCGCAAGGTCCGTCTCTGCATCTCACGCGCTCCCCCCCTGAATTTTGGGAACCCGTTCCCCGTCGTCTTCCGATCTGTTCGATCCGACGCCTCTGCGGGTAATCGCGCGCTGCGTTTTGTAATTGCCGGGGTTGGTTGATTGGGCATGGGGGCAGGGAATAATCTGCGGATTCTCTTCACTTGTAAATAGATAATCTAGACATGTAATCAGGCTGCTAATCTCTCGTGGATGTGACTTCCCGGGCGAATGCATGCTATCTATTCGGTGCGGCATGCTCGTATAATTCCCATCCAGACGATCGAATGGGATGAGTAAAGTCGTTGGCTGGTCGAATATTTAATCACCCTCAGGCTAATTTGTGATGGGCTGGAGATACCCTTTTTATTTAATTCTCAAGGTAAATTTGGTTGGAGCATCAGTTTGGATTCTACAAGGCGAGGTCTTCAACTGTCATGACATTGACTGCACTTGCTTTGATCCAAACCTACAGACTGTCAATGTGCCCTCTTATAGCTAACCTGTGAGTTGTAGCTTCGTATTAAGACTGCCCGAATGCTCTTGTTTTTCGTTGTGGATGTATGGGCCTGTCTTTGCTGCAGCTAGGATGCTGCTTGAGGACAGCTCGCTCTATTGACTAGTAGTGCAGCAAACATCTCTTGGTTGCTAGAGTTCATATCCCGCGTTTGGTGTTCACTCATTGAATTACGGAGTAATCAGCTATTATACTGTATAACACTGCTGTCTCTGTGTGCTTCTACAGCTGCGGAGTTTGCAAAATGCTGTAGGTTGCGAGCGTTCTGGTCTTGTTCGGTATTTCTCTAGCAGTCCCGGCTCCTTTGTCAAGGAAAATGGTATGTGGCACCATTCTCACTTTCTTTTCGTTTGTTCCCCCCTTTCCAATGACACGTTTCTCAAGAGGTCAATAGCTTCTGCAATTTATCCACTGAACCAGTACATTTCCAACTGACATGAACATTTTATTGGCAATGCACTTCATCTACTACATTTAGTTTTATAAGATGTTTATCTGTGATATAGAAGCATCCTTGATTTATCCTGCTTACATTTGCGGCATCTTTACTATTCTTATTTCTCTCACCATTGGAGTTTTGGCTTATTAAGTTTGATCCTTTCATTTCCTGTCATGTGAATTTCTGATTCATCAGCTCATTAGTTTGACATTTTGGATGTTTACCCTATTTCGGAAATAGTTGTTTCTTATTTTTTTAGGAAATGCGTACAGTGAATAGTTAGCCTTTCTTAGATTCCTACATTGTTTCCATTCATCGTGTAATGCCTTTGGTTTCATCAGGCGTTGGAAAAAGAACCGGAGGCGCCAGATTTTCCAAGCATAGCCAGCCTGCAAAAGAGCTCGAGACATTTGCACTGGGAGTAAGCAGAAGCTACACTTGGACAAGAGCATCCAACAGCCTTATCCCAAGTGCTGTTAGTGGTGTCAATGGTCCATTCTCATGGTATGTGCTTTTTTATTCTTTTATTCTTAGCTCATAGAGCTGTATTGGAACACATCTAATATTAACCATGTTAAAATAGAAATTGAGAACTAGAAATGTTGAGTACTGAACCCGATCTTCTTTTTACACCTATTAGATCTGATCTTGGTGGCTCAGATAAACCAAATCCGTTTAGATCTTTTAAAGTTCCACTGAATTATTCCCGTTAAACTTCATTTCTATCCACAGTTTAGAGAACGCACAAATGGTAATCTGCTCTGCTTTATAACTAAGGTCTAATGTACTAGCAGTTTGAGAAAAAAAATATATAACTAAGGTACTAAACCTAGTCTGGAACAATTATTTGAACTCTATATTGCTCATTATTCAGAGTAATTTCCTTATGGAATGTCCTGACCTTGATGTTTTGCCATCAGATCTTGATAATTAATGCTGAAGCTGTTTTGACATTTACTTTTTGGTTATTGGCAGTGGACAGGTGGCTTCAGCACGGCCATTCTCAAGTAGTGCAGGTACTGCTTGTTTGTTGTGCATTTTAATGCTTATAATTTGGCTTTCATATGGTGACATATTGCAAGTAGATCCAGTTCCTTCTTCTAAAGATATTCATGAAAAATTCAGGGTTCCTTGCAATTGCATATGCAGAATAGCATCTGCTGGCTGCCGGCAATCTATTTTTTATTCTTTTGTTACAAATTTGCTCCTCTATGTATCCTTGTCAAAAAATTTCATCTATGCATGCACATGTCAAGCTGTATTATGTTAGTCTACAATACAATTAAGATATAGAAATATAGTCAGATTCGCCCCCACCTTTTCCTGTTTGAATTTTCCAGGCAATTTTCTGTCCTGCGACAAAGATTTTGTTTTGCTTGCTTTCTGTCTGCAAGATCTAGTATCTTCTGATGTTGGGCTGGGTATCTCCACCATTTGTTTAAGTTTTGTTATCTCGAATATATAAATTCCATTAGCAAGAGCAAGGTCCTATGTTATTCACATGAACATATTGTACTAATTCCAGATCTGCCACCCCATCAAGAAATCGGAATGCCATCACTTTCGCCAACAATGACTGAGGTATGTTTGTTACCCAAAAATCATTACTATTAGCTGAATAATAGCTGAACTGAGATCAGGATTACTGCTTGTCTTTGTTCCTTAATTCATTGTAGGGAAACATTGCCAAGTGGCTTAAGAAGGAAGGAGACAAGGTCTCCCCTGGTGAGGTTCTCTGCGAGGTGGAAACTGTAAGTTTTCTAATCTGTTAAATATACAGCATATTTTGTTTAGTGTTTTCTGTTACTTAAGGTGAAGTGGAACCAAATAACCTTTGGGTGGATTCCTGGGATCAGGATAAAGCCACTGTGGAGATGGAGTGCATGGAAGAGGGCTATCTTGCTAAGATCATTCAAGGAGATGGTGCCAAGGAGATTAAAGTTGGCGAGGTACATACTTACTGACTAAGAACAAATATTTCTTTTATCCCTGTAGATATTTGCAGTGAATGTTTATTTTTCTGACATAACCTGGGTTTAATAATTTGACTGATCCTGTGTCCTTAGATAATTGCTATAACTGTGGAAGAAGAGGCTGACATTGAGAAGTTTAAGGACTATAAGCCATCATCTTCAGCTGAACCTGTAGCTCCTGCTGAATCAAAGGCTCAACCTGAACCTTCACAGCCAAAGGTTGAGGAGAAAGCGCCTACTAAGACTCCTGAGCCCAAGGCCCCGAAGAATGAGGAAGCTTCTCAATCTGGAGATCGCATATTTGCCAGCCCTCTTGCCCGGAAACTCGCTGAAGATAACAATGTAAGCTCTTGTTGTTCTGCTGTATTGATAGTTCTGATGAACTGTTCATGAAATCAGATTGTGTTCCTTGAAACAGGTCCCACTGTCAAGTGTGAAAGGTACAGGTCCTGATGGGCGTATTTTGAAGGCAGACATTGAAGACTACTTGGGTGAGTTATTATTTCTCTTGTTGCAACCATTAAATCTCTTCTAAGCTATGCATCCGTATTGTCATGTTAAATTTGGATGTCTTTCCCATGTAAATACTTGTCATGGTTGTTGTATAATGTTGTGTATAAAGGTTTGTTCAAGATGCTCAAGATTTATCTTAGAGAGCTTTTAAGAGTTAATAATAGGTGTCTTGAACTGCACAAGCCTCAGGCTCCGTATTGGCATTGCGGTAGCCTCACTTGCTGGAAATACTTTTCATAGTTTAGTGTTTGGCTGTAACTGGTTTTTAAGCCATGTTACGAATCAGGTATTGTTTACTTTCCAAATAACTGGAACTTGATTTAGTTATTAGAGAGAATTTTACATGAGAAAAAAAATAGAGACTGACCATTGGATGACAGATTTCACTAAGCTTTAATCTGACTTGCCAAAAATGGTGCTAACTGCTATGACTGCATTTTCACAGCAGCCTGAAAAATAAGCTCGACACAACAACTGCAAACTGGCCCTAAGTGGTGCCATCACATTCTTTTGTTTCTCTGCCGGGTGTCTTAGTTCGATCTGCAGAGGACAGTTCATTTTTTTAATGATGTTTCCCTGACTCTTGCTATACTTAATGCACAGTCATAAGGACTTTAATGTAGGCTTGCTACAACATGATTAGTGCATCTTTTTCACTTCTGTTAATAATAATTTGCATGATTTGGCATTTTGGTTTTCATTAACCTTCTGATATTTCCCTACTTTGCATTAATGAAACTTGTGTAGCCAAGGGTGGACAGAGTGAGGCTTTTGCAGCTCCAGGCTTAGGTTATGTTGATATTCCAAATGCACAGATAAGAAAGGTAAATTTCGAAGGCCCATTAATGCAGGCAAGATTTTCATATTACATGTTACGAGCCTGAGTGTTGACTTTTTATTGTCTTCAGGTTACTGCAAACCGCCTGCTAGCATCTAAACAAACCATTCCACATTACTACTTGACAGTTGATGCACGTGTTGACAAACTTGTCAAGTATGTTTCTAACCTAATAATTGTAATTTAAAGCACTATTTCCATTGGTGGAACGGCACTGATGCTTTTCTTACTCCTGACTTTGAGTTCTTTATTTCATTCTAATCCAGGTTGCGAGGTGAACTGAATCCGCTGCAGGATGCCTCTGGTGGAAAGAAAATATCTATCAATGATCTTGTCATCAAGGTAATTTCACGGTTCCACCTTTTAGGTTTGGTTTTCTGTTGTCCACCTAGGTTTTTTGTGAGGATTGGGTATGTGCACTCTATTTTTTAGATAATATTGTCTATTAATATCCTCTCTGCTGTGCATTATTGAATCTGTCTTTATTTGATATGCAGGCTGCAGCTTTGGCTCTACGAAAGGTCCCTCAATGTAACAGCTCATGGATGAACGACTTTATTCGCCAGTGAGTTCTGATGGTTCATTTTACTGGGGAAAAGATATTAGTTCTAAGCCTGCAACTGTTGAATGTGACACTTATTCCTGACACAGATACCACAATGTGAATATCAATGTCGCTGTACAGACAGAACATGGATTGTTTGTTCCAGTAATTAGGGTAAGTCACAACTTTGTCCAATTCATGCTTTCTGTTTCTGTTTCTAACTTGTAGTTTTTGGGAGGAAATTCTGACTTGTACTTACGCTGTAGGACGCAGACAAGAAGGGACTTGGTACAATTGCCGAGGAGGTGAAGCAGTTGGCTCAAAAAGCAAGGGATAACACCTTAAAACCAGCAGATTATGAGGTATGGAGCATATAGTTGATGCTAAGTAGTATGAACAAAATATGACATTTGGTGCTTCATTTTCAGGGTGGCACCTTCACGGTATCAAACTTGGGAGGTCCCTTTGGAATTAAGCAATTCTGCGCCATCATAAATCCTCCTCAGTCTGCAATTTTGGCCATTGGTTCTGGTAATTATTTCTTGAACATTTCCGCTTATATGCTGTTCTATTGATCATGCGTATAAGTAACAGTACAGTATCTTGCATTTGTAGCACTTTCTTTGTGCGAATCTGACTCAACACTTGGATTAAGAAACCATATATAATCTTGATGCGGTACTGCTGCTGATGAGAAAATTCAGCTCTGTAAACAGGATTTGGAACATAGAGTTTAGGCGCCATGTGTTTTGTTTCTGCACTGTATCTGTAGCTTTGAATGATTGATAGCTGTATGTTCTGCTTGTAGTGCCTGATGTTCTTTCATTGCTAATCAGCTTTTATTTTCTTGAGCAGCTGAGAAGAGGGTGATACCCGGTTCCGCTGATGGTCAGTATGAGTTCGGTTCGTTCATGTCAGCAACGCTGAGCTGTGACCACAGGGTTATTGATGGTAAGATTTTGATCTGTCTGCGATGTATCTATCCATGGACAGTGGTGTGGTTGGGAAAGTAACCTTTTGCTGTTGGTGGAAATAGGTGCAATTGGTGCGGAATTTCTGAAAGCATTCAAGGGCTACATCGAGAACCCAACCTCAATGCTGCTGTGAAGTTTAGGATGATGACCAACAAGGCAGACAATTCTTGTGAAGCTGTGGAATAACTCAACTCGGCCACCCCGAAAGTGGTGTCTCCATTTTGTATAATCTCGTGACGGTCTAAAGGAGGACCTGGAAACCAAGAGCACGCAACCAACACAGAATGATCTGATTTTCCGTTTACCCTTTTTTGATGCTGCCAGTGTTAGGCTGGATTAGTAGGATCAACTTGCAAAGCCTCATTGAGCTCATTTCTTTTTGGGGGTTTGCGTTGTGGCATGAGAATGTCGCTGCCCCGGAGAACACTTTTGAGTATAGCATTTTGCGTTTCCTATGCACAGGGATAGTTGGTTGGAATAAATGAAGTCTAATCAGGGAAGAAACTGTTTGGGTTTTTGCCATTGCTATGTGAACTTGTTGGTTTGGCAAGCTTGATGAATTTACGATGTACTCCATTGATATTAGTCATTTGGATGCTATGGTAATGCTGGTAAGCAACGCTGGTGGTGAGGTGAAATGGGAAAATAAAGGCGAGAAAGCAAGGAAAAAGCAGCTCGTCTCTGACGATGTCAGCTATGGAAGGTGCAAAGTCGTGTGTTCCAGATGGTATTGTAGGTTCCTGGCCTCCCCTCCAAGAAACAATCGATAGCCTTCCAGAGGGAAAGGTCGATGAAACCGGAGCAAAAACCGGAGGCGACGGCTGCTGTTTCATCTCCAGAGAGAGAGAGAGAGGGAGAGAGGGCACCGACCAACTTCTGACTAGTAGGGGGAGCTTTCAACGCACGCAGCCAGCGGAGCTTTCACTGCAGCATTCCAAGCATCCATGATCCAGTCGACCTAGCCAGTCCGTGGTTTTTGACCCATACTGCTTGCTATATCATGCGTTAATCGGTTGCCCTCCAGATCTCTCGTCTTATCTATCCCAAGCAGGCAGTCCGGTTTAATCAGCGGACGATCTTTAGCGCTTGTTTGGATCTTGAGATCCCGTAGGCAGCAATCTCAGCCACTAAAATCGGATGCCTGGGAGCGCTGCCTCAGCCAGGCAGCTCCAGCCCGAAGCAAACAAGCTCTTAGTGCCGGATAACCTGATTGAATTCACTAGGGAATGGAATCCGATTCCCTGACCCAAACGCCCCTCCAATTAAGATTCCAAAAATCTTGATGCTTGTCCATCATCTCTTGCATACGATACGCTCCATTTCCTCTGGAACAGATGCAATGGCTGGCATCTAGCCTTGTGACGGAGCAACATTTCACATACAGTTCATTCAACCCTTTCATATTGATATTTAAAGTTAACTACTAGTGCCGCCATGATCACACCACACGGCTAACAAAACCAGCACCTACGCCTTTGTTTCGGTGCACAATTACCTTGTTTATTTTACCACAACTTGCACTGGATATATGTCCGTGTCAGGTCAAGCCAGCTAGCTTTCCGGGCCCAAAGGAAAAGCGGTTTCATTCACATGGTGGTAAGTGGTAAGCGGTTTCGGGGCCTTCCATATAAGTCGCAGTCATCTCCATTCCTCACCATTGAACAACAAGAACAATCACTATAATCAGATCCCAAAAACCAAGCAGCAAGAGCGATGAAGAAGGCTTCGTCGCTGTCGGAGCTGGGGTTCGACGCGGGCGACGCGTCGTCGGGCTTCTTCCGCCCCGTGTCCGACGACGCCACCGCCACGCCCACGGCGCACCGCCGGAGGCTCACCAAGGTGTCTGTGATCGGGGCCGGCAACGTGGGCATGGCCATCGCGCAGACCATCCTGACCCGGGACCTCGCCGACGAGATCGCGCTGGTGGACGCGGTCCCGGACAAGCTCCGCGGGGAGATGCTGGACCTGCAGCACGCGGCGGCGTTCCTGCCGCGGACGCGCCTCGTCTCCGACACGGATCTGGCCGTCACCAGGGGCTCCGACCTCGCCATCGTCACCGCGGGGGCGCGCCAGATCCCCGGGGAGACGAGGCTCAACCTGCTGCAGCGGAACGTGGCGCTCTTCAGGAAGATCGTGCCGGCGCTGGCGGAGCACTCGCCGGAGGCGCTGCTGCTCGTCGTGTCCAACCCCGTCGACGTGCTCACCTACGTGGCCTGGAAGCTGTCGGGGTTCCCGGCGAGCCGCGTCATCGGGTCCGGCACCAACCTCGACTCCTCAAGGTTCAGGTTCCTCCTCGCCGAGCACCTCGACGTCAACGCACAGGACGTGCAGGTCCGTCCGTCCATCCCCTTCCTTCCCCCTTGTCCCGTCTCGCTCCTCTCGTCAGTGGAGAGTGGGGAGTGGTGGATTGACATGACACGTGGGCCCCGCACATAGGCAGGCAGTGGCGTCGTGTCGGGGGCACACATGGGTGGCTCCTTTTGCCTGCCCACATGCCATTGGTACGAACGGGTCAACGAGCGTCAGGAAATTAGCATTAGCATCTATGAAGAGCGATCGAGGAATATTTGTTCTGAATTTGTCACTCCTTTGGTTTTGCTTAGATTATTAACATAATAATTGGCATGGCATGAAATTGACTGCGTGGTTGCTGAAATTGCAGGCGTACATGGTCGGCGAGCACGGCGACAGCTCGGTGGCGGTGTGGTCGAGCGTCAGCGTGGCGGGGATGCCGGTGCTCAAGTCGCTGCAGGCGAGCCACCGCTGCTTCGACGAGGAGGCGCTCGAGGGCATCCGCCGCTCCGTCGTCGACAGCGCCTACGAGGTGATCAGCCTCAAGGGCTACACCTCCTGGGCCATCGGCTACTCCGTCGCCAGCCTCGCCGCCTCGCTCCTCCGGGACCAGCGCCGCATCCACCCCGTCTCCGTCCTCGCCAGGGGGTTCCACGGCATCGCGCCCGAGAACGACGTCTTCCTCAGCCTGCCCGCAAGGCTCGGACGCGGCGGCGTGCTCGGCGTCGCGGAGATGGAGCTCACCGAGGAGGAGGCCAAGAAGCTCCGCCGCTCCGCCAAGACGCTCTGGGAGAACTGCCAGCAGCTCGGCCTCTGATCTTTAATTCATTGGGATCCATCTCACTGTGTTTTGGATCGGGTTCCTTGCTATTGCTACCCCACGCTGCCGCGTCGCCTTTTTCAATGTTAGACTTCATTCATGTGCTTTCTCGTTAAGGGCTCGTTTGGTGCCATCCGGCTCCGGCTCGCCGGTCCGTGAGGGCGAGGAGGAGGGAGAAACAAAACCGACTTCCGTGAACAGTGTAGCTACACTATATGAATAGTGGTGTATGTCAGGTGAAGTTGGAGTTGGTGGGAGCTTCACCAAACTAGACCTAATTGTTCCTGCGGTTTATTTTTACTGAAAAGTTTAGTGCTCAAGCACCATATATTCAGCTTACCTGAACAATTTGCACATGTAGATAGTCTTCAAAAGGGTGGATCAAAATATTAATTTGTCGTTGAATGAAATAGTAACTCACAGCAAAAAAAACATGTTCAGTATGTGCTCTGTATCTCTGAGAATTCAGCACGCCAACATGAAGAGAATAGGAGATTGTCCCTTGGATGGATTACTGTCTTGCGGTGGTAGTGACCACTGCACCCGATCTGTCTTCCAAAAGGAACTAGCCTTTCTTCTTTTCTTTTAAAAACTGAGCTATGAAATTTTTCCTGTAAATTTGCCTCCATCGGAGTTCGGATGAGGAAGATATAGCCTATGCAAGTTTTAGTTCCTCCCGCGGGCTTATAGTTCAATGTTTGTATTTGGGCCTTCGAATGTCCAAAGTCCGGGTCCAATTCCAACTTGTAGAAAAATCCTTCAATTATATCATATTTCTTGTGATTTTGCAATATGCTCCAAAATACAACACATATGCGATAATGGGGTTATTTCAAGTGCCAAGTGACGGGTTAGTATAAGAATATGTATGAAAATACCACTTAAATAGCACTAAAAGTATGTAAATAACGAGCATTAACAAGCAACATCTAACTCGATCTCGCATGAGAATGAAACGTCAAGAAGATAAGAATAGATCAGAACGCAAGTTCGAGGTCGGTGATCTGGTCTTCTTGAAACTCTAGCCGTATGTGCAATCTTCATTGGCTTCGTGAGGAAGATGGCTTTCAAATACTTCGGTCCATTCAAGATTGTGGCCAATGTGGGAAAGATGACTTACAAACTGCTGTTACCTGCTTCGTCGTCTATTCACCCTATGTTTCGCATCAGTCAATTGAAGGCTGCAGTCACTGAAGACGTCGAGGTATTGCCTTCCTTTCCTTTTGACTTGGACATTCAAATTGATTCCGCAGCATCGCCTGACTACTCAGGGTATTCAACCGGTGCAACAAATTTTGGTGAAATGGTCAAATTGGCCGGTAGAAATGGCAGCTTGGGAGGATATTATTGCCTTGCAACAGCTTTTTTCATTTGCGCCTGCTTGGGTCAAGTAGCGTCTCAAGGGAGGGGGAATGTCAGCACTACGTCATCAAGCCAATATCATGAGCAGGTGCCGACAACAGCAAATGGGCCAACCAGTTCCAGACCTAGGAAGCCCAATTCACTTTGGACCGGAGAAGACTGGACTGTCTGATGGGTGCTTGCATGCACGAAATAGGACCTAGCCCATGTAATAGCTGCGTTTACTTATAGAGGTGAGGTAGAGGAGGAGAGCATCTTTAACATGTATGAACAATCAACTCCTTCAGCAAGCTAACGGACCTCGTGGTGCCGTCTCTATTCTTCTTCCTGTCCCTTGCTTGCTCGTGCTCCAAATTCCTTCCTCTCTTCTATCCCAACTACCCTTCAGTTAACACATTTCCCTGTTGTACGCCGCCTGGAACGCGGCTACGCTGCTGGCCAAGAGGGCTCGGGTATCCTCCGCTTCCTCAAGATCCTCAATCCCATCCACCATGCGCTACAAGATGCCCTCGGTGAAGTTAGGGTAGACTTGGTGCTCTAGTTCCTCGACCATCAGCGTGTTGATGAGCTCTTGATCCACCCGCATGAGCTCCGTCCTCCTCTTCCTCGTTGTCTCTGTGGCTGGCGGCAGTTTGGTGGACTTAAGATGCCCTCGTCCGCCACCGCTGTCTCCATGCCGCCGCTCGCCGCCTTGCTCACCTCCATCACAATTGTCGACTATCTCTTGATCTGATCCTAGCCGTTTCTCTGTAACGCCATTTATGTATTTATGTGGAGGATTCCCTTTCCTTAGCAGGATCGGACTAGGTTGGAAAAGCGGAGGCCTATCTAGTTGGGCCAAATGGGCTGGACTAGCCTAGCCCCCAACTCGTGTGGACCAAAGAGGTGGGCTAATTGGGCCAATTTTTTTTAAAAAAAAATAGAGACCTCAGTCAAATAATGTTTTGGGTCTTAAAAAAAACTATTTTGGGTGTTGCAGGCCGACCGTCTCCTGCTGCAGGCAAAACATTCGCAGGTGTCTTTAACGGGGTGTTTGGATCCTGGAGCTAAAGTTTAGTCCGTGTCACATTGAATATTCGGAGGCTAATTAGGAGGACTAAATATTAGTTAATTATAAAACTAATTACATAGATGGAGGCTAAACGACGAGACGAATCTATTAAGCCTAATTAATCCATCATTAGCAAATGGTTAATATAACAGCACATTGTCAAATCATAGACTAATTAGGCTTAATAGGTTCGCCTCCATCCGTACAATGGGTTTTGTAAATAGTCTATATTTAATACTCCTAATAAGCACGGTGATGGTGATTGGTGCAGGGCACCCCACCGACCGGCACAGTGACTAGGATTTGGGCCGTCATGACCATTCACCGAAGCTTCCTCTTGGGAAGAAAGAAAGCTTCAGCAGCTAGCCAAGGTCATGGTGGAATAATGGACCGCAGAACGGAATCTATGGAGAAAATCGATCTAAGGTGTGGACGTTAGTTAGGTGAAAACCGGCTGGCGTGCGTACGTCTAATAAGACGGAGGAGGACTAGCAAATTCAGGTGGGCCGTTTGACGGTGCCATCATACTAGTAAGTACGTACGGAGATTAGGAAACAAGGAAGAAGGGAGAAAGGAAAACCAGCAGCAGCCGCCTCCCAATCCGGCGGCTTCGCCTCCAGGATTACCACCTTTCAACGCCTTCCTTTCCAAGCAAATTCCTTCCAAAATGGCCTGCTGATCTGACCATCCATGTCGTTGCTGGAACTACAAAGGACCAGCTATCTTAATTATGTTATATCATATATTTATATTATATTATCTGAAAAGTGGTCGCGCATTTTATCATTCCTTTTTTCATATAGCAGTGGAGGATCCAACGCAAACTACTGCTGCCTTGCCCCCTGTTTTTGCATGTCGATCGTATACATATAGTTCCACGATGCAAATTTTTTCATTACATCGAAATCAACGCATAATATAGCCATAGAGTGGTCAATGCAAGCATGCATTTTGTTTTGAACTGATGGCTCTTGTTTCGTTTGCAAAAACAGCAAGCAGCAATGATATAAGGGCCCCTTATTATATATAGTACGTATAAGGAATATCCATGATAAGCTAGCGTCGTCGGATACTACATGCATGGATAGTAGTGAGGAGCTGATATGGATGGATGAAAATGAAACCGGCGGCTACATGCCATCCAGGGGGCTGCCAACCCTCCAGGATTTTACTCCGTTCCTCGCCCCTGCGTGCTGCCGCGCCTACTTTACTAATTTCAACGCCGAATATAATCCTGCCCTGCAAGAAAGTTGAAGTTTTCAATATGGAAAAGTGCACCCATCGATCGATCCGCATTTTACTTAAAAAAAAGAGCATTTCAGGGGGCTTCGCTAGCTTATAAATAGCAACAGCCCTTATCACCTCACCATCCATCACCTATCTCTCTCTCGATCTCTCTCAACGTCACTTGCATCATCAACAAACAAATTAAGATCGATGAAGAAGGCTTCGTCCCTCTCCGAGCTGGGCTTCGACGCCAACGGCGCGGCATCGGGCTTCTTCCGCCCCGTCGCCGACGACACCACGCCGACGTCGCACCGCCGGAGGCTCACCAAGGTCTCCGTCATCGGCGCCGGCAACGTGGGCATGGCCATCGCGCAGACCATCCTGACGCGGGACCTCGCCGACGAGATCGCGCTGGTGGACGCGGTCCCGGACAAGCTCCGCGGGGAGATGCTGGACCTGCAGCACGCGGCGGCGTTCCTGCCGCGCACGCGCCTCGTCTCCGACACGGACATCGCCGTCACCAGGGGCTCCGACCTCGCCATCGTCACCGCGGGGGCGCGCCAGATCCCCGGCGAGACGAGGCTCAACCTGCTGCAGAGGAACGTGGCGCTGTTCAGGAAGATCGTGCCGGCGCTGGCGGAGCACTCGCCGGACGCCATCCTGCTCATCGTCTCCAACCCCGTCGACATCCTCACCTACGTGGCGTGGAAGCTGTCGGGGTTCCCGGTCAACCGCGTCATCGGCTCCGGCACCAACCTCGACTCCTCCAGGTTCAGGTTCCTCCTCGCCGAGCACCTCGACGTCAACGCGCAGGACGTGCAGGCTTACATGGTGGGCGAGCACGGCGACAGCTCGGTGGCGATATGGTCGACGGTGAGCGTGGCGGGGATGCCGGTGCTCAAGTCGCTGCAGGAGAGCCACAGCAGCTTCGACGAGGAAGCCCTGGAGAGCATCCGGCGTGCCGTCGTCAACAGCGCCTACGAGGTGATCAGCCTCAAGGGATACACCTCCTGGGCCATCGGCTACTCCGTCGCCAACCTCGTGGCCTCCATACTCCGCGACCAGCGCCGCATCCACCCGGTGTCCGTGCTCGCCACCGGCTTCCACGGCATAGCCGACGACCACGAGGTGTTCCTCAGCCTGCCCGCTAGGCTTGGCCGTGGCGGCGTCCTGGGCGTCGCGGACATGGAGCTCACCGAGGAGGAGGCAAGGAGGCTCAGGCAGTCGGCCAAGACGCTCTGGGAGAACAGCCAGCTCCTGGGCCTCTGATGATAATGACTACTCTGTCGTCTCATGGTGATGGGTCGTGTGATTCGCGAGCTCATGTCAGTTTTCTATATAGTCAATAATTAGTGCACTTGTTAATAATTTTTTTGTGGTGTAATATGGAGCATTTGGTTGATGTAACCATTTGCTTTAGAGTCTGTAACATCAATGACTTTTCATTTTGTATGCTTGTCTTGTAATTAACTTGAAAATAAAATGTTATTGAGAAGCAATATTTGCCTAGCTCACCTATATTTTATTTAGCCTAGGTGATTAGAATTTTTAGTTTCTTCATTTGCATATTTGCACTAAGCCCTCGTGTCATCAATGTATTTGCATGGACGACGAGAAGACGAAGAACGGTTGGGCCACGTTTGTGGCCCACCCCTGAGGGATGACTGCGGTTTATATTGCCCCATGCTCGGCAACAACGGGCCAACGGCTACACTAAGCTACCTTTTTGATATTGAACACATGCCATATGGGCTAAGATAGGCCCACTGCCATGGTATTGGATCGTGATCACAGCAGCATTGGATCCGCAGGTCGACGACGCTCTCGCCGCCCATGGACCCTCTCATCTTATTTATAATTGACCGTGAGGCAGTGGGCCTCATCTTTTTTTTCTGAAACTAAGTGGGCCTCATCTGTCCTTTGATTTTATGTAAGAGGTCAATTTGTTAAACTTTTTAAGATATCAAAGTACCTTCCAGTGATGATGATCTCAACAAGACATGCAATCTTTGAAGAATGAAAAAACGGAAAGGAGCTTCCATTTGTCCCGATGAACAAGGCCTACGAGGTGATCAACCTCAAGGGCCTCGTCTCTTATCGGCAAAAATAAGTAAGAATCCTATTAAACATCTTGATTCTTGCTTATCGTGGTAAGCTGTTTTAGATATTTGAACTACAAGAAACGATAAGTGAGAAGAGGGAAAATCATTAGCTACTCGCGGCCAACGTTATATCTTGCATCCTTGGCCACCAACGCTGCATCAATCTGGTGTTGTTGCTCGCCAGTGTGTTCCATCTTCCATGGGATAGGACGATCATGAGGTACCGAGGAGCCGGGGTAGGATGCCAGAAAGTGAGCCGCTGCATTTGCCTGGGCCCTGGGCTGGGGTAGTGGGGTCAGTGTGGTGTGAAGCCGCAGGAGGAAGCTGAGAGCACGGCACATGGCTGCCGCTGCCATTCACGTACACGGTACACCCATTCATGTGCGCCTTGGGATTCCCCCATTCCCTGTTCATCTGCTGCTTTTTCAGACAGTGGATCATTGGTCTTTTGGAGGAGAGCAGGGTAGGTGGTGGATCGTGAGCGTGTCTCACGGTCGGATGGATCTCCTTGACCGCACCAAGCCAGCTAGGATTCTATCTCCTTCCTCCTCCTCCTGCGGTTTCTGATTCACATTGCTGCTCTCAAGATCCGTGTTCCCGTTTTACCCCGTGCAAAGCACTCGCCTTGCCCTCTGAAACGAGCGGGGGGTAGAGCAGTCACTTCCCATCACGGTCGCCGTCATCGCTTCCCCCTCCGAATCCAACAACATCTCGCCTCGCCGCGGTTTCACTCCTCACTCCCCATCCCTCTCCAGCAGCAGCTCGCGTCCACCGCCACCGCCCACCATGAGCCGCGATCAATTCCTCCTCCGCCTCCTCGACCTCCACGCCGGCGACGACCCCTTCTTCCCCTTCCCCACCTCCTCCTCCTTCTCCTCCTGCCCATTCTCCACCTCCTCCGCCCACCACCGCTTCCTCCTCGACGACCACCCCTCCTGCCCCCTCGGCTTCACCTCCCCATCCCCGATCGACACCTTCCACCTCGACCTCGACCTCGACCTCGACCTCCTCCTCCCTCCCCGCGCCGCCGCGCCCCCGTGCCCCGCCTTCTTCGACCCCTTCCTCCTCGACGCGCTCGGCCACCGCGTCTCCGCGCTCGAGCGCGCGCTCGCCCCACCACCCCCGGCGCCCCGCCGCAAGTACACCTACGCCGCCGAGGCCGACGGCAGGAAGGTCAAGTGGGTCGCCGAGGACAAGCCCGCCGGCGGGAAGGCCTACAAGTGGGAGGCCGAGCTCAAGACCCCCAACGACGACGGCTTCGACCGCAAGTGGAAGTGGGAGTCCAAGGCATCCGCCGCCGGCACCACCAAGGTCAAGTGGGCCAAGGAGATCAAGGGCAAAGGGTGGCTCGAGCCATGGTCCAACTCCTACTCCGTCGAGGAGACCTACGGCGACGACGACGACCAAGACAAGGCCGCCACCGCCGCCGTCAACAAAGTCAAGGAGGAGAACAAGCCCAAGGATATGAAGAAGAAGAAGGGCAACGTCGAGATCGTCGAGATCGAGGACAACACCAAGGGATGTGTCGCCATCAGGAAGGTCAGATCTTTATGCACTGTACTGCCTGCGTTTGGTAGGCGAACTATAATGCGGCGCCTAGATTTGGTCAAATGTACAGCAAAGATTGCATTTTTATGTCAGTTCCTGCTGCGTGGCTCACAGCTCGGCAAGATCTGTGAGAAATGCGATCTTTTTCTTAGGAATTCCCGTGATTTTAGATTCCATTCTGTGCTAACCATTTGGGAAAAAAAACAAATGGATTTTGGGTGCTGAAGTTACTGAATAGTTGGGGGTTTAGTTAATTCAACCTTGCATTGCATTCTTATAGCTACAAAAAAAAAGAATTCAATTTGTTGGCCATTTGTGCCTGTAATCACATCATGCTCCTCTCCCCAGGCATTTGAAATGAGCCATGCCAAGGGAAAGAAGAAGGAACTATCCCAACAAGATGCTGCATTGCTGATACAGATGAGCTACAGGGCGCACCTGGCCCATCGCTCCCAGGTGCTCCGATGCCTCCGCGACCTTGCTGTGGCCAAAGCCAAGCTCAAGGAGATCAGGTCCTTCTTCTACAACATCTCATACCGCCGCCGCATTGCCCATGACTCTGAAGAGCGCCAGAGGTTCGCTGAGAAAATCATTGTGCTGCTCTTGACCGTTGATGCCCTTGAGGTAAGTTCTTCACCCATTTGATGCTACTTTCACTAGTATATGTTAATACTAAACTTGTATTCCGTGTATGTTCACTTGTTCACCATACGCAGTTGTTCATTTTCAGTTTCGGTTATGACAACTGTTTTACACAAGAATCTGTTAGCACTATGCAATGTTGTTTAGAGTACTACAAATTACGTTTTACTATCAATATTATCCAGGACACTAGATGAAAGTGGTGATGACATGCTCTGTGGCACTATTGTTATGGTCTTACATGATGTGCACATTAACTTGAAAAAAAATCTGAAACATGTACTAGAGTTGACTTATTGCTTTCACAGTTGATCTTTTAATATGGTTGCTGGTGTATATATAATATGCTCTGTCCAATGACTGACACATGACTGCCTTTAAGGGTGTTAGCCTTTATGGCTTAAATTTAAATCATTTCAGTACATTTTTTACACTATATAAGTTTTTTGTACCGTCAAATGTTTGCTGCTCTAGCCTCTGTTTGGCCACTTCACAACTCCATGCACCTTTAAAAGTTTGCAGTTTTTAGGGCAGATTGTAATCTAAGGACAAAGCTGCAAAGAATTTCCAATTTATGACCTGCAAAAAGGGAAAACAAAAGAATCTTCTAATCATGCTCACAGTTTAAGGTCTTTTGTGAATACGTGAACTGTGGAAACTCAAACTACATCACCTTCACTGTTTGGGAAAAAAAACATTCCGTTAAGGTTTTTTTGTCTGATTCCCTGTTACTCTGCCTTGCAATTGATCCTGAAAAAACAATGCAAGAAGAAACAATTTAAATGATAATCCCCTTATGTTCCTGTTTCATGTGCCAATGCATTACTTTGTGCTTGCCAGGGACCGGACTACATGGTTCGCAATGCCAAGAGATCGATGCTTGAGGAACTTGAGGGGATGTTGGAGATTGTTGACCCTCAGCCACCAGGGAAGCCAAGGACACTTAGCCGCAGGAAGTTTGATCTCCCAGAAGGTGGAGCCATCCCAAAGGAGATGAGGGATGGTGTCAAAAATGTCGTCAGAATTGTCGAGGAGGGCAAGTAAGATTCATCAGTGATGGAATGCTTGTAGCGGACTAGCAGGATGTCATGCGGACTTATAGAGTTTGTGCAACTGCTGAGAACACCCCTGATCAGATGTTTGCTAGAACCTTGCGTTGTTGTATTTACTACTAGAATGCTGTTGCTTGTAATGCTGTGCTAGCAGTATGATCCATGTTATGTTTGGACCTGTTCCTAGGTGTTTCCTTATTCCTAGATTTCGGTGATGTGTGTAAACTAATTCATCATCCATCATGGGTGGTGAAACTCTAATAAAAATTGGCATCAATTCATCACCATGGTGTGTTGCCTTTCACCAACTGCCTGTGCTAGCGTTTGCCATTTCAGCTGATGGAAACGTGATGTGCTAACATTTGAGTTAGGGTACTACCTTTGTTGTCCCATCCTAATTTTGGAAACTTTTTTGTTCTGCGAAAATCTTGCCATCCTCAAAACATTTATCGCGTGAAGCCGTGAAGTTTTCTGCTGCATAAACAGATGAGTCGTCCTAATAAAAAGAAAATCTTAATCGGTGTGGGCCTGGTTTCTGTATGTCATCAGCAATTTCAGCTCTGTGGTCATGTTGAATAGCGGAAAGGCCCATCGACCTGGCCGGCCTGGCCCAGTGAGTGATGTTAAGCATGTACCCTATCCAACCAATAGGGCTTCCATTGTCTATTCATCTCGAGCAAAATGAGTGTGCATGTCTTATTATTTACAATGCCATTTCGCTTCGCCTAGGTTGATCGGATTTTTTTTTTTAAAAAAAAGAAAGCTAGTGTAACCTCCAATACCTGATTTGAGGTAGACCACAGCTGTGTGGCAATTGTTCTTCTTCCACTTGCTACTCCAATTACAAAATACGGTATTACTTGATAAACGAATAACGAACAGGATTTATTGCCCAATCTAATTCAGGTGGGTGGTTTGCTCCCAGCCGCTTTGCTGGAGAAAATTTATATCATGGTTATGTGCATAAAGCTAACCTAAATCCAAGCAGAGGGCTTGTTTCTGGTGACCACCCCCTCAAATGCAGAAGAAATGGTGCTTCAGTTCAGTGATTTTGGGAAGATTGATAACTTGGGAACAGGACGTTAATGTCCCAATATCCTAACTTGTACAATATAGTTTGAAAAAAACACACCACTTGTGGCTGATGTCTTTAGCGCTATATCGCTTAATATATCTTTCAGAAGATCATTAGCTGGTAATAAGCTATTAGAATGGCACAACCTCTTGGTAGAATAGTTCAAGTTAACCTTAATGAAGAGACAGATGTGTTTCTTTGATGGATTGTTTACTGTGAAATCTATGTATAAGCATCTCGTCAGTTCCGGAGTTAGAGTTACATAGGAAATATGGCATATGAGATTACCATTGAAAATTAAGATTTTCATGTGGTATTTAAAGAAAGGGATTATTCTAACAAAAGATAACTTAGTTAGGAGAAATTGAAATAGGGATAGATGCTGCTGCTTTTGTAGTTATGAGGAATCCATTGATCATATTTTCCTTCATGGTTGGTATGCCAAATTTCTATAGCGTGCTATACATATAGTTTGGTATTTCTCCACCAACAATCATGAATGATATGTTCTCTTCATAGGTTAAACAGGGGGCACAAGCCATATCTATACTTACTAACGGGGGTATCAGCTTTTTGCTGGGCAATATGGCTGTCTCGAAATGAGATTGTATTTGACAAATGTCGACTAAAAACTTTTTTGCAGGTACTATTCAGGGAACGTATTGACTCCGATTTTGGGCTAAGTTGCAGTGATGTTAGAACAATGAGAAGCTCTTCATTTTGGCATGCCGGAGATTAGAGATGGCAGCTTTACGCTTATTTAATTCAAATGGATGGTCTTTTAGTGAGTCGGCTTCGTATCGTTTTTCAAACTTATGGGTGTAACAACGTGCTAATAATAGTGGACTGATCCTCTTCTTCGAGAGGTTCCATTATCTATAAAAATGTTCATTGTTGTTAAGTTGGAGCTGAGACCTACAGAAAAGGGTGGGTCATACAGGTGGTCAGAAAAGACATTGTTGAGATCCACCACTTGTCCACAGGTGCTACCAGACATACAGAGAAACAGTGCTCTTACACCATCTCGTAAGTTTCATGTGCTGCTCTCGTGCAGTAGAGATGGAGAGAAGCTGAGCTGGTGGCGGTTGTTCTCTTGTGCAATGATTGCCTGAATATGATACAGCAATGTTGGCCTTGCACTCAAGATCGGGCGCAGGAATGGTTAAACAAAGTGAATTATTGGTGGGATCAATCAATTATTTGAGCGAGAATCTGCACACGTCCGTCCGTTGTTAGCTGCTTAATAATAAAGAAACGTAATTATTGGAGATTACACACACTCGGGGCACTTTCAGACCTGACGACCTTCATCTGATACCGCTCTCGTACGTAGGGATTTTTTCTCGCGACGGTACCTTGGCACATATTTCATTAAGAGAAGAAGAAGTATGCAGGGATTAGCCGCACAAGACCAGAGCCGCATCTGAATTTGGTCAGAAAAGGTTTGCATTTGAGCTGGCAGTGCCATGTGGGTGCCAAGCTGCAGATGCAGAGGGATTGGATTGGATTCTGCTGCATGCATCTTTGGAGGGGCCACCAGATGGAATTATTGGAGCTGGGCCCGCGCTGTCGCTTTGCCGTTTAGAATTTAAGGTATAGGGTGGCTGGGAGCCTCAAGCGAAGATGAGGTCAGGATTCACCGTTGTGCAATGTCCGAGTCACAGCTGAGGTGTCTAGTGGCTGGCATTGTGAAAAGAATTCTTCTTCTTGTTCGCAAGGCCACACACTTGTACTGGCCTTTTTTTAATCTACTTGTATATACATATATATTCTTTGCGGTAAATCTACTTGTATAATTATATATATATTCCGTGCTTGTAATAGAACATATTTGGGCTCATAAAAAAATGGATAAAAGATAGCTGCAGGAGCTGAATTTTCCATGCATGAACGATCAAGGGCGGCGGCTGGCTCCAAACCATAAAAGACTAAAATTTTATCGAAAATTATTTTTATCTGAGGTTGAGCAAATGATTAAAGTGGATGGTGTGCATGATGGTACATGTCGGCATCAGGATTCAGAACGTGGGGTCCAGGGTCCACGTGGGGTTTACACACGCCACGAGGTTGAACCGGACAAAGCTTGCTCCATCACACCACATCACAGGATGACTAAAAGCGAAGAACAAGGCGTCGGCGTGGATCCACGTGGCCTGAATGCGAAATCCATCATCATATCGCTAGCATAATTGTAGGAGGTTGGCGCCACATTGATGTTGTTGTTCCGTCTCTCTTCTACCTCCTCATTTTTTTACGCATAGTTTTACTTAGATATATGATTATGTTTATAATTTAAAATGGAGGAGTAGGTATCATTACTGTAACTCAATCTCCTCCTTGCTTCCTACTGCTAATAATATGTGCATGGTCCTGCGAGGCCGACCGACCGAGCGAGGACAAGTCTGGAAACGGGAGCTACGTGTCGTGCTTGGCCATGCATCAAGGTACCAAGCTACTCAGGTTGGTGCGTTGCTTTTGATGATGCCATGCCAACAACACTGTAGCATGTCACGGGTCCAAGACCGCTAGCCTTGTTGCTTACCTGTCGCATCACAGCACCCTCCAATGCAATGTGCATGCAATGCAGTAATCAGATGGAATACCTTGTGAGCGTGCAGATTTAGGTTCTCTTGGTTCTCTTGGCACGGGTTCACGGGTTTCGGTTTTAGCTTCGCACTTCAGCAGCACGACACTATGTTGCACTGTTTTTAACTGTAGCGTGAATTCGGAACGAGTGAAAAAAAGGTAAAATGAGTGAAAAAATAAACTAGAAAGAGGGGACGCCGGTGGAGCCGAACAAAGTGTTGTCAGTGCTGCATAGTGCTGAAACCGAAGCCGACGGGAGGCATACCAAACGAGGCCAAAGTGTCGATGACCTGTCTGTGGCAGGGTAATTGAACAGTGAGCATTGGAGGCTGCTGAGGTGGCACCTCCGGACACTTGGAAAGAGGCGCAGCCACCAGTTGGGCTACCTACCTACTGTTCCTGTAGGAGAGGATGTGTCAGCGTCGCTTCCCCTGCATTATTGTACCCAAACAATGCTGACTCGGCAGCAAGGAAGGTTGCTTGCCTGCTACACCATCCGTTCATCATCACATATTCACATTGCTGATTTGGTTGCCTCGATCTGTTGATGATCTGCAGTAGTATAGAGGATTAGAGGTAGACGGTGACAACAAGATGCTGCTGGGATCTCACACTCCGATAGATCCACCGTGTCCACGAGAGAGGCATGTGGCGTGTCGATGCTCCTTCGGTTCGGTGATGCGATCGGCCCGCCCGGGAACCATCATTGTCTGCTCACCAAAATGCCGCCACTTGGCATGACCCACAGGATGTATGGGCGCAGTGGACCAAAGGCATTTGCTTTGTTGGATTTATTAGTAAGAGTCCTTGTCAATACATTACAATGTATGTGTAGGTGAACCAAGAAAAAAAACACTAGTAAATGACAAATAATCACAGAACACCCTCACTAAAAGAGAGAAAAAGATGGGGCCACAAATCCATAACACCAACTAGTTAGCACTACTATAGAACACTTCATCACCGCCGGCTCCAAACCGGCCTTCACCGCCGATTTTGGATCCGTCATATAACCGTCGGTTCTGGCCCGGCCAGGCGCTACCAGGCCACGCGCCGCCGCACCCCCTAGCCGCGCCCTGCTACGCGCTATGGCCGCCGCCGTAGCCTCGTCAACACACACGCACGCACGCACACACACACACACACAGAGAGAGAGAGGAGGGAGGGAGGTGGCGCACCTGGGAGGTCACTGGATCTGGATGGCCCGCCTGCCCAGCCGCCGCACTCGTCGCCCGCCACCGCACTCGTCGGATCTGAGAGAGGGGGATGAGGCCGTGCATCGGGGAGAGGGGTTGAGCCCACGCCGCCACGCTCGTCGCTCACCACCGCGCCACCGCACTCGCCACCCTGACCTTCTTGCCCCATCGCTCCTCACCCCGCCGCCGCTCCTCACTACAAGTGAGGGACGAGCGGATGGGGGAGGGGAGAGGTTGCAGAGGGAAAGGGGGATCCGCCGCTAGGCACCGAAGAGGAGATAGATAGAGAGAGAGGAGGGGCGGAGAGAAGATATCGAGAGAGAAAGAGGAGGGGCGAGTCAGAGAGAGGGGGACGGAGAGAGAGGTGCGCGAGTCAGAGAGGCGTCGGACGCGAGACAAATTTAACTCCATTCAACTGTTTTTTCGGGTCCGTGACCCACTTCCACTGCCGATGCGTCTTAAAGTCCGACGGTGATGCTATCACCGTCGGGTTACAATACCAACAGGCGGTGAAAGTCATTTTCGCCGCCGGTTTTAAGTTAGATGGGGCCGTGGAGCAGTTAAACCGGTGGTAATGGCCCCGCAGTGATTACAATTTTTTTAGTAGTGTAGGTTCGATGGCTTAGAATCTACTGAGTAGACTATGCTTGAGTTGTGGCTAATTCCACGTAGAGAGCAAGAAGGAAGGGTTAAGGTGTGGGCCATATATCTATCATGCAGGCCAACCCATGCGCTGACGAGGCTGATGGTTCTTCTTACGACTTATATTGCTGACCACGAGAGAGGAGGCGGGGTTGGAAGCCATCAGCGTCTCCATTATTGGTGGGCCATGGAATCTCCTCTTGGTCCATGTAATTATACAAGTCTACAGGGCCAGTATACTCCTACTTGATAGTTGGTTCAGTGAAGCAGCGCAGAATGAAGAATACTCACAGTTTTGTTGTCGGCGATGCATGCATGCTTCATGCATTTCAGCTTAGGTAGCAGAGGCAGGCAAGTAAATGGCAAGACAAAACTGCAAGGAATGAAATTTTTTGCAGTGGTAACATAACATGCAGTGGCCGCCTAGGCACATGCATGCTGGTTGTGTATAGTATTAGGATAGGATTCATCATGCTCGCGCCGCATGCCTTGCTGGGTTAATCCATGCATGGAGTAATATAGTAATATCGAAGTGATGATCATGGCAGCAGTAGGGGTCGAGCAACGGTACAACGCCAGCAAGAAGGCAACTCTTCCTGCTAGCTGTATGATGATCGATCACTCGCTAAAAACCAAAGTCGAATTCAGTTGGCAGTGAGAAAGCTAATAAGCTCGGCGATGATGACGATGAGCATAATTATATTAATTAGAGGGATGCTGTATGTAGAGACGTACCGGAGCATGGATCCAATTAAACCGAAACTAAATTAACACTGAGTACAGAGAGGACTTTTCGATCAGAGACATACGTTTTTGATATGGACTAAAGGAAGTCCTCTCTCTGATCCAAACGGCCACCACCGACAGCCACATCTAACGAGAGCTTTAATCCTAGTTGGTAATATCAATCGGGACTAAAGCTCCCCCTTTAATCCCGGTTGTAACAGTTAGGATGGACCATGGAATCTGGTGGATCATTTAATCTCGGTTGGAAAAACCAACTGCTCTCATTTAGTCCTGGTTGTTATTACCAACCGGGATTAATCATTTAGTCCTAGTTGGTAACACCAACGGACTAAATGAGAGGCATAGTTCTGGTTGGTTTTTCCAACCGGAACTAAACGCACGCTCTATAAAAATCCCCTTCTTCCTCCCCAAGCTCGATCCACTTATCAGACTGAGAGCTCGGGCTCCTTCTCCGTGGCGAGCAAGCAAGCTTAGGGAGGTGCTGCCTCCTGCCTAATTTTTTTCCTCATTTTCGTCAAGATTTCACTCATCCAAAGTGTTGTAAATGTTAACTAATTCATGCTCCCTTCATTTATTGTTATTATGCTTTGTTTTATGCTTTAGAGATAGAGAAAAATGAGTTTTTTTACAATGAGGGAGAATGGAGAGGATTTATGCATTTATTGTTATTATGTTTTGTTTTATGTTTTAGAGATAGAGAATGGTCCAGTGCTACGGGATGCATAGAAATACTGCGAAACTGAGAAGGAATCAGAAAAGTTGCAGCGCATGATAGATGATCACAAAAAATTATTGTACCCAGATTGGAAGTAGGGGCATAAAAAATTGGGTACCACACTGGAAATGCTGCAATGGAAGGCAAAAAATGGTGTGTCCAATAAAACATTTCAGTGGATATCGAAAATTGTAAAGAACATGCTTCCCGAGAATAATGAATTGTCGTCCACAACATATGAAGCTAAATAGATTATTTGCTCTCTAGGATTGGAGGTTCAGAAGATGCACACATGCCCTAATGATTGTATCCTCTATTGTGGTGATGAATACGAGAAATTGGATGCTTGTTTCCTAAATTATCACCTAACACTGTATCATTCATTATTTTAATTCGCAGTGCATGGAAATGATTCCGTAAGCATTACCGTGGTGATTTCAAAGAAAAACTTACATTCAGTACAACGTTCCTTGGTATGTATGAAGTTTGCGCATTTTGTACATTCCATAACACGAATATTTCATAACTTTTTTTCCACTAAAGTGCTTGAGACATGAACAAGAGAATAATTTATATGGATACTACGTCTGTGAGCACATGTACCATTTCATGAGGAACAAGGTGATATCGGACCATATAACTATACATAAAATAAACCTATTAATAATTAATTGTTTTCTAGCTTCTTAGTGTAACATTCACATATTTCCAAATTACAGATGATCCATATTAGAGAAGAACTCTTGGCGAATGAGAGACTTTTGGCAATCCAAGAAGCTCTCATAGGATTTCTAGTGGACGAGGTGATAAATTCCAATGGAGAATTTTATTACGATGGACATTCAATAGCCGAACCGAGCAACACCACGACGGAAGGATCCTAAGAATTATGATGACAAATTATTCTATATATAGTAATTGTATGAATACTAGTTTGATGTGTAAACTACTAAGAATTGTATATATAGTAGTTAAAATTAATATTACCATCATGAAATATATATACGACATGCATACAATACGAGCGTATACGTGTAAATAGTGTATGCTAAGGATGTATACGTATATATGTATATATGTAAGTGAAGTAACAATTAGCATTAATATGGAAAAGAATTCAAGGTAAAAAGGAAAAGTATTTAGTACCAACCGGGACTAAAGGGGCCACGTGCATGCGCCTGCATGCGCATGCATGGTGGTACCAACCGGAACTAAAGAGGGAGACCTTTAGGGCGTGTTTGGTACTGCTCCGCTCCAGGTTTTGTAGCTCTGCTCCAAAATCATCTTGCCAAACACCTCCAGCTCCAACTATACCAACTCCAGAAAAAATGTGGATCTGGGGGGCAACTCCAAGGTTTTCTGGAGCTCCTCAAAGGATGCTCTAAAAACACAGGTTTCATACCTTCTCTTGGTGTTGGGTGGAAATTACCCACCAATGCTACTGGTTACACATACCCCTTCGGAAAAAAGGGCTGGTACCGTTCTGCCCCCTCGGTTCCCTCCCGACGCATCTATTGTGCCAGCTCCTCCCCTTGTATTTTCTGTTTGCCGCCACCGCCTTCTGCCCTCCCTCCGGCGGCAAAAAAAATGAGATGGACGCCAGTGATCACAACTCCCCAATGATGAAATTCCATTGATCACTCCTCCGTCTGGATTGATTTTGACCCCAAGCACACGCCGCCCAAAGAGTCCTCGCCGCCAACACCGCCCGTGCTGCTAGGTCCACCTGCCGGCAGCCACGGGGACAGCCATGGCTCGCCCCCAGGGCCGCGGCCTCAACACAACAACCAACAAGGGGCTCGGCTATGGCGAGAGGCTCGGCCATGGGCAGGCGCGACCTATCTAGCACCCGGCCTGGTCAACGGTAGCCCCTCTCTGGCCAGCCCAGTGGATGGTCTGGATGACCATGTGGCCGGCGGCCTGGCTGGGGGCGGCCAGGGCCTGTTTGGGGGTGGCCAAGGCCTGGCTGGCCCCAAGCTTGGACCGGACGAAGCTAATGTCAGCCATGGCCGTGGCAAGAAGATGCCAGGAAGAGGCCAGAGCCAAGGACAGAGCAAGAAGGCCTCCAAGGCAGCCTACAATTCCTGAAGTTAGATTTGCATATGGTAGCCAAACAGGTACATAACTCCAAATTTGGTGGAGTGGAGCTAAAAAAGGTGGAGTTGGTGGAGTGGAGCTGTTTTTTTTTAAGTGAAGCAGTCCCAAACAGACCTTTAGTCCCGAATAGTTAGTCCTGGTTAGATATTCGAGAGATGTGACTCTCTCCGACCGGGACTACTGCTCAGTTTTCCACAGTGTAAAGATAGGAGGAGGGAAGCAGCTAGGTAGCCCCCACTAGTATATGGTTAGTTTGTTTCCTCAACTGACGGCGACACGGAAGGCAAGCTAGCTAGCTGCATGAGGAAGATCTCTACTAGTTGGATGGCCTAATTCATCGCCAGATCGGGATATTAATTCACGTGGCCGGCCGGCCGGCCGGCCGGCGCTGAGCACTCGGGCATCACGTTACGGGAGAACCTAAAGAACATGCATCTGCCATGCCCCGATCAATCATAAACTGTACAAGTTCAGGTTTGCATCCGCACAGTTTGTAGGATGAGAAAGTCAGGCTAAGAAAGATGGGTTTGCTGCATTGCCATTCTAGCTATATCTCCTCCTCAATACGTCGCAAGATCCTAGCCACAGCACGGCGAAAAGTTTGCAATGTAGTTCCATGCTTGCTTTGAGCCATGCCAAAAAAAAAAATCTTATACTAAACATTGTTGTTATACTGATCGATCACAATTATGGTGAAAACATGGTGCGTCCTAATCCAACATGGTTAATTCTGGTATTAATTAGATGAGTTTGAATCGATTAACAGATATATACCTCCAAGCAAATTAGCTAGACGTACGTGCCTCTATGTATAGGGTGAATCGGCAATAGTATACATTATTTACCTGGTACATATCCTGCTGGAGTTGGACTTAGCTAGTAGCTAGAACATGCGTGCATGATAACCTATTCCTGTACGCATTACATTACAATACCGATACACGATGGAGAACATGGTGATGCATGTGGAACTCCATCTCCATCACCATGTTGCTGCGGCATCTACGAGTAGGAGTACAACTCTGTTTGGATACGCTTCTTCTAACCACGCTTGGATTATAATCTAAGCGAAGTTTTTCTCGCTTCTTATAGTTCAAATCTATAAAGCGACTTACCACATAAGCGAGAATTGATGGAAATAAGCAAAACGTTTGACGGAATTCTCACTTATTTCCACCGATTAGCGGCGGAAACAAACGGGACCTACGTATTGTTGGAGGAAGCAACGACGGTGATGGGATCCCAGACAATGCGGGCCCAGGGATCAGAGAGAAGAAAACCCAACGGGGCCGTGCCATGTGCCGAACAGCGGCCATCCAAGTGGATGATGAGCACAACACCCAACCTGACCCGACCCGCCGGAGGAGATGGAGATGGAGATGGAGATGAAGATGGAGAGGGCATGAGAGCCATCGATCCTTCCGTGAGAGACTCTGCCCACCTATAAATACCATCTCGACGAGCGCTTAGCCTTCACACGCCGAGACTTGTGTTCTTGTTAATAATAGAACAGAATACAAGGCCAACCGGGGCCCGAGATCGGCGACGAGGCCGTCCGGCCGCGCGTCCGCCATTAATTCTACCTTCTTCTTCTTCTTCTTCTTCCATTAATCCATCTAGAGGTCGACAGAGACAGCTAGGTAGACAATGGAGACCCGGGACAGTGCTCCCTCCACGACGCCGCTCCCCTACTCCTACTCGCCGCTGCCGGCCGCGGACGCCGCGTCCGGCGAGGTCTCCGGCACCGGCCGCGCCCGCGGCGGCCGCCGGAGGCCGCTGTGCGCCGCGGCGCTGGTCCTGTCCGCCGCGCTGCTGCTCGCCGTCGCGGCGCTGGCCGGCGTCGTCCGCATCGCGCCCCCGCGGCCCATGCCGGCGCCGGCGGCGAGGATGAGCAGCAGGGGCCCCGAGGCCGGCGTGTCGGAGAAGACGTCCGGCGCGTCGTCGTCGGGCATGCTGCTGGGCGGCGGCGAGGGCGGCGGCAACGCCTTCCCATGGAGCAACGCGATGCTGCAATGGCAGCGCACGGGCTTCCACTTCCAGCCGCAGAAGAACTGGATGAACGATCCGAATGGTAAGCCAATTCCTCGTTCGTTCTGCAGTAATCATCATCTATAGTAATAAATCCATGCACTTGATCATACATTGTGCACTGCCCTTATTTGATCGATCCGAGTAATCATCTGGAGCTGTTGCCTGTTGGATCGGCAACCTAATTATATTAGTCATAGGCTAGCTGTCCCATTCTTGTGGTTGTGGATGCTGATCCCCATCCGTTGCTTTTAGAAATTCTGGTGGCTAGAATTGTGGATACCATGCCTGGGATTCGTCCATGGTCCAACAAACCACCAGAATTTTGCATTGCATTATTTGCTTCCTTTCTTTTCTATCCTTCCATCCATCGTCCTTGTCACTCAACATCTTTCTCTGATGGAGTACATGATGATATATGCATGGTAATACTAGTAACTAATCCATGGTTGTTGCAGGCCCCGTGTACTACAAGGGGTGGTACCACCTGTTCTACCAGTACAACCCGGACGGCGCGATCTGGGGCAACAAGATCGCTTGGGGCCACGCCGTGTCCCGCGACCTTGTCCACTGGCGGCACCTCCCCCTGGCCATGGTTCCCGACCAGTGGTACGACATCAACGGCGTGTGGACGGGGTCCGCCACCACCCTCCCCGACGGCCGCCTCGCCATGCTCTACACCGGCTCCACCAACGAGTCGGTGCAGGTGCAGTGCCTCGCCGTCCCCTCCGACCCCTCCGACCCGCTCCTCACCAACTGGACCAAGTACGAGGGCAACCCCGTGCTGTTCCCGCCGCCGGCCATCGGCCCCAAGGACTTCCGCGACCCGACCACCGCCTGGTTCGACCCCTCCGACCGCACCTGGCGCATCGTCATCGGCTCCAAGGACCCCCACCACGCCGGCATCGCCGTCACCTACAAAACCAAGGATTTCATCCACTTCGACCTCCTCCCGGGCCTCCTCCACCGCGTCGAGGGCACCGGCATGTGGGAGTGCATCGACTTCTACCCCGTGGGCACACGCGGCAGGGGCTCCGAGAACGGCATCGACATGTCCGACGCCATATCCGAGAACGGCGTCGTCGTCGGGGACGTCGTGCACGTCATGAAGGCCAGCATGGACGACGACCGCCACGACTACTACGCGCTTGGGCGGTACGACGCCGCGGCCAACGCGTGGACGCCGCTCGACGCCGCCAGGGACGTCGGCATCGGCCTGCGCTACGACTGGGGCAAGTTCTACGCGTCCAAGACCTTCTACGACCCGGCGAAGCGCCGCCGCGTGCTCTGGGGATGGGTCGGCGAGACCGACTCGGAGAGAGCAGACGTGTCCAAGGGATGGGCGTCGCTCCAGGTACACATTTGCTGCTTTCTGCTCGTATTCGCATCGTATATTCTTTTTGTCGCATGTATGCTCTACTCTGCATCTTTATTTTACTGCTGTCCATTAGTATTATTGTGTTGTGCACTTTTTGGCTGGGCTGGGAATGGGATCCACATATACTAGACAGCTCAGAAGACACGTCGGAATGGGACGACGACAATATAATATAATGGCACCCACTTAGCTTGCAATTGCAACTTACACCGTGTCGGCATCATGTCCATGCTGCTGTCAGCTTTGCTGGCTGGGCCACTGTTGAGATACCAATACTAATAATCATCAAGCTGTTAGTACAGTTCACGGGACATAAGTGATGGCTGTCATCTTGATGAGCTCATGTGCGGCATGCTAGCTCCATGGTTGCAACTTGCTAGCTTCCATGGTTGCACTGGCACTTGTCTTGTTAGTTGCTGTCAGTTTTGGATGACATGGCCTGTTCCAGCTTAATTACTAATTGTGTTTGGCTTAATTACTGATGAAACAACAACTAACTAGTAATTGCGCCATGGCAGTCGATCCCCCGCACGGTGCTGTTCGACACTAAGACCGGCAGCAACCTGCTCCAGTGGCCCGTCGATGAGGTCGAGACGCTGCGCACCAACTCCACCGACCTCAGCGGCATCACCATCGACTACGGCTCCGTGTTCCCGCTCAACCTCCACCGCGCCACCCAGCTCGACATCGTCGCCGAGTTCGAGGTCGACCGCCACGCCGTCATGGCTCTCAACGAGGCCGACGTCGGCTACAACTGCAGCACCAGCGGCGGCGCCGCCAACCGGGGCGCGCTCGGGCCCTTTGGCCTGCTCGTCCTCGCCGACAAGCACCTCCACGAGCAGACCGCCGTCTACTTCTACGTCGCCAAGGGCCTCGACGGCGGCATCACCACGCACTTCTGCCAGGACGAGTCGCGGTCCTCCAGCGCCAACGACATCGTCAAGCGCGTCGTCGGCAGCGCCCTCCCCGTGCTCGACGGCGAGACCCTCTCGCTGCGGGTGCTCGTCGACCACTCCATCGTCGAGAGCTTCGCGCAGGGCGGAAGGTCCACGGCCACCTCGCGCGTCTACCCGACGGAGGCCATCTACGCCAACGCCGGCGTCTACCTCTTCAACAACGCCACCGCCGCCCGGGTCACGGCCAAGAAGCTCGTCGTCCACGAGATGGACTCGTCCTACAACCACGACTACGTGGCCCAACTCTGAGCCATGCAGCTATCCACTTCATTTTTTGATACAGAGAAAAGCATCTTTCTGCTGCCGCTTGTACCTATCAATTTTTGTTTCCCTTTTCGATATCCCCTGCTTTATTTTTGTTTCCCTTTTTTCTAATTATTATTTGCTCGAGGCTTTCTTCCTACTGTACTTTCTCCGTGCCAAATGAAAAATCAAAACAAATAGTAATTTGGGCCGGAGAGAATACTACCTAGTGGAAGACGCCAAGATGCAAGCAAGGCTACATTATGATAGCCTCTGGTTGTACATTCATACATCAACACCCATGAGTCAATTGTCTACATACTCCTAGATTTTAATTCTCTCAATATTTTCGGTGTTGTAAGGAATCGGTGCTCGTAGTTTAAGAGGAGGAGGGGGTGAATTAGTCAACTTAAAAGCTAAACCTATGGCTTTCACTAGTTACAATCAAAACATAAACTAGATTATGCTATCTAGATGTGCAATCTATGGTTGATATAGTGTGAAACCCTTATCACAAAATAAGTTTTACAACCTATAGCCAATCCTATCAAGATACTACTCTAGGAAAGTAAAGGCACACAAGCTGCAAGTATGAAATGTGGAAACGTAAGGAGGATACGAGGGGAAGCAAACTATTGACACAAAGATTTATCCCGTGGTATCGGTAGGCACTAAGCCATCACTAATCCACGTTGTTGAAGTGCTCATACAAGAGTATTTCTTCCCGGTCACCAAGTCTCTCTCAAGGTGCCCCTTAACTTGCCACAAAGGCTCGGCCACTAAGTCTCACACCAAGTCCCTCAGTCACCTTGATGATGTCTCCACTAAGGAGCTTCTCCATGAAGGAAGGGGGTCTCCACGTCCCCCGCAAAAGGTCGTCAACGTTGCTCCACACCAAGCCGGAGGGTCGAAGACGTTCCGGCGAGCCACCGAGGCGTTGGCTCACCTCTTGCACAGCGGTGGTTCACTCTAGAATCTGATCACAAGGTCGATACATTTTGCACTCACTCCTCTCTAGGTCTATCCTAGCACTACTCACTCTTCTAAGCTTGTGCTAAGCCTTTGATGGATCACTTAAGCACTTTTGGTGGCATGGATGTGTTCTTCATGAGTCTTGATCTTCAATGCATCCCTGGACACTCCAACAACTCCAAATGGGCGAGTGGTGGGGGTATAAATAGCCCCAAGGACTCAAAGAGCTGTTGCTCCAACTGCTAGTGAAAAAGGATACCATCGGATGTTCCAGTGATATATTTTTGACCTGCATCGAAACATTCGGTGCAACTAGCCGTTGGCTCCCCACGCACAAGTTCCTCAGGAATTCATCCGACGCTTTATCCAATGCCCCCATCGGATCATCCAGTGTCACTATTCACGTCACATAGCCGTTGGATCCCCTTGACGTCATTGTTCTTATGCTTTCTCTGATGGTGCCGTCGGATCATCCGGTGCTAAAGGATTTTTGTTCAAAACCTTTCTGGAACTTCTCAAAGAAAATATGCTTTGTCCGACATCTTCCTTGACTTATCATCGGAACATCCGATGGTCTAGGGTTTCTCCCTTCCTTGTAGCAATTGCTCCAACGCTATTAGAAAAGTGGCCACCGGAACTTTCGATGGTATGACTTTGACTTAACTTCTTCGTAGCATATCAATTGCTTCAATGATTGCTCTGACATTCCTCAGGTGGGGTATCAGAACATCCGACGGTACTGATTTTTCTGTGTTGAATGCCTGAGCACGTTGCTAGAGAGTTTGTTACATCTACCACTTCGAGCAGACCGTTAGATGTGCTAACCACGACCGACCGCCATGGACAGCGGCCAACACGACAAACATGTATACACCAAAGATATTGTCTCAAATAAATCTGACAAGAGAAAACAATGGTCAAACAGCAAGGGGGTGTTTGGTTCCTTGAGCTAAAGTTTAGTCCGTGTCACATCGAATATTCGGAGGTTAATTAAGAGGACTAAATATGAGTTAATTATAAAACTAATTGCACAGATGGAGGCTAAACGGCGAGACGAATCTATTAAGCCTAATTAATCCATCATTAGTAAATGATTACTGTAGCAGCACATTGTCAAATTATGGACTAATTAGGATTAATAGATTCATCTCGCCATTTATGTTTAATACTCCTAATTAGTATCAAATATTTGATGTGACGTGACTAAACTTTAAGGAGGGGAACCAAACACCCCTAAAGGATAGGCAGCTGACAGCGTACCCTACTATGGTAAAAGAGACACAGAACTACATACTCCCTGCTAGGTGCACGTCTGAGATTCAGGTACCAATCATTTTCTATCATGTGCTGATACCTTCAGGTTCAGGTAACGGGTGTCTGATATTCGAGAGTCTGATATTCGAGAGTAAATTGACAGCTTCTCTGATGCCCAGCCGGTTCCCACGATCCTGGTTGACACACAAGAGCCCGACGAGCATCACACGCTCCATCTGCCTCTCGTCGAAGTCGCCGTTCAGCCGCGCGTCGGCCATCTCGAGGACCGCACCCTTGTCGTAAGACTCCCGGACAGCGTCGACGAGGGCGTTTCGGAGGCTTAGTTCTTCATCGTCCCGCGGCACCCGTGGCCTCTTGCCGGTGGCGATCTCCAGCAGCAGCACCCCGAAGCTGTACATGTCGGACGCCGTGGTCGCCGAGTCGGTGGTGATGCACTTGGGGTCCATGTACTCCCAGCTCCCGACCATGGCCGTGCCTCTGAGGGAGCCCTGCCCGGGCTTGACCTGCCTCACGAGCCCGAAGTCGCCGAGCTTGGCCTCAAACGCGCCGTCCAGCATCACGTTGCTGGGCTTGATGTCCCGGTGCAGGATGGGGTCCTTGTCGCCGGTGTGGAGGTATTCTATGGCGGAGCCGATGCCGATCACGATCTTGTACCTCTGCGGCCATGTCAGCAGCCTCTCCGACGACCCGTGGAGGTGGTCGTCGAGGCTTCCGTTGGCTACCAGCTCGTACACGAGCAGAGGCTTGTCGTCTCCACCGCCGTCGCACCACCCAACGAGCTTCACAAGGTTGCGGTGCTTCAGCTGGCCCAAGATCATGATCTCGGTGACGTAGTCCCGCCTGGTTTGCTCCAACAGCTTTGTCAACCTCTTCACTGCCACATGGGGCATGCGCGGATCCCGCAGCTCCCCTCTGTACACTTCCCCGAAGGATTCTTCACCGAGCTTCCTGTCCTCGGAGAAGTTCTTGGTCGCCGTGGACAGTTCGCGGTATGAGAATTTCCTCGCCACTGGGTTTTGTTTCAGAAAGGAGAGAGAAAGATACTAGTAAGTTGGCTACACAGTGTGCACTGCTTGAACTCGTTTGATCTCTCTGTGAGTGTGTGTGTGTGTGTGTGTGTGTGTGTGTGTGTGTGTGTGAGAGAGAGAGAGAGAGAGAGAGAGAGAGAGAGAGAGAGAGAGAGAGAGAAATCAAATAGACAGACGATAGATGGTCTTTACCTGGCAACGGTATCACCTCCGGTCCCTGTCTACGCATGACAAGGCAAAGCAGAGCAGCCACTATACCGGCTAATGATGCACTTGCGAGAGCTATCAAAATTATAACCCATAGCTCGGTCTTGCATTATTGTTGTTTCCTCAAAGAAACATAATTGCCTCCTCTAATGCTCTCTACACTTCCTCTATAATTAAATGAAAAATATAATGTACTGTTTTTTTTTTGGGGGGGGGGGGGGGGGGGGGGGGGGGGAGGGGGGGTTCTATACAATTAAGGCTAACGGACATGATCTTCGATCTTCCATCGTACGTGATGCTTGCCAACATGGTACCAGAGAGGGCCAAGTTTGGCAACTCGGAATAACTTGTGGAGCTGATGTTGTTGATGTCGATGCCGATGTGGTCGGCGGTGACGTCGGCGGGGTCCAAGCCTGAGCTTTTGCATGTGTCGAACTCCACGCCGACGGTCTGCGGCGGCGATGGGTTGTTGGAGTAGTTGCTGAAGAGCCCTAGAAAGGCGCCGCGCGAGTCTGGCGGTCCCGACGAAGAACGCCATCTCCGCGTTTGTTGCGATCATCAGTGTCGTTGCCGTTGATGTCGAACGAGAAGCTAGTGGTGAAGCTTGTTCTCTTGCCGGTGCGGTCGTCCCACAAGCGCACCATGGACGAAATTGCTGAGAAATTCTCACGCGATTATTGTTTTACCGTGCTGCACGCATTATCACTCCATCCATTTTCTTCACGATCCCCACTCGACGACCTCATCTTCTCCCCACATGGCAAGTCAAACCTTATCACTCCATCCATTTTCTTGAGTAAAATGCCCGTCTGTTCCTCAAATTTAGCTCGGTGTTCCAACCTTATCACTCCATCCATTTTCTTGAGTCAAATGCGGACCATGCCTGGCTTGTTAGGCTGCCCAACCCTTCCCTTGATTTGGTCCGTGGGCCGCGTCGAAGAGGCCTCGGCGTCTCTGTTGGTATAGCAAGCCCAAACTCGTCAGCTCCGACTGTTCATCATCACTGGTCCACTAAAAATTAAAGCGTGTGCCATAGTTAAATCTGGAAAGAGAAAACAAAAGACCATGGCCTAAGAGAAACAGAAACTTGCTACAGGCAATACAAGTCATTGACAAATCACAAATGGGGCATGACTGAGGACTCGGGACCAGTGCCGCGGAAAGATGGCGTCGCCCGTGCCTAGCGACGCGAACGCCCCCGGCTCTGGTGCACCTCACACCGGCGCCGGCGCCGCGCTTCCGCCCCAGCCACCCACCGCCACCACACGCCGCCGCCGCCGCGCTCGCCCGATGACGCGCCCCCGACTGCTTCTTCGGTCCGTTGCCGCCGCCGCCTCTGCTGTGGACAGCATCGCCAGGTCCGGAGCTCGCCTGCAGGAACTCATCCTCAGAGACCTGCACACCATCGCCTGTCCAGGTGCCCTCCCCTCCACCCCTAACCCTTACATCTGGATCACCCCCCTTTCACCGCTCCGCGTTTCAATTCTTCCTTTCTTACGTCCATTCTTTCCTACCTCCTCACAACCCAGCCTCTCATAGTCCGTGTGCACTGCATCAGTAGGGGTGTTTTCCGAGCCAGGCTCTCAAATCACAATGTCGTTGCTTTCCTTGTTACCCGGGGTCACCTTGAGTTCCATGGACTACGGTTCTGTTTGCACCAAGAAGAAGCTTTGGCATTGGCTATGGCATCCCAGCTCCAGGAGGAAGAAAGCGTGATCAATGCGCCCCACCCACCCGTTCATACCAGCACTGATGAGCGCGGGACGCGAAAAACAACTCTGCTACCGCCTGCCCTGCGCTCCATGGGAAAATGGGCACACCTCAACCACGCCATGGTGATGCGCCAAAGATCTCCTCGGATTCGGAATTTTGGGCTGCTCCCCACCCCGTGACATGACGGGCGGCGCGCAAACGCCCCTGTTCCCCGAGCTCAAGAAGGCAACGTCGCCTCAACTTTGAATTCTCCATCTACCACCATTAACATGCCCTACATGCAAGCCGCGCGCACGCCGGCCCCCTCCCCCAACATCCCAAAGGCACCTAAAACCCATCCCGCTTCACCACTCCAGGTGCTATCGCTGTCTTGCGCGAGACCACTGCATGCGTGACTGTCGAGACCCAATCCAGTGCCACATCTACCATGGTAGCGGTCACCGGAGCCACCCTTGCCCGATGGTGTTCCACGCGAGCACACGCCGCATCTGCGCCGCCGCCCCACCATCCCCCTGCCCGCTTCCCGTGTCCCTGTCAACGCCGTTCCTTTCCGGCCCCGTGAATCGCCGCCGCCATCTGCCACCCCCACTCCACCGCCAACCCCACTGAACTTGCCGCCGTTCATGTCAGTGTTCGACCCGCTGAGAATGCTTCCCTCCACCAGCAGCGGGTCTGCTTTCAACCTCCAGCTTCCTACCGCCGCGAGCACCGCGGAAGATGGTCCCTACTTTCTGGGGGATCTCTTCCGTGAGCCCACTGACAAAGGCAAGCGTGTTGCACGCAGAAGCCTTGCTTCTCCCGCATGCCACGCCATACCTAAAGCCCGCGATATCTGCATGGTTAGTGGATCCCCCCCGACGCGTTCATGCCTGGACCACAATTGCTCTGACAGTTCTATGGCTGGCCCAGGCGTTCCACGACGGTTCAACTAAGATGGAACGCCTGAACCGGGCTTATATAGTAATGATTCCAAAGAGCGCCACGGCAACAGCGCCAGTGGATTTTTGACCGATATGTTTACAGAAGTGCTCCTTGAAGATCATGTAAAAAAATGCTCACCTCGCGCCTCCAACTACAAATCCCCAAGCTCGTGGATCCAGATTAGACAGGTTTCATAAAAGGCCACTCTATTTCGGAGAATTTTGTCTATGCAACTGAATTGGTCCAGGTGTGCCACCGGAGAAAACTCCCCACCATCGTGCTGAAATTGGATTTCGCTAAGGCATTCGATTCAGTCAATTGGGACAGTCTACTGGCAGTTCTAACGGCCAGAGGGTTTCCTACAGTATGGAATAGATGGATCACTCAAATGTTGCGAAGCTCAAAGCTGGCAGTACTTGTTAATGGGGTACCCGGTCCATGGTTCAGTTGCAAACGCGGTCTTCGCTAGGGAGATCCCCTATCACCGTACTTATTCCTCTTGGTGGTAGATGTCCTACAACAAATGATCAAAAAATACAACCAAATTCAACACCCAGTAGTTCAGGGGCAGCCATGTCCTATTATGCAGTATGCAGATGACACACTGCTCCTTCTACAAGCTGACACTAATGGTGTGCATGCTCTGAAACAGGTGCTGGACAAGTTTTCTTCCTACACTGGGTTGCATATCAACTTCCACAAAATCACTATGATCCCAATGAACATCGACGGTGCACTGACAACAAGTCTGCAATCCATCCTGGCTGTCAGGTGGGACCCTTCCCTCAAACATACCTAGGGCTGCCTTTATCCAATGAAAAGTTGAACCTAGCAGCTTTCAGTCCCATGATCGCGAGAGCAGACCACTAGCTCAGTGGGTGGCATGCCTGCCTCCTTAACCCAATAGGAAGAGCAGTATTGATCAACTCTGTGATGGACAGCCAACTAACCTATGCAATGTCGGCCATCCTACTCCCTCCTGGAGTCATTGAAGGTATGAACCACCGTCAACGAAGCTTTCTGTGGTCTGGGGAAGAAAGTGTGAGTGATGCACGATGCCTAGTTGCTTGGGAGCGAGCTTGCCAACCAAAGGAACAGGGTGGGCTTGGTATTAAGGATCTGGCCGCTCAAAACAAGAGTCTGCTGTTAAAATCGGTACACCGTCTCTTCCATCCTGAATGGTCTTCATGGGCACTCTGGGCGCGTGGGCACACCAACATGGTCACTCTAAATGGGGAAATTGACGAGGTACATTGGGCAAGTCTGCAGAGCTTGCTCCCCTTATATCGTGCTGCTACCTTGGCTGAATTACACAATGGAGAAACTACAAGCTTCTGGCATGACCAATGGCTCAGTGTTGGCCGGAGCTGCTCTTCCCTGCACTCTACTCCCACGTTGAGAGAACGGATGCATCTGTTGCATTGGTTGTGAGAGAGGGCCTGGAAAACTATCTGGTGCCATGCCTGACGCGCTTGGCAAGAGAAGAGTTATCTGAACTGAATGGAATGCTCAATCAGGTCAGGCTCAGGGAAGGGGAAGATCGGCAGCGCAGCAACCTAATTTCTGGAACTCCGTATGTTCAGGCACCGCATACAGGAAAATCTTAGCAACCCAAGGATCCCCTCCATGCACCTTTGCAAAGTATGTTTGGTGCAATAGAGCTCCTCCCCGTGTACAATTCTTCATTTGGCTGTTGGTTCAGGATCGGATAAACTGTCGGGCAAACTTCTTCAGAAATAACATCATCGACAGCCCCTCGTGCGAGCTGTGCAGAGCAGTGGAGGACATCAACCACATAATCCTCAGTTGCCCTTTCACGGCTCAAGTCTGGAACTCGCTAGGGATGGACACACAGGGGGCCTCAACTCAAAACTTGTGGACTATTCCTCGTCCGACAATAGTCGCTGAACTTCACTTCTTCAGTTTTATCATTCTGCTAACCTGGAATCTCTAGAAATCCCGCAATGAAGTTGTTTTCTAGCGCTCCCCCGTCAATAGCGCGGTTTTGGATCTCATGCAGGGACGAAGCCCGCCTCTGGAGCCAGAGATTGCGACGAGAAGAACGGTTACTCGTGGAAACCTGGTGTTCTATCTTCACTTCAACGTAACATAGCAAAAGCCCGCTGTAAACCTCCCCCAATCCCCCTTTTTTCTTGCTTAAATTGCCTGTCTAATGCTGTTTGGCCTAACCAATGCCCTAGTTAAAATGAATGAATCTGTCAAGCAGCCAATTCATCAGCAGATAAATGCAAAAAAGAAAATTACAAAATTGACGGCCTGATTCTAGCGGATCATAGAAACTTAGAAAGCAATGGTTGGTTTATACAGTGTTAACTCGCCAAGTAATCATTTTCTATCCTATAATAACGGAAGGCTGGGATCCGAGAGCAAGTTGATGGCTCTTTTGATATTCGGGCGGTGCTGGCGTTCCAGCTCGACACACAAGTGGCCAACGGCCAGCACACGCTCCATCTGGCTGCTGTTGAAGTTGCCCTTGAGCCGTTTGTCGGCCATGACGAGGACCGCACCCCTAGCGTAAGATTCCCGGACAGCTTCGACGAGGGTGTTTGAGAGGTGATCTCTTGCTGCTGCTCCCTGCACCAAGGCCGGCTTCATGCCCGCGGCGATCTCCAGTAGCAGCACGCCGAAGCTGTACATGTCGGACGCTGTGCTCACCGTGTCGCTGGTGATGCATATGGGATCCATGTATACCCTGGTCCCGATCATGCCCGTGCCTCCGAGGGAACCCTGTTCGGGGTCGACCAGCTGCCTCACGAGCCCGAAGTCGCCGAGCTTGGCGTCGAAGGCGTCGTCTAGCATCACGTTGCTCGGCTTGATGTCCCGGTGCAGGATGCGGTTCCGAAAGCCGTTGTGGAGGTAGTCTATGGCGGCGCCGATGCCCAGCACGATCTTGTACCTCTCCGGCCATGTCAGCAGCCTCTCCGACCCGTGGAGGTGCTCCTCGAGGCTCCCATTCGTTACCAGCTCGTACACGAGAAGGAGCTCGCCGCCGCTGCACCAGCCGAGGAGCTTCACAAGGTTCCGATGGCTGAGCTGGCCCAGTGTGTTGATCTCGGTGACGAAGTCCTTCCTGGTCTGCTCCATCAGCCTTGTCAACTTCTTCACTGCCACAACCGGCGGCATGCGCGGATCCTGCAGCTCCCCCCTGTACACTTCCCCGAAGGAGCCCGCGCCGAGCTTCCTGTCCTTGGAGAAATTGCTGGTCGCCGCAGACAGCTCGTTGTAGGAGAATCTTCTTGCCACTGTAAAAAAAAACGAATAAATGAAAACTTCTTTTTGACTCGCTCGTTGACCAGTTTGATTTAGTAGGAAATTAAACTGGAACAACGCAAGATGATATCTTTTACCTTGCAAATCTACGGGGATATCCTGGTCCTGGCGCGGTCTACGCATGATATAGCAAAGGAGAGCAGCCACTAAACCGGTCAATAATAATGCACTCGCAGCAGACAGCAGTAGTATTACCCGTAGCTGGCCGGTCTTATTACTTGGTAGATCTGTACGTCAGCGCATCAACAACAGTATAATTTATGTTAAGCAAGTGCTCATCTATCAGAGATTCAGAGAGGGAGAGCGCGCGTGAGAGAGCCCTCCGTTCCAAAATAGTACCTGTTGAGCTGAAAGACCAGGAAAGTAGCTGATGCGACTCGAACAGGCCCCCGGTGGCCGCCGAAAATCCCACGGCCGCGTCTGGACCCAGTCCTGCAACGTCCTTCAAGTCCAACGCCGCTTGGACGCTGACGCTACTCCCGTTGGCCAGTCGCAGGGTCACCAACATCAGCTTGGAGCCCGCGTCGTACGCGATGTTCGCCTCCATGGGGCCAGAGAGGCTCCCGCTTGGCAAGTCCTTGGTGTAGTTGGCAATGTTCCAGATGTTGCCCACCTCGATGCCGACGTGGTCGGTGGTGATGTCATTAGGTTCCCAATCTGCCGGTGCTGCGTTCCACAACGTGTCGAACTCCACGCCGATGGTTCCCTGCGCCGACTTGTTGTTAGGGAAGAGCCCGAGGAAGGCGCCGTCCGAGTCCTGTGGCAGGCTCGGGGGGAAAGGCCCGACGAAGAACGCCATGCCATCGGCCCCTGTGTTGTTGTCACCGCTGCCGCTTCGCCCGATGGCGAACGAGAAGCTCGTGTGGAAGCTGGCTCGCTCGCCGGTGCGGTCGTCCCATAGGCGCACCGCCTCCTTGTAGGCCACACGGCCGGTGCTCCATTTGTTCATCTTTGTAATACTGATTCCGTCGCCGGTGTAAGAGGAGTTGTCGTTGGCGCACCAGAGTTTATCTCGGTCGCTCGCCTTGGCGAAGTTGTAGCTGAAAGACACAGCAGCAGCGGTGTTGTGAGGAGACATGAAGCACAAGTGAGCAGTTGTTGCGAGGAGGAGGAAGAGGGAAGCTCTTCGATAGGCCATGGTTGGGCAGCAGGAGAAGAGCAATGTCGCTCTGCTCTCTTCGTTACAGGCAGCTAGCTGGGGTTTTTTCCGTTGGCAAGAAAGACTATAGCATGGGCCAAGCATTTATGGAGGTCGAGAGATTTTTTTTTGAACGGACGGCAAGAGCTTTGCCGAATTTTTATTAGATGAAAAAGCAGAAAAAAAAAGAAAATACAACTAGCAGGGCCAACCGTCCCCCTACTAGGCAAAGAACAACTGATACTCCTCTAAAAAACAGAGAGAAAAAGAAAAAACGACTGAACAACTCAGGAAAATTGCAGGGGGTTTCGGCCTGCACTGTGCTTGGAAAGCTGTAGTTGCTGGTGGTCTTCCTTTATGAGATAAGCTACCTCCTCCTCGGTCTTGCTTTGATGATTAAATGTCCTACGGTTTCTTTCCTTCCATATGTTCCACCAAAAATATATGATCAATCCATCAAAAAGTGATTTGTTCTGTGTTGATATGAGTTTTCGGCTTTTTTTCCACCATCTGTGAATCGAAGATGGTCCGTTTGTGACTGATAGATGCTGTAGGGTAAACCATGTTACCAACTTGTTCCAGACCGTTGCGGTGTAAGTGCAATTTTTGCATAAATGTGTCAGCGTTTCCGGCTCAGTGTTGCAAAGTTTACAGATCAGATTGTGCGGCCATCCCCTTTTTGCTAAATTATCTGCCGTAAGAATTTTCCTATGTAAGAGAATCCAGGCAAATATCTTGCATTTGGGTTCTGCTTTTGCTTTCCACACCGGAGTAATGTTCATTTGCTTTGTTCGTCCTTGCAACTGGATGAGGTATGCACTTTTGGATGAGTATTCGCCGTCCGCTGTCCAGCGCCATTTGATGTCATCATCAAAATCTGGGTTGCGCTGTTGCGCGTTGATTTCCTCCCATAATTGGACATACTCTCGTATTTCCTCTCCGGTTGTGAGGGGGCAGATTTGATCCAACCAATAGTTGTTCTCTAGCGCTTTTGCGACTGTGAGATTTTTTCGTCTAGATTTCTGAAAGAGTTTCGGTGCAATGTTTTTGGGAGCTGATCCATTAATCCAAGAGGAGTGCCAGAAAGAAGCCTTCTTGCCATTGCCCACTGTCACTATTGTTGAAGCATTGAAAAGCTCCCTATCAGCTTTGGTACAGGGGATATCAAGTCCTTTCCATGGTTTATTATCATTTTTCCATTGAAACCAACACCACCTTAGCCGAAGGGCCCTTGCTAGTCTTTCTATGTCCAAAATGCCCAATCCTCCCCACTCCTTTGGCATACATGTTGTTGTCCAGTTAACCAAGCAGTGTCCCCCATGGACTTTCTCCGGTTCTTCTCCTTTCCAAAGAAAACCTCGCCGCAATCGATCAATCTGTTTTATGAGCCATTTGTGTATCGGGAAGACCGTGAGGTGGTAGATTGGTTGGGACGTTAGCACACTTTTAACAAGTGTCTCTCGTCCTGCCAGCGATAACATCTTTCCTTTCCAACCTGGTAGCCGACCTCCAATTTTGTCTATGAGCGGTTGGGGTCACTGCACAGCGGCCTTGCAGTGTTAGAGGTAGCTGTGGTGGCTGCTTATGAATCACAAGTAGCATAAAATTAGCTGAGCTACTCTGCAACCATTGCTAGTCTGCTCTGCTGCTGGAAAACAAAGGATGAGCTCACTGAATAAAACAAGAGCTGCTACAGCCGGCCGAATCATGCAAAGCTTTGCTAGCTACTCCATTTAAACAGGCAATGATTCGCTAATCATTGGACACTGCAGTATGAAAGTGACAATTCACTTTTGCTTACCTCCACCTACCGCTGGTGCTTGTGACCTGTCTGCCGGCCAGCTCGCCTGCAGCGCCTCCTGGCCTGCCTGCTTGCCTGCAGGTCTGGTTGCACTCGCCGGCCTGCTGCGCTCGCGAGAACCTGGTGCCACCGGCCTGCGTGCGACCTGCTGCACGTACTCCCGCTGCGCTGAGCCTGGTGCGCTTGCGTGCGCGTGGCTGCCTGCTCGCGATGCCCTGCGCGAAAGAACAGAAGCGCGGACCGAAGAGTCACGCAAAACAACTCCAAAAGCGGACGGTCAGCAGCACTCAGAGCGGACGGTCCGGCCCTGATAGATAGTCTGAGCTCTTGGGCGGACTGTCCGCGACCTGTAGGATAGAACTCCATAAACGAACCCACGAACACAGATTCGATCGATTCTTGATCAAATCACAACCAACTATCATCAAAATTGAACCAAGCAATCACAATGCAATAGGAAAGCTAAATCAGATCACGTGACGAACACCACATTTGCAACTCTAAAAAATGAATCACCCCGATCTATGAGCTCGTAAGGTTTCAATCAAATTTTATCGGTGGAAGGGTTCAACTCACGTCCCAGTTCGTCTAAAAACAATCGGTTCGACTCAAAATGTCCCAAATCACCGCGAATCGCGAAGAACGAAGAAACCCCCAAAAATACCGTCGAAAATACCGAAAAAGATAAATTTCAGATTCCAAGAGGATAGCACAAGATGGCACGAAATAAATTTTTAAATTACTTTACCATGTTCGGTTACAAGCCACTCCTTAGCACAATCCAAACTAGGATAGCAAAAAAAAATCAAACAAAGATTACCCCTATCTCCCTCTACCAAAGCTCCCATCGTCGAAGCGGCAAAGGCGCTGCTTATCGGGTTTTGAGCCTTGGTCTCGTCAGTCAGGCTGAACGCGCTCGCGGTGGTCAGCTTGTTGTAGCCAGGCATGGTCGGAGCGACCTCTTTCCGGAGCCTCTAGAGCTCTTCGGAGTTGGCGAGACCGGTGGCATGCTCGAGATGTGTAGGCGTGCGGGAAAGGACTGCTCACAATGATGGTGCCGTTCGGGCCTGACATCTTCAGCTTGAGGTAAGTGTAGTTCGGGACCGCCATGAACTGCGCATAGCATGGGCGTCCAAAAATGGTTGGTAGTACCCCTCAAAGTCTACCATGTCGAAGGTTAGGATCTCTGTGCGAAAGTTTGCACGGTCCCCAAACGTTACAGGCAGGTCAATTTGCCAGAGCGGGAAGGCCTGCATCCCCGGGATCATCTTGATCTCCCTGCTCCCCGTGATGTCCATGCCGTAGCCCTCGCCGCCGTCCAGGAACCTCTCCGGCCGGAACTCCCGCGCCGCCGTCCACACGGCCTTCAGGTACGGCATCGCCTGCATGTCGCCGCTGTCGTTGGATTTCACCTCGTTGTGCACCTTGGCCTGGACGTCGGGGTGGTTCACCAGCTCGGCCATGATCCACTCCACCAGGGTGACCGTCGTGTCCGTGCCGCCGTTGAGGATCTCGGAGCAGAGGCTGACCATCTCGGTGTCCGTCAGCGGCCGGTCACCCTCGTCGGGGTCGGGAACTCGCAGTGGGCTACTGGGAATCGACAGCGTCCCTTACAACACTGGGAATCTGACAGCGTCCCTTACTGGGAATCGACAGTCGAGACACGATGTTTTATTCTCTAATTCGAATTAAAATAAACCGTAAAATACCTCTAATTCCATCATTCAACACTCAACCAATACACATTAATCCAAACAAACGAGATGTTAGTTTTTACATGCAGGCTAATAATCTACAGGTAGGACAGGAAACACAAACGCACTCCACCGGCAGCGATTACAAATCAAAGAATGGTACAGTACATGGCAATGGGGAAAGAAATAATTTTTTGCACTATTTATGAGATATTAAGAGGTAATGTCACATTGCACTATTTATCAGATTTATTGTCACGTGAATTCAGTATTTTACTTTAAAATTCTACAAGCTTTTTGGTGAAGCATTGTCACGATGCTTTAGGTCAATGGGGATTCTTCAGTTTCTTTTCATCCTGTAACAGTATTGAGTTTCAGAGCTTACATATGTGGGACTTGTTTCCTTTTTAACTTTGCTTTGCATATAACAAATGAAAATGCAATAAGTGAATAAGAATAATGTATCTGTGTGATCCTCTTAGAAATACCGTGAATTTCTGCGAGGATTGTATGTGTTTTAGTGTGTGGAGGACTGAGGAGGAAAAGGAGAGTGGTAACTCTACCATCTACCATACCATAACTCCTATGCAGGTAAGCAAACTAATTTGTGCGGTTACCGATCAAAAGATGGGTAATGTTTGTATCAAAGATTGAAGCCTTTTTAACTTGCTAAAGGTTAGGTAATTGCTAGTTGTTGAAAATAAGTGACCATGCTACCCTTCCTGTATTGCTGGCGGCCCTCTTCATGAGTTAATGCTGTGGCAGTTTTGCTAAACCCGTAGGGGTATTTTTATCTTTGATCATATTTAGCTGGTCTTAGCTACTCTTGACTAGCTATATGGCTAAAGTTTTTTTTAGTTAAAATTTAGCTGAGTTTTCGCTGGACCTATTTAAATTCTTAGCAGCAAAATTTAACCAGCTAAACTTTAGAGGCACATGGAAAAAAGACCTGATTAGGTCCATATATAGGCCTGGCATGCAAATGGGCACGCAATTAAACACTAGGCGCTTGGCACGAACGGCCTGGTCGCCCTATTCTATATAAACAATGTCCACGAAGAACTACACAAATGGGATAAAGATGTCCTAAAGGCTCCGGCCAAAAGGATATCTGATCTAAAGAGGGAACTTGAGAGGTTGAAAAGGGGGCCAATGACGGCTGCTAATACAGAATCACAGAAAGAAGTCATGGTACGACTGGAATAGATGTTAGAACAAGAGGAAATCCATTGGTTCCAACGTGCTAGAGCAAATTGGCTCAAGCAGGGAGATAGAAACACAAGTTTTTTCCACAACTTCGCAACCAAGAGGAGGAAGAAAAACACAATCAAGGGCCTGATGGATGACAATGGTACAAGACACGAAGATGGAGGTACGATGTGCAATATTGTCCAAAGCTATTTTGAGACTCTATTTACATCAGAAGTAGGCAATCCCGATCCGAGTGTATTGTTAGATGTCAAACGTTCAGTCACTCAGGACATGAATACGGAGTTGATAAGGCCGTTCACAGCAGAGGAGATAAAGAGAGTGTTGTTCCAAATTGGTGATTTGAAGGCACCCGGACCAGATGGGATGCATGCGGTATTCTATAAAAAATATTGGGAGTTACTGGGAGAAGATTTGGTGTTGGAAGTAATGGAGGCTGTAAACACGACAAATATACCAGAGGGGTGGAATGACACCACTATTGTGTTGATCCCAAAGGTAAATAATCCTACGCTGGTTTCCCAGTTTCGACCTATAAGCTTATAAGCTTATGTAACGTGGTTTACAAGGTACTATAAAAAATGTTATCAAACCGGTTACGAGTCTTTCTATCAGATGTTATTAGTGATCACCATCTCAAGGTGACTTCCTATATTTTTTTGTTTAGTGTTTTGTATGCACAATAGACATGCACTCCTAATTTTTCTCTTGGAACAGTCCGACTGATGTGATTGACCTGCGGAAGCTTCCGCAGAGGAAGGAGCTTGGGTTTAGGGTGAGTAATGGAGCTAATACTTTTGAGTGTTCTTTGGAACGAGGTCATTTCCCTCAGATTTGATTTGACTTGTATTAATGTATTGATCTTTTCTGATGGTGGCAGGTGGATAAGAAAACTATATGGGATCCAATTGCTAAGCAAGTGTTATGCACCTGTTGCGTAGAAATAATGGAATTAAATAACATTGAGCCTAATCCCAAGCTCAAGTTCACAAAGGATGAGTTATACATTCTGAAAGAAAAGATGCTGACAAGATTAGGAGTTATGTGAAGCATTGGAAAAAAATAAAGGTATTTGCTATTCAATTTTGATTTGTACAATATGATTGTGTGATTATTATTTTTTCTATAATTTGTGTTTGTTCTTTTTTCAGGATAGGGATGCTGAAGTTAGAATGATAAAAGAGGGACATGAAATACCAAACATAAAACTTCTACAAAGAATGTTTGGTGATGAGGTATAATCTTATGTCTTATTTTTACATTGTATATTTGCATGCTTTAAAAAAAGAACTTATTTTCACCCTTGTTATGTTTTCTTTTTGATAAAAAGAACTTATTTTCACTCTTTTAACAAGTGTTTTCTTTTTGGTATCTAAAATTAGTGTTTGCTTTTTATAGAATGCAGAAGCAAAAATATTGAACCAAAAATGTTTTGCTTTTTCACTTTTTTAACAAGTGTTTTTCTTTTTGCATACATTTTTCAGCTGCTAGTCCATTTCTCTAGTACGATTGGTATATACTTGTGGTGGAAACCTGTAAAGATGATGCTATAAGGTTGAGTGAGTTTTGCAAAACTATTCCGATGGAAGAGCGAATTGGCTATTATTCTACGTTCTACATGTATATATGCTAATAATTATACTACATTCTACATGTATATGTTAATAATTAGTCTTGCTCACTATTGAGAAATCGGCTAGGAGGCAGTGAAGCACCTCTATTCATAAGTGCTCATGATCATTGTGGCGTTGCCATGTGGCAACTTCCACACTCTTTAATACAAAATATCCTAACTCTAGAACCCTCCTCATCCTTATCTAGTTTCTTATATTTCTACCATGCTAAAATATCTAGTTCTATAGTATTCTACACTTCACCATGAAGTATGACAATCATGGCTCATGCATTCTCTCCAATTCTCTAGAACCTTCTTACCTTGCCGTGATCTTATCCTTATACATGGCAACGTTCAGATCTCCACAATCGTTTAGAATCTTCCAAGTATGCATTGCATATTTCAACACCCACCCCCTACACGCACTGCATTGAACTAGCTGAATGTAGCAAAAGACTTGTTGGATCATATATTTATTTCGTGTCTGACTCTGCAGCAGCTACGAGCTCCCAACTCGCACCAACAGAACAACTCCAGCTCATCCAAGATCAATACGAACAAACACACATGACGTAGGGTATTACACGATCTAGCGGCCCGAACCTGTCTAAATCGTGTTCCTTGCGTCACCATTGATTCCTTGATTCTCGACGATCCTTACCGCACAAAAGACCACCTAGGGTACCCTCTAGGCGGGTCGCCGGTCTAAAACACCGACACCGAGCGCCTAGGGAAACGGTGCAGTTGGGGACCCCAGGTCTATGAACCCGTCACTATGTTTGTAAACTGAAATGCCATGTTGTATCGTTTGTGCTCACCTTCACGTGAGACTTGTTGCGTATTGTTTCGATCAATGGAATTGGTGGTTAAATCGGGGCGCTACTCGACAGTCCAATTATATCGGTTGAAGTGTGATTGACTTTTACTTCATTAATATGATAAGGGCCAGTGAGCTTCATCCAGTGTAATTGAGGTGTTTCTGTCACATAGGTCTTGCCCTCATTAGGATTCGAAACCCTTACAAATCCCATGTCAAAATACAACTCCTAATTCGGGACCAAAACCGACCGGGCCGCCCTGTGAAACCGTTCTAACCAGTTTTCCTTGGTGCAGATATTTCCAAAGTCATAACTCTCCCATCCGATTTCCGAATCAAACGTTCTATATATGTGTTTTAATCGTCTCAACGAGAGTTATGCAACGATGAAGTCCAACTTGCAAACCTAAACTGGTCTGACCGACCCATCGTAAAGAAAGTAGCTTTCCGAATGCTTTTGCGTGACCGCGAAGCACTACGGTCAAATATGGTCCGTGGACGTATTGCTGGATCACCTCTGACCAGCTCACACAAATGGTAATGCAAATGGGCCGCATGCATTGGTTGGCCCATATGTTTAGTCGGCCCATACTAAACATATCCCTTTGAGGCCCAAGCGAAAGCAGAGTCCAATCCCGCCCGGCATACACCGTCAAATATGAGGCTCCTCCGCCGCTGCCGCCATCTTCTTCGATAGATCCAATCCAACAAGCCTACCCTACCAATTCTTTGCGCCATGGCCCCTGCTCGCGTCGTGCTTGACCGCTCCGTTTTCTTCCGCGACCATCCCTTAGAGGCAGAGCCGCTCGGAGAAGAAGCACCGGGGGTGGTCGGCGGCAACATCGCGGTCGCGGCATCGAAGCCTTGAAGACAAGGAAGCAACAGTTGGCAAGTACCTGCTGGCCATGGAGACAGATCTGCAGGTCGTGGATCCCCCGGGGGTAAGCTGCCTCACCATGGTACGGCCACACCCATCCGATCCGATCGCACAGTACGGACGGCACCTGGACTCCGGCTTCGTCGCCGCCGCCCACAAGAGCTTGGTCGCCATCTACGCCGGCGCCTGGTACTCGGGATGGTACCTGGTCTTGGACTTGGCATCTTCCTCGCCGCGCAGCTTCACGATCCCCGGTATCGCCGGCATCGGGACCACCGTCATCACGCCACTCCACCCTGGCGCCTTCTTCCTCGCCGAGCTGCTCTTGAGCCTCCGCCGCCCAAGCAAGGGGCTTTCGTCGGCCATGCTCTGCCTCTGGAACTCCCATAGTTCGTCGTGGGCGTGGGACTACAAGACCAGCGACCTCCCCGTCCAGGTGTGCCACGAGTGGGAGGTTCACATGTCCTTCCCTGTCCAGAGCAGGAACCTCTTGTGCTGGGTCGATCTTCTCCACGGGTTGCTGCTCTGCGATCTCGACGAGGTCCGCTCGGAGTTGCACATGTCTTTTGTTCCGCTGCCCCCCAACAGCTGCGAAGCATTCGACCAGCAGCGGCTGCCGAACCCGCAAGACTTCCGCACCATGGCTTGTGTTGACGGCACCATCAAGTTTTTCGCCATGGATGGCTTCGTGGAGGGCACCCCAATCTCGCTCGTCACCTACACCCTGGACCTTGACGGGCCATCCACTAGCTGGACGAAGGACACGGTGCTGCGTCTAGACGATCTCTGGGCAGACGAGACATACATCTCCATGGGCTTGCCGCGGTTACACCATTGTTCCCTAACCTGAGCACGCAGGAACATGGCGTCGTCTAACTTGTCATTCCGAGCGATCTGGAACAAATCGAGGGCTACTGGGTTAGGAATGTGCAGTTCCTGCTTTCTGTTGACACGCGCAAAACCAGGGTCATCTCCGCCACCCAGCAAAATCTCCCAAGAACATTGTTAAGTTCGCGTTTCCGCATTACCTTCGATGCCGCCTCCCAGCTGAGCTCAAAGTATCACCAGGTAGAACACTATGTAGAACACACTTAGTTTTATCAATTCCAATTCCACCGTTTTTTATGCTTTTTTTGTGTAGCTGATCCAGTTGGAGTAAAACCTTACTTACTCATTTGGCACATAATAATGCTCCGTGTTTCTTCCAAACTTTGTTTTAACTTTTATTCTTTGAATGAAAGAGCCGTTTATATTTGTTCTGCAACCTACATTTGTGAGAACACCTTTGAAGTAGGTAAAGGGCTGTTTATATTTTTGACAAGTATGTCTGTTTCTGCTAGAGAGCGGTGGAAGCAATTGGGATGGGGCCAAGTGGAAAAAAGATTAAGTTTGCTGACCTCCGCAACTGAATCATGTGAAGTTGAAGCTTTGGATGATCTATCTCTTCGTTCTGTCATGTGAAATTAGCATCATTACATGGTCTTTCTTAACTGCTGCAGAGAGCATGGTCGGTCAGACCAGTTTAGCTCGTGTGCTTAAATTGCAAGTTGGACTTTATCATTGCATAGCTCTCGTTGAGACGGTCAAAATGCATATGTAGAACGTTTGATTCAGAAATTGGATGGGGGAGTTATGACTTTGGGAATATCTACACCAAGGAAAACCGGTCACACCGGTTTCACAGGATGGCCAGACCGATTTCGACTCGAATTAGGTGTTATATTTGGACATGGGATTTGTAAGGGTTTGGACTTCTAACGGGGGCAAGACCTATGTGGCAGAAACACCTCAATTACACCGAATGAAGCTCACTGGCCCTTATCATATTAATGAAGTAAATGTCAATCGCACTTCAACCGATATAATTGGACAGTCTGTCGAGTAGCGTCCCGATTTAACCACCGATTCCATTGATCAAAATAGTATGCAGCAAGTCTCACACGAAAGTGAGCACGGACAATACAACATGGCATTTCAATTTACAAACATAGAGTACACGGATTTAGTTTACAAACCAAGTTGGAAATACTTAAATAGATTACAAACCAGAGTTCTTACATAAAACACAGTCGGAGGACAAATATGATAAAGATTTAACAGAGATACATGATAACATGAGTTGCTGACACACCTCAAGGTATATACACAATAATTTGTTCGGTGTTTTTGTTCTGTGCTCAAGGATCCTCTGATGTCTTTAATCTTAAAACTTGAGTTCGTCCTTCCTGAACAGGTTAGGATCTAACTTTGGTAACTTTCAGATCTAACAATGGTAACTTGCCAAATACAGAGTTTATGGTAGCTAGGGCAAGAAACATTTAACCTTTGAACCTAGTGATCTTGTTTGGTTACACTTGCATAAAGATCGATTTCCTAAATTGAGAAAGTCAAAATTGATGCCAAACGCTAATGGACCTTTTAAAATTCTTGAGAAGATCAATGATAATGCATACAAACTTGAGTTGCATGTAGACTTTGGGGTTAGTTCCACATTTAATATTGCAGATCTGAAGCCATTCTTGTGAGAAGAGGATGAGTTTGAGTCGAGGACCACTCCGGTTCAAGACGGGGAGGATGAGGAGGGCATCCCTCTTGACCTCCAGGCAGTGACGGAAAAAAAGGGGGGGAGGACGTGGTAGCCGTCGTCGGGGAAGGGGCCCCGCGCCGTGGACGTGTAGATCAGGTCACGGGGGAGGTGGATCTGCCAACGGCGGTGCTAGGGTTTGCGGAGTGGGAGTGGAGAGGGAGAGAGGAGGAGGAAAGGGGAGGAAGAGAACACGACGCGGGGGGTCGGCTTCGGCTCCGCTGTTGGCCGGAGTCAGGCGAGAGGCGGGCTACTGGGGGAGTCGTGTTTCGCCTCCCGAGTCGCCCGTCGGGAGCGCTCGGGAGTCGGGAGTCCAGATACCTTTGACAATTGGTGTTTCCATTCTCTATATATGTGCATATATATATGCTTAAGTTGTTGTTGAACCATGCATGAATACATGCATATCTAGGGTTTCAAAATTTCCTATCAAATGTGAAACCACCTCTTGGATATGATGATGCTAGCTTGCATTGTGCATGTTTCAACATGTGTCACCCTTGTCGTGGAGAAAACGGGAAACGGGAATCATTCATTTGTTTGTACTACACAATCAATTACGAGGGGCCATCTGGATAATCTAGGGCACTGGGGACCGAAAATGACCATTGTCGCTCGATTGTTCCTGCTACCTTGTTGTGTTTTTGATCATAAAGCATCAATGCATTTGGTCATGCGTACGTCGTGATGAGATGAGAATCGAATGAAGAAGCTACCAAACAAATACTAAAGCACTGTGCTTCATCCAACTTCAGCTGCTTCAAAGTCCTAGCTAATCTGTTTCAGCTAGAACGGTTTCAAGGTTTCCCAGCAAATTAAAGTGGCTACATTTTTTTGACAGGTCAGGGGGGACCACTTGAATTATATTACCACAGATGCCGGCAAGCTGGTGATGGTACAACATTTACGCGGTTACAATGGCTTCAAGAGCCAAGATGGAAGTAGAAGGGGATGTGGTAGATACAACACCAGAGTACAATAGAGGAACGACAGGAACACAACTCACAAACAATTCAAAGACAAAACATGACACAACCAAAAGACAACCATTGATCACCGATTAGCGTCTCCACCGAACAACGTACTTGTCAGTTACACTGTGACCGTTGCACCTTGCCCCACCCCTCGTAGCTATGTCGTCCCGCCGTTGCCCACCATTTGAGTGACAGCGCAACAGGAAGGGGACTTAGGGCGGCGAAAGGACGTGCAAGCCAAAGCTCACCAGAAACAATGACCTCCCTTGGAGCTGATGGTGCCACCTCCAGTACATCCGAGCTCCACGTACCACCATTCAACGCCGCTCAAGGGGAGGAATCCTTGAGAGGGATGGCAGAAGCAGTGAATACACCACCCGACATTTGATTTTGTCACCATCAACAAGGAGAGTATCTGCTCTAGGGGTGTTCAGTTTGGGCTAATTTTATTTCTTTTATAACAGTTTTGTGTCAAGGTTCACGATAGGTCCATTTCCCTGCAACAGAACTTGTGCGCTACCACTGCAAAAATGATGGTAGAACATTCTTGTGAAAAGAAAGGAATAATGAATTGTGACAGCTATGTTGTTTATCTTGGAAAGGTCTTAGATGAAAAAAGCTTCTCCTTGATTGCAAAGTTTGCAATAACTGCACCACCAAAGTTAGGTGCAGGGGAAGGGTTGGCCGGTAAGTACATTTAACAACCAACATACATCTATCTTTGAGTGATCTTTAGGTGTTGTTTAGATCATTAGTCCATGCGCTAAACTTTAGCCCCTAAACTTTAGTCCTGCTGGACTGTTTGGATCCATGGGCTAAACTTTAGACTTTCATCAAACAATAACTGATTTGCCCCTCATTTAATGACTCCATGCACATGTACAGGAAAGAGCAGCGGGGTGGATGGGCAAGTGGGGGTATGGGGGCGTCCAGCGCCCACCCCCAGGGACTTTAGCCCAGTTTAGGGTCTCTTTGGGAGAAAAAAACTTTAGCCCGGATTTTTGCTATTTGCTCACTTTAGCCCACCTGTTTGGATCCTCATAGAAAAAAAATGGACTAAAAGTGCAGGACTAAAGTTTTGCTATGGGATCCAAACAGGACCTTAGTATAAGCGGCCTATTGTATTATCTCCAGGAAACAAGAAATCGAATGCACAACTTTCGTAGATGAAAGTCTAAAGTCTTGCGGGTTCGGCAGCCGCTGCTGGTCGAATTCTTCGCAGCTATTTGGGGGCAGCGGAACGAAAGACATGTGCAAGTCCGAGTGGACCTCATCGAGATTGCAGAGTAGCAATCCGGGAGAAGATCGACCCAGCACAAGAGGTTCCTGCTCTGGACAGGGAAGGACATGTGAACCTCCCACACGTGGCACACCTGGGCGGGGAGGTCGCCGGCCTTCTTGTCCCACGACGAACTATGGGAGTTCCAGAAGCAGAGCATGACCGACGAAAGCCCCTTGATGGGGCAGCGGAGGCTCAAGAGCAGCTCGGCGAGGACGAAGGCGCCAGGGTGGAGTGGCGTGATGACGGTGGCCCCGGGGCCGGCGCACCTGTAAGAGTCAGGGTAGGCGATACCGGGGATCGTGAAGCTGCGCGGCGAGGAAGATGCCAAGTCCAAGACCAGGTACCATCCCGAGTACCTGGTGACGTAGATGACGACCAAGCTCTTGTGGGCGGCGGCGACGAAGCCGGACTCCAGGTGCCGTCCGTACTGCGGGATCGGATCGGATGGGTGTGGCCGCACCATGGTGAGGCAGCTTACCCCCGGGGGATCCACGACGTGCAGGTCTGGCTCCATTGCCAGCAGGTACTTGCCAACTGTCACTTGCTTCTCTCGAAGGCTTCGATGCCGCGACCGCGATGGTGCCTTCGCGATGTTGCCGCCGATCAGGTCTCCTGGACACTGGACAGCCCTTGTCTGTGGGTATCCTCAATTTGGGAAAGCGAAAGAAACTATTGATTTGTTTGAGAAGATGTTGTCAAAGGGCGTCAAGCCTGATGGGGTAACATTTATTGGTGTCTTTTCTGCATGTAGCCGTGCTGGGTTTGTAGAGAAAGGACGCGGCTACTTTTATTCCATGCAGAAGGACAATGGTATTGTGCCTGTAGATGATCACTACACCTGCATGATTGACTTGTACAGCAGATCAGGGAGGTTAAAAGAAGCTGAGGAGTTCATAAAGCAAATGCCGGTATGCCCTGACGCAATTGGATGGGGCACATTGCTGAGTGCTTGCAGGCTGCGTGGTGATATGGAAATCAGCAAATGGGCTGCTGAGATTGATCCCCGGAACCCGGCTAGTTACTTGTTTCTGTGGAGCATGCATGCTGCTAAAGGTCAATGGAATGAGGTTCCCCAGCTAAGGCGTGGAATGAAGGAGCCAGGCTGTAGCTGGATCAAATATAAGAATAAAGTTCACATCTTTTCAGCTGATGATCGGTCTCATTGATCAGTCTCGCCCCTTCTCCATCCAAGGGGATTTATGAAAAGCTCGAGTGGCTCAACTCTAAGATGGTTGAACAAGGATACAAACCTGATGTCAGTTTCAGTGTTGCATGATGCGGCAGATTCTGATCAGGTTCACATGCTCAGCCATCACAGAGAGAAGCTTGCAATTGCCTTCGGATTAATATTTGTTCCACAGGAAATGCCGATTCGTATCGTCAAGAATCTGCGGGTTTGTGTAGATTGTCACAATGCTACAAAGTTCATATCTAAGATAACTGGCCGTGATATTCTTGTGAGGGACGCTGTCAGATTCCACAAGCTCAGCAATGGCCTATGCTCTTGTGGGGACTTCTGGTGATGGCACCCTATTTGATTCTGACCATTCATCCAAGTGTGAAGTTTGACTGGGAATTACATGGATTGAATATTGTGCCCACCAGCTGGCTTTATATTCTTCTTTGGGAGATTTGTTTGATGGTACGCACGAAAGCTGAAATTAGTAACTACCAGCTTCCTAATTTTCGATGGTTATGCCTTCTGACAGCCAAAGTGTGAAGCTGTTTCCAGCTATGGCATGCAGAACATTATCTTGTGAGCATACCGAAGGTGCTGATAACAATTGACAGGTACTAGCTCTGTAGGCCAGTGACCGACCAGAATAATTTCTTTATCAACTCAAATCACAGTTAGAAAAGTTACAGAAGAATAGAGGGGTAGCTTACACAAAAGCAACCGGTAATTACACAATGAGACTAGTACACCAAGCCTGATCCAGCTGATTCCTCAGAAAGGAGGATACGGCACTTCTTGAATAGAATTCAGCTCAGATGTGACTGAGGCTGTCTCTGGCTGTATGATCTTCATATCTGAAATCCTTGAATTTCTACCTCTCTTTTATCTACCAAAGAACAGAGGCCATAACTGCAAAAACTGTGGTGGGCTTCAGAATTGTGCGAGCTGGATAATGCATGGAGCAATCGCTCTGAAGCTCGGAGATTAGCAGCAGCAAGTCAGCTTTCAATTTGAAATGCCGACAGCATCCATGACTGATCCGTGTTTGTGACAGTTTAGGAAAAAGATGGCCTTGGTCTTCTTCTTCAGTGCAGAAAGGACCGAGAGCTGAATCAGTCAGCTTGCTTTTGTGCTGCTACTGATGAACATTGCACTGTAGGACAACCTGAAGGTAAGGACCGTTGGTACTCCTGAAGCTGCGGACATCAGGTCCAGAGACATTTCTCTTGTGGCAACCTTTCTGAGGAATCATCTGGGGGCACTGGGGGGACCGAAAATGACCGTCGTCGTTCGATTTGTTCCTGCACCTTGTTGTGTTTCTGATCATAAAGCAACAATGCATTTGGTCATGCGTACGTCGTGATAAGATGAGGATCGAATGAAGAAGCTACCAAACAAATACTAAAGCACTGTGTGCCCCATCCAACTTCAGCTGCTTCAAAATCCTAGCTAATAACCGCTAGCTGTTTCAGCTACATATCATGATCATGGTTTCCCTTTGGATTCTCAGCAGCAGCAACCGAGATCGAGCTTAATTAGCTGAAAGAACAGCAATCCACACTAGTTATTGACAAGTAAAATCATCCATCCACTTCAATTTCCTCTCTCCTCTGCTGACTGAGATCAATTTTTACACAGAGAGAAAAGAAAAAAGAAACAAGAGCCTTACATACATACATATACATACATACATACATACATATATATACGTACGTACGTACGTATGATGATGATGCGGCGGCGGCGGCGGCGGCATGCTGCTGGGCCGCGGCTCCGGCGGTCGCGGCGGCGGCGGCGGCGGCGGCGGCGGGCAGCAGCGGCGCGAGGCATGTCGGGAAGGAGGAGCGTCGTCCCCCCGCGAGCCAGCGCTCGATGCAGCGGGCGTGGAAGCCGTGGCCGCAGGCCGGCATGACGCGCACGGTGTCACCGTCGACGAACTCGGCGAGGCAGATGGCGCACTCCGCCGCGGCGCCCGCCAGCTTCGTCACGGCCGCCGAGTACACCAGGGCCGGGGGCGGCGGAGGGGGTTGGGGACGGGCGGCCTTCTCCGGGTCGGGGTCGGGGTCCGCCTCCGTGGCACTGGCGCCGCCTTGCCGGCGGGCTCTGCGGCTGCAGCGGAGCAGGTAGCGCACGGCGGCGTTGAGCGCGAGCCCGGCGGGCAGGACGGCGAGGATGACGGCCATGTAGCGGGCGAAGTCGCCGGCGGCCGAGTAGGGGCCCCAGCGGTTGGTGGCGATGGTGCTGGCAGCGGCCGCGCCGCCGGGCATGTTGCTGTTGGTCGGAACCGGGCGGTGGCCGTGCGGCTGCTCATGTTCCTGCTCCTGCCCCTGCGGCGCCATCGCCATGGCCCCTGTGGGAGAGGATCAGAGGAGACTGATGAGGTTTCCGATGGTGCAGTGCTGCTGCTGCTTTCGTCCTTTATACGGATACGGATGGCTTCTTCATTCCCTGCAGAGTCTGGTGTGGCGGTGATCGATGGTGGTGCAGGTGTGTGATATGGACTGCTCGATCGATCGATGAGGACGAGGGTGACGTGGCGTACAGCCTTTTACATGTGGGCTGTTGCAACTTTTCTTAACGGTCTCTGCTTGTCCTCGTCTCCCTCCCCATGCTCTCTGTCTTCGCAAGTTCCGCATCCCGGCAGGCAGACTCAGAGCAACTCGAAAGAATTCTGTATCCTACCCCTAACATCTCATTTAGTGAGAGAGAAAAAAACCACAACGCTCCAAAAACTTTTCAATTAATTCGCGACCCCTAACATCTCATTTAGTGAGAGAGAAAAAAACCACAACGCTCCAAAAACTTTTCAATTAATTCGCGACGCGAAAACAGAACCTATTACCGTCCATAATATGGGTGACGTCCTTCCTCCCCAATCGCCCCCTCCCACAAGAATGACTCCGTACCACTATAGTTGTCAATATGGCCCGTGGTCCGTGGGCCGAACCACGGCAGAACATTTTGGCCCAAGTCCGGCACGGCAGCCTTGTAGGCTGGCCCGGCCAGGCCTACACCACGGGCTGGGCCTGGGCTGTTGCCTCAGCCCATGGGCTGGCTCGGCACGGCCTAGCCCATTTGGCCCGTGGGCCAACAACGGGCGGCACGGCCTGTTTAGGCTTGCTAGGCCCGGCTAAGGCATGTTCCAACCTGTTTAGGCCTCCCCAAACCCCACCCCGGCTATTGCTACCACCTTCCCAGTCCCAGCCGCCTCCCACGCTTCTTCTTCCCGTCCTTCCGACCCTTCGGCTCCCCCGCTCTCCCGGCTCCCGCCGCCTCCCCCACTTCCTCCCGCCACCTCCCGGACGTCCCCCGCGCGTTCCACCACTTCCCTCCACCGCCTCCCTCTAGCCTCTGTCTCGCCGGGAGGGTGAAGTCGGGCGCGTCCGCGGCGTGTTGCGCCTGCGCCGCCCCCGTGGCGTTATCGTGCTGCTCATGCACCTCCACCCCCGCGGCCGCGTCGCCTGAGCCGGTGCTGGCGCGGAGCCGCGGACGCATCGCCTGAGCGGTGGGGAATAGGAGGAGACGGAGCCGTGCCGTGGACCGGCCCGAGCACGGCGAGGCCATTAAGGCCTGCCAAGCCAGCGTGCCGGCACGGCCTGCCTAAGAAGGCCGTGGGCCGTGCCTGGCCCCTCCTTCAGCACGTGGGCCAGCACTGCCAGGCATGATTATTGCGCGGGCCTAATCAGGCCGGACCTAATCATGCCGGGCCAAATCGTGTCCATGCCAGGTTGGGTCGGACCGGCCGTTTGGCCATTTATACGTACCACCGGAATGAACGGACGGGGCATACTCTCGGTCCCCAGTCACGGGCCATTTTGCTCCGTCCCTCACGTGGCGCGAGGAGAGGCCGGCGCAGTGCGAGTTGAAGGCAGGGTCGGGCGAGCTCCACGAGCGGCGCGGGCATGGCCAGCTATGGCGAGCTCATGGGCGGCGGGGGGCGAGCTCCGCGCGCGGCGCTAGAAGGGCCAGCAGGAATGGACTTCGCGGGCGGCCAGGGGCTCGCGTGCTCCACCGCGGGCACGGGCAAGCTCGTCCAACTACGGCTTGAGCTTCTTTTTTATGAGCTGCGCGAGCTGTGGCTGTGAACCCCAATGAGCTTCTGCTCATCTCTTTTCACGGGGATTTTGATGAATCTTCGTCCAACCATTGAGCTCCAATCCAAGTACAGGCAAGGCACGGAGCAAAGCTGCAAGCTGGCGTGGTCAAACACAAGTGCAGGGGAGGATTGGAGGCTTGCAGATCGGCGAGTTCTTCTTCGGCTAGAGGAGGTTGAAGAAAGAATGAGACGGGGATAGAACAGGAGGCGTTGTGCTGGCGTAATTATGATAACCTAGCCCGTTTTGAAATATTGGGTGTTAGTTATTAGTGATCTGTTGTGGGTTGATATATTTTTTGGGGAAATTTTTTCGGAAGAACTCCCAATATATAGTTTTGGGAAGAACTTTTTGGGAAACTTTTGGAGTTGCTCTTAGACCCTCTTTGGATCCACCTCAACTAAAATTTAGCCAATTAAAATTTAAAACTAAAGTTTAGTTGACTAAAGTAGTAGTTGGTTAAAGTTTAGCAAGATGTGTTTGGATCCCTTAGATAAATGGTTGCTATAGTCAATTCTACCCTTATCTCTCGTCTCTTCTTCTCTCTTATCCTCTTCTTACTCCACACCTCCACTGCACATCCAGCTCCTGACGCTCGACCCGTGTTGTCGTCGCGCAAGGAGCTCCGGATCAGGGTCACCTGGATGCGGGGCATCGCTGGGGCCAAGGATCGGGGGCACCGTCTACTGCCGGCGCAACCGGGCTCACCATGTTCGTCGATGACGGATCCAGGTCGCTACATCTGGCGGCAGTAGGCACGCCGCGCTGGCTCCGGCGGTGGTGGCGACGGGCGGGGGATACCATTTCCTGCAGAAGAAGCGGCCTCCACCACCGCATGCCGTGCCGCCTCCTTCTCCCCTGCAGCTACGCCGCCGCCACCTCCAGCACCTCCAGCCACCTTCGGCGACCGCCTGGGCAGCGAAGAGGGGCTTAGCGGGGGGCAGAGCAGTGCGGGCGGCGTAGGAGAGGCTCGACCGGCGGCGGCCGCGGGAGCCACGGGCGATGGGTATGGGTGGTGTCGACAATGTGTTGATGGGTGGCGATGGGGTGGGGATCGGGAGCGAGACAAAAGGACCAGAAAGGCGACCAAAGGGGTGAATGAGAGCCGATTTAAATTTTCTTCGAGAACTTTGGCTAAAATCCCCTAAACCTCTCTTCTAGCAAAATCAAGTCCACTTACCTATTCACAAGCTAATGGACCCAGGAATGATGCTAGGGACCCAAATTGAGAGTAGTGGAAGAAAGAACGAGTCCAAATGAGTATCGGAAGAATGACTTTTAAAACTAACACCTCAGTTCGGAAAAATCCGGAGGAACCTTCGGAAAATTCCGGATATTCCAAGATTTCCAGAGAAACCTTCGTAAACTTCCGGAGGTCCGGAAATTTCCGAAATATGCTCTGAAATATTTTGGAATTCCAGATTTCAGCCTTCGTGAGGAGAGAAGAAAAATCCGAAACTCGACCAAACGATCTTCAAAAATCACGAAATTTGAACCATAGCATCACAAGATAGTAGAGAAACTAATACTAATAAATCATCCCTAAACAATTTGTCAATAAAAGGGGAATTATAAATCTTGTGAAGAGCACAACTTTTTCAACCTCCAAACTTGAATCGTCCCGATCTATGAACTCATGAGATTTCAATCAAATCCTTTCAGTGGAAAAGTTCAACTCATGTCCTAGTTCTTTTCCAAATAATTGGTTCCACTCAAAAACCCCCACAAAATATGAATCAAACAAAAACGTGAAAGGGGTGAGAAGGAAGAAACGAAGAACGCGAAGAACACAAACAGGAATCACAAATCCAAACGGGATGGAGCAAGATGGAACGAAATAGATCATTGGATTACTTAACCATGTCCGGTTACAAGGCACTTCTAAGCACAATCAAAACTTGGATGGCAAAAAGATCAACACAAAGATCCCTCCTCTCTCCCTCTACCAAAGGCTCTCACAAAGTAAATGAGAAAACCCCCACCAAAATAACCAAAAGGATGGCTGCCCCAACCAGCCATCTCTCATATATATAGGCACTTGGCTATTTCCCAAGTTGCCCTTACATGAAGCATACAACTCCAAACCCCCTAGGGGCAAAACCGTCCAACTTTTTCTTCACTTATCGGACGGACACGTCACCTTCACGACTTTGCTTCGCCTCGACGCAAGCTCTGCAATGATGCCATGTGCCCTCCTTCTTGAAGCTCTGGCCGCATCGGGCTTGACCCCTGGTTTTGAGGCCCAAACCATCAAACCTGCCTGTGCGGTGGTTTTGAGGCCCAAACGACCCAAACCGTCCATCTTCGCTTGGCCACCACGCGACCTCCATGATGTCGATGCCGTCCAGCCGCATTGGACTCGTCCCTCGGTTTTGAGGCCAAACCGTTCAAACCCTTGGCACACCCACCTGGTGTGACTCACCACCGATTTTGAGGTCAAACCGGTCAAACCCTCTTGCACGCCCCGCAAGGCGTGACTCACCGATGTCAACGCGTGTTCAGCCTCCGCCAAGCCTTCGACGCCTCCAAGTCTTTCGCTCCTGGCTCCCGGGCCGCCTACTTGACTCGCCTCCATCCCGCTTGACTTGACCAACGCCGTCTCAATCACCATCCATGTACTCTTGCTCTTCCGTGCACCATGTGGATCACCCATGACTCCGCCCAGACTCCTCGGGTCCCTCAGTCCAAGCCTACTCGTGTCCACCCTTCACAGCCCTAGTACATTGGCATGGACCTTTCACGCTTGACCTTCACCTCATGCCGTCGACCACCATGTCGCATCCTACACCTACACATCACAAGCCAAGAGACACAACACACAACATATGGTATACTCAAATACCACAACACACACCTACGATTAGCCATTAGTATAATCAAGCACATATGGAATATGGACTCAACCGGTAAAGCCTCAAATCATCTAGTCAATCACTCATCACAAATAGACCAAGGCACTTCTCAACTTGTTCTCTCAAGTTAATGCTACGTGGCAGTGGGTATTTTTGAGGAACCCTTAGGGCTTATCTGCACGGGTAATTTTTAAGTCACTAGAATTAATGATAAGAGAGGTAAATTAATGATAAGAGGGATCTTCTTGCTCCACTTATTTTGTAATATGATTGATGAGATTATTGTGGATCACTCGGATACTGTGCCTTCTCTTCTACAATTTGTGTTCGTCATAGTACAACGCCCTCTCTCAGATACCTAACAATAATCATGATTTTTTGTTATGAAGGATTTTAGCCCAACTGATGGACAAATATTAAATATGATTTATCCTTATATGTTGAAATTTTCAGCCGCAAGATACTAGGTCGACCACTATACCTTTACTATCTGAATCTGAAAATTAATTTGCAGGTAGAACATTTGTTCATCATTGACTATATTATGAGGAGCAAATTGCAGAAAGATACTTGCATTGGTTGATTGTTCATGTTTCTTAGAGCAACTAGGTCATGATGTCAGGTTGTCAGGGTGTATACACTCAGGCATGAATTGTTGAGCATATTATAATCAAGAACTGAGCATTTATTTTAGCCCTGTAGTTTTTTTTTCTTTTTATAGGCTGGAAGTTTTGTGGACAATCTCTTATGTTCATAGTAAGTTGCATATTCATAAAAGCTAAGACAAGAGTTGCATTAATACTGAATCTTACCGGAAGTTTTAATGCATGTTTGAACCAGATGTAGGACACATATATATGTATAAAAATTAAGATTCCACCATTCAAATAGCCATGTACAATTCAAAGGAGTTGTCCGCTTATTATTATCATAGATGTATACAAATATTATGAAACATCCTAAACCAGATTAGGAAGTGAAGCAAGCGAACTAGGAGTTAGCGGATGACAACTTGGGAGTAGGTAAGAAATCATAGTAACACACGGGCATTTAAGCTAGTATTAAGTGTAAAGGCACCTCTTGGATATGATGATGATTGTGTTTCAGCATGTGTCATCCTTGCCATAAAGAAAATGAGAAACGAGAATCATTCATTTCTAGGTACACAATCAACATAATGCATGGTCACCGCATGTGCCTTATGCGATCAGGAACTGGAAAGTGCTGACCACCTGTTGGCCCATTGCTCATACTTACAACAGACATGGTTCCATCCTGCACATTTGGCGCCAAGTCAGGATATGGGTTTAGTCGAGTGGTGGCTTCAGAAGAGACAGTGCCTAAACACTGGACAGAGGAAATGACTTGATTCAAGCTTCATGCTTGTCTCCCGGAAGATTTGAAAAGAGCGTAACAATAGAGTGTTCAGCAGAACGTCTCCCATGCAACCGGCGCAGCTGCTACAACAATTCCTAGAGGAAGCAATGCTTTGGTCTGCTGCAGGCGCCAATCATCTATCCACCCTAGGCTGGCCGGTGCCATCAGAAGCTCAAGGAACGGTCTAGTCTGATAGTGAGCTTCGAATTTGCCTAATCGGTTGTTGATCGTTTATGTAATAGTTAACAAAGTCTTAACCGTGTGCGTTCATCCGAAAGGCCTGTGTTGTACTAACTTTTATTCATCATCTTCTTAATATAAAGATACGTAGCTCTCCTGTGTATTCACGGGAAAAAAAACCTTAGTGTTTCTGATGAAGCATCAATAATGGATGAGAATCGAATGAAGAAGCTAGCGAAGCTGCTGCCAAACAAATAGAGCGATGGAGATGAGGAGTGTACGTACGGTACATGCCATACACACACAATATGCATGAGCATATGATCGAGGGGAGGGCCAATGATAGATAGTATCATGCTATGGCTAGCACAATGCGCACGGCATCTCGATTCTAATCTTGGTCCTGATGCATCATGCATGCTGTGAGCATGATTCGAGCTGGGGCCTGACCGAGCAGGCAATGGATGGATTCAGAGTTCCATCTCAAAGCTGTGACCTGAATGATGATGATTCTAATCTCCATTCATCGATCGAGATGCATGGCTGGCTTCAGGCTGTGCTGTGACCAGTCGCGTCCATGGATCGATCGAGAAGGTACCCAACAAATCCATCCTTGGATCGACACGAGGTCAAGAGCTAGCGTACGTGCACAGTCGCGTACGTCCGTCGTACAACACAGGAAAGGGACCCGTGTGCTTGCTGCTCATGACCATACAGTACATACTGATGGAGATGGAACACTTTTCAGTTGACTGCCACAGTAACTGTCAATTCTGATCGTCTGCTAATCAGTTACCCAGTCGACTGTCATGCATGCTTCTCTTTTCTAAATACATAATCTTTACCATCCAGATATAGATATAGTGGTATCCAGATATAGATATAGTGGTACATAATCTTTACTATCTAGATATAGTATAGGTCTAGGTGAATATTAATATCTATGAATTTAGAAAAATCAAAACAATCGATCGCTATTTCAATCGCTATTTCAGCTTGAACGATTTCAAGGTTTCCCAGCAAAATTAAAGTCGCTACACGATCAAGGTTTGGTTGCGCCTCTTGTTGTGATCTCTGCACACAGGCTGACAGGCAAACAGGCAATTCCTTTGGACACCCAGCAGCAGCAGCTTATCCAAACTAGAAAGAAGCTCTGCTCTCATCAAATGATTACCCTTACAGAGAAGGGAATGAAATAGCTACCGAGATGGAGATGAACTGAAAGAACATCAATCCACACTAGAAGTTCTTGACAAAGGCATCAAACAAATCATCCATCCACTTCAATCTCCCCTCTCCTCTGCTGACTGAGATCAATATTTACACAGAGAGAAAAGAGAAAAAGAAACAAGAGGAAAGGCAACGAACACCTGCCAGGAGCAGGGCTGCCGAGCTGAACCATGTATCAAGAAGATGATGATGCGGCGGCGGCGGTAGGCTGGTTGGCCGCGGCTCCGGCGGTCTCGGAGGCGGCGGCGGCCAGCAGCGGCGCGCGGCACGTCGGGCAGGAGGAGCGTCGACCCCCGGCGAGCCAGCGCTCGATGCAGCGGGCGTGGAAGCCGTGGCCGCAGGCCGGCATGACGCGCACGGCGTCCCCGTCGACGAACTCGGCGAGGCAGATGGCGCACTCCGCCGCGGCGCCCGCCAGCTTCGTCCCGGCCGCCGAGTACACCAGGGCCGGGGGCGGCGGCGGAGGGGCCGCCTTCTCCGGGTCGGCGGTGTCCGCCGCCTCCGTTCCATCGGTGGTGCTGGCGTCGGCGCGCCGGCGGGCTCTGCGGCTGCGGCGGAGCAGGTAGCGCACGGCGGCGTTAAGCGCGAGGGCGAGCGCGAGCGCGGCGAGCAGGGCGGCGAGGATGACGGCCATGTTGCTGGCGAAGTCGCCGGCGCCCGAGTAGGGGCCCCAGCGGTTGGTGGCGATGGTGCTGCTGCCGGCAGCGGCCGCGCCGCCGCCGGGCCTGCTCCTGTTGCCGGTGGGCACCGGGCGCTGGCCGCCGTGCGGATGCTCATGTTCCTGCTCCTGCCCCTGCGGCGCCATCGCCATGGCCCTGTGGGAGAGGACCAGAGGAGGTTTCCGATATGATGGTGCAGTGCTACTAAGCTAGCATACCACCAGCAGCAGCAGCAGCAGGAGCAGCAGCAGGTGACTGGTGAACTCAAGGGAATCCGGCAACAGGAAAGGAATTGGCTAGAGGCCAACTGCAAAATTTGGTGTGCGGCTTAAATCGGGTCCGGTGGGCGAGTCGTTTTCATTCCCGATCCATCCCTCTCTTAATAACTAGCTTGATGGATTGCTTTTCATTTTCCAGGCAAACGATGCCGCGTATGCAGGCGTACAGTCCTGAGGCCGACAACACGTCGTCTCACTCCATCTCTCACTGGCTCACTGCACACACAGCGCCCGGGACCAGGGCATGTATCCATCGCTCTTATCTACCATTGAGATGTACGTGGCGTTTGTTTCCTCGAGCTAAACCAGTTTAGTCCGTGTCACATCAAATATTTGACTGCTAATTAGAAGGACTAAATATAAATTAATTATAAAACTAATTGCACAAATGGAGGCTAAACGGCGAGACGAATCTATTAAACCTAATTAATCCATCATTAGCAAATGTTTACTGTAGCAGCACATTGTCAAATCATGGACTAATTAGGGGACGTTTGATACTAGGTGCTAAACTTTAGCAATGTCATATCTGATGTTCGGATGCTAATTAGGAGGACTAAACATGAGTTAATTATAAAACTAATTACACAGATGGAGGCTAAGAGCGAGACGAATCTATTAAGTCTAATTAATCCATCATTAGCAAATGGTTACTGTAGCAGTACATTGTCAAATCATGGATTAATTAGGCTTAATAGATTTGTCTCGCATTTTAGCCTCCATCCATGCAATGGGTTTTGTAAATAGTCTACGTTTAATACTACTAATTAGTATATAAACATTCGATGTGACGGGTGCTAAAATTTAGCAACCCGAACCAAACGGGGTCTTAGACTTAATAGATTCGTCTCACCGTTTAGCCTCCATTTGTATAATGGGTTTTGTAAACAGTCTATGTTTAATACTCCTAATTAGTATCTAAATATTCGATGTGACATGTGCTAAAAATAAGCCGCTGGAACCAAACATACCTTCAACTGAGGTAGTTTTTTAGTTGGGCATAATTACTGAGGTGGGATGCATAATTACTATCTTTGTTTGGTTCATTAATGTAACGCTATCGCATCCACCGGCACAACCATAAGCCAGCTACGCAGCAGCGAGACACATCTTCGCAGAAACCGATTAGCAACACGATGGCCATGTCGGCCGCCTCTTCACCAACGCTCGCCCGCCGTGCTCTGGCTTGTAATCTCAGACAGCCGCAGAGGCAGCAGAATCCCGATTCTCTGATCGAAACAAGAGCCTTGCTCTCTCCCGACAAAGGGGGTGTTTGGATAGCAAGGGTTAAAGTTTAGCTCTGTCACATCGAATGTTTGGATGCTAATTAGGAGAAATAAACATGAGCTAATTATAAAACTAATAGCAGAAACCCTAGGCTAAATCGCGAGGCGAATCTATTAAGCCTAATTAATCCATCATTAGCAAATGGTTACTGTAGCACCACATTGTCAAATTATGGACTAATTAGGCTTAATAGATTCATCTCGCGATTTAGCCTAGAGGTTGTGTAATTAGTTTTGTAATTAATCTATGTTTAATACTCCTAATTAGTGTCAAACATCCGATGTGACAGGGGTTAAAGTTTAGCCCATGCCTCCCAAACACCTCAAAAACAGTCTCCGGAGGAGCCTTCCTAGACCAGTCAACTACTAGCAGTATCAACAGGTGAATAGCTTAGGCCTCAGTGGTGGCCGGGTGGCGTGCCGGTTCCTGGCGTTGTCTCCTTCCTCATCACGCGCGGGCAGAGGACCGGTGGCGTGCCAAGCCGTACGTCCAAGGCATCCATGCTAGAGCTGCTGGTGTTGGATCCCCGCCCACAGACTCGCACTCGCCTGCTCAAGACAGCATTTTCTGTTCCTTTTCAAGCATTGATCTCGTAAGCATGGTGTGTGTGTGTGGTCTTTTGATTTGAACAAAGTGATAATTTTTAGATTATATCATCAGCATGGTGTACGTACAAAACGTCAATTCAATACATTTTTACATTGTTTCAAGAGAGGCCACAACATTCTTTTCGTTTCAACAAAGTGTGCAGTGCCAAGAGATAATTTTTAGATTATATTATCAATACATTGTTGCATGGTTTCAAGAGAGACCACAACATTCTTTTTAATGATAGATCGAATTGGTTGGTCTGCACTGTAGCAGCTACAAGGGAATTGGTTTGCTGGTAGGGGGTGCCGTATGCATCAGGGAAGCCAACACCAACACCAATCTCATCCTCATTCTCTCGATCGAGGGTGACACATGTATGAACGGGATGAATGATCGGATGGCGGCGCGCGGCGCCGCCAACTAATCAATCACTCGTCCAACACAGACCACAATGTGGTATCATCATCCCAACCAATCGTCTACCTCTAGATCAGACCACAGACCACAATGTGTTCAGGGATCAAGATCAGTCAGTTGCAACCAACAAACAGACTAGGATAACTACGGTCAACAATAGCCACTGAAACATTTCCTTTATCTAAAAAAAATTTATAAATGATTGATAAAATACAGAATCGCCAGCACAGCAAAGCAACTCGATTTCAGAAATAATAACTGCTTTTCTTTTGTCCAAAAAATACTACGGCATCGATAATCCATTTTCGTACAGCAGGTAGATGGCAGATCGATATCTGGGAGACAATTAAGCAACAATTAAGCACGTCTCCGCATGATATGATTCCCCAATTAAGCTGCGTATCCTCGTTGAAATGAGTGCACCCAAAACTCCATCCATGGTAATTTAGCTCACTGACCACAGCATACCAGGCTGCCGCTGTCAATATAATTGGAGTAAAAAAAACCCCCATTGCCGGTGAGCCTCCTTACACAACCTTGGTGAAACGAATGATACAAACTATGGACGTGAGTGGGTAGTGAGATACAAACTTGCACTCCACTGTCCATCCTTCCAAGTATTAGTAAGTCTTTTTGCCTGAATATAACAAGAAATGTATTAATTTTCTAACTAATTTTTTTAAGTTTACACAATGAGAAGGTAAGCTAGTCTTTTTTTAGCACTGTAGGCTTTGAATGCAGGGATTTAGTATAATTTCCAAAGATAACCTTTAGGCACAATTGAAAACCATAGCAGTAACATAAGGTCCAACATGCCTGGATTGCCCCAGTTGAGCAGCCAGTCATGACCATTTTTTTTTCTCCCGTTGGGCCTCTGGGCCAGAGGCTGGGACTAATAACTAATGCTGTACTGCACAAACCACTGCACTCATCAACAGTTAGCTAGTTTGGGCCTTGGGTGGTCACAGGGACAGCATATTTTTTATTCCCTGTTGGGCCTCTGGGCCAGGCTGGGACTAATAACAGTTAGCTAGTTTGGTGGCCACAGGGACAGCATGCCCTGTATAAGTGCAGATGTCAGTTCAGAAATTTGCTAGGTTGTTTTGCCAATGGCAGACATTTGGGTAGTATTTCTACCAAAGTTGTATTTTTGCAATTATATATAGCCATACATAATCCTACAAGAAGCTATAAAATGCGGCTCACCTATTCAGCACACGCCTCCTTTGCAAGGGAGCGAAGGAACCTCAGAAGCGGTTTCTTTGCTCTGGAAAGCTTCCCGCTGGATCCTTCCTCGCCATCTTTAATTTGTGTGCTTTCCTGAACCATGTGGACTCTCCTCACGAGCTTCCGCAGTTCCTGTTGGCGAAATGTTAAGAGCTGACAGGAACCATATATTGAGCCGTAATAATGCAGTTGACTTAGTTGAATTAATTAGGAAGTTTGGGTGGTGCAGGAGCATCCCAGATACTTTCAACTGGTATTCATGTGAAAGTTATAGATTTTGAAGTAAACACCAGTATCAGATGTTGGATGTATTAGGCTCCAGGACTAGAAGTGTTCACCTTTACATACTAAAAAAGCGCCAGTAAGAAGGATCAAGAAGGCTTGCGTACGGTCTTACTTACCATATCACAAAGAACGTTGAAAAGCAAACACTGCTATTACTGCATCTGCGCATAATGATGGTAAGATTGCAATGCTACTAACCATGCTTCCCATGTGGGAGCATTGCAATCATGTTGCATAATCTGAACAGGATCAACAAAAGTCTTATTGTTTCTTTGATCATGGCGCATGGGAATCAGAATTATGTTCTTAAAAATCCTGGGAAAATAGCAGTCATCCATAATGTAGTTTGACATAACAATATTCATGTTTCAGTAAAGTAGCTTCTTATAATTAGTATACTTAGCCTCAATCAGGATACATACATTAACTGATTATATAGACCTAACATCACTTGCTCAGCAACTAAGGTTGTTGCAGTCCTAATCCATAAATATGGTTGCTACATGGAATCATGCGTAGCTCTATAACAAATGACAACACACGAGACAATAACATCAGTGACATATAAATCAAAGCAAAGAGAAAATATGCATACTTTGGTTGAACAACAGGAAAACACAAAATATTTTCAGATAGAAATACAACAAGGTTTAAACATTGGGAGCCAGACAGTTCGCAAAGGTCGTGCGCTACAGATTTCCATTGCATAAGCAAACACTCTAGTTACATTGTTGAATGATATATTAAATGTCAGCACAGAGGATACCTGACGATCAAACTCAACATTATGGACAGCATAAACTTCATTAGTAACTGAGATGTCTTTGCAAAGGAGACCATCAAACCATCTATCTGCAACTTTCATATACTCTTCATCATCCTATTCGAAATGATAAACAGTTAGTCTATTGTTTGCTAGATTAAAAACCTTGTTATGTTGAGCAAATAAGCTACCTCTTCTTCATCAGGTAGATCCTCCACTTCCTCCTCTTCCACCAACAATGCGTTTTCACTCAGCAAGGTATCTAACTTGCTGTCACCTCCATCCTTGGAAGCCTGTATTAGAGTATCCATCAATTCCGGTTGTGCATTGCGCAGAAGACTTCCTGGTCGAAATTGATCACATAATAACATTAAATTGCTATTAATATGTGACGACAATATAACCTTAATAATTATTTATTCAGTTTCTTTTCTAAAAGGGTTACTTCAAATGTCCATTGATTGACACATCTTAGGTAAATTTCACACAGCAATTTCAGAATTATAAATACAAAAACCATATAGCCATCAGCAAGTACTTTCAAACTTAGAGTCGACCAAATGTTTGGAGACCTGACGCGATTTAAATGAACAGAAAACAACCACAGCACATCTGAATAACACAGCAATGGAGCAACACGAAAATGGATGGCCGTAAAGAGAAGAAAGGACCAGAGAAGCAGACAGACCGATGTAATTGTACTGCCTCCTCTTTCCTTCCCGCACATCCGGCCCAAATCTCTGCAAACAAATCAAGAAATGAGTATTGCAATTCCGTGATCAAACGCAACCGAAACGAACGAACAAACGGATGCAGCCTACCCTACCTTGACGATCATGAGCGCGTCGAACACCTCGGTTTCCAGTGAGGCAGCCCTCAGGATGCGCTTGATCTGCGGAGGCGGGAACTTGGCAAGCTCCATGCCCCACCGCACGGCGCGGCGGGCATCCCTCTTGAGCGCGTTGCGGCTCCTCCGGAAGGGCACTGCGGCGCCGTCCCCGGCGTCCGGATCGTCGGTGTCCTCGGCGGCGTCGGTGGGCAGAGGGCCCGCGGGCCGGAGCGCGCGCGGGTGGCGGAGGCCAGGTGAGGGCGCCGCGAGGGAGGACAGGAGGTGGGCCGGCTTGAGGGAGAGGAGGAACGGGCGACGCAGCGGGATGGCGGCGGCGGCGGCGGCGGCATGCGACATGGCGACGGTTACAGGATTGATTTACAGGTGGTGGCGTTGTAGTGACGCATACATCCAACGTGTGCGGATGGGGTTTATTTATGCCGTGTTTGGCTGGGCTGGACAGGACAGGTCCTCGCCGTCGCGGGAGCAGAGGGCGGCGGCGCGCGCAGCTCCGTCGTGGCCTGTCGGGCGATGGGGAAGGAAAGCAAGTTGAGATGGAGCGAGAGGAGCGGGATAAGGCCGCAAAGACGATCGGACGGTCGCGCGGTGACCACCTGGAGGATCCAAGGGTTCTAGCAACCACACAGCTTTTGGGTCAACAAGGTCCAATAGTAGTATATAGTTGGGCCACAGCTTTTGCTGGGAAGCCCATGGAACAGCCCATACAAGGCCCAACTGTCCGTCCCGACGAAGTGTGTCGTCTCGCTCGTGACGTCGTCTCGCACCACAATTTCCCCCCAAATCCATCCATCCAACCTCTCGCGCCGCCGCCCGCCGGCCCCGCCGTCCGTCGTCCCCTCCCGCGCGCCGCACCGGGCACGCGTTGCCGTCGCTGTCTTCCTCGGCCTCCCAACTCCGCCGGCGTTGGAGAAGTTCTCCGTCCCTGCTAACCAGTTGCTAGGGACTGGAATTGGTATACGCTTCTCGCTTTGTTTCCCTTTTTTCGCCGCCGATGTTCCTTTCCAACCAAACATGCATCTGCGAAACAAAGTTTGCTAGGTCGATTGATTTTTAATAGGATTTCTCTGCACTTGGATCACTGCTACTACTTGTCTAAATGCTAATCATCTCAACAGTCAGTGCATTTTGTTTGTTTAAGTGGATAATCCAATGCTGCATACGTCATAGGCCAGTTTGAAACAGGCAACAGCCTCATTTGTGAGTTTCACCACATTTCCTTACCTTAATCCGTATGCACCAGAAGATTCGAACTCTTCGTGAGAATTATGTTTATATTTTTTGAGCAGCTATCTTATCTGGCGCTCACTTCTCAGTCTATGAGGTCATCAGTCACAGGCTTTCTGGCATGCACGCACTAGATATGATTTTCAAGACACACTCATTGTTTTGATCCTGATGACTCGCATAATTTCTTATTTTGTTCTATTTATTTTACTTCTCAAACACTGAGTTCTTTACCACTTTTATTTCCTACAGTAGGAGTATTCCTGTCAAGATGATCTCATCCTGCCCCATCTGCAATATACAAGTTCTTACAGCTGAGCTGGAGCAGTAATGGCCGATTCTTCTCTGTGCTTCTACAATTTGACCTCTCCTGACTCTTTTCTCTCCAGTATGGTATTATATCCCACTCACCAGTATCTTACGCAAAGTTTTCCCTCATCATTTGTAGGCATGCCAACATCCACTTTGAGGATGATGATCAACTTCAAAAGGACATGGAATTGGCACATCAGATGGCACTTGCTGAATCAAATACAGATATCATGGTAGCGAAATCGCTTTTTTTCTATTTTAATAATAGCTGCTGTAGATCGTGGTTCTTTTCAATAGTAGAATAGAATGCTTTCTCTGCATAACACTTGCTGAATCTAGTAAATATATCATGGCAATGTTCCACTCACGATTTTCTCTTTCTTAAGGACAGTAGACACTGGTCACTGTTCATTTCAAGAGTAGAAGTTCTATGTGAGTTGCAGGTTCTTATCATCCTAGTGTGCTCCACTGGCCCAGAAAGGCAGAAACACTTTTTGGGACTTGATGTTTTGCATTCCTTCTTTTTGAAAAGTTACCAATGCAGCTGGTATTTTTTTGCAGGATGGTCCTGAACATTGTGCGGGATCATTCACCAGTGACTCTAATGCTCAAGGGGCCTCATCAAGTCATAGTGAATACTTGCATCATTATGGAAAGTTATTAGATGAACAGATTTCTTGCTTGGTCGGAGCACAAATTCGAAGTAAAGTTCAAGAAGTAGAAGGAGGTATAATGAGCTTATTGAGGAGCTGCTTGGAGTCAGAAGGTGGTTCTTCAACATGTATGATATCAGGCTATATTGAGCATCATCAGAGTCTTCCATCAGAAGATAAGGGATGGGGTTGTGGGTGGAGAAATATTCAGATGCTGAGCTCTCATCTGTTGAAGCAAAGACCAGAAGCTAGAGAGGTGTTATTTGGTGGTTCTGGATTTGTTCCTGACATCCCATCTCTCCAGAGATGGCTTGAGATTGCTTGGGATAAAAATTTTGATATCATTGGTTCGAACCACTTTGATAACAAAGTTTACGGTGCCAAGAAATGGATAGGGACTACAGAATGTGCTACCCTCTTTCGCTCTTTTGGCCTCCATGCAAGGATCGTAGATTTTGATAGCACAGAATCATCTGGCCTCAAAAGTAAGAATGGAAAACATGCAGCGAGTCAAGTACAAGGGCCTATGGACAAGTTCTTGATAAAGAATAATCCTCCAAAATCATCGTCTGAACTTTGTCAAGAGGATGCTGAAAGTATGAGAGGACAGCAGGTCCTTGTTGACTGGATTTGGAACTACTTTGCAAGTGGCTGCTCTGATAGATTTACCACACCCCGTGTCACTGTCAGCAACAAAAGGTAAGAGCTTCTATGTCTCCATGTTTGAGAAATGTTCTTTGGCATAATCTGAAATGCTTGCAGTTTCTAGAAATAACTCTGAAGATTGGTATTGACTAACTAAAGAGGTGTCATTCACAGCCCACTGTATTTCCAACATCAAGGCCATTCAAGGACAATAGTTGGGATTCAAAAGAAAAAGGGTCGTGGATCTCAGGACCAATATACCCTTTTGATTTTAGATCCTGGTCATGTAAGTTACTGTCACCATACCTTTTGTTAATGTGAACTATTTTCCCTTCAATGTTTCAGTTATCTATGATGTAGTTTCAGTCTGTTTGAAGGTATGCTGTTAGCTTGTTGATTTCAAAGATATTTGCTATTTTCATGTTTCACATTTTCTGAACAATCACTTCAAGGACCACCTACATAAATTGTGAATGGATGCTTAGTGTGCATTTACTTTTTACACTGCAAAGAAGCTTCAGAACCTCTTGCTTTTCATGTGAATGGATTATTGTGATATAGATTGAAAAGGCAGCAACTAGACTACAGAAATGCACCTGCCTGTATTATTCCTTGTACCATGTCAGCATATTGTGGATTAAATTTTATTTTCCTTGGTTCCTTTACTTTGTATAAACATAATCCACTTTGAAACTGCTAGTCTAGACTTTGAATTACTGTTTGCCCTGTCAATACATTATTCAAATATTTTTCTTTAATGGCCATAGAGAACAGCGGATCTAGAAAGGACTCTCAGAAGTAAAAAAGGATGGCAATCTCTGGTGAAAAGAGGTGTCCACACCCTCAGGAAGCCACAGTATCAGGTACACCATGGCCAAAATACATGAAATTAAGAAGGATTACAGGCATGTGATGCAGCAATATAATACATGATCCATTGTTCATGTCATGTTATCAGTTGTGTTATGTGGATTCTGGAATTGCTGGTTCAGAAGAAATAGAGCAACTCAAGACAATTGACAGTATACTTGTCAGGTTTTAGATTCCTGGTAAGTATGAAAAGCTTTTTATCTATTATTCAGATGTTATGGTAAGATTAACAAGATGAGTGATTCAGTTTATGGAAAATCATGGCTATAGTAAGTTTGTGCGCCACCATTTTATCAACCCCTTGATATCCATCATTCAGATGATACAGTAAGCTAAACAAAATGATTGATTCAATTTATGAAAAATCGTGGCTAAGGAACTATTTGTTTGCACACCGCCATTTTATGGACTCCTTGATACCAGCTACTTGGCCTAGCACGATATTATATTCATGCAGCATTACCTGGATAATTTGGAGCATATTTCTAATGGCTTAACAGAAATTGGGATGGCGATCATATGTATTGTGCATACAGGGTTCTCTTCCCAGTTTGAAGAAACAAGGACATCTAATACATTTTCGAGCTCTCCAATTGGTTGGGCAATGTATGAATGCCGTAGCATGTATGGCTCTGCAGAGAAGTATGATATATTTTTTTCCTACGCCCATATCTGTTAAAGAAATACACGAACGTAAATGATATTGATATCTTTTCAACTTTTTCATTTAATATTTGACACTATGCCCTATCTTTAAATATATATATATAAAAATCAGAAAAATCTGTGCAAACTAGGACAGCAGTATATGTCGAGTGAAATGGGAAGTGAGGCTTGCTGCTTACTATATGTTAACTTAGGTTGCAGGATCTTTGAAGCGACCAGACTGATTGTGCTGCTGTTTGCAGGACCTTTGAAGCAGCCTGACTGTTTGCCGACTGGATCTACCAGTTGACGGGGGTTGCATCTGCAGCTGTAGTTAAATGAAACAGCACTTAGCGTTGCTGTCTTCTGTGGCCAACCTACGAGAGACCGTCAGAGTCACTTGAGTTGAAGCGGAGGAATCAAGTCTTTGTACATATACAATATCCTACGAAACACTATTGCCCTTGGATCCCGAACAGTTAGCCTTTTGTGATGGATCTGATGCTGCACAGTCAGCTCAGCTGACTAGAATATCGACTTGAGGACTGCATTGTGCATGAGTGCCATGAGTGGGAATCTGTAAATGGTGTAAGCTGCTTTCTGTTGCAGTATGAGGTTCCTGAAGCAAAGAACATCCAAGTGGAATTGTCTGAAACTTGTCGGTTCGTGGGACCTGATGGGTTTTTTTTTTCTGTCTTGGGGTGAACTGGCAGGCATATTGAGAGTGTTCCTTATGCACTGCACTTGGATTGCATGGAACTTAACATATGTACAAGGTGACTTGGTGGCGGTTATCTGTTGTGTCATGCTGCCTACCATCCTGGTACCTGAAAGTACTGTTTGTGAATGCTACGTGCAGATGTTTGTTGGATGTTGGGTGGCAAGCAAGCCATTCCTTTTCCACTGAATTGCACATCTCCCAGTACAGAACTCTGGGGGAGTTTGGTTCCTCGAGCTAAAGTTTAGTCCGTGTCACATCGAATATTCAGAGGCTAATTAGGAGGATTAAATATGAGTTAATTATAAAACTAATTACACAGACGAGGTGAATCTATTAAGCCTAATTAATCCATCATTAGCAAATGTTTATTGTAGCAGCACATTGTCAAATCATGGACTAATTAGGCTTAATAGATTTATCTCGCTGTTTAGCCTCCATCTGTATAATAGGTTTTGTAAATAGTCTACATTTAATACTCCTAATTAGTATATAAACATTCGATGTGACAGGTGCTGGAACCTAACGCCCCCTCTGTTAACGCCTTTTGTGCCGGATGAACAGCTCCTATCTAGTCTAGTACTCGATTGCTACTTGGAAGATCAAAAATGGAAGGAAATGTATACGGTCAGGTTGAATTGAGTCCAGTTTTTGTAACAGTGCATTATGGGCATACGATAATCCCGTTAGCTTATGACCGGTCAAGAGCGTGATAGGATGATAATACTATAATGGTTGGATGTAAACTAATTGTTTCATTATTTTTTTTGTTAGGCACGGCAGCGGATGCGTATTAGTTATGCAGCACGACTATCTAGACCAGGTTTTGCTTGGCGGTCAACTAGAACCCTATACTTGTCCTAGATACTGATGCTTAACGACATGCATGTATATATAACCGTAGATATACTTAGTTTGCAGTAGAGACGCCAAAAAGAGAGGTCCTCCTTGGTTGTCTTTCCTCTCTTCCCTTCCCTTCCCTTTAGGCGGGGGGTGGGGCCCACCCGGCAGTGACAACGTGGAAGGCACACCGCACGAACACGCCGCACCTCACACAAAAGCAAAATCCATCCATCCTCCGAATTTCGATTTCCAACCCCGGCTGCCCCCACCGCCGCACCAGCCCAATGTCACGCGTCGGCGACGCCCGCGGCCTCGAGGCGGAGGCGGCGGCCGCGGCCGAGGCGGCGCGGGAGCTGCGGGAGGCGGCCGCCGCCCTCGTCGCCACGCGCGCCGCCGAGGAGGAGGCGCTGCGCCGCCGCGCCGTCGCACTCGACGCCGACGTCCGCCGCCTCCAGGGCTCGCTACCCGCCCTCGACCCCTCCGCGGTCGACAAGGTCCTCCTCGCCTTCTCTACCCCATCCTCCACCTCCTTCCTTCCTCGTACGGGCTCGATTACCTCGACGCCGCGCCGCGCGGGTGCCTTCACCACGCTTTGCTTCGAATTCCAGATCGCGATCAGCTTGCCAAACCAAATTTATGCCTGCTCGTGCTCCATGCGTGGGCCATGGACCCTACGGCGGGGATATCATCAAAATTTGGGCCACCATCCCCATTGTATGATTAGGCATCAAGATATCCGCCTGGAGGAGGATTAATTAGGTTGGCTATTCTTATTGTCCCCGCATAGCAGAGTTTTGAAGCGCAGACATCCTCCCTACACTGCATGCGCTCCAATGGTTACGTTCCAATACAGTTTCGGATGCTCGAGGATTGGAGCCCAATCCACGTTTAGGAACGCATACTAGTACCTTGTTGTCGCACCAAGTGGGAGGACTTGCCAGTAGGACGACAGCTCATGTGCCTGTGTGAATTCAAGCTAATTTTGCTTGGACCTAGCGGGCTCTCGTTCTGCACTCATCGCCTGCCCTTTGCAACCAGGCAGTTCATACCTGTTCTTAGGAGGTTATGTACTGCTGTAAACCTGAAACATCACCTCTTGTAAAACCCTAAGCATGTTCTTACTTATTAACACCTTGCAGCACTTAAGCTCTATCCTTGTGAGCATATATGCGTTTGTTGTTTGATGTGGACATCAGCTAAATCTGACATTTGTACTTGCTGCAGGTCGAGGAGGAATTGGAGCGTGCCAGGGTTGCCATCGCAGATAGTGATGTGGCCTCATTTCTCCCCAGCAAGAGAAATGGTTAGATATGTTTCATTTCATATACCACCTTTTTGCTTGGGCTGAAGTTTAATGCTTATGTCAGGTAATGATTTGTGGATTTTGATGTACTTTCTTCTGAACATGCAGGGAAGTTCCTTAAGATGTTTCTAGGCCCTGTGAATGTGCGGGTGGCTAGGAAGGAAGATAAGCTCAAAATCAAGGATGAGTACAATAATTACAGGGTACGCTTAAGATACTTCCTCAATGTCATTCAAAAAGAGTATATAGATTTTTTTTCGGATATGATATCAAGAGATGAATTGACAATATCATCTGCTTAAACTTTAGACCCTTTCTAGTCATGGCTTGCGCACTCTAATGATTGCTCCTATGCGCGTAAAATTTGATTTCTGTAAGCATTATGAAATAAACTCATATAACATCTCACCTTTAATCTACCACTGCTTACAAAATTTAAGGGAAATTTAAATCATCAGGATAATTGGGTAAACATGGAAAATTCAGAAAGCGTTCCAGTGAAACATCTAGCCTGTTTTGTGTGATACAGTTATGTTTTGCAAACCTCTAGTTACTAAAGAAACATACAGTGCTGGGCTGTATGATGGTAAATATGTTGTAAAGTTATGTACAAGTACATATTTAAATTTCGAATCCAAATAATCCTTAATTGATTGATCTTAGAGCTGAACTGACATTGCATCTTGTAAACTATAAGAATGCATGACACAAATGGTGTTGATGTTTTAACCTTTTCTATTGGCAGGATAGGACTGCCTATAAGTTTCTGCTGTTTCCATCTATCCTCCTCCTACTGAGATGGTGGATATGGGATGGATGCCTTCCAGCTTGGGCAGTTCAGGTCTACCAGGTATTTCATGAGTACTATGATACTCCTTGAATATTTTTACCCTGCTAAAGCACTGTATTGTCCAACAAGAACATTCTAAATAGTGTCTTTCCATTTGTCAGGCTTGGTTACTGTTCCTGTACGCTAGCTTTGCTTTGCGGGAGAATGTGTTGATTGCAAATGGTAGTGACATTCGTCCATGGTAAGGGATCATCACTTCTGAACTTTCATTGCTTAAGATATTTAAAACATTTGACTGCAGCACTTAAGCGTCATTTGCAAACATGTTTAGTTAAGTTTTCTCAAGTCAAATAATTTGTCGGTACTTGAAGGGACTTTGATCAACATCTAAAAACTATGTTTAGTTTATTTACTTGTTAGATTTCTTCTCCAGTGCATGCTCCTTTTATAATGTTTCGCTACTATTTTCAGGTGGATATATCACCACTATCTAGCAATGGTAATGGCTCTTATTAGCCTTACATGGGAGATAAAGGGACAGCCTGATTGTTCTAGTAAGCAGGTACATGCTCTAATTTTTTTTTCCTGGAGGAGGCACTGGAGTAGGCATCATTTGGCAGCAATCCTGAATCTTCGAACACTGCACTCAAACACTGATCTTTTGCAGAGAGGGGTGCAACTCTTCCTGCGTTGGGCAATAATGCAAGGGATTGCAATGCATCTACAGAACAGATATCAGCGCCAAAGATTACGCACTCGCATAGCTCTAGGAAAGGTAATATCTTGTCGTGATTCAAGAAACAAAAATAATCAATATACATATACATAATTGAAAGTTTCAGTACAACACGAGTTAACACTCGCAATTTGGATCACATGACTGTAGCTTTGGAAATTTCTTGACCTCGATTCAAAGGATGGGCACGTCTCAGTGTTCCAGAACATGACTCTAATTAGAACCAAAAAGTTTCCTGTATATGATAGAACTTGGACATGTGTATCTTCACTTGGTGCTTATGAAGAGTACATCAATCTATTTGATGTTTTTCTTAGTTTTACATTTAAGCTATAGCGAACTCTGGTAAAAAAAACCTTGGGGCAGTGGTTATGGTTACTGCTAGAATGTGAACCATCCAATCAATTTTGTCTGATATCATTATGCAAATACCTTTTTTAAGCTCAACGTGACTTTCCTCACAACACACAGGCAAAAAGAATGGATGTTGTCGCTGGAGAAACAGCCGGTGTGGAGGGACAGCTCTTGTTGCTGTACCCTGTCCTTTTTATATTACAGGTATGTGGTGTTAATTCAAAGCGCTGCAGTTCCTAGTAGCTCCTTCAGAACATGTCGTCAGTCCTTTGTACATAAATTATGTATATCACAGATATCCTCTGTATGCTGCACTGATCACTTGATCCTTGTTACTCCATGCTTGCAGGGTTTTGAAGCGTATGTTGGAGTTTTGCTTCTTCAGACAGCTTTGCACGGGCTTGCCTCCGAATGGCAGGCAAGCATAATTTAACATTTTTCGCTATTGGCAGTTGAATGGCAGATAGGATTAGATATTGTCCAGCTGTCCTTGGTTGAATTTATTGCTATTCGGAATTTATTGCCTTGCCTAATATTTGAAAAAATATTTAAAGAATCAAGGTGGTTATGGAGTGATAGGTCAAAACTGTCCTGACCATGTTGGTATGGCACTTTGTCATGAACTGAAGTTTGCACCATGTTTTCAAATTTTGCCAGGTTGTAGTTTGTGGGATCTTGCTGGTGGTAATGGCAGTGGGCAACTTTGTCAACACTGTGGAGACACTGGTATTGAAGTTGAGGTTCAAAGCAAAGATGAAGAGGGCAAAGAGCAGGCAGGACCGCCCGCATCAAAATTGACGAAAGCAGAACTCTGACACCATCTCTTTTGTAAATCCTTTGACCCATAAAACATTTTTGGCTGCTTGTAATCCCCTGCTTCGGTAATTGGTCATTCAAGTTGGCACCCTAGACGACACGACTAAAAGATACAAATATTTCCACTTCAGTTGAAAATTGCGAGTTTGCATGTATGCTTGAGCTCTAAATCTTTGAGTTTTGATAAAGATAGGTAATGTATCCAAAGTTGTGTATAGAATAAGGGTATTAGACTGTTGCAGCTCTGTATAAATGGTGCAGAGGCTTGTAAGGTTTGGTGGTGTCATGGCTCTTTTAAACAGGGTGGTGTGAATGACGAGTGTCATTTCTGTCTTGTGCTCCAACTACTTGTGCTGGCAATCCATCACATGGTATGATGGCAAGCAACCTTGCTGCAACTACTTAACATAAGGTTAAGCTTATTATTGGTCATATGTTATCAACAGTATCCCAATAGCAGACTACTAGTGTACATTCTCATGGGACTTTTTTGTTGTTGCTGTTAGAATAGTGCTCACGGGGATTCATCATTTTGTTCCAGGTGCATATTGCGGCTCAAATAAATTTTTGTGTATTTTCCATTGTTTTTGATGCCGTGGTCCTGGGAATTCTAAAAATGGCCTATCCTTGTTCCAAGTGCGTCTGGTCAGAGAAAAAAAAATGCATCTGTTTTGGATGCCGTGGTCCTGGAAATTCTGCTGCTCTCTCATATGCCAAGCACTAAATCGCGAAAAACATCTGCAGGGCAGGACCAGGCTTGGAGAATCCAATCCCGCTAGAAACGGAGCAAAGCCGCAACCCAATCCTTGAACAATCATATGCCTGCCGGCCCGCCCTCCAAAACTGCCCCTGCTTTTCGACCCCAAACAACTTGAATGCTTCTCCTCTGCTCTGCTTGCACATCATCACCCATCTCTACATTTCTACTAGCTGGTGCAGAGCTGGGCCAGACAAACTTTACCCTTTTTAATTACTGATACTGAAAAAAAAAATCCATCCCATCATATTTACATTTCACTCTGGTCAACCTCTGTCCTCTCCCAATGCACAATCATTTCCTTACAAGCCTAAGTTCTCGCCATCGATCTTTGTACCCTAGTCAACGAGAACAGCCAAACGGTGATTCTAGTACTAATGCTACAAGAACAAACACACAAATAAAAGAGACACAAACAAGCAATTTGCTGCTAGGAAATTAAAATGGGAACGAAGAATAATCCTGAATCATGTGAGCTCCAACAGCTTGCTCAGCTGAATATGGTGGTCACCGTGATCGGCCTTGGCAATGGACCTCGCCGCCTTCTCCGCGATGGACGCGCGCACCTGCGCCATCGCCGGCCGGAGCCCCGGCTGCGCCGCCGCGCACTCCACGGCGATCCTCGCCACCTCGCCGGCCTCTTCCTCATCGTACCCTTCCCCTAGCCTGGCGTCGACGAGCCCGGCCACCCCGCGCGCCCTGACGCGCGGCAGTATCCTCGCCGCCAGGTTCTCCGACCCGGGCTCGCCGGCGGCTGGCAGGCCCGTGACGGCCTCGAGCAGCAGCACGCCGAAGCTGTACACGTCGGACTTCTTGGACACGATGCCGGTGCGGAGGAAGAATGGGTCGGCGTAGCCCGGCGAGCCCACGGCGGCGCGCGTGGGGGCGACGGCGGCGGAGAAGCCCTCGCAGGCGGAGCCCAGGTCGCAGAGCCGCGCGCCGAGGCCACGGCCGTCGAGGAGCACGTTGGACGCCGACACGTCGCCGTGCACCACGGGGGGCGCGCCGCCGCCGCCGGCGGAGGCGTCGTGCAGGTGCTCCAGCGCGCAGGCCACGTCGTGGACGATGCGCATGCGCTGGGGCCAGGAGAGAGGAGGGGCCGTGGCGCCGCCGTGGAGCCGGTCGGCCAGCGTGCCGCCGGCGAGGTACTCCAGGACCAGCGCGCCGCCTTCCTCTGCACGCACGTAGGCAGTAACAATAATTTATTACTTGCTCTTCCTCAATGGTTAATTTGCTGAGGAGGACACTGTGCACTGTAATTTCTTTGATACGACTAGGAACATGCATGCATGGGTGTTTACTAGTATGTTTTAACCGCGGGGTGAACTGTGAAAGCGAAGGGAATCGACAGCGACGACCAAACTGATCGGCGAGCTGCAGGTTTGGTTCTACTTTGACGAAAGGAGTGGAGATGGTACAAAAAGAAATAAATACGCGGGAGGTGTAGCCGTTGCTCTCCTCTCTCCTCTCGTTAGGTGGAGGGGAGTAAAGTGATGTCACGCGCGCACCCTTTGCAGCTGTAGCAACTAGCAACCACCCCCTCCTGTTTTTCATTTTTATTTGCAATATTTTTTCCCCCTCGGTGACTAGCAACACTGCTCGAGTCTACATAATAAAGCTATTTCTTTTCCCTCAAAAAAAAGTATATATAAAAGCATGACTTGTAAATAAGTACTGAGGGGTAAACAAAGTCGTCAATGCGTGCATGCCAAAAAAGAAAAGAAAATTTTGCCAGCATGTATGTGTAAGAAATATTCATGCTAATCCAAATTAGTTCTTATTTGCTTGCATATAAACTGGTGGGTATCCAGAACTTACATGAAGTTAAACAAGCTAATCGATCAAGAGGAGCCATCAGTGATTAAAAAGGGCAAGGAAGAAGCAAGTTTGTAACAGGGACAGTTTGTTTGAAGCAGATGGACCAAGCAGCGTAGCGTAGCGTAGCGTAGCGTCAAAGCTTCACTTATTCATTCTTTACGAGCAGACAAAAAAAAAAGAATAGAGCAGAAAAGTAAAGTAACAGGGGAAGACGAATAATTAAACAAAAATGAGCACGCACCGTGGTCGTCGGAGTACGCGAGGAGCGCGACGATGTGCGGGTGCCGGAGCCGGCGGAGCAGGTCGAGCTCCTGGCGGAACGCGCGCAGGCGCCTCTCGCCGCCGCACCAGCGGTGCACCTTGACGGCGACGGGCGCGCCGTCGCGGAGCCTGGCGAGGTAGACGGTGCTGGAGCCGCCGCGGCCCACGACGGCCGCCTCGTCGAAGCCGCCGGTGAGCGCCTCCACCTCCCGCCACGCCAGCCGCCGCGGCGCTTGCTGCTGCTGCTGCTGCTTGGCCGCAGCCGCTGGCGGCGACTCCGATGACAAGGCCAGCTCGTACTGCGGCTGGTGGTGGTGAGGCAGTGGCGCCTCGGGGTCGGCGTCGGGGCGGCGGAGGGCGGCGAGGCAGTGGCGGACGAGGAGGCAGGCGATGGCCGCGGAGGCGAGGAGGAGGACGCAGAAGAAGATGATGGCGAGCGCCACGGGCAGTTCCATGGCGGCCGCTCGCGGTTGCGCTGTTGCTTGCTTGTCAGAAGCAGCAGCTGCTTCAGTGTGGGGGGGAATGGGATGGGAGAGCAGGAAACGGGGGAGCTGCAATACAACCAGAGGTGAATTCAAGGCGATATATATGATGGTGCAGTGGTGTATAAATGTATATAATACTGATACAATACAGCACGGGATCATATATAATTAATCAGATGGAAATGAAATTAAAGGGAATCAGGGAGGGAGAGCTAGCCTGATTTGTATGCACCAGCTAACTCGTTTCATTATTCACTCCGTCTCCATCGATGGGTTGTTGAAGAGTGCCGCTCAAAAGGAAAAAAGAGAGAAGATGGAGCGGAGGACTAGAATTAACAAAGAAAAAGGGAACAGTGTGATGAATGATGCAGGCCGGCTTTAGCTTCAAACTGGATTTGCAAAGATCGAGTAGACTATGGTATGAAATTAAATCAATGGTCAAAATGTTGTACTAATTGTAAAGATAAAATCCCTATATGTACTTTATTTTTTTAGTACCCACACCTTCCTACATGCATATGAATGAAGCAACGCGAATATGCGATAGATGCAGGGACCAATGCAAACTTAGCTTGTGACGAGATTAATGTCATCGATCAGCATAATATATATCCGATTAAATTAATGCAAATGTTTAGTGGCTGTTTGTAGTGGACGGCGCGACGATATTGTTAGTTATATACACGAGTAGTATGCATATGCATGTACTATGCTATGCTAGAGCAGTGTGAAGTCCACCCAGGTGGCACGTACGCCAACTCGATCCTGTTGTACATTGTTTACACGGTTATTAACGAACTGCACACGAATTTTAATCGATCGATGAGGTCATGGGCACGTACGTACATGTACCACTATATAGTACGTGCAATGAATGAACGTAACGCTGGTTCCGATGCATGCCCAACACACAACACATCAGGCACGTAGTAGTACAGTAAAAAGAAGATTAGGAGAGAGGACGTACGGTTTAATTTACAGTACATAGAGGACTACTAGTAGGTTTGGCCTCAGCTGTCTATAGCTAGCAGCTACTACTGTTGCTGAGTTGAAGCAGCAGCTAGCAGCGTACCACAGTGCCGTGTGCATGCATGCATATACCTGCAGCGCAGCTATCACCAAACTGTACTGTGGATGCAGTACTGGTAATTAATTAATATAATTAGCTACGACATCATCTGCTTGGATCGTTAAACGTTAATTACATGCATAAACAAAGAATTATCTCTCTCTCCAAAGGCATGCAAAACAGACGACAACAGTAGTTTCTTTTGGAAGCGATCGTCGATCGAGGTACAACAGTGCTCTGCTTGCTTGAAGCTGCAACAGCTAGCGTTCCCTATTGATCGATGGAGATGTGACGACATGGTCGATCGTACTTGCTCGTGTTCCTCAGTTGTTAGTTGTCCAACGGATTTATTGCTAATTGAGAATATGCTACAGGGTCCATCCATCATCTCATCATCATCACCATATGGTTAGCTAAGCTAATACACAAGCAATATGCCAAAATATATCTAACTAGCATCAGCGAGATGGAGGCCAATAATGCGTGGCAGCAACCACTTTATCTGTACTTCTCATAATAAGCTGTTTCTGACGAAATCATCAGTTAACCCTGGTCGGGGGTGAAACACCATATGTAAACTTGAGACACAAGCTAGACTCAGCTGAGTCGTTGCTCAATAATATTGTTCGTCAGAAACTGCATCGATCTACGAACTCCGAAGATTATGTTGTCGGTGAGGTGAACCGTCGCTCTCTTTCTCGCTTTCATACTGAAGATCGATCGATGTCAGCACAAAAGCAAGCAACTTGTTTTTCTATACTCGCTCGCTCACGTCAGATGCTCCATTCGTCCGCGTTCCTGCTACTCTCATTGTCATATGTGACATGCATACCGGCTACACTACTGATGATAATGTATGCATTTCTTGGCACGCCACAGATTCTCAGTTGTAGTTGGTGCGTAGCTATATATATTCGCAGCATATATGTATCTCAATCAAAAAGGATTAAAGGTGGCATGCAAGAGTTAGTTAGTTAATTAATTATATATCTATGCACGCAACTGCTACTTTACATATACATTCCATGCATCATATATGATACCAAACTAAAGTCATATCATGTCAAGAGCTAGCAATATCTCGTACTGTACACAAACAAACGATAGAAAAGCAAGTCTAACTAACTAGGAAATAAATAATTTGATTAAACGAAAAGCACGAATATAATTAAATTTTCTACTTGTAGTGCTGCTAATTAAATTGATTATAGGTTTCATGTATGATCTGAGTGGCATCCATCCATCGCGCGCATGCAGATGCAGCAGCAATTGGAAATTATAGTGAAAACCGACAGGGCTAAAAGTGACACTCCATCAGATCGAATAAACCAAACGTGCAGTGCATGCAACAACCAAATGCCTATTGATATATATTATATTAGTTGTGGTTGGATATATCTTTTGGATTGAACGTTTTCCTTGATCTAAAAAAAATATCTTTTGGATTGTGCCAGTCGTATGCAGGCACAAACAGAGATAACGGTTCAACTGTCGTTAACTGTTGATATACGCAGATGGGTACGTATTTTTCACTTTAATTTTGTTCAATCAGGTCGATATATATTAACATCTAATAATCGCATGATGTATATCCATGCAACCACCAAATTAAGTGGCTAACTACGGATTAGTTTATTTCTCTAGCTTTCTCCCTTTTGCAACTAAAGAATATTTATTTATACTTGTTTGATTATTTATTTTGGTTTTGTTTATTTTTGGGTATTATGTGGTTTATTATATTATTATGAGGCCATTTCAGGTATCACTGGTGGAAAAGCGATCATTAGTCCCGGTTGGAGAGACGCATAGGTTCCGAAAATCCAACCTGGACTAATCTGTCGAGACTAAACTCTTTAGTCCCAGTTGGTGAGGATAAGGTGGAGAGAGGGGGGGAACTAAAGGCCCCGGTTGGTGAGGCGAGGCATTTAGTCCCGGTTGGTAATTCCAACCGAGACTAAGGGGGGGCCTTTAGTCCCGGTTGGTGTTTTCAACCGAGACTAAACGTCTTACCAGATTCGCTCGTCCCACTAGCCGTTACAATCGGGACTAAAGGGTCTCTTTAGTCCCGATTGATATTACCAACTAGGACTAAAACTCACGTTAGCGGTGGCCGTTTGACCAGGGCCAGCCCTGGGGGGTAGAGTGTGTGGTCGCGGCGACCAAATCCCAGGGGCATAGTAACGGTAACGCAATTCTTAAGGCAAGGACAATGCTTATGTTCCAAGTAGCATTAAGGTGGGAGCTCAGAAAAAGGTAGCCTTTGTTATTGCCCCGCCCACAATGGTTCACAGTAAAAGGTGATATTAAGGTGGGCCCACTTCGTGGTAAAAAAAAGGACCCAATTCATCTACCGCGCCGCCTCATCCCTATCGCCTCATCCTGCTGTTGGTCCTCTCTCCCACTTGCATCGCGCGCCCTGTCAGTGTTTTATACCGGCAACCTACCGAGGGGGTACTCGAGGTAGTAGATTGGTTGGTGGGGAATCGTCGGATCTGGAACTCAAAGGTAAAAGCGAGGACACAAGACACGGATTTATATAGATTCGGACCGCCAGAGTAGCGTAATACCCTACGTCCTGTTTGGGGTGTTGTATATTGCGTCCTGCGCTTGGGTGTTGTTTGGTGTTGAACCTCTTGGATGGTTCTGAGGGTTCTGCTGATCTAGGTACCCTTGCCCTCCTTTATATACTCCAGGAGGTGGGAAAACTAGTCGTTATAAGGCGGAGTACTAGTAGGATTACATGGTATGAGTCCTAGTAGGATTATAGAGGAATCCTAGTAGGAGCCCGTCTTCTTCCTTCCTCCTGCCCCCCCTCGGCGGAACGGCGGACGGGCGGAGATCGGATAGGAGATCGTCAATTTGCTTCTGTAATCAGACGATTTGATTACTAATTCCCCAATTCTCCATACCATGAATTATTAATTCACTATCACAAGTTATTTAATCTCAACTAATTTATAACTATTGTGTATTTATAATAATTTTAGCACCGTGGGATATCATGTCATCTAGAAATTATGAATCAGGTAACGAGAAAAAAGAAAAGAAAACAAGGTGTGGATGAGTTGATAGAATCACAAAGCGGAGCTATGGATAAATTTTGCAAGAGTAATCAAGGCCCTGAGAGTAATACGGGCGCTTCGACGAACCCAGATGAGTTGCAATAGTTGTTGTGGATAAACCAACTAATGGGAATCATGAAGAAAATGTTAACATCATCGTCGATGATAACAATGCAAGTGACTCTAAGAACATAGTAAATGCATCAGGTGCACATGCACAGTTTGCTAGTGTTGATGAGCAACCAGTTTACACTTCAGATATTTATGATCCAAGAAATTGGGATAATCTTGATAATAAAGCAAGAGACATATTAGTCAAGAAAGTGCCTATAATAGAAGAAAATATTGAATTTCTTCTGAATGCCACCTCAAGACATTTTTATATGCTCATTATTCTAGAAAATTAAGCAATGGAGAGGTACATGATAGAAAATGGTTAGTTTATTTGAAGCACGTTGATAAAGTTTTTTATTTTTGCTATAAGATCTTCAAGTCTAGCACTAGCAAAAGTCCTAGTTCCTTAGCAAGTGATGGGTTTAGAAATTGGAGGCATATCAGTGAGAAGCTTAGAGAACATGAAAATAGTGTCGAGCAACATGAACAATTGGAATGAATTAAGAGCTAGACTGCGGAAAAAGGAAATAATTGACAAAGAAATGCAGCAGCAAATAGCAAATCACAAAGGAGAAAGAACGGTTGAGGTAAGTTTTGTTAAGAATAATAGCCAATGTGAAATTTTTTTGGTAAACGCAATTTGACTTTCAGAGGAAGCAATCAGCAACTTTATAATGATAATAATGGTAATTTCTTAGCTTGTGCTGAGATGATCGCAGAATTTGAGGTGATATGTATAAATAATTTAATATAAATATTGTTTTTAGATACATTTAAGTATTTATTGGTAACATTTTATATATATTTGCTATAATGTTTATATTAAAGGGCCCCGAGTTTACTTTCATCCCGGGCCTCCAAATCTCAGGACCGGCCCTACGTTTGACCCGGGACTAGAGACCTGGAACTAAAGCCCTTTAGTCCCAGGTCCAAAAGCGACCGCGGCTAAAAAGCCTGGATGGAAGATCTCTCCATGTTATTTTAATTTTGGCACACCGACATAATACGCTCGGTTTAATTTGGTGATATATCCATGCATGTTTAATCTGATAGAAGCTAGCCCTATACAACAAATAGTTTGAAACAAGCCATAATCGGTACAAGGACAGTTTTAGCTATCAGTCGCATCAACGTACGTACGTACTACGCTATAGTACCTAATGCTGGACTTGAACATAGTGCTTTGATACGGTAGGGTAGGGTGCAGGCAAGCGTGCTGGACGGGGGAGTGCGTACGAACTGACTACTCCTATCGTATCCGTTTTGCACGCACCGTACGGCACTGCCACATCAAATTATTAATTAATGGCTTCTGCCTAAACCCTAAATATCAAGGACATATTTTCTTCGTACTTCTTCCTCTTAATTAATTTCCTGTTATTACTAAAAACCACTTATTAATTCCTCCAATCATATACGAGTAATTCTAGATTTGTCCCTAATAAGGCTAGCTTATTAAGCTTTGACAACCAATAAATCAATGGTAATAATAAATGTAGTTTATGGTAACATAAGGTTGATGCCACTATACTCTCATCAAGAAACGTAATTATAGAAATGGATGATCAAAGCTACACCTTTGTGGACTGCGCGTATATCCTTTTTTAACAAAAAAGTATATACATATATAATGGAAAGAAATTAAAGTATATTCCTCCATCCCAAATTACTATTCATTTTGACTTTTCTAAATACATAACTTTTTATACTCCAAATTACTAGATATATATTATATTTAGATACGTAAAAAATTCTATGTATCTAGAAAAGCTAAAACGAATAGTAATTTGGAGTATATCTTAATTAAACCGTTCCTATACTTTTTATATGAGGCGCCGGCGGTAGTTGCTCTAACTATACAATGGAAAAAAAGTATATATAATGCTAATAAGAAGAGTTTGACTTGCACGTGGTATGTATACATGCTATACAATCCATTTTATGGGTGGTAGGAAATCGACATATAGAATTAAGATGGACATTACTCGTAGGAATTGGATGATCAACTACTTATTAGCTACTAGCATTGAATTAGTATATACATACTATCAGTATGCATTTAGCGGACGACATCGACATCGTAACGTCCTTAGCTTCTGACTGACCGGTCAACCAAACCATGTTGTTTTTTATTTATAAATTGCATCTTGCTGGTTCTTTACTCCGTCTTCGTTCTTCTTCTTTGCCGTCGAGGCTGAAACTATTTTCATTTTTTTTAAAAGAATCTCAACTTTATTTTCCCAACACGTACGTACTTTGCACCCAAGTCAACGAACATGGTGCGATGAATCCATTCATTTGGGCCGCATTGTTATACCAGGGCCGCATTTGGGCTCTTCTTATTTGGGCCGGCCCAGGATAGGTAAGTCGGTCGGGCCCCAAGTCGGTTCTCCTCGCCCTTTCGAACCGCCCTGCCTGCCTAGAAAAAAAAAAAGATTAGGGCTTGGGTCTCCCTCTTCTCCCCCGCCGCATCGAAAATCAATCCAACACTGAAGCGAAGCAAATCCCTAGCAGTCTCGCTCGCCCCCCGACGCCGCGACGGGAGGCCGACGAGACGCGGATCCTCCCCCGCCGGGAGACCGCCAGGAGGACTCCGCCTCTACCCGCCGCTCCAAAGGTAATACCTTGCTCGCCGCTCTCTTCTGCTTCGATTGCTTCTCCCCCCGCTTGCCTCAGATTAATTAGGTTTCCAATCCAGATTTGATAACTCGTCGTGCCGATTCTGCAGCACCCATGGCGAACCTCGGCGGCGGCGCCGAGGCGCACGCGCGCTTCAAGCAGTACGAGTACCGCGCCAACTCCAGCCTCGTCCTCACCACCGACTCCCGCCCCCGCGACACCCACGAGCCCACCGGCGAGCCCGAGACGCTCTATGGCCGCATCGACCCCAGGTCCTTCGGCGACCGCGCCGTCCAGAACAGGCCGCCCGAGCTCGAGGAGAAGCTCACCAAGGCGCGCACCAAGAAGACCAAGCGCGACGCCGCCGACCCCGACATCCCCCGACGCGACGCCAAGCGCAGGCGCCGCGCCGCCTCCACCCAGGACGTCAGCGTCCTCTCCCTCACCGACGACGTCGTCTACAAGCCCCAGACCAAGGAGACGCGCGCCGCCTACGAGGCCCTGCTCAGCGTCATCCAGCAGCAGCTCGGCGGCCAGCCGCTCGATGTCCTAGCTGGGGCCGCCGACGAGGTGCTCGCCACCCTCAAGAATGACAAGATCAAGAACCCTGACAAGAAGAAGGACATTGAGCAGCTCCTCAACCCCATCTCCAACCAGCTCTTTGACCAGCTCGTCTCCATTGGCAAGCTCATCACCGACTTCCACGATGCGGCAGCTGGCGACGCTGCCGGTGGGCCATCTGGCGATGCCATGGACACCACCCTGGATGATGATGTCGGTGTTGCTGTCGAGTTTGAAGAGTCAGATGAAGACGAGGAGAGTGATTTTGATCAGGTACGAACTACGCACATATGCATACATTTAGTATATTTGTCTTGCCATCCTTCTTCAACTTAACTGAGATGTATATTTACTTACTATTACTGCTGCATGTCAGGTGCAAGATGACTTGGATGAGGATGATGAGGACGAAGCAACGGAGTTGAATGGTCCTGGAGGCATGCAGATGGGTGGCGAGTTGGATGACGATGACATGCAGAACGCCAACCAGGGACTGGCCATCAATGTTCAGGACATTGATGCTTACTGGCTCCAGAGGAAGATATCCCAAGCATATGGGGACGGGAACATTGACGCCCAGCAGAGCCAGAAGCTTGCGGAGGAGATCTTGAAGATCATTGCTGAGGGTGATGACAGAGATGTCGAGAATCGCCTTGTCATGCTCCTGGACTATGACAAGTTTGATCTCATTAAGTTGCTGCTGCGCAACCGTCTCAAGATTGTTTGGTGCACCCGCTTGGCCAGGGCTGAAGATCAGGAACAGAGGACCAAGATAGAGGAAGAGATGGCTAGTGACCCGAGCTTGGCTCCAATATTGGAGCAGCTACATGCAACCAGAGCATCTGCAAAGGAGAGGCAGAAGAACCTCGAGAAAAGCATCAGGGATGAGGCCAAGAGGCTCCTCAACAATGATGGTGCTGGCGCTGATGGTCCGAGGGATCGCAGGGCAGCCGAGAGGGATATGGAGAGTGGATGGTTGAAAGGACAGAGGCAGCTGCTTGATCTTGACAGCCTCGCTTTTCACCAGGGTGGTCTCTTCATGGCTAACAAGAAATGTGAACTTCCTGCTGGGTCGTTTAGAACCCCTCACAAGGGATACGAGGAGGTTCATGTGCCAGCATTGAAAGCTAAGCCATATGAAACCGGGGAGAAGATTGTGAAGATATCTGACTTGCCAGAGTGGGCGCAGCCAGCTTTTGAAGGGATGTCTGCGCTGAACAGAGTTCAGAGCAGGGTCTATGATACTGCTCTTTTCAAGCCGGATAATATCCTTCTATGTGCTCCGACTGGTGCTGGTAAAACAAACGTGGCTGTTCTTACGATCCTTCAACAGATTGGTCTGCATATGAAGGATGGAGAGTTTGACAATACCAAGTACAAAATTGTCTATGTGGCCCCGATGAAGGCTTTGGTCGCTGAAGTTGTTGGAAATCTATCAAAGCGTTTGGCACCTTTCAATGTTACTGTTAGGGAACTCAGCGGAGACCAGAACCTGACCAAGCAACAGATTGATGAAACACAGATTATTGTCACGACACCTGAGAAATGGGATATTGTGACTAGGAAATCAGGGGACAGAACCTATACCCAAATGGTAAAGCTGTTAATCATTGATGAGATCCATCTGCTACATGATAACAGAGGGCCTGTTCTGGAGAGCATTGTTGCCAGGACTGTCAGGCAGATTGAGACGACCAAGGAACATATTCGTCTGGTTGGGCTTTCTGCGACACTACCAAACTATGAAGATGTTGCGTTATTTTTGCGTGTTCCTAAAAAGAGCATTTTCCATTTCGACAACAGTTACCGGCCTTGCCCTCTTGCTCAGCAGTACATTGGGATCACTGTGAGGAAACCACTACAGAGGTTCCAGTTGATGAATGAGATTTGTTATGAGAAGGTTATGGCTGCTGCTGGTAAGCATCAAGTGCTTATATTTGTACACTCAAGGAAGGAGACGGCGAAAACTGCCAAAGCAATCAGAGATACAGCTTTGGCTAACGACACAGTTAGCCGCTTCCTGAAGAACGAGAGTGCAAGCCAAGAGATCCTTGGCACTCATGCAGAACTTGTCAAAAACAATGATCTTAAAGACCTCCTCCCGTATGGGTTTGCTATTCATCATGCTGGGATGGCAAGGGTTGACCGTGAACTCGTTGAGGAACTTTTTGCTGATAAGCACATACAGGTTCTTGTGTCGACTGCCACCCTTGCATGGGGTGTCAATTTGCCTGCACATACTGTTATTATAAAGGGTACCCAGATTTACAACCCGGAAAAAGGTGCTTGGACAGAACTAAGTCCGCTGGATGTTATGCAGATGCTTGGTCGTGCAGGAAGGCCTCAGTATGATACACATGGAGAGGGAATAATCTTGACTGGCCACAGTGAATTGCAGTTTTACCTGTCTCTTATGAATCAGCAGCTACCTATTGAGAGTCAGTTTGTATCTCAATTAGCTGATCAATTGAATGCAGAGATTGTTCTGGGGACTATTCAGAATGCTCGGGAGGCATGCTCGTGGCTTGGCTACACTTACCTCTATATTCGGATGCTCCGCAATCCAGCATTGTATGGTTTGCCAGCAGACATCTTTGAGAGTGATAAAACACTTGATGGAAGGAGAGCTGACTTGGTAAGTACACTGTGTATTTCTGTTTGTTTTTACTTTTTAAAGTTCGTGGTACTTGCTCATCCTTACTGTTTTATTTCTCAATTACTGTGTACCTTGCCTATGTAAATGTGCTCTAATTGATGATGTATATCCTTAGGTGAATCTATTTCTAGATGTCTTCTGCCCATAGGTTCTCACAAATGCACGTCTAAAATATTTCTTAAGCCTTTTGTTGTAATCTAATAGTCAACACTTGCATTAGCCTAGCATTGTTGGTGAATAATCTCTGCAGTAAGGGCATGTAGATTAAGATATGTTATCTGCATTGGCATCATTGCTGAATAATCTTGACTGCTATTCAGAAAATACTGTAGTACCAGTGCCATATTGCTGCTCTTCTTGAGCCAAGTCATCATTGGGCAATTACAGGATGTTTATTAAAACACTTGTACTGTTGGATGATGTTGTAGTATTTATTACTTTGTGCAGCATAAATTTGTTGCTGCATGTGCAGTGGTTGCACTAGTTTGGTCCTTTCCTATGTATACATGTGCTCCAATTGCTAATGTGTCTTCTTTGGCCAATCTATTTCTAGAAGTCATCTGCCACATAGGTTCTCACAACTGCACACGCAAAATATTTCCTGAGCCTTATTATGTTAGAATCTAATAATTAGCCTAGCATCATTGAATAATCTCTGCAGTAGGGGTAAATTATGTATTGCATTCGCAACATAGTTTTAACTTATATTCAGGAAATATTGTATTGCAGTGTCGTATTGCTGCTTTCTTTGGGTAATGGTTTCCTTATGCAATTACAAAGATCTACACACACTTATACTGTAGGACGACCTTGTAGTATTTGTTCATTTTCCTCTGTGCAACATAAATTTATTGCTGCATGTTGTGGTTGCACTAGTTGTCGAATAGCCCAAATAAACCAGTTTTTTTGAGCATGTTCTTTTATCTTTCCACTATACATACTGGTATGTTCCTTTCACATGTGTATAATAATAACGATGTGGGTATTGGCTAGGTAAAGCATTGCTACAGTTTTTTTCCTCCATAGGTACACGGGTTCAGAACATAAACTTGTTTGTACCACCTGCACATTGTATGATGTATTTCATGTGCATATGATAATAATGTGAAATGGGTATTGGGTAGGCATATAGAAAATTGCTACAGTTTTTTTTGGTAGGACATTTTTTTTGACAGACATGTTAAATTTGTTGTGCAAAAAATTTGCTTCAGAAAGTATCTATAGTTATGTGCTAACATGAATGGAAGTAAATCATATTGGAACCCTTTCAAATTATTGTTTTCTTGGTTAGAAAAGAAGATGTAGGTTGCTGATATTCATTTGTGCCAGATGAGTCTTGTATTTGTTGGAGTATTATGTGTACTTCATGGTACTAACTACAAGATCTGAAGAAGTTTTGGCTTAAGTTGTTATTGTGTATACAATTCATTTTACAGCATATTGTCTCTGTGCGTTCTGTTCTTGATCTTTTTGTATTTTTATGCTGCTGCAGATACATTCTGCTGCAAATCTACTGGATAGGAACAATTTGATAAAGTATGACAGGAAGACAGGATACTTTCAAGTTACTGACCTGGGAAGGATTGCCAGTTATTACTATATTAGTCATGGGACTATCTCAACATACAATGAGTACCTGAAGCCTACAATGGGTGATATTGAGCTGTGTCGACTGTTTTCGCTGAGTGAAGAATTCAAGTATGTTGGTGTCAGGCAAGATGAGAAAATGGAACTTGCGAAGCTTTTGGATCGCGTCCCGATTCCTGTGAAAGAGAGCTTGGAGGAACCCAGTGCAAAGATCAATGTTCTGCTGCAAGCATACATTTCTAGGCTGAAACTGGAAGGCCTTTCTCTTAGTTCTGATATGGTCTACATTAGACAGGTAATGCGTTTTTCTGCCAACTACACTTTCTAAACTTCATTCGCATGCTTTCACCTTACTGAATACACTTACTGAACCTGAATTTCTTGCTTACATTGTATTGTATAGTTATGTTTTCCCTTCTGTAATGCAGAGTGCTGGCCGTCTTTTACGAGCACTATTTGAGATTGTTTTGAAGAGGGGATGGGCTCAACTAGCAGAGAAGGCACTGAATCTTTGCAAGATGGTTGATAAACAAATGTGGAGTGTTCAAACTCCCTTGCGCCAATTTCCTGGAATTCCAAAGGAGATTTTGATGAAACTGGAGAAGAAGGAGTTGGCTTGGGAGAGGTACTATGATCTTTCATCACAGGAAATTGGTGAACTTATCCGCTATCCCAAGATGGGGAGGCAGCTGCACAAGTGCATCCACCAGCTACCAAAATTGAATCTGTCAGCCCATGTCCAACCCTTTACCCGTACAGTTTTGGGTTTTGAGCTGACCATTACACCTGATTTCCAGTGGGATGATAAAATACATGGATATGTGGAGCCCTTCTGGGTTATAGTTGAGGACAATGATGGCGAGTACATTCTTCACCATGAATATTTTTTGCTTAAGAAGCAATATGTTGATGAAGATCATACATTGAACTTCACAGTGCCAATATATGAGCCACTTCCCCCACAGTATTTTATTCGTGTTGTGTCTGATAAGTGGCTTGGTTCTCAGACAATTCTCCCTGTCTGCTTCAGGCATTTAATTCTACCAGAAAAATATGCACCACCAACTGAATTGCTTGATCTGCAGCCTCTTCCTGTTAGTGCACTGAGAAATGCACGATATGAGGGCCTCTACAGTTCTTTCAAGCATTTCAATCCCATCCAGACTCAAGTATTCACCGTCTTGTATAATAGTGATGATAGCGTGTTGGTTGCTGCACCAACAGGCAGTGGGAAGACAATATGTGCTGAGTTTGCTATACTAAGGAACCACCAGAGGGCAGTGTCTGGTGAGAGCAACATGCGGGTTGTTTATATAGCTCCCATTGAAGCTCTTGCAAAAGAAAGATACAGGGACTGGGAGCGGAAATTTGGAGAATTTGCCAAGGTAGTTGAGCTCACTGGTGAAACTGCAGCTGATTTGAAGCTTCTGGATAAAGGGGAGATCATAATCAGTACTCCTGAGAAGTGGGATGCACTGTCTCGCCGGTGGAAACAGCGAAAGCACATTCAACAGGTCAGCTTATTCATAGTTGATGAACTTCATCTACTTGGGTCTGACAAGGGACATGTTTTGGAGGTCATTGTATCTAGGATGAGGCGTATTTCAAGCCATATTGGTAGTAACATACGGATCGTAGCACTTTCAGCATCACTTGCAAATGCTAAAGATCTTGGTGAGTGGATTGGTGCCACCTCTCACGGCCTCTTTAACTTCCCTCCGGCAGTGCGACCTGTGCCATTGGAAATTCACATTCAAGGTGTGGATATAGCAAACTTTGAGGCAAGGATGCAAGCAATGACAAAGCCTACATACACTGCCATCACACAGCATGCAAAGAGTGGTAAGCCTGCCCTGGTGTATGTACCGACAAGGAAGCATGCAAGGTTGACTGCATTGGACTTGTGTGCGTACTCTAGTGTTGAGGGTGGTGGAACACCATTTCTCCTTGGGTCAGAAGAAGAGATGGATACTTTCACCAGTGGCGTCGAAGAAGAGACGCTTAAGAATACGCTTAAATGTGGTGTAGGCTACTTGCATGAGGGTCTAAGTGAACTTGATCAGGAACTTGTAACCCAGCTGTTCCTTGGTGGGAGGATTCAAGTCTGTGTTGCAAGCAGCACAATGTGCTGGGGAAGACCATTGCCTGCTCATTTGGTTGTTGTCATGGGGACTCAGTATTATGATGGCCGTGAGAATGCTCACACTGATTATCCAATAACAGATCTGCTCCAGATGATGGGTCATGCCAGCAGGCCACTTCAAGACAACTCAGGGAAATGTGTTATATTATGTCATGCACCTCGCAAAGAGTACTACAAGAAGTTCCTTTTTGAGGCCTTCCCTGTTGAGAGCAATCTTCACCATTTCTTGCATGATCATATGAATGCTGAGGTGGTGGTTGGTGTTGTGGAGAACAAGCAAGATGCTGTAGACTACCTTACATGGACTTTCATGTACCGGCGGCTGACCAAGAATCCTAACTACTATAATCTTCAGGGTGTAAGTCACAGGCATCTTTCAGATCATCTTTCAGAGTTGATTGAGACAATCCTGAATGACCTGGAATCAAGCAAGTGTGTGGCTATAGAGGAGGACATGTACCTGAAGCCTCTTAACCTTGGCCTTATTGCTTCATACTACTATATTAGCTACACAACTATTGAACGTTTCAGTTCTATGCTGACCCAGAAGACTAAGATGAAAGGACTCCTAGAGATTCTAGCATCTGCATCAGAATATGCAGAACTTCCAGGTCGTCCAGGTGAGGAAGATTTCATTGAGAGGCTTGTTCGCCACCAGAGATTCTCTATTGAGAAGCCCAAGTATGGTGATCCACATGTGAAGGCCAATGCTCTACTGCAAGCCCATTTTTCAAGGCACAATGTTGTTGGGAACCTGGCAGCTGATCAGCGGGAAATTCTCCTTTCTGCCCATAGGTTGCTCCAGGCAATGGTTGATGTTATATCCAGCAATGGTTGGCTTAGTCTTGCTCTTAATACAATGGAGTTGAGTCAAATGGTGACACAAGGCATGTGGGATCGTGATTCTGTTCTGCTTCAAGTTCCACACTTCACAAAGGATTTGGCTCGGAGGTGCCAGGAAAATGAAGGGAAGCCCATTGAGAGCATCTTTGATCTTGCTGAGATGGGTATTGATGAGATGCGGGATCTGTTGCAGCTATCAAACTCTCAGCTGCAGGATATCATTGAGTTCTTCAAGCGGTTCCCCAATGTTGATATGGCCTATGAGGTCCGTGAGGGTGACGACATTAGTGCCGGTGACAATGTGACAGTGCAGGTAACGCTGGAGCGTGACATGACGAACCTGCCGTCTGAGGTTGGGCCAGTTCATGCGCCGAGGTTCCCCAAGCCCAAGGAAGAAGGCTGGTGGCTGGTGATTGGTGACAGCTCCACCAACCAGTTGCTGGCAATCAAGAGAGTCGCACTGCAGAAGCGGGCAAGGGTGAAGCTTGAGTTCAGTGCTCCTGCAGAAGCTGGGAGAAAGGATTACATGATTTATTTGATGTCAGATTCTTACTTGGGCTGCGACCAGGAGTATGAGTTCACGGTTGATGTCAAGGATGCTGGAGATTGATGATGAAGAGCGACAGATTTATGTCATCTGTCAAGGATGCTGGAGATTGATGATGAAGAGCGACAGATTTATGTCATCTGACACGGGGTTGCTTGTACTCATATTTCTAGAGTGTATTGTAACTCGTAACCAAACGTTTTAGATATATCTTTATGTGCTTGTACTCTTGCACCTGTAAGCTGCTGCTTGTGGTCAGCCATGAGCCTTACAGGTAGCCTTAGTCCTGTTTTGAACTTTTGATATTTGCAAGGACGATGATGTGCTCTATAATAGTTGAGACTCTCTTCCTGGTTGGATGCAAATTTTGACAATTGCAGTTTTGAGCACGTCATGCATGATGTTATCACTAGTTAATAGTTGACAGTATCTGCTATGAGGGTGAAAAAACTTGATGCAGAATTGATTTTGCCCTTGATACCTTCTCTCATGTTTCACCCTGTTTGTTGTTTCACCCTGTTTGTTAAAAGATGCTAAAAAAAAGCAAAATTGCTTCTGAATTACTTGATGGGGACATAAGCAGTTCCGTCACCAGGATGCTGTCCAACACAACAGAAGCAACAGGCTGCCATGAAGCCATAGATGTGACAGCAAACCTCATTGAAAACAGCTGAAGCAGTTCTGACGACACATATTCATAAGCAGCAGAAGCTAATAGTAACAAAAAGGAGATATGATTCGATCATGAGCTAGGATCAAACTAAAAGGTTTAGGAATAACAGAAACGAAAATCCCGATGCCACAAATGGAAGCACCTAGGAGAAGGAGAACGTGGCAGGATGTCCACAAAACTAAATGCCCCATACCCATAACATTCAAATTCAAGATTCTCTTGCATTGCATTAGTCGTCGCCTTCCTTGTTATACTTGGCAGCATTCTTCAAAGCAGGAAAATAAACATTGAATCATGGGGAAGAACAGACGTGACGAGTGTTTATGCTGGTCATGAAGAACATGTAACAGCAGTGGTCATGAACAACATGTATATTCATATATATTGTGCACCGATGGATTATTTTTTAATTTGCTTCAGTATTGTATCCGAATTGGAATTCCTAGCCTATTCGTCACGCTGCTGTGCTGCATTACCAGAAACTGGGTGTTTGCCGAGTGCTAAAACGTTTGCCGAGTGCATTCTATCGGGCACTCGGCAAAGAAGCTATTTGCCTTGTGCTGTCAAAAAACACTCGGCAAAATATTTACACTTGGCAAAAGAGGGAAAAAAAACACTCGGTAAAGTTTGGCACTCGGCAAACGAGAAAAAAACACTCGGCAAAATGGAGGCATTTGGGAAAGAAACACCACGTGGACATCTGTCAATATGTTTGCCATCCGTTAGTACATTTGCCGAGCATCCAACACTAGGCAAACAAATACACTCGTTAAAAGAGACAAAAACACTCGGCAAAGGTAGGCACTCGGCAAAGAATGTGCCACGTGTACAATCATCATCATGTTTGCTGAGTGTAAACATGTGGCACTCGGCAAATAATTTATTTATTTTTCTCTTTGGACCTTTAAACTTTTTCTACTCTCAACATACAACATGTGGTATTCCATATTAAAATTTGGTATATTTCTGAATCTGTTTGCTATATTTAACGAATTAACCATCGTATCATCTATTGAGAATGGAGATTTAAACAGGCATAGACGCTTGAGGGTATGTATAGACTGTAGATTGACGTTGCAATAGCAGTTAAGTGCTGAAGAAGTGGAGAGACTACAACTGAACTACTTCACTTAATCACTTGTGACAACATAACGTGGCACCCCCCGCTTATTTGGGCCAGCGTATAGATTCTGTTGTTTCTTAAGTGATCCGACCATTATGGCATGCATTATGTCCTATAAATGGGTTTGGTTTTGGTTCCATACTCCCTAGCTAGGCTTTTTCTATCAATGCAGCCGTTTTGATCAAGATGTGTTTCTAGCCGTTTTGGTGTGCTGTGGCACATTACTTTGGATATTGGCATTCTGATGATTTGTGCCACATACATCAAAGTGGAGTGAAAACACAAGTTCAGATACCTTCAATGCCTTGTATGTAAACAATAATGTCCAATGGAGTGCTTGCCGGCGTTCCTCCACGGTGCAAAAATCAGATTTATTGTTAGGAATTCGACATTGCAAAATGGAGCTGCAAGGTATGAATGTATAATTTGCAGAAGAATTAGGAGGTTAAGTCTATCTTATCTTGTTTTCTATTTTTCTCTCTTTCTTTCTTTAATTTCTATATTATGCAAGACATTCAAGCTCTGGAATAATTCAATTAAACAAGAACCAGTACAGCATTTGTGTTCTTGATTGCTCTTCTTCCTTTTCCCATTCCCCGGCAATCACAATCTTTTGCTTCCTATTTGTCTAACCTTTTCTATGTTCTGTGCTTCTAATCACCGATAGTACATTGGCTGATTGGCACCATTTTAAGTTGCTAGTTACTGAAAAGCTGAACCAGTTTCTACAAATATTTTTTTCTTACATTTACATACATGTTTATTAACTCCAAATTGCCTATAGCATAACAAATATTTCAGTATTCTCATAGCTAGAGTTGACATTCTAAGGCCCATATCCTATAGACATGGCTCTGAAAGCAAAATATTGGCAGATTTTGTAGACTACAGGCTAGGGCTTATGTCCTATACTAGACTTTATTACAGTACAGAAAACTAGCGGATAGCTGGTTGATACTATCCCTAAGCTAGTCCCACTTGTTGAAACAAGGACCATGAAATCAGCTTGATACTTGATAGACAATTAGACAGCTTACGTTGTTGTGGTGTTCTTCTGTTCATGTGCAAACTATTTGTTTGCACTTTTGCCTTGCTCAACATATGAACCACCATACCTCTTTTCACTAGTTCTTTTTCTCATTAAGATCAATTAATCACACTTAATCGATACTCGGGTGCAGGAAGAAGGAATGTTCTGTAGTTCGATTATTGTGATGTCAATTCCTTCTTTTCTTATTTGGAACAATTTGGCTGTCTGTTCTATGTTATAATGCTTCTTTCCTTGTACAGTAATCATGCTACTGTTTTATGGCCCATTTGTTTCTACTTATAAGCTGCTTATCGGTAGAAATAAACGAGAATCCCGTCAAATGCTTTGCTTATTTCCACCGATTCTCGCTTATGTGGTAAGCTGGTTCAGAGGCTTGGTCATGTTTTGCCGCTCTGATCAGTGATTGGTGACTGGTAACTGGCGCGTTCTGGTTGATTTACTAAACTAACGATTTTAAGTCTCTGGTTGATGGCGGAGGTTAATGTCATTTACTGGGATACTTAGGGGTCCACCAGGGCCAGGGCTTATATAAGACACTTCTCTCTCTGTCTTCCACGCGAGCCACACACCACCATAGCTTCTCCATTGCTGCGCTGCGTTTTGTTGTCCCCGTTCCGGCGATCTGAGTGTACGGACTTTGCCGGAAGAGCAGGCCTCTGAAGCTGCACCCTTGCTAGAGACTCTGCACCCCACCCGAGGAGTAGAAGGGCGATCAAGTTTTTGAGGAGCGCAATCTTGCACGATTGCTCGTTGTTCGTCTATGTCTACTTCCCGGTGATGCATCTGCACCACATTAACTCTACACTGCGTCAACGTTTTATCGGCTACATCGAATAGGCTCGACTAACGATATCGGGTAACAGCGCATTTGGTTCCTTCAGAACTGGCCCCGCCTCAGGGTACTCTCTAATGAACTTTCTGGTTGATTGTGTGTCTTCTGTTATTTTATGTTCGTTGCTACAAGCACAAGTGTTTAGGCTCCTGTTTATGCTATCGTTTATGTCATGTTTTATTCTCTAATTCGAATTAAAATAAATCGTAAAATACCTCTAATTCCATCATTCAACACTCACACCAATACACATTAATCCAAACAAACGAGATGTTAGTTTTTACATGCAGGCTAATAATCTACGTAGGACAGGAAACACAAACGCACTCCACCGGCAGCAATTACAAATCAAAGAATGGTACAGTACATGGCAATGGGGAAAGAAATAATTTTTTGCACTATTTATGAGATATTAAGAGGTAATGTCACATTGCACTATTTATCAGATTTATTGTCACGTGAATTCAGTATTTTACTTTAAAATTCTACAAGCTTTTTGGTGAAGCATTGTCACGATGCTTTAGGTCAATGGGGATTCTTCAGTTTCTTTTCATCCTGTAACAGTATTGAGTTTCAGAGCTTACATATGTGGGAGTTGTTTCCTTTTTAACTTTGCTTTGCATATAACAAATGAAAATGCAATAAGTGAATAAGAATAATGTATCTGTGTGGTCCTCTTAGAAATACTGTGAATTTCTGCGAGGATTGTATGTGTTTTAGTGTGTGGAGGACTGAGGAGGAAAAGGAGAGTGGTAACTCTACCATCTACCATACCATAACTCCTATGCAGGTAAGCAAACTAATTTGTGCGGTTACCGATCAAAAGATGGGTAATGTTTGTATCAAAGATTGAAGCCTTTTTAACTTGCTAAAGGTTAGGTAATTGCTAGTTGTTGAAAATAAGTGACCATGCTACCCTTCCTGTATTGCTGGCGGCCCTCTTCATGAGTTAATGCTGTGGCAGTTTTGCTAAACCCGTAGTATTTTGTTCTTTGATCATATTTAGCTGGTTTTAGCTACTCTTGGCTAGCTATATGGCTAAAGTTTTTTTTGTTGTAGTTAAAATTTAGCTGAGTTTTCGCTGGACCTGTTTAAATCCTTAGCAGCAAAATTTAACCAGCTAAACTTTAGAGGCACAAGGAAAAAAGACCTGATTAGGTCCATATATAGGCCTGGCATGCGAATGGGCACGCAATTAAACACTAGGCGCTTGGCACAAACGGCCTGGTCACCCTATTCTATATAAACACGATACTCGATACCATCGTGCGCCCGGCCCCCTCCCTCCCACCTCCTGATTAGATGCAGATCCTGACCCCTTTGAGAACTCGGCGAGTTCGTCAAGCCTGTTACTCTGTTATCATCTCGCCAAACTCTTTGAGAACTCAACGAGGTCGTCAAGCCTGCTAGTCTGTTCTCCATCCCATGAAGAATTTAATTTAGCGATAAGGAGAACAAATTAACAAACTCGACGACCTTGCCGACATCCCCGAGGCCTTGTTCGGTTTGGAGCGGATTGAAAGGGATTTACCCCTTAGTCCTCCTCAATCCTGTTGGTCCCGTGGAGAATTCGACGAGACGTAGTAGGGAGATGGCTGCAAACAGTCGGAGGCGGCTCATCGATAAGATTAGATCTAATCATATTTTTTGTCGGTACAACTGATTTGTTCTATAGATCTAATAATTTTTTGTGTTATATCTTGCACCTTTGCAGCAAAGGTAGCCGATCCATCCGGCTTCGGACCGCATGTGCGAAAGGCCGCTCGCTCGAGGAGACATGGCAGTCGATGCAGTCCATCCAGTTTTGGGCCGCATGTGCAAGGCTGCTCGCTCGAGGAGAAATGGCAGTCGATGCAGTCCATCCGATTTCAGGACGCATGTGCGAGGCTGCTCGCTCGGGGAGACATGGCAGTCGATGCAGTCCATTGGGCCGCATGTGCGATCCAGGCGGGTGCCTTGGGCCGCCTCTGTTTCATAGAGGTCCATAGGCCCGCCCGGGAGACCTTTATAAGGCAATGTGACTGATGCTTAGGGTTTCTCTTCTCTGCTCGGCCGCCCGCATAGCTCTTTGCCCGGCCACCCACGTTCTCTTTGCCCGGCCGCCCGCGTAGCTCTGCCCGTGGCGACGCAATATCACCGTATTTCACTTCCTTGCGAATCTCTCGCCCCCTCCTCCTCTCTCTTGCCCCCCCTCTTGATCTTAGACCCAAAAATAACATTGTTTTTCTTGATTCGATTTGTAGCTACTGTGAGGCCATGGATATACCAATCCTGCCAGGCAATGGCAAGCTGCAGCTTACCCTACCCATACATGGTAAGCTGCCATGGATATGTAGTGCTTCTACAGTTTGGTGATATAAGTTGCTCTGGAGCAGATCTGTACCTGTTTCATACAAAGTTATAGGTTTTGTGATGTAACCCTAACGATGACCGCCGTGAACGCCGTCGTCGCGCAAATGCCGGTCGAGCCGCCGCCGATTGCCGCGGGTGCGGTCGTGGAGCCGCCGCCGATCACATAAATGGGTCCGTGTTATAGTTGGTTCAAACTCTATTTTGGTGGTTTGCTTTGGTCCTAGCATCCAAACTTGTTAGAGCCACCAACTTGACACTGCATTGTACCACCTTTAACTATGGGCGGCAAAGTAGCTTGTTTGTTGTTGCGTCATCATATATCTTGCAGTACAATTTATTGATCTTACCTTCCGAGGTTGTGTTCATTCTAGATTCAATATGTGATGGATGGTGGAGAAGAACCTTTGCCAAGTGAAATCTTCAAGGTATGGCTCTATTACCCACAGTGTTGGATGCGATTGATCAATTAAACCCTCCTCATGTTTGGATCATTGGTAAATTTGATTAATCGACTGGTCTACTACTCCTCGCAGATTATTGAAAGCAATGAGGTTCTCCCTTTTGTGATGAGTTTCTCAGATTTGCCATTTTGTCATGTAGATTGGCCATATCAAGTTGTATGTTGCATGAAGTAATGAATCACTTTTACCTTCCCAAGCATGCTGTGTTCTTTAAGCCCTATATTTTGGTCCTCAGTTGGGTTGTGCTGGAAACAAAGAAAGTCAGGATGTTTCTTCTATGAGTTCCAGCATGGTTTTAATAGACAACCACCCACTGTCATGTACTAGCTTTTTGGTGCGTAATAGGAATGTTTACAATGTTTTTCATGTTGTTTTGAATTATTCTGATTTATAGTTTATAACTCTGCCAGAAGGTTTTCATTAGAAGCTGGCAATGACAATTATCAATGTCTTTCATGAGTTGCCATCATAATTGTGCATTAGCCAAACACTTGCGTCGACCTCAACCTTGTAGAATAGTAGTGTTGTGTCTTGTGCTGCCTAAAGTCTTTCATGAAAGCAATACTTTGGCCTACAACCCTGCGCTTCTCTGCTACTATTTATGCTAGACGCTTTCATGGTCAGACTTCATTTCCCTTGGTATCTTTATGGTCTTGTTCAAAAATCTACTGCTTTGTCTTGCAGATGCTATTTTTAATTCTTTACTCAGAATTTCATTATTTGCTTAATTTCCTTGCCAGTTGGAGTTTTGTCATGTCAGCCCTCTTGTATTGTCTCGTGTAGTCATATTTCGTTCGAATTAAGCTGCATGATTTATCAAGCAACAGTATGCTTTTGTTGCTTGCACTCATAAATTATTTCACTTACGATGACCATGGTTTGAACAAAGAGGGCTTTGTCTCAGCATTGTCATCCCTGGTTACATATGCAAGAATCATCATTAAAGTAATGGATCTCTTTCTTGCAATGACCAGATTGAGCTCCACAGTGCATACTCGTTCTCCACTTTCTAGGGCAAGGGTACACACACACCCCTGCATCTGCATGGACGCATACACAAGCCTATGCCTTGCGTAAAGTGCTATACTATTTTCCATTTGTTGTACTGGACACTGATGATCTTTCTGACGATTCCCCCACAAGGAACTCCAATGACGATAGTGATCACAGTGATGGTGGTTACTATTATGATCGAATAAATCATTTCCATGACCCCTATTATCGATTTTTTCGTCGAAGAGAGAGAGAGAGGGAATTGTGAATATTTGGGTATTTATGATGCTACTAGAAGAAACTGTTGGTGTCGTGACTATCCATTTATCCCGGATCTCATAAATCCATGCAATCCCATGTTAATCCTCAATGTTACATTTGTATGTATAACTATTCTGTATAAGTCTTGTTTTAGCACCTCAGAGTACATACTGGAGTTTCAGCTTGTGATTTAAACCTTCTTCATATCTATTTGCAGCCTTCCAACTTCAGATTAGACAATGCAAATTTCATTGTTTATATTTTTGGTACATTGATGTCCTAGCATTTACCTTTCGGGTTGTTTGATTTCTATATCTTCACTTCTTTCTTCTGCCATAGGGTTACCGTGATACCGAGCCTTGGAGTTGTTGGCCCTCTCCGGAACCAGACCATGGAAAGAAACTCTTTACTGGAGTTGGTATGCTGATTACTTTTTAGGAAAAAAAACTATTTTATTGGTAGACTTACTACTCTTCTCTATTTGTTTTTATAGAAGATGAAACTGACGGTCTAAATGCTCCAGTCCCTCCTGGTGCCAGTTTTGGTTATCGACCAAGGAAGCGGGGAAAGCCTCCTGATGAGGAATATCATCCATTGAAACTCTTTACGTTGCCTTGATGTTCTGGTAGTTCCTTTTCTAAGTTCTAAGCCTTGTATTGTTTCTCTCCGACAGCATGGACGCCAACTCTATGGAGATGTTTTTGGTGTCCTGGAGCAGGATGAACCTAACTATGACGTACGTTTGAGTTGCATTTTAGCGTTAGATACTTTGGAGTTAATTTCTAAGTAGATTTTATTTGTTTTCTTCAACCTTCTAGGATGAACCTGTTGATTGCAGCAAATATTGCAGAAATTCTACATGTATATGTTAATAATTAGTCTCGCTCACTATTGAGAAATCGGCTAGGAGGCAGTGAAGCACCTCTATTCATAGGTGCTCATGATTATTGTGGTGTTGCCATGTGGCAACTTCCACACTCTTTAATACAAAATATCCTAACTCTAGAACCCTCCTCATCCTTATCTAGTTTCTTATATTTCTACCATGCTAAAATATCTAGTTCTAAAGTATTCTACACTTCACCATGAAGTATGACAATCATGGCTCATGCATTCTCTCCAATTCTCTAGAACCTTCTTACCTTACCGTGATCTTATCCTTATACATGGCAAAGTTGAGATCTCCACAATCGTCTAGAATATTCCAAGTATGCATTGCATAGTTCAACACCCACCCCCTACACGCACTGCATTGAACTAGCTGAATGCAGCAAAAGACTTGTTGGATCATATATTTATTTCGTGTCTGACTCTGCAGCAGCTACAAGCTCCCAACTCGCACCCCATGCCAGCCCCAGCGACATCGTGGTGTCAGTGGTCAGGATACCAAAAGGAGGTATGCAATTGTTTCCATTCCTGACCAATAAACAAGATGGAGTGTGTAGGATCCGTATGTAATTGTTTATTACATATGTAGGACATGCCGCGAAAGGAGTATTGTTCATTGTAGTAGTAGTAGTTTATTCCTTTTGCCATAGATCAATGAAAGTAGCTGGAGTAGTCGGTTTGCAGTTAGTTGGTTTCATTTGAGTTAACTGTTAGTCACGAACGCAGCGCATCTATCTAATTAATGTAGACAGTAATGACATGCATGAGTAGGAATGGCGTCGAAATGCAACAACTCTACTCTTGCGGCAAGGCTGGCGGAGCAGTGTACATTCTTGACAGCCGTTCCTCCTCCAGACTGCTGCTCGGCGTTGCTGGACACTGTAGACAACCCGGATCGCAGCTGTCTCTGCAGCATCGGCGAGTACAGCGCCTTCACCGAAGCCAACCTCGGCATCGACTCGGTGTCGATGCTCTACGGCACGTGCGGGGGGCGCAAGAAGGCGGTTCCAACCGCCGGCTGCTGCCCCTCCTCCCCCTCCGCCGTCATCATCCCCAACTCCTCCACCCCGCCCGCCGCCGCTGCCTAGCCCTCCGCTGCCCGACACGTAGCGGCCTGCTGGACCGTCCGGTGGAGTGTTGGTTGGGACCGTGGTGGGGAGCATAGTCGGAGGCACCCTTACAACTGGCTCTGTTGGCGTGACGTGGTTAGTGTATAAATGCCATTTGTTCTGACAGCGTCCCTTACTGGGAATCCACGGACGAGACACGATGTTGCGCGTGTCGTCGGGAAGGAAACTGATCCTATCCACGGAAGACACCTTGGTGGGCCCGGACATCGGCAGCTTGCCGCCAGGGAGGTTGGTGGGCCCAGACATCGGCAGGTTGCCGCCACCGCAGGGGAGGTCGGATCCCGGGAAGCTAAAGAGAAATGATCACTATGGGTCAGACTCAATAGAATTGGATCCATTCCAAATAGCGAGAATTAGGATTCTTGATCCCTCTCAATCTCTCTTTCAATTCGAGGATCCAGAGAGGTGTTTTCATAGTCATCTCCGAATATTTGCCATCTCCGAATATTTTCGATTTCATTTTTCTATGATATGTCTTTCTATATGAAAATTGGTTATTTACGATGTACGATGATCCCTGTTAAGCATCCATGGCTGAATGGTTAAAGCTAGGTCGAGGGAGGCATTGGTATACCAATGATGCGCGTGCACGTACAGTACCAATTAGCAACACGCACATAAGTTTGGCTTATTTTTCTGGCGCTGATGCGTGCACGAAGCGGGTGCTTCATCACGACGGTGAAGTCCAGCGCCTCCGCCATGTCCACCGCCGGCCGCCACTCCCGGTCCCGCACCATCCTCGCCACCAAGTACTCGGCGTGGTGCATGCCCACCGCGTATCCGGGGCACATCCTCCGCCCGGCGCCGAAGGGCATCATCTTGATCTCCCTGCTCCCCGTCATGTCCACGCCGTAGCCCTCGCCGCCGTCCAGGAACCGCTCCGGCCGGAACTCCCGCGCCGCCGTCCACACGGCCTTCAGGTACGGCATCGCCTGCATGTCGCCGCCGTCGTTGGATTTCACCTCGTCGTGCACCTTGGCCTGGACGTCGGGGTGGTTCACCAGCTCGGCCATGATCCACTCCACCAGGGTGACCGTCGTGTCCGTGCCGCCGTTGAGGATCTCGGAGCAGAGGCTGACCATCTCGGTGTCCGTCAGCGGCCGGTCACCCTCGTCGGGGTCGGGAACTCGCAGTGCGCCGAAGCACATGTACACGAGCAGCTCGAACATGGCGCGTCGCAGGAACGGCCTCAGCGTGACCACGGCGGCCTTGCCGTCGTCGCCGCCGCCGGCGCGCGCGCGGAGGCTGGCGACGAGGCCGTCGCACGCCCACCGCCTGGCGGGCGCGAAGAGGGCGAGGCGGGCCGGCTGCAGCGCCTCGCCGGTGAGGTTGCGGCGCACGAGGCACCAGTAGGCCCCGTAGGGCGAGGAACTGACGTCGCGGCCGCCGGCGCTGAAGAGGCTGGCTGGGTCGACGGGCGGTGGGCGGTCGGCGAAGGTGGCGACGCCCTGGACAAGGGCGCGGTGCGTGAGGCGGCGGTCGGCGACGAAGACGAGCGTGCGGGCGAGGCGGAAGGAGATGACGGGGCCGTAGCGCGCGTGCATGTCTTGGAGGAGCGGGGCGAGGTCGAAGATGGCCGCCGGAAGAGCAGCACCGGCGGGCGCGAAGAGGGAGCTTGTTCTTGCTAGCATGGCCGCCGTGAAGCGAGAGGAGGCTCCATTGCTGCGTGTCCAGGAGCTTGTGCGTACGTGCGCGTGGGTGATCGCAGGAGTTAGTTGCCTGGGGCTGCGGCTATAAAATCACCGTGTATCCAGTTCGTTCTGTTCGAGCCGAGCGAAGTCCAGTGCCAAGATACAGGAGCGATAGGCTCCACGGCGTTCGTCGCCGGAAAATCTACTGTTCATCTTCTTCCTTGCGTTGCTGTCGTGATTGAGAGAGAGAGCAAGCGTTCCTAGTGTTCCTGGGTGAAGCCAACACAGAGGAGGAGGCGAATGGCGATGCCTGCGCTTATGATCAATTGATTTCTGCGATAACGTCGATATTCTTTTAGTTCAGTTATGTACTCATATTTATGGTTAATTATTCTTGTAGTTCAGTTGATAGTTGATGTTCCCGTGGATAGCGAGGCGGCCATGCTCATTTTATGAATCTCAAGATCACCCAAGTGTATATGCGTGTATGTAAGCATTTGCTTTGTTGCGCCGTGTTGCACTTGTTGTCACTTGGATCAATTGCCATGGATCAAAGCTCATGTTCTTATTCTCATGGTCACTTTGTCGATTAGGCTAACTGATTTTTATCTCCGTTGCATACTTCATGTATATTTGCAATTGTTCATTGTGATTCATGTTCCATTTGTCACTTGAATGATGCCATGCGTTGTTCATATATAGTCAGTGGTTACAGTAGTTTGGTTCGAATCATCTTTAATTGGAAGCCTAGATCTTCAAATAAATGTCGTCTTTCTCCACCAATCGAGCCTCAGTTCCCTATCAATAGATTTGGGCGCTCCAGGTAGTGGAAGCCTTATCGTTCACAAAAATGTATAAACCACATACATTTCCATCCCTTTCTAGAACAAATTGACAGCTTCGCATGCAGTTTCAGGAGTACCTTTTTATTCGGAGAAACTTCTTCAGGGATAGCCTTGTATAGGTTATACTCCACCTTGCTGCTGCTTGATTGAGGAAATTTGAATTTTGTAGGTATTTCAACAAAAGCTGCTGGTTGGTGCAACCAGAGTCCTTTGGTTGGGATTAGCCAAGCACATGAATGCATTAGTACATTGCCGTGCAATGCAAGGGTGCACCTAATGATGATCGGAGCTAATGAGTGCTGCATCTGAGTTGTGCTTAGCGTTGGAATTATACTAACCGAAGCACTATTAATGGTCAACTTGTTAATATATGACAGCATGGAACATGTGATGAAAAGATGAGTGACAATAGAGCTTTCCTGCTTTGCTGTTGGGACTTGAAGTAAAGTAGCTATACATCATGCTCTTAACCATGCTGGTAGGGTTTTAGGAAAACTTGCATCTGCATACTATGCAAGGAACAAGTGAGAGCACACTTTGGTGCGTCTCTTTGACAGTTGAACTAAACTTTTTTTTGATCCTGTATAGAGCCCTAAAGCAGCTAGCACGGCATCATCCAGTCTATCCTTGCTTTACAAAAAGGAACAAGAAGAACAAGAAGAAGAATCTTTGCTAGTAGTGGCATTCAGCTAGCAGTACAGCTTCAGGAACGCTGGAAGATTGATTAGTCATAGAATATTATTATTTATCTGTATTTGTGATTGTTTATACAGTTATACTATGAGTAGTTGAACTAGTCTCCAGGATGGAGGAGGTGGTGACAATTGGCAAAAGTGCCAAGGTCTCACAGCTACGCCCAGCTCAGGCTGTGCTGCCCCCTTGGTGGCCTGCACATCCCTGGCCATGGAAATCTTGGTCAGTCAACCGCTTGTTTGATTCAACAGCATGCACCAACGAATTATCAGCAATATACACTTACAAAGTTTTATCCAGACTGATCTTCCCCAACCCCAACGGCTGCCATGCGTCCACCAACTAGGGTCCTTTGCAAGCAAAAGCAACAGGAGAAAGCTGCAATGTCAATCCCAAGTTGCCACCCCACTGACCTGAATGAATTGAATTGTATGGAAGAAAAGATTCAGTCAGCAAAGCACACGGCCTGTCAGGTCAACTGCAACCTGCAATTGGCCCAATTGCTTTGTTGATTCATACATACAGTTTAGTTGTTGTTGTGGAGATCAGAGATTGCCAATCCAGGGCACAGGCAGCAGAGTACATGATCAGAGTTGAGAGAAACCAGTCAAGAATTCAACACCACTGATGGTACTAGTTCATACAACAAGAATCTCTTCTACCAATACACACTAATCCAAACAAAAGAGATGTTAGTTTTTACAGGCAGGCTCATAATCTACAGGTAGGACAGGAATTACAGATCAAAGAATGGTACAGTTCATGGCAATGGGGAAAGAAATAATTTTTTTGCGACCCCAAAGCAAGCAATTCATCGGCAAACAACACCCCTAATTTGGTGGCTCAGAAGGAGTGCTGGTGCTGCGGCGGCACGCCGGCGGACGCGGACGCGGCGGCGGTGGCGGTGCGCGAGCTGTGGTCGATGCAGCGGACGACCTCGGCGCGGCAGGCCACGACGCGGTGGAACACCGCGCGCACCTGCCGCTCCAGGGGCGCCAGTCCGTCCTCCAGCGCCCGGCACGCCGCCGCCAGCTCCTCGGCGCGCTCCGTCACCTCCCGCGCGCGCTCCTCGCCGACGATCCCGTGTCCCTCCTCCTCTTCCTCCTCCTCCTCGGCGATCTCCTCGAGCAGGCAGTTGAGGTCGCGCGCGGCGCTTTCCACGGCCTGCATCTCCGCGAGGAGCCCCGCCGTGGGCGCCGGGCCGGAGGAAGACCCCTTCTTTTCCCTCCGCCTCCACTCCTCGGCGATCCGCTCCTGGAGCGCCGACATGGGCGCCGCCCACTGCGCCTGCTTGGGCGGCGCGACGGGGGGGCTGACGGCCGCGGACGCCCGGTCCTGGCACGGCACCGCGGCGACCAGCGCCCACATGGCGAAGACGAGGACCGAGCTCATGGTGTAGAGTGCGAGCACGAGCCCGCATCCCGCGCCGGCCGCGGCCGCGGGCGCCTGCGGCGGCGGCGCGAGGTGCGCCGCCATGGCGTTCATGTGGCGGCCCGCGGACCAGTTCTTGGAGACGCTGAAGGAGAGCGCCCGCATGGTGCGGGAGCACGGCGAGGACGCGGAGCCGGCGCCGACGCCGGCCCTGGCGTCGTCCGGGAAGAGCCTGGCGATGGCCCTGCGCGCGCGCGCGAGGTGCGCGCGGTGGAGCGCCGGGGCGAGGAGGCAGGTGGCGGCGGTGAGCGCGGCGCGGTGCGCGGCCCGGAGCGAGGTGAGTGTGAGGGAGGCGGCGTTGAGGACGTCGAGCGTCTTGACGGCGCGGTCGAGGAGGTCGGCTGCGAGGCGGTCGGCGGGGGGCCTGGCTAGCGCGGCGGCGACGGGGCCGACGGCGAGGACGGCGCGGAAGGCGGCGTCGGAGGAGAGGACGGCGTCGAGGAGCTTGGAGAGGAAGGGGAGGGAGAGGGCCGGGGAGGCGGGGGAGGAGGAAGCGGAGAGGGCCTGGAGGCGGTCGGCGACGTGGGCCTGGAGCGCGTCGAGCGCGAGGAGCTCGTCGTCCTGCGCGGGGTCGAAGGAGGCGACGGCGGTGGCGCTGCGGCGGAAGCTGAGCATGCCGAAGAAGCCCATCCCGGAGGGCGGCGGCGGCTCGGGGGCGGCCATGGCCTGGTCTCCCCGGCGGCGGGCTCGGGCTGGTGGGCCTGGGCTTCTTCTGGGCTTTGGGTTTTCCTTCTGGGGAGGAGCAGGAGTGGTGGTCGTCGGAGAAAGAGTGGAGGGGAGGGAATGGTGGGGAACCGCTGCTCCTGCGTGTCCGCCATTTATACGGACACGCCGCAGGCGGCCGGCAGGGTGAGCTCGGCACGCGCCATGCCTGGTGAGGTGTGACTGACGCGTGGGGTCACGATTGTGTGGTCCCACGCGTCGGTGAGGTGAACAGGGGAGGCGCTGGTGAGAAAGAGAGGAGCGAGGGGCGGTGGTGGACTGGTTCGTTGCTGACTTGGTTGGGTAGCACTACGAGTGTGCGTGTATGGGCTGCTGACTCGGCTCGCCTCGCCTCTCCTCTGCCGGGGGGGCATTGCTGACCATTTCCTCTCTCTCTCTCTCTTCCCTTTAATTTTATTTTACTCTGCCAGATTTTTATCGGATGATGGACACCTATATTTTTGTCTTTTCTTTGCTCCTGCTACTAATGTAGCTGGTTTCTCCTCTCTTTTTTTTTTAAAAAAACATTTTGCACTCTTTTCTCATGTTTTGCATTGGTCTTTGATGTCCGTTTCACTTATTAAAGAAAGAAAAAGACTCTGCGCAAATATCCGCTCAGCTCAGATGGTTGATACTATGAAGCTCTGCCAGCTTTTGAGTATAATGTACAAAGTTTGATACTGAATGTAAGTGATAAGAAAAAAAAGAGAGACATATGTTTATGTCCCTATCCTAAGTTTTTTTTTATAAAAACAAAGGTGTGTCTCTACAGCTAATAGATGGAGTTGTATACGATGCCAGCTGACTTAATAAGAACTCGGAAAACTAAAAAATGTACGCTGGAGTTGTATACGGTTGGGAGCGATTTTGTTTTGATCTTGGCAAGACGGCAATGCGTGTATGGATGCCATCTGATGTGATAGAGCAGCAGACAAATGCCAAAGCCAAAATTTGGTAGGTATATTCCGTTTTGTCACTTGGGAACCTCAGCTATCCTCTTTTGTCTAGTGAAGAACATGTGGCAACCGTTATCAAGAACAGCACTTTGGTTATCATCGCACTGGAGCAATGGGAAGTAGCTAGCATACTCCTGAGAGAATTCAAAAGCGTCCAATCCGGAACAATAACGATGCAAGCGACCATGAAACTGAGTGACATTCTCAGAAGAAGAAGAAGGAAAGAGTCGTCACTTACCATCACAAAAATGTATAACCGAAAAAGTTCACCAGCTGAGTGGCATACTGTTTAGTTGTAAAATTGTGTCTGTCAACGATGAACTGCTCTAGTCAGTCTCTCGAATACCATTTTGTCGTCAGTGCTGCTATCATGCTTCGCATGCATACTCAACCAAAGGGGCATGGACCAATGTATGGTAAAAACGTACTAGGCGCTGCTGAACCGGGCGTTGGAGTATGTCCAATGTCCGGGGCATGGACCCGGTCCTGTGGTGTGCACAGCGAATCCGCATGGACCCACCCACCCGGATATACAGGGGGGCCATCCGTCCGTCCGTCGTACTGCGCGGACAGATCGACACCGCCGACTACGGCGCCCCCACGGATCATCTACGGCTTGCGTTCTTCTGGCGCCACGTGTGTGTGTCGTCTATGAGGAAAGGTATTGGACTGGACTAGTTTATTTGTCAACGTGATAATTTCCTTTACTGCCCGGTTGCGTCGATCGTCTTCTTCATGTGTGCGCCTGCACAACCAAACATGATCGACGACGCATCACTTGCGCTAGGGGATTGTTATACCCTCCTCCATACACTCGAATTTTTCCCCTTCCACATCTTCCTCTCTTCTCCACCTCCGGCGATCGGTCCCGGCGCCGGCGTGGCGGATCGACGGTGGCCAATCGGTATCGGCTGCTGATTGACTAGACTGTACACGTCTTTTACCAGGACCGATTATAACGGATACCCGACCCGACTTAACCTGCGAAAATGACGAGCCATCCTCTGCTGCCCGCCCATGCTGTGCACGATACTTCTATCGTCTCGTCTGGGGCCGGTCAAGGTGAGCCACAAGCAGTATAGTCTTTGGCGAGAAGGGCCAACTGACCCGGCCGCGTAATACGACACCTGCCAACACTCACCAGCACAGAACGACGACAAACAGCAGTGTACCTAGATCAGTACATCAGCTGAGATCAACAGTTGTGTCACAAGATCAGCAGTGCAGTGTCATACTGTCATCCCCCAAAATCGATACTACAAAGGTACAACAGACTGCCCTAGCCCTAATGGCTACCTCGCAGGTCCCAGCAACATGCTGGCGGGGCCTACCGACCTAAACCAAAACACACGAGGGGAGGCCACACACATATCCACCAGATGCTCATTCACTTGGCAATTGTCATGGCTCATTCCTCAAGCTCCTCCTCCAGCTCTTGTTTAGGCTCCTCCATCTCTTGTTTGGGCTCCTCCTCATCCTCCTCCATCTCTTGTTTAGGAGGCTCCTCATCCTCCTCCATCTTTTTGTTTACGCTGCTCCTCCTCCCTCTCCCTCTCCCTCTCCTCCCTCTGCCTCTCCCTCTCCCTCTGCCTCTCCTGTTTACGCTGCTGCTGCTCTTTTGTTCACCCTGCTCCTCACCTTCAGCTTTGTTCTTTTCGCTGCAGCCACATATAATGATTAGGAACATCTTTTCTTTCTGCAGAGCAAACTGAGAAAACATTACAAACGAGCCGGTGCCACCAACCTTTCCTCGCAATCCTTTTCAGTGATGTCCTTAATGGATTGGTTCAGCGCATAAAGAGCTATCTTCTTAACCTGGGGATTCAATTTCACAGGACAAGCACACAATGTTAAAAATGCGACCTCGCAATAATATTAGATTAGCTAAGAATATCGCAATAATCTCTGTTGCTGTCAAATTGGCATGTACTAGGCACAAGAGCTGTTCATATCCAACCAGAGCAAAGCGCGTGTGCTTATGTAAACAAAAACATGCACAACACAAGGGACAAATTTATTGGCAGACCTCTAGTTTGTCTTCGTTCACCCTATGCCCCTTTGGAAGCAGACGGAATTCTTCTGTCAACCTGATGCACTCTCGCACATTTTCCGGAGAAACAAAGTCAAGTGCGACCTTTATACATGACTGCAGAGACAAAAAGAGTAGCACAAGAGATATATAAGTTCATCTGACTCAGAAGCATGTCTCAAGAAGCAATGGAACTGGGTACTTGTTTCTGTGTCTGTCCTACCATACCTTCAAATTTCTGACTTGGTGAGGACATCCAGCTGGGATAAATACTGCCTCACCAAGTTTCTGTTCAAATGTCCAGGGTTCAATTCCTGCATACGTAATTAGTGAAAAACAAGTAATCACTAAGGGGGGAAAATACAAAGATCCAAAACACACGAGCATTCTTTACTGACCATATTCTTCCTTAAGCTTTCTCTTGTGCTCATTTGTAAGATAAAAGCATTGATCATGTATAGGATGAGCAACCTGCCAACATAGTGCAGTTATGCAACTGACAAAAGAAACATAAGTCAAAGAGCACTCGATGGTCAAATAGTAAGCGGAAACAATCACCTGCACCACCGGTTCATAATTACAATGCCTGAACTCCTTTGCATGCTTCATCAGATAATCATGTAGTTTACTGACATCTTCCCGTCTGAAGATATCCCACAATGCACCACCCTCTGACTGGTTCCCCTCAGCAAACGGGGCTGCATCATCTTTTGGCTCAAGAGATATGGCAATTTTACCCACCTTTGGTTCAAAATTTTCCTCTGCGTCACTTGGAGACTCAATTTTATCTTCACGGCTGAAACCATTTCCCAACTTCTCTCCCCCATTAGTTGCGCTGAGAGCAACTTCTGATTTCCCTTTAGAAAAAGGGACATTCATATGATCTTCATAACTTTGATCAGTCTGTTGTCCATTTGCATTCTTCAAGTTTCCCTCAGCTTCAACAGCAACTGCAGATTTTTGAACAATTTCCTCCTGCTCTGAAGCAACATCTAGTGCTGGCTGCTGAATGTTTGAGCCACTTCTCAAACCTTTACGTCTTGGCTCAATGGTCGATTCAAGATCTGTTTGTGAGCCTTGACTACCACCCTCTTCCTTTTTCTTTAAACTCTCCTTCTTTTTCTCAATTGCTTTAATCCTTTTGACTTTGAGCTTTATTTCATCAGTATGCGTGAGGATATTGACCTGTATAAACAATAGGAACAAGATACCAGTCGTAAAACTGTACAAAATTGCGCAACCAAAGAAAGGAAACCAAACTGAGGAAATAAAGCAGTGATATAGCTGTGAACAGAGTGCAGCAATTATCACTGAAACTTTCATGGATGAGCTATATTTAAATATCTCATGAAGTGTTCAAATCCATATTAAGAAGTTTGCATTTCTAATCAATGCTAGAGAGGATTTAAATATCGATAAAAGTAGATACTGGCAAGTTCCATAATTAGTGTTAAGAAAAAGTTCCATAAGTAGAATGTTGGGATGAATAGCACCATTAGTTGGATAAACACTCCAAAAAGGGATATGATACTTTTAAACAAAATTTTATATACAAATGCTACGAAGCACAAGCAGTATAAGCATATTTACCGCATCAGACATGTCACAATGAAGCTTGGTAACAGAGTCACCAATTCCCAACTCTTGGGCAACACCATAAGCAATATAAGTCTTTGGACCAAGGTCTGGCTTTATAACACTTTCTGGCAACTTCACTGCCAGATTGAGAGGACCATATTTAGGGTCTGTGTATGCACGAAATGGCAAAGCAGACATGAACTCAGAATTATGTCGTGGCAGTCGCTCCTCAAAGGAACTATGCTGTGGCCAGTCTTTCAGCTTAAGTAACACGGGCAAATCCTCTGCACCAACAGCTCCGCGAGAATACCCATCAAAAAACATACGAATATTAAAATCAACCTGCATTTGGGGTGATGGAAGAAACGTTATTTTGAAATATAGATGATTTAAATGGAAGGGGGCCAAATATCTGTCCAAAAGAGGTAGCCACACACCCTACAGTTCTAAAAGGTCGCGTAAAGTTAATCGAGGTGCAAGCCATGAAAATATTAAATATGTGCAGATTTTGATTCCAGAAGAAGGTTATCACACTTAGCAGAACCAGGATTTGAAATTTGGCCAAGTACTTGTTACTTGAGATTTTCGTTCTCCCACAATCATGGGAAAACATCATGGTGGTACATCAACTTAATAAATCGATCACCTTTTTAGATTATAACATATGGATCTCAACAAAAGCACAAAGTTCATAGCATGGACAGAAACAGACTCAACAGCATTTATTAACTGATAAAGATAATATATGCATCAAAGCATCTAGCAATCATTAACACTGGTTAAATACATAACACCAAAGATAACATCAGATACCTCACACCACGTCAGACATTCAAGAGCAATAACTGAGAGACGCTCATCTGTCTTCTTATCTCTCTTTTCCCTTAAGGCCCGCCACATAACCATTGGTTCCCAGCTCAAACCAGAAGTCAATGCAAGTGTATCACGGACAATAACAGGCTGACCCTTCAACCAGTGCTCCTGGAAATGTTCCAAACTTTCATTTTGAACATCTCTAGCAGTTGGACAATATATGTGGTTATCATGGGAATTCTCTCTACAAGCTGATTTACGTGATGTTCCATTGTTTATTCCACTGGATTCAGTGAAGCAGGAACAGTTTGAACCGCCCAACTCCAGCACTGTTACATCATTGACCAGTGATTTAGCTTTCTCCAGTAAGTCAGCAATAAACTTTTCCCCAAACAAGCACTTGAGTTCAAGAAGGGAACTTCCACAACCGCCAAATTCATTCGGCGGGCAAGGTATGGTCCCATTGCTATTTACCCTCCACCGTCTCAAACTAGGATTGCAGTCTTCAGACGGAACTGCATTATTTATTAAAATATCATTCTGTCCATCAGAAGGCTCTTGGCTTGTAACTTTGCAATGACTACCTCCCTGTTGCGAATCTTCCTTGCCTCCAGCATCAGGTAGACTAGTAACCTTGTCACTGCTGACATCACCAACTGGATTAAGGCCTTGACGAAGCTCACGGCAGCAGCTGAGGCAGATATCATAGGAACATTTGTTGCAGCTTCGGTGGAAGTCAACAATAGATGTCCTGCAGTTGTTGCTATTACAAGGAAAAACAATAATTAGAGAAACAAATAGTTTACATATGCTTGGTAACTGGTAAGTAAATCAAGACCAACCAGTATATCCGTTCATCACTTCCACAGTTCGCCAGAGGAACCTCCATTTTGCACGAATCAATCCCTGCAATAAACACTCATTAGGAGTAGCAGGACCAAATAGAGAAATGAGTAGCATCAATGCTCTTATGCTAGAAATCCCAGAAGTGATGATACAATCATATTACCTCTGATTGAGGCCTCAACACTTTTCTCTAGCATCTGCTCTTGATGAAATTCTTTGAGCCAAGGGAGCAAAAAGCGCACAATACGCATAGAGAATTTAATTTTATCTTCTTCAGATACACTACATTTGTCAGCCTGTGGGAAAAAAAATATATGAGCAAATAGGTAAATAATACAACACATTGGGCCAGGAGACAATGGAAATGTAGCAAGAAAAGGGCATACCTTTTTCTGAGACTTGTTAGCATTCCTGGAGCCGACAGTGGATATGTCTCCTCGCAGACAAGCCTTACAATTGCAATTTTTGCGACAAACTGGGCAATTTGTCGCAAAATCGTCCTCTGATAAATGTGGATACCTGATTTATTCATGCCAAAACACAAATAGTGAAAATCGTAATAGCAAACTCTAAACATAATAAGTTTACATAGGCTCCAATATGGTGGCTCAAAGTAACAAACTACAAAACTAGGGATCAGATAATCCAAAATAATAACTGCTCAAAAGCAGACTATCAAAACATATGCAATCTCAGGTGATCAACACAGATGCTTTTAGAAGGGCACAAACCAGCGCTTAATACACTTCACACAGTATCTGAATTTCTTTTCTCGTTTGATACAGCCCTGGCACCGTACAACTCTTCCACTATCGTTCCTCTGGCACTGATGGCACATAGTTGAATCCTTATCAATCTTTCGTTTCTTCTGCAAAACTCAGCAACCAAAGCATATTAGGCATGCACATATGGGGAAAAGTAAAGAGTACAACTGGAGCAGGCAAGCAGCTACCCTAATATGTAAGCCCTTCTGATATATTGCACATATATTTAATTTCTGTAGCTTAAGACATGGCATACATGGTGTATAACTTCTCACTCCACATCATACTCTGAGTGCATATTGCTATAAGATGTGGAGCAAGTGTGTGTGCTAAATGCTAGGATGGACAATGAATGAACCGTTTTAAAGAGCAAAGCAAAAGACACATTAGTAAAATCCTCCGCAAGCACCCCTTAGCTTAATTACATTGCCAAACATTCCGGTATTGCTCATAACTCAAAGGCAGAAGGTCAATAAGAAAGATGGAAATATCCACCTCAGGTTCCTGCTCCTGGACTGCTGCAACATTCCGCCTCTGTCGAAGTCGCCCGGAACCACTAAACTCAGGAGAAGATGGATCCGCAACAGGATCCTTCCTGCGCCTTTTGGAGGGTTTTGAGACCTCAGCTACCCCTTCCGCGCCATTCTCCTAAAACAGAAAAGGAAAAGAATCAATATAAGAGCCAGAAATGTCAAAGGTGACATCTTTCAAGATAAAATAAGGCAAGAAAATAGTAACCTCAGCACAAGACTGCAACATATCCCCATTGGGATTTCCCTCGCCATTTTCCTGCAGCCGATGACAACAAAAATAAGCACATCACCTCAGAAATATATATTTTTAAGAAAAAACAAAAATCAGAGCAAGCAAAACAGGGAACTAACGTCCTAGTTAACAACGTCACTCGACCACCTAACTCAGAAGGGCATACTATAGATTTCAAAGCCATATAAACTTGTATGAGGACAACCAAAGGGATTGCTCAAATCGCAATGTTTACATACTCAATTTTGTTCCCCTTCTCTTTTATGCAAACTACATCCAACAAACTACTGACCTTTGCAGAATCATGTGGCTCAGGCATCTCTTCGTCGCCCCTGTTTTCACCGTTTTCCTGAAACATATGAGCATGACGAATATAAGCATACCCGACATTTCATAAAATAATTAACATAATCAGTGTTGGGAGAGAGAAAATACAAAAGGAATTAGAGGCAAGCTCAGGGAAGCAGGAATGTGCAGAGTACAGGAGCACGTTAAGGAAAACAAATGAAGCGGCTGGAGCCATGGAACCCTAGGGGAGCGGAGACCCTGATAGCATATTCCTAACCCCTAGAAGCTTGCGCGAGCAAAATCAGAGGGTTTGCTGAAATCCCAGTTAAAGAGGCTGAATGGCTCCCAATGCGAGCGCTGAAGTGCGCCCGCTGGAAAGAGACAAGTCGCAGGGGACAAGTACAGCGACGCTGCGCAGGAAGCGAGGTGGAGCAGCATAGCTTGCTCGGCCAGAAGCGGGGATTGGGATGAGCGAATCCGGATGAATACATGGTCCTAATCCGAGTAAAAAGTAGTACGGAACAGCGATTGAAGCTTGGCGCGGGGTCGGGGCCTGATGATGGCTCCGGTGGCCGGAGACGGGGAAGGTAGGGGAGGAAGCGAGACCTAGCAACTGCTGCGGGTGATTACCTCGGCGGCGGTGGGGTCGGAGTCGGCGGCCGGTGCGGCGTCCTTGTCCTCCTTCCTGGGCCTCCCGCGGCCGCCGCCGCGCTTGCGCTTGGGCGGCATCAGACGAATCGACGGCGGCGGAGAGGGAATCAGGGGGTGGAGGGCGTGCGACGGTGGAGGTGGTGGCTTTACCTCGAATCGAATCGAATCGAACAGGCTCGAAAAGGGCCGGGACGGGGTGGTGGGGCGGTTGGGTGGCCCACGCGTCATTGAGAGGCACAGGTGGCTGCTGGTATTCGGGGGGGGGGGGGGGGGGGGGCGGCGCTCGGGGAGGGAGGCGGGGCCCACACGTCGGCGTCCCGCGCACGTGTGCCGAGGAGGCCGTACGTTGCCCGACGAGTTGGGGTTGGTTGCTTGGTTTTGGGTTTCGCGGGTGTGCGGCGCATCCATTGGCCCAGATTCGCATCACGCGCATCCATTGGCCCATGGCCCATGGACTGGTTGTAGGCCCGCTTGGACCTCCGTCGCCGCCCTGGCTTCCCGTCTTCTCCATCCCCAATTCGCCTGGCATCATGGTGACTGCAAACTGCCCGGGCGGAAGAAGCTGCATGATCCAGCTTGTTGGCAAAGCCGTTGCGCTGCGCGGGGATCCGGACGAGTTGGCCGACCAAACTGATGCCGATGCGGCTCCAAACACATTTCCATTACGCACCACCTGCTTGCCGGCCGGGACATCATCTGCTCCCAGCACAAACCATCACCACAACATGCCATGCCTGATGCCTCGCAAAAGTCACAAATACAACAAGGGCAACACAGGCGATGCAATGTAGCAGTAACGAAAACAAATCACAGGTATTCATCACCCCACCACCAGAAACAGTATTCTCTTCTCCAGGTACAGCAGCACCCAGTTAAAAATACTCGTGAAAAAAAATAACAAAGAAGATAGTTTTTTTCCCGTAATGCAAGGAACACACACACACACAACAGCAGCAGCAGCAGCAGCACATGCGGCAAACAGCACAATCACCATCTTCCTAATAATGAACCTACACCAACATCTTTACACATGCCTTTCTTTCTTTCTTCTCCTCCCGCCCCCTTTTTATGTTACAAAGGCCACCGCGCCAGGCGATGCTGATGGAGCTCCTCACACTCAGCTCCTGAACCCGAAGTTGGACCACCTCCTCCCGGCCTCCTTCTTCGCCCGCGCCGCGTTGGACCCGAACAGGTTCTCCAGCGACTTCTGCTTCCGGTTCCGGGACCGCCCCGCCTCCTTCAGGAGCTCCGCCAGCCGCTTCTTCTCGTCCTCCACGTCAGGGTTCGCTGTGCCAAGCTTCTCTTCCCTCACCTTCAGGACGTGCTCCAGGATCTCGATCGCATCCTCCACTCTGGAAATGACAAATCAGAGAAATATGCACACGCATATTAGTAGCTGGTATTATTAAGCAACATAAATACGGATCATCTAATACGCACTACGAACTTGTAATTCATATATGCTATTTTCAGATGTACTATAAAATCTACCACTACACCCCAAAAAAGTGTAGCAATGCCTGACATATTGTGACCATCTGCAAATGTCTAGGTCGGTTTGGAAAAGGATGCATAAATGGGCACAGGTCTATCCTGAATATAGATCGGAATTTGCTACTTGTGTAACCAAACAAAAGTTGGGTAAAGAACATGTGGGGCATCTTGATGATGGACCACTAAAAATATATTATGACATCACATGTCCAGAATGATCAGCTGGTAAGCAACTCATTATGCCATCTACACTACATACTAGTTGTTACCGATTCAGATCAAGCAATCTTACACAAGATAACCTAAAGAACAAGACCACTCAACCCACCACCCACAAACACACGCAAGCTCACAATGTTCAGCAAGCATTCCCTTAGATTTACGAGGGGACCCAACAAGCTCACCCCCTTCAGATAGCATAAAATAAAATTCATGGGCACAACTTCTTACAGTTACAGTTGTAAATGATGAGGCACAGATACCATTATGAGCATATCAAAAACACCTAGAGGTCCTAAATGTGTAGATGTTTATTAAATATGTAATTTCGACATCAAGAGATGGGTATGATTGAACTCTGAATAAGATACAGTAGGTTGCAAACGAACCCAAGGTTGTGTTATGAACGCATACCTTCCCATGGCGTCATAGATTGCAGCAAGGTTGCTGTATACACCAAGAGTATCTGGATGCGATGCACCACACTCCTGCTCCAGAACTGCCCTTGCCTCTTCGAACAGCTGTGCAGCCTCATCTATCTTGAACAGTTGCACGCAAGCTAGCCCCATCTGGTTCAACAGAACACCGAAAAATGCCGACTTCCTTTCACCGCTAGCCCTCAACTTGGCAACCGCGCTCTCAAACGAGTTCCTTGAATCTGCATACCTCCCTATCATGTAGTACAGAACACCCATCTGTGCCTCAATGCCTGCAACAGTGCTCCACTGCCCTGGTGAGTCCTCCAGCAACTTGAGTGCTCTTTGAAGAAGCTTTAGGGCCTCATCGAGATCGCCAAGTGCCTCATAGATGGCAGCAATCTCCATTAGGCCTCCAGCAATCTCATCAGGGGCAGCACCAGGCGCGGGCTTGGCATAGACACGCAGGGCGTTCTCGCAGTAGGATTTGGACTCCCGGAGCCTGCCTGTTCGGTGGTAGAGGTCAGCGAGGCGGACATAGACCGATGCAACCGTAGGATGGTCGTCGCCACGGGCCGATTTGAGAACAGTCAGCGCCTTCTGGTAGGAGAAGACAGCCTCATCGAAGCGAGCGAGGGCGAGATAGGTGTTGCCTATGGCGACATCAATGGTGGCCACCTCGATGTCACGGCCGTTGGCAACCATGGTCATTGAGGCGAGCACGAGGTGCTCGAGGGCGCCGTCGTAGTCACCCTTGGCATCAAGGATGAGGGCCATCAGGCGGCGGTCCGAGGCCTCCTCGAGCGATGCCGGAGCGCTGTGCTCCCGGTGGATCTCGAGGGCTTTGCGGCACAGCTTCTCTGCTTCGTCGAATTGCAGAGCTTGGACGTGTGCTTCCGCCAAGTACCTGCTCATTGAGGAAAAGAATCACATCAGTGGTCATGCATGTCTCCCCTCTATGCATGCAAGTAATCAGTTTTAGCGGTCGAGATCCGCAGTTTTCTGTAACGACTAACGACCGGTGAGTTTGGCTTTGGCGATTTTGGAGGTGGTAAAAAATGTCGCCTTTTTGAGAGAGAGAGAGAGATGAGATCTAGATCGAGAAACAGGGGAGGCTTGATGATCACCTGCAGGTCTCGGCGACGCGGGGATCGCGCTCGCCTAGCGCGGCCATCTGGATCTCAAGCCCCTTGCCGTAGCATGCAATGGACTCGTCCATGCGGCCGAGCATGGCGTGCGTGTCGCCGAGCTGCATCCAGCCGGAGAAGGCGGCGAGGGACCAGTCCTCGCCCCTCTGGTCGGCCTCGGGCTCCTGCTGCTGCTGCTGGTCGTCGGCCTCGCCCTCTGCTGGCGGGGGCGGCGTGACGACCGCAACGGCGCGCTCGAGGACTGGTATGGCGTCGGCGTGCCGCCCCAGGCCGCAGTGGATGGCGGCCGCGACGTGGAGGCTCATGGCGAGCTCGAGCTCGGCGCCCTCCCCGCGTCGCTCGAGCGCCCGCGCGGCGCGCTCGGCGAACTCGAGCGCGCGCGCGGCGCCGCCGCCCTCCCCGGAGACCATGGCGTCGCGCGCCTGCTTGAGGAGGAAGGGCCCCAGATCCGGGTTGTCGAGCGACTCGTCGGCCTCGGGGCCCGGCGCGGCGGGCGCGGGCTTCCTGGGCTTGGCGCGCGAGGAGGTGGACGGGGACGGGGACGGCGGCGCCCGGCGGGGAAGCGGCGACGAGAGGCGGCGCGGCGGCGGGGCCGCCGCCGGGGGCGAGTTGTCGTTCGCGGCGAGGCCCGGCATGGCGGCCGGCGCGGAGTTAGGTGGCTAGGTGGAGGGAGGAGAGCTGGAGAGGAGGTGGCGACGACTGGATCGAGCTTCGGTAGCAGCAGTCGGGGAAGGGGAGGGAGGGGGGTTGGGCTGCCGTTGCTTGCTTGCTTGCTTGCAAGGGAAGACTTGCAGGCTGCAGCAGCTACAGCTACTACAGCTACAGCTGCCGATCGAATCGATGAGAGCAAGCGGTGGATGTGCCCGCGCGTCTCGTCTCGTGTCTGTCGTGATGGCAACGGCCGGATTGCCTGGCGTCATAATGACTCTGCCCTGCCATTACCGAGTACGAGAGTATACTATAATAACTCAAATCAAATCAATGGAGTCGTTAGCGTGCTTTACTTAATTATTAGTGTGATCAACAGCAACGTAAGGTGCGGTTCTCTACGTACTGGCGCCAGCTATTTATTTGTGTGACATGAATCCTAATAATTAGAGATACTAATATTAATAATTAGAGATGCTAATATTTATTCAAAGAAAATCCCCAATTCATTCTTATATGCATTTTTATTTTAGGGTAGTTCTGGATCATATTTGCCAGTTGGAAATGCTATCTGTTTTGCCGTTTCTGCTATCCATGGACACTCAAGTCTGAAGGCGGTTAGAAATAGCATGCAGCTTTGTCAATCCAAGTAACATGGTCAGTAACTCGTGTGACATCGGTCGCACTGCCGTCTCAAGAATGCACGCTTTTTAATTTATTTGAAAGTTCAGAAATTGAACCTGAAAAAAAATGTACACAACAACCAAATTAAATATATATTTGATGGAGTATGAACAGGAGAATTTAGGGAAATGATACAGTTTAGAGGGAATAATGGAATTGAAGCATCGTCCCCAGTAGGAAACAAGAGCTAGTGTCTCCAGTATCCCGCTACAACTTTGATCTGGTTGGACTTGTGGCGATTCTTGTTCATTCGATGGACCTGCTGCAGTGCACTTTTCAGCGACGGGTCGAATATCGAACCACAGAACTTCACCTCTTTAAGGTTATTCAAGTTGTCAATGCCGACAATGCTCGTGTTCTTATTATAGAGAGTCAATAGAAGCGTCTCGAGCTTCGCCATTGATCCTTTCTCAAATCTGACTTGTTTAATACATGTTGATGAGGACAGATCCAGGATCCTCAGCGCTGGAAACTTGTCCTTGGTTGCAACCAGCTCTGGGCCTCGGCAGCTTTCGCGCCTCAGTTGGAGGCTCTGCAGGCTGGGCAACTCACACAAGGAATCAAGTAGCTCGTCGCCAGCAAGCTCGGTGCTGTCCACGGAAAACTCGGCGAGGTGTTGGAGTGATGAGATCCAGCCAGGAAACCGACTAATGTGCCCATTGAAAACAAGACTCCGGAGGAGTGGTGGCGGCGAGGAGACCTGGAGGAGAAAGTCCAGAAGCTGGACAGTCGCTGACAGCTGGAGAGTTCGGAGGGCGTATGTCTTGCTCAGGGAGGAGGCAAGCTCGTGCGAAAACTCCTCTTTGTTGGGCTCCCCCTCGCTGTTGTCCAATGCAATACATAGAAACTGCAACCGTTGCAGCTCACCCATCTCTCGGGCAACCTGAACGTCGCCGACTTTGACAACGGCAAAATCCACCTCGCGCAGCGCCTTCATGTTCCCAAGCCCCAGTGGAAGAGACCACCTATCCACCCTCAGGAGCTCAAGTTTGCTCAGCTTTGTCACAGTTGGCGGCATGCTGTCGATCCCAGTCTCTTGAACATCGAGACTCTCCAAACACTCGAGGTCGCCAATTTCGCTAGGTATCACACTGATTAGTGTACCCCTCAAGCCCAAGAACCTGACAAGGTACAGCCGGCAGACATCTCTCATATGCTTGTTTCGCAGGGACTTGCAGCCTTCCAGGTCAAGTATCCTCAACAATCTGAACTCGCCTAGCCGATCCAGCAGCTTGCCGAGGCCTTTTTCGACCTGAAATGTACCCAGTGATCGGACATGTTGTAGATTCATTGCCTCAATGCCGCCATGCCTCACACGACGACGCTGCTCCACAGCTTTCTTCTTCTTCTTCTTCTTCTTGTTATTGGGAGGACGACCACGCTCCTCCTCGTCTTCAACATTGCCATGGACAGAGAGGCGGCGAACCAGGCCACGGGCCAATCCTCCTCCGTATTGCCGCCCTACCAAGCAAACAAAGTTAGCCTCTTGGGATTTCGACACCATCACCTCAAGCATCATATCGTGCACCCGGCACGCTTCCTCCGTTCTCGGATAGCCATAGTACACCCCACTCCTCGGCAGCTTGTCTAGTTGAATCATGTTCCTGCTTATCAACTCGTCCAAGTACTCTTCTGCCACATCAAACAAAGTCAAACCCCGCTTCTCAGCAACCAGACCTTCAGCAATCCACCTGTACAGCAGCCTGTTCTTGGCAACCACATAATCCTCAGGGAAAATGCTCAGATACAGCATACAAGCCTTTAGATGATGAGGCAGGTACCCGTAGCTGAGTGTAATCAGTTGCCTCATCCCCTCAAGGGTGGGATGGTTCTCCATCTGAGAACCAATCGAGTTGGAAACTCTTATCCACATCAATACACTCTCAACCGAATTGTAGCTTGCTAGGATGCTGGCGATCTTAACAATTGCCAATGGTAATCCACCACACTTGTTCAAAATCTTGCTCATGGTGTCTTTCAATCCATCGGGACAAGCACCCACGGAGCCAAATACTATCTTGACGAACAGTTTCTCACTGGCGTGTTGTTCCAGAGGCTTCATATGATGGACAAAGTCCTCTGAAACACTACTTGCTGCTTTGGCCACGGTCTCTATCCGAGTCGTCACAATGATTCTGCTGCCGCAGTTATTCTCTGGCAATCCGATGCGGATAGCTTCCCATGCTGGCAGGCTCCATACATCATCAATCACAATGAGATACCTGGTGCAGAGAGCGAGATTAAAAGTTTTATTTGAAGAAGGTAAACTGTAAACATGTGTACCTCTTATTCATGAGGAGCTCGTTAAGCTTGGTGGACAGGCCTTCCACATCCATCTGGTCAATATTGAGTTGGTTCATGGCGTGGGTTCTACCCGCGTCCCCATCTTGTTTCACTTTGGCGATCTGCGGGAGCAGTCGGGCGAGCAGTCCCTTCATGTCCTTGACGCCATCGAACGCTTGTGACACGGACACCAGCGCCTGGCACTCGAAGTCCGCTTCCAGCTGCCGGCACAACTCCATGGCCAGGGTCGTCTTCCCCAGCCCTCCGAACCCCACGATGGAGAACACCTTGAGCCTTTTGTCATCGTCAACATGGATCTCCTTGATTCTCTGGGCCAGGGTGTCGGCCTGTTCCCTGATGCCGACAAGCTGATGATCGGGGTCATCGTCGGCACGCCGGAGCCGGGCACTCGCGGACGCGGACGCCGCCGAGACAGGGGCGAACCAGGGAGACCTGGGTAACGCCGCCCGGTCGATGTGGTAACGGCCTCGGCGTTCGCTGACGGCGTAGGTACGTGCCAGCAGGGCCTTGACGTCGGCGGCGAGGTTGCGTTGCAACCGCAGCTTCTCCAGCTGGTACTTGGGCCATTTGAGAACGTAAGGCAGGAGCTTTCCCGAGATGGGGCGGTTGACGCGGAGGCGGTAGATGTCGGCGCAGTCCTCGGCGTCGTAGGCGAGCTCCCGCACCTGCTTCTCCCACTCCCCGACAAGGTGGTCGATGGCGCTCTCGTCCGCCTCGGAGATCATGCGGAGCACGGCGTTCATGGTGGCCAGCTCGTCCGTTAGGAGGACGATCTTGTTGCCGACGCCGCGGATCTCCTGGAGCTCCTCCACCACCAGCTGCCCCAGCTTGCTCACAATGGATTGCGCTGCGCTCTCCATCTCTCTGCCTCAGCAAGGCGGAGGAGTCTACGGAACCAACACGGTGAAGGAGTCGGAATGGGCTGGGAGGACTCAACAAGTCCAGGCTAATCAGTTCAGTGGGGGGCACCCTGACCGGTCGTCCTCACGTGGTGGGCCTAGCATTCATGTTGGTAGCTACCGCACACCAACAATTATCATTTATCAATGGGTCAGACAAGACAGAGTACCGTGATTTGAGATAGAAAATTGCTCATGGGACCAAACTTTGGGGGTGTTTGGATAGCCGCTAAACTTTAGCAGTATCACATCGGATGTTCGGATGCTAATTAGGAGGACTAAACATGAACTAATTATATAAAACTAATTGCAGAACCCTGTGCTAATTCGCGAGACGAATCTATTAAGCCTAATTAATCCATCATTAGCAAATGGTTACGGTAGCACCACATTGTCAAATCATGGACTAATTAGGCTTAATAGATTCGTCTCGCGAATTAGACTCCATCTGTGCAATTAGTTTTGTAATTAGCCTACGTTTAATACTCCTAATTAGCATCCAAACATCCAATGTGACAGGTGCTAAACTTTAGCAGGGTGTTTCCAAACACCCCCTTTATCTTCTATGGGCCTGTTTAGTTGCTCGATTTTGGACAACCAAAATCACTACGCAACACTGTAGCATACTGTAGCGTTTCGTTTGTATTTGTGAATTCTTGTCCAAATATTGACTAATTAGACTCAAAAGATTCGTCTCGCAAAGTACAACCAAACTGTGCAATTAATTTTTGATTTCGTCAACATTCAGTACTCCATGCATGTACCGTAAGTTTGATGTGATGGGGAATCTTCTTTTTGCATAGTGCCAAAGTTGGGATTTCAGGGTAACTAAACAAGGTCTATATATGTCTACTTAAAGTCACGGTTGTTCTTCGAACCGTCATGGTTGTTTTGAAAAAAAAAATTCTTAACTTTTTCGTAATCAACCTGCGATCCTTGAATATGTCTTGACGATTTGCAAAAAAGTTCCAAACTTTACTGCAAATTGATCCGAGGTCCGGCCTTTGCTCTTGTTCTCTCGTACGTGCGCTGCAGCTTGAGAAAGAGCTTCGTGGACTCGGCACGCCGGGACAGCGAGCACACGTCAAGGTGGCACCGCAGCACCAGCCGCCAGTACGCGCGCTTGATGTCCTCCGTGCCTATGTCCGCCTAGTACTCCAGCGACAGCACCTTGTAGTAGTCGCTTCTGCTCTCCGAGCCGAGACTTGATCTCGTCGATCTCGTCCCCGCCGCCACGGCCATGCCCTTGCAGTGGTTCTTATTACAGCCAAAGGCGACCGTGGTGTTAATCGTGCTAGGACATCTCACCATGAGGATGGTGCCGGTGTTCATGGCTAATTAGCTGCACCAGGAAAGTTAGCTTTGCAGGTGATTGAGTGCGAGGCTGCGAGCGAGGCGCGCTGGAGATGCCAATGGTGTCTGTATATATATAAAGGCCGGGACCTCACACCCCCTCTCAATGACGTCCATCCCCTTCTGACCCGAAACTAAGGCCTCCACATCTAGCAATTGGGGGCTCGATTTTGCACTCGATTGGAACGATTTGGAGTGAATTATAGAAGGGAGGTGGATGGAAATGAGAAGAAGAGGAGAACACACTCCTGCTCATGGTGGCCAGAGCCGCTATGGCCTAGCGCTCGAAGCAGGAATGAGGTTAGGCACGGAAAGGACGAGCACTAGCCTGGGCAACGGCGAGGACGACAAGGTGCGCAGCGCCTGGGTGACAGTTAGGATGGGGCAAGATGCAGGTGGCGCCGATAGACGAAGAGGCAGCGACTGGCTGGATGACGATGAGTACGGAGAAAATCGAATGGATGGATAGAGCAGAGGATAAGTGCTGAACTTCTTTGTGTGGATCCATATTAGGAACAAGCGAATAATAACGTGAGAGCAAGTAAGTACCTGTAGCAACGCACGAGTATTTTTGCTAGTAGTATTAAAGTGTGGTAAATTTCTTCCTACCGTATTTTTCAAAGAATCCATCATCTTTTCCCTAATTAACCCGCTGTTGATACGAAAACGCGCCGTGCCAATTAGTCCAACAGCGTCCACCTCTGCACCAAACTAGTCACACTGGTTTGGTAGGTGGATTAGACCGGTCTCGCCGAGGAGCCAGACGAATGCCCGTTCAGGTGGGGTCCAATTGAGGTAGGCGCATTTAGGTTGCCCTAGGCTCGATAGGCATAGTGGTGATGAGCATGTACATGCGCATATCGTGCGTGTGTGCAAGTGTAAGCATCTACGATGTAAAAAACAGAAGTGAGAGGCTAAGGGCCTGTTTGGCTCCAGAGCTAAACTTTAGCCCCCGTCATATCGGATGTTTGATATATCGGATGTTTGATATTAATTAGGAGTATTAAACATATGCTAATTACAAAACTAATTGCACAGATGGAGGCTAATTTACGAGACGAATCTAGTAAGCCTAATTAATCCATGATTTGATAATGTGGTGCAACAATAACCATTTGCTAATGCTGGATTAATTAGGTTTAATAGATTTGTCTTGCGAATTAGCCCAGAACTTCTACAATTAGTTTTATAATTAGCTCATATTTAATACTTCTAATTAGTATCCGAACATTCGATGTGATAAGAACTAAACTTTAGCCTGTTCAAACAGCCCTAAATGACTCGTGGCGTTTGCTCCTCAACAATGCACATTGTCATCTCACTAGGTCTTGGTCAGTTTCAAAAAAAGTGAACTTGGTCTCGTGCCTTCCTCGTGTGGATTCGACGCGCGTGCCTCAAGACTCGTGTGAGCATCACGAGCAGAACATGACCCACTTGACGAACGGAAGGCACACGAAAGACGTGTAGAGTAGCTGTCGGCAGTCGGCGGTGTGTATAGATACGTGCAGTCGTATACGACGACAAGTTCTACATGGGCCGCGTGTCGAGCGACATATATATCAATGGGCTTAAAGAGTTCCACAACGTGTGTGGGCCGTCCAGTCCACTTTTCGGGTTGGGCCCTATATTGATGGACGTGGCCGATAAACCTCAAAACCTCCGGGGCGCTCGTCGTCTTCACCTCCGGCAAAATCAAACCACACACCCGGTGGAGTACGAGGCCAAAATGCCGTCCCCGTCTCTCCTGCTCCGCGCCCCTCCTCCCTCCCCGCGCATCGCCTCCCCCCGCCGCCGATGCTCTGCCTCCCCCTCCCCACCCCCTTCCCTCAGACCGACCCGCGCCCCCCTTCGCCTCCACCCTCTGCGCCTGCCCCCCGCGGGCCGCCGCGCGCCTCGCGCCACCTCCCGCGTCGTGGAGGCGGGCGACGCCGACGGCCTCATCCCGATCGCGCGCTGCTACGAGGGCCGCCTCGCGCGCCTCGAGGTCACCGGCGCGGCGCGGCGGGAGCAGGCGGTCGCTGCCGCGGCCGCGGCGGATGGAGGGGCCGCGGCTGAGGCGCACCTCGCCGCCGGCGCCGAGGCCATGGTAGTCGAGGCGTTCCTCCCCGGGCCCGATGGGGGCGGGACGAGCGCATCGTCCACACGAGTGGTGAGGGGCTGCTATTGGGTGGAACAACAGTATCTTGCTGTGCCCATTCGGATTGATTGTTTTGGATTTTGTTAAGCCACACACTAGTTGTAGAAAGCATTCAGTCCAATCTGCGCTACTGAGTCCACTTGTTCCAAACATTGTTCTTATGAGCCAATGCAGAGTAAAATTTCACCCACTACCCACTATTGTATGGCGCCCTAGGAGGAACCTACTGCCTTACTTTTGTATGCGAATAATTGCAGCAGCCTTGAATTTCTGTTCGATTGTCTGTCTTATGCTGAATCATGAGTAAGTTTTCGCAATTTCTGTAGGTTTTGCAAGCCAAGGAAGTTAAAGACAAGGCCAGTAAGATAAAGAAACAATTCGGATCTGAGTTTTTCTCTGAAAATGAACCCGATTCAGAGACTATATTGGCTATGGCATTTAAGCAAGTTGTAATGCAACAGCTTTCAAACTTTCGGCTCGAGGTCTTCTCTCCAGGTTCAGAGAGAGATGTACAAGATTTAGGCAAATCACGAAAGGTGCAAATTCTTGAAGTTTGTGATATTTTGATTTTTGTTTTCCTTCTTTCTCTGCTTAGTACTTCTTGCTGAATGCTGGTTTGGGAATGTACAACAGGTATCTGTGGATTTTAATGTCATCTCATCAGATGAAAAACTTCTGGCTTCTCTTGCTGAAGCCATTTTCTCCTGTGCCATCGAGGATGCCAGCAACAATCACATCGGGGGCACTGGCAGTTTGTTTCAGAAGCGACAGTTCAACTGCTCAATCGACTCCTCTGTTTGTATACACAAAATTTCTGAGGCAGAAATAGTGAGAAATGCTAAGAGATGCCTGGAGTATTTTAGTCTAACGAAATCTCCTCAGAATATGCACAAAACAAAGAATGGATGGTGGCCATTGCCAAATTATGAAAGTTTGGTGAAAATCGGGGGTCCTGAGTTTGTCCTTTGGGCTAATGAGTACATTCCTATCTACAAACTGCAAATAAATGCCAAAGCATTTGAGAATACTAATCTTGAAGGCCGTCATAAGTTAGAAAGTAATAGGTGGGAAGTTCTTTTAACCCACTCCCAACTGGTACACTGTTATTCCCTCCCTTTCCTTCATTGGACACATTTGTTTTCTAGAAATAATATGAGACCAAGCCAATGTGAAAAATCTGGTCCTTTGTATGTCTTCTAACTTGTTTCTGTCCATTTCCACCACTTTTAGGCGGAACTAGGGAACATTATAGACATGTACTTTGAAGACCAATTCACATTACCAGGCAAAACTTTCCATCCTCACTGGAATCCAGATCCATCAAAGATTAAAAAGAACAATGTATGCTGATACTGCCCAGGCCAAAGTTTTCTCGCATTCAGTATTTATCAAACTCTGGCCATCGACTAATTTTGTTTTATGCAGGGCTATTTGAACAACCTTTTTACTTTCTTGGCTGGTAGCTGTATTATTCTTTTTGTCGCCATCTTTGCTCAGTTATGCTGGCCTCGATCTCTTAGGGACAAAAGACTATTCAAGGGAAGTTCAAATGTCTCATCATCTCAGAGCTGCGGTTCTGATATCAACTCTCTCGATAGCAGTGAGGTATTTATCTAGTCCTTGTGAATCTGTTATTTGTCCAAGGGATGTTAATGCTCAAATTTAGTGATGGATTCCTTTTTGTGATACCCCCATTACCAGTTCACGTAACATTGATTCATTACAATGCCTGAAGGAAAGTTTGTCATCCCATTTTAGCTAGTTTAATTTTTCACTTATATGTACTTATCTTCTGTTAGTACTTGACAATATTCGGACAGGCTGCATTTCATCTGTTTAAAAACTAATTATTAGCTGCCACTTTGAAAATCGGAAAGTTTCAGGATGCGATCCCCCCCTTCAAAGATTAACCAAGTTAAGTTCAAGGCAAATTTGTTATGTGTGTGTAAGTAAGACTGAAATACTGAACTAACATGCCTGCCTGCATAACCAGATCAAAGGATAACTAATCTATCGGTCATTCTCAGTTTATTATGTGTGCTGCATGTTTTGTCTGATTTACTCCTCTTCTCAGATACAAGCTTATTGCACATCTCTTATTAAGAAAATGAAAGACTCGTATGGCTGCCCTGGTGATGTAATCATTGATGCACGTATTGGAGCATGGGTTGGAGAACTACCTGACTGCTTCAAGGGAATCAATAGCCAGGATAGCACTGCTTCTGGCAATGTTCAGCATCCTGACACTTTTAGCCAAGAAAATCAATCCCAGTTGGTGCCAACTAATAGTAAGATGTCTGATTTGGAACAAAATGATAGAACTCAGGAAACTCTGCAGAATATTGCTAGTTTTCAGGTACCTCGTCTCATCATCTCTTTTATAATGTTGTAGATGCCTTTAGAAATACCTTTTTACTATGTATTATTCTTTGGTTGCATCCCTTTTTTCATTGGTACTGCAGTTCTTTTTTCTTCAATAAGGAAGCTTTATCAAATGTTACTACAGTTCTCTTGACGTAATGATAGTAGAGTAGGAATATAGAATGCTAATGTTTTAGTCTTTCTGAAAACAAGCCTTTTGTGTGGCATTTGCTAAGCTGGGTTGCTGCAGGCATCCAGTATAAGTTTTGTATCTGCATTTATGTAGGGAAAAAAACATTCTTGGTAATCAGCTCACACTCAACCCATCGCTTGATTCACTTATTTGTAGGTGGTCATGTCAGAAGAAGGTAAAGTAGTGGGATTTCAGCCAACTAACCGCCCAGCTGTGAACCATTGGTCAACAAACCCACTTGCTACACTTCTGTATCAAGGGCGAACGCTTTCTCCAGGTACTATAATGGAACAATGGACTTTGTTCTTGTATGTATGAACACTGAATATAAATTCCATCTAATCCTTTAAAATCGATATTGTCAGGTATTCTGGAACCAAAGCTTAAAATTTCTCGTCCAGCTAAGGCTGTCCCAATTGAATTGTTGATGTCGGTAAATCAAGATTCCTTTTTTGCTTTGGCAAGGCCCATTCAAGACCTATAGTAGCAGAGGTGATATATCACTCCTCTACTTGCTTCATATTGAGTTGTTTCTTTTCCTGAAAATGGTTTATATTAATCACCACTACTACCTACTTATGCAAAAGCTTGTAGCTGCCAACTTTCTTATATTAAGGCATTTACAGTTTTACACAAATGGCACCATGTCTTATTATGATTTGCTCCTTTTTGGTCAAATAATGCTCAATGCATGTCTGTAACAACAGAGTGAAAGATTTGGCTGTTCTGGTGATATAATGGTTGATGCAAATATTGGAGCTCAGGTTGGAGAGCTGCCTGACTGCTTCATTAGCATCAATAGCATGGATAATGCTGCTTCTGATGATGTTCAACATCTGAATGTAGCTATCCTAGAAAATCAACTGCAGTTGGTGCCATCTAATTTTCAGATGGGCTGTTTGGAACGAAATGATACAACTCAGGAAATCTGGCAGAACTTTGCAAGTTTTCAGGTATGTTTATCCAACTTAAGTTATAAGGGGGATTTCTCTCGTAGCATATGAAGATGTTCTGTACCCTCTATTATGATATTCTATCATATTTGAGATTCCTACTTGGTTGATGATCGTTTTCAATTTTTTTTTGTATATGGAATTCGGAACTTGGAAGTATCAATACCTTTCCTTAGCATGTTAACTATCATGTCATTTGTAAATATCCTACGCACATGTTAAAGTAGAGTACACTTACTTACTGTCTTGCAATGTCTTTTTGCCGCATATTGAATTGTTCTTTTGATATTGACAAGGAAGAGACTACATTCTCACTTTTGCTGGTACATCTCATGGCCCGGATGTAGTCCAAAGGACAAGTGGAAGAAGGGTACAATCCTAGAATTGCTTGCTGTCTAGCTCTAGGCACGAGCCTCCTTGGCCATTGCCCCTTCTCCCTCAATTTCCCCCTGGATTCCCTCCCTCAGTCCATGCACACAATAGTACAGCCTTAGTTTGATATGTTTCATACTATGTTTGCAACAAAAAAAATAGGACTGCAAACTTTTTTAGTCGTATTGAAAACAAGTTGTATGTGATTAGTTTGTTAAGCTTTCCTCTTTGCTGGTTTGCATGAGGCATCCCTTTTTTTTGTATTGCATTTAACGTTATATGCTGATGAAACTCCCTTCATCAACTTTGTGTAAGAAGTTACTTCCCCCCCTGTTCTTTTCTTTTGCGAAAGACTTTTCCCCCTGTTATCTTGAGCTAATCAGCTTAAACTTTACACCACATCGCCTGACTCACCTATGTAGGTGATTATATTAGAAGACAGTAGAGTTGTTGTGAGATTTCAGCAAAACTAGCTGCCTAACTGTGAACCATTGGGCAAAATCTCCGCAAGCAACACTTCTTTATAAGAACTGGAAGCTCTCTCCAGGTACAACAATCTACCCATATCCCATCTGATTTCATTCTTAATATCTAATTTTGCATTCATTGACAGTAGGATTTCTGTTTTAGTGGTTCTTTTTTTTTCAGAAAAATAAATTGCACAAAACCCGTCTCGTGGTTGAATGAAGTGGCTGTTGCCGTTTGCTCCTCCGCCATGCACCTCCTGGTTCCTCTGCAAGGCGCTCGATTGTCAGCTATGTTGGCTGGCACTCACGCCAAACGTCGAGCTGTTCATCCACTCCTTCCTGCTGCTGTTCCAAGTCACCAAGCCCAGCTGCAACGTGGTCTGCTGCCTCGTTGGGAAGCACGGCGCGGCGGACACCATCTCCATTGCCAAATGTTCGCTTAAATGTGTTCGGAGTTTAGCGCAGCGGTGTCCGGCCTTACCGCTTGAGCGAACCAAAGTGATGTTATAGATGCACAATTGTATTAGAAGCATTGAAAAGAAAAAATAGTGAGGGCATCAACATTGATGTAAGTTACTGATGGGCTATGATGGAATTGTTTGTAAATACATTCAATTAAATCCAATCTTTTCAATTAGATGAGTGAATTGGATCAATTCTTTCCGCTTTGAGTATGGCAAAATCTGAATCTGAAAACTACAGCCAATGCGCACCATTTTGCAAGAAAGCAAAAGGGATACAAATACAGTTGCGATAAACTTTCTGAGTAAAAACCTGAACATCCAAAAAAAAAGGAACGAACGGCACATTGTATTTCTTCGCGTTTGCATTATTCTTAACGACAAATAAAAATCACAAACAAAGAGTAGCCGATACAAAGCAGTCAAGCTTCTGATCTCCTGCTGCGTCAAAGCAATCTAGTCAGAAGTTCTTCGTATACCTCACGTTGAAATTTCAGAGGTTTTTTTTTCCCCCTGCAGCAGGAGTGAGTAGAAGTCGAACGAGGCTCTCCGTATATGGCCTCACGTTGAAACTCCAGAGGTTCTTCCATTTCCTTCCCCGACGACGACCTGGTACCTGATGCGATCGAACCTGCACACGGTGGTCGGCAAATAATGGCCGCAGAGCACGCAGCGACGCCGCCACAGCAGCGAGAAGCACAAGACGATGCTCGCCGCCGCCGATCGTGGTGCGAGCCCGACTGCTCGAGCCGGCATCAACGCAGCTGGGCTGGGCAGTGGGCACGTCCGCCCGCGTCATGAACGCCTCCATCGTCGCCTCCGCCACGGAACCCAGCCGCGCGCGACACCATGCGCCGGACGCCGGCCGCTACCGTCACTCCCGGCCGTAGATGCAAGCTCCGCTGCCGCGGTCGCAGAGCTCGAGTTCCCCGCGCCACGCACCCACCGCCTGCGGTGGCGCGCCGCGCCGGGCGGCACGGCGCGGGCAGGGACTCCCCGGCGACACAACTGGCACGCCGTACCGGGCGGGCGGGCTGGGGAACGTGTAGGTCCGCTCGCAGGACACGCAGAACGGGAACCGGCGCCCCCCCTTGGCCTCTAGTGGCCGTAGGATCAGCCTCGTGAGGTCGAGATGAACGTGCTGGCCCGCTGTTGACCTGGACGACGCGCTGCATGGGGCTTCATCCAGTGAGCCCTGGCGCCGCCCACCAAGGAAGGCAGCGCCGCCGGCTGCAGAGCTTCGTTGGCGACGCCGACTCCTGCGCGCCCACGCGTTTCGTCGCCATGATCGTTGACGGCGCCGGTTATTCGCCACCGGCACGCGCGCAATGCCCGCGCGAGCAGCGCCGCCACCGAGCATGGGCTGCCCCTTGCGCAATCGGCGCCGCAGCTGGCGTCGAACGAACGGCGCGGTCGCATTGACGTCGAGCCGAGACACGGCGCGCACGCACCGGCACCACCCTGCCGGGCGCCTCGCCGAGGATTGAGACGCTCGTGGTGCGCGCAATGCAATTATTGCCCGTCTGGCAAGGAAGATGCAAGCGGAAACGTCCGCGGCCAAGGATGGCAGGGGAAGAGGGATTGCTTCAGCAGGAGACAGCAAGCAAGGACGCAAGGTTGTGATTGCGATCCATGGTTGGGACCTAGTAATTGCTTCTGTTGGGCTGCTGCATGATGGGCAGGCACGGCGTCGTCCTGTTCTATCCGTGATTCGGACGGGCGGCATGGCCGGCACTTGCTTGGCCGCGCTCAGCGGACCGGGCTTCAGCAGCGGCGCCATGGGCAACGCCACGAACGCACTCATTCGTTTAGATTGTATTGTACGGTCGCCGAGCATGCAGAGAGAGCGCGGCGACGGAGGAGACGCCGACCGCGCAGCGAGGCGTTTGTTGAGGCCGCCGAAGCCGGATCCGTACGTCGGGGACGATCTGGGCGGTGCAGAAGCCGTCGTCCGTCGAGGCGTGTGCTGATGATCCAGGGAACGTCGCATCCGGACTCATGGCCACCGCCGCCGTGCGCGAGCCGCGACGCCTGGAACTCGGTCCGTGCCGCCGTCCGTGGATAGCACGCCGCCGCCGAGCTCGTGCTGGGCTAACGCTCCACGAATTCGCGGTCGGAAGTTCCGTGGACGCGTACCTTGCAGCGCCGCTGTGGAGGTCAGCAAGGCGTGGTTTCCCGGCGGCGACGTCCGACTCTTGCGACCACCCCCTTGGCTTCTCGTGGCAGTTGGATCAGACTCGTGCGGCCAAGATCGAGCGACCTGAATAGTTCCAGACAGCGAGGAGTCTCGAGGGCCGTGCAGAGCATTTTCCGAGGGCCGTGCGTGCCATGCCATTGCCAGTTTGCCACGCACGGAGGCTAATATGATCTCGATTGCCAATTCTGCAGCCGTCGCCTCACGTCGGGAGATGCGATCCAGAGCCCGCCGACGTCGAGGAACCGCAGGAGTGCTCGACGGCGTCCTTCCGGTGGCACCAAGAGCGGTGCGCGCTAACGCCATCAGGAACAAGGGCGCGGTGGTGTCGAGCGAGCTGGTCAACGGGATGCAGCTGATGACCTCCGAGATGGCGGTCGCCGCCGGGCGACGAGGAGGAGGAGGAGGCGGTGGACCTGACGGAGCCCCGGCTGGAGACGTTCACGCAGCCGGCATTGTTCAGATGATAAAGTGAATTACTGGTAGGAGATAGTGATGCGGCGGTGCCATTAGCAATAAACTCGAGGCCGGGGAGGACTGCATCTTGTTCATGTCCTCACCATCCACACTGCATATCTGCATCTGCATCCATGAATGTACAGTACACAGGCAAACGCACGCCATTAGATTGAGAAGAAAAGATGATGTTACTGAGGTCATCATCGTTCATCGCTTCGTCTGCCGTCGCCGCCGTAGCTCGTTCAGCAGCATCGCCCACGGCGCCCGTGCCGAGCCCTCGCGCGCATCCTCTGCGCGCATTCAAATTAGGGGTTTTGTGTAAATATTCGGATCGCGAATAATAATCGCGATCCAATTTCAGTGGGGTTTTTGAAAATATTTGGATCGCGAATAATAATCGCGATCCAATTTAAGGGGTTTTCTGCGAAATAAGTTAGATCGCCGCCGCCGCTGCCATGGCCTGCTCCGAGCTCCCGCTACGGAGCCTAGATGTTGAGGCCACCTCCTGTTGATGCCCCGCGGGCCAATGCATCACCGAAACCAACCCCCGCCGGGATGGAGCTCGATGCCGGGACGTCCAGCCCAGGCGGCGCAACGACGTCCGCGCGCGAAAGCGGCGAACAATGGCAAGTTCCTCCATTCCCCTCGGCGGTGATTTGGTGAGTGATGAAAGACACGAATGCCGGGCAGGAGCGATTGGGCTGCGTGGCCTCTCCTTCCTTCACCATTGACTGCTTCAGGAAGCAGGACCGCCATCTTGTGATCTTCCTGCGGCTTCTTGCTGGGATAGTTTGAACAACAACTTGTGATCCATGTCTGAAATCCAATTCCTGCATGGTCAGCTTGCATTGCAACCATCACTTTTTTTTTGAAAGGACATTGCAACCATCACTGTTTCAAATGAAACATAATTGGCCCCGTTTGGAGACAGGACTAACGTTTGGTCCCTGTCACACCGAAACCTAATTCGCGAGACGAATCTATTAAGCCTAATTAGTTCATGATTTGATCTGGTGATTCTACAGTAAATATTATACTTAATAGATTTATCTCGCGAATTAGCCACGACTTATGCATTTAGTTTTATAACTAGTTTATGTTTAGTCGTATCAAACATCCGATGTGACCCGATTAAAAATTAGTTCATGGATGGCATAATTCCAGTAGGAAGCCAAATGGTAAAAAAAAAATAGCTATCCAGCTAGTCTCAATTATTACATCACAGGACATTGTTGTATAACCTCAAAAATCAAATATAAAGAATATTGCTAAAGGGCTAGGGGAAAAAGCCCTTGCTCTGAAAACGCTGTAAAAGATCCCGCGGGGAAAAAGAACACTCATCTGAACTTATTCTACCTAATCACTGGGCTAAAAAAACTGACAAAAAAAATCCAAGGGACTGAACAAACTAATAAAACCTCTAGCTAGGAACAACCAAAAAGATCAAGCTAGCTAGGAATTTGTAGGCTGATCATCGCCATGCTGTGCAGACTGATCGTCGCCGCCATGACAACTGCTGCTGGACGCCTTTGCAAACCTGCCTTTCACTCGGTTTCGTGTATCTGCTCGTACCTTCCGGGACACGTACATGATCTGCTTGCCAAACCTGCAAATGCAATCGCAAAGTGGAGTGAAGAACCATCATCTCATTTCAAGGAGTAGTAGAGATTTTGAGTACTAACAACAACAAATCGGTCGATGAACTGAGTCAAGAATTAATGATGGCCTACAAAATAGAGCTCTTTTACGGTACACAATACTACTATACTAATATTCGAAAAGGACTAGTATACAAACATCCGACAGCCAAAATTAATTGTATACTACTGAAACCTTCACCTGTGGTATGGGTAGTATACATGAGTAATATAGGTAGTATAAGAATATCATAGTAAAAGAACACAAATGATATCACTAAAATTTTATTTTTGACTCTAGCATAAAGTTTAAAAGGCCATTCCATTTGAAATATAACTTTTCACGTGTAATAATTACTAAATCATCCATAATCATGAACATTTAGATCTTATGTATACTATATACTACTAAGTAGTAGTATCGTGTACCGTAAAGAGCTCATATAGTGCATACCTCCTGTTCTTCTTCTTGTCCTTGTATCTCTGCTTAGCCTCCTGCCTCTTCTCCTGTTGCTTCGTCCTTGCTTCCATGCCTTGGCTCAATGGTTGCTCCGCCGCCATTGCCGATGACGCCTGCAGAGCCGCCGCATCCTGATGATATTGGTAGACGACGCTCGTCGTCGTCGGGCTGCGGCTTATCGGCTTCACCTCCAAGCCCAAGTGCCTGCTTGGGAGCTCGTCCCGCCGTGGCAACATGGGCATGCCGCCGCTGACGTAGAAGGTGTTGCCACGAGGATGAAGCTCGGAGGAGCTGCCCGCATTGTTGTTGCTCGAGCTTGCAGTGGGCACTGAACTGAACTGCTGATGATAAGCTGCATTGTTACTGGCCAAGGATTCCAGAACAGCATCAGTCGACGCAATAATCGGTTCCGAACATGATGCGATTAACGGGTGATCATAACCCAACGGTGGCGGCGATGCCTGTGGCCGACAGTACCGAACAGATGTATTAAGGTACCAGCAAATGCGAATGCGAATGTTAATATTTCACGTGTGAATGTTTATTTTCCTTAATTAAAAAAAAATACCAGCAAATGTCAATGACTAATGCAACTTTTTATCTAGGGCAAGCTATGTTGTTATTTTTTGGATTGGGTTTATCTTTATATATACTGCGCTTTATCATTCAAACTCCAAATTTTCCATGGATCTTGAAGCTTATACTAATCCATCGCTCAAATTTCAAATTATCAATGTATAGATCATCTTGAAGCTGGAGGTTTGCTAACAGGACCGCATCTAGATCGATCGATGAACTTATTGGTGCGTAAAATTGCATGCAGTGATGAACTTGAACATTCAGAATATGTGATCGTCGCCTATACCTCGAGAGCGCCTTCTCTGTGACCCATCGAATTGAAGGAGTTGGTCAAGTTGGAATCTTGTGCGATGAAGTTGAAGTCGTCCAGCCCTGCATCGCCGAGGTTGGGCCAGTCTTGTTGCATGAAGAGCTCGTCGCCATCACCGGTCGGTAAGGCCATCTGACCTTCAGAGCTGCCTCCGGTTTCGATGAGACTACCTGATAGTAACTAAGCATCAAATAGAAATGGAAAAGCAAGTGCTCGTGGATCTTATCTGTTGCCTAAAATTAGGCAGCGATGGAACCCAGGAGGGAAGGACAAAAACATGAAAAAGAGAGATGAATCAGCATTGTTTTATTTCACCGTTTGCCTTCATTTTGATTGAAACGAAGGCTTTTTTGATAGATAAAAATATATTTCATCAAACGATAGATAGGTAAATCGACTATATACCTCAGTGCTGACATTACCATCGCGCCAAGAGCTCGTGCTCGGCAAGTCCGGCAGCAGTTCTATGTTGATTAGGTCGGGGACCCAAGTGTCAGGCTCCGGGAGCGCCGGCGGCGGCGGCGGCGGCGGGGTGGTGTCACCGGATAGGATGCGCGCGAGCTCCGCAACGTCCGGGACCCCGGTGTAAGCGCGCGCCGGGCGCGTGGCGTGGCGGTCGGCGTCGCACCCGGCGGCGCGCGCGCACGGCGCGCAGAGCGAGGCCTGGTGGTCGCCGCAGAGCGCGGCGGCGGGCGCGGCGTGGCAGGCGTCGCAGAGCGGGGCGCGCTCGTGGGCCGGCGCGGCGGCGTGCACGCCGAGGTCGCAGGGCAGGCAGAGGCGCGTGCTGTGCTGGGCGCAGTGGAGGAGCGCGCGCTGCGTGGAGCAGTAGGCGCAGGGGGCCTCGTCGTCGGCCTCCATGCCCTCGTCTGCTGGTGTGGCGTCGTTCCGAGCCGTATATGGCGCGCCGCCGGCCTGCCGGCCGGCGGCGAGGATGGGGTTGGTCGCCGGGCCTGTCGTCACAGCACTGTAGATCGACCGAGGGGGGTGGTTGGTGCCGGCCGATCGACGATCGATGCACTGTAAGGTGATCGTCGACGATGGCGGCGGAAGGGGATTCGGCGCAGCCAGAGGCCGTATATATAGCTACCTAGGTGGCGGCTGATCACCACCATTTCCACGTGCCGGAAATAGAAAAGGGCTGCGGCGTATTCGGTCAAGCAAGCGCGAGCAGTTTCGCCCCCGAAATCGTAGGCGCCGCCGTTGTCACATTTGGATGGATCATATTCGTCCCACCAATAATGCAGCTTCTTGTGAACGCAACTTATTGCCACACCAAAGTCTTTTTTTACACTCATGCATGCTGCCTTGTTTAGGGCTTAATTCCTTCATTTTATAGCGGTTCACGCCAGTTGGGGTTTTTCGTGTTAGGGTTGATAATCGACCTTGGAGATATACTTAGAGTATCTCCGACAGTCCCTCAATAAATATTTCCCAATAACTAGTTAATAGAGATATCTCAATATTATTTTCACCGTTATTGGGAGAGCTGCTTTTGCAGTCTACCAATAATCTCATCTCAATTCAACTACCGTATTAGGAGAGTCATAATTCCTCCTTTATTTAGGGAGAGTTGGGATGAATTATTGGATTGTCCCAATAATTATTGGAAAATGGAAAGGTAAAAGGAGACTGCTGGAGCACTATTTTCTTATCAACTCTTCCAATATGTTAGTGGATTTGGGAAAGAGAGACGGTTGGAGATGCTCTTTCAATAACTAGTTTTAACAAGATGAAAAAATGGTGCTCAAACAGTTGTCCAATCTGCTTTCTATTTTTTCCACATGCCCAATACCGGCTCCATCCCAAGCCAATGCAAATATGCCCCCCTCGCCGTGCTCCCAATCCCACGGGAAAAACGGTGGAGCAAAAAAAATCACGAGTTACTGTTTACGGAGGCTGTTTACGGAGGGGGGAAAAAATTAAGTGTTGGGTCCACGCATGGATGATGTGGCAGCAATTGTACCTTTTGATTCTATTTTTGGGGAACTGTTGGTTGGAAGGGTATTTTTTCCTCCAATAGTTTTGTTTCAAGGCATCAAACCTAAATCTTTCGAACTTTATTTTTTAGGTACTTTTCTTTCTTTCTACGGAAAAGTTATACCTATTTGCCAGCGTAGTACGCTATTAGAGGAGGGCAGTGCGGTCTTTCGGAACAAAAAAAAAGGCAACGGCTGATTATCGGTGGTTTGGTAACGTAGAGGTAACTTCGATTAGTGTAAAAATAATCTACTTGCATATCACGCAGCTAAATTGTGTAATTACTGTAGAAAAAATAATCTACTTTGCGGTTTGCTCCGCCACTGAGTGTTAGGGTTTAACTCTTATCAGCCATCTGTATCTGTATGAGAAAATTGATTTCTTATCTATTTCTCTCTCACTCTTTGAGCCTTTTCCTTTCTATATCACCGAAAGAAAGCACGAGTATCGGTAGACTTGACAAAACTGAATTTAAACTAGCCGTCGTCCCCACCTACAGTGAACAACTTTCCTTGCCACCCACTTATTCCTTTTTCAAACCTCTCCTCCATCATTTTCAATCTTTATTATTCAGCTTTCTGACATGCACCGGGATGCCAAGATAGCGAAAAGGGTACGATCAAACCTTGCACACCCATAATGTTATGAGTACACTATCTCATGCTTCTTAGCATGCACAAAGCAGAAGATCTCATTTTCTTTTAAATTTATTTTTAGCGCAAATAATTGTTCAAATATAAAAGTACTAATTTCATGTTTTTTTTAGCAAGGTAAGTCCCAACCTATTTTTTATAATTTTTTTATTACATTTAATTTGCTCCCACATGGAGTCGAACCCCAACCTATTTTAATTTTTTTTTATTCCAGACCCGTTTAGTGTGGGAGGAGAACCCAAACCTATTAGATGCTACTCAAGTGCTCTAACTACTAGATTAGAGGTACTTTCACCAATTTAACACTTGTTCAATATTAAGGTTGGTCTACGAAAATTATAGTGTCATTCGCATATTGTAGTATAGACAACACATCTTCTATTAAGTGAGGCACCACCCCTTTAACTTGGCATCTTACTTGGCCCTAGAAATAATGATCGACAACATGTTTAGTACTATATTGATAGTATTAGCGACAAAGGATCGGATCACCTTTCATGAGCTCATTCCTAGTCTGGTCTTAATCCCAATGCTTCCACCCTGAGTAGAAGTTTCTACCCACTTGCACTATGTCGGTGAACATCTTTTCATTCTCACAATTTGCTGCAAGAAACTCCACTTCACCTTATTTAAGCCTTCTCAAAATCAATTTTAAAGATAATCTCATTTTGTTTTTTTATGTGTAGCTTATGTAAAATAAGAGTCCCTAAGGTAAAAAGGCTGTTTGCGAGGGTCTAATGATTTTTGGGCTACTTTTACTACTCTGTTAATGGCCACTTTGGTACTACTCTATTAATGGCCACTTTGGTAAAAATCTTAAAGGTAACATTCAACAATCAAATGAGCCTATATTGTTGAATACTCCCTCCGTTTATGTTTATCAGGCATACCCGCATATCGAGATTCAAACTTTGCTATCTTTGACCAATAATTTTTTATTTTTATGATGTAAATTTGAATAGTTGGATTTGTAATCAAATGTACCCTCTTTATAACCATAAATAAGATAAGATAAGAAAAATTAATGATCAAAACGTAATTTGGGAGATCGTACCATGTCGTATCACGTCTTATAAAAATAAATGGAAGTACTTCGTGGTAGTAGAATTATAGTTCCGAGTTAAGACTATGCAAGGGTAGCATGCCATTATGAACTTCTACTAGAGCCATTAACTCATCCTTAATTACATCCCAGAAGACTTATAAAATTCTGGAGGAAATGCATCAGAACCTGGAGCTTTATTATATATGCTCCATCTGAAATAAGCCTCCTTTACTTCAACCTCCGAGAACTTATCGATTAGCATTTCATTCTCTAATATAGAAATCAAAGGAATGTCGTCTCTACGAGACTCGTCCATGGACACATCGTTATTTTCCGATGATCAAGATATGATTACATAGAAACCTTAATATCAACTTATCAAGATATGCAGCTTTCCCATGTATTATTGAGAAACAAACAGTTGCTAAATTGCTTAAATCTTGCTTCTAATATGAAAAGCAAAAGGAAAAGAAACCAAATGTAGAATAACACTGGTAGAGAAACGAGCATTAGTCCCGGTTGGGAAATCTCGTAGATCTCGGTTTTCCTTTGCACCAAAAAAATATTAGAAATTCCCGGAAGACCCTCCCTCACGCGCAAGTCACACGATTTTTCACGCAAAATATGCACGTGCGCGGTGCGTGTGATTCGAACTCACGATCTTAAGTCTTGTGTGTAGCTTCCTTGCTAACTCACACACACAACACATCTAACTAAGTAGTGAATGCAATCCTTTTGTAGTAACTCGTGGGTGGTGTTACCAACCGGGACTAAGGTGTCTTCACGGACGAGCTTTTTATTGAGCATCACCTTTAGTCCGGTTGGTGGACTAAAGCTTCTTTAGTTTCGGATCAAAACAACCGAGATTTTTTATCGAGGATTGAATCTAGTCCGTCTTCGAGACAAGTGTCGATCTCGGGGAGTGCCGCCGGGGGGGGGGGGGGGGGGGGGGGGGGGGTTTGGGGTTTGTTGTCACAGGATGCGCGTGAGCTCCGCGGGCTCCGGGATTCCGGTGAAGGCGCGCGCCGGCCGCCTGGTGTGGTGCTCGCAGCCGGCTAAGCGCGCGCACGGCGCGCCGAGCAAGGCCTGAAGATCGCCGCAGTGCTCGTCGGCGGGCGCGGCCTGGCAGCCGTAGCAGAGCGGGGCGCGCTCGTGGCCCGGCGCGGCGGCGTGCACGCGGACGTCGCAGCGCAGGCAGAGGCGCGCGCCGTGCTGGGAGCAGTGGAGGAGCGCGCGCTGCACGGAGCAGTAGGCGCCGAAGACGTCGTCGTCATCGACGTCCATTATTGTGTCGACCTCCTCTTCCCAAGCCGAACATGGCGCGCCGCCGGCCGCTCGATCGGCGCCGAGGCTGGTGTTGGCCGTGCCTGCCATCTCAGCACAGGAGATCGACCGAGAGTACGACCCAACCGTGGCGGATCTACGAGCGATGCAGTGTGTGTGTGTGTATATAGTCGGCGGCGCCGTTACCACATTTGGATGAATGGATGGATCATATTCTTGTGTATTTTGATTCATGTCCCTGTATTCTTGAAAAAAAACAGTAGCTAAATCGCTTAAATCTTGCACCTAATAATAGGAATAAAACAAAAAGAAAAGAAACAAAATGTAATAAGCTGTGAGCCAATCACAATGCTCGCTAGCGTCTCACCCGGGCCCACGTGATCCCTTGCCGTCGCCAATGGCGTCGTCGGCAGAATGGCAACGTGCCCATTCTTTGTTTCTGTTCTCGTGTGAAGCCGGTGTCCCACGACCATTGTCGCGTTCCGTGCGCTGGCAGCTAGAGCAAGCGTTGCACTTCTCACTCTAGCTGCCGCCTGCCAGTACTTAACGATGATCGAGCCACACGCGCAGCTCCGCTCACCACCACCACACACCGGAGATAAATAGCTAGACGTCGTCGTTAGCCATGCTGCCGACCTTATCGCCGGCGGCGAGCGCCTCGGCGACGCCCCCGCCGCGGCCGATACCGGGCAGCTACGGCCCGCCGGTGATCGGCGCGCTCCGTGACCGCCTGGACTACTTCTGGTTCCAGAGCCAGGACGAATTCTTCCGGCGGCGCGCGGCGGCGAACCGGAGCACGGTGTTCCGCACCAACATCCCGCCGACGTTCCCCTTCTTCGTGGGCATCGACCCGCGCGTGGTCGCCGTCGTGGACGCCGCCGCCTTCACCGCGCTCTTCGACAACACCCTCGTCGACAAGCGCGACATCCTCATCGGGCCCTACAACCCCGGCGCCGGGTTCACCGGCGGCACCCGCGTCGGCGTCTACCTCGACACCGAGGAGCCCGAGCACGAGCGCGTCAAGAAGTTCGCCATGGCCATCCTCCACCGCAGCGCCACCACCTGGGCCTCCGAGTTCCGCGCCGGCGTCGACGCCATGCTCGACTCCGTTGAGGCCGACCTCGCCGCCAAGGCCGGCGACGAGAAGCCCTCCGCCAACTACATCGTGCCGCTGCAGCAATGCATCTTCCGGTTCCTGTGCAAGGCGCTCGTCGGCGCCGACCCATCGGTGGACTGGGTCGTCGACAAGTTCGGGTTCACCATCCTGGACGTCTGGCTGGCGCTGCAGATCCTCCCCACGCAGAAGATCGGCATCATCCAGCCGCTGGAGGAGCTGCTGATCCACTCCTTCCCGCTGCCGTCCTTCCTCATCTGGCCGGGCTACCACCGGCTCTACCGCTTTGTGGAGGAGCACGGCGCCGCGGCGGTGGCGTACGCGGCGGAGGAGCACGGCATCGGCAAGAAGGACGCCATCAACAACCTCCTCTTCGTGCTCGGCTTCAACGCTTTCGGCGGCTTCTCGGTGTTCCTGCCGTTCCTCGTCGCCAAGATCGGCGAGGCTGCCGACCCGACGGGGCTCCGGCCGCGGCTGCGGGAGGAGGTGCGGGCGGCGATGCTGAAAGCCACCGGCGGCGGCGACGCCGAGTTCGGGTTCAAGGCCGCCCGGGAGATGCCGCTGGTGCGGTCGACGGTGTACGAGATGCTCCGGATGCAGCCGCCGGTGCCGCTGCAGTTCGGGCGGGCGCGCAAGGACTTCGTGCTCCGCTCCCACGGCGCCGCCTTCCAGGTGGCCAAGGGCGAGGTGCTGTGCGGGTACCAGCCGCTGGCGATGCGGGACCCGGAGGTGTTCGACCGGCCGGAGGAGTTCGTGCCGGAGAGGTTCCTCGGCGACGAGGGCCAGGCCCTGCTGCAGCACCTCTTCTGGTCCAACGGGCCGGAGACCTCGCAGCCAGCGGCCGGGAACAAGCAGTGCGCCGCCAAGGAGGTGGTGGTCGACACGGCATGCATGCTCGTCGCCGAGCTCTTCCGCCGCTACGACGACTTCCAGGTCGAGGGCACCTCCTTCACCAAGCTCGTCAAGCGCCAGCCGTCGCCGACCATGTCGGAACCGGCAGCAGCCGGAGCGCAATGAGCAATTGAGGATTAGTAGCATCATGTGTAATTGTGTTCCGATCCAGACGCTGATAATAAACACTTGTACAATTGCTTCTTTTTCTGGTTAAAAACACTTGAAAGTTACGAAATCCCGGATCAGCAGGGGAGAGGAGTGAAAGCAAGGAACACGAGTGGAGGAAGAAACAAGATGAGGAACAGTCCAGCAGCTGATGGGCTTGTGCCCGTCGCTTGCGATTGGCAATGTCAACAGAGAGCGACGCATCGTGCATGGACAGACGGTGACTCGTCTTCGGGCCCATTTGAGACGTGGGAATCATTTGCATATCCATCTCTATGCAAAATTCAACTTCATTTTGTAACAAGGAGCATTGCAGCTAGTACATTGATTTGACGTGGGAGTGTGTGTAGACTGAGCAGCTAGCTTAGCTAATCCATCCAAATTACAATCGACAGGGCATGTGTGCCAGCGACAAATGTTTACTGTACTGCTGCTGCTGCTGCATGTTGGGAGGGGTCCATTTTATCGGTACTATATAGCAATAGCTATTCGAAATATCTTGCAAATTCGTGATGGGATCAAGACGCAAGGTCCAAATTCAACTGGGACGATATAATTGCTCTATCATCTTTAGCCCCTGTTTGGAAAGGCGGTCGGGAGAAGCGCTTCTCAGATAAGCTGTATAAATATTGAAATAGCAAGCGGGTCTGAACCAGTTTCTGCGTTTTTTAGTACAAATGAAGGTAGTGGGGAGAAGCACGGTCAAAAAAAAGCTGCAAAAAAAGCACGCCGTTTGGCTCCTAGTTTCATCTTATTTTGATCATAAGCTGGATGTGAGCTGTTCCAAATATATCCGAACATGGAGGATTACAAAGGACCAATAGAGCTATCACCACCTACGGCCTACCTCTAGCAATCCGTGGGATATAAGGCAAACGAAGGATAACCCCTAGCCTAGACACCACATCTAGGATATTGATTACTACCATAGACTAACTACGTCTGTCGACCCGTAGCAAACTATGACACTTTGTATAGATACAGAGCGACGAACCCGCAAGCAAAGGGAACAGATCTCACTTAGATATAAGTACTTGTTGACGCCAGATTTCGACACGTATGGAATCGGCGTCAAGGAGGAAAGGATTGGCCGATACGGCAAGATAAAAGGTCACGATTGGGAATCGGCCAGTTGGTGCTACAGTTGGAGATCGACCGATTGGCGTTGCAATGTTCTGGTGGATGGAGTTAGTAGGGATCGGCCGATTGAAAGGCTGGAGCGATTGGGCCAATATGGGCTTAAAGTGGAGCAAAAAGAGAAGATAAAAGGGGATTGGCCCGCGGGAGCACAATAACCAACTCCGATACGAGTTGTACTTGTAAATGTTCGTTTTCGTTAAAATTAGAGATAGATCCTAGTCGGTTAGGAAATTTATTGTAATAGGCTATAAATAGCCATCTTTAGAGATCTGTAAACAACACATCAATCAATACAACAATCTACTATTTCCTCGTACTTTACTTTCAAGTTGGCGACTTCACCAATACTTTTCTTCTTTCACGAGTTCGTACGGGTTGGCAGGGCTGCATCGACACGATCTCCGGCCGATTCTGTAAGTTCCGTTTATCGAGTAATATCTAGGCTTTAACTTCGGGCGCATCTGACATCACTTGGCATGTCTTGTACTCTCTCCAGCTCATTACTATTCGTTTAGATTTTTCTGGATACATACCTTGTGTTATGTACCTAGATACATACTTATGTCTAGGTGTATAGCAAGAGGCATGTATGTAGAAAAGCCAAAATGAATAGTAATTTGGCACGGAGGGAGGAGTATTTTTTGCATTTTTAGAGAGAGAGGAGGGCTGCCGGTGGCGGCTCAAAAGTGGGACGGGGAGACGGCGAGTCGCCGGCCAAGTGCTTGTGTTGTAAATTTGTAATCTAGATGGAAAAGACCAAGTCCGGTACGATGGCGGCAATCAGCTGGACTCGTAAGATGTGGACGTGGCCATCGAACACTTACCGGATTTTGCTTCGCACCGCATTGATTTGGGTACGGTGCCATCACCGGATCGGACTCGACCGGCGTCTCCCCACGGAGTTCTAGCGGAACACGTAGTAGTATATAGTCGGAGGCGATACCGTGGCCTGCTCCGTCTCTTTGTTGACCTAGCAGCAACCACCAGTTTGCACATTCGATCCGCACAGCAGCCCTGCCAGCCGACGGACATGACGCGCACATGGTGAGTACTCTCGTGCGTCGCGCACGGCCGCCTAGGCACAGCCGCCGGCACTGCCACGAGGAGAGGCGCCGTCGGTGCCACCACCGCAGGGACTGGGAGGTGGGCTCATCGACGTCGTCAGCCTTGCGGTGGTGCCACGAAGAGGCCGAGAGGGATGCACGGCAGTGGGACCGACGGCGTGCCGGGCTCGAAGACTCGGCGGAGGTGCTGGCATCGTCATCCCCCACGAAGAAGCCTCGGCTTCGATCCGAGGTTGGACTTGTGCTCGCACTACCGGAATGTCCAAGTTTGTCATGTGTCCATGGCACACGGCAAAGCCCAAAAAACACTCGGCAAAGCTTTTGCCAAGTGTTACACTCGGCAAATGGTACATGGCGTACACAGTGCCGGCAAAAGTTTCTTTGCCGAGTGTTTTTTATCGGGCACTCAGCAAAGACTTTGCCGAGTGCTAAAACCGACGCTCGGTTAAAAAAAGCAACGTGACGGCACGAAGATGATCACGGCACGTTTGCCGAGTGTCTAGAGGCATGGGCACTGAAGCGTCCCCACATAAGTAGAGACTAAATGTGATACAAATATCAGTCCCAGGAGGCTGATAACACATTTATTCGACAGATAATTCAGTTACCGTACAACTCCCGAGGGAGTGGGCGTGAAAGCCACACAGCGATAAACAGTAAATAAATAACGGCGGCTAACCAAGCGACTGCCAAAAGACAGCACTCGGGACTACACGGCAGCAGCAGCATCTTGGGCAGGCGAACACCACAGGCAGCGTCGGGTGCGGACACAACCTCTACTCGAGGTCCTCTGCGACGAAATCCGGGTCTTCCTCTGTAGCAACGAAGCAAGGGTGAGTACTAACGTACTCAACAAGTCCAACCCCATCCATGGAGGGGATACAAGCAAGTTTATGCACAAGTATAACAAGGATAGGCTAGAGTTTATTTGCGGAAAAGCTAAATTTTAACACATGCAAGGGGTTGTTTTGAAAGGGATTTTGTAAAGCTTTTCTTTAATACCCGAGGCGAAGAGTGGGGTTGATCCTACACAAAGGATCCAAGCTTTTATCGCTATCGGACTCCTCGCCCGCCATAGCGCACGGCACAACTGCCGGGCTCTTCTGAAATCCCACACACACACACACACATGACATTCTTGTCCAAACACTAGTTATGTGACCAAGCCGTAACTCGTCCAATACCGTGGACACGGCTACCCGGATAGGTTTTAACTCTGCAGAGGGTGTACACTTTTCCCACAAGTAGGGTACCGCAGCACGATCACCTTAGTGACGGTACGGATCCTAACAAAGCCATTACCCACCTTAGCTAGGACTGGCTAGTTCTCGCGGAAACACCCAAGGGGCTCACGGCTCGTCCAAGCGACCGTAGCCGGGACTTAAGTCACCAAGATCTTACTCCTTTTCCATGGGTTCCCGTTGCTCACCAGCACCCCTGAGGACTAACAGTTCAGCTAGTGGGATTTATGCTAAGCCGTTGCCCATACAACGGTCGAGTGGTTGCACGATAGTGGAATTAGGCAAGATGACACATCAACTCGGTCCTTAATTATGACAGGATGGATATCTCCCGACATTACTCAACCACCAAGGTACGAGCACAACAACGTGGCATCCCACACAAGGAACACCTATCCATCCCGTCTACACATCCTTTTTCCCGAACCAAAAAGCCAATCCTCTTACTTGGACACACACACACATTTATTTTCCGAAAACACCAATGTAATAATGATTGCAATTGAGTAGCAATTTCCTAAGCGTTCTAGCAGTGGTTATCATCTAAACAGAGCGAGTCATATTTAGAGATGAGCATAGGTCAACAAGGAATGTTCATAACAATCAAGGGGTGGCTATCCAACCATGTCTTGTGATAAAATCACATGCATTTTGTAAAACAGGCCAATAGGTCGTGTTTGAAAAACTAGGTATTAAGTATGCATCAAAGGGTGAGATTGGACTTGCCGTCTTCAAAGCCTTCCGGGAGTTCCGGCTCGCGGTACTGGTCCTCGGGCTCGGGTTCACGGTCAAACTCTTCCTCGGGCTCCTCCTCGGGCAATCCGCGATCTACGGCACACACAAATAGACACACGAATAAATAAAAGAGAAACGATTTTTAACCGTGAGCTCCGAACAGGAAACGCGAACGGAAAATAGGTAGAAGGATTATTTTTGGGAAATTTGGGTATGGATCGGCGAAAGTATTCTGGAGGATGACGTGGTAAAATTTGGGATTAATTGGAGGGAGTTTGGCGCATGAAATGACGGGTTAAACATTGATTAGGGGCTTAAATGGAGGGTTAGGGCTGATTTTTAATAAACCAGGGACCTATTTGTAATTTCTTTCGGAAGTGGAGGGGCGTATGTGTAATTTGGGGAAACTTGAGGGTTAGATCGGAATTCTTAGAGTTTTGGCTCCTTCTTCTTCCATGAACCAGAGGAAGAGAGAGGGGGGGGGGGGGAGTGGCCGGCGGCGGCCGGCCGGCGGGGCTGCGCCGGCGGCGGCCGAGGGCCGGGCGGCGGAGGATGGGGTGGAGGCCCCATTTTGCCTCACCTCGGGCGGCGTCGTCGAAGGAGGGGCAGGGGCGCCGGCGCCTGCGGGCGGTGGTGGCGGCAAGAGGGCGGCGGCGGTTGTGCAGGGAGGCGGCGGCGGTTGTGCAGGGAGGCGGCGGCGGATGATGTGGAGGTTGTGATGGTGGTGGCCGGGGTGCTCGCCCCCTTTTATAGGCTGGCGAGGGGCGGTCCAAGGCGTGCGGGGGTGGGGGTCCGGGCGGCGGCCGGCGATGGCCGGCACGGCACCGGTGCCGTGCCGGGCGAGAGAGGAGGGGGTAGGGGCCGGCAGCGGGGGTATGGCGCGGGGCCGAAGGAGGCCGGCGTGGAGGGGACGGCGCGCGGGGCCGGGACGGCCGGACGCCGGAGCGGGCGGCGCAGGCAACCGGGGCCTGGGTCGGGCGCACGGCCCGAGGGGCGGCGTGGTGGCACCGGCCGGGCGGCGGGCCCCTGGCGTGCGAGGCCGGGCAGCGTGCCCCTGGCGCGCGAGGCCGGGCGGAGTGGCGCCAGTGGCGCCGGGAGTTAAGAGCTGGGGCCGGACGGGTGGTGCGAGGAAGAAGGAAGAGAAGGAGAGAGAAGGAGGGAGGAAGAAGAAGAAGAAAGAAGAGGAAGAAGAAGAAGAAGAAAGAAAGGAAAAAGGGGAGGGAAAAGAGAAAGAAAAAGGAAGAGACCGGCGGCATTCGCGGCACGCGGTCGGAGCACGCGCACGGCGTCTGACACCGGCACTCGGCGAGATTTACGGGCACAGATAAAAAGATAGGTGGGGGTCGGCATGGGTACCGGGACGGCGAAATCGCCAGGGAGGTTTCCGATTTCCGGGAGCTCAGCGGTAAAAGATTTTAAGGACCGTTTTCACCGGGTGATTTTAGTTAGTGATTTCTGCGGGCGTTACAGGCACTCAACAAACATACCTTGTTTGCCGAGTGTCCCGGCCCAGACACTCGGCAGACAAGGCATTTTTGCTGAGTGGCAAACAAGGCATGTCGACGCAAGTTTGCACAAATACTGTAGGGACACCAAGTGCCACGCGGTCCTTTAACCTTTGCAAATGCTAGTTCCAAGAAAATGTCGGTCTTCTGAATCCATTCATTGGTCAATGAACCCTGACTAGAGCGGCCCGTGTACATCCACTCACGGTCATCCATCCTCTAATATATCAGCAAGTAATATAAAAATCAATTGCATCTACAAGTTCCTATACTGTCTAATAGGTGAAGATAGGTCCTAATCTCACTTGAGGATGTGTAGATGGGGTTAGTTTCCATGCTCTACTCTGATCCGAGACAGTTTCGGCAGCATCTCCCTGTTGTTTTCCGGATACAAGCGGAAGATTATGTATCCGGAGAACAACAGGGAGATGTTGCTAAAACTCTATCTCGGATCAAAGTAGAGCATGGAAACTAACCCCATCTACACATCCTCAGGCTGTCCAAAAAATGTGGACAATTGTAGAATGCCTCACCTTGCTATAGGGCAAAGTGACGAGCCGAGGACGATGGGGAATGATGTGTGCAATAGCCTCTCCTTCAACAAAGGAACATAATAGTGTCAATTATAAATTTCGGCAGCACCTCCCCTGCACGGTGAGGTAACCACAACCTGCAACAAACCAACAGCACGATGACTGATAACCACATACACAGCTTATACCTTGCAAAACCCAGAACTACCACGGGAAGTAGCCTCTCGTCACCGGCAAGGAGGGCTCACCATGCCGAGGAGGCTGCGGGGAGGGGCCAGGGAGGGCCTCACTGGGGCAGGGAGGGGGTGAGGGCGGCGGGGAGGGGGTGGGGGCGGCCTCACCATGGCAGCGACGGGGTGAGGGACGGCAATGAGGGTGGGGGCGGCGGGGAGGGTGGGGGGCGGCCTCACCGCAGCAAAGAAGGCATGGGGGTAGCTTGAGAAGGTTGGGAGGGTGTGGTGCGACCTCACCTCGACCAAGAAAGGTGTAGGGGGGCAGCGGGGAGGGGGGAGACCATGGCGGGAAGGGCTGGGAAGAGGCAGCAATACAGTCCCGACAGTGGGGAGGGGTAGGGACGGACGGGGAGAGACAGCAGGGGTGGCGGTGTGGCCCGGCGACGGGGAGACCCAGGGAGAGGCGAAGAGGTGGCGAGGAGAGGTGTGGCGGGGTGTGGCGGCGCGGCGCGATGGCGGGGAGAGGCGGGAAGGGCCGGGGAGAGGTGTGGCGGGGTGGGGCGTGGCGGGGAGAGGAGTGGTGACGCGGCTGGCGACGGCGGCGTCAGGTGAGGTTGGGTGGCGGCTAGGTGGCGGCGGTTGAAGAAAACGCTAAGGATCCACGCACATATGCGCCCTAAAAACACGGTTTGCTGAGTGTTAGATCACGGCACTCGGCAAACCCATCTTTGCCGAGTGCCCCAAACCCTAGACACTCGGCAAATAGCTTTGCACTCGGCAAATATATTAATTATTTTTTTATTTCCTTATTTTTCATAATGTATTTTTCTTTTTTTCGATGTACTTTAAAAATACCTTGTCAAATTGACTCAACAATATATATATATATATATGATTTTTTTACTAATATTATTCTATTATTTTATGAGTTACAACTCAAATTTAATTTATATCAATTAAAATTCTTTAATTGCACTTAATAAATTCAAATTATCAAACGGATCCAAAAAATTACCGAAATTTCACACAAAACAATCTATGTTCTCTATTGCCTATATAAAAAGTTTTGAAGTCAAACCCCAATTCGACCGTCACTTTGACTCCAAATCTTACCGATTCCTTCTCAACGCTACCATTCTTCTTCTAAGATGCTTCGAAAACATCGTATGTGATAAATTGTGCGAAACCTTCTCAGTATTTTACCACAGCCTCCATGTATGATATCATCACATCATGACAAATCCCATGATTTACAGACTTCGTTTGCTTTTTTTAGAATTTAAAAACCAATCGGCCACACATTCGTATTCGTGTTTTTTGAACAAGGTGTTCGAAATTTCTTTTCATTTCCCAGGTAAGTTCTAACACTGGACTCAATAACATGAATATCATTTTTCTACTTATTTTATTCTATTATTTCAATCACTTACAGTTGACTTATACCAAAAAATTCCTAGAGATGTAATAAATTAATTAAATATAGCAAACAGATCCAAAAATATATCAAATTTTAACATGGAATACCACATGTTGTATATTGAGAGTAGAAAAAAATTCAAGGTCAGAAGAGAAAAAAAATAAAATTATTTGCCGAGTGCCACAGATTTACACTCGGCAAACATATTAACGGATCGTGGCACGTTCTTTGCCGAGTGCATCCCTTTGCCGAGTGTTTTCTTTTCTCTTTTTCCGAGTGCCAAAATTTGCCGAGTGTTTATGTACATTTTTTCCGAGTGTAAGTCTTTGCCGAGTGTTTCCACTAACAGACACTCGGTAAACATATTAACGGATGTACATGTGGCATGTTCTTTGCCAAGTGCGTCCCTTTGCTTAGTGTTTTTTTCTCTTTTATCGAGTGCAAAATGTTGTTGAGTGTTTATGCGCTTTTTTGCCGAGTGTAAATATTTGCCGAGTGTTTTTTAATTTATTTACCGTGTGTCGTATTTTTTATCGAGTGTTTTTTGTTAGCACTCGACAAATAGCTTCTTTGTCGGCAAAGAAGGTAGCACACGGCAAAGCCGCAGTTTCCGGTAGTGTCGGATGCTCTGGAGGTTCGACGACCCATTTAATCCGGAGGAAGACAATGCTGCCGGTGTCCCGGCGGAGGAAGGCGTGGCGGTGGCGCCCACGCCGTCGTCATCAGCTCTGGCTCCGGCGGAGGCGAACAACTGCGACGGCGCGGTGTTTGCTCCTGAAGCAGCACCAGCCAAAGGCGGCGGCACCAGCACGGCGTCCTCGTCGACCTCAACAGCGGCTCCATCTGCAACCACCATCGGACTGTGCTTCGCATGCCGGTTGTCCGTCCCGGCGCCGCCGCCGGCAATGTCTACCCAGGCGGCTCCCCAAGCGCTGGTCTTCACCGGCACCTCCGCTGCTCCCCCATCTATGCCGGCCTCTACCCCATGCCGGCCGAGCCCGAAGCGGATGAAGATGACGATGCCCTCCGCATCAAGGCCGGCGTACGCCGCGAATCCCGCCATTCCGGCGTTCCCGATCCTCGCGCCGCCACAACAGCAAGAAGACGCCGACCCCGACGAGCTCCGGCGAGCGAAGGTGCAGAGGTTCGCCGGCCTGATCGCCAAGAAGCAGCAGGAGACGGCCGAGCACTACCGGAACCTCCTCCGGAGCGGGAAGGCGCCGCCGGAGCCCCCCAAGCCCAAGCCCGCCGTCGACGAAGAGGCCCTCCGCTGCGCCGTGGCGAGGAAGAGGTTCCTCGAGGCGCTGGCGCAGGAGGAGATGAAAGCTCGGGGAGCCGCGCTCTTCGTGCAGATGGCGCGCCCCGAGCACCTTAGGGCGCTCGGCATCGACAAGGCCATGGAGCGCGTCGTCAGCCCGGAGCGCCCTCGCGACGAGAACGGCGCGCCGGTCGTCTCGCCGGAGCATCCGTGCAGCCTGTTGGAGAAGCTCGGCTACTTCCTGAAAGTCGAGTATAGAAGCCTAGAAGATGTGGTTTTGGCGGGAACGAGTGGGAAGGGCAAATGTCCACTAGACATGCTTTATTTGCGATTTGGCCTAGCTAAACATGGATGCAAATTATTCGATATCTGAATTTGAATGCACAACGGTATGTATTTTTTGCAGGTTCCTTGCTATTGTTATGCAATACTATATGTGAGCATGGTATTGAATTCCCCATCCTAAATGTTGAAGTATCCACTTCCATATTTTTTAATTCGTATTCATAAATACTTCCTCCATCCCAAATTTCAGTCGTTTTGGTTTTTCTAAATACATATTTTTTGATATGCACTTAGATATATACTTATGTCTAGATACATGATGTATCTAAAAAATTCCAAAACGAACAGCAATTTGGGATGGAGGGAGTACAATATATGTGCAGCTTTTTCTTATTTATCAGAAGTACACACGCACACAACCAGGTATGCACAGTACACGCGCGTCCTAATGCCCGCGAGAGTGCCTTTTGTTACATACCTACAAATCACCGGTAGTGTGTGTAAATCTTGGACACTAGGATTTGAACCTTGGTGTCCTCTCACATTTCCACCACCACCACCACATACAGAGGTGATTCTCCAATATGTATGTGCGTAACTTGTTGAAGCATTCCAATATGACTAAAAGTTTCTTTCAATTCTAGTACCTATATTTGTATCCATTAATTTTACTCAGTTCATCATGTGTAGATTTTGAGGAAATATTATGCTATGATAGTCAATTTAGAAGACAATTTAGACTTTACGGTAGTATATGATATTTTCGTATATATATTGTTGTGTCATGACTCATGAGCCTTACAACTTGGCCCTAGCCTTGGTGAAAACCTGGGTCCGCCACTGTCAACACCTACTTACCGCTGACTGCCACTGCCTCCATCTGTCTGCAACATGGCGCATATAAAGGTAAGCTTGATGTTTTATTGTTCACCAAATATTAAAGAACTGTTAATCCGATTCAGATTGTTGTTGATTTCGATCCTCTTTGCATTCTCTTGTGCAAAATTCAAGTCTGAAAAGCAAAAATAGTACTGCAATTATGTTATTTAATTTCGGCCCCTAGAATTTAAACATGAGATGTCTCACCACGTGGGTAATTTTCGATTTTAATCTTAATAGCCATAGAGGATTACCCACGTGGGCGAGGTCTGCTGGCCCGCATCAGGTGTGGTTTAACAGGTTTGATTTGATCTGATCCAGATGCTCGGGGCCTCCCGGCAGAGAAATGGATACGCCGATATGGAGTAGAAGAGTCAACAGGGGCCAGTGGAGATCTAATTGCACAAGTTCACAATACATTCCCACTAACATTTCGTGAAACTTTAAAACATAGTTGATAGGACATTTTTTTACCGTCGCCAAAGAACACTAGGCAATTTTTGGGTTTATTTTTGTTCAATTTAATATCACAAAGTTTTCTGAGTTGCTTTGGGTGCTGACAGAAAAAGATTTTCTCAGTTAGATCCTAACCTTCAGAGCAGTGCAGAACAGCAGAAGTGACAGTGGCTTATGCATCCCTCTGCAATCAAATCCTTATGTGGAATCTCGGCAATATTAAATGATTTACAAGTAAATGAACAAAAGTTGCATGGACTTGAAGTCCAACAAGCAGAATTATTGATTTTTCTCCAGGTTCAGTCCCTGGATTATTTGTTTGAAACTAACATCACATACCAAGCTTGAAATCTTCATCATTTGTTGAATCAGGTGCGATGACCATTAAGCTCTCACAATATGACATGTCTAGAAGATCTGCTATACTTGCCAGATGTAGCTGCCGTGACTCTGGATCAGCACTACTGCAAATCGCATCAGAATGTACATTGCTTGATTGAAAACTAAGTGCTGGTGGGATTTCCAGAAAGTTTGTTGATTCCTCTTCTTTCAGGGGCTTTGGAGAATTCGCTGCAACACAAGAGACCTTCTCATCCACTGAACTCAACGGCGAAACCAATTTTTCCTCGGTTAGTATGTGCAAACTAGATCCAACCGTTCGCCCATCCACCATTTGCGAGACATTAACTGAATGAGGTATAGACCCTTCGTCATGTATAGAATCAGGACCTTTTTCTTTCAGTGTACATGCATTTCTACAAGCTTCTGTGAGTCCATGTTTAGATTTAAGTCTTACTGGCAGGTCGGCTGATGAAATTGGAATATTATTGGATGAATCTTGACTGCTTGTTGCGGTGGAGTCCCTACCCACTGGAATCAATGAATCATTGGGGCAGGGTGAAAGTTGCTCTGGCGATCCACTACCTAAATTTGACTTAATCTTTTTCTTCATAGCACCAGTCCAGTAATTCTTAATTGCCTTCCCTGTCCTGGTAGCACAAGAGATAACCATTTCAACATTTCTAGGTAGTCTAAAGGGGTAAAAGTTTGCTGAATCCTTACAAAGATAATGAACAAAAACATAAAATAACAAAAAATAATAACAACATAAAGTATGAAAGCAGAAAACTTGTAAGCTCACGTAACATAATAAAGACCTACCTATATCTAGCTAGTGGTTAAATGACTGGAGATGAATTTTATGGTCTGGTTAATAGCAGAGTAGGGAGTCTATAAATAAGCGGCATAGTACGAATTATTATTTATTAAATTTTACTAGGAGCATGGTACAAACAGAATAATAGAGCTTTAGTCTTCAAGTTTTAGTTTATCATCTTGATCTCACCTCCCAGGAAAGAATTTAGCCAGTTCACACCATTTGTTTCCATGAATTTTGTGAGCACGGATAAGATCTATCTCCTCCTGTTCCGACCACGGCATCTGGTTCACAGCAGGGTCAAGATAATGCGTCCACCTGCATCCTCATTTTTAATAAGGAAAATACTCAGCAAATTTGGAGACAAAGATATGAAAGGATAAATATCAAACATGGAATAGCTGAAAAAGTTCTAGAATTCAATACATTTATACAATATCGTCAGCATGAAAATGCTACTGCTTCGTAATTGTATTTTGTGACTAACAATACTTATAGTTCATCAAGGTTTTAAATGTTTCTATGGCCCACAGAGATATTAACCAATTAACTTGACTCACTTGTCTTCAAAGATATAATATGGAATTGACAAAGCTGTTCATTGGTCACAGTACTAAAAATAGCATACAAGAAGCCAAACACCAAAATTTTATTTATTACTCTAACTGTTTGAGAAAATTAATTTAAATAGAGGTAATATTGACTTTCTTACACCTGTATGTAATAAAACAGTGCAAACCATGTTTGGACTTAAAAGTAGAAATTAAAATCCATACAGTCCAAGAGGACAAGCCATTTCTACAGCAATTTAATTTCTTACAGGCGTGTAGTTCTGCCTTGTTGCTTGCATCTGAACAATATTTTCCCTCAAGAACCATATAGTTTCCTTTGCTGAAAGGAGATTGCAATGTGCTAAAAATGGAAAAATGGTAGAAGGTGCGAGATGTGGAAGCAGCAAACATGTCTTCAATGAGTCTTCCATAGGGCCAACAGACCAAAATAGGTGGCATATGACAAGTTCCCAGTTTCAACAGCCATAGATGCAAGCAAACATAGGCATACATATGGAGCTACATAGTTCTCATGGAACTTTTATCAAATCAAATTAAAACTAGAAGTGAACCTAGGCTGAATTATTTGCATTTGGAATCAGAAGGCATGCAACCAAATAATGTGAGTCCTGTAATTCTACCTGTCTCTACACTGCTTTCGACTACGACCGGGCACAGCCCGTGCAATGCTTGACCAATCTTTTGAGGAATGTGCATCCACCATTTGAATCAGAATCTCATCTTCCTGAAATACAACTAATTTTGTTTCAACAATTCACTAATGCAGAACAATATACAAAAATAAAGGTAGCTGATATGAACTAATAACTTTCCTCTTGTGACCATGCCCCCCTCCTCTTGAATGAAACTGTCTTGAAAGGCAGGCATTCAGTGAGACAGTTGAATCAAAACTATTGAGATTGCAGATGTTAAAAGACATAAAATGAGCTGGCAGGAGTGCAAGTGGTAGTTATAGATGCAAACTTCCAAACTATTGCTATGAAGACAGAAATGCTATAGAAAACTATGATTTAACTGAGGGAATGCAGAATTAACATTATACATTTTTTGTTTCCAAAGTTGACTCCAATTCAGGTCACCATTTGCATCCACAGGTCTAACATAAGCCAAATTACAGTCTTACACCATCATATTACAGATGAGCGTCCATGTTTGGTACCACTATTTCCTCTCATAAGACACTAATAAGATTTGTCAAAAAAACCAAGACACTAGCAATTATTCCATTCCTCTTCATTTACTCAGTTTGTTAAGAATTTTACTGAAATCACCGCGACCTATCATTTTAGCTACAAAAGCATTCTTATTACAAGACTTATCAATGAAGACTTCTATAAGAAAAATATGCTGGGAGGTTTGACACTATGGCATAGGGGGTAATGATGTTCCAAGCACAACTGTTACATATTTACTCATAAAAATACATTTGGTCATAACCATCACCATGCCAACATCATACATTACACATAGTTTGCAGAGAAAAATTTGAACACTAATACTGAGCAATTTCTGTCATATAGATGCACATGTAGGAGACTAACTCTTGCTTGGTTGTAGAGAAACTGAGAAAGTAGTTTCATCAGCGATGATTGGTATTAGTTAAGAAATGCCGGCTAATTCGACAAGACAATTGATTAAGAAAGTTTGTTCTAGCACCACAGTGGACACAGATTGTGAGGAAACGGATGTGCAAAATCTTTAATCTAGCCAAGAATTGAAATTACAATTGATTAAACTACGGTTACCTGTCCCTTCCGGTTCTTCATCGTCGAAATATTCAGAAGCTTGTAGGGGCTCATCATGCTGCAGTAGGAATTCATCCAGAGAATATGTACTATATCAAATCCATTCGAAGGATTAGAAATGATTAAATACCATATAGAATGAATATTTGACATGATGGAATATTGCCTGAAACATGAAAGGATGTGCTTCTGCAATAAGCTATGGGAAATTGAGAATGATGAGTATGAGTGAAGCAGCCCCCATATGATTGGGATCTAAGAAGTAAGAACATGCCAAACTTCAGCTGATACCAGTTTAGTTTTGGACTACAGATGCCACATTCAATTCATTGCAAACTTCGTGTAAAATACTAGTAGACTGGAGGTTATGCAATCCCACCTCTTCTGCAATCCAATCAATTTCGCGTGAGCAACTTGTTGGCTTGGTAGACGTCCTACAATGCAAAACAAGGCGGATGTCACTGAAAATTCTTGCTTCTTTTCTGGATTAACAGCTAAACAGCAACTGCCTAGAAGGCTAGAACTAGAAGAACAATGATGTTCTGACTTCTGAACCAAGAAACAGGGGGCACTGAATTGAATCAAGAGAAGGCCAGCAGACTACCCCCGCCTGTGGACGCCGCCTGCGCTCCTCACCATGGCCGCCTCCAGAGGAGACCAATTTCAGCTCGGGCTTAGCTCAGATCGAAGCAACGAAACGCAGCTTCCAAGGAGAAGCTACGCCCACCTTTCTGCTTCAAGAAATCGCCGTTGCCCAAGAGGGAGGTACCAGGCCGTGCCGAAGGAGCAGGCTTGCTCCTCCTTCCTCGCTTGGTTGCTGGAGGGAAGAAGAGAAGAGTGCCACGGCTGGGGGGCAGTGGCAGCTTTCGGCGGCTGCTCTCAGCCGCCGTTGCCGACTGCTGCGGGTCGGAAGCTGTGGGACCGCTCGATTTGAGATGAAAGCGCACGGCCCAGCACTGAGCTGGTAACGAAAACGGCCCAAGAGCGCTCGTGGGCCTCAGAGGCCTTCTTTTTTTCTGCTGAAAAAAGGTGGACTTTTCTTTTTCTTTTCTTCCCATTTTTCTATCTTTACCTATTATTAAAGCAAGTAACGTTTCTGCCTGGATTTTTCGTCCGTCGGACTATTTTTCAAAAAAACCCCTAACATTTCGTGATATCAACCTGCAGTCCAATTCTGAGTATAAGGGGCTCGAGTGGAAAAAAAATAGGAAAACGAGGGATTAAAGCGAAAAGAGTTCCGCTCCCTCGTTTCCCTCCCCTCCCTCGGGGGATCGAGATCCGCCGCACTCCGTCCGGCTCCGGTCCCGTCCCTCGGGGGATCTAGACGCCGCCGCTCCGTCCGGCCCTCCACCCAGCTCCCTCGTTCCCCTCCCCTTCCTCCGCCACCCTCCCTCTGGGGATCTAGCCGCCGCCGCTCCGTCCGCCCTCCACCCCATGTCCACCGACGACCTCCCGCCATCCTCCGACATCGACGTCATCATCCTCCGTCGACTTCCCGCCGCCGCTCCGTCCGGATCCGGGGCCTCCGGTCGATTCCCACCTTCGCCCTCCACCCTTGGTCCCGAGGTCGGATGCGCCCAACCCCTTGAGGGTGGAACTCCGCCTCGCCCGACCCTTGGTCCCGGGGTCGGATGCGCCTGACCCCTTGAGGGTGGAACTCCGCCTCGCCCGACCCTTGGTCCCGAGGTCGGATGCGCCCGACCCCTTAGTCCCGAGGTCGGATCCGCCTCGCCCGACCCTGAGTCCTGGGGTCGGGAGTGTCCGACCCCTGAGCGGAACGTTGGAGTAGTCCGAGGCGAAGTCGAATCCGACGTGTAGTCGAACTCGAACTGGTTGACTTTGAACGTCTCCTCCTCCTCCACTTCCAGGAGGAGGCTCCCGCCCGTCGAGAATGGCCACGGCAGCGCAGGTCTTGCAAATGAAAATTCTTTGAAAACGAACAAACGTATAATAACGTGACAGCAAGTTGGAGGAGGCTCCCGCCCGTCGAGAATGGCCACGGCAGCGCAGGTCTTGCAAATGAAAATTCTTGTTCAAAGTTCAAAAATGGTACGAACAAACGTATAATAACGTGACAGCAAGTAATGACCCGTAGCAACGCACGGGCATTTCTGCTAGTTAATTTTTAAATTGGAGTAGATTTCTAATCTTGTATTTCGTATGTGAAAAATTATTCACAGCGCATTCCTATATCTATGTCGAGCTAGATTCAACCCAAAACAGGACATAAGAAAGTCTCTGTCCAGTTGGGAATTGGGATGTTCGGCCTTCCGAAAGTTAGGAAAAGTTGGTTTCTGGAAAGGACCTACATTCCCTCAAACCCAAAGCGTCAAACCAGCAAGTAGTTTAAACAAACTGAAAATAGAAAACTGCCCTCCAAACCAGTGAGACAGTGACATTTAACAGAACAGAATTGCAACTTATGCAATATAAAAATTCCATCCAACACGCAGCGAGCTCCTTATACGTGGAGCTGTTCGATTATAGGAAGACAGCATCAAGTTTGTACCTCAGTTCATCATCTCCTGGTACCAAAAAGGTGCAACGGAGCAAGCGCAATACTTGTAGTTGCACTGTCTAAGTGACGATCTTCATTCTATATGAAGCTACTGCCATGCAGATAAAGAGGAGAATCGATCATCAAGCCATCACAGTAGGACATGTCCAGAAGATCTGATGCATCCGCCTCATGTATCTCCAGTGAGCATGGATCTGGGGTTGCCAATGAATGAACATCATTGGGATGGTTACTAGCAGCTGTTGGTATAACCACATCCACAGGTTCTGATGCAGCATTTTGTGGAATACCTTGGCATACATCTGACGGAGAGCTATTGTCACTGGCTGGAGTTGTTTGTTCCATTTTCGGGGGAGGCCTTTGACAACTTGCTGCAGCGGTGCACACCTTGAGCTCCACTGGGGTCGACAGAAAATCCAGTTTCTTTCTTGCTCTAGCTCGCTGCTTTGATTTTGCCATTATCTTTTCAGAGACTTTGGCTGAATGAGCATCAAGACCTTTAGGATAGATGCAGTCGGAACTTTCCTCTTCTGATGTATCTGCATTTTCATCAAGTTCTGAGAGGTCACTTTTAGATTTGGGTCTTGGTGGTAAAGATGATGGTGGTCGATTTCTCTCAGATGAACCCTGGCTGTCCTTTGGAATATCTGACTGACTGCTCTCTGGAACTGATATATCTTCTTTCAGGTCTGTAATTTCTTCGAGCCGTCCTGAGGCTAAATAATAATTCAGTTTTCCTTTCATACGACCTCTCCAGTGTTCTTTGAGTGCATGATTTGTCCTGGTTGCACATAAAAGGATTTTTAGTAGAGTAGAGACATACTGAATTAGTATAAACGGAAGGATGAAAAACAACAGTAACTGACAAAATAAGGGAATATTGGATGCAGCATAAACTGACGAAGGTGTCAGTGTGCAAGTTTTTTCTCTGTTTTCTTTTACAGTAAAGATCATCCAATCGTACCTCCCTGGGAAATGTTTGACCATTTTAAGCCACTGGCTTCCATATATTTGATGGGCACGAATCAATTTTAGCTCCTCCTCTTCAGACCAATCCTCTTTGTTTATTGCTGGGTCAAGACTGCGTGTCCATCTGTATTGAAGGCCCATCAGCACAAAGTGAAAAAAATATTCGCAGTTCTAATGAAAAGTTGAATGCAGAGTGTGAATGCATACTAGATATTCTCACTAGTCGCTAGTCAATACTCCAACCCATAAAAGGAGATTTTGTAATTAAAGAAATGAAAAGTGTCAAATAGGATCATTAACGAAGTTTTTTCTCTCTCAAACACACAGGAGACCTGTGTATCATTGTATTAACAGGAGAGCTACAGTTTTAAGAACTTAAACACCTATTACATATCAAAGACGACCCGACCTCAAGAAGATTGTATTTGGAACCAATTATCTTACTTTGACACGCAGTTCTCCTGTGTTAGAAAAAAAGAAAGTGCAAGCATCCAGTTTTGTTGCTCGAGATCAAAATCTTTATAAGCACAGGTTAACAGTGAACAGATGTATTGACAGAGGTGCATTTTCAGAGTAGAACAGTGGTAGACTGACAACTGCATGATGGTTGCAGCAGATTGTGATTGCAATGCAAGCTAAACATAGGCAACAAAATGATGAACAAAAGAGGATGTCACCTATACAAGAAACTAATTTAAGATCAAATAAATATAAACTGTCACATGTAGAAATACAAAAAGGAACAAGCAGTACAGTACTATAAACCAACAGTTAATTACCTTATTCGGCACTGTTGTGCATTTCGGCTAGGTATAGCAGATGCGATAGTTTGCCAGTTTTTCAGCCCATGTTTGGTAACCATTTTAGTGAGAATTTTATCTTCCTGGAATAAAATACAATTTCGTTTTCTCAGTAGGCATGATGGAACAAACCCAAGCTGACATGGTTAATAAAAAATTATGGTTGATAACAACTTTCCTCTGCTAACCATCTTCCTTTGGTCGTTTCAGAATTTTTTAAACTACTTCCCTCCTTGAAGCAGTAGCCATTTTTCTTGCATGGTGGTCCCTCTGCTTGAAATAAAGCCAAATCTAAATACATAAACTCTACACTTCTATTCTTCAAAGATGTGAATGTAACAATTAATCAAATTTAACCTATAGGAGAGCATTTGATAGTGTTATATGAAAGCTAACCATGATGTATCAGTAACAGGAACAGCAATACAATCATAATGATGCAAGAAGATATCAGATATCACATAAAACCTATTATACTACAAAGTACCCTACTATATGTGTATCATCAATGAAAACATCATCCCACTACTTGGACAAACGAGCAACCGATAATGAAGATGTATTCTAACTACTACCTGTCTTTCCTGATTCCATTTCTTGACGACATTTGACGGTTTCAGGTGGTAAATCACTCTGCAGCCATAGTTAAAAACTGACATAAGAACTTGGATAACATTATATTAACACAAGTTACAAAACTACCAAGAATTAAATGCTGACAAAATCATTTAGGCAGATCAGAAATTAGTAACAAAATCAAGATTATATAAAGAATTAAATTAACCTTTTCTAATGAATCATGTGAAAGCATAAGCAGTCATAGATGTTCTATTACATCAAAAGATGCATGCACAGTAAGCTTTTGACAGCGAATTAAAATGCATGGTTTTCATCGGTTAAGGTTATGTTCTACAGTAATGCAACAGTTGATCCAGAATTACTGTTGTCTTCAAATCCATGAACTAACAAAGGCCTTTCTTTGATGTTTGGTACTCCTATAAACAGATCAGTAAACATAAAAAACTTGAAGTGCATAAAACAACAGCAAAGCCTTGGTAGCGATGCCCACCTTGAGCTTCACTGGGGTTGACACCGAATCCAGTTTCTTTCTTGCTCTCGCACACTGCTGCGGTTTAGTTATTATACTTTCAGAAACTTTGGCTGAATGGGTATCAAGTGCTTTAGCATAGATGAAATCAGAGCTTTCTCCTACTGAAGTATCAGCATTTTCACTTAGTTCTCTGATCTCTTGTTTAAGTTTGGACCTTGTAGATAAAATTGACGAAAATTGACTTCTATCAGATGAAACTTTGCTGTCCTTTGGACTATCTGACTGACTGCTCTGCAGAACTGATAGATTTTCATGAAGGTCAGGAACTTGTTCAAGCAACCCTGAGGCTAAATATGAATCCAGTTTTCTTTTCATAGAACCCCTCCAGTGTTCTTTGAGTGCATTATTTGTCCTGGTTGTACATGATGTCAATAACTTTAGTGCCACCCTCACAGTAGTTTGAAGAGGGTATATGCATAATGAGCTCTCACTAAGGAAATAATGAAAATCAAAAGACAAAAATGGTAGCTAACAGAAGGAGAGGTGGTTTGTCTTTTTTTTTACAGGTGAGACCATCCATTCATACCTCCCTGGGAAATGTTTGACCATTTTACACCACTTGTTTCCATATATTTGATGTGCACGAATCAATCTTAGCTCCTCTTGTTGCGACCAAGCCTCTTTGTTTATTGCTGGGTCTAGAACGTATTTCCATCTGCGTTAAAGGTCCATTAGCACAAAAGTGAAAAAAAAACATTAAGTAGCTAATGAATTCGAATGCAGATTGTCAATGCTATACTGGATGTTCCCACATCACTAGTCAAATTTATTAAGGCTTCTAATATATAACAATGATTAATGAAATTAATAGTGTAAACAACTTCCAGGACATGTTGTCTAAGAAATCTGTAATGCAGTTTTTTTTTTCTTTTTGACCTTTACACCCTTACCTAGAGAAGTCCTGAAGCAGTATGAGTGTGGAAAAGATCATATAAGGTGCCAAACAACTTACTCTGTTTACACTTTACAACAGAGGCATCATATTTTCCACTTAGGATGATGATAGAAGATGGCATATTCCCATAATAGTTTCTATTGCAAAAGTTGCATTGCAATATATGGAGAATCATGATTCCTAAGAACAACTTTTGTGAATTGTCACGAGCAACCATCAGGTGTGTCACTTGGAATAGAAATCTTAATAAGATCAAACTAGCAGTGGCCATAACATGCAACAATATCGACATAGAAGGCTATGGCCGCTACAGCATAGAACAATGGTAGGAGGACAATTTGCAGCTGCTGACTAAATATCACCATGGTGGTCACAGCAGCTTGTTCTGGTAATGCAAGCTAAACTTAGCACACCAAATTATCAAAACAATAGCATATAAGGTAATGAGCATATCCCAATTGGTGGAAGGTGCGGGTGCACACACCCACCGACAAGATTCGAGTCCTCTAGCTTGAATTTGGTTGCCTATTTCTTTTTTACAACGCCACCTAGTTCCTCTTAGGTTGGTCGATTTTTTTTTAGAATAAGAGGATATAACATGCCGAATATAGTAATTCAAGATAAAATGGAACAAATGTCGTCACGTTCATAATTTTGTTTTTTTTAAAAAACAGGTATGGTGCAAATAATAAGTAAATTACCTTGATAAACATGCATGTGCATTTCGATCAGGTATAGCACATGAAATATTATGCCAGTTCTTTGTCCCATGTTTGTGTACCAATTGAGTGAGTAGCTCATCTTCCTGGAAAAAACAATCAGTTTCTTTCTCTTAGCAGACAAGATGGAATAAAAAAGAAAAACCACACGAATAATAAAATTATAGTCCTAAAAACTTTCCTCTGGTGACCATCTGCATTTGGTCCTTTCAAGATTTTTTAAACTACTGCACTCATTGAAGCCGTGCACATTCTTCTTTTGAGGTGGAACCTCTGCTTGAAACCAAAAAAATGATCTAAACACATAATCCATACACTTCTATTCAATGAATATGCAAATGTAGCAAAGAACAAAATTACAGCAATAGGAGACAGGTAATACTTGATAAATAAATGCTGATGGCACTATATTTATGAATGCAAGCATGAGCCTGAAAGTATCATATAATAAAGTACCTAACTGCATTTGAAATACAGATTAGACTTAGACGAAGGTTGCTCATTTGTATATCACTATATCTTTGTATATAATGCTTGAGGAAATCAGGTGCCACTTTAGACGACCTTTTCTAGCCGAAAGGGAGCACAGAAATTGTATGTGAGATGATGTGGACATGGCATGCATTGCCTTTCCTGGATTGGGGCATGTGGAAGTTTAACCATGGATCGTTTATTCTCTCGAGCAATTGAACCATGGTGTGTCAAGGACCTAATGATCAATCAACAAGCACCTACCTGTATTTTCTGATTCCATATCTTGCCAATGTTTCGAAGTTTCATGTGATATATCAGTCTGCAATCACAGTTAAAAAATGACCTAAGCACCAGCATACCATTCAATTAACAAAAGTTATAGAATTACCAGAAAACTAACTAACTAACCATTCAGTTGGATCACATAAGTGGGAATAACAAAATCAAATTATATATATAAATTATTGAATGCACCTTTCTAATGGATCAGGCAAAGTATAAACATGCAGACATGGCATAAGTAGAGTTCCTCACAGGTTGCTTTTGTTACAGTAGCACAACATTTGGTCCAGAGCCTTATTATTGTACCAATCAGGTAACAAAAGGTATTCTTGATAGTTTGGTATGAATAAATAAAAAATAATAGATCCAAGATTGTGCTCATTTTAGTACTTTCTTGTTTTGGTGTAAACAGAGCTTTCAAATTCATAACAAAATGGTTCAGATATGTCAAGGAACAGCTCCCTGCCAAATGTAGTACAATAGATGTCCATATATGGAAACACAACTATTTAGTAGCACTGGATCCATGTGGCATTACCATGCCTTCAGCAACCGCGTTGGAGTTGCTCAAGTGATTTGTTGAACTGAAGTCCCTCCTAAAAGAGGAAGCGATAATCAAGTGAACATTATGCAGGCGGTCCTCTTATAAATTTTGCAGTTCACAATGTCAATTTCGATTCTTGGGTTTTACTTGTCAGCAAAAAGTATACTAAGAGTAAGAACCCATTATATATTGCTGAAAAATGAACTGCAACAGTGTGCTACTCCCTCCGTTCCAAATTATAGGTCGTTTTGGCTTTTCTAGATACATAGATATTATTATGCATCTAGACATAGGGTATATCTAAGTGCATAACAAAGTTTATGAATCTAATAAAGTCAAAACGACCTATAATTTGGGATGGAGGGAGTAGTAATGACTAAATGCATATACTCAGCTTATAACGTTAAGCTGAAGCCCCCATTTTACTGAAGCAAATCGCCACCAGATTCTCAAACAATCAAGCTCCAGGTGGAAACTGCGCTCCCCATACGAGCATAAATGCTGCAGAGGAGGATCGGATAACTCACCGCTGCCTTGGCATCCCATCGCTACTCTGCTCCATGGCAGCGGTCAGAGATGAGGCTCCGATTCCACCAGAAGCATCGCCTGAAGCTGGGATCAAACAGATGGTTAGAGATTAGAACGGTGACACATCACATTTACTAGCGCATGGTGGTTAAGACTTGAAGTTGACCCCCAATTATTCTTTTTTGGGGAAAATAAACTGGCAACAGCACTACTCCACCGCGGCCACCAAATCGCTGCAGTGATGCACGCATGATTGCTCACGGAAGAAGGAATCGATCCAGGTCCAGGCGGATCTGCATTTCCGGTGCCAGTAGCGGGGCGGCGGCGGCGGAGGAGAGCAGCGACTTGGAGCGAGGAGTTCGAGGCGGACCTGCTTCGGTGGAAGGGGCGCTCGGGCTCGGCGATGTGCTGGGCGCGCGGTGCGATCCTGGCGAAGAAGGCTTGGTCGGTGATGGCGGGCGCCGGGGCGGGGCCGCGACGACCTGGCCGGCGGCGAGGTGAATTTGGGATGCGAGGGGAGGAGCAGGAGGCTGCCGGAGAGCATACGGTGACACGAGTTGGATTCGGATGGCGAGGAGTTCAAGAAGCGTGGCACACGCGCCCGCGCCAACTGTCCCGTAGCACGAGTGAGTGGCACCTCAGGCAGGCCCGCGCGGTCAATTTCCGCTGACTGGAAGCTTGGACGAGCCATTTTTACGGCGGTAACTTCTCTCAAACGGACTCCAAGAACTCCCATCAATCACTCTTAATATACTTATCCATCCCAAATTATAAGTCATTCTAAGAATCTTGAAGAGTAAAAATATCTCAAGTTTGATCAAATTTATATAATAATATAATAACATTTATGATGTCATCTAAGTATCATTAGATTCTTTATCAATTATATTTTCATAGTATACCTATTTGATGTCATAAATCTTTATAATTTTTTCTATAATTTTAATCAAACTTGAGATGCTTTGACTCTCCAAGATTCTTGGAATGACTTATAATTTGGGATGAAGAGAATATTAATTAGCGAAAAAAGAATCCAGCTCCGGACTCACGCATATCCCCCGATCGCCCCGATTTTCCTTTCCCCACACCTTACAACCACGCGTCGCGCCTTGAGCTTCGGTGCATCGTCCCGCATGAGTCTCGAAGCTAGCTGCACAGACATGCAAGGCCACAAAATCGCCGCCGCCGTGCATGGCCGACGCGACGGGGCACCGTGCATGCCGACGCATGTGGGCAAGAGAGACACTCAGGGGCAGCCTCGCCCCGCTATGGGCGACCTAAACACGGTGCTGGCGCAGCTTGGGATGCACGCGTGCATGCGTGTCCACGCCGGCCACCTCCCTCGCCATTCGCACCACCTCGTACGCGCTAGCAGCAATGACGACGAAGTCAACCCGAAGGCCCCGCAGTTGGTTGGGCAGGCCCTGTGTCCCTTGCCATGGACGGTTGCCAAGAAGACCACAGCGCATGAGCTGTTTGCATCGCTGTACGCGGCGCTGGTGCAGCTCGGGTTGGACGCATGCGTGCCGCAACGAAGACCGTGAGGGGGAAGAGAGGGCAGCCCAACTAGATGGACCTACTTCTGATGGCGTGACCTATTTTGAAATATTGAGGAGGTAATTTTTTAAAGATTTGTTGTGGGTTGTGGGATGATAGTATTTAAGGAAACAAAATTTTAGAAGAGACAGTTTTAGGAGATAATGTTTTAGGAGACTTTTGAAGTTGCTCTTAACATACCATTGACTTTTTTTATTCATTTGATTATTCTTTTTTTATAAATATTTTTGCAAAATGATAAATTATAAGTAAAATTTAAATATTTATTACAGTAGACGTACTCATTTTATTTTATTTAACTAATTTGTTAAATATATATTGTTGGTCAAAAATTGTCAAAAAGTCAATAATGTCATATATTCAAGAATAGAGAGAGTATATTATAGGTGTGATGATAGTGGAGACAAGATTAGTTTGGATAGGGAAAAAGTATTTAGCCTAGTGGTTAGAGCACATAAGTACCATCCATCTGATCTAGCTTCGACTCCTTATGGAGCGAGTTAAACAGATTTGGAATAAAAAATTATATAAAAATATATGTTGGAGCTTCCCCTTCTTGCTTTGGTAAAAAGAAACATTAGTTTGGATAGCTTTCGTAGCATTTGATATGTTTTGATATAGAACTTTATACCGATTCGACACTATTAAAGAGGAGAGAGAAAATACAAGACATTCGTTTCATGCAATAAATTGATTTCTACAAAAAAACAAAGTTCAAGAAACTACATGATGAAATCCATTGAAAATAGATATAGCAAATATTAGACCTGAGCATCTGTCAGGCTTGAGTCGGAATCGGGTCGAGCTGAAAATAAATCAGATTTACATTTCGGACTGATAATTTCCGCCCACGACTATTCCACGATTGTTCTTGGGCTGATTTTTTTTACTGAGCTCGGATTTCCCTTAGGCTTCATTTGGATGTTGATATTAGGAACTTTGGCATTGAATTGGATCAAATACCAAATCAGACTAGTATTGGTATTGAGTTACAATACCAAAGCCATTGTTTGGATGTAGATAAAATTACTAGATGGAATCTTATGAGATAGACAAATCTAACTCACATTTGGATGTATATATCCTGGAATTAAGAATTGACTGCTCATCTTCACATCTTCTTCTCTCCATGACGCTCAGGCCTCATCGGAGAAAGCTGCGGGCCGTAACTTGGGTGCCGCTGCGATGAGCCATTGCTCGCCCGAGGCGGAGTGCGTCACCTAGGCATCGTCGGATCCCGCTTGAGAAGAAGATGGGGTGGCGCAGCTCACCAGCAAAGGGAGAGGGAGGGGTCGTACCGCCCGCATCCGGGGCAGAGCTCGTCCGCCCTCACCTTCCCTCGCCGGAGAAGAAGACGGGGATCCCGCTGGAGAAGAAGATGGGGCGGCCCCGCTCGCCTGCGAAGGGAGCAGGGAGGGGCCGCGCCGCCTGCATCCCGGGCAGAGCTCGCCCACCCACGCCTTGCCTCGTCGAAGAAGAAGATGGGGATCCCGCTCTGGAGAAGAAGACGGGCCACATCCAGGGCCGAGCTCGCGCCATCCTCGCCTTGCCTCGCCAGAGAAGAAGACGGGGATCCCGCAGCTCGCCGGTGAAGGGAGAAGGAAGGGCCGATGTGTCTTGGGTAGAGGAAGGGAGGTGCGGAACAGTTCACCGGTGAAGGGAGCAGGAAGCGGCCGCGCGTAGAAGGAAGGGGAGGGGTGCCGACGAGGGTACGGGGGAGGACGATTCCATCCAATACAGAGGCGGATGGCTCGGTATCGAGTGTGACGGGATGAGAGTGAGTTGAATGCCGGCTGGTATTGGGGTTGATTTCCAATTTCGAATTCTAGACCATCCAAACACTTGGCATTTGGAGCTACCAATACCAGTTCCAAATTCTGAGGCTCAATATCTACATCCAAACGCTACCTTATACTTTTATAAAAATAAATTAAAAAAAATGGCACGAACCAGCCAATTTTTTCAGACTTGATTTTTGGCTGACCAAGTTTGGCCCTACTCAAGTGTGGGCGGGCCAGAACTCAGCATGCTCGTGCTGGGTTTAAAATGTTCAATCTAGCAAATACCAAGGTAAGGCATGAGGAGAGAGTGGGAGGAAGATGATTTGGGGAGACGATAAAGATGATCGAAAGATTATTTTAGAGCTATAATTAGATACTCTCTCCGTTCTTTTTTAATAGTTCTATTTCATCTTGGCACAATGGCCAAGGAAAACAATCATGTATAAGCTATTCCTCGTAAACAAGCGATTAACCAAGGCCCAGACTTCTAGATGCTCAAATAGCCAATCTCGTATGGAAAAATGAAAGGTCACGCGTCAAACCGAGACAATCATTAAGTGGATGGGTAGTTAGATTGAAATAAGACTATCAAAACAGAATTTTTCAGATTTGGAAATATCCCTATCAAAAGAGTGAAACAGCCTGGATTCTCATTTCTGAGAATCCAAGCCTACGCACCTCCGTGATAGTCCCAGGAAGGCTATCACGTGCGAATCCTTGTATCAGATAGTATAAATCCATACCAACACAGAAATAAAGTAGCAACATAGTAATAATAGCATAAATATCTAGTACATCATCTCGGCACATGCCGGTACAAGTCCATCGGGACTGAATCATGAAAGGTAAATCATCCACGCAGAAGAAACATGTAGTATGCTGGACACCAACTTCATAGGTGACTTGAACGAAGGACCATCCCTAGTATTCACATCCATCATTGTTGAAGTCGTAGTCGGGCTCATAGACATGAGCACCACGGTGGGCGGCTGACGTGGGGAGCCCACGGAATCATCATTGAGCAACGGCGGAGGCATGAAGGCCAGGCAGGCAAGGGTCAAGGGCAGCGGCTCGAAGGCCGAACAGGTTCGCTAAAGAGGGAGAGAAGGGGTGGCAGCGCCCATGGCGGGGTGGAGGTGAAGGCGTCACTGGCGTGGTGAAGGCGTCGCTGGCCTGGTGAAGGCTCGCGGTATGACGGCTTGCAGACGGCGGCGGCTACAGCTCCTCCTCCTCAGCATGGTGACGCGAACGAGCAACTCCGACTTCTCCTCCCGAGCGTGGCCCGCGGCTCCGAGGCGGCGGTAGCTTCTCCCGACGCGGCCCCCCTTCTCCTCCTCCCCTCCTCTTCCCTTTTCTTCCTCTCGGGTTGGTGGCGGCAGCAAAGGGGAGAAGCCCCAAGGCTTTGGATGGGTGGAGAAGGCTACCGACCGGGGGTATTTATAACCCATGGCCGGGGCTAGGGCTGCGGGGAGCGGGCGCAGGCGTGGGCTTGCGCGGCCATTTATCCTCGACAGTCATGTTGTGGGGGCATGTGGCGGCCATCCCGCAGCGCGGAGGTAGGGTTTGCAGCCGTGGGTGCGAGGGCCGGTGGGATTGCAGGAGCAAGGCGGGGATCTCCCCACCATGGGAGCTGATGGAAGGGGGGTCATGGGTGCGTGCGCGAAGCTAGGGCTGCGGGGAGGCGCGCGGAGACGCTCCCCACGTTGTCGTGAAGCGGGAGAGGGTGTGTGACGTGGATGCCAATGAAGCAGCAGCGGCGTAGGTGCTCGGGTGAGAGAGGGAGGTGCCAGCGGGAGGAAGGGGATAAAGCTGACATGCGGGGGCCCTATGTCAGCGAGGGAGAGAAGAGGGGTGCGGTGGCGGCCTGGTGGGCTGGCTGGGCTGGTTAGGGGCTGGCCTGCCGATGAGGGAGAGGGAAGTTAGTTGGTTAGGCTGGTTTGGTCCTGTTGCTAGTTTGAATTTTAAATCCTATTCAAAATTCAAACTCACTCAAATAAAATAAAATCTAAATAAAATATGAAATCCAAACAAAGTCTAAGAAAATCGAAATCAAACTAGCACTCATGTTTTGAAAATAATTATACAATTTATTTAATAGGGAATTATATGAGAGATTAGAGAAGTTGCCATTGATTAACCAAATCGAGCACATAATTCAAACAAAAAGTTTTAAAATTTTTAAAATTTCACTAAACTTAATATTTCTCAATTTTGAGGAATATTACAGAAAGAAATGGAGGGAGTACTGTGTATTGGGAGCTAAGTTTCTTGGAGTATCTAAGGGGTGTTTGGATACTAGGTGCTAAACTTTAGCAGTGTCACATCGAATGTTCGGATGCTAATTAGTAGGACTAAACATGAGCTAATTATAAAACTAATTGCAGAACCTGTGCTAATTCGCGAGACGAATCTATTAAGCCTAATTAATCCATCATTAGCAAACGGAAACTGTAGCACCACATTGTCAAATCATGGACTAATTAGGCTTAATAGATTCATCTCGCGAATGAGACTCCACCTATACAATTAGTTTTGTAATTAGCCTATATTTAATACTCCTAATTAGCATCCAAACATCCGATGTGATAGGTACTAAACTTTAGCACGATGTATCTAAACACCCCTTAGTATGACATGCACACTGTTATATAGTGTTCGCATTATGGCTGTGTTTGGTTTGTAGCCAAGCCATGCCATAACTCGCCACAACTCCACGCCGCTGTTTAGTCAATCATTTGATTGATCACAGAAAAGTCTGGCGCGGCCAGAATTTGCCAGAGTGTTGCAATTCAATTTTGCGCTACAGCTTGCCAAGAGTGTGGTGGACAAATCGTCCGCCACACCTGCGGTGCAGCCAGAGCCTCGTTACGGCATCCTACAGCGGCGTCCAAATAGACCCTAGGACTGCACCTATCTTGATAGATCTGCTCTTGTTTACTTCCCTCCAAAATTCCAACTTTGCCATGTGTATGAACTCCCACTTTTCATTGTTGCTTTCAACAGCTTTCCATCTGGATAGTACTTAGCTCTTAAAGCTCTTGCACATAATGAGTTCGGTTCTAACAGTAATCTCCACACTTGTTTTGCCAAAAGTGCCTTGTTGAAGGCTTCAATATCTCTGAATCCCATGCCTCCTTGACTCTTTGGAGTATAGAGTTTCCACCAAGCTTTCCAATGCATCCTCTTCTGATCCTCGTCGTCACCCCACCAGAATTGAGATATGACTTCTGTTATCCCTTTGCAAATTTTCTTCGGGACGTTGAACACCATCATCGCAAAGACAGGTACGGCTTGAGCAATGGATTTTATAAGGACTTCTTTACCCCCAATGCTTAGCAACTTCTCTTTCCATCCCTTTGTTTTTCCTCTAACCCTGTCAACTAGATACTGGAAGCAGTCACTTCGGTCAGCCCCCACCAAAGCTGGTAACCCAAGATATTTATCATTTAGTGACTCTATCCTGATGTTCAGAGCCTCACAAACCTCCACTTTAACATCTACCTCTGTGTTGGTGCTGAAAAAAATACTAGATTTTTCATCACTCACCTTCTGTCCTGAGTTGGAGCAGTATCTGTCCAGCACGTTCTTCAGCACATCTGCATTTTCCTTATCTGCTTGCATCAAAATCAGTGAATCATCTGCAAAGAGTAGGTGAGAGATCACCGGAGCATCCCTGCATACCCGAACACCTTGCAATTCTCCCCTTTCCTCAGCTCCTCTCAGCAGGCTAGATAAACCTTCAGCCACCATCAAGAAAAGGTAGGGGGAGAGAGGGTCCCCCTGCCTCAACCCTCTTGTAGGACAGAAAGTTTCCGTCTCCAAATTATTTACCCTTACCTTGTATTTTACAGATTTCACACAGGCCATAATTAACTTAACCCATCTTCGATCGAAACCCATTCTCAACATGATCTTTTCCAGGTAACCCCACTCAACTCTGTCATATGCCTTGTGCATATCTAGTTTTACTGCACAAAAACCCTTCTTCCCTCCTTTTCTTTTCATAGTATGGATGCACTCGTAGGCCAACAAGATATTATCAGTAATGAGTCTCCCTGGCACAAATGCGCTCTGGTAATCACTAATAACATCTGATAGAAAGACTCGTAACCGGTTTGATAACATTTTTTATATTACCTTGTAAACCACGTTACATAAGCTTATAGGTCGAAACTGGGAAACCAGCGTAGGATTATTTACCTTTGGGATCAACACAATAGTGGTGTCATTCCACCCCTCTGGTATATTTGTCGTGTTTACAGCCTCCATTACTTCCAACACCAAATCTTCTCCCAGTAACTCCCAATATTTTTTATAGAATACCGCATGCATCCCATCTGGTCCGGGTGCCTTCAAATCACCAATTTGAAACAACACTCTCTTTATCTCCTCTGCTGTGAACGGCCTCATCAACTCCGTATTCATGTCCTGAGTGACTGAACGTTTGACATCTAACAATACACTCGGATCGGGATTGCCTACTTCTGATGTAAATAGAGTCTCAAAATAGCTTTGGACAATATTGCACATCGTACCTCCATCTTCGTGTCTTGTACCATTGTCATCCATCAGGCCCTTGATTGTGTTTTTCTTCCTCCTCTTGGTTGCGAAATTGTGGAAAAAACTTGTGTTTCTATCTCCCTGCTTGAGCCAATTTGCTCTAGCACGTTGGAACCAATGGATTTCCTCTTGTTCTAACATCAATTCCAGTCGTACCATGACTTCTTTCTGTGATTCTGTATTAGCAGCCGTCATTGGCCCCCCTTTCAACCTCTCAAGTTCCCTCTTTAGATCAGATATCCTTTTGGCCGGAGCCTTTAGGACATCTTTATCCCATTTGTGTAGTTCTTCATGGACATTGTTTATATAGAATAGGGCGACCAGGCCGTTCGTGCCAAGCGCCTAGTGTTTAATTGCGTGCCCATTCGCATGCCAGGCCTATATATGGACCTAATCAGGTCTTTTTTCCATGTGCCTCTAAAGTTTAGCTGGTTAAATTTTGCTGCTAAGAATTTAAATAGGTCCAGCGAAAACTCAGCTAAATTTTAACTAAAAAAAACTTTAGCCATATAGCTAGTCAAGAGTAGCTAAGACCAGCTAAATATGATCAAAGATAAAAATACCCCTACGGGTTTAGCAAAACTGCCACAGCATTAACTCATGAAGAGGGCCGCCAGCAATACAGGAAGGGTAGCATGGTCACTTATTTTCAACAACTAGCAATTACCTAACCTTTAGCAAGTTAAAAAGGCTTCAATCTTTGGTACAAACATTACCCATCTTTTGATCGGTAACCGCACAAATTAGTTTGCTTACCTGCATAGGAGTTATGGTATGGTAGATGGTAGAGTTACCACTCTCCTTTTCCTCCTCAGTCCTCCACACACTAAAACACATACAATCCTCGCAGAAATTCACGGTATTTCTAAGAGGATCACACAGATACATTATTCTTATTCACTTATTGCATTTTCATTTGTTATATGCAAAGCAAAGTTAAAAAGGAAACAAGTCCCACATATGTAAGCTCTGAAACTCAATACTGTTACAGGATGAAAAGAAACTGAAGAATCCCCATTGACCTAAAGCATCGTGACAATGCTTCACCAAAAAGCTCGTAGAATTTTAAAGTAAAATACTGAATTCACGTGACAATAAATCTGATAAATAGTGGAATGTGACATTACCTCTTAATATCTCATAAATAGTGCAAAAAATTATTTCTTTCCCCATTGCCATGTACTGTACCATTCTTTGATTTGTAATCGCTGCCGGTGGAGTGCGTTTGTGTTTCCTGTCCTACCTGTAGATTATTAGCCTGCATGTAAAAACTAACATCTCGTTTGTTTGGATTAATGTGTATTGGTTGAGTGTTGAATGATGGAATTAGAGGTATTTTACGGTTTATTTTAATTCGAATTAGAGAATAAAACATCGTGTCTCGACTGTCGATTCCCAGTAAGGGACGCTGTCAGATTCCCAGTGTTGTAAGGGACGCTGTCGATTCCCAGTAGCGCACTGCGAGTTCCCGACCCCGACGAGGATGACCGGCCGCTGACAGACACCGAGATGGTCAGCCTCTGCTCCGAGATCCTCAACGGCGGCACGGACACGACGGTCACCCTGGTGGAGTGGATCATGGCCGAGCTGGTGAACCACCCCGACGTCCAGGCCAAGGTGCACGACGAAGTGAAATCCAACAACGGCGGCGACATGCAGGCGATGCCGTAACTGAAGGCCGTGTGGACGGCGGCGCGGGAGTTCCGGCCGGAGCGGTTCCTGGACGGCGGCGAGGGCTACGGCGTGGACATCACGGGGAGCAGGGAGATCAAGATGATGCCCTTCGGCGCCGGGCGGAGGATGTGCCCCGGATACGCGGTGGGCATGCACCACGCCGAGTACTTGGTGGCGAGGATGGTGCGGGAGCGGGAGTGGCGGCCGGCGGTGGACATGGCGGAGGCGCTGGACTTCACCGTCGTGATGAAGCACCCGCTTTGTGCACGCATCAGCGCCAGAAAAATAAACCAAACTTATGTGCGTGTGGCTAAATTGGTACTGTACGTGTACGTGCATCATTAGTATACCAATGCCTCCCTCGACCTACCTTCCCGGGATCCGACCTCCCCTGCGGTGGCGGCAACCTGCCAATGTCTGGGCCCACCAACCTCCCTGGCGGCAGGCTGCCGATGTCCGGGCCCACCAAGGTGTCTTCCGTGGATAGGATCAGTTTCCTTCCCGGCGACACGCGCGCAACATCGTGTCTCGACTGTCGATTCCGACGCTGTCAGAACAAATGGCATTTATACACTAACCACATCACGCCACCAGAGCCAGTTGTAAGGGTGCCCCCGACTATGCTCCCCACCATGGTTCCAACCAACACCCCACCGGACAGTCCAGCAGGCCGCTACGTGTCGGGCGGCGGAGGGCTAGGCAGCGGCTGCTGGCGGGGTGGAGGAGTTGGGGATGATGACGGCGGAGGGGAAGGAGGGGCAGCAGCCGGCGGTTGGAACCGCCTTCTTGCGCCCCCTGCACGTGCCGTAAAGCATCGACACCGAGTCGATGTCGAGGTTGGCTTCGGTGAAGGCGCTGTACTCGCCGATGCTGCAGAGACAGCTGCGATCCGGGTTGTCTACAGTGTCCAGCAACGCCGAGCAGCAGTCTGGAGGAGGAACGGCTGTCAAGAATGTACACTGCTCCACCAGCCTTGCCGCAAGAGTAGAGTTGTTGCATTTCGACGCCATTCCTACTCATGTATGTCATTACTATCTACATTAATTAGATAGATGTGTTGTGTTTGTGGCTAACAGTTAACTCAAATGAAACCAACTAACTGCAAACCGACTACTCCAGCTACTTTCATTGATCTATGGCAAAAAGAATAAACTACTACTACTATAATGAACAATACTCCTTCCGCGGCGTGTCCTACGTATGTAATAAACAATTACATACAGATCCTACGCACTCCATCTTGTTTATTGGTCAGGAATGGAAACAATTGCATACCTCCTTTTGGTATCCTGACCACTGACGCCACGATGTCGCTGGGGCTGGCATGGGGTGCGAGTTGGGAGCTCGTAGCTGCTGCAGAGTCAGACACGAAATAAATATATGATCCAACAAGTCTTTTGCTACATTCAGCTAGTTCAATGCAGTGCGTGTAGGGGGTGGGTGTTGAAATATGCAATGCATACTTGGAAGATTCTAAACGATTGTGGAGATCTAAACGTTACCATGTATAAGGATAAGATCACGGCAAGGTAAGAAGGTTCTAGAGAATTGGAGAGAATGCATGAGCCATGATTGTCATACTTCATGGTGAAGTGTAGAATACTCTAGAACTAGATATTTTAGCATGGTAGAAATATAAGAAACTAGATAAGGATGAGGAGGGTTCTAGAGTTAGGATATTTTGTATTAAAGAGTGTGGAAGTTGCCACACGGCAACGCCACAATGATCATGAGCACCTATGAATAGAGGTGCTTCACTGCCTCCTAGCCGATTTCTCAATAGTGAGCAAGACTAATTATTAACATATACATGTAGAATGTAGTATAATTATTAGCATATATACATGTAGAACGTAGAATAATAGCCAATTCGCTCTTCCATCGGAATAGTTTTGCAAAACTCACTCAACCTTATAGCATCATCTTTACAGGTTTCCACCACAAGTATATACCAATCGTACTAGAGAAATGGACTAGCAGCTGAAAAATGTATGCAAAAAGCAAAACACTTGTTAAAAAACTGAAAAAGCAAAACATTTTTGGTTCAATATTTTTGCTTCTGCATTCTATAAAAAGCAAACACTAATTTTAGATACCAAAAAGAAAACACTTGTTAAAAGAGTGAAAATAAGTTCTTTTTATCAAAAAGAAAACACTTGTTAAAAGGGTGAGACATGCAAATATACAATGTAAAAATAAGACATAAGATTATACCTCATCACCAAACATTCTTTGTAGAAGTTTTATGTTTGGTATTTGATGTCCCTCTTTTATCATTCTAACTTCAGCATCCCTATCCTGAAAAAAGAACAAACACAAATTATAGAAAAAAATAATAATCACACAATCATATTGTACAAATCAAAATTGAATAGCAAATACCTTTATTTTTTTCCAATGCTTCACATAACTCCTAATCCTGTCAGCATCTTTTCTTTCAGAATGTATAACTCATCCTTTGTGAACTTGAGCTTGGGATTAGGCTCAATGTTATTTAATTTCATTAGGACCAAAATATAGGGCTTAAAGAACACAACATGCTTGGGAAGGTAAAAGTGATTCATTACTTCATGCAACATACAACTTGATATGGCCAATCTACATGACAAAATGGCAAATCTGAGAAACTCATCACAAAAGGGAGAACCTCATTGCTTTCAATAATCTGCGAGGAGTACTAGACCAGTCGATTAATCAAATTTACCAATGATCCAAACATGAGGAGGGTTTAATTGATCAATCGCATCCAACACTGTGGGTAATAGAGCCACACCTTGAAGATTTCACTTGGCAAAGGTTCTTCTCCACCATCCATCACATATTGAATCTAGAATGAACACAACCTCTAAAGGTAAGATCAATAAATTGTACTGCAAGATATACGGTGACGCAACAACAAACAAGCTACTTTGCCGCCCATAGTTAAAGGTGGTACAATGCAGTGTCAAGTTGGTGGCTCTAACAAGTTTGGATGCTAGGACCAAAGCAAACCACCAAAATAGAGTTTGAACCAACTATAACATGGACCCATTTATGCTTAGAAGAGCTGAACAAAACGAGCACTTGAGTAAATGAGAGGGGTGTCAGCTCGGTTGTGGCACCTAACGATATACAAAATCGAGGGGGATAGTAGTAGAAACAGTAAAACCAACCAGGCAACTCGAATCTCTAGATGATTCCAAAAACCAACTAGGTTCATCTCCTAGCATTAGCAACAACACATCCACGATTAAATGCTAGCGATATAAAGTGGCCTTAGAGGAAGGGCGCAGGACAACCGAACCGATGTGACCTAGCAAGGCGCGCAGTAAATACACAGCAAAATAGCCCGAAACCCCAACGCTCGCACAAAAAATCAACGCAAAATAGCCTAGATAGAGTCAGTAGAAACTGAAAATTATTTTGCCGTGGCTGAAGCAATATTAAATGTTCATGAGGCTTCGTGTATCTCTTATCAACTCAGGATACTTTAGCACCAAGACTTAATCATAGGACCATGTAACTTGTTCCTCTTGATTGTACGAAATATCTATATAAAAAATACTATAATTCACATTTTGAACCGGCATGGATACAGCATCTATAGGATAACTTCCATCTTGAGAGTTCTTTCTGAGTTCCGTATGATATCCGCGATCTCTCTTGATCAGTAACTCAATATAGAAATCAATCGGCTCTCTCAAGTTAGCATTGGTTGTGTCGTATCAACGATTTCTATGGAAGGCAGTAAGATTATATCTTGAGCGGTTATGTATCTAGGACCTTTGACACAAATTGATGCGTCTCTAACTCCATAGAGATTACTTCTCAATACAATTTCTTTCAAATTTAGTAAAATTTCTTGCATAGATTTTCCGCTCAGCTCAAATTGTCTTCTTTTCCTTCTATTTGGACAAGAAGTGATATGAAATATTTGACTAAGACTAGATTTCATTCCACTTTCCTATTTCTAAACAACAACTTCTCTCATAAGCTATTTCGCATTTTCAAAGTCATTAATTGCCCCGTACCACAACTTCACTCATCAGCTATTTCGCGTTTTCAAAGTCATTAATTGCCCCGTACCCTTTTTTATATTCAGATCAAGAATAAATGTTTCATAAAGAAAAGATCTAAGAATAAATAAACTCCACCACTTGATTTTCAACACTTCTTCATGCCATAGTTTGATCACTATCTCTTCACGAGGATTGCATCAATCTTTGTCTGTTTGTGTCGAGCACTTCAACCTCAAAATTTAGCTTGCATGAGTGAAATCCACTTCACAAGTCACAACTTTTCACAATAGATACAAGGATGACTAATCCTTCCCAGTATGAGCCTGTCCATGACCTTCGGTGCCTTAGTGTCAATCTCCTTTCTTGTTTCTTCATCATAGCTAGATTCTTTGGCATCAAGCCCTTGCTTGCCATTCACTTTGCAATCAACCCCTTTATCCAAATGCCTTCTTAAGTCCCACACGAGCTTGCCTTTCATTAACTCGACATTAGAAAACAATTTTACTATTCTGATCATCTTCTTCAAAGAATTATTATAATTCGAGGCCTTCACATGATGAATGTAGCACACTACTTGAAATAAATATGCTTGCATTTTCATTAGATTCAGTTTTACTTGATCAACCATTTTCTTTCAACACATAATGACCAATCTTTTGACATTTTCTCTGTTGCAAGCAAATCTTCCAATTGGAAGTACTTTATAGTCATGTTCCAAGCCTCCTTAGATCCATGCACCATTGCTTGTTTTCTCTTATCAAATATGCGACGCTCCTGCGCCCGCGGTTGAGGCGGCCACCGGACCGCTAGCCCATGAGCTGCCATCCTGGTGAGCCGCTGCCTGGCCGGCCGCCTGCTGCGCTAGCGCTTGGCTGGCTGCCGCTGGTCCGGGAAGGGTGCCATCCGGCCCAGATGCAGAGCCTCCAGCACCCCCAATCCTCGAATCGAGGTCAGCCACAGTCGATCCACTGTTTTCCCCACCCGGAGTAGCCTCCCTGCTCGCCGGCGTTGGGTGCCGGAGGGGATTCATGGCGTCGCCGTCTTTCTACCTGCGAGCGCGAGAGAGGGAGTGTGACTCAAGAGGGTGCAACAGAGGAAGCGCATCCTTCTGCCTGCCTGCGGTGGCAGTTTTAATGTAATTTTGGCGAAGTTGAGGGGCAATTACGTAACCGATGGGGTTGGCTTGCGAGACGGAGCCGCACGGAGCCACAAATTCCAGCTCGGTCTCGCGTGTTGAAAAATGGCTCCAGCTACACCTGGCTTCTCCGATGGAGCCATTCCTTTGAAGCCATTTGGCACAGCTCCATCTAAAACGGGTCCAGGAGCCGTTCCTGGAGCTATACCAAACTCACCCTATGTATCCTATAATGTGAGATGAGCACAAGATGCAAATATTTATATAGTTGGTTTTGTGGTATGGATCAATTACATATTTAGCCAGATTTTTGGAGCTTGTATTTTGTATATCATATGTAATTGAGGCTTGCAAAGTGGTTACACATGAACATAGGGAGGTTTAACCCGTTTTTCAGGGACCACCAGGCAGAGTGGAGTAGTGGACTGGACTGGAAAGGAAAGGACGTTGTTCGGTAATGGGCTTGTGTATTGGGCCGTCAAACAGTAACAACAATAATGAGCGGCCCACAAAATTACAGACCGACTCCCTCTCGGCCTCCCGGTGCGACCGACCTACGGAACCGTATGGATACCGCCTCCACGTACGGGTCCGTAAAAACAACCCTGCGCCGTAGATCTATACACGCATCCTCAAACGCATCGTCCAAAGCGCACTCCCGCGGTCCCGCGTCAGCTAGCTTTCGAGCTCTTCCCGGCGGAAGTCTGCTACCTCCGGCGGATCGCTTCGATTTGTAAGATTTCTTGCCGATTTCGATTCGCTTTGGTTTGGATTGGATCTCTCATCTCGCGCCGCCGCGGCTGCTCCACCGCTCCTCCCCACCCTGACCGCTCGCAGCTTGCCCGCCACCTTGCTCCCCACCCCGCCGCCGACCGGCCGCCTCATCCCCTCCCCGGATTCCCCTGCGCCGCCGATCCATCACTTTCCCCCCTCGCCCGCTTACATCCTGCCGTGCCGCCACCTCACTGCTTGCTCGCCCGATCCCCCCGCGCCGGCGGCGCCCCACCTCGCCCGCTCTCGCCACGCCTTCCGCGCGCACTTCCCCCGCGCTGCCAATCCATGCCCGCCCGGCCGCGTACGTCCCGCCGTGCCGCCGCCTCGCGGCTTGCTTGCCCGATTCCACCGCGCCGTCGGTGCCCCGCCTCGCCCCCTCACCCGCTCCCGCCACGGCTTCCGCGCGCAGTTCGCCCGCTGTGATCCCCACCCCGCCGTACATATCTATCATACTCTTGAACAAGTTGCCATTTCTTGGAAACCGGCTAAGGGTATGTACAACCCACAGACACCTTGTCATCTGTATCATGATGTCACATCACATAAAGACATCTAAATAGATAGCGCGTACAATCGTAAATAAGACTTGTGTATACTATTGTGTTGCTCGTTGAAAAAAAGTAAGATCAAGCATAAATAAGATGATCATAGTTACACTATCTTTTTGAAACATGAATATAAATGATATTCGAATATATTTATATTAATGTAATAGAACAAAATCCTAGAGTAGGCTTCTACGATGGCGTGCCCGACGTCCTGCATATGTACACAGCAGTTATTCTTCTGTCCATGTTCAAAGTTACATCATTTTAGACCTATCGAACATCTTCCACATTGTTCAGAATCCACAGCTGATGGGATGCCAAACTTACCATGTTGTACTGGACCTTTTAGAACATCTATAAAGGCTGGAGGCAGGTTGGGGAATCTGGATTTCAGAAGCTGCACAAGAGTGTCGACTCTTTCGATGCACACCGACATCTTGTCAAGTTCTGACGAACTATCCTTCATGAAGTTCCAGGAATGCCGTCCTGGGGACTTCTTGCTCTTTTCCTCAAAAATCCTTTGGTTCCATGCAAAGCTCAGTTTTCAAACTGAGAGAAACAAACATTTCCTCTATAGGAATATACTCCGTGGTTATAGCTTGATACAAATCTTCGCCCAAGCTAGCTCTCCCAGACTGCAAAGACCAACAAATTATTTACAGTGTTATCAGAATCTCAATTCAATCACTGTTGAATCGTTGAATCATTGTTGAACTACTAAAAGAGACTTCAGTCATATATCAGAAATCCAATGGGGTTTAAAGGTCAACCAAAATTTGCTATAGCCTACAAAATAGTCAATATCAGGACAGTCAGGAAGTTTATCTCACCAATCATCACAAATTAAGCATCAATATTGAAATTCCAAAACATACTACTTTTCCTGAACTTGCATGCCAACAAAATCAGCAAGTGTTGCGGAAACCATCAAGCTTACAGCCAGTACAAGAGTGATGAACGGGGCCAGCGGACCACTGAATGCCGGCGAGGCGCTGAAGATGCTTCCGGCTTCGCTGAACATGAGGCTGTGCCCGTACGGTAGCGGCCTGTCCGGCAGCTCCGGTACGTCCATGTCCCCCTCCAGCATCCTCAACGCGTCGCCGATGGTCGGCCGGAGCGCCACCATCACGTGCGCGCACAAGATCCCCACGAGCACGAACTTCTCCATGACCCCGCTCCGGGGGCTCCCGAAGTCCGCCACACGCGCGCATCTCGCCGTAATGCAGGTCCTTGACGCCGCCGCTTCCTTATTCCTGTAGATGAAGTCCTCGAGTGCGCTGTTGGGCATGAAGTCGTAGACGAGGAACCTCTGCTTCCCTTCCTCAATGTCATCATCGGCGATGCAGCAGCCGCGGAGTGGCACCAGGTTCCGGTCCAGGTCCGGGTCCAGCATCTTCTTGACGGCGACCATGGACCCATCCGCCAGCACGCCGCAGTAGACGGCCCCGAACCCGCCGCGGCCGACGAGGTTGCGCTCCGCGAAGCCATTGGTGGCCTTGGCGAGCTCCGCGAAGGTCAAGCCGGCCAGATCTGCAGGTGCCAGCAGGTGGGGAGGCAGCACCTGCAGCAAATCGAGGAGCGGAGACCCGGATCTGCAGGTGAGCGGAGATTCAGGAGATTCAAGCTGCCGCAGCTCCCTTTCCCCAGTTCTGATCCATTTTTCCGCTGCCGCTTTGTTCTTCAGTTGCATCGGTGGAGGATTTGGTGCAATCTCTGCTGTGAAACAGAGTGGGAAGCGACCGATCTCTCCGCACCAAAGCGCGCTCGTCACAGCGGATCCGCCAGCGCCGTCGTCGAGAGGAGACGATGCATACAACGCGTGTTTTACCGTTGGTTTCCTCTTGGAGCACGAGCGCTCGCCGTCGCCTCACGAGGCGACGAGGGGACCGTCTCCTCACCAGTCACCATACGAGGATGTTTTGTGGAAAAGTGGCAGGACGCAGACGGCACTCGACAACCCGTTGTACGTGCCCTAAAGCACAGTTGTGTGCTGTTTAGCAAGCGACCCAGCTCTCGTACTACTAATTCTCCATTAAACCTAATTATTTCCTGAAATAGAAAAACCCATGTTTTGGAAAATCAGATATCAGTGTGTTTCCAATTAACCATGTTTAGCCAATATTATTGTACCTTCCCAATAATATTGGTACTAATCTTTCCATACCAATCATCGTGCCATTGGAATGTCTTTCCAATATCACTTATAGGACACAATTCTTCTGTCATCGTACCATTGGAATGTCTTTCCAATATCACTTATAGGACACAATTCTTCTGTTGCCATTCTACACGAGTCAATATAAAAAGGATGAATCATAATAATTTAATCAATTTGAGCATGAACAAATTAAAGTTTGCAATGAACAAATATAGTCGTATAAAATATGGGGTACAAACACTAACACTGTATATGTAACCGTCTGATCTATATTTTTTATGCTACAATCACGACATAATAAAACTATATGATCTATAATTACGTTACCTAAATTATACTTATACCACGGCTATGCTGCACACTGCAGTGCTGCTGACTCAACTAAAATTACGTCTTCAATTTAACTTATCAACATAATAGTAAATAGATAGTTATTTGACATCAACAATTTATTGACAACATCAACCTACTATAACAACGTTGAGTCTCACCAAAAATATGGTCATGATTTACAATCCACAAGTATCTATACACCTACTCTGTGGGGGAACTTCATATATCTATGACCCTGCGGTTCAAATAATAGCATTTCCTACTTAGTCAACTGCCTTTTGATTTCTTTACGGTGAATATTCGTGTCCGTTTGTATAAAGTAAGCAAAATTATATAGATCTACTCCCATCTTTATACGCAGAGATTAAATACTGATCAACTAACCTGCAAATCACTTGGATTTCAGCGACAATCCTGTCTCAGTGTCAGCGAACGATTCATCAAGCGTGCGTAGCACTATGAGATTGGCAACGTACATTTCCTCCCCATCTTCCTTACTCCGATCTGTTTGAAACGAAATACGGATCAGTTAGGCGAATCAAATCCAACAAGCATCATTACATAGCTATTAACTATCCACCATATACCAACCGGCCTCCTCTCTCTTATCGACCGCCGCTACACACCTGCACCTCGGGCGGTGGCCACATTGATGCTCCCCTCCTAGACCTAGGTTTTGAGGATATTGAGCGCCGTCAAGGTTCGAATCCGCACGGAGTGAGAAACAAAACATACGAAAGGAGACGTAGGAAGTCAAACGTCCGCGGTCAAAGCTACTGGTGACCTCGTGCTTCTTTACTACACCAACTGTTGGGCCTTCTGGGGTGAATGGGCCAGTCCCGGCCCAATATGTGGAAATAACATGAGAAGCTGGCCTTAATTCGTTGAGCCCTAATCGTAAGTAAAAAATAAAGTTTTAAATGAGAAAAATTATTGAAGTATATTTGATTTTTTGTAAAACAAAAAAGTTAGGTACTTCAGTAATACACACACATCATGGTAGTTCCGCTGCTGCTTCAACCAGACACCTCAACATTGCTGCGTCCTAACTTTGCTTAGGTCCTTCATGACGATCCATTCAGAAGTTAGAGATAGAGTGGGGGAAAAATATGAATAAAATTCACACATGTATAGTCTTCTACTAAGACTAGTCGGGCCAATGAATAAAACCTGAATATGTACATACTTTCACTGTGACCTCATAGTTGAGTCGAGTTCAATACGGCCCAAATTTAATGATTGTCGCAAAATAAATTTGTTTTTTTAATTAAACCTTAGCCTTCATTTAAAATTTAACAGCTACCTATTTCCGTTAAACATTGATTGGTGGTTACGTATTAAATAACATTTTTGTTTCTTCAGTTAATTAATCTTCACGATGATCTCAATCAAAAAATTCAGGCTTAAAAATATTTTTCAGCAAACTAAGGATAAATAATTACAATTAATTAATTTAACATATACCATGTTGTCGACTGAAGGATATCACACATATACAAGACATAGACACACAGATCAACACAACTTCCATGCACAGTACTTGCATGACACGACAAATACACGATAAGAAGATTAGCCACCACGATACTTCATACGTGTCCACCTTTACCTACAGATGTTCATAACTCGGACTATTCGTAACTAGGACTATCTTATATAAATAGCTATCCAAGATGCAACGCACTTTCATCTCTTCAAACTACGACCTTTTTGAAGGGTAACCACCTTAAGAACGAAGTAAACACGAAGGTGTTATCGCAATAAACAGGAGTAGGCAACCAAAAGTGCATGTATAAATTATTCCATTGTTCAAATCATTTCTTTCGCCATATAACGCATCAAATTCCTACTATTCCAACATGAGAGCTGAAGAATTACTTTAAATGTCGCAGACATATGTCATCTGTTCAGATACCAAAGAAGCTATTTTTGATCAAATTGCGCAAGAACTAGACCTTTATGTGTCTAGAACAAATGTGAGAGAAATGAGTCATTCCGTCTTCACTGCTCCCATTACTATTATGCTAACGTAGCGAACACCTCCTCCGCATAATAAGGAAGCAACTTACTAATTTCGTAGATACTATAGGTGGAGCAATCGAATCAGCCTACGACGATGCCATTCACAGTATTACAAGCAAAGGGAAATTGATTTTGGTCGATCACAACCACGCCAACCTATTGAAGACTCAAAAGAGAAGGAATCAGCTATGTCTTGGGCATGGATTTTTGAAGACACATGTGTTGCTCAGATGAAACGCTTGAAAATGATAGAAAATCAACATCACAACTTCATCGCTGAGATTGCAAAGCTATCCGCCGACTACAGCAACGCACTTCCTCTTGCAATTTCCCCAAATACAGGCAATGCTACTCCACAGTCTACTCTTGAGATGTTTACCGATCAGTTTGTCCACTTGGTCAACAAACATTGCTGTTAGATGTGCTTATTTACTTTAATACTCACCTTCTATCACTACTATGTAATTATACAATATGTTACCATATCACTTATTTAATGTTACCAGTTGTTATTGAAATAAGTGATGAATATATGGAAATAACTGGTAACATATTGTATAATTATTCCTACCTTTACATTGATGAATATATAGGAATAATTACGCAACTTCTTTAATGTTAATGCTTATACTATCGCATGCAGACATTAATCGTCATTATTAAAATCATAATTTCTTCCAAAATATATCACACTCTTGACGTTAATACACAAACATCAATCATTTTAATAAAAATTTTATATAATTGGTACGCGCCGAACTCTAGTTCATACAATACGCCAGCCCGCGTGATGGAGGAGGCTCTTGGGATGCGACGGGATGAGGTGTCCCGTGAGGTGTTTTATTTGTTGCCACTCCTGACATGATCGGTCTTGTCCTAATCGTAATGTAATTCCAAAGAATATATTATATATACAACCTTCGCTTGCACATATGTAGACTCACTAAAATTCTGTGGAGGATCATGATTCTGAAAACCAGCCTTTATGTCACTGGACAGTGGCGTTGCCATGTACCGCGTGGCAAAAGACCTGGCCATTATTATGTCCTTCTAGCTACTATCAGTGCCTGTGCCGTGCGGATCCATTCGGCGATAGCAGAGTAGTGATCTCTGTTGGCAACACAAGTCGTGTCAACTATCATCATGGGCATGGGCATGGGCACGGCCGTACGGAGGAGGAGCAGGATCGGCGCGCTCGCAGTCGCAGGCAGCACCACCTGTGGCTGCCGGTTGCCGATGCCGTCGGTGGGGATCGAGACGACAGCAAGGCCATCTCATCACAGATCGCACCACCGGCGTGGCGGTTCGTTGCGGCGTGGCGTGGTGTGTACACCTGTAGTTTTGTGTTTATAGAATCAAATTTCATATTAGCATTCTAAACCTATGAAAATAACCACGAGAATTTCTTCAAATAATTTAGACTTTGGAGTAGTAGATCGAGCTTAAATTTAACCCGGATGTTTAAATTTTGAAGTGGATTATTTGAAGTAGTATAAAATGGACCTTTTCCCTTTCCAAGCTAGACCGTGCTTGGTATTTGTCCATGCCAATTGAGTGAGACGTGCACGTGGCATCGCACCATGCATGACACACAACCCGCCGCGCCTCGCAATGCAGGGGGCACACTCATCGGAGCTGGCTGCTGCTGTTGCTTGGAGCTAAGGCACTCATCGGAATTTTCCCCCGAAAAGGGGAGAATGAAAATGGTACCTATCACATTCACCTGCATGTTTACCAATGAATCTGTCTTCTCGTACTTGTTGGATGGGCATATAATTTTACCCGCCTTTTAAATTTCAACCACTTCTATTTCCTCCCCTCCATTCACCTCTCCTTTTCATTATCACACCCAATTCCTTGCCCTATGGCAGAGGCTGAAAGCAGAAGCGATTCCATCAGCATGAGTGGACGCAATACTTGCATCTTTGCTGTGTGGTCCTACCAATACATGCATGTCGATGTTGGTCGCCATGGCCGTACGTTCCTCTTTGCATCTGCCTAATGTGTGTGAAAGTAGTGCCTTAAACTTTTCCCAGGTTACTTCAGAGTCACAGGGCATTTGAAAAAAGCCATATGCATATGGCTAGCTATATGGTGTGGGGGAGCAATGCTTGTTACTAGCCACCATCGAGGTGGATCGATGATAGCATAGGATAAGTGGTGTGGTGTTCTCCATGATCTTGATCCCACAAGGCAGCAGCCTAGATATTCATCTTTGGCACATTGGTATATATAAAATCATAGAATAATCCTTGGCTTTAGTAGACCCCATGCATGTACATGTGCTTGGTATAGGCTCAAAAGGCTAAGCATATGGAGCATGTCGATATGAGATCAAATTCGTGCCATCTTTGTTGGCTGGTGTTTTGGTTTGGCTTCCAAGGAGGAGTAATTAAGTTCCATGTGTAGTGGTGTATGGAGGCTATGTGTCTAGTACTAAATGGGTCAAGTGGTAGCATGAGCTGTACTATGTGACTATTTGTAGGTAGTAAGGAACAAGAGACATTTCTTTCTTTCTTTCTGTTGCAGAGGGGAAATTCCACCCATCCACCTTTTGTTGTCAAATAATGTTCCATCTCTTTCGTTCTCCTTATGCATATTGAACTTTGAGCTGAATAAAGTGGTTCCTTCGAAGTGCATTAGGTTTCAGATGTGACACATCATTTAAAAAACAACGGTTACTAATATTAGGTGAATTTGGTTTGAGAAAATCCATTTAAATGCAAACAACATATCCTTCAAATAACCCATATCAATCGATCGTTAAGTTGTGTTAACTGTTCTAGCTACTTTTTAAAATTTGTATTCCCCCACTTAAATTTAAAAAAAACGTCGGTGTGTTTTCTCTAAGAAGAGGCTAAATTGTCCTACAATATGTGCAAGCAAACTTTCAACCTAAAAATGTTACTATAAACAAATCAACTTTGAGTATTTTTTGCATGAAATTTCACCTTTATAATGGATAGATAGACCATCCAAAGTTGAGTAAAATTTGTTACTAAGCGACCAGTATCCGTAAAACAAATGGTAAGCTTCACCTTTATAATGGCTTTACTTTTCTGTTTGCAGTTTGGGGCTAGCTATCCTTCTTTTTCTCTATCTATTTTTGAGGTGAGCAAGCATCAAACATTCTAGATATGGACGAGCTATCTTCAAGCAAGTTGCCCTTGCACTGATATGGAATCTGCGCGCGGGATGGCCACTCTATCATGATCCATGCATTTATCCCAAACCACACGTGAACCACTGAAATTTTGAAGGAACAAAACCTTTAGCATATATTGGTGTGGTCCTATGCAGTCGATTTATAAATTTCTGTATGATATATCAAACACCCTTGTCTATGTACATCTTGTAGTTAGATGACTCTGTGAAATGTTTCTATACATGTACATTGATGCATTGATTTGTGATATATGCTTACATGGAAAAAGGCCAAAAATTTCTTGTAAAATGGGATTCATTTGCTACAAAGGTTTTCAATCAAATATGTGTGGAAGAAGTGAATGCTAAAAACAGGCCGCAACACTATCTGAATAATGTAGGATATGCAAATTTGATTAGAAAATTTCATGAAAGAACCAACAGATTGTACACACAGATGCAAATGAAGAATCGATGGGATGCACTAAAGAGGATGTATACACAGTGGAAGGCTTTGAATCAAAGGGCCACTGGTTTGGGCAGGGATCCTCACAGTGGATGCATTACTACTTACAAATATTGGCGGGAAAGGCAAAATGCGGTGAGTGACATTAAAGACACCTGCAATTTAGTGCACATAAAGCATCACAATCTTTCTTGTCTAAAGGATCTAACTGTTCTCTCATCTTTTCAGGCCATGCCAGGTTGTATCATGTTTAAAGATGCACACTTGAGCATGAAGAGATCTCCAAATAATATTTGATTCAATTATCTGTACAAATGAGAGCTCATTTGTACTAGGGATGACTACTGGAGATGAACCTACAGAACCTACTGGTGAAGGTGAGGGTGCTGTTGCAGGTGGTGAGGCTGAGGCCTCAAAGATGGGTCAAAAGGTGATGATTTTGAGAACTATGTTGATGACAATGATGGTGATGGTAGCACAAGCATTGTGGATGATGGGAACGCTTCATCAGATGATAGTGATATGAGTGCGCTGCGGGATTCTATTGCTATGACTTTGGTAGCATGATTGGTTGTGTACTTTCTTTTGTAGTTTTCTTTTTTGGAGAGTAAAATTGTCTGTAATGTAAAAAAATTAATGTAATTATGACCTTTTGTGCTTTATTCAGCAACCAAACAAGTTATTATCAGCTTCAGGGGCATACTTGTCATTGTACACTCAGCGCATAGAATCTCCCGACAAAAAATCAGGTTACCAAACTCCTAGCTTTTCTTACCAGTAAATTCTATGGACATCAGCTTTTCAGGACAGTTTGATTTCTAGAGCATCGCTATCAGAAAAGGTGAATCAAACAGGGTCTATGTGTCTTACACACTTTCTTTTGTCTCTTCATGGAATCTTAACTCCGCGTAAAAATTGCAGCTGTATATTGTTAACATGGGAGAGAAGAAACACGATGATCCATCTGTGGTCACCGCTTCGCACCACGATGCACTCGCATCTATTCTTGGAAGGTAGCCTGGCCTAATAGTTAAACTTGAAGCTGCAACCATGTTAACCGAAGCAGGTGTGAGTACTCACGTTTTGCTTCTTTTGTTCATGTTATTTACGCAACAGCAAGGATGAAGCTGTGAAATCCATAGTTTACAGTTACAGGCATGGATTTTCCAGGTTTGCAGCGATGCTCACAGACTCCCAAGCCGAGACAATCATGAGTAATAATAAACAAACATTTTTGAAATGAATGTTCAGGAGAGCTGTCGATTATATTAAATGACCACCAGTGAAACTAGAACCCTTGACGCAGGTTTACCTGGCGTTGTTAGTGTTGAACCGATCACTCACTACCAAATTGGAACAACTCGGAGCTGGGACCTTCTTGGCCTTGACGATCGCCAATCGCCACCGTCAGGCCTCCTCAAGAAAACAAACTACGGGGAAGGCATCATCGTTGGGGTAGTTGACACAGGTTTTTTATCGCATTTCGTGCTCATTTAGTTGATAAACACAACTGAAAATGTCAAGACTCATTTCATAGGCATGGCATGATTGATACATGTATTACAGGTATATGGCCTGAATCACCAAGCTTTGACGACAGTGGATACGGTCCGGTGCCAGCGAAGTGGAAAGGTGTGTGCCAGACCGGCGTGAAGTTCAACGCCACCAGCTGCAACCGGAAGATCATCGGCGCACGGTGGTACACCGGCGGCCTCGACGCCAAGGAGCTCTCCGGAGAGTACAGGTCAGCCCGGGACACAGACCCGTACCTAAGTTTACGAGGCCCCGGCACGAAACACAAAATGGTGGCCCTATATGACAGGAGGCACAGCAGATCATCCAGATGATGGACATGGACTCACCGGTTTGTAGAATGATGCAGCTGTGCAGCCCCTGGGCAAACGCCGGACGGCAACGGGCAACTAGCAGCGGCGGCGCTACTGCGTCCGCATTGCCGGCGTTGGCCTCGCCTCAGTGCATAGATGCCAATTGATGGAATGTGAGGCGTCTCAGATTCTCTCTCAGTTTTCTGATGGACCTGACGTGGAAAACGAAAGACAATTTGCTTGCTTAGTGGGCTAATGAAGTAATGATGACAGCTTTGGGCGGCCTCGAATTCTGGCGGCCCGGCGCTGTCGCGCCGTTTGCTCCGCGTGATGTACGGCGCTGCCGGGACACGACCGGCCACGGCACGTACGTACGTGGCCTCCATGATCGCCGGCGGCGAGGTGCGGAACGTGAGCTTCGGCGGGCTGGCCGCCGGCGTGGCGCGCGGTGGGGCGCCGCGCGCTAGGCTGGCCGTCTACAAGGCATGCTGGAGGACGCCGAGAGCCGACGTGTGCGACGGCGCCGCGCTCCTTTGAACAACTGATGATCATGGATTATCGATTTCAGGGGCAATCACGATACGTCAATAATGCAACGGTGAATAACAGCGACTTCTACACGCTTGTCTAAGCGGGAAGGTAATGAAATGAATCATTAGTAGTGGTAATGAAGTGAATCATTAGTAGTGGCTTGTCTTAATTTGCTTAGTAGAGAGGGATCCCCGTCGTGTTCGTCGCCGGGAACAACGGCCCCGCCGCGCAGACGGTCCGGAACGCCGTGCCGTGGGTCTTGACGGTGGCAGCCAGCACCATTGATCGGTCCTTCCCGACCGTGGTGTCGCTTGGGAACAACGAGAAACTAGTGGTGAGTAGGAGAACTACTAGTATAATCTTTGAAGCACATGTTATTCTCTTGTTTAATTCAACTGATGATCATGATTCATGGATCATCGATTTCAGGTGCAGTCACGATACGTCGTGAATTCAACGGTGAATAACAGCGATTTCTACACGCTTGTCTACACGCCTGTTTGTTAGGGAATAGATCCTATACACTATATGCTAGTGTGCCACAAAATTTCTACCACGTTTAACCACGAAATCATATGTACTAGAAATTTTGCGCGCCAAAGGTATGGCCAGTGAGTGGACAACTGCAAAATGAACGAACAATACCATAGTATACCATTACTATCTTCCATCTCCAATTATCAAAATGATAATACATGAATCTTATACTACAAACTTGTCGAGTATGGAGAAATTTAGATCACATTAGTTTATTAGATCAGTAAAGGAAATAAGGTTAGATAAACTGAAAATTTTATCACTTGGTCAGACGACAAAAAATCAAAAAAAAATGTGGACATTGAGCGTGGAGCCAAAAAATTGGCACGCTTGAGCAGAGCCACCTCTCCCTTATCTTCTGTCTCCCTCTTATCTCTTTACTCATCTTTATCTCTTTCACCTACTCTTTCATCCTCACATTTCTCTCTCTCTCTCTTATCTCCAGGAGCTGCAACAAACAAGGGCGGCGGACGGCAGGAGCCATGACTGAGAGGCCGGCTCGCGGGAGCTGGGGCCACGATGACCGGTGCGGCCAGTAGATGGAGTGGCTGACACGGGCGGTGGCGCAAAGCGACATAAGCAACATCGCCGGGCGGCGGTGAGGCCTCTACAACCAACATTTTTTATTTCCTAAAAATATCTTTGCTAGCGGTTCCCTAAGCACCCACCAACCCAAATCGTGGTTGCGCTGGCGAGTAGATGTTTGCCAACAAAGATGACTATTTGTGCTGGCAGTGAATTGCTGGTGGATGGGTTTTGACTGCCACGCCAAATGTTTTGTGTCATAGTGCAATCTGATTCATGGATGCCGGTTTTGATGTTAGCATGCTTAAAGTAGGATCCAAATCACAATGGAAGAATGGTGTGGCAACAATAAACAAAGAAAAAAGAAGGGTCTATAACAACAATAGCAGTTCGTGGTTTCATTAATTACACAGACACACATGTGAAGGTAGCAAACGAGTGAGATTTGGCGAAAGACGTCCTTGGCTTACTTACCCTTTTCGTACATGTGTGTAGTCACTTTTTTTTTTTGGTTCATATAGCTGACAATCCAGATGGGTGCGAGATATCCATGCATCTTGACTCTCTCTCCAATTAATATATATTTTTAACTCCATTTCTCCTTTTTGTATGTTAAGGCTTTTTTTACTGCTACATCTAAGGTCAGATCTTTTTGTACATGCAGAATTTTGATTTTATAATATCCATTTAGCTAGTTTTAAAGACTTTTCCTAGATTTGTGGTGACACAATATATCTATTTAAACCAACTGTTGAAGATAGTACGTACTGTTACGAGTTTAATTATTAGTTCTTGTCCCAGAAAAAAATCCTCATCTGTGACAGCTATTCGCACGACCCAAATTAAAAACCGGGGCAAATAGGATTTATGGAGCAAAGAGCTAGCTTCGAAGATGAACCTTTGTGTGCCAGTGAAAGGGATGGAGTGGCATCAGGTGGTAAGAATGTTAGCCCCAGATACAAAGGTGATGGCGGGAGACACAGCCTGATCTTGGAGACTGAGGAATGTAATGTGACCATGATCGAACACGCCTTAGGAAGAGTACCACTAGTTTTAGAAAATCAAAGATTTTGACTAGCTGGTCGAAGGAGCGATGCGTGTGTTCGTCCTTGTCCTGAGGTCTGTTCACTGTCGCTTCCAGGAAGCCATTGGTGAGGATATTGCCGACAGTAAGCGTGACCGGCAATGGGGTGCTACCGCCAAGGGTTGCCGCATTCTCATCCAGAGGTCCCAGCGCCACTTTTCCCGGCATTATAAAGGTGAGAAAACTCTCCATTTTTTCTATGCATCAAATAGTGCTATGTTCAGAAGTATATATCTGTGATCACCAACTTTTTATTTTGTGAAAAAAAATCTAATAATATGAAAATATAGTCTGAAAATTATATAAATTAGTAGGGAGTCATTTTGTGAGTCTACAGACTTGATATAAAAGTTTCAATATGTTTTACAAAAATTAGACTTTACATTATTCATAAATATATACTTCGCTAACAATGTTTCATATAACTCAAGTCGCACTTTAACTTAGCAAAAACAACTATCATATATATCCTAATATAATTTTTACATGTATAATACTATATATATGTATATATATATATACGGTTGTAGAAGATTCAATAACTTTTAAACTAATTTAATTGTCTAAAAAATAGAAAAAAAAAGAGAATGTATATAGATTTGTGCTGGCAGGCGATAATATCACCCGTCAACACAAACACATCACCCACCAGCACGAAAGATCAAAAAATTTTGTAGTCCTCCACTTAAATTTAAAAAAAAATGTCAGTGTGTTTTCTCTAAGAAGAGGCTAAATTGTCCTAGAATATGTGCAAGCAAACTTTCAACCTAAAAATGTTACTATAAACAAATCAACTTTGAGTATTTTATGCATGAAATTTTACCTTTATAATGGATAGATAGACCATCCAAAGTTGAGTAAAATTTGTTACTAAGCGACCAGTATCCGTAAAACAAATGGTAAGCATCACCTTTATAATGACTTTACTTTTCTGTTTGCAGTTTGGGGCTAGCTATCCTTCTTTTTCTCTATCTAGTTTTGAGGTGAGCAAGCATCAAACATTCTAGATATGGACGAGCTATCTTCAAGCAAGTTGCCCTTGCACTGATATGGAATCTGCGCGCGGGATGGCCACTCTATCATGATACATGCATTTCTCCCAAACCACACGTGAACCACTGAAATTTTGAAGGAACAAAACCTTTAGCATATATTGGTGTGGTGCACTTCTCTCTTTTTTGCCTTTCTCTCCCCCTGTTTGCTTTGTTAGATACATGGAGGAATCACCCTTTACTCCTTTAGTTGACTGATGAAGTGAACGCGAAGGTGACACGGCGACTATGGGTGCAATGGATGATGCCTGACAGTGAACCATATCTCACTAATCTTTTGTGGTTGTGATATTAAAAAGGTGGGCTCACAAGAATCCAGGCTAAACATGACAAATATAATTGGAGACGATGTGTCTCTCTGTTGTGAAAACGATTGCACCACACCCCTGCCCCTTTGCGCCGCTCTGCGCCCCAAGCACGGCGCCTGGACAGCAGCGACTTCATGGCCGTAGCTGCACCTGAACCGAGAGGTGGGTAGGTCCATCGTAGCCACGGGCACGCAAGCACCACCGACAAACAGTACAGAGCCCACAGAACTGGATTTTCATGTTTTGTGTTCTCGTTGACAGTCTATCAAGAACATCCACTAGATCACGATGCATATGTGATCTTAGGAGCGGATTACTTATTCATGCACAGAGATGTAGATTAGTCATATACCATTAGCAGATTAATTGTTTCTGGACACGCAACAGAATTCTTGATCGGCATTCAATCAAACATGGGCAGGACGTGGCTCTGAAAACGATGTTGTGCGTCTATCCGAACAAGCTTCTTGCATGCGCGAAGCCATGACGGCAAGACGAGCCTATCGGCCCTCTCTCACAACTATGCCCTCAGAGTGGAGGGAAAGCACCACCCACCGAGGCGAGTCATTCGCCGCCACACCGCTCGCTGCTCCCTACTCGACCGTCATCTTGCTCCAGGCTGTGAAGGTCGATACGTCGGCGCAGGCATCACCCATGCTTGCCGGTTGCCACGTCCAAGCTTGGGTCAGAAGGTCTGTCATTCCGACGCCAGAGCCGAACTAAAGGACAGCTCGCCGGAGTGGAGCTCTCTGTCTCCACGTAATGAATCACCGCCAGCCTCACGTATACTGGAACTTTACCCCGGTGTCAAAATTAAATTACAGTAACACACTATCCATATTTTCCCATAATACTCTTATACTATCTATACTACTCACATATACTACCTATACTATGGATCAACTTTTTGATAGTATACATAATCTTAACCATCTGATCCTTTTTTAACACTAGTATACATTAGTACAGGGTACCGTAGAAGACCTCGATCCAATGTGGGGCCAGCAGAGGCGACATACAAGGCTGCAATTGAAGCCCCGGCGGGGTGGATATGTCAGTGGAACCTTCATTGATTAGGTTTAGCAAAGGTGATTCGAAGAAAGCAATTTTTTAAGGTGACATTCGCAGCTAAGCAGCGAGTGCAGGGTGGCTACATTTGGGAGTCTCACATGGCTAGATGGTAACACCCATTCAGTGAGAATCCCGATTGCGGTTCGCACTGTGAACCAAGACTTCGTTGCTGACACATCATAGATTTATCTATGGTTATGTCGATCATTGGTTTGTAATATCACAGGAGTCTCTCGGGTTTCTTAATAATGCAATCCACTCCCCAACTGGAGAAAAAGCACCTTCAGTAACAGTTTGTAACTGATTGTGCAACCAGTATTGCTACTTCGGTACTAAGGGGTCAAATAATCGATACTAAAAGGGGACATTAGTACCGGTTGTTTATACCAACCGTAGTACAATGGCTGCCACGTCGTGTGTGGTCGAAGCCAATTTAGCACCGGTTAGTTTACGAAAGGTCTTTTTTTCTGTTTTTTCTCATTTTCTTTTCTGTTTCTTTATTCTATATTAGTATTTCGTATTTGTTTCCTTTGCGTATACTAGTTCTAATACGTTAATATATATAAAGTTGTATTTATCTATAATATTACACTTGAGATAATATTATATAGACATATTGTGCATACACATATATGCATAATATTACATTGCATCAACTTTCCGAGTTCAATATTTTAGATCAAACTATTCTAAACCTGAGCCCTGACGGCGATGCAGATTTGATCCATCGTTATGGAACTCCCCCGCTGGATTTACTACCTTATCTAGAAGAAATCCACTGAGTTGTTAATTTTTTCTGTTTCGAGGAGTGCTTCCTTTATCTGTGTCATCATCTGTGTCACTCATACGGTGCTGCAATTTGCAAAACGCACATGGCATCGTCTTTTTCGTTTCCCTCTCATGGTGATGGGGCGGCGACTCGATCGACTCGACGGGACGTCGCGCGCTCGCCCCATCATGCTCATCGGCACGCGCTGTCGGCCGCCCATTGCCTTTGACGGTGCTTCGAGGCTCATCGATCCATCCATCCATCGCCCTGGCCAGCATCGATTTTCAGGCGACAGATCGTGGGTGGATCGGAAACGTATATACCCCGTTCCGGTTCCAACGTCGTCGATCTCGTGGCGCTGACAACGAGAGATCGGTGTGTGAGATTCATCGATGAGGGCGCTGTCTTTCCGGCCAACTGCTTTTGAGCCGCGCGCTATGCTGTGCGGCAGCAGTAGTACTAGCAGTGTTGTGTGCGCGTCTTCTGATCGGTAGCTACCTTTAGCTGCTGCCTGCTGCAGATTTGCATGGTCTGGTCAGCTACTCTCCAATAATCATTCATTCAATTCGCGCTGCTGATCGGTTGCATATATACAAACAGTATATGTGCAGTAACTACTGATGACCAACCTTTTAACTACTTGGTGCTGCTTCGATTCTACAGGTACCTGATCACATTTGCTTCTGCTCAGAAGATGTAAGCTCAAATTATTATTATTTTTCATAAAAAGGAGCGACCAACAATCAGCGGAATAAATGAATAATATACATCGATCGTGATCGTTCGGTACAGAGGAGATATATGCTTTCAGCTAGCCCAGCGGAATTATTCGGGAGACCTTAAAAAGCTTCTACTGATTTTTTAAAATGATACTCTCTCCATTCTAAATTATAAGTCATTCCAAAAATCTTAGAGAGCCAAAATATCTCAAGTTTGATCAAAATTATAGAGAAAATTATAAAGTGAACATCACACGGAACTGATCTGCTTTACGTCCCATCATGCTTCCTCCTTTGTATATGCGTATCGCACGCCCATAAATGCAAGGGAATGTACTTTAATCTTGCTCTCTGATTATCCTAGCTATACACTCGTGCAAAAATTGCATGAGAAAGCAATGATACAATTATACAGAACAGAGCATATAGCATCCTATGTATATTGTGCAATTGAAAACAATTACCACTCACCAGCATATGCAAGTTTGTTTTCACCGTGTTCCTGATTTTCTTGTGCAGTAGAAGACCCTCCACTCTATTTGATGACTTCAGGGTGACGGGTGCATGACATGGCAACCAAGTAGTATTTCCGTTAAAATATGGGCGCGTACCAAGGTCTCAAGCTAGGATTTAGACTAATGATCACAAGCGCCGACAGGTGACTGCCGATGGGGAACAAAAAGAGATGGACAAACGCGATAGGCTCTAGCTGCCTACAAGCTAGCGTACACCACCCTACGTAGGGTCGTCGTACGACGTACACCCACACACTGGCTCTTTTTCAGGAAGGTAAACTCACCATATGAATAATCAACTGTGTTTATCTCGTTTACCAACTTTTTATTTCTGTTCATAAATGTACAATATTTTTTATTGCAATTTTTTAATAAGAATGAAAAAATGTACAGTATTTTGATTGCAATTTTTTAATGAGAATGACAAAAGATTAATCCTATGTGAGTATTTTTCATGACAAATCCAATGGTATGAGCATATAATCGATCTAAACAGTTTCTCTTAAATATTACTAAAGATCCTTCTGCATACATCCCTAAAATCCGCAAGAAATTTGGCTCGCTCTTTAAGGCCCTTCTGCATGCTAGTTTTACATGCAATGCATCCCCGAGCAGGGAAAAGAAGAAACACGTTAAGAAAGCACAAAGCCAACACACACAGTTGCAGAAGGCTAAATAGCTTAGGCTGACAACGTTACTGGGAGATCTAGGGGATGCAAGAAAGAACGTACATGTCAACCTGCAGGTTAAACTTAGCCTCTAATTAAGCAACTTAGAAGCAATGAAAACCTTGTAGGTCCTCTGTTATTTGTGTTCGATAACTCATAAGGAATATATATCTTATTAAATAAATGATTCATTTGATTGAATTTGTTGGGAACATCCATTAGTTACATGATTTTTATTGAGACAATGTCTCAATGATTAAGATATTTTTATTTCCATTAATTGTTCAAACTCAATCCGGACGTCCAGGGCACTTGAGCTCTTATTGTATATGGCACAGGTCAAGTGCTATGATCACTACTAAACTCACCAAATGAATTGAATCCATCTGTAATAAACTAAACCATATGTTCCTTGTATCCTTTTCAAACTCGAAAAATCTCTATCAACTGTTCTTCACTAGGACCTGATCATTTCATCTTACTTACGTTCTTCTTTGTGCCAATACATCAACTTTGCATGTGCCTTATTTCTAAACAAACGCTTCAACCATGGTACTACAGGGAAATACCACACTACCTTCGCAGGAACTTTCTTCTTGCTGGCCTACCCCTCAACATCACTTGGGTCATCTCGCCTGATCTTATAACGCAGCGCTTCGCATATAGGACAAGGCTCCAATTTCTCGTATTCCTCACCGCGATAGAGGATACAGTTATTAGGACATGCATGTATCTTTTGTACCTCCAAATCCAGAGGGCAAATAACCTATTTCGCTTTGTACGTTGAGGACGGCAATTCGTTCCCATCGGGAAACATGTTCTTTATGATTTTCATTAACTCATCAAAACCCTTGTCAGAAACTCCATTTTTTATCTTCCATTACAGCATTTCCAGTATGGTACCCAACTTTTTGTGCCCCTTTTAACCATCTGGGTACAACAATTTCTTATGATCCTCTAACATACGCTCGAACTTTTTTTGACTCCTTCACATTCTCGCAGTTTTCCTTTGCATCTTGCAACACCTGACCTAGATCATCAATAGGACCTTCTGCCCCGTCCATCTCTTCTTCAGCCTCACCCATTGGAGCATCTGCAAAGTCACCTTTTTGTCACCTTCTTGAATCCAGTCACCTTCTTGCAACAGTATTACTAAGTGGACCTGAAACACCCGTGACTAGCGGTGGAGCATAACAACCACCAAAAGGAGGTTCTTGACCCGCCACAACAGCATCTTCATGACATCTTTGCAAATAACGAAGCATTGCTCTCTCCCATGTGCTCATTTTCTTCAGCTTACCATGAGGGCCAACTATGGTTTTCCCCTTGCCGCGAGAGGAACGACGATCGCCCCTACCATCGCCACTACCTCCAGCAACAGTAGCCATCTCTATGTACCACAATTTATTTATTAGCTCATATTTGCAAATGACTAAACTATGAATAAATTATATTTTTCCACACAATTTATTTAGCTCAAATATAACATATAGATGAAAAGTTTCTCCATTGTAGCTTATTCTAAAAATGACTAATTGCGTACCTCTATTTCATCTTATTATCTCTATGTACCACAATTTATCTTGCTCATATTTGCAAATGACTAAAATATGAACAAATTATATTTTTTCCATAATTTATTAGCTCATATTTGTAAAGGACTAAACTATGAAATTATTCCTCTAACCTCATATCATTTTATTTGACTAATACAAAACATAACATCCAAAATATTGTAGCTTATTCTAAAATCACAAATATGGACTCTAAATAACACATGCATATAAATGAAAATTTTCTCCATTGTACCTTATTCTAAAAATCACAAATTACTCTAGCTCTAAAGCATAAAACTTAGTATACTAACCATGTATCAAGAGAGGATGAAGTTTCTAACCTTTAGAACACTTGAATGAGTAAAATCCCCACAAAATGGTCAAAAATCCAACTACACATCCCCTATTTCACCATGAATGGATGAAGCCTGAGCTGGAGGAAATGGCTCGGGCAGGAGGAAGAAGACGTCTGATTTATAGAGAGAAGTTAGTACTGGGTGGAGGCTTCACCCGGTACTAAAGGTTGCACATTAGTACCGGGTGGATGCCGTCAGGCACATTGGTACCGGGTGGAGGCTCCACCCGGTACTAATGGGTGACTTTTAGTAACGGTTGGAGCCCTCAATCGGTACGGTCACGGGGGGCTTCCCATTAGACCCGGTACTAATGCTCATATTAGTGTCAGGTCAAAAACCAACCAGTACTCAGGATCAGTACTCAGGATTATTAGGACCAATGCTCAGTTTTCCGGTACGTGTTTAGTTCGGGCATTTTGCTCCGCTGTCGTTTCACAGCGGCATCAAATCATGTTGCTTGCCATTTGGTCTGGCATCGACGCAATCAGATAGCGCGGTATCCGATACGGCCCTTTAGAACGACGATACCGCCCAACTTCCCGTGTTATCTGATGATAACACCCCGTTTCTCGCTTGCGCGACTCTCCACAACGTCCAACCAAACAAATGACGCTATCTTTTAAACTGGAACGGATAGCACTATTTTCCAATTACACTAACATTACTGCTCCTATAGTTGAACCAAACGCCACCTAAATCTGTTCACCCCTTTTGTGTTGTATTTCATGTACATCCATTGAAATAACATCTAGATGCGTTCATGTGATCAATATAATGCCTCAACCGGCTATATTGGATATATGCTGGCTTACTTGATTAAATGGTGTGATCGGGTTACGTTACTGGAAAACTTAGCATTGATCTTAACCATTAGTACAGATTGGTTTTTGATCCGGTACTAATGTAAGTATTAGTACCAGGTCTAACGGCTCATTCCACAAGAGCTCTCCGTGACCCTTTTAGTACCAGTTGGGAGCTCAAATTGGTACTAAAAGTCATCCATTAGTATCGGGTGAAACCTCCACCTAGTACTAATGTACTTGACCAAACGACTGTGGGGCTCCCCTACACATTCTTGCCTGCCTAGTTTGAGAAACCAAATTGTCTCATCCAATTCCATCGGGCATTACCACCCATCTCATTACTCACGGTGAATTTCGTCACCAACCAAAAAATCATTGAATTTGGTTTTTATAAAGTAATAGAATCTATGTACTAGTCTGAACTTCTTTCTTCTCTTGAATTATATGTCAGTGCTCCTGCCGTTTAAGTTAAAAAAAATCATTGAATGAAATCATGACAGGGCATCCTATCATGCGTTCTAACATGTCAAAATCAAGCATTCCATAAACACGCGAGAAATACCTGTTTCCGTCGCAAGCTGTGACAGGCTCCTGAATCGTTTTATACAGCCATTTGTGCTGAGACAGTACGTGCCACCCAAACCTCAAGGGCAGGACAGTCATTTTGCCCCCCTACTATGTTGAGTAGTGGGCGGATGGACGGTTGGGGTGGTGTGTTGCCATGTTGGTGTTGGTGGAAAGCTGGTCCAGGTCCAATCCCGGCCGTCGTCAAGTCCGACAAAGCTGTGCGTGCGTGCAAGTGCCACCATGGCGACGCGGACGCACGGTGGGTTGTTGGGTGGGCCCGGGCTCCCAAGGTCCTTTCCGACCTCTCCGTATACGTGTAACCGTATCTTGGCACGCTGTAGCAATCGACGGCCACGAGTCGTTGGCTCCTACGTACGTACGGGCGCAGTTGGTGCGGGAGAACCTGTAGCGCTGCTGCCTTCTCTGTCGCCATTCACATTGACGCAGGTAGCATAAAAATGAAGCCTTTAATTATCGAGCATCGATTTGGCACATGTTACCTTCCTAAGGTTTGGTGAACGTGCGCGCGATGCAAATGCAACGGGGGTCAGGTGCGCATGACAACGATCATGAGCTTGCGTTGGACGAATCGGAAACGATCGATGATGGATGCTACTAGTGTGCCTCTTGTAAAATGCAAGCCATACTCTAACATTGCGAAACCTTACAGCAAGTCGCATGGACTTCCTGGCTGCCCACGCTCGCCACCGGAGAATGAGGAGACGAGACGGCGCCGCCGCGCCCAAACCTGGAGGTCGTCCGCGCCACCTAACACGTCGGAGTCGCGGCGCTCAATCATGCGGGTTAATCTTAATCATGGCCTAACACACCTTGGCTTGACTCCTTCAAACGGTTCTATAATTTGCCCCGCGTCCTCACGAGCTCCTTCCTGCTCGGCGAGTCCTGAGTCTCCTGACCGGTCGCCGCCCCTCCTGCGTAGTGCCCTTGCGCGCGCTTCCACTCCCCCGAGTTTAAAATGGTTGGGCAAAACCGAACAGACAAACAAATCATGCTCCCTTTTTTGTTTTTTAAAAACCAATCGGCAACCTTGTTCATGGCGGCGTTCGATTATTTCTTATGGAGCATGTATGTGACTGACAGCGTTGGCGTGGCCTGCGAGGCTGCGACGAGATTCAGGGGGCATGGATCACATGCTCGATCTCGTTGCACAAACGTGCAGACGCGCAGATGCTATGCACGAGCAGTCGCAGGTCATCTTCTGCGTTTTTTATCCTCACGCTAGCAGAGAGACGACAGCTGCTAGTAGCATTGTAGTAGCACGGATTAACTAGCCATATTTAGGAGCCATCAAGTCCAAGTATCACTGTTGTCTGTTGCGTTCAGACGGCGGCAGTGAGGAGCAGTGGCGGAGCAAGGTGAGGCGGCGGCTCGCAAGGTGAGGTCCGGCGGCGTGGGCAGTGGTGATGGCGGACGCGGGTTGCAGGCCACAATAGCGGGCGCAGTTGGGAGCGGGCCGTAGGCGGCATCGATGGCGGGCACAGCCAAGAGCAGGCTGCAGGCTCCAGGTGTGTCCCTCTCCCCTTTCCCTCCATTCCCTCACTCGGATTGACCGCCAGCGAGGGGCCAAGCGCCCAGCAGGGCAGCGGCGACGGCGGGCGATGGGGGCAAGGGCGGCGGCCGGTGGGATGCAGTATTTTTTGTCCCGGTTGTTTTTGGACCCGGGACTAAAGACCTTTAGTCCCGGGTCAAACGGCCACCACCGATAGCCACAGATGACGGGAGCCATTGGTTGCACCTCGTGGTCGATGTCCATGGCTCCAACATATATACATATATACATTAAAAAATGAGCTCAAGGCCAGCAAACCACAAACAACATAAAATTATCCTTGAAATCAATCATGGATTTGCTATCAGCTGCCTGCTCCGCTTTGCTTCTGGTGCTAGTACTTATGCTTCCCCTTTCAGCTAATGCATCGAGTAAAGTAAGAATGCTTCTTTTTTTTTAAGAAACTGAAACTGAATTTTTGCTGAATCACTTGTTCTTTTCTCTCCTTCAATCATGAAATCTTTATTCTGTGTAAAAATTGCAGCTGTATATTGTTTACATGGGAGAGAAGAAACACGACGATCCATCTGTGGTCACCGCATCGCACCACGATGTACTCGCATCTGTTCTTGGAAGGTAGGATTAATAGTTCATCTTGAAGCTCCAATGTCTGGTCATCACACAGCAGGAGTGGTTGCTCACGTTTTGCTACTTTTGCTCATGTTAATTACGGACGCAACAGCAAGGATGAAGCCATGAAATCCATACGTTACAGTTACAAGTATGGATTTTCCGGGTTTGCGGCGATGCTCACGAAGTCCCAAGCCGAGACAATTAAGAGTAAAAACCATATTATCACATTGTTGCAAGAACGAAATCGTTGTATGTTTACATGCATTAAGAATCCTTCATGCAGGTCTACCTGGGGTCGTTAGTGTTAAGCCTAACACTCGTTACCAAACCGCAACAACTCGGAGCTGGGATTTTCTTGGCCTTCACTACTACCAAACGTCGGCACCAGACCTCCTCCGGAAAGCAAAGTACGGGGAAGATATCATCGTTGGGGTAGTTGACACAGGTTGAGTTTCGTGCTTAATTACTTAGTCAGCAGTATCAACCTTCTGGAGTGTGCACGCGCTTGAGTGTAATTTGTTCATAGACCATGAATTTCTGCATATATGTTACAGGCATATGGCCTGAATCACGAAGCTTTGACGATAGCGGATATGGCCCTGTGCCGGCGAGGTGGAGAGGCGTATGTCAGATTGGTGCCGAGTTCAACGCCACGAGCTGCAACAGGAAGATCATCGGCGCACGCTGGTACACCGGCGGATTGGATGCCGAGAAACTCAAGGTCGACTACTTGTCTGCCAGGGGCATGGACGGGCACGGCACGCATGTGGCCTCCATCATCGCCGGTAGCCTAGTGAGGAACGTGAGCCACGGCGGCCTCGCCGGCGGTGTAGCGCGTGGCGGGGCGCCTCGCGCGCGGTTGGCCGTCTACAAGGCTTGCTGGCTGACGGCCGGCTGCGACGTTGCCGCGATCCTCGCTGCCATCGACGACGCCATAAACGACGGCGTGGATGTGCTGTCCCTGTCGGTGGCTGCGCCAGAAACAGAGCTCCCCGGGACGCTGCACGCCGTGGCGAGAGGGATCCCGGTCGTGTTCGGCGCCGGTAACAACGGCCCCGCAGCGCAGACGATTTTGAACGCCGTGCCGTGGGTCTTGACAGTGGCAGCCACCACCATCGATCGGTCCTTCCCGACCGTGGTGTCGCTCGGGAACAACGAGAAGCTAGTGGTAAGTACTACTGTACTAGTATATAATCTTTGAATTATTATTGGATCATGAAATAAAACTAATGTGACTATATTCGCAGGGGCAATCAGTCAACTACAATGCATCCGTGAATAGCGACGATTTCCACGCGCTTTTATTTGCGGGCAGGTAAAGAAAAATGATGCTGTATTTAGAAGTAGTCAAATTTGAGGTTGTTGTGTTCTTCGCTGAAACTTGACTCTGAGCAATTCCAACATGACCGCCGTTCCGGCAGCTGCGACGAACAGACGCTGTCGTTTACCAACGTCACCGGCAACGTCTTGCTGTGCTACGCCCCATGGGAGGCGTCCTCCAAGCCGCCGCCGCAAGGATTCAGCAGCGCCGTGACCGGCGTCAGCAAGGCAGGGGCCAAGGGCCTGATCTTCGCGCAACACAACAGCAACATACTCGAGCAGTACACCAAGGCCTGCAGCCAGTACTTCATGCCCTGCGTGTTAGTGGACTTCGAGATCGCACACAGGATCGAGTCCTACGTCAAGAGCGTGGAGTAAGTGAGATTAAACGCCATGGACGAGTTGAGAGTTGAGACTCGAGAGTCACACGTCCGTTCGTGTTTCGCCGATGGCCTGCCGCTAATGCTTGAGCTTTGTGGCGTCCAGGATGCCGGTGGTGAAGATCTCGCGGACCTTCAGCGTTGTCGGCAATGGGGTTCTGTCTCCTAGGGTCGCCGCGTTCTCGTCGAGAGGCCCCAGCATCGACTTCCCTGCCATAATTAAGGTGATCGACAAGCACTTGCCATGCGTAAACATCATATCATTCATCCATGTGATTGCCGTATTCTGAATGTGTAGTTGTCCCGTTCCGTTCGAACAGCCTGACATAGCTGCACCAGGAGCCAGCATCTTAGCAGCTGTGCGCGGGTCATACCAGCTCGATTCTGGGACGTCCATGGCGTGCCCGCACGTCTCGGCTGTCGTCGCGCTGCTCAAGTCGATTCACCCTCACTGGTCGCCTGCCATGATCAAGTCCGCCATCATCACCACAGGCACGTGCTTATTATCATGAATCCATAAAACTGATGGTGTTTCTTCATTTCACGTACTGTCGGTTAATGGCATGCAGCATCGGTGGCTGATCGTTTCGGCATGCCAATCCAAGCGGAAGGGGTCCCAAGGAAATTGGCTGACCCTTTCGATTTTGGAGGGGGGCAGATCGACCCCGACAGGGCCATGGATCCCGGCCTGGTCTATGACATAGACGCCGGTGAATACACCAAGTTCTTCAGCTGCACCCTTGGGCCAGACGATAATTGTGTCACCTACATGGGGCAGCTGTACCAGCTTAACCTCCCATCCATCGCCGTGCCGGACCTCAAAGAGACTGTAACGGTGAGACGCACAGTCACCAACGTTGGCCCAGCTAAGGCAGCATATCGGGCTGTGGTCGAAGCTCCACCAGGGGTGGATGTGTCGGTGGAGCCTTGGGTGATAAAGTTTAGTGAGAACGGTAGCAAGGAAGCAACTTTTAGGGTGACATTCACGGCGAGGCAGAGGGTGCAGGGTGGCTACACCTTTGGGAGTTTGACATGGTTGGATGGTAATACCCACTCGGTGAGAATCCCGATTGCAGTCCGCACTGTGATCCAAGACTTCATTGCCGACACATCATAGATCCGATCTATCTACGGTCAGTGTCGATCATCCTGCTGCATCAGTATGGTGTTGGTGCGTACCATCATGAGTGTTAGCTCCCAGGTTCCTGAATAAAGCAATCCACTCTCCAAATAATTTGTTGGGTCGTAGATACTAGCTAGATCCAACGGTTGGGGTGAGTGGCAGCTATTCTGTTTTGTCTACTCATCAAAATTTGGTTGAGATTTACTTTCTTCTCAATCACTTTTCCCCAAACGTGTAGATGAGTTTTCATCTAGATGCAAGAAAAAACAGAATTTCTAAATGAAAACAACATGAAAGAAAGTTCTGATGATGTGATAACTTGATGATGTGAAACAACAGAATTTTCCCTTGGGAAATATATGAGAACATGTATTGTTTAGGTTATTCCTGCTGTAAAAAATCCCTTTCTGCTATTGTCAACAGCAACTGAGCAGCAGAAAAGGATTAAAACTTAAGAAGAAGCTGGCCTACAATGTACTCAAAATACCAGACATATAGGTAAAAAATTCATAATACATTTAAAAATCCAGTGGAAAAAGGTAACAAAGACTCATTTTAATATGCTAAATTTCTTCCTTCAATGATTATATTTCACCATTCATAGTGTTTTGATATACCTACAGATTAACAAAAAAAAGTGCGCAAGAGGCTCTATGCCTCACTCATCTACACATAGTAATGTAAAAATGTATTGCAGGCGCAGAAAAAGAATTTTTGAAACCTACCATAGACTTATAGTTGATGACGGGTTTGCCAACCGTTTAGGTACGCTTAGTGAAGTGAGAACATCTGAGAAATATGACACGCCAAGCCTAGTGACAACCTTCATAGCATGGGCAATGGTTTTGCCGTGTTTTTCATTGCCAACACCAAGGGCGCTGTGTGCAGCCCTGTTACTGGCATGAGCTGGGGCGGTTGCTTTAGATATTATGTTCCTAATGGAATTGCAAACCTGTGAAGAAAAGAGGGGCACATATAAAAAATGTAAAAAAAACCGTAGACAACTAAAATTGTTGATAAAAAAAGAGGCTAAAGAAAACTTGCGATCTGCACAAAAGAAGACAGTATATCAATGATCAATGTACAAAAAACACAGTTTGGGGTATAGAAATTTTTTAGCCCACTGAAAAAAACCTTAACTGAACAATAATTTAAAGCGGAATGAAAAAATTGTGTTGAACTGATTCTAGATGGCATACAAATATAATTTAGTAAACTCTACAGAATTTGAGGGCTGAAAGTGATACTTGATTTATTTTGACGCTACAAAAATACAAATAAATGGGGAAATGATAATCTAGGTCAATTACAAAAAAAAGAGGTAGCTTTTTTTACTAAATACCTAACTTTCGTACGTGCTGAACACACTAACACACATACAGAGAAAAACATGCCAGGTAACTCATAAGTTTCAGGCCTCACAAAAAAAAAAAGCACGTTCAGCGCATGGAAGGTCTGCCCCATGCAAAAATTGCTCTCCCCCCAAAAAAATTGATTGGTGAATCAAACAAAGCAAGCAAGATACCTAGCAGTTATCGCTCTCCAAAAAAAATAGTAACAAAAAAATTTAGTAACTGATGATGCACCACAAAAAAATAGAGGCCCAAAAAACTGATGGAGCACCACAAAAAAGTGCAGCGCTACACAGAGAACACCATGAGCTTTCTTGCTTATATATACTGCTAATTCACCAAAAAAAAAGTGTGTCGCTGATATAAAAATCTTGCTGCTAATCCACCAAAAAAGATAACAACACACGAACTAAAAAGGTACACCAGTTTCAACTCCAACAGTTTTCAGAGTTTAATCCATCAGTTTGGGCCTGGTACAGGGTGATGGGCGTGAAAAAAAACCATTCATTTGCAAGAAAATAAACGATGATCATATTTCCTGACATGCAGGAAAAATAATGGTACTACCTCAGTGCATTTCTATACACTAGAAACCACATACTACCGCGGATTCAAGTTGAAATATTGGCACATAATATTGGCATCTCGATGTTGTATGAACAACAGCAGAAATCACAATGCATACTTACTCATAGCGGATCCGCTGGTCCAATCCTGCGAAATTGGGCCTGCAGATGATTTGGTGGGCCCCCATGACTTCGTGAGCGACTGGGCCTGCCGGTCTCGATCCCATCCGAAGGAAGCCCAGCCCATGCTGGCTCTCTCGCCTTGGACGACGACGACGACCACCGACGGCGTGCGCCCCAGCGCCACCAGCCCACGACGCTCCCCGGAGAACCAAAGATAAGATAGAGGGGACACGCAAGTGCCTCCCGGAATCGGAGGAGGAGCAATAATAGCAGCGGGCCCCACCCATCACCCTCTCTCACCCGGCCATCCAGAGATTCCTTCCCCAGCCTCCGCTCCCCGTCTCCTCCATTTATTCGCTCCGCCGGCTGCCCGCCCGCCCCCACGGAATCAAGAACCATTGCCAAGCCGGCCGGATCCTGCATAGTGCTCGAGCGAGCCCGCCCAGCCCGGCTGGAAGAAGAAGAAGAGGAGAGGAGGTCGACCAGAATGCTGGAGGGGAAGGCGCGGGTGGAGGACACGGACATGCCGGCGCGGATGCAGGCCGCGGCGACCTCCGCCGCCTCCCGCGCGCTCGACCTCTTCGACGTCGCCGACTGCCGCGCCATCGCCGGCCACATCAAGACGGCACGCCCTCTTATCTCTTCTCTCGCCGCCCTTGGCATTTGATGCGGGATTATATGCTTGTTGGATGAAGAAGATTCGATTCGTTTGCCTTCCAGGAGTTCGACAAGCGGTACGGCGTGGGGTGGCAGTGCGTGGTGGGCGCCAACTTCGGGTGCTTCTTCACCCACACCAGCGGCACCTTCATCTACTTCTCCCTCGAGCGCCTCTCCTTCCTCCTCTTCAAGGCCGCCGCCGCCGTCGACGCCACCTGAATAATAGTAATCCCCAGCTCGATCTCCTCCTCACCCGGCGCCGCCGCACGGCCTCCTCTGCAGCTGTTGTTATTCTCTAATGAATGATGAGATCCGTGCCCGCCGGCGATGGATTTGAAGGCCGCACGGCAGGTGGCGTCCTTCACAGGCCGTGTACCGTATCATTGTACGTCCAAAGCTCAAATCTGCCCCCAACTTCTTGTAAATACATCAGAACCAGACGATGCTCTTCTCTCTGTCTCTCATTCCTGGAATGAACGTTGCCTCAACTCCAACCAAGATGGCTTGGTTTGATATTTTCTACCGTCACAGCGTTCTTAAATTCGAATCAGCGAAGAAAGAGAAAAATATCTTTAGATATGAAGATGATGCCTGACAGGATTTGTCGGTTCGGTCAGGTCAGTGCATTCAGTAGAGTGATGTCTGGACGAATGCGAGAGGCTTGTGAGCTGTCCGATAGCACACCGGTTATCCTTGCTCTTTTCCTGTTGCTAAAGCGACAAATGGGACCCATACCGAGGGTCTTTCTTTTGGTTTCCTCTTCTGATGGGGATGCCGCGAAAACGAGAGGAGAAGAGAACCTTCTGCGTTATCGTGATCACGACCCGATGGCGTGCCGACGCGATTTCGAAAAGGGACTTCCTTTGTGCGTCGTGGGCCTCCTGGCTTATCCTCTCGGCTCTCGAAGCTGAAGCTTCAACTACTCAAATCGCAATCAGCCGGGCGTGAGGAAGCTGAACCAACTAACGATCGATTAGTCCGCGATGATCTTTGTCATTGCTAGCTGCAATCTTTATCTGATTGTATCTGCGTTGTTTCAGCGTTTCTGAATATTTGTGCTTATCTTCTAGTACACCACAGAGCATCTCCAATCTCCAAGAGTGCTAAAAAAAACACTCCCAGAAATTATTTTGAGCACAAAAGCTTAAAAAAACCAACGGTAGCCCAATCGCTTGCCCAATTTTTCCACTCGCCCAAAACAAGTGCTATCCTGAGCTAGATTTTCGCCAGCGCCGGGCGCTCCCAATCCCGAAATTCGCCGCCGATGCCCGCCATTTCTCGGTTCCCGCGCGCCTCCTGTACTATTTCAATTAAACTATAGTATTTGTTATATGCCAAGTCGCCACGCATAAGAAATGATACATAGATGAAGCGATTTATTGTTTCCCTTACTGGCAGCAAGATCAGGATATATTATTCATCATATTGGCAACATAAAATTTGGAAAAGAAAATAATTGTCCTCTTTATTTCTTTTACAGATCACACACATTGTGGAAAACAAATTGTTGTTCGCAAAGAAGAATCATGACTGGAGGTTCATATTAGTAAATAAAACTTAGGCCTGTTTGGATCTAGGAGCTAAATTTTAGTTCTGCACTTTTAGCTCAAAATTTAGCTCTTGGGATCCAAACAGGTGGGCAAAAAGGGGCAAAGAACTAAACTTTGGACTAAAAATTTTAGCCCCCAAAGAGACCCTAAACTGGGCTAAAAGTGGTCCCCAAGACCAAGTTCCACCCCTGCCCCCCTTTCCTCTCTCTTCCGCGTGGTCCCTTGCCCCTCCCGCACTCCCTCTCTCCTCCGCCTCCGCCCGACCCCACTGCCTCCGGCCGGCCCCCCGCCTCCGCCCGACCACGTCGCCTCCGCCCAACCCGGCCTCCTCCGACCAACCCCCCGCCTCCGGCCGGCCCCACGTCCTCCGCCTGCCCCCACGGCCTCTGCCCACATTTGCAGACGAGGCCGCCCTCGCCGGGTTGATGCAGCCCGAGCGCGAAGCACCTCCTCCTCCGGCTGCGGCGCCAGAAGCTCAGGGGGCGGGGCCGTCCCAGCCGGCGCCGGCGCAGAGGCCGTCGCGTTGTCGGCGGTGTTCGTCGACGGGAAGCTGCTGGGCGGGCGTGACATTGGGGGTGCGCCGGGACCGTCGAACTCCGCCATCCTCTGCTGCCCCCGGCGGCAGCGTCCGCGCCGACCGACCCTGCGGCCCACGGTGGAGAACTACATTTTTGTATCCATATTCGATAAAAGTTATCTATATTGACATTCAACACTTTGAATATTGTTTGTATCTGACAATTCCATTATCCACTCTGTTTTTCATCCCTACATGCTATCATGCTGCATCTGCTTGGCCTGTCTAGAGAGAGAAACATTGAAAGCAGCCACTCATCTTTTGCATCCATTGATCCAGTTCTTTAGGCTCTAGCAAAGCAACTACTCTCAGTTTATTTCATGTTACTTTTTGTTGCAGACCTGATGTGGGCTATTAAGTACTTAATGTTTTAGTACTCGAAACATCTTTGTTAACAGCATGTTATTTTTCATACCAGCTGTGTGGTATACTGCTGGATATAGGTACAAAGTGCTTAATGGATGGCCCAAACAACTTTCCTATGGTGGCAATATGCCTTAAGGTTTGAATGCTTGATCTATCGAATCACAAAGAAATTGGATCCACTTATAAGCTATGACAGTGCTCATCAAATTATTAACTGCTGCTGCTTCTCTTGTTTCTATTCAATTCAGTTTGGTGTGAGGGGATGTGAGCGAGAAGGAACAGTTGTTGTAAACAAATCTCCACCCAGTCATTTAAACAGGTAAATTGTTACATAACAGGTAATATATGGAGTTCAAGTTTTTTTACTGTGTCTTTCAGTGACATCTGCTTTACTTGTAGGTGGCCTTTTCCAAAGCCAATTATTGTTCGACAGTACCGTGAGGGAGAGCTTGTTGATGAAAAATGGTATACAACTGAGTATTGAGATGCTAGCACCAGCTAGCCCATCGTGTTGAATCCTGCAGTGTCGTTTTTTTCGGGAGAATGTAGAAGCGCTTAATTGTAGCATAAGGGCACTGTGAACTATTTAATTCAGCTAACTTGGTCGATGGACTAAGCACTTAGCACAGGTTCCCAGATATCAAAATTCTACAGCCCGGAAAACACATCTTAGAAGGAAGCTGTGACCGCGATCTGCTCTGTAGGGTCCTCAATGCAGTTATAATCCTCGAGCAATCAGCTTTAGGATGGCCCTTCTTTCAAGTCGTCGGCAGCAACACTGAGCCCGTCTTCACATGCCAACAGCTCCATTCCATTCCCGCTGCGTTATGTCCATGAAATATGGACCTTCCACGTCGAAAGAAATGGTGAACTTACTTCATCTGTCGTCTCTAACGCCAATGCCCGCCTTATCAGTAGGCCAGCCACTAGGTATCCATGCCCACTCCCCAAATCCACACCCACTTCAAATGAGGAGGGTATGGGTAGAAAATTATATACCTATTAGAAATGAGGAGGGTACAATTAATCAATTGGATATGTATATATATGTAATACAAAGTTAATTATCCATTGGATATGAGATTGGGAGGGTAAGGAGTGGATAATAATTATTTGAATTTGGGTGTGAACGGGTTTGCCCATACCCTCTCCAGTGGCGGACCTACTTGTCATATTTAGGCGAGACACCTTCATCAACATTAACACCAGCGCTTCACATATATAGGCTACTTTCAAAGCTAAGATTTTCTACGTGAAGTCACAAAGAGGGTCTCTGGCACAAAATACCCAGCTGCAAGTCTTTATTTCTATGATTTTTGTGGTATTTATCTTCTTTTGAGGAAATGGGAGCACACTGACAGTAGCTTTGTTGCTGCAAATTTTGAGAGATACTGGGGAATTGCCAATAAGCTATTAACATTTGCCACCATTCTAGATCCTCGGTACAAACTGTCCATTGAATATAACTGTACGGTGAATTTGTGGCTGAAGTAAAGGTTGAAGTTATTAAGAAAAGTTTTGGCGAGTTGTTTGATGAGTACGCAAGTCAAGCAACAAAGTCTTCATCTACTGTTATCCCACCCAGAAATTTTGATGTCGAAGCTGATTCAGTAATCCTATATGAGCCAATATGCTACCAGACAAGGCTTACCGAGGTTTATTCATGGGATACGAGAGTTACTCAAGTCAGCACAAGAGGTCCGAATTAGAAGTGTATCTTGATGATCCTGCTCATCCTGAAATGGATAATGATGCATTTGACATCATTGCATGGTCCAAAATATCCAATAATCGCTCTCGTGGCACATGACATCCTAAGTGTTCCTTATCTACTGTTGCATCGGAATCTGCTTTTAGCTTAGCAGGGCTGGTTTTTTATGAGAACCGCAGTAGCTTACTCCCAGAAATGTGTACATAAGATTAGTTAAGAGACACTATCCCATGTATACAGTTGCACTCAAAGTGCTATACTACTTTCTGCTTTTGAATGAAATCATAATGTACTATTTTCATAGGCTTGCTAATGTTTTTAATTGAAACAGTTGAGTCAAGGACCACAACTGTTGACATTTTTCCTGCTGAAACTTTATCACCAACTATAAATCCCCACCCAAGCTTCACAAGTGCAGAAAAGGTACTTTTCTTGACTGTTAGTATCTATCAGTATTTTCCCTCTGTTTGCCTTGCAATTGTATAGTACTAGTTGGCTTCATTTTATTGCCAACCTCACTACCAAAATCTCTCTTTTTTGTTTCTCTAAATAAAAGAATCTCTTCCTATTATTCATGTGCATGAAAAAAGCTTCGACTATGGTTCTCATCCCAGCTAAAGACCATTGATGCATTAGAGTAAACAGTGAAGGACCATAGGCTGTGTGTACAAAGCTACTCTCTTGTCTGTAGAAAGCTGGCAAAAAGGACTCCAAATTGGCAAATATTCAGGAAAAATGATGAAGTAACTTGTTTCCTCTTACTATGAGCATGACCTGAATTTATTTGAAAGGGATGGCTATTATATTAGCTATGCATGTCATGGAGCAGAATTATATAAATTTAACTTTTACCTGAATTTTTCTCTTTTTTTAGCTTAAGAAACATCATTGTAATAGACCAGTAATGTTTGCTTGTCACCATATCATGGTAAATGGTGCCAACATTGAGGACCGATTAATAATCGAGCCTCCAATGGTACTCTGTATACCCGTTGCACATATACTAGGTACGAAATATGGTAACAACGTAACGCGGCCAACCATCTCCTGCGAGGATACATGCCAGAAGCACGAGAAGCCACTCCTGGACTTGAACTGCATTTCCATCTGGAGGTCCCAGCGTGTACGCATAGCCAACGCACATTGGAGTTTGGAGATGCCTACAACCTCCATCTGCAACTTTTGTTTGCTGCGTGCGATTGCTGAGGCTGGAAACATTTTTTTTTCTAGAAAAAATTCTGCAACTTTTGTACACCCTGCGCAAGCTCATTGCTCACCGCCTGTGGCACTTCAAACCGTGACTTCTTTATCATGTTCTCAGGTGGCATGTCTTTCTCTCTACATTCTTAATGCACAATGGCTTGTGTGTTGCTATGGACATACCAAATTTGAATAAAATAACAACTATTAGAAAAAATCATGCAAAATATCTAATAATCACGTCACGGACTCACGGCTGATACAAACGCAATAGCAAAAGATGCTGGCCACTAAGGCTAAAAATACGCTAGGCAAAAACACAGTCCAAATCGCACAAGATGTACCTCGGCTGTGTGTTAATCCCTTGCAGCTAAAGCCTGATTGCAATGTTTGGAATCGAAATCGAAAAGTCATCTGCGCACTATATATTCCAAGCTATCCAGTACAACTATTTGTTAGAGATAGACCGTCGAAAACTTTGCAAGAAAACAGTAGACACGTGATTTCAGAAAAAAAAAGCAACATGTGCCCTAACAGTTATATAAGGTATATATTTCAATGAGAAAAATAGGAAAAAGTCTACATAACCCCCCCCCCCCCCCCCCCCCCCCCCCCCCCCCCCCCCCCCCCCCCCCCCCCAAATCTATTGGAACTAGACTAAAAAGTTAATGTAGTTGATGTCACCTTTCAAAATAAAATCGCATTTTCCTGTCCGGCTGTTTCACTGACAAAATAGCATGCACCAACCGATTGAAAAAAAAATCATAATTCACTTAACTGTGGCTCAGGTTCAATTGGAATAATTCATACAGTAGCTTTATTCATATAGCATATACCAATGACAGTTTCAACCAGAAGACACCATCAGTCCAGCATTAGTACTTATTGCACATACAAATAAGATGTCCCATTGTTTGGCATCAACAGTCACAAAAACAAGTTGTCCAAATGTTCGGCGTCAACACAACTGTTTCACATGCCTTCCCAAAAGTGGACATCTGTGGTAGTTGCCAGTTTCCATTGCAAGTATATTTTTGCCACAGATATTCTCACTGCAGTGGACATCTGCTGCAATGCCGTCGCAAGTCGATTCTGAGACAACATGAGATGATCCATTGGCCTGCACGCAGTTGCAACAAAAGATTGTGACGATAATATAGTCTACTAAAATCAGGCCATCATGGGTCCTGGAAGTGATGACAATCAGAAATATGGTGCTTGCAAGAATGGTGCTTGCATACTTCAAAACAACAGGACAGTATAATGGCAATAATGGTCCCCTGTTACTAAGAACCACTCAATTGCTCTTTCTGGACAGGATTTTTCATGCTTGGTTAACCAGGACAGCAATCAATTACTTGGCTAAAAAATATGAAAAATCGGTGCATGTCATGATTTCAGAAAATAATAACGATCACATACTGCATATTGCTTAAAGCAAGGATATGTGAATACCACGCAATTTTTATAACAAACTTGGAGCTACTTTGCATATATGATGAGTTGAGTTCAGTAACATCTGATAAGCATTATCAAGCACTACATCTGCTGAGTGATAGAGAAATTTAGAGGAGATAAAAGGGCCAACGACTCAACAGGAAAACCAAGCAAATCTGCATACTGGACCCCCTCTCTTATTGTAAGTACGTAATAATTAGCATTGGTACAAAAAAATCAGTTGAGAGGAGATAGCTGAACAATGTTAATCGAGTCCCTGTCCATGAGAACTGAACTAATGCAATTATCTTACCATCAGAGCACCAGAGAAGGAATATTTTGTTAATCAGTCACCCCCTCTCATTTTCTGCAAACAGGCTAGTAATCTAACCACAAACATATCAGGATCATATGACATTTTATTACTCTAGCATGTTTTGTTCCCAGTTCTCTGCATTTGCCAGCTTATAACCACCATCGGAATAATAATAATTTTTTGTTCCTCCTATCTGCAGCCTGAAGCCAACTCCCAAACATATCTAGAACTGTTACTTACACTGAATGTGAAAATCCCCTACTTTCACTTTGGAAAGCAGCAAATTTCATTTGGATAAACTTGCCATATGGATTCTTTATTGTCTAGTTCCCAGAGTTATTTACCTAAAAGGCTAATACATTCAAGCAGTCACGCCCATACTGGCAAACTCCCCGGTCCATGGGTTTACACACCTCAGGCCAGTTGACTAGGTGGTCTTTCTTAACCCCCTGCTCAGATTGCCAGAATAAATGGGCCCATATACAAAGGCGCATTAACTAAACCAGACTTAACAAGAGTTAATATATTACCGAAAGAAACAAAATTTCCTTGCCAGGACCCTAGTTTATTTTCCATCTTATTCTCAAAAGGTTCCCAATCACTATTTTTGAATCAGCATTCTTACAGATAAAAAAACTTCCTCAAACATTTCTCAATCATTAACAGCTAATGCCAGACAACAAACATCACTATGGAAATTAATCCGTGTCCTCAATTAGTATATGCTGGAACATAAATAAGTATATATACACCCTAACATAGTGTATGATGAGGATAGGGCTTGTAATTAGTGTGAAAAGGCAGGCTTGTAAGACTAAAACCTTTCTAGATATAACATTAAACCAAAATGCTTACTAAGCTACCACTATATTACTTCGTATTTAGAGCAAAACTACCTACAGAAGAGAATGTACTGTACCTGGAACCACCCAACTGGCCTAAACTTATTATGGACTCGTGTTCCCACCTCCACTTGATCTTCTAGGTATTAACTTCGTTTCAATGGTCACCACTTCGTTGATCAATGTGATTGCTCTAAAGAAAGAAAGGCTTTAGCCAGATTGAAAGGAACACTTTGTATTCATAATGTTACTATGCAATTTTTTTCACCTTTCCAAGAAGATGTTTCTGCAGCACCAATCACACACCAGCTATTCCCGCCCAGCAATATGGATACTAACATCTGCATTAAATACTGGGCTGCCAGAATTCCCCACAACCGACGCATAATCTGCTTCCAAAACATCAACTGGGGGGCAGTCCCGTGAAATACTGATGGTGTGGAAACTTCGTGTCCTTCAGGGTCACTTAAAAATCGATATCAGTGAAGTAATCCCGGAACAATGCGGTCTTCTGTTGAGGCTTCAACATCAGACCAAATTACAACTGGACATTGAAGAATCTTGACAAATTGTTTAGAATCCTCCTCTTCATCTACTCGAATGATGGAGACCTCATTGTCCTCATCAATAAAGACTTTATGAGCTCTGAACCTATCTTCACCGGATGAGACGTAGATGGAATCTTTGGCTTCATTGTAGTCAAGGAAGTTATGTCCACAGGACATAATGAGACAGAAATTGGGGCATTTCGCTACGAGAAACCCAGTTCCATAGTAGCGCTCCAACTGCCCATTTCTATTCGGTTGTTCTAGCTCTGTTCTAACTATTGAGTTTTCATTACTGCTGAACACCCGAAGACAAAATTCCTTTTCTGGTGCTTGGTCCCTATGAAAGGTGCAAAACGAAAAAAGTAATCACATATGCATCTCTTATTTTCATTTGAGTAAAATGTACGGCTGGCCTTGAACTTAGCATTGAATGCCATCCAGGTTCCCAAACTTTCAAAATGCACATCTACATCCCTAAACTTGCTAATCGACTCACGCGAAGTTCAAATCACCGGTACCCACATTAAACCACATATACATGGCATGCTAACCGTGTGTTGATGTGGACTATGTCAGAGCCACCATCTACTCCCCGTCTCCGCTCTGCTGCTGATGAGGGGCCCGAGATCGAGCGCCGCCGCATCCAGGAGAGGGGAGAGGGGAAGAGAGGTGGGTCTGACATGTGGGCCCTAGATGTTAGATGTTAGGTCCACGTCAATGCACACTCAGCATGCCACGTGGGCAGTTTAATATGGGTTATGTAGATTTGGACCTGACGTGAACCGATTAGCAAGTTTGAGCACATCAATGTACATTTTAGGAGTTCGGGGACCCGGATGACACTCCTTGCCAAGTTTGAGGGCCGCCCGTACATTTTACTCTTTTCATTAGTTATTTACATTATCATGAACATAAGAATTGAGTTATTAGCACAACCATATATGATGCCAACAAGAAAATCCAATTCGATACATAGACACTTAGACATGATGAAAACTTGAGGTAGCGATTAGCCGAATACGAAAGATGCAAAAAGAGGTACTAGTCATGTCAAAATATCCGCAAGACCATTTAAACATTTATACGACAACATGAAGAAGTAAATCGAATGTTACATGTGGTGGAAGGGGCTACCCTAAGCTTGAGACGGTGATAGATAGTTTCCTGCAGTGTGAGCATGCTCTAATTAGCAGGCAACAAAGTTAACGAAAAATTGATGCATATAACATTTAAAAATTACTTGCAGCCCACTTCTTTCTCCCTAGCGAGATCACTTGAGATTACATGCTAGCTAATTCAAACCTAATTACAAAAGTGGCATCTTTCTTGGAGCTGAACATCCGCCAGCGGCGGCAGCGGCAACTTGCCGACAAGACGTTACTAAGATCGGTTACTAAGAAACGACCGATTGGTTCCTCGGTTTTTAGGAATTTCGGTTATCTACCTATCCGCTACTCATCTGTACTGTATAAAAAGCAAAGTGGACACAAAAACGTGGTCCGTCATTAGGACGGAGCGCGATGGCCCTCGCTCCCACGTTCCTCCGCCGTCAGTTCGAGGTCCCTCAGCGTGGGGACCGTTGACTTGGAGATCCCGTGAATTGCGCTGTGCTGCCATCCTACTCCATCTGTTTCCCTCCGCGCGGATCCCTCCTTCTGCGATCCTACACCCTGCATCGTCATTTGCCTCCGCCGCCACTTTCCCTCCCTGCGTCGCCATCCACCAACGCCAGCCGCCGCCACTACCTTCATTGCCCGTCGCCATCCGCCGCCGCCCCTTCCTTACCTCACCTCCGCGCCGCTCCCTCCATCACCCATCTCAATCCCGCCATCGCCATCCGCTGCCGCCCCTCCCTTTCCTTGACTCCACGCCGCCAGCGCCGCCGCTGCCACTACCTCCGTCGCCCGCCGCTCGCTCGATGGCCCTCGCTCCGCATGATTCCAATCCTCCGATCAAAGACACGCCTTCCGCAGAGTCCCTTCACAAAATACCGCCGTCCGTACGTCTTCCGCCCAAGATGCGCCCACCCTCCACAGCACCTACGCCTCTTGCTGCTCGCCTCCCCTTCTCCACCCGTGATTGGTAAATATCGGCATTTTCCCAGGGAAGGTAATCATGGCCGAGATAATTTCGGAGCAAAAGATAAGTTTCACTCCGAAACTGGGGGACATGTGTTAACACCATTTTTGACATACGTCAAAGATGGCATCAAAAGGAAGCAGAGATGTCAGCGCATAGTGGAAAGACAATGGCTAGTGGAATCGGTCGGTAAAGTTGAAGAGGGTGTAGCCGATGGAAGATGATGAGGGTGTAGCCAATGGAAGATGATGGAGGCGTAGCCGATGGAGTCAGCCGATGCGAGCAAGAGGGTTCTAGCCGATTGGAAATGTTGGACATTCGGCCGACGAGGAGCAGGTTTTGGCCGGTAGAGGCCAAGTTCGATTCCGACTCCTGCGCGAATCGTTTTTATTTAGAAAGTTTATTTCTTTAGAGATAGATGTTATGATTTGTCGTAACCAACTAGGATTAGAAATCTTGATGTATGCAGTATAAATAGGGACCTTGTAAGGTCTAGGAAGACACACACATCATAATCAATACAAATCTACTATTTTCGCAATTTACTTTCAAGTCGGCGACTTCGCTATTGTTTTCTTTTCTTCACGAGTTCTTCCAAGCTAGTTGGGCTGCATCGCTTCGATCTCCGGCTAGACTGTAAGTTCCACGTTTACCGAATACTTTCTAGGCTTTAACTTCGGGCGCATCGCTGTCGTTTCATCTAGATCTATTCACAAGTTATCGATATTTACTAGATCTGCAAGTTTTATTTGTTAAATCTTGTTATTTTAGTTTTTATCATAGTTATCCAGCTTAGAATACCGGCTTTTGCTTTATTTTCTCATACTAATCTACTGTCACATAGCCGATTAGATCTGTTTTAAGTGTTGTTCACGTAGTACTATTTAGGTTGTATTTTACACTTCCTTTACATCTACCGCATCCACATCGGCTGATCTAGCCGATTGTCTTTGCTCGTGTCGGCTATCTTACCGATACATCCTGTGGAGCGATTCGGAACGCCAGCCGATTTGCTCTTGTATTTGACATTTTACCTGTCCTTGTCAATCAACAGGTCAGATTGACTGGCACGCCACGGATCGATAAAGCTATAACTCGAACAGGAGCGAAGCAGATTCTCCCAGATTTCGTGTGTTAGTGCGCGGGAGTCGTCTCTCGATTTTTGCGTCAACACTTCCATTTTCAGGAGCGAATAAAATGATGACCCAATTCTGGAGAAATGGAAAGATCGGAGCCCCCGTGCGCCTCATGCAAAAATTAAACGATATTTACATGGTGGGCCCCACTCCATCCATGCCACCCTTATCTCTTCCCGAACCTTAGCCCTTGTTTGGTTCCTTAGTCTTAGTCCAGGCACTAAACTTTAGTCCCTACCCTATTTGAATCTAGGGACTAAAGTTCATTAAAGCAGATGAATAAAGATAATATTACCCCTAATCATTCACGGTGTGTGACCATCTGTTCTGAAAATGAAAACACCCCTTTGCTTAGGTGTCAATCACCATACACATATGTTGAGCCATACTACGAATCAAATTTACCAACAGTTCATTTGATTTAGTGGCTTGAGCAGCTCTCAGATGTCAACCTGAATTCATATATGTACTTAATGTCGAACCATACAAATCGAATTTACCACCAATCTCAAATTTCTGGACAAAAGCAACCTGATCAACGGAAATGTTAGAGCGGAATTTACAACTGTTAACATGATCTCAACCTACAACATCTCACAACCAATCATCACAGCTCTGCTCTGAAGCCTAGAGCACAGATGAATCCAATAGATCTACGAAAGAATTAGGTTACCACTCTAGCCGAATCCTCCGAAAATTACAACAAAATCATCACACGACCATTCCTCAGCGCTCAACAGCACAGCAAGAAGGCACGAACCAGCGAAAAATCGAGAAAAAGAATGAGCAGCCTTACATCCAGAGAGGGGAGCACGACTGCGGGGATGAGCAGCAGTGCCTGGGCGGAGATGAGCGTGGAGCTGGCGCCGACCTTGCAGTAGCCGCGCCGCGCGACGCGGACCCCGCGCAGGCCGCCTTGGGGCAGCCGCACCAGTACGTGACCCCGTCAGTGCCGCAGACCGGGTCCGGGTGGAAGCACCGCACGGGGCACAGCGCGACGTCGCCGTCCACGTTCGCCACGGCGCAGGGGTCCTGGGCTCCGCAGCTGCCCCCGTCGTCGTCGTTGGGGCGAGCGCTGGGAGGAGGAGGCTAGGGTATGCGCGAGGAGGAGCGAGAGCGTGGCGAGGAGGATGAGGTGGATGAGGCGTGAGGGCAACATGCTGGGCGTCGCTGGCGGCCAATGGTCGCCGGCGAGGGGCAGGGCAGGAGTCACGACGGCCTCTAGGGTGTGGGAGGACACGGCCGCGACAGCGGGGAGGAGGGGTAGGATTGCGAGCGAGGGAGACCTGGAGGAAGGGTTCAGGACGGTTGGGATGGGCAATAAATGGAGGGCAGGGTGTCTTCCAAGACTTTTAGTCCACTTTAGTCATCCCAAGGACCAGAGGACTAAAAAGTTTAGTTCTCATTTTTAATCCTTATATTTAGCACTTTAAAAATTAAAAAGGAATTAAAATGGATGGATTAAAGTTCAGTGGTATGGAACCAGGCCCTTAACTCCTTCTGTTCACCTCTGACCTCACATCCAGTTCCCTTCTCTATCTCCTATACACTTCCCACAGGCAGGCTGCTCTGCAGCGGGCGGGGCCCCTTGCCTTGGCCGGCCGGCCGGCGAGCAGCGCGGCACAGTGCGGGGTGGTCTCTCTTTCTCGGCCGGATCACAAGCGCGGCCTGGTGCGGGGCCCCCTGCCTCGGCCGGCCGGCCGGCGAGCGGTGTGGCATGGCATGGGGCAGGACCCCTTCCTCGGCCGACCTGCAAGCGGCGCGGCGCTGGGAAGGGCCCCTTCCTCGGCCGCCGTGCCGGCGAGCAGAGCGGGATGACAAGGGGGCAGCACGACAAGAGGACGGCGCGCGCCTGTGAGTCGGCCTGCTGGGGAGCGGAGCGGGCTCGGGCTGGGCTAGCCTGCAGTGGTGGCCCACCGCGTGGGCAGGCCAGGCCCGCAGCAATGCTGCGCGTAGCGGGGGCGTGTATGGCCGGCATTGTTTTGTTTTAACTTTTTTTTTTAAATCGGTTATTAGGGGCATGAATGACCCGTACAACGGCATTTACACGGGCGGCTCTAGGCCTGCCCCTACGAACAGCTATTCGTAGCTGCGAAAAGTAGAAGCGAGTGCCGGAGCCGCCTGCAAATGTCATTTTACCCGTCACTACAAACGTTTTTTTAGTAGTGCAACGGGACGTAGATGACGGCGCTGCGATGATCCAACAGCCGTGTCTGACTGCAAACGGTCTCGGTCACGGACAGGTGCGAGACATGTTTCTTGAGGCGTCGGGAGACAATCGCCGCCCATGACTTGCACACGGTGGCGAAGCACGCCGACTCCAGTGTGGGCTGATTTTTTTTAGATTAAGAAAAATATCCCGACCTCGACACTCACAGGTGAGTGCCTACAACCATTAGAACACAAGCAAAGTGCAGTAAAGTTTACGAAGAAAGACAGACCAAAATAAAGAAAAGATTCTAAGCCCGTTTTTGCTCTTCCATCCAAAATTACCAAAGAGCTCCACGACAGTGACCTCCATTGCACGACATCCCTTCTTTAAAGATATTATTTCTTCCTCTCTAGTGAACAACACCTAATCCAATACGTCCTCCTGAAGATGACCTTTCTTTTGAATGTCACATCGTTTCTACTCAACCACTCAACCAAATAGCCCACACAAGGGCCGCTGCACCAATTAAAACCTGATTTATAAGCTTCAAAGGAAATCTTTTAGATCAAGAACCAAATAAAGCTGATGTACAGGAGGGTGGTTGAATACCAAAAGAGATATATACAATATTTAAAAAAAAACGCACCATATGACAATCAAAAAATAGATGCTAGATAGTCACTTCAGAGCTACAAAAGCAACATTTAGTGCATCACTGCCTGTTCCTTTCAACCATGTTATCTTTAGTCAACACAACTCCTTTTTTCAAATACCATAAAAAGAGACTTCAATCTTAGGTGGGATTTTGAGCTTTCAAGCTATACATTTTGATGGTATTCCTTCACTTCTCATTATATCTGCTTATAGCGAGCTCACTATATTTAAACTCCAAACGAAGACATCCATTTGCTCATTCAACTGAACTGATGCTACCCTTTCAACCATTTCCAACCATTGCGTTAGTTTCTCACCTACCACGGGACCAATTCCAACCATTCCAGCGTGGGCTGATGCAGCAGAGAATCTTCTCGGTGAGGTGGAGCGGGAGGTCGACTGAGCACCCGGCCGCATGCAGCCTCGTCGCTTTCAGCTGTCCAGCACGCGGCCGTCGCACCAGCATCGCCGCCTTTCATTCTGGACAGTCGAGAACGTCAACCGCCGTTCTTATTTGCTCTGTGGTTGCTTTTTTAAATGATCATGTATGGAACGATCGAATTTTATACTTGTTGCAGCGGTAAAACCGGAAAGGTAATGTCCATCTCGTACGAAGTCGAACCAGAGTTGATCGTGTATCTGCCTTTTTTTTTAAAAAAAAAGTGGGTCCACTTTAATGCTCAAATATATCAGGAGTTTGCTTACCCCTCTCTCTTCTTAAAACCGGTTCACTTTTCACCTTTTGTTGCTCAGTGCACAAAATTTCTGGTTTTGACTAATTGCACTCGAGTTTACTTACATTTATAAGCAGAAAAAAATAGCTCATGGATTAAGGCTTAATAGCACGGTCAAGAGAAGTAGAGATATCTAACTTGAAAACAAAGGAAAGAGATGGGGTTTTGGTGGCGCGTGTTGGAATGGAACCAAGAATTATTTTCTATCGAAGCATGACTTCATATTTTGGGGAAAAAAGTGGGATAGACTATCATGATAATTTCTCAGTATGACCTTTCTGGACAACTTTTTTCATAACAAATTTTATGAAACAACATATATACGCGTAAAATTTTCGTTATTCAACATTTTCAAAAACACACACAATTTATTCATCATATCTTTTGTGCCACAACTTATCACATAACTTTTTCATATAACTTTTACCGTTGCATAAAATATGTTTGATAAGTTTTATATCGCTATTTTTTTGAAACTTTTTTGTAGCGGGGGTGCTGGCAATTTGCTTGGGGTTGATTGTGCGCTTCAATCTCATGGTTGAATCAGAGAGAATCAAAGCTAAGATTGGTGTTGTTTCTTTGAATTCTTGCGGATACAAAGATACCTCTAGGATAAGTACAACTATGCGAGAAGGCGACAAACCTTAGTCACAAAACTAGGTAAGACGAAAATTTGGGCTGCCACGGGTCTTTGGTATGGAAAGGGAGCGAGCTCTCGTAAGTCTAGATCTAATAATAAGGGTTTTCATTTTCGTTGTTAAGCGAGATGTCACAATGAAATAAATAACCACGTGGCATTAGACTTATAAGGAGAGAGTGGAGGGGTTTCATGTAGGTAAAATTGGGTATACACTATTTTTCTTAAGACAAAGAAATTGGTATTGGAGATGAGAGGGCTTCATTTCATCCGATTGTGTCCAATCTCCTGCATCACTATGAAAACAACACAATCAAACTATGTATTGGAGGAGGCTGTTTAATTCATCAACTCAAAGCACTCCAAATGACATGGCACTTTGAAATAATGAAACTATCAATTGAAATTGGCCTACATTAAGGTGATAAATTATGTAAAATTTCTAATATAGAGCACTTTCGCTGACTGTTCACCTCCATCCAAGAGTTGCAAAGAGGAGTTTTCGAGTAATCTGAATAGATTTTTTCGACTATGCAAAACATGGCTCTTTTCCAATTCATTTAGAGCTTCGTTACAATACATTTTAAGTACCAATTGTACTTGTAAGTACTTTCCTTTCCTATCCTTCTTACCAAAACATAATTAAATAGATTTACACATAATTAAAAGGGTATTATAGTAATTTCTCACTATTTTTTTGTACTTGGTGCTACCAAATTGGTACTTCTTGATACTTCTTTTTTAGGTATTTTCTTTGTTTCCACTATTCGATTTCACTGGATGGATGGCTCTCATTTTTCCTCGAGCACTCTAAAATTTCTTATTTATTGAATGGAGTTCTGGGGGCCAATATTGCGGTGCACAGCCTCCGGCTACCATGCACCCAGTCTAGATCAGAGCTGTAGGGGCCGGGTAGTCCCGGTCTTACGAATATTCTAGAAGTCTTACCATCCAAGAAGAGGACAGAAGATAAGATCATAATCGTATCTCTCGGTACCAGCTTTCTGTATAAAGGAGGGTAGGTGCTGTAGGAAGGACTTATTATGCAACTTGCAACCTTAGAGCACCGGGAGAGTTCAACTGCATCAACGTCTTGCCCTCTAGCTTCTAGGATTGTATTTAGCCTCCTTTAAATTAGGATTAGCCTCTAGGATTGTATTTAACCTCCTTTAAATTAGGATTAAACACCGAAAACAAACTCAATCCTATATATACAATTGCTCTGATCGTAGGGTATTACTCCTCACCAAAATTTCGAAAATTCATAAATCTTTGTGTGCTCTAAGAGTCCAATTTGCGATCTACTTTATTTAGTGGTTGGCTTTCCTACCTTCATGCCTCTAAAAGCTTCTGATCCTGTTGAACAGGATCCGATGGCAAACCCAACCAAATGGAAAAATGCACCTAGTTGGATCCGATGAGCTCCACGAACAGAGGCATGAAGGAAAAGTTTGTAGCTCACTTGACTCATGGCCTCCAGTCAAAACTCGTAGGATTCATTGGGGCCTTTCACCTGGGTTGTGGTTCCCTCTCGTCGAAGAAGCTGCCTCCCACGTTGGCTCGTTGAAGGCGCTGCCTCCTTGCTTCGGGGCGAAGCCTCAATTCAAGGTTGTCACCTCGCCAATTCAGCGAGCACCGGGAACGGGGGAGGACAAGTGAAATGTTCTCTCTCTTCAGCGCAGCTCTCCAAACATTATTGGAAAACTGAGCATTCATCCTCAGCTTAAGTAGGGGTTGGTTTTTAACCCGGTACTAATGTGAGCATTATTAGTAACGGGTCTAACAGCTAGTCGACAAGGAGCCCTCCGTAACCTCCTTTAGTACCGGGTGGAGGCTTACCAAGTAGTAAAGATACTAATGTGCCTGAGGACCTTTAGTACTGGGTGAAGCCTCCATCCGGTACTAAAAGCTTTCTTTGACTCCTCTCTCTCCCTCATCTCCCAACCCACATGGTCTTATCCTTTATCTCCCCACCCACACCACAGGCCTTATCTCCACACCTTCCTCTCCCCACCGGCCACTCCCCCCTCCACATAGCCTCCTCTCTCCTCCCTCTCCTCTCTCACTGCCGCAGATGCAGGGGGCCTCCCTGGCCGCCGCCGGCGCGCGGGCTGCCGGCCACCAAGGGCGCGCGGGGCTCCCTGACCGGCCCCCGGGTACGCTGGCCGCCGGCCACCGCGGGCGCAGGGGCCCCTGGCCACCGCCGGTGCGCGGGGCGCAGGAGAGGAGGCCCGGCGGCGCTTGCTGGCAAGTGGGTGAGGAGGCGCAGTGGGAGCCCCGACGACGCAGGCGAAGCTCTCGTGTGAACTCTGTGATTTTAATTCTTTCTGTGGTTCTTGTGAAATGTGTGATAGTGATTCTTGTGAAATGTATTCTTATGATTTATGCTGTGATTTTTGTGAAATCTGTTATTCTGATTCTTACTGTAATTCATGTGATTATGAATTTTTTTTATTCTTGTGAAATCCATGTGCGCGTAAGAAATTTTCGATTGTGATTCTTGGAGAAGCATGTGCTTTTGGAAGCTGGAGCAGTGGTATAAATAATTTAGTATCGAAATAGCAATACCAGTTGCACAACCGGTACTAAAGGGGGGTTTGAACCTGGTACTGAAGGCGCATTCCCCAACAATGAATTCAGAATGATTTTGAATAGACAATCGCTCGTCCGCTCCTCTACACTAATCGGTGGGCCTTGGTATGCTCTCGAGATAGTCTGAAATGGAGAGCCCCCTCTAGTTTGGTGGAGCTTCGGCTGTCTCCGTGGTGTAGTACCTTTTTGGCAAAATGGCTTCTTTTGTATTTTAAGGAATGGATTGGGATGTTAATTATCCAATTTGCCCATGACTATTTAACTTGGATGTGCATATAAATTTTATATTTTCCATCAATTTGTAATGTGATTTTATATGAATGAAGAAATATTAATAATTTGTCCACATTTTTTTCCACCAAGGGCACTGCCCGAATTTCATTATTGAATGGTAATGAAATTACAGATTAGTTCGCCTATCCAGATACAAGCTACCTAACTTTAGAAACGGTAACACGTCAGTAAATCAGGCACACAGGGCCTGTTACTGATCGTGAATGAAAAACTCCAGACTGCCACAGAACCAAATGTCTAGGGCTACAGCAGCAAAAAAAATACCAAAAACAGTTACTGAAGGCAAAGTTAACAGCTGCTAGTGTGATTTTCAGTCCACACCTAAAACTCTTCTTCCCCTTCTCTTTTTCTCCAGTAACAGCATGGTCTTCATTGAATCAACACCACTCCTGTGTCGTCTGGAGGAGCTTCCTGTGAGTCGAAATGGAGTGCCGCATTCTTCAGTGCCTCAGCTCCCAACATCGATATCAGCCCCGATTTGTCTTCCGTCTTTTGCAGACCTACCCAGTACAATAAGAAAGAAGAAGCTGAACAAACTATCTCTGTATAGGAGACCTCACTTTTTTCTTTTCAAAACAGACTGCATTTATAGATTTCCACAAGGCCCAACAGATGGCTGATAAGCCAAACATGTAGAACTGTTTATAGCCGGGCATGTATCTATGCACCCAAATCCAGAACGGATCAAAAGAGGAGGGGTCTACAGGGAGCCCCTATTACCATAGCTACCAAACTCCAAACATATTTAGCCATGGTACATCTGAAGAATAGATGTTCCACACTCTTATCCCATGCCAGTTTCTTTTTGTCAGATTATCTTTAGTCCACATGTTACGTAATCACGATACCCATTTCTTTTTTTTGTGTACAATTGTACATTCTTCTTGCTTATTATCCGGCCTTCTTTCCTTGCCTCCCGTTTCTCTTTTAACGCATCTCTTTCTTCCTTTCCAATCTTTGTTTCCTTGCCTCTTGTTTCTCTTTTAACGCATCTCTTTCTTATCCAATCTTTCTTTTCTGCCGTCTCCTTTAATTCCTCCACGCGACCTGACTTCCGTCGCTCGATGCGGCTTCATTCTGCGCGCTGCCCCACTGTGCCGCTCCACGCTCCAGCCTCGCCGCGGGGAAGCCAGGCGTAGAGCCGGCCGGTGCAGAGAAGCTGAGCGGCATGCCCGCGCGAACGTCGTCGAGGTGGAGCCGCCGGTCCTAGCGCCGGCGCCTACGCCCAGGACGGGGATGCTGGCCGGCGAGCTCGTGTCGGGCAACCCGAGCAAGTGGCAATGTCAGGTTTGATTTTTGGCCACCTTGAAGGGCATTTGGGTACTAGTATATGCACGGGGTGGGGAAGGAACCGTGGAGATCGAGCCAATTTTTCTTGCTCATCGTGTCTAGTTCATTTCCGGCGGGGGCTTCGTGGGAGCTTGCGGTGAAGTTGTTTCGAGAAGAGTTGGTAGAAAAGCTCCTCAAAGAGGGTAATATTATACAATTACAATTAGGGAATCACTTGGGTGTGTTTGGCAGCCTCAGCCTGGCTCAGAATCGAGCCAGCCTAGCCAGGCATATGGGATATAGAGATGATGTGATTAGTAAATTTGCAGCCCATGGTGGTGGTGTTAGGCAGTGACGTTGATTGTTAGCCTAAATGAATTGCTATGGCTACCTTGCATATAGATTAAAGGTAGAGTTACTACCGATTCTTCCTCCTCCTCCGTTCTTCTATCTCTCGGTCAGCGAGCCCCGTCCGTCGCCGTGCAAAATTCTGGCCACCTCGTCCATCCATCCCCGATGTTGTGAGGGCCTCCACGAGTTTACCCTCTACCTTCTCTACTTATTGTGCCGCTCAACCACACCGCCCTAGCCTACCAAATTTCCAGCAAGGCCGCTGCCCAGTGCTGCCCGTTGCCCGCGGCTGCTCGTGGCTCACCCATGGCCACCACGCACCACAGCCACCACCTCGTCCGTCTGGCTGCCAAGCCGAGCCGCCGCTCGCTCCTAGCCCAAGCGCCGCCGTGCACCCCACCGCCCTGACCCTCTCTCCCCTGACCGCTTCCCCGTGGCCGAGTTCGATAGCCGGTCAGTGCCGCACCCCTGCGGACCATGCATCGCTTTCCTGTCGAACCGCGCCGCCTGTTTTAACCCTAAGCTTTGTCCGACCTGATCTGCCTCGTGCGTCGCCGCCGGCGCCATATACCTGTCTTACAGCCGCTGCCGAGCTCACTGACGAGGCCCTGGGCATCTCCCCGCCTTGCTCGGCCCCATGCACCGCGCTCATCTGCAGCCGCGCGCTGCCGCCCCGCCTCCGCGGCCCAGCTCGGCGGTGAGGCCCTAGGCAGCCGTGCCCTGCTCGCCCCTGCGCGTCCTGCTCCTCCACCGCACGCCGGCCCATCTCCGCGCGCCGCCACCTCTACTCGTTCTGGAGCTTGGGTGTTGCGTGAGGAAAACGGACCGAGGATGACGCTCACGACCACTTGGAGCCTTCACCGCGTGGAACGTCCAATTTTGATGTCCACTTCAAGCCTCTTTTGCACGGCTTGGACCTGGCTGGTGACTCCATCCAGGAAAAGCTATCTTTTACACCAGCTACATCTGGCCCAACCCTCGATTAGGGACCAAACCAAACCCCCCTATATGTGGTGATTATCACAGATACGCGCGCTATCCGACACAAGAACGAAAATAGCACAAGTTACCGGCTTCAGGGCCACACTGCACATACAAAGCAAAGGATATATTCACCGACCACCACTTCGAAGTACATACATGAATATACTATGTCTGCCTAAAGCTAAACTACACTAGGCAAGAACCAAAGCGCCTCCGTGCGTCCTCCCCGGCTCTCCACCGCGTGCTCGAACAAAACCTCCCGGCGTTCCATGGAGTACGCGCCCCAGGTGCTCCCGCCGCCGTAAACGCGGCACGCGTAGCAGCACCGCTTCTCGCCGACGAAGTAAACGCAGTTGCCCATCACGCGCTCCGCTGCCGCCGTCGTCCCGGACGTCGTCCGCACCGCGAACGACGACTCCGGGCTCACGAAGATCGCCGTGTCGCCGCAGCCGCCGGGCAGCCGCTCGACCTTCGCCCAGCGTCGCTCCGCCACGTCCAGCTTGTACACCTCGAAGCCGACTATGTCGACGAACTCGGCGTGGGCGCAGAACGGCGCCTTCACGGCGAGCAGCTTCCGGACGAAGAGGACCTCCCCGTCGGACTCGACCAGGTGACCCTCCCCGGCGAGGGTCTTGTTGCACGGTGGGGAAAAGTTATCGGCGAGGGTCGCCACCGGGAGCTTCTCCATGAGAAGCGGCGGTGGCTTGCCAGCGTCGACCCTGGACACGCTCCCGTCCTCGTGCAGCAGGTAGAAGCAGCCGTTGCAGTTGACCGCCGACAGGATGTCGCCGGTCTGCTCGGCGGTCGCCGCAACCGGCCACTTGGACCAACCCTCGCCGTCCTCGTCCAGGCGCCAGAGGGTGGGCCGGGCGAACAAGGAGCCAAGGGAGACGAACAGGCTGCAACCATGGCCGGCGGCGGCGGCGACCACGGCTTTCTGGCAGTACCCCACGGTGTCGACGCCCCGCAGCGCGTCAGTGACCGGGTTGACGATGAAAACGCCCCTCGAGCCCGCGAACGCCAGGCTGCCATGCGGCGTGGCACCGATGAAGGATACGCACCGGCGGTAGAGATCGGCCAGGCGCCCGCGCCGGCGGATCGCCGCCGACGGGTGGCGTGCTTTGCCGACGCCGGCGGCCGCCCCGTCCAACGGGACGGAGACGATGGCGCCGCGGCGGTTGAAGGCGCAGGGAACGCTGGACGGGTTGTGAGACGGCGGCGTGTAGAAGACCTCGGTCACAAGCAGGTGCGGGACAGGCTTCTTCCCGGTGAGGAGGAGAAGGAGCTCAGTGTCGTCACTGCCGGCTGCCGGCGTCCTGCGCCTGATTTTCTTTCTTTGGCGGCGGTCGGCGACGAGTGGCGACGAGAATTTGCGCTTCATTCCGAACACGGGCGGCTTTGTTGCGCATCATGTCAAACTCAAACCAGGGATACCAATAAGCCCTTTGAATTGCTTCGGGGTGTCGATGCTTTATCGTGAGTTTTGAGCTCTAGGGTTAGGGAGACCGACTCGTTTCTCGTGCGGCTGCCGGACTCGGAAGACGGAGACGGATCGGAGAGGACAACGGACATTGTTTTTACAGCAATTGTTAACATATTTACTTGGAAGATAAATTATTGATCAAAGTATATGCTTACAAAGACTGTCGGATCTTATTACGTGTCGGAGTCGGAGTACATGATTAAAAACTAATCAGCCTCGCATTGTTTCCAAATCTGTGATCTAAAAAATCAAGCTAGGGTTGGTGCTCAAGAGTTTCTCGCTTGCCATTTGCTCTGATGATGCAGCCGACCAACAAAGCAAAGGCTGTCGCCAGCTCACGCACCGATGATGACGCCGATGACGCCAGCAGCGGCGAGGCCGGCGGCGGCCCCGTGGAGCTCCTCCCTCTCCACCTCACCGAGAAGATCCTCTACAGGATCAGCCCGCTCGCGTCGGCGCACCTCGTCGCCGTCTGCAAGCCCTGGGCGGCCACCGTCTCGGAGCGCCTCGCGAGGCCCGTCCCCCACCTGTTCGTCTACCTGCCGGCGGACCACGGGTCCGACCGCCGCGGGGTCGTCTTCTCCGTCTCGATGCACTCCGGCTACCCGCCGGAGGTGATCCCGAGCCGCGTGCGCTTGGCGGACACGAACGGCCTCGGGTGCGTCGGCGCCATGCCCAGCGGCCGCCTGGCCTTCGCGAACTTCTGCTGGTGCGAAACGAGCGTCCTCCTCGTCAACCCGATCACCGGCGCGCGGCAGAGAATCCACGTCGAGAAGCTGCGCGGGAACCCGGTGATCGCCGCCGGCGGTGCCGACTCCTTCGTCTCCATTGGCATCGGCGAGCTCATGTTCTGGCGGCGTTCCGGCGGCGAGGAGTGGTCGAAGCGGTCGGTGGCGGCAGGCGGGTACCCGCTTGACGCCATCATGTCAGTGGCCAACTGTAACGGCCGCTTCTACATACTGGACAAGGAAGGGTACGTGTTCCTGGTCGACGCCACCGCGCCACCGCCGCTCTGCATCGAGAAGCTCCCGGCGGCGAGCCTGTTTGACCGGTTCGCACCGCCGCGCTCCGCCCTCGTGACGGAGTACGGCCACTTGCTGGAGTCCGGCGGGGAGGTCCTCTTCGTCCGTCGAGTGCTGGCCTCCAAGGAAGACTACCGCGAGATCCTGTTCTGCCGTCACGGCGCCGATGAGCTCCTCTCCATCGTCGGCTTCGAGGTGTACCGGCTGGACGTGGAGGGCCGGCGCTGGACGGAGGTGAAGGAGCTCGCCGGCGACCGTGCGCTTTTCGTGAGCCCCGCGTCGTCGTTCGCTGTGCGCTCGTCGGACATGGAGGGCTGCAGGAGCAACTGCATCTACTTCGTCGACAAGAAGCGGTACTGCGCACAGTGCAAGAGGGACGACGGCAACACCTGGGGCGTCTACTCCATGGAAGACCGGGAGGTTTTGTTTAAGCAAGCTGTCACCGAGCAGGGAGCATGCTCGTCGGCGACATGGTTCTTACCAAGGGTATAGTACGTAAGGCAGTCAGCATTTTTTTATGATGCAGCAACTAATAAATGAAGAGAGGATTGAAATGAGTTTTATCACCATGATTTAAAATCATGTATACATTGTTTCCTAGGAATATTATATCTTGCATGTAGTCTTGGAAACAACAAACTTTGTATTGTGTTCATGCGTTCCCTTTTATCCTGGTTTAAAGTTAACCCATGATTAAAAAGATTTTAGTCCCGGGTCAAATACCAATCGGGACGACCAAAGGGGGACCTTTAGTCCCGATAGGTCAAAAATCAGCCATCCGTGGGAGACCCTTAGTCCCTGGTGAAAAAATCAGCCACCCGTGGGGACCCTTTAATCCCGGTGGTAAGACCAACCAGAACTAAAAGTCACTCGTTTGGTGTTACCACCCGGGACTAAAGCCCTCGACCCTTTAATCTCGGTTGGTAACACCAACCAGGACTAAAGGATCCCCCACGGGTGGTTGAAAAAGACTAAAGCCCTCGGACCATTTAGTCTCGGTTTGTGTTACCATCCGGGACTAAAGGGGGTCTTTAGTCCCGGTTGGTAACACAAACTGAGACTAAAGGGTTCCCCACGAGTTAATACAAAAGGATTGCATCCCCTGTATAGTTAGATGTGCTGTGTAGGTGGGATGGTAAGGAAGCTACGCGCGATGCTTGAGGTAGTGGGTTCGAATCCCACGCACCGCGCATGCGCATATTTTGCATGAAAAATCGCGTGACTTGTGACTTGCAGGACCTCCCAGTTGGTAATACCACCAACCAACTGGTAATACCACCAACCGGGACTAAAGGGGCGTGGAGGCTATGCCTAGCGTGGCGACCCCTTTAGTCCCGGCTGGTTTTACCAACCGGGACTAAAGGGTGTCTTTAGTCCTGGGTTAGTGACCTGGGACTAAAGACCCCCCTTTCATCTCAATTACTTTATTCTGGATGGATTTTTGGGAGATTTGCCCCCTACCAACCGGGATTAAAGGCGAGTTTTGTACCGGTGTGTGGAACTATTTCAATTATGAACTAAATGTTATCTAAATGTTATCTTGCTTATGTGGTGTTCTTGGAAATACAAATATGAAATGAACATTGAGAATGGCCATGCCACTATGAATTATTTTTATTCATTTTGATAGTGTTGAATCTTGACGCATAATTTGAAGTGGTTTTGAAGCAAACAAGGAGTGTTGTGTGGCTTATTGTAATCCGAAGAGCGGTAGCTAATATTATAATTAATGTGAATAGGAATTAGTTGTCGGCTGCCACTAGCTTTCACACAGAAGAAGCACTTATCTCCATTTTCTTTCTTGGTAGCCTATACTCGCCAACCAAAATCGTCGAAGTCGTAGGTTGCAAGGGTACAGGATGAGGCGGCGGAGGTCAGAATGCAGGGCACAGGCATGGACACGTACAGGAAGCGGCGGTGGGTGGCCGGAGTGCCAGATCGAGTGGACACACGCCGCCGGCGAGGAAGAAGATGATGCGGTGGATTAGGTAGCACGTACGGCAGCAAAGAGGAAGGGGACAGCGCTCGGGTTTAGCAGCAGTACACGAGAGTGATGGTGGCTGTGGGAGGTGGCGACGACGATCGCAGCGAGTTAAAAATGGTGAGGAAGGTTGAGGGAATCTGGATTTCGTCGCGAGGCAAGGACGCCCCCGTGGAGAACTGCACAAGCCCTGAAGTCATAGGCGACCGCTTTTCCCACTGCGCAAAAAGGACGCAGCAGTCGAGGAGCATGTTTTTTTTCTACAGAAATTACCTACAGTAACATGAGGCCTCCGTTGGCTAAGGACTTTTTCCGGCCTATGAGGTTACAAATATATCCATGCATGTAATCTTATGACAGATATTGTATCGAAAATAGTGCTAAGTTGAGTCGCACCGAGTACTTCTTTCATGTTCATGTTGACTTCCTACTTCCTAGTTTATGTTTATCCACATATGATGTGTTTTGGATCCTAAGTAGAAAGTCAACGACAGTAAGAGCGTGGTGGCTCGATATCTCGAGCACCAGAGGGCATTGGTGTGCTCCTCCACTATAAAAAGAGAGAAATCCTAAAAATTCTTAAAAAAGCAAAACATCTGACCATCAATCGCTAGACTCAAATCACCATAGACATTGGATCTATTATGTTTTATAAAAAATTACCCACCTATGCCATTATGAAAATAGCCTAAAGTAAACCTCTAAATCTATATATAAATTACCCACCTGCCATTATATAAATTAAATTAAAGTAACCCCTAATATTCATCAAAATTACCCACTTATGCTATTATAAATAATATTTCAAATAACCCCTAAATTTGCAACTAAATTTCCAACCACTAATACTCCAAAAATAACTTAAAATAACCTCTTAAATTTGCATATATATTACCCACATATGCTATTATAAAAAATAACATGAGGTAACCCTACATTTGAATCCAAATCACCTTAATTAAAAATATACACCAATATATGATTCTAAATTGTCTATTTCATACACTATCTGTATTCTATTGAGAATATATATTTCTATGTTAAAATTATAGCTCAAGCTTATGATCCATTAAACAAATTCAAGCGCATACCAGCAATGCAAAGTGAAAAATTAAAGATTGTAAATGTGGATGAAAATGTTATAGCGTAATTACTAAATAAAATCTATCACAATCAGATGAAGATTATAGGTATCTATCTATATAAGTACTGTGTTCGAATATTTAACAAATGAGAGGTAGCTCCAGGTAATAGTTTTGTAGCAAATGTGGCCTCATTTTTTTTCCATCGGAGACTTCGCGTTAGTTATCACGAGACTTACTAGAAAAAAAGATAAATCATAGAAATTCTCACAATAATAAGAAACATCAAACATCAATCTTGTGAACTCTAATAATCATAGTTATTGATTTATATTTCCAAAAGGTTACCTACACTATCATTATAAAAATATTCTAAAATAAACACTAAACCTATGTCAAAATAATCTAAAATAACCTTATAATCGTCATTCAATTTACTCATGCATATCATTACGAAGCATAACTTAAAATGATATTCTAAATTTGTATCTAAGTTACCCATGTATGTCGTTATTAAAAATAATCTAAAGTAAACACATAAATCTTAATCTAATTATCTTCATGTGCATCGTACATAAATGTCAAAAAGTAAACTAATATATGATTCTAAATTACATATTTATGTCATGGTTAATGTATATACGCATGATGAGTGTCTCCATATAGACCATTTATACATGTATGTAAGGAAGTGATGAAAAATTACTGATTTTTATGCTAAACACAATGTATGGAGGTGCGATACAAAATGAAAAGAGTGTAAATGTGGATGAAAATGTGTATAGAGTAATTACTAATTAAAAATCAATCACAATTGAATTATAATTGGACAAAGATAAGTACACATCTATATGAGTATTATGTTGAAATATTGAAAAAAAATGAGAGAGTAGTAGGTAACCAATTTTGAGTATTATGTTGAAATATTGAAAAAAAATGAGAGAGTAGTAGGTAACCAATTTTGATTGCTAGCTAGAAGTTTAATTTATAAATAATTTTCAAATACAAAAGATTTTAATTAGCCCGTGCTGGAGTACGGGTCAATAGACTAGTGTTGTTAAATTAAAATGCATCACCACGAGCATGCGTGAGCCTTAGTAGTTAACACAAACATAGCTCTTGTAAAAATGATAGCACGCACATGCAAGCTGTCCGCCACAATGCAATTTGTAAACGTCCAAGCCTCATGTGTTCTAAATTGCAGATTCTCAACGTCACAGATTAGTTTCGTTGGCCGGAAGTTTAGCGTGGATCCAAGTTGACTGGAGGTAGTAGTTTAAAGATTGCTTTAGATGAGATGCATAATGTGCTTGCTTGTTGGCTAGAAATGCAACTAGAAGATGATAGGCTATTGCTATCCTTGGTGGTGTTATATCATATATATCTGTGGACGTGATCTACCTTTATTCATGATATTAATCTTTACAACAAGTTTGCCTTCATATGTAATCAATGCTTCATGTTAGGATTAATCCTTAGATTAGAACTCTAGTCAGTTCACTGCTGAACCATAGATTGATAAACCTTGGATGGAATATTCTAAGGGAAAAGCTACAATAATCCGTGCGCTTGTGGTTCACAAACTAGCGCGCTAACTACCGTCAATACCGATCATCTTGGGGTGTTTCTTCCTCCTCCCGAGCTCCGCCTCGGGTAGCCTCCCGTAGATCCAATCTTCTCTCTGTTCCTAACATTGTGGCGGCTGTGGAATGGCGTATGCGTGGTGTTTCCTCTCTCCTCTGGCTCTCCCTACTTGTAGTCCTTGAGGGGGTATTTTATAGTCTTCCACGGCTTTGAACGAATGGTCGATGAAAAAAAATCCTAGATGCATAGTAAACTTCACGCTGAAGAAATGGGAGCTCAACCGGGCCAGCCTATAGGGTACCAAGCCGATTGGCCTGGGCCCTTTCTGGCCCATCTGGTCCTCCCTTTCACGTGTAGGCTCCTCTTTGCGACCCACATCCAATTATCCATTAAGCTCCGCACACAAACCCTATGATTATGTTGTATTTCCTGTCAATACACAATATGCTACAAAATACAACACATACCCAATAATAGGGTTGTTTCAGGTGCTAAGTGGCGGGTTAGTATAAGAATTAGTCTGAAAACACCACTTAAATAGTACTAAAAATGTGTCAATAACGAGCGCTAACTAAGAGCAAATGACAATCATGAACAAAATGAGGATACATTTCCTTCCAAGGATACAATGAAACCCAATATGCAGAAACTGAGGAAGCGTATTTGGAGTAGAAATAGGAGCTGAAACAGACATGCCAAGCCAAAACCCATGCAGGGAATGACTTCATCTCAGGAAGGAGGCATCAGGAACCCTAATGAACTGGTACAGAAAAAGGAAAAAGGATGAGAGAACTGATGGAGAAAAGGGGAGGGTTAAGGGCATGAATTAGACTCCACCAACCTACTATAAAGTTCACACAGCAAATGGGACTAAATACATGAGGAAGGATCTTTGGCTCAGGTTGGAGTGTGATGTGAAGCCAATGGAGGAGATCATAAGTGAAGAACCACAATATCAGGAAGTGGACATGGAAATGGAGGACGTTCCTACAGAAAAAGGCAGAAGAATACTGAATCCTGAATTCTGGTGGAAGAGGAAAGAGAAGAATGGGTAGTCACCAATACAACCAAAAGGGATACCAATGCAAGAAGAGAAGAGGGCCGGTGATATCAAAGTGGAAGAGCTAGGGGAAGCGGAAAGGAGGCCACTAACAACGGAAAGTATGTGGTCCCGGTGAAAAAAGTAGCAACGAAATGGTAGAAATATTTTCTAACGTGCAGTTTTTCACCCCTTTCCAATATTTTCGAACCACCCTCGATCTGTCAAGTGAGTTCTAGAGAAAATTCTTTTGGGTGGGAAACATTTTCAAAAGAAAACGTTCTTTATAGTATAGATGGATAGATATAGATTCAACATCAATATATGCGCATTCATGTAAATACTAGCATATCTTTCTATCCATCTACATTTTTGGATGAATTTTCTACACACGTTTATATGTGCTGCCGCAACACTTTTCAGGTTTTATAGCAGTAGTATGGTACATAGCAAGGCTTATGATAAAAGAATTATAATGATGCTAAGCGAGTGTTAGTAGTGGGTAACGAGTAACGACCAGCAAATAGCTAGGCACCGATTTTATAGCCTGTTTGTACCCGTGTTCAAAGTTAACTATTTGAATAACCCTAAAGCTATTTGCATATGGAGTATGTATCCTTTCGCGTGTATCTTTACTTGGGCAGCCAGGCTCGGCTGGGAAGTCTAGAACGGCCGACGCACGGCGCCTGCAATAAAATCTCCTCTGATTAATCAGCCTAATTAATCAAATGCCGTCGACCTCCTTAGCAAAACAAAACAACGAGGCCATCCAGAAACCAGAGGAGAGCAGGGGGCGGCCGCTGCAGCTGAGAGCCTCGGACAGGGAGGGGTGGAGGGGGATCCCCGAATGGCGATGGGCGACGCGAAGCCGTCGGTGCTAATCCCGATGCCCAGCCGCGACCGGGACCGGGACCTGCTCGTGCCGCCCGCCCCCGCCGCCGCCGCCGCCGCCCACGCGTCCCCGTCCACCCGCACCGGCGCCGAATCCGACGACGACGAGTCCAAGCCCTCCTCCGCCTCCGCGGCCTCCGCCGCCGCGCAGACCGGCCGTGAGGTCGCCGCCCTTCCTCCTCCCCCCTTTCTGCTCTGCTCGCTTCGCATCGGTGCCGGCTTTTCGAGCCAGATTTGATCTGCCCGAGGAGTGGCAATGCGTGAATTGCTCTGGGATTTGAAATGTGTCTGCTTTTCTTTTGTGCTTCTTTGTTTCAGGCGTTCCACAAGGTTGTGCATAGCTGGGCGTCCAAGAAGTTCATGACCGGATGGTATGTTTGCTCCATGGATTCTGAATCCCTCCTCTCAATTTCCTAGGATTTTACTTGTGCAATCCAAATACCTGTAGGGGTTTTATTTGCGCAACGTTGAATTTGATGGGTGTTTGTATTTCGTATTTCGTTTGTGGGGGACAAAACCATTCCAACATGAAAATTGAAGCAGGTTTTGTGGTTCTGCTGTAGCATTTACATCCTAGGCACTGAGTACAGTTGCTTGCTGAGGCTGGTTTCTGTGTGAATTTAATGTCAATGCATTTTCCTGCTGCCATTTAATTGTGATTGAATTTTTTTGCGATGAACTGAGTGCAGACTGTACCTGAACCTTTTATTGCAAGGGAATTGATCATTTGCCACTGAAAGATTGACACTTATGGTTCTACATGTCAATGTCTCACTGACACCCGAGTCCTAGTCCTAGGCAACATGTCATTGAGATCATGGAGCATCAAATCCTCAAGCGCGCCTCAATTTTAAGCACAACCTTAGAGCCTAGTGAAACTCTTGAATGGTCGTGCGTGTTTCCCAGTTATTTTACATGTGGACACTGGTCTAAAATGATCTCCGAATAACTGTATATGCAAACATCCCTTGTAATGGTTTACCCTTTCTTTTCCCTTATATGGTTTGTACTGCTATTTAACTGCTCACTATGTTTTCCGATAATTTTGCTAATAATATTGTCAGAAATATCCTTCTGCTGGGTACAAATGGAATGATTTACATATTATACCTTTCTGAGTGCTTTTGAAGTGTTTGATTTTGGAAAATGACAGAAATGAGAGTTAATACCACTAGAATGGCGCATTGCTCCGTGTCTATATTAGCATGATTTCGTTGATGCTGATCATATATGACATGCATAAATCGAACTAGATATAGAACCTAGTGATTATTAGTGAAGCACGGAACGTTCTATAACTTGGTGTATATGGATGAAATAAGATATGTATGATTTTTTTCGAATGAATCAAGAAACGTCTCACTGTATCTTCTTTCTTTTCTTAAAAACATCTTTCACAATATATGTTTCAAGTTCATCGACTTGCTGCATTTCTTTTTCAATTTTATTATTATGTTTCTTGTTATTAATGATGTGATCACAAAGCATAGAATTTATATGAATATGGTTGATTAATGAATTTTTGTGGGGCTTTGGCTACGGAAATGAATAGTAGGGAAAGAAATGAAATCTTGAGTTTTCTGTCTACTTTATTCATTTTTTCCTGTCATATTCTGTATCAATATCATCTAAGCATAATGTGTAGTGATTTTATTGTAAATGATCAAAAGCGGTAGTAGAAAATTGACTCAGCACTAAACCTGGGTGTGCATGGACTTGAGGCATACAGAGTTAATCTTTTTTGGAAGGTTTGTATTCATCTAGTTGGGGTCAACCATGGTACCTAAACACTTTTGTTTCTCTACTTCCGTCAGTAAAGGATGAGCATAGAATGAAATTTGAGATAAGTAATGTTTGGATCATATTCTCTTCACTATAGTTGCCATATTAAAAGTTATTGTAGTGCTGCGTAGTTAGTAGAGAAACATAATATTAGAATTGAGTACATTCTTTTGAGGCTGTACCTTTTATTAGTAGATACTGATGGGGGTTTCCCAATTTTTTTGCAGTGTAATCCTCTTCCCGATTGCAGTTACATTCTATGTGACATGGTGGTTCTTTCGCTTTGTGGATGGATTTTTCTCTCCAATATATGCTCATCTGGGAATCAATATATTTGGTATGTATGGTACACTAACTGATTGCTGCTGAAGTTTACTAACTTCCTTGATGACTCACCAGAGTTTAGGCTTGTATATCTCGTGAGATGCGTATCCAATTTTTCTTTTGAAAATTAATAGCGTGTACCTATGTTTATTAGTAATCAAAATATTGCTTCAGTGTAGTATTGTTAAGGATATACTTTGTATAGTGATGTACACCTATTATAATTGACATGGTTGTCATTTGGCAATCTTGGGACCTAGTCATCTAAGTACATTTCTTTATGTCTGTCAAATGGAACATCAACTGATGTTAGTAGACACAGCATGCTCTATTTAGCTGTTTGTTTTGCAATTTTAGTACATGAAACAGTTAATTCTTATATTTTCCCATGAGCCTACCTTGTCCTGTTGACCATAGGATCTGTGCACTGTCGCGCCAGTGCATGTGAGACATTAGAACGCTGCTATTTTTAAGCTAGTGAGGGATTTGAGATTTTCCTTCAATTTGGTTCCCAAACTCCATTCTCTTGGTTTACTAGCTGTACTCCTTTTTATTGTTTTGATCAAATTTATCCGTGTACATTCTACCAAATTCATGGCCTAGGTGCAGTGTATACTAAGAAAAATCGTTCTCTTTAGTTTGTGCATGGAATCCTCTCAGCTTAAGATGTTTCTTTCTACATTGATTAGTTTTATATGGAATTTCTCTGGATTTGTCTATATATTTGTACTGAATTTCTTGCCCATTTCACCTTCTTGCAGGACTTGGTTTTGTAACTTCAATAGCTTTCATTTTTGTGGTTGGTGTGTTCATGTCATCTTGGCTTGGGGCATCTATTCTCGGTCTCGGAGAGTGGTTCATAAAACGAATGCCATTTGTTCGTCATATCTATAATGCATCTAAGCAAATCAGTGCTGCCATTTCACCTGGTTAGATTCATTGCCATTTTATGATTCTAGAAACATAATTCAAATGGTGTTCACTCATACGATTTATTGCAGATCAAAACAAGCATGCATTCAAGGAATTGGTCATCATTAGGCACCCGAGAATTGGTGAATATGCATTTGGATTTATCACTTCAGAAGTTCTACTTCAGGTTTGTTTTATTTGACTATTAGATCTGGTGGATGGACCTTTGTCATATTGTCATGATTATTTTCATACATTTATTCGTGTAACCACTCACGGTTCTCACTTTTCTGGTAATGTTGTTTGAAAAGATGCTTCTAAAAAATGTGGTGCAGCCAATTTCATCCATACACAAATTCTTGCTGTCCCGCAGAAGTTTTTTTTTTAACTATTTCCCTGTTAAACTTGTTAAGAAAGAAATAAACATGAATTCTTCTAAACCACGCAAAGTGGTATAAGTAGTCAGTTGGTGTTGTCGACTGAGAAAGTACAGTTCATCTAATTGTCTCTTTTGGTTCAAAGCATTACATGCTTGAAGTGGGTGTAGGTGTGAGTTGTTGGATACAACTATATTTGGCCTTTCTAAAAATTGCGTCATGATGTGTTAATTTTACTTAATGAAAATGTCCTGATGTGGTACCTGCAGAATTTTTCCTATGAATGCAACTTAGAAGTAACAGGAGTTAGGACAATTGTCATACATTGTGGTGGTGCCATCCATTCATCTAAACTGCAATCAGGAGCTTTCTAAATCAGGAATTGATAGTGTCCTTAATAAACATTCTCTGAGTTAAACATGTAGATTCACTTCATGCTTTTGACTCCTGAAAATGAATTTCTTTTAACTCTGTTAAATCTAAAATTTTTAAAAAAACCCATCCCAAACTAAATTACAAAAAATAGCCCTTTTGGTCGCGCCAAAGCTTGTGGCGCAACTAAAACGGTAGTCGCGCCACATGCTTTGGCGTGACTGTCCCTCCACGCTGGCAAGGCAGGTGGTAGGCGAGCGACGTGGCTGTGACATGGCCCAGGCTGAGTCAACTCAGTCGTGTGCCCCCTCCTTCCTTGCTTCATTCTCCTAACCCTTGCCCGATTACCTTCCTCCCATGGCGCCTCCCCTTGTCCTCCCCCTCTAGATCCACTGCATTCCTGATTTGAAGGGGAAATGAAGGGGAATTGCTTCAGAAAAGTAGCTCTACTCTAGCCAATTAGTTTTTCTTTATTCCGTCGTTTTAGTAGGATTTGAAGTGGTTAGGGTTTGGGTAGGGGTTGACTTGGAATGGTGGATTGAGTACGAATCGGGTACAATTAAGCATGTTGTATCGAGCAATTGATCCATGGTAACGCCTTGCTATTGTGTATAATGTGTTGCATGCTAGGATTTGGATGTGATTTTGGTGAGTAGATTAGCATAGTGTAGTTCTATGAGGTATTTGAAAATAAACCAATCCAAAAATAATGCATAGTAGTATACATATTTTTAGATTTTGATTGATTTATATTTTCAAATGCCTCATGAAAATACACTATGCTAATCTATACACCAAAATCACATCCAAATCCTTGCATGCAACACATTCCACATGATAGGCAGGCGTTACCATCGATCAATTGCACCATATAACACACCTAATTGTACCTGATTCATACTCAATCCACCATTCCAAGTCAAACCTTAGCCAGTTCAAATCCTACTAAAACAACGGAATCGAGAAAAACTCTAATTGGCTAGAGTAGACAAATTACCTACAAGGAGTGATTTACCCCTATTTCCCTACGAATCGGGTGAGGGATGGAGTGGATCTAGAGGGGGAGGAGGGGCGCCTCCATGGGAGGGAGAGAGGGAGCTGGGGTCGGGCTGGGGAAAAGGAACGAAGGGAGGTGGAAGAAAGGGTTCAGTTGTGCCAAAGCATGTGATGCCAGCTTGGGCCACGTCACAGCCACATCGGCCGCCATGCCAATGACGCCAAAGCATGTGGTGTGGTGGTGTTACATGCTTTGGCACGGCCAAAATGGTTAGTTTTTGGAATTTAAGTTTGGGACGGTCTTTCTTTAAAATTTTAGAATTAAAAGGGTTAAAATAAAAAATCCCTAAAAATGTGCATATGTATTAGTTTGTTGTGGATGCGATTTTGTCCGTGGATATTGGCTTTGTTATGCATATAGGGGTCTTCCATTGCACATACAAGATGAATGTTTACGTGGTTAAGTGCAGATGTTTGGACTGTAGGCTCATTTTAAAAAATTGTTGCTGATGTATTACTTTCATTCTACTTAGGGTTATTCTAGTGAAGAGCAGATGTGCTGTGTTTATGTTCCAACGAACCATTTGTATATTGGGGACATATTTCTAGTCAGCTCGAGCGATGTGATTAGACCAAACATATCTGTCCGTGAAGGCATTGGTATGCTCACCCTCTATTTTGTTTTTTCCCCTTTCATATTTATATTCTGGTAAGTATGCTTCGACTTGCTTTGATATAAAAACATCTTTTTGCAGAAATTGTTGTCTCAGGGGGCATGTCAATGCCTCAAGTGTTATCAATCCTGGAAAGCGAGCCAAATCAGTTGAGCAGGATCAGATCCACCCGAAGCTGAGATGACTTTATATTTGTAATTCTGTTTCCAGAGTCCTTGCTTGTTTCTGTAAGTACAAGAGTAGGTTCTGGTAGAATGTACAGTTTCCTGGGTGGAATGCAAAATCTGTCTTTAGATGCATACAAGCAGTTACTCACCTGAATGCACCCACTTGTATGGTAGTATCAGCTTCTTGAGAAATCTAACTTATTAGCAGTCCCATTTGAAGTAGAATTGACCTGTGTTGAGTGGTCAGGTCTGGCCGTAGAAGAATTTTCCTTACAGTTTGCGGGGGAGGATTTGGGTTCGTCTTTTTGCACTTTGGTTCAAACTTGATGTACTCTAAACACCCAAATTTAATTGTCTTTTTATTTATTTTTTGTTTGTTTCTTATTTTATGTTTTGTTTGTTTCTTTTATTTTAGTTGGCGATATGCTACCTTCAAATTATATTAGTTCGGGATAGGCAATTTGTACGTTATACTACCTTTAATTAAATTACTTCATGATGGTGTGGAAATCCACCAGCAGTTTTTTTGTTCCCCTTATCAGAAAAAAAAAAGCACGCTGCCCATTCCTTAAATTGGGCTTTGCACTTATATGGCCAGCACAAGCTTTTGATTTACTTGGAACTTGCAAGATACTGACGCTCTGTTCAAGTGCTTCATGCGCTCTTACAGCAATTGTTTGCGCGTTTGCCTTTTTTTTTTCTTGCTATGAATCATTGTATGAAAATATTTGTTCTTCGAGGATATAAGTAACAGTAATTGTTCGTAACAAGAGGCATTAGTCCATAGGCTGATATTAGTCGAAACTAATAAGAAAGCTTTGGTAAAGGTAGCTTCCTGATCATCTGTCATCCGTGTGGAAAGAACAGCTGCCACCCAGCAAATTATGTCGCAGTTGAACAGTTCGACATGACACCCAGCTTCACAATTAAGCCAAATGTTCATATATTACACCCACGGATTCAATATCTCCTTTTCAGTAGGCATGATTTGTGCACATTCTCATGAGAACATCCAGCATGATTTGTAACATAGTCTCAGCTTCGTCGTGCTCAGTTTATTGACAGTGTACTACCAGTTTATCGTGTCACATGAACATATATCCAACAAGATTATAGCAGCAATAACATGATGTGTATACATTAGTGAATCGGATTCGAGTTGAATATAATAACTACTACAATGGAAAAGTAAAAAGAATGTGACATCTTTTAGACAAGGGAATATATATTAATAACCCAGCCGCTGCATCAACCAGTGCATATAGCTGTTTCTTATTACACAAGTAAAAGAATGTGACATTGAATATATACACAAGTAAAAGTTAATTTAGACATTGAATATATGTACAATAAAAAGAATGTGACATACAAGCCATAGCTGCTGAATAGGAACCCACACCACATACAAGTAATTCATGTACAACACAAGCAACTCTTTGACCACGTTGAAATCATACTCCCACAGATCAATAATCACAGGAAATCCCACATGGAGCTACTCACTTGAACTGTATCTTGCTCGCGAATGTTTGGCCAAATTTCCATCCTTTTGGCACCACGTTTGTGAATTCAAGTGTCTGCCCATCAGTGTCGGTGACTCTAAACGAGAGCATTTGCCCAGTAAGGTACGCAAGAGAGTGCCAGTTCGCTCCCCAGTTGCGCGCCATTGGTATCCAATTATCCGAACTGGAGCTCTTGACGTCCATGGACTTGATGGAGCCGGCAGCTGCCACATTGGCCACAAGCACAAGGTTGAAGTAGTCGTGCCCGTTGATCGTGAACCGCACTCCACCTCGCTTCAGGCAAGGAACTCTGCAAGCAAGAATTTCTATTAATTAATTTATATGCTTCCAGCAACAGTGATATTTTGTTGGAAAATTCTTACTTGAGAGAATAATGTAGATATGAAATTAAAGAAAAAATCCTATTATCTTCACACCTTCTGTACATGACGGGGATGATGCCTCCGCTGTAGACGCCGATCTTCTCCCAGGCCGGCTGCGCCATGTCGAAGTGCGGCCGCGGCGGGTTGCACCAGCCGCCGTTGTCGCTGGGCAGCCCGTAGTTGGGCGGGCAGAAGTTGGTGGCGGTGACGGTGACCGTGACGCCGGGCTTGCAGAACATCGGGTTCGCCCTCTTGCGGTCGCAGGCGATCTTGTAGCACTGCCCGCACGACGCGCCATCGTTGAAGAGCGCCGTGCTTAGCGCCGCCGTGCGCGTGCCGTAGCCCTGCGAGTACAGGTTCCCGTACCCGCACGCCCCTCCTGCGAAATACAATGATGTGGACATCAAGGTACATAGCATTAATCACTCGATCTGCCTCTTAGCTAGGGTGTGCAGTAACTGCAGTTTGCGTCATGGCATAGAGAAAGGCTATACTTACCCATGGTGCCGGAGGCGTCAGCGCCGCCGTAGAACGTGGCATGCGCCTTCAGCCATCCTCCGACCGGCGCCGGAGACGATGAAGTGCTGGTGGCAGCGCCATCAGCAGCGGCCGCGGCCGACAGCCAAGCGACTGCGAGCAACACGACTGCAAGAACTGGAGCTGGAGCCATGGCTCGATCGTGGAATAGAACCGGACGGAAGGAAGCTATATCTCTCAAAGCTAAGATTTGCTGCACAGTGCAAGAGAACTGTGCTTTGTTTGGATGTATGGAACCAAGGATCGATGGATTCTGATGTGATGATTTGTGCGATGATTTGGTACGTATATATACACGGCCTGATCCTTGGCAATCAGGAATGGATTGGTCATTGGACGTTGGTGGCTAGAGCTAGAGGATTGGTTAAAAAAAATCAAGGGCACCGAATGAAGCAAGCCGGGCATAGCTACCGTGCACATGGCATGCATGCATTACTTACGGTGCAATCCGGAGATATAAAAGTGTGCGCAGACACGCATGGCATGGCGCACTGTACATCTCGTCGGTTTTTTTCTTCCCCGTTTCTGTTTGGAAGAGGGTCGTTGCTTGACTTTTACAAGGTGAAGTGAATGGCGACTTTGCACACTACTATTGGTTGCAGTTTCACGGTTCGTACCTTTGTCTAAGAAAGGATGTCGTGTATTTCGTCGGTGATACGCTTGATCCCTGCACCTGGACGGCAGCATCAGCAGCGCCCATCGGCGTGTAAGTGAATTAACGATTTTATTCGTTACGACCTCCGGATACGGCAGGTCGGCAAAGAAATATAAACTTTATAGAAAAGAATCAAATATATGCACGACTCTAAATCTAAGCTATGTTACTTAATATGATCATAAAGTACTGGACCTAAGAGAAAAGTTCAGGAGGGGCACACTTACTGTGATTATGAAGTTAAGTTTATATTTCTTGGTGTGTGATGGCATAATATTCATTTGGAGGGAAGTTACCCATGGTAACCACTATTAGCAAATTTTGAGCGGCAGCCTGTGCCCTCACTCAGCATTACCTAGGTCCGCCGCTCGAGGTGTCGAGGTGGAGCCGGCGCCGGCAGCTGAAGCCGCGGAGTTGCAGGAGGCGGTTGGCTCTCTTTCTAGGTGCCACGAAGTGAACGAGGATTCGCCCCAACGCCTCTCCACGAAGCTCGACACCAACATCCAACGGCTCCAAGATTCTATTTGCGCTCTGGATCAAGCTAGACTGAACATGGTCTCCATCTGTATCTCTTCATCTTTCTCTGGGCGCGATTCTATTTTGCTTATATTTGCTCCTTGTTTCGTGGGCTTTCTGTAGCCTTAAACAGTAGTTGAACCCTAGTTCAGATTGGGATTAGGATCTAGGATCAGTTTGCAAAGACGTATAGTTCTATGTGGGATTGCCTATAACTATATATAATACGATGATTAGTTCATTCTTGCGTGTGCATACTTAATTATTCAGAGTTCTTGCTCATGGTTAATTTTTTTGTTGTCCAACTCAATAGTGCTTCCTGCAGATTCAGTTTGACAAGAAATTTTCAAACGTTGGTGTTACATCGAGCTTCGGCAAAAATACATTCCTAATGCTTTGAATTTCTTGGCTTAGGGCTCCTTTGGCATGACTTCTCTATACAAAACAGCTCCGACTCCTCTAGTGCTTCAGGCGTGGAGCTGTTTTGGACATTTCCGTTTGGTAGGGCTCCACCTGAAGCCGTGGGAGAAACCGGAGCTGGAGCCAGGAGCCTTGCCAAATGGTTCAAATAAAGGTAATTATTAGTATATCAGATTCGACAGCAAACCAAACTTGAACCTGATAATCAGAATATTCAGGTCTGAAATCATAAATCCAAGCTTGAGCCTGATAATTAACTAAGAATCTCTAGTTGTATGATCAACAAACTATTCTCTTTGCCAGGTTATACTGGATGTTAATGCAGAAATTGAAGGGAAATCCTTGAAAGGAACTATTGCAGCTAACTCGATAACTAGCTTATACTGGATGGTAAAGTGTTTATCAGGCAGTGCCCGTATATTATCTTCTTTTTTCTGCAACTTTTCTTCTGTGCCTCCTAATGCTGAAAGTTTGAATTGTTGACTGCTTTAAAAGGAGAAGAATAAATTGTTTACTGCATCTGCAACAGGTAAACAGGCATCTCTCCCAATGCAACAGGGAGAATAAATGTGGACAAGGGATACCGAACAAGATGTCTTCGGTGATCATCGTGAGGAGCTGTGCCAAAGAGGAGATCACATGAAAGGCTGAAGGGTGGGCCACGATCGTATACTAATTCCGTAGATGAAGGTGTGTCATCATTTTCATGTTCTAAGTCCAATTGTTTCTCATCTTTGATAGTTTAGAGTGATTGTGCTATCCAAATTTCATTCCCCTGTTTTCCTGCAGATTTGATTGGGCTGGAAGCATAGTATTTTCATGCATGTTTGAGAAAAATTCATGGTGTTGCCAATCTGAAGGCTACAACAACCAGCCACCATGGAGGCCGACATTGTCGCTGCCGCCAGAGAGGACCCTGCAGTCGGCTCAACTAGATTTGATTCTTCAAACACCGCGATGCAGTGCATATTTGATTAAAGCATCCATCACAATCACAAGATCGGCAGCAGGCCTTTGATCGTTCCTCACCTTGATTTCCTTTGGAAACATGGAGTTTAGAATTTTCACATCACAAAAGATCAACACACCCTTTCTATTGGGGAGCAGATGCCATGAAAGGCATGCATCCCAAGAACACGCTCTGCTCCAAATTCCCCGAAACAATGAAACGGAGTAAAATTAGTTATCTGGAAACAAGGCATCACCAGATTTCTGAATCGGCAGAACCATCCAAATCTGACACAGCAACTCGGTCCACCAGCTCTTCACCATGAGCAACAGCAGAAGGCGAAGGGTAAAATAAGAACCAAGAGCAGACGGGAAAAGATAAGCATGGCGACCCCTGAGACATGCCCATCCGCCGCAGCCGCCGAGCGAACCTTGCAGGTGGAACGCGGTGATGGCGAGGAGGAAGAGAGGATGGCGGAGCGGGGACGGCTTCGGGAGGCGGTAGCGGTGGGACCTGCCGGGACGAGGATGAGGATTGATGAGAGCGCGGCGGCAAAATTTGGGAGGCGGCAACGGGCAGAGGAAAAGAGCAACGTATGTCTTTCGAGCCGAGCCGTCATCCGAGCAAGCGTCAACAGAGTCGAACGTGTCTCATCGGAAGGAGGTTCTTCATCCCGTGTGCGTACGATCCTTCGACTGTCCACGCGCACATCGGTTGTGGGCCTGCACGGAGGGCGGTTTACAACCCTCATGCACGGATTTTTTCCACACGCCGGTATAAAACCATCGAAGAAGACACCCTAAATTAAAACGCGTCTCTGATGACTCATCGGAGACGCGTCTACTAAACCCGCATCTCTGATGAGTCTACCCACGGCACCTATTGTTCATCCATACCTCCTATGTACCTATATCGGAAACGCACATCAATAAGCCGCATCTCCTATGAGTCAGTACGTAATTGGAGACACGACTTGTTGATGCGCGTCCCGATGTGCCATATAATAGGAGATGCGGGTGATAAAAGCACATCTTTGATGATGTGTGTAGCTCATTGGAGACGCGACTTGTGAAGACACGTCTCCATTTACTTGTCACATCGGAGACGCGCTCCAACAAGCCACGTCTTCGATGATGGCCACCACACTTACCTATCTTCTCCACTCTAAGAGCGCTGCTGGCTACAAAACTTCACTGCTTAACGTATCGGCCGCCGTGCGCCGCCCTGCGCAGCACCTGCACTGCCACCCTCTCCTTCGGCTGGCCTGCTGCTCGCCGCGCTCTCTCCTCCAAAGGTCGCACAACATTGCAGGCTGACCACGCGCAGTTGACGGGCGTTGTGTGCCTCCGCCTCCTCGCTGCCGCTCCGAGCCTTCCGCGCCTAGCTTGTTGTAACATCCCCGCGTTTTAGAGCATTTAAAAAAAAATACGAACATTTTAAAAATTTTCTTTTAAACTTAACCTCTTTTCTCAAAAATAATTCAACTTAATTTATAAATCAAAGCCTATGTATTTAGACTAACATATGTGTTGCACTTGATTGCTTCCCTTAGAACCCCTCTAAAATCCTAGAGATAGGATCTCCAAATCCTCCTTCTTCCAAGTCCAAGGATTAATATTCAAACTACTTTTGAATTTTACCTACAACCAAAACCCTATAAGGATTTTCTCAATCCTATCTCCTTTCCAACTTATCCAACTCTTAAGTTCTTCCAAAAGGCTCTTTCCATACCACACCCAAGCCTACATCTCAAGCTTAACCCAAATTTGAATTCCATTTCAAATTTGGCTTTCAAACTCAATTCAAACAAATAGGAAATCTATTAAACCTCCACGGGCCAACAACTTCCTATCTGGCCCACCTCTCCTTCCGGCCCAACTTACCTAATCCTCACACTCGCATGCGGCCCAGCCCAGCTGGCTCGGCCTGCTCCCTCGCTCAGCCCAGCCCGGCCACACGATGATGCTAGCATGACGTCATTGTCATCCTTCTCCATCCATCCCCCTTTCTTCCTTCTCACCTGCGCTCGACGCCGCCGTTCGTACCCACCAAGCAAGCCTGCGCCTCTGGCCACCCCCGCTGCTCCTTGACGAGCGCGCCGCCATCATCCACGTCTACAACATGCGCTGCGCGCACCAGTGCTCCTCCCCCCCTCACAAAGGAATGCGCCTACCCTTATCCACCCGCACGCGCTCCGGAGTGTGGCGCCAATGAGCTCATCCTAATCCACCACGCCCCAGCCAGATTTACCTCCCCGACGAGCGCTTCGTACCCACTAGATCACGACGCATTTATTGCGTCCTCTCCCCCCGCCAGCACCTCCCTCCTCGACCCTATCCGCCCCCGCCGCCAATGCCATGCGTCACCGCACCATTGCTGCCCCTCCGGCTAGGAAAAGCTCGCCCTGGCCGGCCTGAGCCCCCAAGCCTCCTCACCGGGCTATAAATAGCCCCGGGCGCTCCCTCTTGCCTCCTCGCCTCTCCTCCCTCATCTCCACCCCACACCGGCTCCCTGGATTAGGAACTGTGCCGCTCCTCCTCCACCCGCCACCGCGCTCTATCCCCTAGAGCTGGGCCGAGTTGAAGTCGAGGAGCTCTGCGCGGCATTAGCCCCTTTCCTAATGTCGTAGCATCGCTCTGCCAGCCACTCCCCGCAAGCCCTCCGCCGCCACCAACCTCACTGCTGCTAGCACACCGCCGGCCAACCCCGGCTGCCTCGCTAATCGCAGAAGCCACATAGGTAGGGCCATTGTGCTGCCCAAGTGCTCACTTGAGCTCTACGCCCTTTCTAGCCCCTCTCCCACTTTTCCCCGCGCCACCCTACAATTCCAGTGAACTCGCGCCTCGCTGCTGGACACACTACAATGCCCACACCTACCCCTATAAGTTTTTCGTGGCACCCTCTAGCTCCCCAACTAGTTTTTGCCCTGGCTCATGACCCCTTTGCTTGGCGTAGCTCGCTCCGGCTAGCAGCTCTGCCCCGCACGGCACTCCGGTGACCCAGCCCGGGCGACGCTACCACCCCCACTCTATCCCTGCACCCGGTCCACATAGACCGTAGACCCAAGCACCACCCTAGTCCATAGCCCCTAGTCCACAGGAGCACAACACAGTGCCCGAGCGCCAGCCCCTCCAGAAAATGCTACGCATACCCAGCTCTTGTACCCCAAAGGTTACTTCAAGCCCTTCCTAAACCTAACCACACCCTCCTTTCTTAATGCTCATCTCAAATATGTCCTATTCCTATTAACCTATCCCTTCTTTAATAGAAATCCCTTCTTCGTGTACGGAGTTCACATATCACCCAAATCCTCTCCCAAAAATTCCCAAAAAATTCCTAAACGTACGACAAAGCCATCCAAGCCTATTTCCATACCCACCTCTGGTCATCTTGTCTAGGCTTCGCCTAACTAGCTAAAGTAAGTTTGTTAAACAAGCTCTGGCCAACGACCCGCTTGATCTTGCCCGACCCCACCTACCACCATGTGACTGTCCCCTAGCATCGGGTCAGGTCAAAGCAGTGTCCATTGAACACTACTACAAAAACGATTTGTAGGGGTGTCCCATTTTTTTTTCTAAGGGTGGGTGAAATTGCCACCGCACCTACAAAACGGGGGTGGTACTATAGCATATGGACCGTGCCCATGGAGAATCATTTGCAAGGGTGGGTGATGGCGTCACTCGCCCCTGCAAATGGGGGCAATTTCCAGGGGCGGGCGATGGGGTGACCCGCCCCTGGAAATCACAATTTGCAGGGGTAGGTAACTCCATCACCTGCCCCTGGAAATAGCCCCCATTTCCAGGGGTGGGTGACAGCATCACCCGCTCTCGAAAATAATTTCCAGGGGCGGGTGATGATATGGTCCGCCCCTCGAAATGATGCATGAATGCGCCATGGACATCCTTAGCAGAACACTTGGCATAGTGCCTCACTGCCTTCCTGAATGTGACTATGGCAGGAAACAAGCTCACAAAAATATAAACTGTAGCTCACAAAAATAAGTGTCATATATAAACCAACAGATAAGTCATGTCATAACTCAATATAACCACAACCAAATGATAGACCCTACACAACATATAAGACATGTCACATTACATATGAAGTTCATATATCACAACTCAACATAACCAAATGACAAATTTCACACAATAGAAATAGAACCAAGATTCATTGACAAATAGCACAACTACACTATCCATTTCTTCACTTAGCATTAGCTACTCCTGAGGCAAAGATTCCAAGCATGACACCTACAATCAAGGTCACAACAGCAGTAATGGCAGCAATGTTCCATCCACCCCCAGCAATCTTGTTTTTCTTGGCCACAGCAGCCTTATTTTTTTTCCCTAGAAGATGCATCAACTCTCCCACTTCCAACTTCAGTTCATTAACATGCCCTTTCATTTCTCCACACTGGATCTTCAATTCACACATCTCCATCCTCATATCACAATTTTCCAGCTTTATCTAACTTATCTCATTCAACAAACCAGTGCTTGCCGATGGCTGAGGAGGCTAAAATCCAGCACTTGACTGAGCTACTGCTGTTCTTGGAGCAGTACCCACCAATTGATTATTTAGAGTCACAAAATAGGGAAATTTTTCCTTCAAATGCTTCAAGTACTAAGGCTCAAACCAGTATCGGTCACATGTTCTAGGATCTCCCTACATCAACAACACAAATGCAAGTCAACCCTATGGTTCCAACATGGTTGATTCCATGATGTTAGGGTTGCAATCTTACCTTAATGTTGTTGGGGCACTTGTAGAAGATGTAACCCCCATTGCTCATAAGCCAAATCACCCTGATTCTGCACTTATGGCAGTCGATGAGGGGGAGTGGCACGAACTGGTTGCGGCTTGGTACCGACAATGGGCAGCTGCTCGACATGACCTTTACTTGCTTGTTCTCGATGGATGTCAAGTAGCTAGAGGGCGACAAGAAGGTCAACAGCTTGCCTTGCCTCCCTTGTCCTCCTTTGTGGCGGAAGCTGTGGCGGCGTGGCGGCGGCGGCGGTGGAAGCTTATCATCGTGGCAGCGTTGTGCCCGCGCGAAAGGAGGCACCACGGGAGGAGGGCGCCGCGGCGGCGGCCCGAGCACGGAAGGAGGCATCGTGAATGGAAGATGCCGCAGGAGGAGTTGAGGAGGCATGGCGCTGCGGCACCGCGGTGGAGGCATCGCGGGGAGGCGCTGTGGTGGCAGAGCCCGCGTGGGAGGAGAGTGGCTCCGAAGCAGGGGTGGAGGGAGGGTCTGGGGAAATTTTGGCAGCCTGACGGCGCCCCGTGAGCTTCTCCAAAAATTTGGCTAAGTACCCGTGGGCGCCACCATATATAGGGCTGCATTAGCAAGGGCGGGTGACACCATCACCCACCCCTGGAAACGGTTTCTTGGGGTGGGTGACGCCATCACCCGCCCCTTTAGTCACGCATATGATGAATGAATAAGTAAATATGAATGTATGAGTATATGTTGATGCGTGACTAAATGTTAATGTATAAGTATATGTGAATGTATGAGTATATGTTGATGCATGACTAAATGTTAATGTATAAGTACATGTGAATGTATGAGTATATGTGTGAGTACATGTGTATGTGTTTAGTGGATGTATTTTTTTAATACAATTTTTTTCATTTATTCTCGGATGAAAACAAACTTTATATCAAAATTGTAGAGCTCAACGAGATATTAAACTTTGCAGTTAACAACTTTTGCATTTGAGATCATTTAATAGATTCAAAATACATTTTAGAAGAAAAACATAAATGGAGAAAGGATTTCCAGGTGCAGGTGATGGCACCCGCCCTGGAAACTGTTTCCAAGGGCAGGTGATGCCATAACCCACACCTAGAAATCCTTTCCAGGGGCAGGTGATGGCGTCACCCACACCTGAAAATTGTTTCCAGGGGTAGGTGGTGACGTCACCCGCCTCTACTAAATGGCAGCCTATATATGGTTGCGCCCGCAGGGACTTAGCCAAATTTTTGGAGTAACCCACGGGATGCCGTTAGGCTGCTAAAGTTTCCCCAGCCCTCCCTCCCCCTCTCCGGCTCCCCTCCCCTCCCCCGCCCGCTCCGCCGCTGTAGCACCTCCACCGCCAGGCCACAGCGCCACGCCTCCACCCCTCCTCCCGCGATGCCTCCTTTCATGGGCCGACACCGCGGCGCCCTCCACGTGGCCTCTCCTCCCCGCGCCGGCCACCTCCCCGTCACGGCATGTCCCGTTCCGCCGGCCGCCGCCGCAGCACCTCCCCTCCCCACACTGGGCGCCTCCCGTCCCCTTCCGCAGGCCGCCGCCTCGTCGCCCTCCCTACGTCGGCCGCCTCCCGTCGTAGCGCGTCCCCTTCCGTCAGCTGCCGCTGCGGCGCCTCCCCTCCCCGCGCTAGGCGCCTCCCGTCCCCTTCCACAGGCCACCACCGCGGCACCCTCCTCCTGGCGCCTCACCTCCCCGCGGCGCCTCCCGTCACGGCACCTCCTCTCTGCACCGCCGCTGTGGTGTCCTAGCTCCCCGCGGCACCTCCCCTCCCCATGCCGCTCCACCGTTGGTTGGGCCCTCCTCTCCGCGTGCGCCGGCCCCATCCAGTACACCATCACTTTTCTTTAATTTTCTTTTCTTTTCATTTTTTCCATTTTGTACTTAGTGGACCTGCGAATTGTGAAATTATGAAATTGGTAAATTTTGAAATTGCACTTAGTGAATTGTGAAATTGTACTTAGTGAATTGTGAAAATGTGAATAGTGAAATCGATAAATTGTTAAATAGTGATTTTTTTCATTTGAATTTAATTTTTTTTCATTGTGAATTGTGAAACTGTGAATGTCAATTCAATTTTAAATTTTGAAATGTGAATTTTCAATAGGGATGCATGCATGTGAATTGTGTGGAAAATTGTGAAATGGTAAATTGTATATTGCATGAGAAATAGTAAATACAAACTCCATATGGAATTCTTTATATATTTATCGCCTTTTAATGTATATGTAGAACTTGTAAATGGATTCCTCACCATTTATACACAAAAGGGATGCATCGAATGAAGGTGATGTGTCCCAAAACGAAATGGACCAAATTGCATCCCACATGCCATCATGGGAGGATGAAGCAAGGGACGAAGATAATGACGGACCAAAGATAGGAGTAGGGGCGTGGGTAGAGGGCATGTGGCAAGATCCTCTAGATCCACACCCTTTTCCTCCGAGAGAAGGCTGTTCAACGGTGGATTTTGATCCGGATTACAATCCTAATCCAAGTGAGGTAATGCCAAATATAATTGTCGCCTAATATTTAGTGCATATTTTCATGTGCAATGACTTTGATTTGCTTAACCTTATGATTCGTGTAGATGGCTCCCACCAGAAGGAGTAAACGCCGCCGCCGACCCCGTACCCCCACAGAAGAACTTGAAGACAGTGGTAGCTTGGCTCCAGAAGCTGAAACTACAACCTCTAGGAGTCAAAGTAAAAAAAGACGAGGTGAGTGAGGAAGAAACAAATACACTGAAGGCAAATGGAGAGTCGATGTTGTCAGCCTAGCAAGAGAACCCATACAGTCTCTGATGGTGCGTTCAAAGTTTCAGAACGCAATAGGAGTAATAATTAGAATAAAGAAGATTTTGGATCCCTCGATCTCTGATTGGCTATTGGTTCCTGAGGGGAGGAAAGAAGCGATGTGGAAGCTTTGAAACAAATATTTATTTTGCCTAGATCAGAAGAACTTAGGAAACGCGTAAAGCATTATGCCAGGAAGAAGCTCGATGAAAATTTCTGTCGGTGGAGGGGTGAGCTGAATGACAAGTATGTCAAAAAGGGCCTAACCCCCTTTAATGAATATGGGAGCATCACACCAGCGCCATGGGATGAGTTTGTAAGGCAAAAGACCTCTCCAGAAGCTTTAGTCCTAAACTAGAGGAATAGAGTACTTGCTTTGAGCAACATACATAAAGTTCACCTTGGGTCGGGTGGGTACCGAGGGAAGATCGACAAGTGGCGGCAGGATAGGGAGGCAGCAATAGCCGTAAAGCAATCCGACCCTTTTGAAGGCTTGGATGAGCATGGCTGGCAGTGTCTTGCAAACCTACATTTTCAACATCTGAAACCAATCAGGTGGCAGAAAAGATATACAATCTTTCTGAGTGTTAGAGGAAAGGAGAGTTCGTACCAAATAGGGATAAAGATGTGCATAGTTCGGCCCTTGGGATGAAAGAGCATGGAGGCCGCGTCAGAGGGGTTTCCTTGAAGTTGACCATCAAGGATGGGTTCGAGAGGGATAGGGCTAGCTACAAGAGCCACTCCCATTACAAGGATGATCTAAGAGAGGCGGCAGAGAAAGCACTAGAATCTAGGTTTAAGGAATTTTTGCTAGCAACACTTGCGAAGCAGCAACAAAGCAGTGAGGCCAATATACAGATGCCGATGGTCATGATGTCACATCCGCTATTGGGCCAAGCGAATACACCAGTTTATGCTCCGAGCAGCGTCAGCTCTACGATATCACAACTATATCCGATAGATTCTATATGCATCAGTACTCCTTTCTCGTTGCACATTCCGGTTGGTAGAGCTGGCAAGACAAAGGAGGTTGCCAAGGGCCTTGCGATTCTAGTTGGCGGTTTGTTTGAGATGGACCTAGAGAATGCTATCCAGAGATGGACACGAACGGGTATGGATCTCGTAGGCCAATACCACCTTTTCGCGAGGGTATGGGCTGATCGGACGTATGGGGAAAGTGTACACCTCTGCTCAGAGTATGATCTATTCGAATAGCCGAGGCTCACGGTTATGAGCTCACTAAGTCAAGGCCCCCATGATTACCTCTTGAAGCTCTTTGGGAAAGGGGTTAGTGTGTTAGAGATACTGGAGGAAGGTCGATGGACTAGAATCCCAAATAAAACTTGGGGACTGGTAGGGGAGGTAGTTTCCCCCTCTAGGACCACAACATTTAAAATATTAAATAACCTATTTACTAGAGAGTCCTTTCAATTCTCACCTTTTAATTCACCATGCATGTGAGAGATGCTTTTAGACATAGGATATGCCCATAAACTATTCTCCTTGTCCACCTCCCAAAATTGCATATAATTACTTAGTAAGTGTTGGGACTTGCTGAGCATCAACCATAAGTGTACTCAGCCTTACTTTCATTATGCAGGCATAGATCTCTAGGTGTTTAGACCATCTTATTAGTGGATGGGCACCACTTCGCTGTGCTAAGGTGAAAACCTTTTCTTATTAAATTATGTCTTTTTATTGCTTAAAATATTGAACTATGATGATAACTGTATTAGCCTATTAATCCAGGGACTAATACAAGTGATCAGCGGGACTCTCGGGGGGGAGGTCCCCAAACTCGCCGTCCCACCAGCAGCTCCTCACGTGCATTGCTCGGAACCGTCCGCCCTCCTAGCTTGCTAGCTCGCTGTCCCGTCAGCCTCCTCGCCGTGCACTGCTCCGAGCCGTGCCTGTGCCTCCTAGCTCGCCATGCGCGCATGTACGCGTGTTGCTTCGCGTTCATCCGATCCAGGCCATGCCCTCCTTCACCGCCTCACGTGCCACCACCAGCCATTCACAGCCTCCCACTCTGCCTACACCTGCGGTGAGCTCCTACACAACCAGCCGACCAGCCTCCTGCATGCACCAAGGTGATTTTCCCCCTTTTTTATGACAATCATACGTGAATTTAGGTTGTGAATAAATTGGATGCAATTACTTTTGATGAGCATATGTGAATTTGGATTCCAAATGTGTGATGAACATGTTATCTTAAATAAATGGTATTGTATGTGATAAACCTGTTACTGAGTTGTAATGAATCTGTTGATGTGCCTAAATATATATGCTACCTTTGTTGATGTGCTTGTGAAATGTATGTGCTGATTGTTGATACTGGATTGAGCTAATTAAAGCCACAGATACACCTATATTTAAACCCATAACAGTGTCATCGAAGATGCGTCTCAAGAACCAACGTATCTGGTAATGATTGTCGTTAGAGACTCGTCGAACAATCAGCGTCTCTGACAGTGATTGTTATTGGAGACATGTGTTGTTAACCCGCGTCTCCAATAATGACTCTTTAAGGAAACGTGTGTTGTTAACTCGCATCTCCTTTGAGACTGTTATCGAAGACGCGTGTTGTTAACCCATGTCTCCTATGGCACTGTTATAAGAGACGCGTGTCATAGCAGATATAGGTTGAAGAACTTTGGCAGGCATCTATGATGTCTTTCACAAAGGAGACACAGTAATCAGAGATGAAAATTTGTAGACGCGAAAAACCACATCTCCTTAGAAGACCACTTAAGTGGGCGCCCAGGGGGGATCTAGCTCAGTTCGCTGCCATGTTTGGACTTGCCAATAAATTGGACATCGGTTTGGACCACTATTGGAGCTGTTTTTTCTATAATATTTGTCATCGTGGCTATAATTTAGAGAAAATTTCTTATTTGACACTAGACTCAGTTCTTTTCTTCACACTAAAAATTTTTCTATCCCTGATATGACACCAAGTTGTATCTTTTATTCCTTATATGACACTTTTATCACTTAAGTCGAATCAACCATCAAATCACCTCCAAAATTTATGAAATGTTTTTTATAACAGAAAAAATGAAGATGAATCTATTTTTCTTAAAACGCACATGTATCTTTGTGTTTTTCAAATTACAATTCACCAAATTTAACAACTTTTGAAGCATATATGAACTTTTATAGTACCAAAATACTTTCCACAAATTAGGAAAAATAACTGATAATCCTTACATGACATGTAGTCATTTATAAAATTATTTTCAACCATAATTTACATAGAGAATTACAAGGTTTTTCTAAAATTTCCCAAATTTAATTTGCAATTCTTCATAATTCTCTATGTAAGTTTTGCTACGAAATAACTTAATAAGTTACTGCATCTGATGTGAGAAATATTAGTTATTTATTATAATTAATTTTTAATGCATTTTGGTGCCATAAAAATTCATATAATATATAAAAGTAGACTAATTTGGTGAGTTTTAATTGTAAAACCATAAAGGCACGTGTCTCCTTTTAATAGAAATGGGTTCATATTCATTTGTTCTATCATTACAAAAAGTTTCATGATTTTAGAGATGATTTGGAGATCGTTTCACCTAACTTAACTAATGTAAGTGACGGAAATGTCAAATAAGGAATGAAAGGTAGAAATTATAGTGTCATGTTAGGAAGGGAAAACTTTTCAGTGTAAGGAAGGAATTGAATCATTTTCCAGTGCCAAATAAAGAATTTTCTCTATAATTTATGTCCCATTCTATAATGGAGAGCCTTGGAGTTGGGCCTTTTTCCAAAGCAATCAGCAGCTAAACATGATAGGGGGGTTTATATAATGCAACAAATCAATGCTACCATGAATGTATGGTTGTATATAGGAATTGAGAACAAATTGTATGAATGAAGAGTATGTAGAGCAATGCACAAATAATTTAAATATCTTTATGTACAATAGAAAGAATAAGAGGCATATCTGCTAAGAACACACACACACACGCATACAACACATGCAATTCAAGCAGTATTTTGACCATATCACATATCAATCACGTATGGAGCTCTCACTTGAACTGTAACTTGGATGCAAATGTTTGGCCAAACTTCCATCCTTTTGGCACCACGTTTGTGAATTCAAGAGTCTGTCCATCAGTGTCAGTGACCCTAAACGAGAGCATTTGTCCCGTGAGGTATGCAAGAGAGTGCCAGTTGGCACCCCAGTTGCGCGCCATTGGAATCCAATTATTTGAGTTGGAGGCCTTGACATCCATGGACTTGATGGAGCCGGCAGCTGCGACATTGGCCACAAGCACAAGATTGAAGTAGTCATGCCCGTTGATCGTGAACCGCACTCCACCTCGCTTCACGCAGGGTACTCTGCACGCAAGAACTTTGTAATTAAGATACTGTTGCAGGTGATATTTTTCTTTGGACAATTGCTGCCTAATTAGGAGATATCAGAGTAGAGGAGGAATTTTAATCTGCACACACCTTCTGTACATGACGGGGATGATGCCGCCGCGGTAGACGCCGATCTTCTCCCACGCCGGCTGCGCCATGTCGAAGTGGGGGCGCGGCGGGTTGCACCAGCCGCCGTTGTCGCTGGGCAGCCCGTAGTTGGGCGGGCAGAAGTTGGTGGCGGTGACGGTGACCGTGACGCCGGGCTTGCAGAACAACGGGTTCGCCCTCTTGCGGTCGCAGGCGATCTTGTAGCACTGCCCGCACGAAGCACCATCGTTGAACAGAGCTGCACTGAGCGCCGCCGTGCGCGTGCCGTAGCCCTGCGAGTAGAGATTCCCGTACCCGCAAGCGCCGCCTGCCAAATACAATGATGCGGACATCACGTTATCTCTCGATCAGCTAGCTAGGGTGTTCAGTAACTGCAGTTTTCGTCATGGCATAAGAGAAAGGCTATACTTACCCATGGTGCCGGAGGCGTCAGCGCCGCCGTAGAACGTGGCATGCGCCTTCAGCCATCCTCCGACCGGCGCCGGAGACGATGAAGTGCCGGTGGCAGCGTCATCAGCAGCGGCCGCGGCCGACAACGAGACGACTGCGAGCAACACGACTGCAAGAACTCGAGCTGGAGCCATACCTGTGGCTCGAACCGCACGGAAGTAAGCTATATCTCTCAAGCCAAGATTTTTCTGGACAGTGCAAGAACTGGTTTGTTTGGATGTATGGAACTAAGGATGGATTCTTTTGTGATGATTCGTGCCATGATTTGGTACGTATATATACACGGCCTGACCCTTGGCAATCAGGAATGATTGGGTCATTGCCTCATTGGTGGCTAGAGCTACACAGGATTAGTTAAAGAAATTAAGGGCAACGAATGAAGCAAGACGGACATAGCTACCGTGCACATGGCATGCATGCATTACTTGCGGTGCAATCCGGAGATATAAAATGTACGCGCAGACACGCATGCAATGGCGCACTGTACATCTCGTCGGTTTTTTCTTCACCGTTTCCGTTTTGGAGAGGATCGTTGCTTGACTTTTGCAAGGTGATGAAGTGAACGGCGGCTTTGCGTTCTTGACTTCTAGTTGCAGTTTCACGGTTCGTACCTCTGTCTAAGAAAGGATGTCGTGTGTTTAGTCAGTCACACGCTTGATCCTGCACCTGGACGGCAGCATCAGCAGCGCCCATTGGCGTGTAAGTGAGTAAACGATTAGTCGTTACGACCTGCGAACTACGGCAGGTCGGTAAAGAAAAAAAAATATATATAAACTTTATAGAAAAGAATAAAATATATTAGACACACAGCCACATAGAGCCCCAACCAATCAATTCATATCAGAATCTCTAACTATGTTACTTAACATGATCATGAAGTACTAGTAGTCCCTTACATTACATGTACGAGGAAAATACAAACTTCATTATTCCTCTGATCGCAGCCATCAATTAATATAAAAATATAATATCTTGAATAAAGAGATTTACATATTATGATTTATATATTATGAAAATATTCAATAAATCTAGTAATACCACGTTGTCAATCTATATAAATTTTACATATTTATAGTTATAGGTCAAAAAAGTTCTTTTGAGAAAAAAGATACAAAAGTTGGACTGAGGACAAAAGTAGATAGACTTATTCCGGACAGAGGAAGTATTAAAGTGTGTCCCAAAGCAACACTGGCTCAACCACTTGTAACTGGAGCATGATTAATATGCATATTTTAATGACATCCATTCCAGTTGTACTGGCGGTAGCGGTAACATGGAAACCTGATATCTGACGGTTAGGACGGTAGCTGGATAGCAAGTTCAGCTAGTGAGGTTCTTGCATCCTTTAATTTAAATCAATTTCTTCATAATACTCCGTGTCAGATTATCATTACTGTGTTAATATTGCTACTCCATTGTTCATTTACATTCCACCTTGGGCTTACATATTTTTCGGTTATTTATACATTATCTTATTGCCTTTGGCTGAACTAATACCATCCCTTCCCCATTCTGAAATTCTCTCTGAACTCAGTTTGATAGGCACAACATTTCTGAGGGAGCTCATGCCCGAGCAGCAGCACCACCACACACACGTACCACAAGATGATAGACCGCGGGTGTAAAACTCACCTTTAGTCCCGATTGGTAAGGGACATAGATCCCAAAAACTAACCAGGATAATAGACCCCCTTTAGTTTGGGTTGGTTTTACCAACCGAGACTAAAAAGGTTAAAAAAAGAGGCCGTGCGCCGCCCGTGTCGGGCCGCCGCTCGCCCGCCCACGCCGCACCTGCCGCCCGCCCACCCGCCCGCGCCCGCCGCCGCTCGCCCCGCCGCCTCTAGCCGGGAGCCAGCCGGCCAACCACGCCTGCTCGCCCCGCTGCTGCTCCTCACTACCAGTGAGGGGCGAGCAGATTGGAAAGGGGAGGGCAGCAGACAGGGAGGGGGCGGGAGAGGAAGGGGGAGGGGCGGCGGTGGCGGGAGAGGGAGGCGAGGGGGAAGCGGCGGCAGGCAGAGAAGAGAGGGAGGGGAGAGGGGCGGCAGCAGCGGTGGGAGGGAGGGGGAGGGGGTGGCGAGCAGAGAAGAGAGGGAGGGAAGGGGGCGGCGGCATGTGAGAAAGAAGTGTGAGAGAGAAGAGATAAGGGAGAGGACGAAGGAGAAGATAAGGTGGAGGGAGAGAGGGGGCCGCATGGCCCCTTAGTCCCGGTTGGAACTATAGTCCCGATTGGTAATTCCAACCGGGACTGGTGAAGGGGCCTTTAGTCCCTGTTGGTATTTCCAACCAGGACAAAACACCCCCTCATCCCACTACCCGTTACAACCGGGACTAGGGGGCCAACTGGGACTAAAGCTGCTCTGTCGGTGGTTCATTTTTGACCCGGGACTAAAGATCCTTTAGTCCCAGGTCCAAAGACAACTAAGACAAAAAAAAAATGTTGGATGGAAGGTGAGTTCTCTAGCAGTGGATACAAGCACAATATTTATTAAGGTGGTTTAACGTATACGATCCCGGGTTAGAATTTTGAAATTTCACGAAAATCTTTGAATTTTATTATTTGTGAGATAGGTTCTCTTAACTGAGAATATACTATCAGTTATATATAGTAGTGGTCACTGTGACTGGTCTTCGAACCGAGGCTGATTCTTTGCGCAAAATAGGAAAAGCCACTGCAGTATAAGCTATGTTTTGAATGATAACTGGGTGGACATTAAATAATAATATTTTTAAGTACTTAATTTTTAATTATTGTAATTTGATCAAAATTTGGAACAAATTTCGCGACAAAAAACTGGTATGATCCATCTTTATTCCTAAAGCAATGATTATTTGCACTTCTCCCCCAAGAGTAGACAGTAAAGAAAGAGGATAGTATTTATTTATTTTTATATACTACACATATGCATAGGAGTAGCTTATTATATAGACTCATATTTGGACGGCATGCACAATGTATACGGATATAGGTAGGGACAGAGCCAAGGGGCTCGCACGGGCCATATGCGCCCCCCCCCCCCCTATTAAGTTTTAATTAGCATGCTAGAATTTGCATAGAAATAGAAATTGAGTTAAGTAAGTCCTTAGCAATTACGTTTCGAGATAAATTAGTAGTTACTTTCATACAAAACTAGGTGTTATCCAATATATACTGCAAGCTAGTAATTGTGCTATGAAAATACATTAAATTTTATCTTTTTTATATATTTAGTGCTTATTTATCAATAATTTAATGTGGGTATTATTTCTCATAGTGTGAAATGAAAGAGATCACAACCTCTATTGCAAGCCTATCTTTCAATTTTGGCTCCATCCCTTAATATAGGTTTGATAATTTGTTTATTATTACTTACTAGCAGAAATGCCCGTGCGTTGCTACGGGTCATTACTTGCTCACGTGTTGGCGTTGATGGAGGTGATCTATACGCGTGTTGCTGAGCAGTTTCTCGATGGCGAGGAGGTCCTGGGCTCCTGGCCACAACCCCGCAGCTATTTATACAGGCAAGAACGCAACCTCGATTTCTATCCGAGTTGGCCTCGATTCCGATCCGGTTCGGCAGCGAACTCTCTTGGCAGTCTGGCCCCGAGTCAGCTTCGATTCCGATCCAATTCGGAAGCGAGCTCTCCTGGCAGTCTGGCCTCCACTCCAATCGCTGCCCGCTTCGCTGCCGCCTCGAGGATGCGGTGGCCATTACCTGGTCGACACGGCTGGCGTCGTGCGGGTCCCTGAAGTGGCGTAAGAATCGGAGGATGATGGCGTCGACGTCGGAGGACGGCGGGATGTCGTTGGTGGACATGAGGACCTCTTGGAGGTGACGGCCGCGCCGTCGTGGCTGTGGCCATTCTCGACGGGCGGGAGCCTCCTCCTGGAAGTGGAGGAGGAGGAGACGTTCAAAATATACTGCAAGCTAGTAATTGTGCTATGAAAATACATTAAATTTTATCTTTTTTTATATATTTAGTGCTTATTTATCAATAATTTAATGTGGGTATATTTTCTCATAGTGTGAAATGAAAGAGATCACAACCTCTATTGCAAGCCTATCTTTCAATTTTGGCTCCATCCCTTAATATAGGTTTGATAATTTGTTTATTATTACTTATGGAGTGCTTCTCCTGTAACATTGTGGTCGCTCTTAGGCATGGCCAGAAAAACCATATCGCCATCCAAATTAAAATCCTAACAAGCTATGCAGTTTAAGTCTAATTATGACATATTTTTTGTACACAGTCGACCTAAGTTTAATCTCATTTGGTCTCAGTGGTATGCTTTGGACGGTTGCTCCTCGGCTCAATCTCTACACCCTACACGTGAAATGATCGAATTTTAAATTTCAATAATTGGAAATTCAGTAATAATAATTCTAAAAAAATTAGAAATAGTGTAATTGATTATTGAAATAGTAATAATAATTCTGAAAATTTTAGAAATAGTGAATTGTAAGTAAAGATGGTAACATCCAACGAGTGTATTGCATACGAAGAATATATGAGAGCATATCCTGTACTCCCACCCCTCCGTATACTCCCGTACTCCTGCAAAAAGAATTAACCAAAATGTGCATGTAAAATTCAACCAAAAATATAGATGGATAGATGATGCAAACATCTAAGTTCATGCAAATTTTGAGATGCAACAAAAATCTTTGCAAGGAAATACAAAAAAGTGAAATCAGCACTTCAATAGTGCGGGTTGCACCTGTTCATCTCTGGACCCGCACCCGTTACTGTTGATTTGCTGATTTCTCTTTTTTTTTACTCTTGCACATATTTTTGTTCATCTTCATTTTTTGTATGATGCTGAAGATAACAAGATACGTTCATTTATATTTTTGGATGAATTTTTGATGCAAGTGCATTCGCGGGTTACGAGTACGGGCCCGCGGGAGCACTAGGCATCCTAAGCGGTCGGCAGATCCGAGCCGTTCACCCGTCCGTGCAGGACAAGCCCTAGAACCCGCAACGGCTATATTCTCCTCCCCTTGGGCCTTGGCACAATAGCCGTTGCTGTGCGGCGGCGTTCCCCTCCCCGTCTCTCCTCCCCTCCTCGCCCTACAAATACTCGCCGGCGGCCGATCCCTAAACCCCACAGCTCAAGCGCGCAGCTCTGCTCTCTCTTTCTCCCTCTCCCGGCGCTCCTCTCCGCCTCCCCACGCCGATCTCGATCGCTCGGGGAGACCTCGAGACGCGCGCCCTTCTCTCGCTCGCTCATCAAAGCTCTCGACTTTTTTCTTTGAGTTAATCTTCGCGTTTCCTTTCGTGTTCGATTCACTAACCTGCGATTAATCCCTGTTTTTTTTTTTTTGCTGAGTTCCATTGTTTCTCCTGTTAGTATTATTATTATTACTGTTTTGTTGCCCTGTTTCTTCTAACCATGGACGCAGGCTCCCGCTCGATCTCATCTGTCAAGAGCCGCGCGGCGGCGGCGCCGCGGCCGCCGCTGCAGGAGGCTGGATCCCGGCCCTACATGCCGCCGCTGAGCTCGGGATCGCGCAACCCTTCAGCCAAGTGCTACGTGAGTCCCCTGCCCGCGCTCCACCCTGCGAGATTCTGGACGTTTTGTGCTCGCGCGTGTAAGGTGTTTGTCGATTCGCCTGACCGAGCTGGCTTGTTCTCCTTTCGTCTGCTTGTTCGATGCAGGGCGACAGGTTCATCCCGGACAGGTCGGCGATGGACATGGACATGGCGCACTACCTGCTCACGGAGCCCAAGAAGGACAAGGAGAACGCGGCGGCGTCCCCCTCCAAGGAGGCGTACCGGAGGCTGCTCGCCGAGAAGCTGCTCAACAACCGGACGCGGATCCTCGCCTTCAGGAACAAGCCGCCGGAGCCGGAGAACGTCACGGGTGCTGACGCGGCTTCCTCCCACCACGCCAAACCGGCCAAGCAGCGGCGCCACATTCCCCAGGTAAGTTCGTGTCCTGATGTTCTTCTTACCTCTAGATCGAAGAACCAACTGGATGGTGGTTTCTGGATTCTTATATGGCCTGAAACGATATGCAGTCTGCGGAGAGGACTCTGGATGCACCAGAGCTTGTTGATGACTACTACCTCAACCTGCTCGACTGGGGGAGCAACAACGTGCTGTCCATTGCTCTGGGCGACACGGTGTACCTGTGGGACGCCTCGAGCGGATCCACTTCTGAGCTTGTGACTGTCGATGAGGACAGCGGTCCCATCACCAGCGTCAGCTGGGCTCCCGACGGTCGGCACATTGCTGTTGGGCTCAACTCGTCTGATGTCCAGCTCTGGGACACCAGCTCTAACCGATTGGTACGTTCACTGTCCTGCTTCGTCAAACAATGTTGTGATAGTACTGTGGTTATATGCTTTCTCTGTTGCTGAATTAAGAAAATTCTTTCTCTGCAGTTGAGGACTCTCAGAGGTATGCATGAGGCAAGAGTTGGTTCATTGGCATGGAACAACAGCATCCTGACGACCGGTAGCATGGATGGTAAGATCGTGAACAATGATGTGAGGATTAGGAACCACGTCGTGCAGACATACGAGGGACACAGCCAGGAGGTCTGCGGGCTCAAGTGGTCTGGATCAGGACAGCAGCTGGCCAGCGGGGGCAACGACAACCTTCTGCACATTTGGGATGTGTCGATGGCATCCTCCATGCCTTCTGCCGGCCGCAACCAGTGGCTGCACAGGCTCGACGATCACATGGCCGCTGTGAAGGCACTGGCATGGTGCCCATTCCAGAGCAACTTGCTGGCAACTGGTGGTGGTGGTAGCGATCGGTGCATCAAGTTCTGGAACACACACACCGGTGCATGTCTGAACTCTGTCGACACTGGATCACAGGTTTGCGCCCTTCTCTGGAACAAGAATGAGAGAGAGCTGCTGAGTTCACACGGATTCACACACAACCAGCTAACCTTGTGGAAGTACCCATCAATGGTGAAGATGGCTGAACTCACTGGCCATACCTCCCGTGTCCTTTTCATGGCTCAGGTGAATTCATCAAACCAACTTCTATTGATAGTACCTGCATTGAATATATATTAGTGTGAACATTGCTGATGGAGTGATGGTTCTAATGTGGTGAAACTGCAGAGCCCTGATGGTTGCACAGTAGCCTCAGCAGCTGCGGATGAGACCCTCCGGTTCTGGAACGTGTTTGGAGCCCCTGAAGCGCCCAAGCCTGCAGCCAAGGCTTCCCACACTGGGATGTTCAACAGCTTCAACCATATCCGATAGGATGAGTCCCAGGAACATGCTCTTCTATCGGACATGGTCCTGCATCAATATATTGGATTGATTCTTATTGGTATGTTTTAGAAATTAATACTGTGTACTTCCTAGGTTCATCTAGTTGAGCTTCAACTTTTCTTATTGAGCGAGAATATTTTGGGTTCATTTTGCTTATTAGCTTCCTGTTGAATGTTCCAGATGAGATCTATCTACCCACCTTGGCTAAGCAGGCAGCGTAAAGGAGCAAAATTCTAATGCATCATAATGGTAAATACCCGATTTCTCAATTGTTAACACAATTTTTAGGTCATTTTAGAGTAGAAACTAAACCTTGCGTTTTGTTTGGTTATCTTTCAGAAGGTCAAAATTCAATGGCAGAATTGGCTTTGTTGACGTCTTCATCATCACGTCGATGATATCTGCAGAGTCTCAACACCAGAACATTGGGATCCAGAACCTCTAATATTGAATTGTGCGGAAGGATTATGTAAATACCAGTGATTAGTGTTGTTCCATGTACATCAAAGTACAATGTGTTCTTCCCATTTGGACGCAGCATCAATAAGTCTGTTTGATGCGGCAGTTTGTAAATTAAGAAATAACCATTCTTTTCAAAAATTAATGGAATACTTGGTTCTTTTCTTTCAATCACCTGAAATCTATCCTCTTAACCGCATTGGGAAGTTTAGCCACAGTCAGCAGGCAAAGCTAGTACGCTGCACTGCAACTGCAAGCTACCTGAAACTTCTTCATGTTCTTAACTGCTTTTATACTTGTACATTGCTCCACAATAACGCATTGAACTTCTGCTTGCACTTGTTTTTGAACTGCTTATACAAATTGGCTCCCAAGCGTCCGGTCCACCATCTATTTTTACATAACGGCTCATGTGGGCTTTCTTGTAGAATCTTTTAATAGAAAACAAGATTCCTTTATGAATGCTCGGCCCATCACTACTAACCACCGAAATCTTCGCAACAAATGCGAAGGCCCAAAGAAATAATTGGTTGGTCGCCCTTGGTGGGCCTAGCCCTCCAGTTCAGACGTCTGCTTATCGTGAACTGAACCTCCTCTCCAGCAATACTAATGCTGCTGTTTTTTTAAAAAACAAAAAATGGCTGGATCGCAGGACTGAAACGTACAACCAATGCATTTGCAATGTAACATAATCCTGGCGCATGCACTGAATTGATGGTTGCCGGCTTGTTTGTGCTAAGTCGGAATGGAGTCATAGAATCTTTATTATTATCATGTAGGCTTAATGAATTCTCGGCCCATCAACAACCACCTCAATCTTCTCCACTCTAGTTCTCAACAAATGCAAAGGCCCAAAGAAATAATTGGCCGTTCGCCTTTGGTGGGCCTGGCCCCTCCAGTTCAGACGTCTGAAGTGGTGAACTGAACCTCCTCCAGCAATACTCGTGCTGCTGTTTTTTGTTTTATAAAATAAAAGTCGTGCTTCAGTCTCACATCACTGGTTCATACAGTTATCCTATAAATAGCTAGAATAAAAGTAAAGAAGTAAAATGCACCAAAAGTCCATCGAGTGTCAGTTAGGTCCACGAATTCAAAAAATGCATTTGTAGATCTATAAACTTTATAAATCGTTCACCGTAGATCCATACCCTTCCATGTAAGCAGCTAACGATGACATGTCACACTGACTGAGCATTTTCTCCCTCCCCCCTCTCTCGGCGGACATGATCTCTCCCTCGCGCCCACCCCGCCCCTATGCCTATATCGCTGCTGTCGGCTCGCGTGCGCTCGCTTTCCTGTATCTCAGACTGACATGGAAGAATGCAGGAAAGCTGACAAGCCAATAGATGAACGCAAGAAAGCTGTGGCATCGATAGACGATGGTTGCCTGAAACAGGGCTTCCGGACAGAAATGAGGATTCAGATAAAAGAGACGATCAGAACAAACGGCAAACGCTGTAGCTGCATTACGAATTTACAACCATCAATCTCCCGTGTTGCTCAGGTGCATCGCCACATTAGCATGTAAGTATGTAACCCGAAAGAAAAGGAGTTGCAAACTACACAACCGTCTTCATTTTGTCAAAATATACCTTTTTCCATCTGCCAGGGCCAAACATTTTGTCAACCAGCTGACGCACCGGGCGGCAGGTGCTCTCCGTGGCCGCACTCTGCGTATCGCATGCGGGCTCCGCAGGCGACCGCCCAGCGACGAAGAACGACGTGATGTTACTCAAGGAGATCCGCCGCCCCGCGGCCGAGGACAACGACACGAAGCAGCAGCCGCCGCAGTGCCGTTGGCTTGAGCTCTGTCAGCTCAGCCATGGCAGACAGGACAACGCTCATCTCGCCCGCAACGCAACGTGTTAGATTAAATTTCCCAACCGGAGACCCTGGGGAGAGAGAAGAAGATGGTGAGGAATGAGAGGAGATGCCCAATTAGCGTGCCACGTCATCACTAGCTGTCCACGTGTATGACTATGGACCTATGGTGAACCACTTAAATAGTTTATAAAAATACATTTTTTAAGTTTATGGACCTAAGTGACATCCTGTTACAAGTTGATGGACTTCTAGTACATTTTACTCGAAATCAAGGTACATAGATGGCTGTATCGTAGGACTGAAACGTACAACCAGTGCATTTGCAATGTAACATAACCCTGGCCCATGCATTGGTTGCCGGCTTGTTTGTGGTAAGTCGGAATGGAGTTACACAACAAGGCGTGTGCTACAACAAGCTGCTTCTGATCTTGAAGTGAGCGTGTTTCGAGTGTAATAGTGATCATGCTCCCTCTCCCTCATTGTACATCCCTTCACAAATCTTTTATGTGTAGAACACGCATATTGAAAATACAATAATGTTGAAGTCGGCGTTAAGCCTGCCGTAGTTCATGTCAAAAGAACACATATTGAATCTGCTTAGGCATGTGTGCGACTTAAAATGTACAATAAAATTTATTTGAATTACAGGGGTATATGTACAAGGCCATAGGTGTTGGTTCGGTATCTGTATATACAAACAGCGAACTCGGTGTATCTACTGCTAGTGCACATTGTCTGCATACAGGGCAAGCAACTTTCAGCCACAAATGATGGCCCCAACGTAGTGATTAGTTGAATTGCAGTTTGCTTGCGAATGTCTGGCCAAACTTCCATCCCTGTGGCACCACGTTTGTGAATTCAAGAATTTGTCCATCAGTGCTGGTCATCCTAAACGAGATCATTTTGCCGGTGAGATATGCCAGAGTGTGCCAATTCGCGCCCCAGTTGCGCGCCATCGGCATCCACTCGGTCGAATCGGAGCTCTTGACATCCAGGGATTTGATGGAGCCAGCAGCTGCGACATTGGTCACGAGCACTAGATTGAAGTAGTCATGCCCGTAGACGGTGAACCGCACGCCACCTCGCTTCACGCATGGAACTCTACATGGAAAATGGTGTTGGATAATTAGATAATTGTTGTACTAATTTTTGAAATAAATGAATCATGACAAGAGACAATCCTAGCATGCAAAACTCTAACATAGCATGCAAAACTCTAACATACTAGACAATAGGACCAGTATAATCATCATCTCGGAAAACATGATTAACAACCAGATATATCAAATTTTTGTCTTTTGTTAGAATTGCAGTACATGATATCAGCCTTCAGCCACATAAAATTTTTAATTTCAGTGGAAGTTTAGCTTTCAAGACCATTTCGTATGGAAGCCATACTCAGAACTGCACAAGTAGTTATACACTGACTTGACTGAAAATCCACAAGACTTCTCGCAGTTCCATTTTGCTTTATATTTTTCTCTTGACAAAGCAAAGGAGAGCATAACTTTCAGCCTTCTCAACTCTAAAATTTCGCAAGTTTTCAGTATATTTAGCCGCTCCCACATCCCTTGCAAGACTGCGGATGTGTAATTTTGATTTGATCTTTGCTCAAGTGAACTGTATCTGATGTTCCTCTGTTCTAACAGGTTTCTGATAGTGAACTGCTTTGTCATGCATAAATTGGAATTTTAACATTTATTGTCAAATGAAATCTTCATGTTCACCAATTGGCTGACCAAATCGGTATTTTTAGCTATCATTTTTTATCACATGCTGCTTCCTGTGGTAACTTGCAATAGAAAAAGCAAAGCGCCACCTGCTTGACAGATAATAGGCTATAGGTATTAACCAATCATCACAAGTATTCCGATTATATAATCTGTTGACACAATTGTTTCTGGCAATAGAAACAGGTAAACCGACCTAAATTGGTTTCAAAAACTTACAGGGAGTTTCAGAAGCATGAGGGCATGGATCCAAAAGAGCCAATCCATGTAGGTGACGACTAGCTCCTCTGCGGAGAACAGCTATAAGTTTCCTTGTGGACACTTGATCACCATCGGGTCAGAGATGTTCAGATGTGCTGAGGTCAGCTCCTCTTCCAGCCTTCTTTCATTGGTATGTAATCACCTAGAATCCATTAGACCACCTGCAACTCTATCATGAAGTGTGATGTTCACATGAGGAAGGACCTCTATAGTAACATTATTCTTTCTTGAGACTTGCCACCACTCAGAAGTGTCTCCATAGCTGCCTCACCATCTCTCCTCTCTCTTCAGCCACCGACGTCTTGTCGCGTGGCTGAGACCCACGAGAACCTGGGCAGCGTGTGTTCTGACTGGCTCCGCACCGCCGACGGTGTGTGCCTTCAATCCTGGTCCATACGACCGTACCAATTTGGCTTAATAGATTGTTTGAGTCCATAGCCTTAGTAGATGAGTTGTGTGTGTGCGTAGTCTCGATCTTATGCATATTTGATCGACAATTTGACTAGGAACATGCAACAACCTAATGCTATATTGCTACTATATATCAACAAATACATAAAAGTGTACTTTTCACAACTACTCCATCGTCTCTGATCTGAATAACAATGAATTGAGCACCTTCACAGGTAAATCCATTGCTTTCTGTACAGCTGTAGTTACTATCAAATTAAATGGCATACTAATGTAGTTTCGTTGGATAGTTAACCATTTTTAGCTTTTGCCAGTCAGCTGTGCAATTTTATGAATCCTTTATTTGCGAAGTGCCTTTCTGCCAAACAATTTTTCATTTCTATCATCAAAATGACATTTTGTTCATTATATTTACTGAACCTCAGATGATGATATCAATCCATGTTGCATAGTTCATATCAGTCTTGGTGGTTCAATTCATGCACTAAATGCCACAGAGCTTCTGTTCTCCAGAATTTGAATACGAATGTTCAGGAAGGTGTGCCCTACGCCCTACTAATATTGTTAGAATGCACATTTTTCCTCCTCTAGACATTAAAAGCATGTTTATTTGTATATACTACCATATCTCAATTGTATATAAACAATCAATTTACAAATGTGTATACAAGAACCACAGAATTTGTTATTTGGAAGAGTGGTTGTGATCTCTTTATTGTTGAGGGGAAAGTCGATTTTCTTCCTCAGGTTCTTGACAAAATCAGAAAATTCCTAAGCTTGCTATCTTGGTTTCTGCGATGTATGCCTTCTGTCTCATGGACATGTCTAATTTCAAGTCAACACCATCGTTGTTCTATTGACCAAGCAAATTTACATTCCATCATGTCCTGAGCTTGAAGCATCGACTGTCTTTGATGGTGCAAGCAATTCATGTTATGTCTACGAAGGATTTGTTTCCTTAGAGGTTTAAATATAAATACGTCGATATTGCTTTTAAAATCCTTTTAGGATTTTCCAATCCCTTCTAAATACATGACGTATCTTGAATCTTATCTTCCCATGAAGATATTGGGAAGGCAACGAGAAAAGGCCCACTTCAGTTATGCTAAAAGCTACTTCTAATATGGAAGCATTTGCCAAAATCAGCATACTTATTACAAGTAATCACCATTCAATTCTCAAATGTTGCACCTCAATCGAGAGGCACATACTGAATTCTATACAGTTGTCCGATCCAGTGTAGGCGCGGCAACGCCGCGCTTGCGTTTCTAGTACACTCCGTGACGGCAGTATGGCACATTGGTTTCCGACGTGTCTAGTTGAGCTACGCTACGCACGCACGTAAAGGTGTCAGAGCCTTCGGAAACCCTCAACGACGTACGTTGCTTTCCACTGTATATAGCAGAGTCAACACTGTACTTGCCATTCAAGCTAGGTGACGCTGGCTATAGCTGGTAGAGCAAGTACCCAGAGGCCCATTGCTTGTGTACGTCTTAGTTCAGGTCCATTGACTTCGCTCTGCACAAGTTACAGTAGTTTTTCTTTTTCTAAAAGAAAGAAAGAAAGCTAAATCTCATCGAGCAGAGTACTGCACTCGAGTTTGCTACCTACAACCACCGCTTCTTCTCACCATATATACACTTACTGTTAGTCTCACAGAATTCGATGTTTCAGATTCATTTTATCTACCGAGTGATGAATTTCATTTTTACCAACATACAACAGAAATAATCATTAAGTCAACTATAATCAAAGAAAAAATCGGAGCACTTGATTTGGGCATAGTTTTATGAAATCATTAAATCTCTTTATGTACACCACACATACAAGCGCAAGGAATCAACAAGTCTCTTTTGATCGAATTTGAACCAGGTAACAAGTTCCTATAGAAATGGCATGGTCTTCCAACAAATCGAGATATGCAGCATGCATCCTACCAAGCAACTTAATTGGAGATCCCAGAAATCAAGCAGCTAGCACGCATTGCTCAATAATGCTCAGAGCTTGAACTGCAGGTTGCTTGCGAAGGACTGCCCGAACCTCCAGTTGGGCGGCACGACGTTGGCGAAGACGATGGTCTGGCCGTCGGTGACCGTCACCCTGAACGACAGCCCCTGGCCGGTGAGGTAGGTCAGCGAGTGCCAGTTAGCTCCCCAGTTGCGCGCCATGGGCATCCAGTCCGGCGACCGCGACCCCCTGACGTCCATGGCCCTGATCGACCCGGGGCCCGCGACGTTGGTCACGAGCACGAGGTTGAAGTAGTCGTGCCCGTTGACGGCGAAGCGCACCCCGCCCTTCTTCACGCATGACACCCGCTTGTAGATCACCGGGATGATGCCGCCGCGGTAGACGCCGATCTTCTCCCACGCCGGCTGCGCCATGTCGAAGTGGGGCCGGGGCGGGTTGCACCAGCCGCCCCGGTCGCTGGGGATGCTCCAGTTGGGGGGGCAGAAGTTGGTGGCCGTGACGGTGACCGACACCCCGGGCTTGCACCACGTCCGGTCCGTCTTGCGGTCGCACACCAGCTTGTAGCACTGCCCGCAGGACGCGCCGTCGCCGAAGAGCGCCGTGCTCAGCGCCGTCGTCCGCGTGCCGTAGCCCTGCGCGTACAGGTTCCCGTACCCGCACGCGCCACCTGCATGCATGCCGTGTGGTCACAAGTCGTCATCAACGATCGATAGTTAACACACGTCGCGTGCGTGCGTGTTGCTGGTTGTGAGAAGCGGTTGAGGCTTACCCATGGTGCCGGAGGCGTCGGCGCCGCCGTAGAACGTGGCGTGCGCCCGGAGCCACTCCTGGCCGGCGGCCACGGCCGCCAGCGCGCAGCCGAGCGCGAGCACGAACGCCGCGCGGGCGTAGGCTCCAGCCATTTCTTGTTCCCTAACGATCGATCACACGATTGTTGCAGCAGACGACGGGGAGTGGTTTTTGTTCCAAGTGAATGATGGTGTAGTGAGATGGGATGCCGAGGCAGTTGGTAGGAATGGCGACTGCTATATGTACACAAAAGACGGGCGCGTCCGTGCAGTACGACCCGGAGATGGATTCAAAAGGTTGGCGTGTGGCGGCCGAGAACAGCAAGGGGCCAGGCCGGCCGGCCATCTCCGGCCAGGCATCGCACATGCGCGCGCGTGACGTACGTGCGGGGTGTAGCGCAGGGATCAGGATGAGGAGGAGACGCGTGGGCGCTGACACGGCGGAGGCACACGTATCCCAGGTCAAGGGTGTCTGGGTCTGGGTGTGCATATGCTGTGTCGCCGAAGCGAGGGTGACGTCGCGCCCCGGCCGCCGCGCGCACGGCAGGATCGGCGCGGGGAGACGGCCGGGGACGACGAGGCGTGCCCAAGCGCAAAAGGGGACGGGAGTTGCCTTATCGTGTCCGTGTCCGCTTCTGCACTCTAAGCTTAGGATCGGGTCGCCGGCGTTTCGGGAGGGAATCTGGCTGGAAATGGATTCTGGATTTCTGGGTTCGTCACCGTCGCAACTCGCAAGCAAACACACTGGCACATGCGGGCAGGTTGCTGAGCTACCTCTGCCTGCGTACACACACGAATGACGAACCTCACCGCGTTGGGACATGGGACATCCGGATTCGGGAGATTCGTGATCGCACCAACACAGCTGAGGTGATGACTGGTGATAAAAATGAATGACTGTCGATCGATCGATCCATCGATCGATCTGCACCGCCGTCCCCACCTTCGCCGGAGAAAATTAGAGAAATACAAGTGACCCTCTGTACAAATGAGCCTTCAAAACCTTGTACAACTTTAGTTTCATGAATTTCTGTTTGAGACTAAAACTTACATGTCTAATCTAACCATTCACAGACGTATCAATGGGCCAAGCACATTGAATTTTTACACTTGCATTCCGTTTACATGATGGACATTCACGCCGTACAAGGGTTACATGATATTACAGAATCTGGATTTCGACAATGAAATCATTTTTTCCAGCTTGATTAGGTCAACCATCTTCCAAATAACGGAAGACGAATACCAAGGTTTCCCAAAGGAGTATACAACACGGCGAAAGGATACTGAAACCTTGAGACAAAATGGTTTCCGTGCCTTTGGCCGTTCAACCCCAATCCCAAGGAGAACGAAATGTATTCCCCTCTCTGATTTCTAATAGAGCTAGATGCCACCAAGTATTCCTCTGAGATTATACAAAAAGAGGAATAACCTATAGGAGCTCATGCTAAGCTCTACCTCCACACTACAATAACTAATTGATCAACTTCTACTTGGTCAATTTGACATCAATAAGTGGTCCTGGTTTTGTTTCAGGGTTCAGTTCAGGGTTGAGGCAACCCTTGGTTGTACCACCAATGCGTTCAGGAGGCCAATACCGGAAAATCGATCTCCCCAAGATGTTTTTTGCGGGAAGAGGGCCCCTGAAAAAGGTTGTGCAATTGTGCTCATCAATTCAGTATAACTCTGAGATGAAATACGTGGCAACTTGATAAATGTCAGCAGAAATTTGACATATTACCACACATGGGAATCATAACTGTTGTTTCGATTATCTCCCATTACAAAAACTGAGTTTTCAGGTACTTGCTGCAAGGAGAGATAGCATCAGCATGGTTGAATAGGTTAAAAACTTGATAAAATCAGCATATTCTTATATGTATTGAAACAAAAATCTAGCATGAAGACAACTTTCAGCCATATAACAAAAGAGAATGTTCACGAAACAACATATATGAACATGGTGGTAGGCATATAAAATTACAAATGCGGTTGAGAGTTGTGCACGAAAAATGGAACTACAGTATCTCACTGCTTTTATATGGTTCAAACTATTCCAAAATAGTTAGCATTCCTGATTTGGTATAACATGGCATTGAGCAAGTCGCAAAATGCAAACCTTTCTATAAAATTTTGCCAAGATATATTTGTTTAAGAGTGGGTCTTATAACCTATAAATTCATGTAACAAACATCGGCAGATATACAGCAACTCCAGGGGTTCCATAGTCCAACAAAACATAATCAGCCATACAATGTCATTTTGTTTGCAAAATAAAACAGCACGGGATAGTGTGCTATTCTTTTTTTTTTTGAATCGGCGTGTGCTATTCATATTATATGCACAAATTCTACAAAAAAAAACCATACATCATGTACAAAGGGAGTTCAGGTGTCACTCATTAGCATCTAAAAAAACCTTACCACTGGATTCATGTCGTATGTAGGTGGCTCAAGAATGAATTCTTCACTTCTAGCCTCACCATTCACAACAAGTTTACCTTCATGAACCTGCATAACAGGCAATTAAACATAAGCAAATTGTACAGCAACTTCTAACATACACTAGTACATAATATGTACAGCAACTTCTCTAAAATAAACTCACATCGAAACTAATATATCCACATGAGTCTGACCAATTGAATGTACCCAAAGGATGTTTTTTCCCATCACTTTCACTATTATTTCTAAGTCCTCCAAAACTAGAGCACTTCAGAGTTCTTAACAATTCTATCATGACACATAAATTAATTGGCTGTACTGGCAGACAGTAGCCACGGACACCACATCGGCAATGGCACCACCACCCCTGATGATCACTGCCAATGTGCCTGGTATGCATGGGGATTAAAGGGAAAAGGCTTGTGTGCAGTCGAATTCAACATCCACAAAGTGGTGTATAGCCAAATGATTTACTCCCTCCTTCCTTTTATATATGATGTTGATTAGTTCAATTTTGAACTACCCAACATCACACATAAAAGGAAGGAGGGAGTATTTCAAGATTCAGATACAAATCACATCTATTGGAACAGGGTCTTATGGTGTGTTTGGTTGGTGCTGTGCTTGCCCCACCCATGCATGGGCTCGCCAAATAATTGGTGCAGCTTTTTGCCATTGGGGTTCTGCCCTCAGTTGGCTAAAAAATTAACTGCATACTTGCGTTGGTGGGTTGGCGGCAAACCAACCGAACAGCACAGGTGCAGTCAAAAAACAAAAGTTTCGTCGGGCGAGCATTGGGTCCAATCCAAACGCGCCCTTAGTCCCTTTTAACATAACATTTGAGAAGTTCTGTTGAGATATGTTTACAATAACATAAACAACCAATTGAACAATAAAAGCAATAGACAAGCCAGAAAAACAAATAATGTTAAGAATATGCTGCTAGTTGCCATATCCTAACCTTTCTGCTAGAAAATTCACTTGTTCAGCTTAAGAGAATAGCACTACAAAATAGGAATTCATGGCCAAAAAATAAAAAATTTCCGTATTTACAATCAAGGCATATAGCAGCACACATAAAAGGACAGCATTTGATTTGTAGACAAACCTCAACAACATCGCCCTCCTTGGCAACTACTCTTTTGATGAAAACATCATTATCAGTATAACCAACCTCCTGAAAAGGAATATTCCATTATTCACATAATCAACAAGCAACATATATCATCAAGAAACACTGCACATATATGTAATATGTAAGTAGTACCTGTAGCACTGGCGGGCTTTTGAAAATTACTATGTCATTTACACATGGTTTTCTAAAGTAGTAAGTAACCTGAGAAAATTTCAGATGGTCAATTAAGCAATGAATTGAATAACAGCTGTCCATACTTAGCAAACATAAGATTTCATCTTTCAATGAAAACATAAATAAATCCAGAATGAATAAGAACCAATAAAGGTTTGCAGGTGAACAATAATAATGTGCCATAGTGTCATAATTCAAATTTCAAATGGACTAGAAAAACTATCCAACTTACAAAATATTATAGACTAAAGTGAACTAATCTACAAACAAGGAAAAAAAAGTAGATAAAGCCAAGTAGTATTAGCTTCAAAGTGCATTAGCCATTGAGTGCTGCTTGACAGACATAATGACATCCTGCTCATGATAACTATCACATACTTGGGTCTTAAAGATCATATATAAAACTTAATACAGTCCAAAATGAGCCCTATAATCTGGTAAAAATGGTTTTCTGAACTTTAGAACTGCTAACAGGACATACTTAGTATACTGAGCATAGTGGATATGTTCTTATGTACTCAATTTTTTGCAGTTTTAATTGGTCCCAAATGAAGAAGCAGTATAATATGCAATTATGCACCCTTAATTGTTGGTCTTTTCCCAAAAATAAAAGGTTGCACATTCTTAAATATGAAACCATTATTCAGATCTCATATGAACATAGTACTTTTAAATGCATCACTGACAGTAAGGTCTAATTCATGGACTAATAAATGGAGATAGATCATTTGCCCACCTTTTCCCCAGGCACACTGTTTTGTGTTATAAGAATTCAACCAAGAAATGCCATTCATGCTTTGCTACAGCCAACTAATGTTCAAAATGTTACATATGACTGTGGTAGGATGGTTGGGCAAAACATAATACAAGAGACCATTCACTGCCCATGAGGACAGTTTTCTGATGCATATACACAAGAGATTCCTTTTCTATATGGAAGTGAAATTTCATGAATATTAATTGCAGGAAACTCTCCTGACATTTCAATCCCTACGTATTCGCCACTACAGCATAACCCATTTTGTCTTCATATTTTTTGAGAAAACAAAACATCAATTTTGAGCTGCAATAAGATAACGAGAAGTCTGGATGAACATAGCATAAAGGACAAATCCTTTCTGGTTGCAACTGATTTCAAGATTTTTTTTTACACGACATTTTGAAAGCATTTTATGGCTGCAGGCTAACATGCTCTATTCAATGAAAATTATTTAAATAGAACATAATCTTTCAGAATGTATTGATACACACCAGGAGCTTCTACAAAAGTGGCCAACCCAGTATAAGTCCTCAAGTAATCAAATGATCCCAGATCCAACAGAAACTGAAATGGAAAACTAAGGTCTTTTGGATATCCATTCCCAAGCCAACATGAACCCATGACATTGATAGCTAAAGCAATCAGGAAGTAACTCAGATTTGTCAAACTGATCACCAGAAAGCAAAATGTGTTTTCAAGGAATTTGTACTACTAATTAACAACAGTATAAATGTGCCAAAAGAACACAAAATTATACAGAACGTTTAAGCATTTCATCAACCGGGGTTCCAAGCTGCAACCAGAACGAAGGAAGGGCAGGAATCGCACCTTCTCGGCCACGATGCGGTCGCCGACGTCGAAGGTGGGGAACATGGAGAGCGAGGGGATGAAGCGCGGCTCTGCGACGAAGGAACGGAAGGCGAGCGAGATGGCCACGGCGACCAGAACCGTCTTGGCGTCCTCCGTGGTGACGTTCATCCACTCGGGCAGCAATCCCTTCTCCTTCTTCTCCCCCTCCTCCTCCTCGTCCTCCCCTCCGCCCCCTCCCCCCGCGCCGCCGCCCCCGCTCCCGCCGTCGGGGCCCACGGGCGGCGCGTCGGCCGGCGCCGCGGGGGCCAGGACCTTCCGCCGAAATCGCAGCTGCGGGTGGCGCCACGAGTATGCATTGCCGCCTACATGGTGGAGGGCGGCGGTGCACAGGGTGTGGGGGCAGGGGAGGGGTGGCTTTGGAGAGGGTTTGAGGAGGGGGACCGGGACCGGGGTCTGGGAGGTAGCGGGGAAGAAGTGGAAGGAGGACATGACTGCGGTGAGGCGGCGGTATGGAGGAGGCGGTGGTCCTCCGCCGCGCGGCTCGCCGGCGTCCGCCGCTGACTTGGGTTGGGGATGGACTGGGAGGGAGGGAAGAAGACTGGATAAGCTAGTGGCGGGCACAGGGAGGATGGGTGTTTGGTCGGTGTGGTAGCACGGGTCTATGGGTCCCTGGGATGCTACTTTCTCCTGGACTGGCACTGGTCAAAAAGTTAGGAAGGTGGAACGTTACAAGAATAGACCTTTATGTACAATGAATGAAGGCACTCGCACCTGTCTACAGCTGCTGCTGGATCTAGGGGCGGAAGACCGTATTTGACAACACGGACAAGCTCGAGGAAGTATGTACGGCGCGTAATGCTCGTCCCAGCGTCCCACTGGTGTGCGTGCGGGGCCTCAAAGGTGGCAAGCTAAGGGCACCTCTGCGTCGGTGTCAGTTAACAAGTGTGCTCGGTGCGGGTCGTCGGTTGTACTCTACCTCAAGAAGGGGATACAACTGGTGCTGCGTGGGAGGGCAGGGCCATCCTGTTACAAATTGATAAACAAAGGGTTATAGTATTCAAATTAACATTATGTAGCATTGCAAAATTTAAACTACTTGTTATGCAATATATAGGAACACAATATGAAAGCACATGTATATATTCAAAGTAACATTAATAGACATATTAACACAACTTCACTAGGAAAATAAGCAACTTCTAAGTATGGACCTGGTGCCATCGTCTTCTATGTCTGCTAGCCTTGTGACCAGGTTCTTTGCAAATGGAGCAAAGGCTCGTTGAAGTCTCTCCCTCCGTACATGTCTTCGCCGTATCCTCTCATAGCGTCTATGTCCCCTTGAGTCGCTTCTTCTTCCTCCTACTCTTCACTACCTTCATTTGGTCTGGATGCGGCAAGTAGTCATAACCATGATAAGAGGGCCACTGTGTCGGGTCAAGGTAAGGCTCGAAGCTCTTCTCCCATATAGTAAGGGTGTTCGAGCGGAGATACAAGGGTGACATGTATGGCAGAACCTCAAAGTCATATCTGCAGACCCTACAGGCGGTGATCATATGAGAGTAAGGGGCATGCATATATGATCTGAGGCACATTGCAACTGCACTCTACTTTCTCAAGATCAACTCGGTAGTTCCGTCTACCATAAGATTCGCCGCCCAATCTTGTGCCACCCTTCCCCCGCACACTAAAGACATGCCGGCGAGGTCCATATGGCTCGGCGGTATGCTGCTTGGCCAATTCCTCGGCCTCCTTCAAATGTTCTGTTTCGGCCTTTCCAAATCGGCCATGCTCAGCTAGATTTCTCTGTGCAAATTTCCATCTCTTGACAAAATATTCGTTGCACTTTTAAAATGAGAACTCAACAATTCCAGACACAGGCAACGACCGAACTCCGGTGAACACACGGTTGAAAGACTCTGACGAGTTGGTGGTCATGATGTTGTACCTGAATCCACCCTCATCATATGCTAACGCCCACTTAGCCTTATGTTCCATCTGCGCCTCGAACCATGCCTTGCCAGCTTCGTTAACCATCTTGTCTAGTTCTCTCTTTATCTCCTTGAACTGGTGCTCTGTATGTACACAACATAGAGCCTTTACCTTGTCACAAACCTCCTTCTTCCTCTGACGTCGCCAGAAATTAGCGGCAAAATGTCGCATGCACCATCTGTGCACTATATGCGTGAACCCATCGATATATTCATCTGCACCATTAAGAATCCCAGGGTGATGGTCCGAGATCAAACATACAGTGCGAGATGGGCCAAGCACTTGAACACGTAGAAGCTGCATGAACCATGACCATGATTCATTGTTCTGCCAAAGCAAAAGCCATGGGTACTATCTGGTCCTCCGGATCAACAGCAGCAGCCATCATCAATGTACCCCTATACTTTCCGGTTTGGAAAGTGCCATCAACAAGTACGATTGGCTGACAAAACTGGAATGCATGTTGTGTCTGCGCGAATGACCAGAACACACGATACAGGACATGACTCAACGAGTCCCGGAAATACATCCCTCCGGTGTCTACAAACCATTTCAAGCCAGGGTTGTAGTAATGCATTGCACATAATATCCGGGGAACCCTGTTGTATGCTTCCTCCCAGCTATCCCAACGAATAGCCAGGGCAATTTGCTTAGCACACCAAGCCTTTCCGTACTTCACATCATACTTAACGAATCCGGATATGGACAGTTGTAGCAAAGACACTGAAATGTCATTATTCTCATCAACGAGCCCCAATATACAACGCGCAAGGTAATGTGCAGTGAGTTGCTGATGATTTTCCTTCCCCTTATTTGATAGGCAAGTGTGGGGTTGGACCACTTTACTTATCCTCCACTTGCCATCCCTCTGTCTCTTTCGTGCATTTAACCTCCACATACAACCATTTCTTCATATCACATGATACCTTAACCCTTGGTCCGAATGAGTGACGGTGTACGGCCTATGGTGATACACAACATAGTCCTGAAGGAACAGCTTCATCTCTAACATTGTATTGAATATCATCCCCTTGCTAAGGATTTCATTCTCATGGTCACACAATGATTTCCTACACATCTACACACCGATGTCACAGACTACCATATCCGTCATGCTCGCATCCCTATAGTTCGGAACGCCACTGAAAGGTATGTTCATCTCCCTTAGTTGGATAAGCTCTGTCTCTATGTAAGGTGGTGGTGGAACCTACTATTGTGCTTGGCTAATTCTTCCCCATGAATCATAGGGGGTACTACCCTCTGCCAAATCTGTGACTAGCCTACCCTGAGCCGGCATAGCGTGAAGTACCTCAGTTGGTAATGGTAATGCCATAGCATGAACCGGTACTGGCATGGCATGAACCGGTTGTGGCATACCATCCGTACCTCCTTCTTCATCATCAAATTCCTCTGAATCACTGGTAACTACATCACCGATCTTGTCCTCCTCCTGCTCCTCTTCTTCCTGTTCGAACTCGTTCACATCGAAGTCATTATTTATACATCCTACTGGGGTTGAATGAAGCTGCTCCTGTGTCAACTGATCCTCCAAATCCATGTTACCCTGAGTTGGTTCCCCTTCTACCCACAAATCTTGTTCATTGCCTCCAAAACCGTCATTGGACGGCCCTTCATGATCACCATGCATCCTGTACCCATTCTCCACCACCACCTCAGGCATGGGCACATTGAACCTTGGAGCACCCTATTGTAGCGGGACTAGTGAGCAGGGTCGTGCAAGGGCATCAGCACATAGTGTGCCCTAGTCTTCCCACTATCAAACCTCCCCTTCAGTGTGAAATCACCGCCAAACTTTGCATTCAAACGGACACAAACGTCATTGAAGCTAGGAGGTTCATCAAACCATTCCAATTCTTCTTCCATATCCTAAAATGTACCATCTTCTTTCCTAACACTTCCTCCGTAAAAAACTCGAACACAACAATCCATCTACAAAAGCATTTGATGAAACTTCATCAAGTCATCCAAATCGTCGTATCATGCACTACTAAGCATCGGCACTTGAAAACTAGTATCTCTACTTAATAACCTTTAGTACTATAAACTAACTAAATAATAAATACCTAATCAATCCCTAAACCCAAAGTCCTAACTAACAGTAACCTAAACCCTAACTACCTAACCAAACCTTAACTATACTACAACACACAACCTAAACCCTAAAAACTACCTACCTAACTATACTAAATCACTAACCCTAACTATCCTAAATCACTAACCCTAACTAAAATAACATTCATAATAACAAGAAATCGAGAGAGGGAGCTACCTTGATATGAGTGGGGACCTTTTGGGGTCACCCAAGCCGAAGGAGATGGCCGCTGGCGGCCTCGCCGGGCGGCGGCGCCTGGCAGTCGGCTGCCGGGCGGTGGCGGCACTGGGCGGAGCCAATGGTGGTGGTGCAGGCGGCGGCGGCGTGCGCTGGGGTCAAGGGCGAGGGTGGGAGCAGTGGGGGCGTCGCGGGCTTTTACTGGACCTTACTGCGCCACTACAGCCGTGCCAAGATGGGTGGCGTGGCAGACCCTGCCACAACCATGCCACGTCATCCTCCCGCCGTGCCACCATGCATGGCGCGGCACAGGCATTTTGCTGCGCCATGGCAATAGGCGCGGCCAAAAGTGTTAGTTTTGGAAAAAAATAAAACAATGTTAGATTTAAAATTAGTTTACAAAAAGTGTTAAAAATAAAAAAATTTGTAGCTTCTTCCTAAGCTCAGTAATAAAACTTTCTTTTTCCTGAGACGGTGCATTCAAACATTTAGGCTTTGATTAGATGCACATGTATTCATTTCAATCCATATGTGTTGAAATGGATTGGAGTGGAATTAAACTAAGTTCTATTCCATTTCACTCCAACACATGTGAATTGAAGTAGATACACATGTATCCAAACAAGGCTTTATGAGGTTCCATGAAATCGGGCCAACTAGAGTAAATAAATACAGTAACTAATAAACTAATAACATGAAGAGACAAGAGTGTATAGTATACCCATGTGAACTGAACAATATGCTTCTTGCTCAAGCTGATGTTCCATTACCAGTGATACGTCCACTATCTTTCATGCCTCTGCTATTCTGATACGATGGTGGAAGATAAAACTCGACATGCAGGGGTTAAGACTGCCCCCATAACATTCCAAATAAGAAGAAGACCTTCTCACCAGACCGAGAAAACCTCCGAACCCCCGCCCCACCCTTACTTTCCACCCTTACACGGTGTCTTTGTGTTGCCTAAGTGAGAATTGGGCCGGTGTCCCCACAATGCTTTGGATATGGGACGGATGAGGGAATTTTTTTAACCTCAGCCTGAGATTCGCTCCTACAGAGAGTCGAACCCAGGACCTGAGGAGTGCCGCCAGGTACTTTGACCAGCTGGAACAGTGTAACCAATACCAAATTTTTTAGTATAGCATTTCATGATGGATATCTACAATGTTGTTACCTGGTTCAAATCGATGGGTAGGTACCAATTACCAGCCGGTCACCGTGGCAGGAACCTGTGCGAAACCATTCCAAAATATACTTTGAACACAGATATGAAAATTCTATTCATAAAGGTGACCATTTTAAATCTATACCTAACATTAAAGAGATGATGTTTCTTCCAACCGTCGTGGTTGTTTTGCAAAAAAAACCCCTCAACTTTTCTAGAATCAACCTACAGTCCATGGAACAGGGCTCGATAATTTTGTAAAAAAATCCCTCCGTGTATCCACCCACCCTATCCGCCCGGCTTACTCGTGGGCATACGCGGATGAGGAGCGAGAAATTGCGGCGGGCGAAGCGGCCAGCCCAACAATTGAGCACGTCGTCGACGGTTCGTGCGTCGGTGTGGGGGCAACGCAAGCACGCGCGCGGTGGCCTCCAACACCTTCCAGTCTCGCTACCACCGGGTGCCCTCCACGCGGAGGCGGTGCCGCGCGAGGAGCAACGAGGCGCCGACGCCGTCCATCTCGACGCGGGCCCTACCGCGGCCGCGGTTGAGGTCGACGGACACGATGGGCCGCTGCTCCGCCCACGGCGGCGGGCTGGGCGCGCGGGGTGGGGGCCGTCGAGGCGGCGCGCGGACGACGCTGGCCCCCTCAGCATCGCGGTGCAACAAAGTGCAAAGCCCGACTGGTTTAGTGTCTGAGGCCCGGCCCATTTAGTGTCGAGGCCCGCAGCTCACCACCAGTGATCTAGTCTACCCCACCACCCTACCGGCCCACCGTCGTCGACTGGAACAGGATGGGGCGGGGCTGTGCGGTTGCTCTCGCGGCGGCGGCGGCGCTGTTGGTGTCGCTGCCTATGCTGCTGGTGTTGCCACCAGACGCGGACACGTATGAGCAGGAGAGCCGTCAGATGTTCATGGAGTGGAAGGACAGGTTCAAGAAGACCTATAAATACGCCGGCGAAGAGGAGTGCCGCTACGCGGTGTTCAAGGAGAGCCGCTGCCGCGTCGCCTGGGCCAGGGCCGACGGGGTGACCACATCTAGCCTCAACGGTCTCGCTGCCCGCTCCAATGAGGAGATCCAGCACGGGCACAGGGTCCGGAAGGGGGAGGGATCGTACGAGCAGGAGACCCGCTGGATGTTCGTGGGGTGGAAGGCCAAGTACGGCAAGACCTACAGAGACGTCGGTGAGGAGGAATGCCGGTACCGGTTGTTCAAGGGCAACCGCCGCATCGTCGTTCGGCTCAATGCCGCCGCCGCTGCCAGGCAAAACGCGTACAACATCAACCAATTCGGTGACCTAACCAACGAGGAGGTCCGCGAAAGCTGCTACCCGGAGATGGTGGACCAAGAGCTGAGCGCCAGGTGCCAAGCCGCCCCCCCCCCCCGACCCAGACTCCGACCATGGGAGGCGGATTTGTACCAGGTAATCATCTTCTTCTTTTTTTTTAATGAAACTGTTGCTAGCTGTTTTTAGTTTCTTTATTATCATTGTTGTTTCTTTACATGTGGTTGATTACCATTTGCATGAAATGGGGATTATGGATTTTGTTTCCCGCTCCCACGTACTAGTCCTCTGATTATTGATTTTGTTTGGTCAACTGCACTAGTTTCTTTCGGTATCCATATGAACACAAGTAGGGGGATGCCTTCTGCCTGCAGATCATGAGACCAAACGCCTATTTCAACAGTGTACCAGTTTGTAATGGCTTCGTATGTGCAAAGAACTCATGAGATTTTGAGTAGTGCCTTGGTCGGTAGACAAGGGAACAATATTCCAGAGCTAACCACAGGTAAGTGGAGATTTTTGTTAACCTCTCTTTGGATATGATTTGATTAACCTAGCAGTTCAATTTGTATTATTACTACTAGTATATGGTAACTGGGAATTCCTACATGGTTTTACCCAAAGTTGTATAATTGTGTGATTCTATTACCGACTGTAGTACAACATGGAAGAGAATCGAGGGTTTGGTTTTATGATCAATGAGTGTTATAGAAAAACATATTCCTTTGATCAAACATGGACATTAACGTTTCTCAGCATTTGGACTGAGATAAGCTTAGCTGAAGAGGGGGGAAATTATATAGTGTGCTAATGCTTGATATGCTGGTGTGGTGGATCCATGTCGTTTTTCTCTAATAATGGATGACTCCATCTGCTATCATTTGACATGATGCTAAATAGCCTGTTGGTCTTGGAAACCAACTTAAGTCTGAATCTCGTGTGGATGTTTCTTAATCCTATTGGTACCAGTGTTTAATCATATATATAATTCTCATTCACTACTATTTACTTTTTTTTATATAGGTTTGCCGGTGCATTGCTACGGAAGCGGAGTCTGGAGGTAGCGCCATTCCTGGAGATGAAGCACACATGTGATTCTGAACATCACTTGTGTGTGTTGCTGGAGAATTTTAGAATAAAGATGTTGCTAATGTAATATGGTAAATTGGAGATGAAAATGTGTGTATGCATTTCCAAGCTATCATTAAGATTGTTGTTTCTCATGGGTGGGGTGTTTTCGGCTATTTGCTATGTCAAACTGGCGGGCCTCCTAGGACAACCGTTCCATCGTAATGACTCTTGAAAAGGCCTCTCTCTCCTGCTATTGTAAAAACAAGATCTTAACAGTGGGAGCCTTGAGTGTCATGTTGAACCAATCTTTGGTCATCGGGCAAACAAGACAATGCATTTAGACTCAGCTACTTTTCATCTTTATCTTTGAATTGACTACTATGCGATTGGTTGGAAGCACCGAGTTCTATGGAATTGCTTCTTTTCCTGTTGTCGTTCCTAAACATTCTTCAAATTTTGTCTTGCTTATATAGTGTTAATTTTTACAGGATGTTTAATTGTGAATTGTTGCATATTATCATGGTTGTGAACCCATGATAAATAGATTCTATAGTTTAATAGCAGTAGTAATTAATAGTCATTATCCACTTACGAATTTTTGTTCCTCTCTGTCAAACTGGGGATTGTATCCTCTTGGGGAGTACATTTCTTATACCAACCAGTCATTCACTATTCATGAAATCAAACATTTGTGGAGGAAACATCGCTGTGCTAGGACATATGGTAGAGATCTGAATATCAGAGTGGACATTTTTGAAAATCTAGCTGAGAGTTGTGACTGGAATAGCTGGAAAGATCCAATTATCTGGTTAGTACTACAGTTACAGCCTAGAATAAGTTTTATGTTTTACAGTATTTCTCTTGGCATGACCTGCATATATTATTGATAGGAAGAAGTGCAGAAAATAGCAACGGTGATAAGTTTCCTAATTTACTCCAGAGGCACACTAGATGATGCAGATATCTGTCACATCTTGCACTTACACATGGCTTAGGGTTTAAAGAACAAGTTCTATAATGTTATTTTTATTTCTTAAGCCTTAGGTGAACACTAACCAGTCATTTCTGTTAGTGCGCATTTCTTATGTAACTAATCATTTGCCGTAGTGCATTTATTCTTTCTTGTTTGTTCAGTTTTTTACACACTAGTGCAGTTGGTTTAGTTTCTTTTCTTGAGTCATTAGTTTTCATACAAAAGCTATGTGTAAAAAGCATGCTGAATGGTGCTAATTATTCCCAATTCTAGGTTTGATGGCGCAACAGATAAGACAAACAATTATAAGTCCAACAAAATTTATATAGAAGAGGATATATATTAACAACTATCACACAAAAGAAATGAACTATAAAAATATATTTCATAATGGATATAATTATCCTCATTCGATACTGCACAAAAACATTACTATTCCTTTCTAATAACATGGTCAAATCTATAACAATTTGACATAGATCAAACTCATAACCCCATACATTTCACATCAACTTTTACTAATAACAAAGCAAGGAGAAACAAAAAGTGTCAAATAAGTACACTTCATAACTTTTAACTTCAAAACAAGCTTCAACTTCGGCGTCTCCAGATTTTGATGAATTATTAAAATTGCTTCAAATTGCCATTCCAGAAACTTCAGGATTCTATTTTTTAACTTCAGAGTTTAAAAGTCTTTAATCCAGTTTAAGAAGTTTCAGCTTATACACTTAGTCAAGTTGAGACATACTATTTATGATAAAAATTACTAAAAAATGACTTAAGTTTTGGAACAGGGAGAGTGTTGGGGATCGTCCAAAAGTATGATCACTCTCAAGGCCGCTCGAATCAAAAGAACATCGCCACCACTCGCGTAGCTCGAAACCTCGGGTACACTTCCCTGGCTTCGGGCAATGTAATAGGCCTCAGATGCAAAGGTAAGGCGAAGTCAACATTTCCCTAATCTGCTAATCCTTACCCAGGCGGCACCATGTGCTTATGCAGGAGCAAGGATGACTGAGGTCAAGAAAGAGGGCAAGAACGCCCGAGGTCTCGTGGGACCTGGGGGACGAAGCTGAGAAGCATGTGCGCACAGGGCCATGGAGGCACGAAGGAGCATGATGCCCCAAGTGACCGAAGCTGATGGTCAGGGGTGCAACGCTGGGACACAGCAAGACACTAACTACACGACAACGGGGCGCGAATGACCATGCAGTGAAATATATTCTTAGAATGTAGCAGTTAGGCAGGGGTAAGTGTGTAATGAGAATTGTACGACGTGTTGTGTAACAGAGTTGAATTACTGTAACACCCCGTCCTCCAAAGCCACACTGCCCAGCCCTTCCGAGGGGCGGATGTCCAGAAATGTTCCCTCTTAGCACACGACCGTACGTCTAGTGATACCCGCACACTGACCCATACGTGCAACCGCGAGGGTCGGCTCTGATACCATTTGTAACACCCCGTCTTCCAAAGCCGCACCACTCAGCCCTTCTGAGGGGTGGGCACGCGTACACATAGCACCCTGCTTACACTTTCGTCCTCACTTCATGTAAAAGGGTTAACCCGAAGGTGCTATGGCTGGTTGACAAAGGCTTATAAGTTGACTCCACCCTTGCTCAACTAGCAAGGTGGTACTAAACATGCGCACTTGCGCTCATAGGCCACACTGGGCCAACCAAATTGGGCCAAGTGTGACAATTACTCATCTAACAAGCATATACCTAGGATATAGTGGTTGAGTAAGGGTGTTTTGGTACGTAAGTGTGTCACTTTATGACACTATATAAGGGAGGTGACCCCCTGCCGTAACGGGACACACTATTGATTAACAAGATAGTTCATTGAAGAGTTTGTGTTTCATCCCATTCTGAAGTTAAATCATGTTCTCCTCCAAATTGTGTTGTGTTCTGATTCTCCTCAAGGTTGGATCCCAACATCTGGCGCCCACCGTGTTTAAACCAAGAAGTATCCCATGATGCCTCCATAGAGAAAGAAAGAGCCACTACGGTACCTGAAGTCGAAGAGGATAGACTACTCATCTCATCCAAGGCAACCCACCAAATCATGTCAGACAAAGAAGAACGTTATGCAAGAATTGAACAGGTCCTAAGGGTGAAGGCAACGAAAGCAAGAGCCATACCAGAAGCTGACCACGAGGACCAGCCACCTATAGACGCCGAAGACAGAAATCCCACTGACCCAAAGGACGAGCTGATCTCAATCCTGAGATAGTTGGAAGAAATCAAGAGATAGAAAGTGCAGTTCACATAGCAGATGCAGGCTCAAAGAGCAGTAGCTGACAGGCTGGCAATGCTAAATGAAGCTAAAAGGCAGTTAGAGGAACTGCAACGGGAGATAGCAGAACTAGAGTACCTACAGGGCACCCCGCAACAACCCATGCCTCTACCCAGCCAACCTCTCAACACCGACTCCGCACGGGTCATATACACCAATCCTAGCTTCGGTCAGAATGACCAACCACCAGCAGGAAGTGCATGCCTAGTCATTGATAAGAGCTCTCCACTATCAATCGGACTCCAAACAACAACATGGCCCGCGACCTACAAATCAGTGACCTTGCCCAAGTTCAACGGTCAGACAGACTCTCGCCAGTTCTTGATGAGTTACGAAGCTGCCGTTGCCCTCGGCCGGAGGGGATGACATCGTCCTGGCCAAATCATTCATAATCTCCTACGAAGGGGCAGCTCTGAACTGGTACTTGTTGCTCCCTCCACACTCCATATACAGTTGGGTAGACCTGAAGGCGAAGCTAACTCAGAGCTTCCAAGGTTTCCACCACGCCGTCACCAACGAGGCTGATCTATTTCACTGGCAAGCAAAAGGACAAGGAGCCCCTAGCTAGCTACGTGAAAAGATTTGTACAGCTTTGATTGCAAACACCACAAGTGATCGACACTGTAGCGATCTCAGCATGCATTGCAGGGCTCAGCCCTGGCCCCACAACATCGAAGCTAACAAGAAATACACCGAAAACAATGGAATCTCTATTCTTGGAACTAGAAAAATACATTAGATCAGACGAAAACCACTGAAGAAGAGTGGTAGAGAGAAACGACCAAAGACAGAACAACAACCAACACCAAACCAATCATGTGATGGCAATCGAGGACGGCCAACCCACAAATCAATCCCAAAACCACAACCAAGCTCAACACCACCAAAACCACAACACCTCCACCAACAACCAAAGAGGCGGGTATGCTGGCAAAGGAAGAGGCCGAAGCAACGGCCCTGCAAGGCCCAATGATCAGACAAGAACAATGGTCATTCTACTGCACCTACCACGGAAACCAAAACCATCACACAACAGAATGGTGCCCCAAAAAGAAGGAAGAGGAAAGGAAAGTTGCCGAGGAGGCAGCAAAAGCAGCAGCCCAAGCGCCCAAAACAATCCACCATACAACTTTCTACCCAAACCCACGCAACTTTGCAAACTTTAAGCTGCCTATAAGTTGGCAACCTTCACCACAACTCCACCCACAACACCAGCAAACCTCGCAAACAGCAAACTCGGCACCCATCCAACATAGGCATGAAATACCACTTCCACCACCAAACCTACCAGTAGAAATACCAAAAGTTGAGTCAAACCCCTCAAGCAGCAACTCAAATGCCCTACCCACATATGAAATGATCATGCCCATCTCCGGAGGATCATCGAAGCCCAAGTTCCGAGAAAACAACTCCAATGCCCTACCTACCTTTGGCATGATAATGCCAATCGCTGGCGGCTCTGCTCTCGAGTTCGAGAACAAAAGACACAAACGAAACTACTTCTGAGAGGTGAACGTCATCACCCCCAATGGACCCCCAGCGAGGCCAGAATGGGTACATATGCCAATCACCTTCACAGAGGAAGACTTCAAACTAAAGACAACTTTGCACAACGACATAATGGTCATAGAAGCAATCATTGCAAACTGGACAATAGGAAAAAGTCTTGGTCGATACCGGCAGCTCCGTAGACATCCTATTCGCCAACACCTTCAGAGAGATGAAAATTGACCCCCATCTCCTCGAACCAGCCGAAGTCCCACTGCTTGGCTTCGGTGGTAGACCAGTTAGAGATCTTGGAAAAATCTCCCTGCCAGTATCGTTCGAAAATCGCGATAATGCGTGAACAGAACACATCACCTTCAACGTGGTCGAGATGCACTACGCCTACTTCGCCATACTCGGGCGAGGTTTCATAAACAAAATGGATGCAACCATCAGGAAACTCTTTCTTTGCATGAAGCTACCAGGACTCAAGGGTGTCATCACTATTTATGGAGACCAACAAACAGCAAGAAACATAGAAAAGGGCTCAACACCAGGACAAAAGAACGTTCACCACCTCACAGCTGCAAGTGAAGAAGAAAAGTAAGAAAAGAAAAAACCGTATGTCGAACCAAAGAGAGACAGAGAAAAAATCAAAATCAGTGCCGACGGCAAAACAAAGCGGGTGCTCCTGGACGGGTGTGTCACAGATAGATTTGTCACCATAGGGGCTAACCTCAAGCCCGAGGAAGAGCATGAGCTGATCGAATTCCTCAACAAGAACAAGGATGTCTTCACTTGGTCTGCAAGCGACCTCATAGGGTGGACAAAGAAATCATCGAGCATGGCCTCGACATCAGACCGGTGTGAAGCCAAAGAAACAAAAACTGAGAAAGATGTCAGACGAGAAAATCCAGGCAGTAAAAGCTGAAGTGGATAGGCTACTCAAAGCCAATGTGATCAGGCTGATTCTCTACCCAGAATGGCTGGCCAATACAGTGTCAGTCCAGAAAAAGAACGGGAAATGGAGAATGTGCATTGATTTCACAGATCTAAATAAAGCCTGTCCCAAAGATGACTACCCGCTTGAAAGAATAGACAAGGTTGTCGACGATGCTGCTAATAGAGAAATTCTCTTGCTACTCGACCTATTCTCAGGATACCACCAAATCAGAATAAGAAAGGAGGATGAAGGAAAAATAGGCTCCGTGACACCATTCGGCACATTCTGTTTTGTACGAATGCCAGAGAGGCTGGAAAATGCGGGACAAACATTTTCAAGAATGACCGCTACTGTGCTGGCAGATCAGCTTCGGTGAAACATTCTCGCCTACGTTGATGACATCGTCGTCAAAAGCGACAAGCGAGGCGACCATATTCACGACCATGCTGAAACTTTTGCTAACTTAAGAGCAACAAATCTAAGGCTAAACCCTGACAAGTGTGTTTTCGGGGTATAGCGAGGCAAGATACTAGGATGCCTGGTCACAACTAAGGGCATCGAAGCCAACCCAGACAAGATCCAAGCACTCCTCAACATGACAGAGCCAGCTTCGGTCAAGCAGGTCCAACAACTGACCGGAAGAGTGGCCGCCCTGAATCGATTCATTCCACGCGCAGTCGAACTATGCCTGCCATTTTTCAAAACTCTACGAAGCTCCAAGACATTCGAGTGGGGTGAAGAGCAGAGCAAAGCATTCCAAGAACTCAAAGACTACCTGCAATCCATGACAAAATTGTGCCCCCCTGAGCAAAAGTCACCGCTACTGCTATATGTCTCAGCTCCAGGCTCAGCATTGAGCGCAGCTCTCATCCAAGAGAAAGAAATTGAAGGAAAGCTAAAGCAAATTCTAGTCTACTTCGCATCCGAAGCTCTCGGCAGCTCCAAGATACATTACTCAGAATTGGAAAAAATTACTTATGCAGTGGTAATGGCAGCACAAAAACTACGTCATTACTTCGAGGGGCACATAATCATAGCTGTAACAAACCAACCTCTGCACGACCTTTTCTCTAATAGAGAAGCTTCGGGCAGGATTGCTAAATGGGCCTCCGAGCTGTCAGAATTCGTGGTTGACTTCGAAATAAGAAGTTCCATCAAGACCCAAGTCCTAGCTGACTTTATTGTTGACTGGACATCGCCAAAAGCCAGTCACGATGAGGTTGAAACACCTTGGGTGGTCTACTGCGACGGAGCCTGGTGCAACCAGGGTGCAGGGATAGCAGCTATTGTAACCTCGCCAACTGGCGTAAAGATAAGATACGCCGCAAGACTAAGATTTCCAGAGCAGACGAGAACAACAAATAACACCACAGAATATGAAGCATTGCTCCTAGCCCTGAGGAAAATAACAGAGAGCAGCGTCCAAAGATGCAACGTAGTGTACATGGACCATGCTAGCTAGGCACACACATCATCATATACTAAACTACGTACGCATGCGTCTCTTGGTAGTCAGCAATCATATGGCCATACCGTTGTCTACCTACTGTATATATAGGCAGAGTACATATATATCACTTGCGTGCGTGTGCTTCTCTACACAAATATGAACATATTTTGAAACCGAAAAGTGCTGACCAACACGATAATTATGCTCTGATTGGAAAGTGATGGGAAGAAAATTAAAGGTGATGTCATTCTGCATGTATGGGAACAAAATTATGCTCTAATTGGAAAGTGATGGGAACAAAATTATTAATTATTCTCTGTTCGCTTTGTGGTTTATTCCTACTTTTGCCATCTCTCTCTGATGCAAATGGCTTTATGGTTAATGACTTAATGGAAGCCTTTTCTATTACAGAAGTTTAGTTAACGGATGATGATGTCTAAACAAAAAGCGTGAGCTAGCTCAAGCACAGCGGCATAGGAACTAATATGTTTAGAGATGACCGTGCAATCTACTTGCCAGGCCACGGCCATACCTCAGAAAATTTGTCGACTCAAAAATATTTTGAGATGTAGAAATCTGAGGATTCCACGAAACCATGTTGCCAACCTAGATTCCATTAACAATCTTCCAAAAGTAGGCCATGCAAGAGAACAAAGAAGTCATATATCCATGTCTTGTTTACTGTTGCCTAAAATCACTGGCAGCACGTGGCTGCAGTTTGGAAGATATATAGCTGGGGCCATATCGTATATCCATCATGCAATCATGGTCGCCACAACAGCGTGTAGCTTGGACACAAGTGGCAAATGGAACAGCTTGCATGCTTACGATGGAGACCTCAAATCCTACTGCACAGGATAGGTCGTAATCATCGGTGATATGCATTTAAGCATTTGGAATTTCATTCTTCAGTTAAGGAAGAAACAAAAGTAGCGTAATCTCTTAATCTCACTAGCTAGGACGTGGATTCACACTTGTCTAAAAAGCAACAATCTCTTAGGCCACTTTCCAAAGAATTGATTACCAAGCTAGGCAGTAAGGCATGTATATATGTTTTCTCTTTTATTTTTGCTTGTTCTACTTGAACTTTTTACTTCCTGCTCGTGCAGTTTGATATTAAGTGCCAAGGTGAATAGACATCTATTCCACGAATCACGCCTTCACATTTCCAAAACCTTCACGGCGTTAACCTCGGACCCGAAACCATTTTAACCTCGAGCTTCGAGACCGTCCTAGCTTCGCACCAGAGAGGCGCCAACCGCGCGTCCTGATCCTTATTTCAATGACCCTGCACAAGATAGTAGATGACTCAGCGCTTGGGGTTAGCTTCGAGGACTCGAGGGCAAGCTTAGGTATTGTCTGGTGACCAGTGATTGTCTCTTGGCTTCGAGACAGAACTCTTAGCAGCGCAACGAGGCTAGAACTACTCTTTCACGCTAGATTTGTCACCTGAGGTTAGGGACCCTCTCCCGAGGTTGCTTATTTTGTGGGGCTATCTTCAACATGCTAAACGTAACAATCTTGGCTTCTCACCGAGGCTGAGGAAGACCTGGATCTAGACAAGGCCATTGAGGATGTCGCAGACTTGGCCTACGAGGATGAGGGTACCACGGATTGTGGTAATAACGAGGCTGGTGCTGACATCGGGGAGGATCTTTTTCTGGCGTTGAGGCTGATCTGTCAAAGCTAATGGCAAGCAAGGAAGTATACGTTCCCACCATGCGGTTGGCGAAGTCCTTGGTTTCTTAGAACAGCATAAAGTTTTACATCAGCAAGGGCTACTTCCCAAGGGTGTCGCTAGGGTCTCAGGTGACGAGATTGTGCCTGCACCTAAGGTAGGCGAGGCTATTGTTTTTAAGGACTTCTTTGCCTCTGGATTAAGATTTCCGTGCGACAAGGATCTTCATAAGATTTTTGATAGATACAGGGCCAAGCTTCACCATCTTACTCCAAACACCTTCATTGATCTATCCAAGTTTTACTGGGTCCAGCGCACATTCAGGGATCATATTGATGTTGATGGTTTCGCGAGGCTGTTCGAGCTTCATATCCAATAGAAGAGAGTTACATTTGATGATGAAGAAGGTATCTTCGAGGCACAGTTTGGGTGCTGCACGTTCGCAACTTAGAGGAAGAACAAAAAGCGGAAAATCACGAGGTTGAGCTTTCCCATGTACAAAAGAACAGATGGGATGACAATTGGTTAAGATACTAGTTTTATGTTAAAGTTGACATGGCCAATGCGTCTAGGATCAGTCATTCTTTTTATCCTTTCTATGGCCCTTTTGGACCTATGGACATCTCCACCACTCCCCTATTTACAAGGTCCAAGGTTGTTAAGGAGGGCAAGAACGCTTTTTACTCAGCCTCGAAGTCGATCTCCGGGCGGGATCTTGTTGACGAGTTTTTAGCGACTAACATCTAGCCCCTTTTGGATGGATGGGAACCAATGGAGATTGTGCCAAAGAATGTTTCGTGGTGCACTAGCCCACTTCCTTACCCTTGTTTGGGATTAAAGTTGCCGGAGGGTGCCAACCCTGGTCTTTATGCAGAGGATGTAGAGAGACACGCTATAGATATTATCGGCCTGTGCACTGAGAGCAAGCTATCGTCTGCCCGAAGGATTGTTGAACATGAGTTCCGGTTAACCACGTATTTGATGAACTTGGTGTTTATGTTGTGGCTCGCATGAAGCCTCGCAAGGCTTCAAAGTGGATGCGAGAAGTCGGTGTGACTGGCTCGAAGCAGATTGGCGGCGGAAGCAGAGGGAAAAGGAAGAAAGCAGACAGCACAACTGCAAAGGCAGCGACAACTTTCAAAGAAGGGTGATGCCCAAGCGAGCATCGTACATGAGGCTGCAAAAGAGAAGCTAAAGACCTCCAACCTCGAGGATCAAAAGAGAAAATAAAAACTTGGTCAAGTCTCTTCGAGTGAGGCTTCTAAATCCTCTATGACAACTGCATCCAAAGCTGACCCGATCGCAACCAAGTCTGAGCTCGAAGCCGTTGGCGCGCTTGCTGGTATGAAAGTTAAGAAATCAGCAAGAAAGTCCCTCATCGCCAAGGCGTTTGATAAAGATGATGATGTTCTTTTGGATGTGGACTTATCTTTGGTCCCTTCCTCGGTCCCTGAGGCTAACACCCCTCCAAGGGAAGCTCAGACTGAGGTTGTTGCACCCCCTCTGCGCCCCGAGGCCGACCCTTAGTGAAATAGAAGAAGAGCTAGCCTCAACACTCAAATAGCTAGAGGCGTTAAAGAAAGAAAAAGAGAAATTTGCTCAACAAGAGCTCCAAGCACAAAGACTAGCAGCCAACAAGCTAGCAAAACTAAACGAGGCCAAAAGGTAACTAGCAGAGTTGCAGCAAGAGTTAGATGAGTTGCAATACTTACGCAACACACCACAACAGCCACCACTTCAAACCTTCAACACCAAACACTAGCCTCATTGGACACAACAACCCAACAGCTATAAGGGCATACACAACTATCGACAAAAGTTCCCCGCTGTCCTTGGGCCTACAAATAGCCCCATGGCCCACAAACTACAAAGCAGATTCATTACCAAAGTTCAATGGCCATGCAGATTCATGCCAGTTCCTCATCAGTAATGAAACAGCCATAGCCTCAACATGGGGAGATGATGTGGTATTGGCAAAGTCATTTATCATTGTGTGCGAGGGTGCAGCACTAAATCGGTACTCTCTACTCCTGTCGTAGTCCGTATACAGCTAGGTTGATCTTGAAACAAAGCTAATACAAAACTTTCAAGGCTTTCATAGTACCGTGATTGATGAGGGGGACTTGTTCAATTTTTTGTAAAAAGATAAAGAACCTCTAGCAAGCTATGTGAGAAGGTTTGTCCAACTTAAGTTGCAAACTCCAAATGTAGAGGATAGTGTGGCCATAACTACTTGCATCAAGGGGCTCAATCTAGGGCCAACAGCCTCAAAGCTATCAAGGAAAAAGCCAAAAATAATGGAACTCCTATTCGCAGAACTGGAAAAATATTGTAGATTAGATGAAGACCATAGAAGAAGGGTCGCAGAAAGAAACCGCAAAGGCAGGCCAAGAAAGATCAAAACTTGCAAGCCTCATGCTAAAACCACCAACAGCAACACCATTCACACCCAAATCAGCAAGTGTTGGCCATCGACGGTAACCAACACTCATTCCAAAACCAAAACTAAAACCAAAGCCCAAACCAGAATCAATACAACCAACATCAACAAAACTTCGGCAGTGGCCAAAAAAGAGGCCATGCCGGAAGAGGAAGAGGCTGAGGCCGAGGGCCTCTGAGGCCAAATAACCAAAGTAACCAACAAAGACCATTTTATTGCACGTTCCATGGTAAACAAATCGACCATGCAACTGATTTTTGCCCAGAAGCCAAAAAAACTTTTGAAAGAATAGCAGAAGGAAAGAAAGCAACTGAGGCACTCAAAACCATCCACCATACAACCTTCTGGACACATCCACCATACTACTCAAACCCCAACCTCGCAACCTTCCAACCAGCCATGACATGGCAACATTCACCGCAATTCTGACCTCAAGCTGAACTAGCTTCACAGAATGAGAACTTTGCACCTCCCCAGCCTCTCCATGAAATACCTCTACCACTAGCTATTTTTGTGTATGAAAATTCCTGCCTTGAAGGGAGTCATCATAGTTTATGGTGACCAACAAACCGCTAGGAACATAGAAAAGGGCATAAGTCCGGGATAAAAGAATGTCCACCACCTAACAACCCCTAACGAGGTTGAAGAACAGGAAAAGAAAAAGCCAAATGTTGAGCCCAAGAGGGACAAAGAGAAGATAAAAATAAGCGCAGATGGTGAAACAAAAAGAGTTCTCCTAGATGATTACCCGCAGCCTCCCACGTCGGCCACCCGCTGGCAGCCCGCCGCTGGATCGCCCGAGAGGATAAGGTGGAGAGACCGAGAGAGGGGGGGCTGAAGGTTGGTGATGGGAGAGGATAAGGTGCTTTTATTGCCTGCCGAGGATGCGTTTTGTCCCAGTTGGAAACACCAACCGCGACTAAAGCCTCCTAGTCCCGGTACTAGCAATTCGGTACTAGGGTGAGGCCCTTTAGTACCGGTTGAAATAACCAGTCCTAAAGGGTATTAAAAAAATTAAAAAAAGCAAATCCCCCCTCTGCGCCGTCAGCCCCCTCCACCGCCACCGCCCCGCTCGCTCCGCCTCCACCCCGCCTTCGCCTTCTCCACCCCTCCTCCGCCTCCATCGGTCTCCTCCACCCCTCCTCCGTCGCCATCCGCCCGCCACGCCGCTCCTCCACCCTCCTCCCCCGCCGCTGCCGCCGCAAGATGCCCGCCACCTCTACCCGATGTTAGCCGCCACTCCTCGCCTCAAGCACGAGGTGAGGGGCGAATGGAGGGGGAAGGAGAGGGGAGTCCAGGGAGAGGGAGGTAGGGGGCCAGTGGAGGGAGCTAAGGGAGCCAGAGGAGAAGGAGAAGTGTGCGCTGAGAGAGAGAGAGAGAGAGAGAGAGAGAGAGAGAGACGGATGGATAAGGGTGATTTGGTGGATTGATAAGGGTAGGGGGGATACGGTGGATGGAGCTTTAGTACTGGGTGGTCCCCTTTTAGTACCTGGTGGAGCCCCCACCCAGTACAAAAGGTCCTCCAGGGATCCTAAATTTGGACCTGATACTATTGCTAATATTAGTACCGGGTCAAAAAATGACCGATACTAAGCCCCAGGACGAGAGGTCATTTTTCTAGCAGTGAAGACTTGAGCCAGTGACTTAGGTGGAATAGTGTAACAACCTGGGTGCTTAAACGGTGTTTTAATCGTAAGAACAAGTCCTTTGTGCTTAAAGGAGAGCTTTGGCAACTTTCAGGCAAGTGGGAGTACCCTTTTTTCCTCACAAGCTTAAAACACTGCCCAAAATCGTAACTCGAGTTTCTGCTTGGGAACTTAATAATTTGTCCAACTGAGAGTTGGAGAACTAAGTTCCTACCACAACTTTGTTAATTGGACCTTGGTCCAATTCACCTCTGAAGCTTCCCAAAACTGCAGCTCAAATCAGCTCAGAACCCTGAAAACCATCCAAGCCGCCGCTTTTCTCTAAGTCCTGAAAATAGGCGTTCCTCCAAACTTTGAAGCGTTGAATCTTCAAATCCACCGCATTTTTTAACTCGGTCAATTTATGATACGTGCGCATGATTCCGCATCACGAGAATGCGAAGGGGTGTATGGTTCTATTCCATAGAACTTACATCAGGTTGTTGCGCTGTCCATGCAGCGTTAAACGCATGGGTGCTGTTCCTATAGTGGACGGTAATGTTTGGGGACGCTTTTGTGAGTGCTGGCACAAAAGGTTCAGTTGTGTTGAGGTTTTTCTGCAGGTACTCTAACCGCGCTTGCGTTAAGATAAGAGTAGTGCCCGACTAGCTACTATAGTGAGAGACGTATGTGTTGCCTAGCCACCGGCACTAACATCGTAAGTCCCAAAGCTTTTTGGGCAATTTCTTTCCAGTTGTGAGGACGTGTTCGGTTTGCATGCATCTTAACCTAAGAACACCAACTAAAAGATGAGAAGAAATCAACCTGCCCCCCTGCCTAAACCATTCACATAATGCTCACAAGTTGTCGGCCATCCCCTCTTAAGCAGCCTGGTTGTGGGTTTTGTTTCTCCTCAGTTGTTTACCACCTCCAGAAACTTTGCATACGAGAGTTGTGCCCAATCTCTTGGTTAAGCTATTGGTAAAATGTGAGGAGTTTTCCTTCAGTAAGCTGGGTGATACACCAACAGTTTACAGTCTCAGTCAGTTTCAGTTTCTGGTTGAGTAATAGTTGAAGTTGTACCTTCCCGACCCTCCAACTAGTTTGCTATTGGGAACCACTTCGAGCAAGCTTTCGGATTAGGTGACTAATGGAAAGATGAATCTTGCAGATGGTGCACCGCACCCGTTCCGGCTCTATTCCCAGTGGCAGCGAGCAAAGGCAGGTGCCTCCACCACCTCCGCCTCCGCCCACTCTAGAGGCGATCTTGGCTGCTCAAACTGAGCTGCTGAGGCACATCGCCCAGGGGCAGTAGCAGTAACCCCAGGGAGGAAGAGCTCATTAGCAGCCTCATGTTGCTCGTTATGAGGACTTTGTGGGAACACAACCTCCTCTGTTCCACAAGATGGAGGACCCGCTCGATGCCAATGCCTGGATTCGTGCCATCGAATCCAAGTTCTCCCTCCTCACCGCCCATTGCCCAAATGTGAACAAGGCTTGGTTTGCCACGCAGCAACTGCGTGGTTCTACCCTCCTATGGTGGGATCACTACCACGCCATGCAGCCGGCCGACCACGTAGTCAGCTGGGAGGAGTTCAAGACGGCTTTCAGGGGCCATCATATTCCTGAGGGTCTCCTGGAGCTTAAGCTCAATGAATTCCTGGCTCTCACCCAGGGAGGCCGCGACATCCTGCAGTATGCATAGAGCTTCAACGACCTCTGTCATTATGGAGGATATCATGCGGACTCGGATCAGAAGAAGAAGGACCGGTTTCGCAAAGGATTGAGCCTGGAGCTCAAAGAGAGGTTGAACCCGATAAAGGTGGATACGTACAATGAGCTGGTCAACTTGGCCATCTCACAAGAGGATTGCATGATGGCTCTGTCAGCCGAGAGAAAGAGGAAGGCCCTGATGCCATTACCCGGTGCTTCCACCCCCAAGTTCAGAATGGTTCCTTCCATAACGTCCCGCAGGCCACAACAGTCGGGAAGATGGGTTGCTCGTCCGCCACCATCGGCAGCACCTTGTTTCCCAGGATTTCAGCAGCCAGCACCGCGGCCGACCCTACCACCACCGCCCCACCCTGCCAATGGGAACCGCTGCTTCACTTGTGGTCTTACGGGACACTTCGCCAAGGACTGCCCTAGAAACAAAGATCAGCACCCAAGTCAGAGCAATGTGATGACCAACAAGGGGAAGAAGCCCAAGGTGCAGATTTGCCAGGGTCGGCTGAACTTCACCAACGCAACAGAGCTTCCCGAAGGTGCACCAGTGATGACGGGTACATTTCTTATCCACAATCACCGAGGTTTGATTTTGTTTGACTCAGGAGCATCACATAGTTTTATTGGAAGGAAAAATAGTGACAAATACAGGTTGAAAGAATGTCAAACAAAAGGGTCTTTTATGATATCTACCCCGGGTGGGAAAATCATATCAGATAAGATGAATGTCAATGTGCCTATTAAGCTAGGTAAAACCCTCTTTAAGGAAAAGCTCATCATCCTTGGTCTAGAAGGGATTGATGTTATCTTGGGTATGGATTGGATGACTAGACACCAAGTCATGCTAGACGTCTCAGCCCGAATTGTCCATATTAACTCACCTCACCAGGGCAACTCTATTGTCCAATTGCCTCGCCAAGAATGTGTAAATTCTTGTGCATATCCCACAGTTGAGACACGGCTAGAGGACATCCCTGTAGTCTGTGAGTATCCCGATGTGTTTCCTGATGACTTGCCAGGCATGCCGCCCAATCGAGATGTGGAGTTTTCTATAGAGTTGATCCCCGGCATAGCCCCTATTTCCAAGAGACCTTATAGAATGCCACCAGCAGAGTTGGCTGAGTTAAAAACCCAATTGCATGAGTTATTGGAGAAAGGTTTCATACGCCCAAGTACTTCACCTTGGGGTTGTCCAGCCTTGTTTATGAAAAAGAAGGATGAGAGTCTATGAATGTGTGTGGATTACCGACCCCTCAATGCGGTGACTATCAAGAATAAGTATCCTCTTCCCCGCATTGATGTCCTGTTTGATCAGTTGGCTGGAGCTAAAGTGTTCTCAAAGATTGATCTTTGCTCCGGTTACCATCAAATCAAGATCCAACCTTGTGATATTCCCAAAACAGCCTTCTCCACATGATATGGACTCTATGAGTACCTGGTTATGTCCTTTGGGCTCACTAATGCACCCTGACTAAGTTGTTAAAGAAAGGAGCCAAATTCATATGGAGTGATAAATGTGAAGAAGCCTTCCACACCCTGAGAAGACTCTTAACTTCTACCCCAGTCTTAGCTCAACCAGACACCACTAGGCCGTTCGATGTTTATTGCGATGCCTCTGGCACTGGACTTGGGTGTGTTCTTATGCAAGACAGCCGAGTCATTGCCTGTGCCTCGCGAGCGCTACGGCCACATGAGCTGAACTATCCTACCCATGATCTTGAGTTAGTAGCAGTCATTCACGCTCTAAAAATGTGGAGGCATTATCGCATGGGGACTCGTTGCAATATCTATACGGATCACAAGAGTCTCAAGTACATCTTTACTCAAGCAGACCTTAATATGCACCAAAGAAGATGGTTGGAGCTAATCAAGGATTATGACTTAAAAGTGCACTATCACCCCGGTAAGGCAAATGTGGTTGCGGATGCTCTTAGCCGCAAGGCCCATTGCAATTGCTTGTTAGCAGTCAATTTCGAGGAAACTCTATGTCATGAGATGGCTAAACTCAACTTAGAGATTATTCCTCAAAGTACCCTAAGTCACCTAAGCCTCGAGCCCACCTTAAGGGATCAAATTATTCTAGCACAAAAGGAAGATGACGAGCTGGAACTCACTAGGACAAAGATTGCTTGGAAATATGATGGATTTAAACACTTCCAACAGGATGAAAAGGGAATCATATATTATAAGAATCAGTTGGTTGTTCCTAACAACCCCGAGCTGAAGAAGAAAATCTTGACTGAAGCACACATGTCTAAGTTCTCTATTCACCCCGGCAATAATAAGATGTACCATGACCTTAGACAAAACTTTTGGTGGAATGGCATGAAGCCAGAGATTGCACGTTATGTTTCGGAATGTGACACATGCCAAAGAGTTAAAGCCAGTCACTTGAAGTCAGCAGGCACTCTACAATCCCTGCCTATTCCGTCATGGAAATGGGAGGATATAAGTATGGACTTCATTGTTGGATTGCCCCTACCTCTCAGCGACATGATTCTATTTGGGTTATCGTGAACCGCCTCACCAAATCTACACACTTTCTTCCTGTTCACACCACCTACACAGCCAAGAAATATGCAGAGTTGTATCTCGACTGCATTGTTTCCCTGCACGGTGTACCAAGGACGATCATATCTGATCGAGATGTTCAGTTTGTAGCACGTTTTTGGGAACAGTTACAAACTTCACGTGGCACCAAGCTAATCCGTAGCTCAACATATCACCCGCAAATAGATGGTTAGACCGAGAGAGTGAATCAAATCCTAGAAGATATGCTACGAGCTTGTGTCATCCATTATGACAAAAACTGGGACAAGTGTCTGCCATTAGTAGAGTTTTTCTTATAATAACAGCTACCAGGCTAGCTTAAAGATAGCACCATTCGAGGCCTTGTATGGTTGAAGGTGTCAGACACCCTTAAATTGGTCACAAGTTGGGGAAAGACAAACTTAAGGTCCGGATCTAGTAGTAGAAGCTGAAGAGCAAGTTAAGATGATTCAAGCCAATCTTAAGGCGGCCCAATCTCGACAAAAGAGCTATTCTGACAAAAAAGATGACCCCTAAAGTTTGATATTGGTGATCATGTATACCTCTGAGTCTCCCCGACTAAAGGTGTACAACGGTTTGGGGTAAAGGGGAAATTGGCTCCCCATTACATTGGCCCCTATGAGATTGTGGAGATATGCGGACCCGTTGCTTACCGAATTAAACTACCCGAACAGCTCTCAACTATTCACGACGTCTTCCATGTCTCTCAATTGAAGAAATGTGTCCGAGTCCCGACCGAGATCTTGGAGCAAGAAGAACTTGCAATCGAACCCGAATTATCCTATGCGGAGTATCCGGCCAAAGTCCTCGATCGTAAGGAGAGGTACACCTGACGGCAAGTTGTGAAGATGTATAAGATTCAGTGGAGTAACGACACTGAAGATGAAGCGACATGGGAAACAAAACACTCATTCCAAAACCAAAACTAAAACCAAAGCCCAAACCAGAATCAATACAACCAACATCAACAAAACTTCAGTAGTGGCCAAAAAAGAGGCCATGCCGGAAGAGGAAGAGGCTGAGGCAGAGGGTCTCTGAGGCCAAATAACCAAAGTAACCAACAAAGACCATTTTATTGCACGTTCCATGGTAAACAAATCGACCATGCAACTATTTTTGCCCATAAGTCAAAAAGACTTTTGAAAGAATAGCAGAAGAAAAGAAAGCGACTGAGGCACTCAAAACCATCCACCATACAACCTTCTAGCCACATCCACCATACTACTCAAACCCCAACCTCGCAACCTTTCAACCCGCCATGACATGGCAACATTCACCGCAATTCTGACCTCAAGCTGAACTAGCTTCACAGAATGAGAACTTCGCACCTCCCCAGCCTCTCCATGAAATACCTCGACCACTAGCTATTTTTGTGTATGAAAATTCCTGCCTTGAAGGTCCTCCGGGGATCCTAAATTTGGACCCGATACTATTGCTAATATTAGTACCGGGTCAAAAAATGACCGGTACTAAGCCCCAGGACGAGAGGTCATTTTTCTAACAGTTTAGACTTGAGCCAGTGACTTAGGTGGAATAGTGTAACAACCTGGGTGCTTAAACGATGTTTTAATCATAAGAACAAGACCTTTGTTCTTAAAGGAGAGCTTTGGCAACTTTCAGGCAAGTAGGAGTATCCTTTTTTCCTCACAAGCTTAAAACACTGCCCAAAACCGTAACTCGAGTTTCTGCTTGGGAGCTTAATAATCTGTCCGACTGAGAGTTGGAGAACTAAGTTCCTACCACAACTTTGTTAATTGGACCTTGGTCAATTCACCTCTGAAGCTTCCAAAAACTGCAGCTCAAGTTAGCTCAGAACCCTGAAAACCAGCCAAGCCGCCGCTTTTCTCTAAGTCCTGAAAACAGGCGTTCCTCCAACCTTTGAAGCATTGAATCTTCAAATCCACTGCGTTTTTGAACTCGGTCAATTTACAAAAGTTGGACCCTGGTCTGTGTGCTACAACTTGTGTAAAGGGGGTCAGCGTGGTGCGGTTTGAAAATCAGAAGATCCACAGGTTTGAAGATGGGGCCGGCAAAGTATCTCGCGGATCCGTCGGTCAGACAGCGCTAGAGTGCGCGTGCGCCGCGCTCCAGAGCGTTGCCGCCACGTGGCATGGCCTCACTGGCGAACGCCGCCTCGCCCAGTCGTCGGCCGCGACGAGATAGATCAGCGCGCCTCTTCCTCAGTCGCGCGCAGTAGCGCCCTGCAGGCCTCCGTCTCGTCTCGTCTCGCCCGAGGCCTCGGCGGCCGTGCTAGGTGCACTGCCCGCGGTCCCGCCGCGCACCCCAACACCTTCCGACCCTCATGTCACACCCCGGCCGTGCTGACCACTCGCGCGCCCCACGACGCTACCGCCTGCCTCCGCCAACCAGCGCACAAGTAGTGACAACACCTCTCCCTTCTCCGCGAACGCCACACTGTCGAAGCTCACTAGCGCATGCCTTCGCCCAGTAACCAGCGTGACGCGACCACACACTCGCGTAGACCTAGTAGATCCGTGTGCCCAGCAAACCCGCTTTGCCCCAGCCCCAAATCCTTGCTGCCCAACCAGGACAAGATTGTGTCAGAGCTCGCCAATGAAGGCGCCGACCAATCGCCGTCGCGACAAAGCACTTCCTTCTCCCTCGATCTTATCCTCTCACCCGCTCGGGCTCATTTCCTTCCTCCGAACACTTCCGCGCATGTATAAAAAGGTACTGAAGCCTCTTATCGGAGTTCCCTTTGCCACCACCGCCATTGCCGCACTACCTGCTCTATTTTTCTCCACCGCACTCACCGCCGCACTTGGAGCTGCGACTCCAGCCAGCTCCACGCCGACTCCTTCACAGTCAGCTTTGCCTTAGTCGCCTAGAGCTCACCGACCTGCTCAAGGAGCCTTTGAGGCCCCTGTCTCGCTGGATCACCGCCGCCAGTTTCCGAGGCGCCGACTCAAGCTGCCACTGTTCCTCGTTCTGCATTGGCTTGTTCTTCCCGACCCCGAGACCTTGTTAGTGGGACCGTGGTGAGCTGCCGACCCCTTTCTAGCTCTCCCCGACCCTGTTTCATCCGCGAAAGCAACCGGACCTTATCTGCCTCGCCCGAGTGCTGTCCGCCTCGCTCTAGTGTTGTCCGCCTCGCCCGAAGGTTCGGTTGTGCCTTTTTCTTTTGATCGAGGGTATCTGTGTTAAGTTTCGAGGCTGTGGGGGAACTGCCCTCATTAACTAAGCTAAAGCACAATTAAGTCGCCTGACACGCGATCATATGCTTTAATCAAGTTAACTCGATAGTCCGTCGGATTTCCTCCGATAACCACTACACAGGACCGAGAAAGCAGAGCTCACACGAAGGTGAGTGGTTCCATAGAATACAATAGATCATCCAAAATTAAAAAAGTACATTAATTTCTTACAACACCAGGTTTGAAATTCAAACAGAGTTTGCAAAGTTCTTAAGTAGCGGGAATAAACAAACGGAAGCTAACGCCGAAGTCGGACGTCACGACGAGGCCGATAATGACATCGATGAGTCCCGTCCTCGCCGTCCGAGGAGGGATCCCACTCGACCGTCCACCCAGGAGGAAGCTGGGGAGGCCAAGTGCCACAAGCAGCAAATTCAGAGGCTTCAACATCACCTGAAAGATGTCCCAAAAGTAAGGCTGAGCAACTATGCTCAACAAGACTTAACCGACAGGTGGTAACTACGCAACCAACTTCTAGACATGCAAGGTTTTTTGGCTGAGGGGTTTGTTTTGCCAAAAGCGACTACAGTAGGTCCTTACTTTCAATATTTTAGCCACAAGTTCTTCGCTCATTTACCAATCTAAGTTGGTAGCTATACTAAACAAGCAAAAGTTTCCAAGCAATTTATGACAAGCATTCATATTAACATCACCATCAAGTTCCATTCTTACTCAGTGTAGCAAAGCGATCAAGCAGTCCCAAACTGTGAGAGGCAGATGAATCGATTCGAATTTCTTAACCATGCATGGCGAACCTAATCTCACGACATCCGCGCACCACAAAGGGTCGTTTCCTTTATCGACCGTCCCCATCAATCCCCAGACCCGTGTCAGTCCTACTTCCCTTGGTACAAGGCTCCACAGACCCGGCCTCTACCGTTCTATGACCGCGCTTGTCACCACATGCGGCCGCAAGGGAAAACTCTGTTCCAGGGACAGTGGATCGAACCGCTCACGTCCTGGTTCAATCAGGTACTAGGCTTCCCCATCCCATACTAGGTATGAGATTAGTACTTTAAAATACTTGATCACGAACACCATCACCTTTTGACCTTAAATAATTTTCATATAGACAGACGGGGTCATCTGCCGACCACCAAAAGAGTTCACAGAGCCCTGCCCCATCCATCGTCCTTATAGTTGTAACAAAAAGGAGAACAAGCAAACCCTACAACTCGCGAGTGACACGGAATCACTCGACTTTTACCGAGTCTTGTTTAAGCATTGCAATTACTCAGCCTATCATACTAGTGTTCATATCAAAGGGAAAGTACGTCATGCATCTACGGTTTCAAACAACTCCTGGAACGTAAATGCACACACATAACAATAGAGGGCATGCACAAGTTTAGAAGGACTGGGTTATGCTCCGGGGCTTGCCTTCGAGTGGGGCGGAAGCAAACTGATCCTCGACGTGCACGGGCTCAGCTCCCGCAGGCGGCGGCTCAGCTACAACTTCGTCTTCGGGCACCGGGTGAAGCTCGTATGTGCCGTCGGCGATGTTCAGCTCTACACGAAATGCAAATGCAAGGGTGAGACACTTAGACGGTGATTTCGACAACACTGCAAAGATTTAACCCAAGAACTGCAGCAAAACTACAGGAAAAGGTGCGAAACCCACTTTATTGGATTCTACTCAGAACTAGGATTCTAACCAAAGTGGTTTCACATTCTCTGATTTTTTTCCTCGATTTAAGATGAAATTTCCAAGCTTCTGTTGATTTAGAACAAGTTAAAAGAGTTGGATCGGAGAAAACTTACGATCTGACCCTTAGACCTAAGGAATAGTGCACCGGAATCCTCAGAGGAGTCCTTGGAATTTTACACAGATATCCTTGGTCAAAACAAAAAGACACAACCGAGCCCTCAGGAGAAGCGGATAGCACTCGGGCGAGGCAGACAGGGGTCAGGCAAGACGGACAGGGGTCGACAGCTTACCTTGGGTCATACGGGTGAGGTCTTGGGGTCGGGAAGAAACAAGTCGAGGTGGAACAAGGAATGACGGCGCTTCGGCGGCGGTGGTGCTTCTTGTGGACAACAAACAAGCTCTGGAGCTACGCGAAAGGAAGGCGAAGCGGCTGGCGGGGTCGGCAAGGCGTGGTGTTGGGCGGAAGGGGAGCTCCACAGAGAGCTCAAGCGGCGGCACGTGAGCGCGAAGCAGAGGAGTGTGTGGCGACGAGTGCGATGGAGAAGAACAAGCAAGCAGTGCGGCAAAGGCGGTGGTAGAAAAGGGAACCCCTATAGGAGGCTTCAGTACCCTTTTTATAGCTGCGCGGGAGTGCTCGGAGGATGGAAACGAGCTCGAGCGGGCGTGAGGATAAGATCGAGGGAGAAGGAGTGCTCTACCGCAGCGGCGATTGGTCGTTACCTCCATTGGCCAGAGAAGCGTAGCTCCGGGAACAGGATCCTCCGAACATTGGGCATGGGAGATAGCGTGAGGCAAGCGCGGTTTTGCTGGGCGGAAGGATTGGAGAGGTTGAGCGTGTGGCTGGTCGCGTCGAACGCAGGATTGGGTGCGGCGGCTCGGCCGGTGTGCGGCAGTGGCAGACAGGAGAGAGGGAGGGGCACTGCAGGAAAGGGTGCTACATGCGAGGTGGCAGGGCGAGTGGTGTGACGCGAGCATGCGCGGAACTAGCGGCTCTGCCGTGGCACGCTACTGGCGAGGCAGGGGAGGAGCTGTCACTGCCTGATTTTCCAGACTTAGCTAGAATGGCTAAAGAGGTTGAGTTGACCAAACTAGGGAACTTGTCTTAAGATTAAAACTTGGCTGATTTAATCTAGATCGTTACAGCCTACCCCCTTAAAAGAATCTCATCCCGAGATTCGGGTATAAGGACAACTAGTGGGGTTTGTGGGTCTTACCTCCTTGGCTGAAGAGAAAACCTTTGAAGTGCTTATTCAGATATTCCTCTGTTTCCCATGTTGCTTCATCTTCCATGTGGTTAGTCCACTGAATCTTATACATCTTCACAACTTGCCGTCGGGTGTACCTTTCCTTATGATCGACAACTTTGGCAGGGTATTCTGCATAGGATAAGTCAGGTTCAAAGTCAAGTTGTTCCTGCTTTAAGACTTTGGTCGGGACTCGGACACATTTCTTCAATTGAGAGATATGGAAGACGTCGTGAATGGTTGAGAGCTGTTCAGGTAGTCTGATCCGATAAGCAACGGGTTCGCAGATTTTCACAATCTCATAAGGGCCAATGTAACGGGGAGCCAACTTCCCTTTTACCCCAAATCGTTGCACTCCTTTGGTCGGGGAGACTCGGAGGTATACGTGATCACCAATGTCAAACTGTAGGGGTCTTCTCCTTTTGTCGGAATAGCTCTTTTGTCGAGATTGGGCTGCCTTAAGATTGGCTTGAATCACCTTAACTTGCTCTTCGGCTTCTGCTACTAGATCAGGACCATAAGTTTGTCTTTCCCTAATTTGTGACCAATTTAAGGGTGTCCGACACCTCCGACCATACAAGACCTCGAATGGTGCCATCTTCAAGCTATCCTGGTAGCTGTTGTTGTAAGAGAACTCTGCCAATGGTAAGCATTTATCCCAATTCTTGTCAAGGTGTATGACACAAGCGCGTAGCATGTCTTCTAGGATTTGATTTACTCTTTCTGTTTGACCATCTATTTGAGGGTGATATGTGGAGCTACGGATTAGCTTGGTGCCAAGTGAAGTTTGTAACTATTCCCAAAAACATGCTACAAACTGAACACCTCGATCAGAGATGATCATCTTCGAAACACCATGCAAGGAGACAATACGGTCCAGGTATAACTCTGCATATTCCTTGGCTGTGTAGGTGGTGTGAACAGGAAGAAAGTGTGCAGACTTGATGAGGCGGTCCACAATAACCCAAATGGAATCATGTCGCTGAGAGGTAGGGGGCAATCCAACAATGAAGTCCATACTTATATCCTCCCATTTCCATGATGGAATAGGTAGCGGTTGCAAGGTACCTGCTACCTTCAAATGTCTTGCCTTGACACGTTGACACGTGTCGCACTCCGAGACATAGCGCGCAATTTCCGGTTTCATTCTACTCCACCAAAAAATTTGACGGATGTCATGATACATCTTATTGCTGCCAGGATGAATTGAGAACTTGGAGTGATTTGCTTCATCTAGGATTTGCTTCTTGAGATCAGGGTTAGATGGGACAACAAGTCGGTTCTCATAGTACACTCTCCTGTTTTCATCCTGTCGGAAATGCTTATACCCCTCATCCTTCTGTGCGATTTTTCCTTTTATTAGCTTTATTTCCTCATCTTTTAACTGTGCCGACCCAATTTGGTCTTCCAAAGCAGATTCAATGGAAACATGACTGAGGGTGCCATGAGAAATGATTCAAACCGAGTTTTCCCATCTCATGACATAGAGTTTCTGTGAAGTTGGTTGCCGACAAACAATTGCAATGGGCCTTGCAGCTAAGAGCATCAGCTACTACGTTGGCTTTGCCGAGGTGGTAATGCACTTCCAAATCATAATCCTTGATTAGCTCTAACCATCTTCTTTGGCACATATTAAGGTTGGCTTGAGTAAAAATGTACTTGAGGCTCTTGTGATCGGTGTAGATATTGTAGTGAGTGCCCATCAGATAGTGCCTCCATATTTTTAAGGCATAAATCACTGTTGTCAACTCAAGATCATGTGTAGGATAGTTCAGTTCATGAGGCCGTAATGCTCGTGAGGCATAGGCGATGACTCGGTTGTCTTGCATAAGAACACATCCAAGTCCAGTGCCAGAGGTGTCACAATACACGTCGAACGGCTTAGAAGAGTCAGGTTGCGCTAAAACTGGGGCAGAAGTCAAGAGTCTTCTCAGGGTGTGGAAAGCTTCTTCATATTTATCACTCCATATGAATTTGGCTCCTTTCTTTAACAACTCCATCATAGGCTTAGCGATTTTTGAGAAATCCGGGATGAATCACCGATAATAGCCTGCTAGACCAAGAAAACTTCGGATTTGATGAACCGAAGTGGGTGACTTCCAGTCCATGACCTCTTGTACCTTGCTGGGGTCGACTGCTATGCCATCTTGAGAGATCATGTGTCCCAAGAATTTAACACTCTCTAACCAAAACTCACACTTGGAGAATTTGGCGTAAAGCTGATGATCTCTCAGGCGTTGAAGAACCACGTGAAGATGCTCAGCATGTTCTTCTTCGTTCTTCGAGTACACCAGAATGTCATTAATGAATACCACGACGAATTTGTCCAACTCAGGCATGAACACCGAATTCATGAGGTACATGAAACAAGCGGGTGCATTAGTGAGTCCAAAAGACATAACCAGGTACTCATAAGTCCATATCTTGTGGAGAAGACAGTCTTGGGAATATCACAGGGCCGGATCTTGATTTGATGATAACCGGTGCGAAGATCAATCTTTGAGAACACTTTAGCTCCAGCCAACTGATCAAACAGGACATCAATGCGGGGAAGAGGGTACTTATTTTTGATAGTAACCGCATTGAGGGGTCGGTAGTCCACACACATGCGTAGACTCTCATCCTTTTTCTTCATGAACAAGGCTGGGCAACCCCATGGTGAAGTACTGGGACGAATAAATCCCTTTTCCAAGAGTTCATGCAGTTGGGTTTTTAGTTCTACCAGCTCGGCGGGTGGCATCCGATAAGGCCTTTTTGATATTGGGGCTGTGCCTGGCTGTAGCTCAATAGCAAACTCAATATCCCTATCTGGCGGCATGCCGAGTAGATCATCCGGAAATACATCGGGGTACTCACAGACAACAGGAATGTCTTCTATCCGGGTTTCTATCACCGAATATGCACAAGGATTTGCGTACTCGGGGTGGGACAAGTGTAGGGTAGAGTCGCCATGTAGAGGTGAATTTATGTGGACAGCTCGAGAAAATATGTCCAGTATCACTTGATGTCGGGTCATCCAATCCATACCCAAGATGATATCTATCCCCTCTAGGTCAAGGATGATTAGGTTTTCCCTAAAAAGGATTTGGCCTAACTTGATAGGTACAAGGTTAACTATCTTGTCTGAAGCTATTTTCTCTCCCGGGGTGGAGATCATATATGACCCTTTTGTGTGACCAACACTCAGCTTACATCTCTTACCAGTCTTATTCCCAATGAAACTATGAGATGCTCCCGAATCAAACAATATAAGAGCAGGTTGATTATGGACAAGGAATGTACCCGTCATCACTGGCGCACCTTCTGGGAGTTCCATCAGACTGGTGTAGTTTAGCCGACCCTGGCGAATCTATACCTTGGGCTTCTTTCCCTTGTTGGCCGAAGTATTACTCTGACCGGGGCACTGATTTTTGTTTCTGAGGCAGTCCTTGGCAAAATACCCCACGTTGCCGCAGGTGAAGCAGCGGTTACCATTCGCAGGGCGCGGCGGCGGCGGTAGGGTCGGCCGGGGTGCCTGCGGGTGGAAACCAGGGAAACGAGGTGCTGCCGGTGGTGGAGGGCGAGCAACCCATCGTCCCGACTGCAGGGGCCTGTGGGGCGCTGGAGGGGGAACCATTCTGAACTTCCGAGTAGGCTGGCTCGGTGATGCCATTGGAGCTTTCCATTTCAGGTCAGCCTTGAGGGCCTTCATGCAATCTTCTTGAGAAATGGCCAGATTTACCAGCTCATTGTAGGTATCCACCTTGACAGGGAACCTTTCCTTGAGCTCGAGGCTCAATCCCTTGCGGAACCTATCCCGCTTCTTCTCATCTGTATCCGTGTGATAGCCGACGTAGCGGCATAGGTCGTTGAAGGCCTACGCGTGCTGCAGTACGTCACCGCTTCCCTGGGTGAGAGCCAGGAACTCATTGAGCTTACGCTCCAGTAGGCCTTCTGGGATATGATGGCCCCTGAAGGCGGTCTTGAACTCATTCCAGCCGACAACATGGTCGGCCAGCGGCATGACGTGATAGTGGTCCCACCAAAGCCAGGCGGAACCACGCAGCTGCTGTGCTGCGAACTGGGCCTTGTTCTGGTCGGGGCACGGGGCGGTGAGGAGCTCAAACTTGGATTCAATCGTACGAATCTAGGCATCGGCGTCGAGTGGGTCCTCTGTCTTGTGGAACAGAGGAGGCTGTGTGCCTAGGAAATCCTCATACCGGGCGATCCGAGGGTGCGGGGGACCTCGTCCTCCCTGCGGTGGCTGCTGCTGCTGCTGTTGCCCCTAGACCAAGTGTCGCAGGAGTTCAATTTGGGCAGCCAGGACATCCATGAGTGATGGCGGAAGGGGCGGGGGTGGCGGGGGTGCCTGGTTATCCCCACTACCACTCGGGGCTGATCCAGAGTGGGTCAGGCGCACCATCTGCAAGAGTACACTTTTCCATTAGCCATACAATATGAAGCTTGTTCAAACATAAGGAACAAACATTATGTGCAACACCACAAGCATCCATCTTGCCAACATTGAAAAGGATAGCAGTATTATCCTTTATCGAGTAGGTGCATAACCCTTCTTTTCCAACTTAGTCAGCACCCGAATTGCTCTCGACATCTTCCACTTTATTCTTGCTAACCGACAGTGAGAGTAGCATGATTGGTAGGGTCCCGCAAGATCCGTGCCCTCATCGGCTGGTCCTCACACGTCCTCGGGTGAGGTGAAGCTTTGTCCCGTGGGTCCGGGTACATCCAACCCTTAGCGCCCGGGTCGGGCAAAGACGGAGACTTGCTGCGAGGGGTCGGGCGCGTCCGACCCTGTGCCTCGGGGTCGGCCAAGTCGGCGGAGGTCACCGTTGCTGGAAGCGGGCCAAGTTTGACAGATCCAAAAGAGCTGAAACTTCACGAGCGGCTACAGCACAAGTTTTCACACAACTTTGATATTCAAAGCGTGTACCAAATGTGGGCGAAAGTGGAAGCAAGGCATGGTGGAAACTAGAACTGAATCTGCCAAGATAACCGCTACCAAGATCATTTCATGACAAGTTTCTTAACACAGGAAAAAGTCCTCAACTCAAGGCTAACCTATTACATCGCCATCCAAAATTATAGGTTGCCGAGGAGTACAACAAAAGACCAACTTACTACAGCCTTAATCTAAAAGTCATCTAGGTTGCCCACGGAGGAAACACTGTGCGTCGGAGAAGGGGCTTCACCAACTTCAAAGTCCATGCTCAAGACTCCCTCTATCTCCTCGGGGTCTTCCTCCTCCTCCTCCTCCATAGGGTCATTCTCCAACTGCTGTTCCAGCGCATGGATGGCATTGAGCTCGGCGTGGTGCTCATCCAAGTGCGCATTAGCAACAGTGAGCTCCATCTCAACCTCTAGTTTTTTCTCAACAAGCAGTACCATATCATGCTCCATGTCGGTCACCTCTTCCTCTAGCTCAGTAATCCGGTTCCCCATATCGGACATCCGTATACCCCTCTGAATGAGCTGATATGACTGTTCCACCAAATCTCTCTTGGTGGTATTGAGATGCTCCTGGGTGTCTATAGCTATCCGAGCCAAGACAGCCATAGCTCTCCCCTGGAGCTGAACCAGTCGGTACAACGCATCCATGCACCGTGTCATGGTGGAAATGGTGACCAGCGGATGTGAGGTTGCCAACTCCTCCATGTGGTTCACCCGATCAAGCCAGGCTGTGTCCGGCCGGTCCATGGCGGGGAATAAGCCAATTGGATCCAAAAGGACCTCGAAGGGATGTAGCCAGCAAAACTAGGTGAGAGCCTGCAAGGCAGCGGATTCCCAAGTATCCTCGAGGGTATGACCACAGGTCGAAACCTCAAGCTGAGGCCACTCGGGCTGCACTGGGGGTGGAGGTACGACCACTCGCACGTTGCACCGCTGCACTCCATGCTCCTGGTACTCGCGTCCCGTATAAAGAGGCGGCGACTGGTACCCAAACCACCTCAAGGTGTCCCACAAGATAGCAGGAAAACCCTCAAAGTGTAGGCATGTGGAGTGGGAGGTGCCATCCTCGCCACGAATCACATGCCCGGGAGCAGCCATCTGGAACCAAGGACCGAAAAAGAAGCGTGAGATTGAAACTCCAAAAGGAAAACAGATTCCACTAGGCTAGAGAAAAAGCTAAAAACTCCACAAGGACTCATCCAAAACCTCCAGATTTCACCAACATTATCTTCTGATAGTTGGCCACAAGTTTGGTATTAGAAGTTGAGTGAAAACAGATCCGAACAGGTCGATACACTCAGATCTTTGATAGGTGCACAAGCTGAAGAGACAGCTAGAAAATCCTTAACGCGAGGAAGAGTTTAAACACAAGGGCAAGGTTGGTTTAAGGGTTTGGGTTCACGGATTTTAGTTCATCATGCATGCACGACCTACCTCGTCCTTTCAACCAAAATAACTGCCAAAAGTTTTGGACTTACGTGGTTAGTGCCGGTGGCAAGGCAACAATTACGTCACTCCCTATAGTAGCTAGTTGGGTTTCTAATATCATTTTCCTACGTGAACGCGGTTAGTGTACCTGCAGAAAAACACAACCACAAGAACCTTTCGTGCCAGCACTCACGAAAGTGTCCCCATTCATTACCGTTCGCTATAGAAATGGCACCCATGCGTTTAACGCTGCATGGACAGCGCAACAACCGTGGAAATAGGTCCCCTTTAAATAGGACCATATAACCCTTCGCATACTTGTGATGCAGAATCATGCGCACGTATCATAAACATGGGCGAACAACCGTGATGATAGGCCCGTTGGAATCGGACCATACCATCCTTCGCATGAATCATCATACAGAATCTTACGCACGTATAATAAACGTGGGTAAAAACAACCGCGATGATAGGTTCTTTTGAATAGAACTCCCTATCAACCCTCGCATACTCGTGATGCGAAACTCGGCGCACGTATGATACACGTGGCGAAGTGCTGGAAGCCAGAACAATAACCAATAGCTACTAGCCACCTTAAATAACCCCAAAATTCCCCTAGGGCCTCTCGCACTAAGTTCATCCTTAACGATCGTACGAGATTTTTCAAACACATTTCTTGCAAATTTTATTTAGAAAGAGGTGTTTAGGATTTATTGTCTTCTCTGTCCTGCTAGCCTGCTCTGATACCAGTTGTGGCGGAACCGCCCTCATTAACTTAGCTAAAGCACAATTAAGTCACCTGACACGCGATCATATGCTTTAATCAAGTTAACTCGACACTCCGTCGGATTTCCTCCGATAACCACTACAGAGGACCGAGAAAGCAGAGCTCAAACGAAGGTGAGTGGTTCCAGAGAATACAATAGATCATCCAAAATTAAACAAGTACATTAATTTCCTACAACAGCAGGTTCAAAATTCAAACAGAATTTGCAAAGTTCTTAAGCAGCGGGAATAAACAAACGGAAGCTAGCGCCGAAGTCAGACGTCACGACGAGGCCGATAATTACATCGATAAGTCCCGTCCTCGCCGTCCGAGGAGGGATCCCACTCGACCGTCCACCCAGGAGGAAGCTGGGGAGGCCAAGTGCCACAAGCAGCAAACTCAGGGGCTTCAACATCACCTGAAAGATGTGCCACAAGCAAGGCTGAGCAACTATGCTCAACAAGACTTAACCGACAGGCGGTAACTACGCCACCAACTACTATACATGGAAGGCTTTTTGGCTGAAGGGTTTGTTTTGCCAAAAGCGACTACAGTAGGTCCTTACTTTCAATATTTTAGCCACAAGTTCTACGTTCATTTACCAATCTAAGTTGGCAGCTATACTAAACAAGCAAAAGTTTCCAAGCAATTTATGACAAGCATTCATATTAACATCACCATCAAGTTCCATTCTTACTCAGTGTAGCATAGCGATCAAGCAGTCCCAAACTGTGAGAGGCAGACGAATCGATTTGAATTTCTTAACCATGCATGGTGAACCTAATCTCACGACATCCGTGCACCACAAAGGGTCGCTTCCTTTGTCGGCCGTCCCCATCAATCCCCAGACCTGTGTTGGGCCCACTTCCCTTAGTACAAGGCTCCACAGACCCAGCCTCTACCGTTCTATGACCGCGGTTGTCACCACATGCGGCCGCGAGGGATAACTCTGTTCCAGGGATAGTGGATCGAACCACTCACGTCCTGGTTTAGTCAGGTACTAGGCTTCCCCATCCCATACTAGGTATGAGATTAGTACTTTCAAACACTTGATCACGAACACCATCACCTTTCGACCTTAAACAATTTTCATATAGATAGACGAGGTCATCCGCCGACCACCAAAAAAGTTCACAGAGCCCTGCCCCGTCCATCGTCCTTATATTTGTAACAAAAAGGAGAACAAGCAAACCCTACAACTCGTGAGTGACACGGAATCACTCGACTTTTACCGAGTCCTGTTTAAGCATTGCAATTACTCGGCCTATCATACTAGTGTTCATATCAAATGGAAACTAAGTCATGCATCTACGGTTTCAAACAACTCCTGGAACGTAAATGCACACACATAACAATAGAGGGCATGCACAAGTTTAGAAGGACTGGATTATGCTCCGGGGCTTGCCTTCGAGCGGGGCGGAAGCAAACTGATCCTCGACGTGCACGGGCTCAGCTCCCGCAGGCGGCGGCTCAGCTACAACTTCGTCTTCGGGCACCGGGTGAAGCTCGTACATGCCGTCGGTGAGGTTCAGCTCTACACGAAATGCAAATGCAAGGGTGAGACACTTAGACGGTGATTTCGACAACACTGCAAAGATTTAACCCAAGAACTGCAGCAAAACTATAGGAAAAGGTGCGAAACCCAGTTTATTGGATTCTACTAAGAACGACAATTGCAACCAAAGTGATTTCACATTCTCTGATTTTTTTCCTCGATTTAAGATGAAATTTCGAAGCTTCTGTCGATTTAGAACAAGTTAAAAGAGTCGGATCGGGGAAAACTTACGATCTAACCCTTAGACCTAAGGAATACTGCACCGGAATCCTCAGGTTTAAAACAGAGGAGTCCTCGGAATTTTACACAGATACCCTTGGTCAAAAGAAAAAGACACAACCGAGCCCTCGGGCGAGGCGGACAGCACTCGGGCGAGGCCGACAGGGGTCGGGCGAGATGGATAGGGGTCGGCAGCTTACCTTGGGTTGTACGGGCGAGGCCTTGGGGTCGGGAAGAAACAAGTCGAGGCGGAACAAGGAACGACGGTGCTTCGGTGGCGGTGGTGCTTCTTGTGGACAACAAGCAAGCTCTGGAGCTGCGCGAAAGGAAGGCGAAGCGGCTGGCGGGGTCGACAAGGCGCGGTGTTGGGTGGAAGGGGAGCTCCACAGAGAGCTCAGGTGGCGGCGCATGAGCGCGAAGCAGAGGAGTGTGTGGTGGCGAGTGCGATGGAGAAGAACAAGCAAGCAGTGCGGCAAATGCGGTGGTAGCGAAGGGAACCCCGGTAGGAGGCTTCGGTACCATTTTTATAGCTGTGCGGGAGTGCTCGGAGGACGGAAACGAGCTCGAGCGGGTGCGAGAATAAGATTGAGGGAGAAGGAGTACTCTGCCACAGCGACGATTGGTCGACACCTCCATTGGCCGGAGAAGCGGAGCTCCGGGAACAAGATCCTCCGGACATTCGGCAAGGGAGATAGCGTCAGGCAAGCGCGGTTTTGCCGGGCGGAAGGATTGGCGAGGTCGAGCGTGTGCCTGGTCGCGTTGAACGCAGGATTGGGCGCGGCAGCTCGGTCGGTGAGCGGCAGTGGCGGACAGGAGAGAGGGAGGGGTACTGCAGGCGAGGGCACTGTAGGCGAGGTGACAAGGCGAGCGGTGTGACGCAAGCATGCGCGAAACTAGCGGCTCTACCGTGGCACGCTACTGGCGAGGCAGGGGAGGAGTTGTCACTGCCTGCATGGCAGTTGGCGGAGACGGCAGCATCGCGGGGCGCGCGCACGCGGGCAGCGCGACTGAGGTGTGACGGGAGGGTCGAAAGGTGTTGGGGCGCGCGGCCGGGGATCCGGGTGAGACAGATGGGGATCCGGGTGAGACGGATGCGCGCGGGAGGCGAGGTGGTACCGGCGCGGCAGTGGCCGGTCTTCGGTCGCAGAGTGGTCGGGCGACGGAGGAGCTGCGGGCAGTGCGCCTGGCGCGGCCGGCGAGGTCGCGGGCTAGACGAGACGAAACAAAACGGAGGACCGTGGGTTGTCATCGCGCGCGACTGGGGAGTAGGGCGCGTCGACCCATCTTGTCATGGCCGGCAACTGGGCGAGGCGGCGCTCATCAGCGAGGTTACGCCACACGGCGGCGGTGGTCTGGAGCGTGGCGCACGCGCGCTCTGGCGCTGTCTGGCCGATGGATCCGCGAGATCCTTTGCGAGGCCCATCTTCCAGCCTCTTAATCTCCCGATTTTTGAACTGCGCCATGTTGACTCCCTTTACAAGAGTTGTAGTACACAGACCAAGGTCCAACTCTTGTAATTTGACAGAGTTCAAAAACGCGGTGGATTTGGAGATTCAAAGCTCCAAAGTTTGGAGGAACATCGGTTTCAGGACTTAGGGAAAAAACAGCGGTTTGGCTGGTTTTCAGGGTTCTGGGCTGATGTGAGCTGCAGATTTGGGAAACTTGGAGGTGAATTGGACCAAGGTCCAAATAACAAAGTTATTGCAGGAACTTCTTTCTCCAACTTCTATAAAGGGGTTTCTTGATGTTCCGTTCAACTTTCCAAGGATAAACCCGCATTAAGGCGCTAGGTCAGGCTGATTTTCCAGACTTAGCTAGAATGGCTAAAGAGGCTGAGTTAACCAAACTAGGAAACTTGTCTTAAGATTAAAATTCGGTTGATTTAATCTAGGTCGTTACAGAGGGTATCCGTGTTAAATTTGGGGGACTTCTCTGTGTTAAATTTGAGGATCCTGGTACAGTTATTCCTTAAGTCTAAGGGTCAAATCATAAGTTTTCCCTGATCCGACTCTTTTAACTCGAATCAAATCGACAGAAACTTGGAAATTACATCTTAAATCGGGGAAAATGAGAAAAATGTGAAATCACTTTGGTTGGAATCCTCATTCCGAGTAGAATCCAACAAAGTAGGTTTCGCACCTTTTGCTGTAGTTTTGCTACAGTTTGGGGTTTAAATCCTTGCAAATACTGTTGAAATCACCGTCTAAGTATCTTATCCTTGCATTGCATCTCGTGTAGAACTGAACGTTGCCGACGGCACGTACGAGTTGCGCCCGGTGCCCGAAGAAGGAGCAGTAGCTGAGCTGCCACCTGCAGGAGTCGAGCCTAAGCCCGCCGAGGACCAGTTCGCTACCGCCCCGCTTGAAGGCAAGCCCCGGAGCATAACCTAGTTTTTCTAAACTTGTGCATGCCTTCTGTTGTTAATGTTTGTGCATTTACATTTACAGGAGTTGTTTGAAACTCTAGTTGCATGATCTTAGGTTCCTCTATTCTGAATACTAGTGTGGCAGGATCTCGAGTAGCTGCTTTGCTTAATTAGGACTCGGTAAAAGTTGAGTGATTTTCTGTCACTCGCGAGTTGTAGGAGTTGCTTGTTTTCTTTCTGCAACAACTATAAGGACGATGGACGAGGCAGGGCCTTGTGAATTGTTTTGGTGATCGGTGGATTGCCCCGTCTGTCTAAATGAATTTGACTAAGGTCGAGATGTCCTAGTGTTCGTGATCAAGTGTTTGAGCAGTACTAATCTCATACCTAGTATGGGGTGGGAAAGCCTAGTACCTGATTGAACCGGCAAGTGGCTTATACCCCTGCCGTCCTTGGAACGTAGTTCCCATGGTGCATCATGTGGGTGCAAGTGCGGTCATAGTACGGTAGAGACCAGACTGTGGAGCATTGCATGCCAAAGGCGGTTTGGACCTGACACGCGCCTGGGAATTGATGGGGATGGTCGACAAGTGAAGCGACCTTTCGTAGTGCGCGGATGTTGTGAGATTAGGTTCACCATGTATGGTTAAGAAATTCGAATCGATTCGTCTGCCTCTCACAGCTTGAGATTACTTGATCACTATGCTACACTGAGTAAGAAGAGGACATGTTGATGATGCTAATGCTGATGTTTTCTATTAATTGTTTGTATAACCATGCTTGTTCAATATGAGTTGCAAATGTAGAATGGTTAATGAACTAGAACTCATGGCTAAAATGTTGAAAGTAAGGATCCACCACTAGTCGCTTTTGGCAAAACAACCCCTCTAGCCAAACAGCCTGCATGTCTAGGTGCTGGTGGATTAGAACCACCCGTCGGTTAAGTCTTGTTGAGCGTAGTCACTCAGCCTTGTTGTGGCTCATCTTTTCAGGTTTTGTTTTGGAAGAAGGTACCACTTGGCCCTCCCAGCTCCCTTCGGGATGGACGGTTGAGTGGGCTCCCTCCTCGGACGGCGAGGATGGAGGTTACTGATGTCGTGACCGGCTTTGTCACGGTGTCGGGCGTCGACATTTAGTTACCTTTGTTTATTTCCGCTGCTAAACACTTTGCAAAACTTGTGTTGAATTTCGAACTCTTTGTTGTAATAAACTTATGCACTTGTTAAAAGAATGGACTGTTGCAATCTCTGCAACCGCTCACTCTCGGGTGAGTCCGCTTTGCGATCCTGTAACGTGGTTTCATCGGAAAGAATCCGACGGACGACCGAGTTGACTTGATTAAAGTACATGATCGCGTGTTAAGCGACTTAAGTGTGCTTTAGTTAAGTTAATTTGGATGGTTCTGCCACAAATAGGAGCCGGAATTGGGTTATATAGCAGCTGCCATTATTCCACCTCCAGCGTGCACGTCATACGATATTTGTGGATTGAATTCAATGATACCGTGTCATTATAGTGGACGGTTGCCAGCCAGTCAACTTATGAATAGTGACAAAATTGAACGGACACAGCTAATATCGAAGACTTGACCGCAGACTTCAATGGCCAACTGCCTGTAACATTTGTGGATTGAATTCAAATACCGTCGTGTCATTATACAGTGGACGGACCAGGCCAGTCAAGTGAATAGTGACGAAATCGCAAGGACACAGCGTTGATTGCGAAGACTTGACTTCAGACTCCAACGGCCAACTGCCTGTAGCAGTGTAGCTGCTCTGAGTGCTGTAACTACAATAAGCCGGTACGTTCTTAATAAGATTATTAATTACTTCATGTCACCATTTCTCTGTTCATCATCAATCATGCATACCAGACACAATCCCTTGCTCCTGTTCCTCACCTTGCGTCTTGGCAGAGTCAAGATTGCTGTCGCTGGAGAGGTGTCAAATGCAACAACATGACTGCTCATGCTTCACCTTCGCAATCCTACCCTGAAGAGATATAACGGCCCCTCCTCTTGCAAGAACTTCCAGGTGCACCCGGGCATCGTCAGACGGCGAGACATCAGAGAGGAGCTTCCACCGCAATTTCGAAAGCAACAGTAATCCACGTCAGTCCCACCATACCAGGAAGTACTGTGGAGTCATTGACAAGGAATCAACCCATCGTCGTCTTGACAGGAATTTGCCACGTCTAACCCATACTGACCTGACAGGAATTTGCCGGCGACAACCGCCAATATATATATATAACCTATCAGCCCAAAAAATACACTACAATGCACAACAATGGCAACTGCAAGCTACCCGGTCGCTCTAGTCTTTTTAGCCATCTTGCTACCAATACTATTGCCTGCTGTCGTTTCTTCGTCTCCAAGCCCAAGTGTAACCAATGTCGTTAACGGCAGCTACACCGACCTCAGTGCCCTGTTGGCTTTCAAATCGCTGCTCTCTGATCCTCTCAGAATCCTCGCCGGCAGCTGGACATCCAACGTGTCCTTCTGCCAATGGGTCGGCGTCTCGTGCAGCAACCACCGGCCGCGCGTCACGGCTCTGCGGTTGGTGGATGTGCCCCTCCATGGAGCGCTCAGCCAACACCTCGGTAATCTTTCTTTCCTCACCATGCTCAACCTCACAGGAATTGGTGTCACTGGACACATCCCTGCTGAAATTGGAAGGCTACGTCAGCTTAGGTTTCTCGATCTTTCTGGAAATATTCTCTCAGACGCCATTCCTAGTACCATAGGAAACCTCACAAGGCTTGAGATTCTTCGCCTAAGTAACAACACCCTCTCGGGGCATATTCCACCACGGTTACTGCAGAGCACGAGAAACCTTCGGAGGTTATCTCTGGTATGGAATGACTTGAGTGGCAACATACCGCCGTATCTGTTCAATAACACACCTTCCCTCAATAACATCAACCTCGGAACCAATAGCCTATCAGGTCCAATTCCATCTGGTCTTGCATCATGCCAACACCTGCAAAAGATCTCCTTGTCATACAATTTTTTTGTCGATGTTGTGCCAACATGGTTGGCTCAATTGGAACAGCTTACCTATCTATCCTTGGGTACTAATTCCTTACATGGCTCTGTCCCAGCTGTTCTTAGCAATCTCACCCGTCTTACAATACTTGACCTTTGTTACAATAACCTGACAGGAGAGATTCCAAAAGAATTAGGCCTCATGCAAGAACTCTTGTATTTGTATCTCGAACAGAATTTGCTAACAGGTCCAATTCCACCTTCTCTTGGAAATTTATCAAAACTGTCTTACCTACTATTGGCTAATAATTCATTGTCTGGATCTGTACCAGCAGTTCCACATTCTCTAATCACGCTACACCTGCAATATAATAATTTGAGTGGGAATCTTAAGTTCTTGTCATCTCTTTCCAACTCTACTCGACTCCAATACCTTGTCCTACATTATAATTCTTTCACTGGACGAATCCCTGACACTGTGGGGAATCTGTCCGCACAATTAGTTGAGTTTTCCCTTGGTTACAACAAGCTAACAGGTGGGCTTCCATCCTCATTGTCAAACTTGAGCAGTCTTGAGTTGATTTATCTTCCCAACAACCAGCTCACAGGAGAAATCCCAGAATCTATCGCGAGGGTGCAAAATCTCGTTTGGCTTGATGTCTCTAATAATGACATGTCAGGGACTATCCCGGCACAAATTGGTATGCTCAGCAACTTACAAAGGCTTTTTATCTATGGAAATAGATTTCATGGCTCTATACCTGAAAGCATTGGAGATCTTACCATGCTAGAAGAAGTCGGGTTCTCTGAGAACCAATTCAATTCAACTATACCGGCATGTTTGTTCCACCTTGACAGAATTATATCCCTTTATCTTTCTAACAATTCGTTTTCTGGTCCACTACCAAGTGACGTTAGTGGGTTGAAACAAGTGGATACAATTGACCTTTCTTTCAACTTTTTGCTTGGAAGCATCCCCGAATCATTTGGCAAACTAAACATGATCACGAATCTAAATCTATCACACAATTCATTTGAGGACTCTATCCCCGTGTCATTTAAAGAGCTGAGGAGCCTCGAGTGGTTGGACCTCTCCTCCAATAATCTCTCAGGTACCATTCCCATGTTCCTAGCCAATTTAACCTTCTTAAAATCCTTGAATCTCTCCTTTAATAATCTACAAGGCAAGGTACCAGAGGGCGGTGTTTTCTCTAACATCTCGTTGCAATCTTTGATTGGGAACATTGGGCTTTGTGGCATACCCCAATTAGGATTCTCTCCATGTATAGAGAAACCTCACTCAAATACGATGCACTTTCTAAGATTCCTGCTCCCTTCTGTAACCATAGCATTTGGTTGTACCGTTATTTTCATTTACCAAACCATTAGAAAGAAACTTAAAAACAAGAGAGAGGTTGAAGATTCTGGCATTGATCCTAACAATGTTATGTACCATGGGCACCTGTCATACCATGAGCTCGTCCTTGCCACCGGTAATTTTAGCGATGACAACCTATTAGGGACTGGGAGCTTTGGAAAGGTCTATAAAGGTCAACTTAGCACTGGTTTCACGGTGGCAGTAAAAGTCCTACACATGCAGCAGGAGCAGGCCATTAGAAGCTTTGATGCTGAGTGTAGCACACTTCGCATGGCTCGGCATAGGAACTTGATAAAGATATTGAATGTCTGCTCCAACTTGGAGTTCAGGGCATTGGTGCTTCAGTATATGCCCAATGGAAGCTTAGAGATGCTCTTACACTCTAACGGCATAGAGCACTTAGGGTTCCTCAAGAGGCTGGACATCCTGCTAGATGTGTCGATGGCAATGGAGTATCTGCACCACGAGCATCACGATGTAGTCCTACACTGCGACTTGAAGCCTAGCAACGTGCTATTTGATGAAGACATGACGGCACATATAGCGGACTTTGGAATTGCAAAGATGCTATTGGGTGATGACAACTCCATCATCACCGCAAGCATGCTTGGAACACTTGGGTACATGGCACCAGGTACGTCCGTACTCCGTACTGTGAATCTTAATTTTGGTTGGTATATATTTGGTTAACAGTGCTGATTCAGTCCTGCTTGAATTTTTTGTTTCCGGTCTCATGCAGAGTATGGATCTTATGGGAAGGCATCACGCAAGAGCGATGTTTTCAGTTATGGAATCATGCTCCTTGAAGTCTTCACTGGAAAGAGACCCACAAATCCCATGTTTGTCGCAGATTTGAGCATTACACGGTGGGTTCGTCAAGCATTTCCAACTCACCTTGCCTCTGTTCTGGATGACCGGCTATTTCAAGGTGTTTCTTCCTCTGCCGGCAATCTGAATCACTTTCTTACGGCGACATTTGAGCTGGGTTTGATATGCTCAAGTGACTCACCTGACCAGAGGATGTCAATGAGAGATGTCACGGTGGCACTGAAGAAGATTAAAAAGCATTATACAGAATCATTAATATCAGCAACCACGATGAGTGCTACCCTGTGATTCAACTCTTCTGTCCGTTCCATCTTCCAATTATTTTTCAGTACTTGTTTGGTCCCGTTGGCCTGTGCCTAATCTGATTTTTGAACGTATACTGTCATTTTTGAAATAAGTTTGTGTAAAACATGCATTTGAAGATTCATGGGTGGAGTTCAAATACTGCAATCCAACTAGCGTGTCTCTGAAATTCAGTAACAGAATGTCTGCTGAACGAGCTGCAGGCCAAGTCGACACATGTTATAGTCATGCACAATCTTAAGTTTCAAACTTATTGCTGACAAAAAGTTTATTATAAACTTCAATTGCACTATAACAAAACTATTCACGTGAATACCAACGCCAAAACATATAGCTATTTAAGAAAAGGGCCCTGTCTCTAAAAGGGTACTTTTTCTACAATTGCTATTTAATATAAGTGGTCCTGTGTTTTCACTAAGACAAACAATTATAAGTCCAACAAAATTTATATAGAAGAGTATATATATTAAAAACTATCACATGAAAGAAATGAACTATAAAAATATATTTCATAATGGATATAATTATCCTCATTTGATATAAAATGAGTTACATTTGGATCCGGGAAGTACTATGCGTACTCAAACGTGTACCTTGCTGAACTCGACCGGGACCTTTGAAAGCACCATCTGGATGTATGCTAAAACTGTGGAAAGATGACCGTGCAATCTACTTGCCAGGATGTAGAAATCTGGCCATACCTCAGAAAATTTGTCGACTCAAAAATATTTTGAGATGTAGAAATCTGAGGATTCCACGAAACCATGTTGCGAACCTAGCTTCCATTAACAATCTTCCAAAAGTAGGCCATGCAAGAGAACAAAGAAGTCATATATCCAGGGGCGGAACCAGGATGAACACCTCGGGGGGCTAAATAGTAGAGATTAAAGGCTAGAGCTATAAATTAATGGTGATTTGAGACTTTATCTATAGTGTTTTACATGTAAAATCAGGCTCGGGGGGGGGGGGGGGGGGGGGCGCTGCAGCCCCTAGCCCCCTGGGATCCGCCCCTGCATATATCCATGTCTTGTTTACTGTTGCCAGTTGCTTAAAATCACTGAAAGCACGTGGCTGCAGTTTGGAAGATATATAGCTGGGGCCATATCGTATATCCATCATGCAATCATGGTCGCCACAACAGCGTCTAGATTGGACACAAGTGGCAAATGGAACAGCTTGCATGCTTATGATGGAGACCTCTTAATGCACAGGATAGGTCGTAATCATCGGTGATATGCATTTAAGCATTTGGAATTTCATTCTTCAGTTAAGGAAGAAACAAAAGCAGCGTAATCTCTTAATCTCACTAGCTAGGACGTGGATTCACACTTTGTCTAAAAAGTAACAATCTCTTAGGCCGCTTTCCAAAGAATTGATTACCAAGCTAGGCAGTAAGGCATGTATATATGTTTTCTCTTTTATTTTTGCTTGTTCTCGTACTTGAACTTTTTACTTCCTGCTCGTGCAGTTTGATATTAAGCGCAAAGGTGAATAGACATCTATTCCGTGAATCACGCCTTCACGTTTCCAAAGCCTTCACGCCTTTAACCTCAGACCCGAAGCCATTTTAACCTCGAGCTTCGAGACCGTCCTAGCTTCACACCAGAGAGGCGCCAACCACGCGTCTTGATCCTTGTTTCAACGACCCTGCACAAGACACTAGACAACTCGACGCTCGGGGTTAGCTTCGAGCGCTCGAGGGCAAGCTTAGTTATTGTCTGGTGACCAGTGATTGTCTCTTGACTTCGAGACAGAACTCTTAGCAGCGCAACGAGGCTAGAACTATACTTTCACACCACATTTGTCCCCCAAGGTTAGGGACCCTAGCTCGAGGCTGCTTATTTTGGGCTATGTTGAACAGGCTAAATGTAACGACCTTGAGGGTCACCGTCTTTTTGGGCGATCCCCAATAGTAGGCCCTCGTAGGTGAGGCTTGACACTGATGACCGAACCCGCAACTTAGCGATCTTCTCCCAAAAAACGTCACCCTAGAGCGTCGGTTAGAAACGAGACAATTGTTATCTTTTCGGTCTTACTTGTCAATTTCCTATTAGATGACCCTCTGTATTCGGCTCGAGTTTTCAGGTGCCATTTCATGCCTTTTACCGCGCCTATAAAAGGGGGGCATGGGACACTTTCATTTTTACTCGTGATTTTAGTCCTTTGCGCCCCTGCTTTGCTTGCTGCTTTTTGTGCTTTGATATTTGTGCGTTGTATGATGTTGTCTTTGGCCTCAAAGATCTTGAAGGAACTGATGTTATTCGTATCTCTCTTTTAGTGTTGGCTTTTGCCTTGCTTTTATTTATGACCTGATGCTTTGTTGCCTTACAGTTGGCTCGTACTATGCAAACTGTGAGACCCATGACAGCAGAGGAGTTTGCTGAACAATCTGGGCTTCGCACCAAGGCTGAGAAAGACCTTGATCTAGACAAGGCCATTGAGGATGCCGCAGACTTGGCCTATGGGATGAGGGTACCACGGATAGTGGTAATAACAAGGCTAGTGCTGACAGCGGGGAGGATCTTTTTCTGGCATTGATACTGATCTGTTTGAGCTGATAGTAGGCAAGGAAGTATACGTTCCCACCATGCGGTTAAGGAAGTCCTTGGTTTCTGAGAACACCATAATGTTTTACATCAGCAAGGGCTACTTTTCGAAGGATGTTGCTTGGGCCCCGGGTGACGAGACTGTGCCTGCAGCTAAGGTAGGTGAGGCTATTGTTTTTAACGACTTCTTTGCCGTTGGATTAAGATTTCCATGCGACAAGGATCTTCATAAGATTTTTGACAGATACAGGGCCAAGCTTCACCATCTTACTCCAAACACCTTCGTTGCTCTGTCCAAGTTTTATTGGGTCCCGTGCACATTCGGGGGTCATATTGATGTTGATGGTTTCGCGAGGCTACTTGAGCTTCATATCCAATGGAAGAGAGTTACGTTTGATGATGAAGAAGGTATCTTTGAGGAGTAGTTTGGGTGCTCCACGTTCGCGACTCGGAGGAAGAATGAAAAGCAGAAAATCACGAGGGTTGAGCTTTCCCATGCACAAAAGAACAGATGGGATGACAATTGGTTAAGATACTGGTTTTATGTTAAAGTTGACATAGTCGATGCATCTAGGATCAGCTGTTGTTTTTATCCTTTCTATGGCCCTATGGACATCTCCACCACTCCCCCGTTTACAAGGTCCAATGTTGTTAAGGAGTGCGAGAATACTTTTTACTCAGCCTCGAAGTCGATCTCCAGGCAGGATCTTGTTGAGGCGTTTTTGGCGGCTAACATCTAGCCCCTTTTTGATGGATAGGAACCAATGGAGATTGTGCCGAAGAACGTTTTGTGGCGCACTAGTCCACTTCCTTACCCTTGTTTTGGATTAAAGTTGCCAGAGGGTGCCAACCCTGGTCTTTATGCAAAGGATGTAGAGAGACACACTATAGATACTATTGGCCCGTGCATTGAGAGCAAGCTATCATCTGCCCGAAGGAATGATGAACACGAGCTCCGGTTAACCACTATTTGATGAACTTGGTGTCGATGTTGTGCTTTGCACGAAGCCACGCAAAGCTTCAAAGTGGATGCGAGAAGTCGGTGTGACTGGCTCGGAGTAGATTGGCGGCGGAAGCAGAGGGAAAAGGAAGAAAGCAGACAGCACAGCTGCAAAGGCAGTGGCAGTGGTTTCAAAGAAGGATGATGCCCAAGCGAGCGTCGTACTCGAGGCTGCAAAAGCAAAGCTAAAGACCTCCAACCTTGAGGCTCAGAAGAGAAAAGAAAAACTTGGTCAAGTCTCCTCAAGTGAGGCTGCTAAATCCACTGCGACAACTGCATCCAAAGCTGACCCAATCGCAATCAAGTCTTAGCTCAAAGCCACAAGCACTTGTTGGGTATGAAAGTTAAGAAATCAACAAGAAAGTCCCATGTCACCAAGATGTTTTATGAAGATGATGATGTTCTTTTTTATGTGGACTTATCTTTGGTCCCTTCCTTGGTCCCCGAGGCTAGCGCCCCTCCAAAGGAAGCTCAGACCGAGGTTGCTGCACCCCCTCTACGCCCCGAGGCCAACCCTTAGTGAAAAAGAAGAAGAGCTAGCTTCGGCACTCAAACAACTAGAGGCGTTAAAGAAAGAAAAAGAGAAATTTGCTCAACAAGAGATCCATGCACAAAGACTAGCAGCCAATAAGCTGGCAAAACTAAATGAGGCCAAAAGACAACTAGCGGAGTTGCAACAAGTGTTTGATGAGTTGCAATACTTGCACAACACACCACAACAGCCACTGCAACCATCGCTTCAAACCTTCAACACCAAACCCTAGCCTCATTGGACACAATGCCCTAGCGGCAACAAGCGCATACACAACTATCGACAAAAGTACCCACTAACCTTGGGCCTGCAAACAGTCCCATGGCCCACAACCTACAAAGTAGATGCATTACAAAAGTTCAATGGCCAAACAGATTCATGCCAGTTCCTCATGAGTTATGAAACAACCATAGCCTTAGCAAGGGGAGATGATGTGGTATTGGCAAAGTCATTTATCATTGTGTGCGAGGGTGCAGCACTAAACTGGTACTCTCTACTCCCACCGCGGTTCGTATACAGCTGGGTTGATCTTAAAACCAAGCAAATACAAAACTTTCAAGGCTTTCATAGTGCCGTGACTGATGAGGGGGACTTGTTTAATTCTGTGCAAAAAGATAAAGAACCTCTGGCAAGCTATGTGATAAGGTTTGTCCAACTTAAGTCACAAACTCCAGATGTGGAGGATAGTGTGGCCATAACTGCCTGCATCAAATGGCTCAATCTAGCGCCAACAGCGTCAAAGCTATCAAGGAAAAAGCCAAAAATAATGGAAGTCCTATTCGTAGAACTAGACAAATATTGTAGATCAGATGAAGACCATAGAAGAAGGGTCACAGAAACATACCGCAGAGGCAGGCCGAGAAAGATCAAAACTGGCAAGCCTCGTGCTATAACCACCAACAGCAACACCATTCACACCCAAATCAGCAAGTGTTGGCCATCGAGGGTAACCAATACTCATTCCTAAACCAAAAATAAAACAAAAGCCAAAACTAGAACCGATACAACCAGCATCAACCAAACTGCAACAGTGGCCAAAAAGGACGCCATGCTAGAAGAGGAAGAGACCAAGGCAGAGGGCCTCCGAGGCCAAATAACCAAAGTAACCGTCAAAGACCATTTTACTGCACGTTCCATGGTAAAAAACTCGACCATGCAACTGATTTTTGCCCAGAAGCCAAAAAGACCTTTGAAAGAATAGTCGAAGCAAAGAAAGCAACTAAGGCACAAAAAACCATCCACCATACAACCTTCTGGCCACATCCACCATACTACCTAAACCCCAACCTCTCAACCTTCCAACCCACCATGACATGGCAACATTCACCGCAATTCCAACCTCAAGCTCAACTAGCTTCGCAGAATGCAAACTTCGTACCTCCCTAGCCTCTCCATGAAATACCTTTACCACTACCAAACCTACACAATGAAATTTCAAAAGCGGAGCCTAACCCACAAAGCAACAATTCCAAAGCCTTACCTACCTATGACAGGATAATGCCAATCTCAAGGGGGTCCTCGCAATACGAACATCGCAAGGACAACCCGAATGCTCTACCAACCTATGGCATGATAATGGCAATCACCAGAGGGTCTTCCCTCAAGTTCGAGAACAAAAGGCAAAAAAGAGATTATTTCAGGCAGGTGAACACAATCATACCTGACGGTCCCCAGCTAGGCCAGAGTGGGCACACATGCCAATTTCTTTCACGGAAGAAGACTTCAAACTGAACACAACTTCACATAATGATGCGATGGTGATTGAGGCTATCATTGCTGGGTGGAAGATAGGGAAGATCCTAATGGACAATGGCAGCTCTGCGGATATCATTTTCGCAAACACCTTTAGGGAGATGAAAATGGACCCACACATGCTGGAGCCAGTAGAAGTCCCACTACTTGGCTTCGGGGGGGGGGGGAGGCCAGTTAAAGCCTTGGGAAAGATAGAACTACCTGTTTTATTTGGAAACCTCAACAATGCAAGAACATAACGCGTAACGTTCTATGTTGTTGAAATGTACATCACAGTTTATGGCGACCAACAAATCGCCAAGAACCTAGAAAAGGGCGTAACTCCGGAAGAAAAGAATGTCCACCACCTAACAACCCCTTGTTAGGAAAAGAAAAAGCCATATGTTGAGCCCAAGAGGGACAAAGAGAAGATAAAAATAAGCGCGGATGGCGAAACAAAAAGAGTTCTCCTAGATGATTACCCGCAGCCTCCCACGCCGGCCACCCGCCGGCAGCCCGCCACCGGCTCACCTGAGAGGATAAGGTGGAGAGACCGAGAGAGTTTATTGCCTGCCGAGGAGGGCTAAAGAACACGCCTTTTAGTCCCGGTTGGTGTTTCCAGCTGGGACAAAATTCTCCGTTAGATTCCCGAGCTAGGGCCACTGACCTTTACAACCGGGACTCAAGGGGCTCTTTAGTCCCGGTTGATATTACTATCCAAGACCAAAGAGCACCCCGTTGGTGGCCATCGGTGTTCCAAAGTCTACCGGGACAAATAATGATGAAAGCATCGGATAATTCAATACAGTGCAAAAGATAAAGGCAATGTGCACCTATCAAAGCCCGACAGTGACTCAAACTGTTAAGGTCCATCACCTGTATTACAAGTGATGATTGAGCTCTAGCATCGCTTTTCACCTTTTTACAAGTCACTGTTTATGGGTCTTTGTATGGCTCTGGATGGATCCCAACTAGGATGCCTTATCTTGGTTGTTGGTGTGTCGTGGCAGCTGGAGTACCTCCTGGACACCCGTGATGTTGAGATGGAAGGATAAAGAACAACACACAGGTGGGCCACCTGGTTCTTGTTCACCAAGTGGACTGGAATGTGATGGTCAGAAAAGCAGACACGTAAGCACGCAAGCTTCAACCAGCAGGACCCAAATCTGGAAATACTTACAAACACAACATTATTACCCATGCAGTGGGTGATGTAATCATGCAATCCCAGATTCCCCGGATGACTTCACCAAAGCAACGTATAAACTGTAATAGCTGCCAATCTAGTCATCTAAATGACTTTGAAGGATTAAAAGCAAATTGAGAAGAAAAGAAAAAGAAATTGGCCAAAAATCAAATTCGGATCAAATTTGACCGAAATTTGAATTTTGAATTTGAAATTCAGAAAAATTTGGCAAAAATGTGGAATGCAAGTGTGAGAGTGATTAGAACTTAGGGATCAAGAATTTGGATCAAAAATAGTGCTAAATAGCTCAGAGGAATCAAGAAAGAAAAAGGAAAAACCGAAGTTACTGTTCCCCGTCTGAAAATAGGAATTCAGAGAAAACAGCCTCAGAGTCCATTTTGGAAATTGATTTCTGGAGAATTTTCCAAATAAATGCACCAGGAAAACTACACTATATTGAAGTATGAACTTTGGACTACAAGATTTGGGTGTTGTTGGCCAGGAACATGGAAGGGAGCAATTTCGAATTGTAGCTCAAAGTCAGCACATTGTCACAGGTGACTGCCATACTGAAAATGACTAAGTCTGAAGATGACAGTATATGGTCGACTTTGGGGTTGATTTCAGAGGAATGTAGATTAAAAGGTGTACTTGTTCATGAGCAAAATGGAACATTGGGACATTGTGGAACACATTTAGGAAGAAGTTGGACTGAAAGAACAAGAATTGGGTCATTAATTTGGTTCCCCAAATGAGATCAACACCACTGTCAGTAACTCACGAACTGAAACTCGAAGTTCAGTAAAATTCAGTTGAAGCCGAGGAAAGAATCCAAATTGCACTGTGTTGAATGTTTATCTCGGGGTAGAACCAAAATAAAAGTTGAAGAATTCAAGATTATCTACAACATTGATTAAAACACCGATGCACCGTTGGATTGAGAATCGGCCGTGGTAGAACTCTGAAGATCACGGGCGTTAGAGAAGAAAGGAGGAGCGGTGACAGAGCCGCAAGACGTGTCGCCGCCGCCGTCGTCGGTCGCTTGCCAGCGCGTCTAGCTAGGCCACCTCCTCACCACATAAGCCTACGGGTAGGCCACGGTGTCGCCCATGCGCGCGGTGAAACACTTGAATAACTACCGTTCCCGCGCCACCGTTTCACCGCCGTCCTTTTTACCGCCGCCAGCGTCTCCCCTGTCAAGCACCGCCGCCGAGTAAAATTCCACCACCACACCGCACCCGTCGATTCCTCTCGCCCACACCTCCACAGACACCTCAGCTACACCCCAGACCAGTTGTTGTCCAACATCCATGCCAGAGTAACCGTGCTCGCCGTTGCTTCTGTCCGCCGTCGTCGCGCCGCCCGCTCACGGTGAGCACCACCTCGCGCTGCTTCTCTTCCTTCTTGAGTAGTCGTAGGCGAGTCCTTAGAGTCCTAGGATGGTGTAGAAGCAGTCGTTCGAGTAGTTTGCGCCGTCGTCGTGTGTAGCCACGACCGGCCGAAGGTGTCGCCGCCCGCCGCCGTGGAGGGAATGGCTCCGGCCATCTCCCGAGGAGCTGTTGCCGCGCGCGGGTGCGTAAAGGTGTAGAGGTGGTGTCTTGGCCTACTCTCGCCGCCGGGAGGGCGCCGGCCGGCGAGCCGCGTCGCCCCCTGTCGCGAGCGCGTTTTGGCGGGAGGAGGAAGAAGTATCTGGGCGCTTGGGCCCGCGCGGCAGTGAGAAGAGAGGGGGAGAAGGAGGCCGGAGCAGCGCGAGCGGTTGCTGGGCCGCGGCGCGTCTGAGGCCCAGTGAAGCGCGCGGGTCGGCCGAAAACGGAAAGAGGCCGGAGGCCCAGAGCAGTTAGCAGGCCGGCCTCGCGGGAGAAAGAGAAAAAGAGAAGTGGGCCGATAGGCCGGTGTTGGGCCGAAGAAGAAGAAGGAAAAAGAAAAATCGGCCCACGGGGCCCGTTAGGGGGAGAATAGGGCCGGCGGGTAGAAATGAATAGGAAAAGTGGGGTCCGCGCCGTGGGGCCCAGTGCTCGTGAGAGAGGGTAGAAAAGGGCTGGGTGAGAAAAGTATTTCCGGGTGATTTTTCGGGAAAAGTTAGATTTCTTTAGGAAAGTAATTAGTTTAAATCCGTTTTAAACCATTTAAGTCACAGAAATTTCTAGGAGTGTCCAAAATTAGTGAAACCAATTTTGTTAGGCTTGTTTTATTTTCCTTTATGCATTAAAAATTTTACATCCTAGAAAAATAATAAAAATTCGGGTATTTATTTAATGCCTTCCTTTTAAGGTAATTAAATAAATACTTAATATTTATAAAATAAAATATGAATAACACTTTCTTAATCACAAATTATTCTTAACCCATAGGAAATTAGATTTTCAAGTTAGAAAATAATTATAACTTTTTCTAAAGATAAAAGAAAAAGCTATAAGAAAGGTTAAATTAGAAAAATAAAATTGTGGGTTAATCTTTTGGGTTTTTGTGTGTTGGCTTGCAACTTTATCATGATAAGTTGTATAAGTCCTTGTTGGCTTGCAACTTTATCATGAAGGAAAGTTGTGTAGTCTGTTATTTAAAATTCTGCATTTCTAACCCTGCATGTATTATGCCATAGATCCCGAAGCACCGGAAGGAGAATATTGGGAATTTTCAGAAGGACCTTCGGAGTCCGAAGAAGTTTTTGAGTTAGTTCCCTGTGAAGCCCACCCGTCAGAGACTACTAATCTTTTTAACGAACAAGGCAAGCCCCGGTGCATTTATACCTATCTATTTTGGAGTCGTTATTTCATGTAACTAATTATAGGTTATTTGCTATATGTATGCACTAAGTCTAGGAGTTGCTTGAAACCTATTCTTGTGTATGATCATGCCTTGTTTTAAGGACATCTTTGCCACTTGTTCAAACCTTAGAAGATACCCAAGTCTAGAATTGCTTATTTGCTTACATGCTTGGTTTACCAACCTTAAGGAAAACTTTTAAGTCATACATGTTGCTTATAGAAGATAACTTGGAAAGTGAAAACGGACAGAAGCTAGAGATATAGTTCTGTCTGTTAGCTTAATTTGGTTAAGGCCCGATTCGTTGTCTTAACCTTTGATCAAGTGATAAGCATCTGATCACTTACTGGGTATGGGACCAGTAAAGCCCAGTAGGTTAGTAAACTCTATGATCAGGAATACTTCGTACCCACGCTTGACGTGCTGGAGATTGGCAGGGGTGTAACCTGAAACTCACATGGTGATCGGGCCAGACGTGGGGTCCCATGTGGGGGGTGCATCCCTGGGTCCGGGTAGTCGTATTCCTAATCATTGAATTTGCTAATCGAGAGGTTGTTAAATACGACCTGGACAGTCGTATAACGCTGGTGATCAGGGTACTCTCCTGCAGGATGTAATTAGATCCGGATCGTCGCAATTCTCGGTTATGAATGCACTTGATCATTGTTGAGCATCGTAGTATTAATTCATGCAATATGTATCTTTCTGTTATCAACTGATGTATGACTTAACAGCTAGAGTTGTTTTTACTTCTGTTATCATTTAGAATGGTTAGATAATAACTTAACCCAAATAAAAGATAAAACTAAGGCATTACTCATAGTAAGCTTTTTGGCAAAAGTTATGTTAGCCAAGTACACCCAAAAGCTAGCATGCATTCCAAGGAAAACTATTATATTGGTTAGTCGGGTAAGACTTGCTGAGTACCCCGTACTCAGGGTTTTCCCCTTGTGGTTATCTTTCAGAAGCTCCACGGGAGTCTACAGAGGAGGAGACCCCGAAGCCCTAGGGTATTGACCTGAGTCTCACAATACCCTAGAGAAAAAGTTCTACTTGCGCATCTTCTCTTGAACTATTTATGTTTAAATCTTAGAACTTTGTCTAACACTGCATCACTAAGTTTGTTTCAACCTATGTCCTGTAATAACTCGTACCTTTTATATATATATGTAAAAATGTAATGTTTGTTGATATTATCCCATCGCGGATATTATCCTGATGTATGGTTATGAAACACGCCGTGGATCCTTCGAGGAGTCCTAGGGACACTCGACGGACTACCGGACTTATGCTATTTTAGGTGCGTTTCGGATAATTGCGGTTTCGACAGCGATTAGGCGCACTTAAACCAGCTTAAGTTGGGCGGTTCCGCCACAGCTGGTATCAGAGCCGTAGGTTGGGATAATCAACAGATATTACCTTTTAAAAACTGAGACTCTACTTTAAAGTAATAAAAACAAGAGTTATAGGTGGCAGTAGTATTAACTGGTTGTTTGTTTTGCAGATGCTAACTGTTTGCTGCGTGTCGTTAGTATTCGGTAGTCTTTTATTTAGGGAGAGATTACGATGCCACCAATTTTCCTACGAGTGTGTATATGAGTCTGAAGGTACGTAGGAATCGTTGCATCATGTTTGCATTGCATGTTTCAAAACTTTTGGGTTTGGTGAGTGCCGTTAGACCTGACCTCGTTTCTTTTATAGGATGTTTGAAGAAGGCTACACTGATAAGGATGGGTGGACCCGCGGTCGTTACTTGGATAAGCTGGGATTCGTGCAGTTACTTTGGAAAACACTACAAGAATTGGGTTTTCATAATCCCCCGGAATATTATTGGAGAAAAGAAGATACTGGCCATAAGCAATATTGCACTGTGTATGTGCATATTCCGGATGATGACACCCGTCCTAATTGGCGTCTGGAGGAGGTGATGGAGTCGGGTTTTGAATTTAATGACACCATAGAAAGGGCGGCCATGACTGCTCTTACTGAACTATGTGAAAACCACAAGGTGGAGGTAGGGTCGAGCTCCGCTCGATTCTATCCGATCAAACATCAAGATGACGGGGTATGGAGGAGGAGAATTAAAGCTTTGAAGAACACTTCTTGAGTGGAGCACGATGTGTTGGTTGCTGCTGCTTCTGATTATATGACAGCAATGTACAACTTACATCAAGCCTGCATCCGAGAATATTATAACCAGAGGCAGAAGAACGAAGACGCTAAGATGGAATTGATGGGTGCCCGGTATGACAAGGAGATGTACAAGAAGGCAGCGATGGCAAGGGAGCATGATATGGAAAAAAGCAATGCGAGAGCAATCCAGAAGAATTGAGGATTATGAAGAAAAACTCAGAGTGATGCAAGGGTTCATTGAAGCCAGCAGGAGCATGGCGGATAGAGCAAGGGAGGAAGCTGAATCAAATGTCCATAGGCTGGAAGCGGAAAGGTTCCAACAGCTAGACGAGATCCTGTCACTCCGTCTAGCCTTGGAGGAGATGCAGGCTCAGGTACCTGCACAAAACATTGTCAATGTCCCACCGCCTCCACCACCAGAAGAACCTCAGCCACCAAACCCGGAGGAAGCGGATCAATTAGTACCTGTGATAGAAGTAGAAGAAGATCCAGTTCCACCTGCAGATCCTGAGATAGATCTATATGCTAATGAGAATCTGGAGGGATTTGATGTGGACATAGAGGACGACCAGGGTGAAGTCCCTGCGGGAAATCAACAGTTCGCTTGGGCCAATGCCAATGCTGATGGACTAGATCCTCAGGGCTATGGACCCATGCAGCAATGGGGAGAAGAGGAACCTGAAGGTGAAGAAGAAGAGGATCCTGAAGAAATGGAAGGAAACTCTGGAGTTAGCACCTCCGCATCTAATCCTTCCCGCACTTGGAGCGACCCCGGGCTGGAGTCTGGAAGTGAAAATTCTGTCAATCAAGCCCCACCTGTTGCTCCCCCAGGGCAAACATTGATGACCGTGGACCAAGACATCCTGCAGGAAGCAATGGCCCGACTGGGACTAAATGCCGAGGAACTAGGCATTTTCCCTTATGATGGTTAAAGTGAAATTTATCCGAAAAGTGTTGTAATCTATTTTTGTAAGATATGCGTGTTGGACAAGTGGTACTAAGGGTTTTTGTAAAAAGTAACTCCAGAGCATGTATTATAAATAAGTATGTGTATAAGTATGGTTTGTGTGTGAGCATACTGTGATGTGTGACATAATAGTGTGCAGAAAAATTGCTGATAAAATGCACCTTAGATATTAATATCCTGTTTACTCTTGGCAGCATGACGGATCCCAGAGAAACACGAGCTTCAGGTTCTGGAGGTCAAGAGGAGGAATTACCCAGAGCACCCACGCTGGCTGATGCCATAGCCAATCTTATGAACTCCGGGGCAGAACAGGCCCGATTACTCCAAATGATCGTACAGAACACTGGTAATGGTGGACGTAGGCGAGATCCGGAACAGGGTGTGTCCTACACCCAATTCCTAGAGACCCGACCCCCAGTATTCTTGAAGGCCGAGCATCCACTTGAAGCTAACGAATAGCTTCAAGCCATGGAACAAAAGTTTCGAGTAATTCCCCAATGTACTACCACTCAAAAGGCCGAATTTGCAGGGCTCCAGCTTCAAGGCCCCGCAGCAACTTGGTGGACCAGCCATCTGGCCAGGCAGCCAGTGGGTAGGGAAGTCACGTGGGAGGATTTTAAGGAAGCCTTCCGGACGCAGTTTGTGCCGGAGGGTATCATGAGAATGAAACTGGAACAGTTCTTAGGACTCCAACAAGGAAATCGCAGTATTCTGGAATATACCAGTGAATTCGACCACCTAGCCCAATATGCACCAGAGCATGTTAACACTGAATCTAGAAAGAGAGATTGCTATCTTCGGGGACTCAATGCAAGAATGCAGGAAAAGTTGTCCACCTGCACTTTCGCCGATTATAGCTCTGCGGTGAGTACGGCCATTACCGCGGAAGAAAAGATGAAAATTTTGGATGAAACCTTAAAGAAAGAAGAAGCATTGAAAAGGAAGAATGTTCCTTCTGGAAACTTTGGGAATGCTCCACAGAGAATGAGGATGGTATATCGAGGTCCTCCCCGACCCATGTATCGCCCTTCATTCCAGCAACGACCTTTCCAGTCTTGGAATGCTAGAGCTCCCAGTGCTGCCTCTCGTCCTGGAATTACACCACCTCTCAGGTTTCGTAACCCTACTCCTTCAGGAACTCCACAGGTTTGTTTCAACTGTGGGAAGCCAGGACACTTCGCCCGAGACTGTCGTTTTCCCAAAGTTGGGGGAAACGCAAACTTAAGGGCTCAGACCTCGGGCCAAGGCACTGGACAAAAGTTTGTCCGTCGTAAGTTCGTCAACACCAAGACGGGACAAGCTCACTATATGAATAAAGAAGAAATTCCAGAAGGAGAGCCTATCCTGGCAGGTATGTATCTTGTTAACAATTATCCTGCTATGGTTTTATTTGATTCAGGCGCATCGCATACTTTTATAAGTAAAAGGTTTGTTACACAACATCAACTAGAGGTCCATACATTAAATGTTAAGTATGCTATTCAAGCTACTGGGGCCACACAGAATACAAATCAAGTAGCTCGCAATGTGATTGTAAACCTAGAAGGAAATAAGGTGGGAGCTTATCCTTTAATTCTGGAAGATCAAGGAATAGATCTTATTTTGGGAGTAAATTGGATGAAGGAACATAAAGTTCAAATTAATATGGTTACTCGGGTCGTTAGCATGAAAGACGACCAAGGCCACTTTTTCGAGCTCCAATTACCCGCTCATCCTTGTTTGGACCAGATGGTCAAAAAGACTAGAGCAGTGACTCTAGAATCTATTCCTGTGGTTAATGAGTTTATAGATGTATTTCCAGAAGATCTGCCTGGGCTACCGCCTGACAGAGCGGTAGAATTCACTATTGAGTTAGAACCAGGCACCACTCCTATCTCTAGAAGACCATATCGAATGCCACCTAAAGAGCTAGCAGAGTTAAAAATACAACTCCAAGAACTGTTGGATAAGGGTTCGTCCGACCTAGCACTTCACCATGGGGCTGCCCAGCTCTATTTGTTAAAAAGAAGGATGGCACATTAAGACTATGTGTGGATTACCGCCCTTTGAATGCGGTGACCATCAAAAACAAGTATCCGTTGCCACGGATTGACTTGTTGTTCGACCAGTTGTCCGGAGCTAAGGTCTTTTCAAAAATCGACCTTCGGTCAGGGTACCACCAGATTAAGATCAAACCTGAAGACATACCAAAAATAGCCTTTTCAACCCGATATGGACTATATGAGTATTTGGTTATGTCTTTCGGACTGACAAATGCCCCAGCGCATTTTATGTATCTCATGAACTCAGTATTTATGCCAGAACTAGATAAATTTGTGGTCGTCTTTATAGACGGTATCCTTGTCTTTTCCAAGAATGAGGAGGAACATGCGCAACACTTGCGCATTGTTCTAAATAGACTCCGGGAACACCAGTTGTATGCCAAGTTCAGTAAGTGTGAATTTTGGCTAAAGAAAGTTCCATTCCTTGGGCATATACTCTCCGAAAAAGGAATTGAAGTAGATCCCAGAAAGGTCAAGGACATACTGGATTGGAAATCACCAACCTCTGTTCATGAAGTAAGAAGTTTCTTGGGAATGGCTGGCTATTACCGTAGATTCATCCCCAATTTCTCAAAAGTTTCTAAACCAATCACAGAATTATTAAAGAAAGAAATAAAATTTGAATGGAAACCTAAGTGTGAGGAATCATTCCAAGTCTTGAAGAAATTGCTGACTACAGCCCCAGTGCTAGCTCAACCTGACATAGAGAAACCCTTTGATGTATACTGTGATGCCTCTGGGACAGGCATAGGGTGTGTTCTGATGCAAGAAGGCAGAGTTATTGCTTATGCTTCTCGTCAATTGAAGCGTCATGAAGAGCATTACCCTACCCATGATTTAGAACTTGTTGCCGTAGTGCATGCATTAAAGATATGGCGACATTATCTTTTAGGTAGTGAATGTCGTATCTTTACTGACCACAAAAGCTTGAAATACATCTTTACTCAAATGGACTTGAACATGAGACAAAGACGGTGGCTGGAACTGATTAAAGACTATAAACTAGAAATCCATTATCATCCTGGTAAGGCTAATGTGGTGGCCGACGCCTTGAGCAGAAAGGCCCAATGCCACTGCACTACCGTCCAGTCTAACCTGAAGACCTTGTGTGAAGAAATGGAAGAGTTAAGTTTGGAAATAGTAAAACAAGGCACACTTCAGAATATTATGGTTCAAGATACCCTAAAAGAAAGAATTATAACAGCCCAAAAAGAAGATCCATGGATTAAGATACTTTATCAGCAAAAAGCCGAAGGGAAGATCCCCGAATTTAGTCAAGAAGAGGATGGAGGACTATACTTCAAGAACAGGATAGTAGTTCCTAAAGATGAGGACCTAAAAATATTAATCTTAGAAGAAGCACATCTGTCCAAGTTCTCCATTCATCCCGGAAACAATAAAATGTACCAAGATCTAAAGCAAAGATTTTGGTGGGCCAAGATGAAACCTGAAATTGCAAGATATGTAGCTGAATGTGATACTTGCCGAAGAGTTAAGCCCATACTACAAAAGTCGGCAGGTTTATTACAACCTTCAGAAATCCCTGTCTGGAAATGGGAAGATATTTCTATGGATTTCATAGTTGGATTTCCTACCACTTCAAAGGGGTATGATTCCATCTGGGTTATTGTCGACCGTCTTACTAAGTCAGCTCACTTTATACCAGTCAAGACTACTTATCCGGTATCGACATATGCCCAGCTCTATATAGCCCGGATCGTATCTTTGCACGGAGTCCCAAAGACCATTATCTCGGATCGAGGTTCCCAGTTTGTTTCCATATTCTAGGAACGATTGCAAAAGGACATGGGTACTACTCTAATTAGAAGTTCTGCCTACCATCCTCAAACTGGAGGACAGACAGAAAGGGTCAATCAAATTTTAGAAGACATGTTGAGAGCATGTGTCCTTACCTTCTCTAAGCTATGGGATGAATGTTTACCCCTAGCCGAGTTCTCCTATAATAATAGCTATCAAGCTAGCATTAAGATGGCACCTTTCGAAGCCTTGTATGGTTGAAGATGCCGAACTCCTTTAAATTGGTCAGGAGTAGGAGAAAGGACACATTTGGGATCGGACTTGGTTCTGGAAACCGAGGAAAAGGTCCAGAAGATTCGCAAATATTTAGAAATAGCCCAATCCCGACAAAAGAGTTATTCGGATAAAAGGAGACGATCCTTGGAATTTCATACCGGAGATTTTGTATACTTGAAGGTATCTCCCATGAAAGGCGTACAACGCTTTGGAGTAAAGGGTAAGTTAGCCCCAAGATATATTGGCCCCTATGAAATTCTGGAACGAAAAGGTCCAGTGGCATATAAGCTGTCATTGCCAGACCAACTTGCTTCTATACATGACGTATTTCATGTATCCCAGCTTAAGAAGTGCTTAAGAGTTCCAGAAGAAATTTTAGAAGATCCAGAAATTGAGCTCGAGCCCGATCTAACCTATGAAGAAAGACCCATTAAAATCCTGGATCAAAAGACACGAGATACCCGAACTCGGAGTATCACGTTTTATAAGGTACAATGGAAAAATCATACTCCGGATGAAGCTACTTGGGAACAAGCTGAAGACCTAGAGTCTAAATATCCGGAATTATTTGAAACCGTCAGGAACTGAGGAACGAGAGCCACCACCCCATTATCCTTGTACAGAAAAAGAAAGAATAATGGACCTGACGCAGTTTCCTTTCCATTCTCAAAACCAAGGATTTAACCCCGGGAATCTCGGGACGAGATTCTATTAAGGGGGAGAGGCTGTAATAGCTGCCAATCTAGTCATCTAAATGACTTTGAAGGATTAAAAGCAAATTGAGAAGAAAAGAAAAAGAAATTGGCCAAAAATCAAATTCGGATCAAATTTGACCGAAATTTGAATTTTGAATTTGAAATTCAGAAAAATTTGGCAAAAATGTGGAATGCAAGTGTGAGAGTGATTAGAACTTAGGGATCAAGAATTTGGATCAAAAATAGTGCTAAATAGCTCAGAGGAATCAAGAAAGAAAAAGGAAAAACCGAAGTTACTGTTCCCCGTCTGAAAATAGGAATTCAGAGAAAACAGCCTCAGAGTCCATTTTGGAAATTGATTTCTGGAGAATTTTCCAAATAAATGCACCAGGAAAACTACACTATATTGAAGTATGAACTTTGGACTACAAGATTTGGGTGTTGTTGGCCAGGAACATGGAAGGGAGCAATTTCGAATTGTAGCTCAAAGTCAGCACATTGTCACAGGTGACTGCCATACTGAAAATGACTAAGTCTGAAGATGACAGTATATGGTCGACTTTGGGGTTGATTTCAGAGGAATGTAGATTAAAAGGTGTACTTGTTCATGAGCAAAATGGAACATTGGGACATTGTGGAACACATTTAGGAAGAAGTTGGACTGAAAGAACAAGAATTGGGTCATTAATTTGGTTCCCCAAATGAGATCAACACCACTGTCAGTAACTCACGAACTGAAACTCGAAGTTCAGTAAAATTCAGTTGAAGCCGAGGAAAGAATCCAAATTGCACTGTGTTGAATGTTTATCTCGGGGTAGAACAAAAATAAAAGTTGAAGAATTCAAGATTATCTACAACATTGATTAAAACACCGATGCACCGTTGGATTGAGAATCGGCCGTGGTAGAACTCTGAAGATCACGGGCGTTAGAGAAGAAAGGAGGAGCGGTGACAGAGCCGCAAGACGTGTCGCCGCCGCCGTCGTCGGTCGCTCGCCAGCGCGTCTAGCTAGGCCACCTCCTCACCACATAAGCCTACGGGTAGGCCACGGTGTCGCCCATGCGCGCGGTGAAACACTTGAATAACTACCGCTCCCGCGCCGCCGTTTCACCGCCGTCCTTTTTACCGCCGCAAGCGTCTCCCCTGTCAAGCACCGCCGCCGAGTAAAATTCCACCACCACACCGCACCTCCCGTCGATTCCTCTCGCCCACTCCTCCACAGACACCCCAGCTACACCCCAGACCAGTTGTTGTCCAACATCCATGCCAGAGTAACCGTTCTCGCCGTTGCTTCTGTCCGCCGTCGTCGCGCCGCCCGCTCACGGTGAGCACCACCTCGTGCTGCTTCTCTTCCTTCTTGAGTAGTCGTAGGCGAGTCCTTAGAGTCCTAGGATGGTGTAGAAGTAGTCGTTCGAGTAGTTTGCGCCATCGTCGTGTGTAGCCACGACCGGCCGAAGGTGTCGCCGCCCGCCGCCGTGGAGGGAATGGCTTCGGCCATCTCCCGAGGAGCTGTTGCCGCGCGCGGGTGCGTAAAGGTGTAGAGGTGGTGTCTTGGCCTAGTCTCGCCGCCGGGAGGGCGCCGGCCGGCGAGCCGCGCCGCCCCCTGTCGCGAGCGCGTTTTGGCGGGAGGAGGAAGAAGTATCTGGGCGCTTGGGCTCGCGCGGCAGTGAGAAGAGAGGGGGAGAAGGAGGCCGGAGCGGCGCGAGCGGTTGCTGGGCCGCGGCGCGTCTAAGGCCCAGTGAAGCGCGCGGGTCGGCCGAAAACGGAAAGAGGCCGGAGGCCCAGAGCAGTTAGCAGGCCGGCCTCGCGGGAGAAAGAGAAAAAGAGAAGTGGGCCGATAGGCCGGTGTTGGGCCGAAGAAGAAGAAGGAAAAAGAAAAATCGGCCCACGGGGCCCGTTAGGGGGAGAATAGGGCCGGCGGGTTGAAATGAATAGGAAAAGTGGGGTCCGCGCCGTGGGGCCCAGTGCTCGTGAGAGAGGGTAGAAAAGGGCTGGGTGAGAAAAGTATTTCCGGGTGATTTTTCAAGAAAAGTTAGATTTCTTTAGGAAAGTAATTAGTTTAAATCCGTTTTACACCATTTAAATCACAGAAATTTCTAGGAGTGTCCAAAATTAGTGAAACCAATTTTGTTAGGCTTGTTTTATTTTTCTTTATGCATTAAAAATTTTACACCCTAGAAAAATAATAAAAATTCGGGTATTTATTTAATGCCTTCCTTTTAAGGTAATTAAATAAATACTTAATATTTATAAAATAAAATATGAATAACACTTTCTTAATCACAAATTATTCTTAACCCATAGGAAATTAGATTTTCAAGTTAGAAAATAATTATAACTTTTTCTAAAGATAAAAGAAAAAGCTATAAGAAAGGTTAAATTAGAAAAATAAAATTGTGGGTTAATCTTTTGGGTTTTTGTGTGTTGGCTTGCAACTTTATCATGATAAGTTGTATAAGTCCTTGTTGGCTTGCAACTTTATCATGAAGGAAAGTTGTGTAGTCTGTTATTTAAAATTTTGCATTTCTAACCCTGCATGTATTATGCCATAGATCCCGAAGCACCGGAAGGAGAATATTGGGAATTTTCAGAAGGACCTTCGGAGTCCGAAGAAGTTTTTGAGTTAGTTCCCTGTGAAGCCCACCCGTCAGAGACTACTAATCTTTTTAACGAACAAGGCAAGCCCCGGTGCATTTATACCTATCTATTTTGGAGTCGTTATTTCATGTAACTAATTATAGGTTATTTGCTATATGTATGCACTAAGTCTAGGAGTTGCTTGAAACCTATTCTTGTGTATGATCATGCCTTGTTTTAAGGACATCTTTGCCACTTGTTCAAACCTTAGAAGATACCCAAGTCTAGAATTGCTTATTTGCTTACATGCTTGGTTTACCAACCTTAAGGAAAACTTTTAAGTCATACATGTTGCTTATAGAAGATAACTTGGAAAGTGAAAACGGACAGAAGCTAGAGATATAGTTCTGTCTGTTAGCTTAATTTGGTTAAGGCCCGATTCGTTGTCTTAACCTTTGATCAAGTGATAAGCATCTGATCACTTACTGGGTATGGGACCAGTAAAGCCCAGTAGATTAGTAAACTCTATGATCAGGAATACTTCGTACCCGCGCTTGACGTGCTGGAGATTGGTAGGGGTGTAGCCTGAAACTCACATGGTGATCGGGCCAGACGTGGGGTCCCATGTGGGGGGTGCATCCCTGGGTCCGGGTAGTCGTATTCCTAATCATTGAATTTGCTAATCGAGAGGTTGTTAAATACGACCTGGACAGTCGTATAACGCTGGTGATCAGGGTACTCTCCTGCAGGATGTAATTAGATCCGGATCGCCGCAATTCTCGGTTATGAATGCACTTGATCACTGTTGAGCATCGTAGTATTAATTCATGCAATATGTATCTTTCTGTTATCAACTGATGTATGACTTAACAGCTAGAGTTGTTTTTACTTCTGTTATCATTTAGAATGGTTAGATAATAACTTAACCCAAATAAAAGATAAAACTAAGGCATTACTCATAGTAAGCTTTTCGGCAAAAGTTATGTTAGCCAAGTACACCCAAAAGCTAGCATGCATTCCAAGGAAAACTATTATATTGGTTAGTCGGGTAAGACTTGCTGAGTACCCCGTACTCAGGGTTTTCCCCTTGTGGTTATCTTTCAGAAGCTCCACGGGAGTCTACAGAGGAGGAGACCCCGAAGCCCTAGGGTATTGACCTGAGTCTCACAATACCCTAGAGAAAAAGTTCTACTTGCGCATCTTCTCTTGAACTATTTATGTTTAAATCTTAGAACTTTGTCTAACACTGCATCACTAAGTTTGTTTCAACCTATGTCCTGTAATAACTCGTACCTTTTATATATATATGTAAAAATGTAATGTTTGTTGATATTATCCCATCGCGGATATTATCCTGATGTATGGTTATGAAACACGCCGTGGATCCTTCGAGGAGTCCTAGGGACACTCGACGGACTACCGGACTTATGCTGTTTTAGGTGCGTTTCGGATAATTGCGGTTCCAACAGCGATTAGGCGCACTTAAACCAGCTTAAGTTGGGCGGTTCCGCCACATAAACTGTGGTCCAAAAACCATGTCTCGGTCCCTCGTTCTATGCCAAATCCAAATCCTTTTGTCTAAATTGCAAATAAATGCGTTCTTTTTTCCATGAGTGAAGAGTAATGAAGCATGGTCATTTAATAAAAAAAGTGACGATGACGATTGAATAAAATATTTGGACGGATCCAAACAGACCCAGTATGATGTTTATAAGACTTCAGCCAGTGACTTTCGTGGAATATAGGGGCCGGAATTGGGTTATCTAGCAGTTGCCATTATTCCATCTCCAGCGTGCACGTCATGCGACATTTGTGGACTGAATTCAATGATAGCATGACGTTATAGTGGACAGTCGCCAGGCCAGTCAAGTGATGAATAGTGACAAAATTGGACGGGCACAGCGCTGATAGCAAAGACTTGACCGCAGACTCCAATGGCCAACAGCCTGTACCTGCAACATTTGTGGATTCAATCCAAATACGGTCGTGTCGTTATATAGTGGACGACCCAGGGCAGCCAAACAGTTTTTTACGGTCGGGGGGAGGGGGGGGGGAGTGCCCCCACCTGCTTCTTTACTTCAATTGGGCCTCCTGAAGGCCAACAACTTACATGATTCAGTTCAGCAGGAAAACAATGAGGGGGGGGGGGAGCTATTTCTGCTTTCAGATATAGGTTTACATTGAGCAGAAGATAAAGCACCAGGCGTCGGCAATGGTTCTATCAGTCTGGAAGCGCTCTCGCGATAGCCGAGCTTCGTCGTGGCAGGATGTCCGGAAGCGCTGGTGTGAGGGAGGAGCGCGCTGGAACACCAGGCCGTTTCTATGTTTCCACAGCATCCAACAGAGAAGGATCAGAAAGCTGCTGTAGTGTTGCATCGGTGCTATTGTCGGACGTGGAACAGTCCACAGGCTGTCCACAGAGGCGTTCACCGTGTCCGTGCCGAGGGAGCTCCAGATGCTCGCGGCGAAGGGGCAGCGAAAGACGATGTAGTCACAATCCTCAGCCTGTCCGCAGAGCTCGCACGAGGCATCTTCCAGGATGTGTTTCTTCACCAAGTTGGTGCGGCATTGGATTCGTTTCTGCACCAAGAGCCAGGTGAAGAACTGTACCCGCGGGGGTTCTTCCAGACAAATTTGACGAAAGGTGGCGGCGGTGCTCCCGTGTTCTGCATGAGCTTGGTGTAGATAGCGTCGGAGCTCAGGCTTGCGCCGTTGCTGACCAGGGGGATAGCCGCTGGTCCGCGCCATCCCGGAGCGTGACCCGGGTTAGCAGAGCTGCCAACTCGTATAACTCTGCAGCGGCCCAGTGCAATAAGTGTGGGGCAAGGTGCGTTCCCAGGCCATCGGCTAGGACTTGCTTCACTGACAGTTGTGTGTTGGTGACATGGGAGAAGATAAGGGGGAACAATTCCCACAGCCGCCCGTCCGAGAGCCAGAAATCATACCAAAAACTTGTGGATGCACCGTCTGACACTGCGGAGCAGGTTATCTCCCGATATAGCGGCAGCAGAGCATCCATATCGCCAGTGAGTGCCCTCGATGTTGCCATGCTGATTGGCGATGTTGATGCGGCTTCGTACCCATATGGCCCACGAGGAGTCACCTGGATGGTGTAGGCGGTGTAGATGCTTGAGGAGTAGGCTTCTGTTTTGCAGCGACAGGTCCTTCAGGCCAAGCGCCCCTTGCTCTTTCGGTTGACATGTTGTTTCCCATGCCACAAGACATTGAGCACCGATGACAAGATCTTCACCGGTCCATAGGAAACGTCGTCGTTGCCGGTAAAGAGCATCTAGGATCCCCGGCGGCAACAGGAGAGCCGACATGGCATATGTAAGCTGGCTGTCCACCAAACCGTTGATCAGCACTGCTCTGCCGGTTGTGTTTAGCAGAGACACGCTCCAGCCGCTGAGGCGCCTGTCAACTTTGGCAATCAAGGGACTGAATGCCGTTGGCTGGAGCTTTTCATTTGACAGTGGTAAACCGAGGTAAGTTTGTGGGAAAACTCGGAGTTGGCAGCCAAGGATATGCTGGAGCTCCGTGGCCGTTTCATCTAAGGTCTTGTTTAGTTGCCCTGAATTTGGGTGTCCAAAATTACTGTTGTAGCACTGTAGCACACTGTAGCGTTTCGTTTGTATTTGTGAATTATTGTCCAAATATTGACTAATTAGGCTCAAAAGATTCGTCTCGCAAAGTACAATAAAACTGTGCAATTAGTTTTTGATTTCGTCTACATTTAGTACTTCATGCATGTACCGCAAGTTTGATGTGACGGGGAATCTTCTTTTTGCATAGTGTCAAAATTGGGAGTTTGGGTGGAACTAAACAAGGCCTAACACTCCCATGGACACTATTGTGCTTTTGTGGTAGTTGATGTGTAATCCAGTGCGGCGTGTCGTCTGCTTACTACAGAACGGGACACGGCTGGGCTGGTGTAACCGGGTGCAGAATCCTTGGATCTTTTTTGAGCATCTACTGAAGGACATCATCGACTAGCAGGAAGAGGTAAGGGGACAAGGGGTCCCCTTGCCGCAGGCCTCGCCCACAAGTGAACCACGGCCCCGGCACACCATTGACAAGCACGACGAGCTTCAAAGTTTGCAGCAGGGTTTGAACTCAGGTGTTCCACAGTGGGGGCAAACCCGTGTTTCCATGACGTAGTGCACGATGTGAAAATGGCCTCCGGACGCGTTTTCGGCCTTGAAAACGTGCGCTATAGGTCACGGAAGCCCAAAAACAGCGACACCGCCCACCGGGGTCGAAAACGTGGGGATGGACCGAAGACGTGAAAATAGCCTCCGGACACGTTTTCAGCCTCGAAAACTTGTGCTATAGGTCATGGAAGCCCAAAAATAGCGTCACCGGCTACCGGGGTCGAAAACGTGGGGGATGGACCGAAGACGTGAAAATGGCCTTTGGGCACGTGTTTGGCCTCAAAAGCGTGTGCTATAGGCCATGGAAGCCCAGAAACAGCGACACCGACCACCGGGGTCAAAAACGTGGGAGATGGACCGAAGACGTGAAAATGGCCACCGGACGCGTTTTCAGCCTCGAAAACGCGTGCTATAGGTCACGGAAGCCCCAAAACAGCGACACCGGCCACCGAGGTCGAAAACGTGAGGGATGGACCGAAGACGTCAAAATGGCCTCCGGACGCGTTTTCGGCCATGCAAATGTGTGATATAGGTCACAGAAGTCCAAAAACAACGTCACCGGCCACCGGGGTCGAAAACGTGGGGAATGGACCGAAGACGTGAAAATGGCCTCCGGACGCGTTTTTGGCCTCAAAAGCGTGTGGTATAGGTCACGGAAGCCCGAAAACAGCGACACCGACCACCGGGGTCGAAAACGTGAAAATTGCCTCCGGACGCGTTATCGTCCACAAAAACGTGTCCTATAGGTCACGGGAGCCCCAAAACAGCGACACCGGCCACTGAGGTCGAAAACGTGGGGGATGGACCGAAGACGTGAAAATGGCCTCCAGATGCGTTTTCGGCCTACAAAATATGTGCTATAGGTCATGGAAGCCCGAAAACAGCGGCACCGACCACTGGGGTCAAAAACTTGAAAATGGCCTCCGGACGCGTTTTCGGCCTCGAAAACGTGTGCTATAGGTCATGGAAGCCCAAAAACAGCGACACTGGCCACCGAGGTCGAAAACGTGGGGGATGGACCGAAGACCTGAAAATGGCCTCCGAACGCATTTTCGGCCTCGAAAACGTGTGCTATAGGTCACGCAAGCCCAAAAATAGCGACGCCGATCACCGGGCTCGAAAACGTGAAAATGTCCTCAAGGAGCGTTTTCGGCCTAAAAAACTTGGGCTATAGGTCACGGAAGTCCGAAAATAGCGACACCGACCACCGGGGTCGAAAATGTGAGAATGGCTTCCGGACACGTTTTCGGCCACGAAAACGTGTGCTATGGGTCACGGAAGCCCAGAAACAGCGACACCGGCCACCGGGGTCAAAAACATGGGGATGGACCGAAGACGTGAAAATGGTCACCGGACGTGTTTTCGGCCTTGAAAACGTGTGCTATAGGTCACGGAAGCCCGAAAACAGCGACACCGGCCACCGAGATAAAAAAACGTGAGGGATGGACCGAAGACGTGAAAATGGCCTTCGGACGCGTTTTCGACCATGCAAGTGTGTGCTGTAGGTCACGGAAGTCCAAAAACAACGTCACCGGCCACCGGGGTTGAAAACGTGGGGAATGGACGAAGACGTGAAAATGGCCTTCGGGCGCGTTTTTGGCCTCAAAAGCGTGTGCTATAGGTCACGGAAGCCCGAAAACTGCGACACCGACCACCGGGGTTCAAAACGTGAAATTTGCCTCCGGACGCGTTTTTGTCCACGAAAACGTGTGCTATAGGTCACGGGAGCCCCAAAACAGCGACACCAGCCATCGAGGTTGAAAACGTGAGGATGGACCGAAGACGTGAAAATGGCCTCCGGATGCGTTTTCGGCCTACAAAATGTGTGCTATAGGTCACGGAAGCTCAAAAACAGTGACACCGGCCACCGGGGTCGAAAACGTGGGGGATGGACCGAAGACCTGAAAATGGCCTCCGGACGCGTTTTCGGCCTCGAAAACGTGTGCTATAGGTCACGGAAGCCCAAAAACAGCGACACCGACCACCGGGCTCGAAAACGTGAAAATGGCCTCCGGGCGCGTTTTCCGCCTAAAAAACATGGGCTATAGGTCACGGAAGTCCGAAAACAGCGACACCGACCACCAGGGTCGAAAATGTGAGAATGGCTTCTGGACGTGTTTTCTACCACGAAAACGTGTGCTATAGGTCACGAAAGCCCAGAAACAGCGACACCGGCCACCGGGGTAAAAAACGTGGGGGATGGACCGAAGACGTGAAAATGGCCACCGGACGTGTTTTCGGCCTCGAAAACGTGTGCTATTTCACGGAAGCCCAAAAACTGGACACCGGCCACCGAGGTCGAAAACGTGAAAGATGGACCGAAGACCTGAAAATGGCCTCCGGACACGTTTTCAGCCTCGAAAACGTGTGCTATAGGTCACGGAAGCCCAAAAACTGGACACCGGCCACCGGGGTCGAAAACGTGGGGATGGACTGAAGATGTGAAAATAGCCTCCGGATGCGTTTTTGGCCACGAAAACGTGTGCTATAGGTCACGGAAGCCTAAAAACAGCGACACCAGCCACTGGGGTCGAAAACGTGGGGGAGGACGATTACAATGGCATTTGGATTGCCATCAAAACAGTGTTTTGAAACTAATCAAAATAGTACTCCATCCATTCTATAGGTCGTTTTAGATTTTCTATGTGCATAGTTTTTCTATGCACTTAGATATAGTGTATGTCTGGATATATACAAACATCTATGAACCTAGAAAAATCAAGACGACTTCCATTTTTGGAAGGAGTACTGTAAATTAATTGACTTAGCTTGAGCTTCTGTTAAGATATGTACAAAATATTTCATGTATGGAAAAAGGTTTCGATCCTGTGAAATTTTTGTGTTCCAAACAACCTCTCGATGTCTATTTTGTAGTAGTAATATTTACCGCGGTCTATCATGGGAATGGAATGTGCTTCAGAAACATGACTGAATTGCTTATTGCTTAACTGACAAAAATGTTGTCGCGTCTCCAGCACAAGTTTTTGCCACAACCGTTGCGCAGACGTGGGGCAAGGCAAAAAAAACACTGCACACTGGATTACTCAACAGCATTTCACATCAGAAGGACATTTGAATCCCTCCAAAAAAGAAGAAAGAAGAGCACACCTGTTTGGCGCATAAAATTTTAAATTTCATTCATCTAGTCCAAAAATGTTCGGTCCTAACCCATCCAAAGTGACTAGAGGCCTGTTTGGTTTCATGGGACTAAAGTTTAGTCCATCCTTTTTTTGCCACTTTTAGTTCCTAAATTTCCAAACAGAGGGCCTTTAGTCTCTTGGGGGGCGATTAAAGTGGACTAAAGGCCCAAGCCTCCCCACGCCACCGCCACCGCCCCCACTCCTCTCCACGCCGCCACACCCACTTCTCCCCACCACCGCATCCACCATCGACAGCCACGGGAACGGCTACCCAACTAATTCTCTCAACTACTTCTCTCAGCCAGGTTCTTCATTGGCGGCTCGCAGCTTCTCTGCTTCTCCGAACGCCCCCGACGAAGATGACTTCAGCCTCTTCTCCCAGTCGGCATCGTATCATCCGGCGGCCCCCAGCTCCGCTCTCCAGATGCGCATGGAGCGTCTAGATCTCAACTCCCAGGCTGACGGCTTCCCCCACCTTGGCTCGTACCAGGAGTACCTGCAAGCAGAAGTTGTTTCCGATGACCAAGGGCTACCTCCCCTTGGCCCTGGCGGCAGATCCGGCCGTGGAGGAGGCCGTGGGGTAGGTCACCGCTCGAGGCCGCTGACCACTGGAGTGGGATCCAGCGGAGGCCGTGGGGGAGGTCATGGGGGATCCATGGCTAACCGCGGACGCCGTGGGGGAGGCCATGGGGGATCGGTGGCTAACCACGGAGGCCGTGGATCTACGTTTGCTGGGAATAGCTCCGTTCCTCCAGAGCATGTTGGCGCACTCGAGGAGGAAGATGACAACGGCTTTGAAGGCCGTTCCCAGTCGGTAAGATCCAGATCCGTGCTCTGATTTCCTCTGGTAAGATGTTCCATTACTAGCTTTGCTATTTTTTCATGAGTTGATTTGCTATGATGTGATGCTCCATTAGGTATTACATATGTTGATTTGGTTCATTAGGTAGATTTAGCTAATTATATTTTCTGTAATAGAAGCATTTTGACAAAGCCAATTTGGACTGAAGAAAACACACATATATTCTGTGATCTTGCTATTGAACAAATAAGGGCAGGGAATTGCTTGAATGGGACAACATCAAGTAGAGATTACAATGAGATGCGACAACAATTTTTTACAAAGACTGGCCTCACATATTCAACCAAATAAATGAGGAACAGATGGACTTAATGCAAGATCCTTTACACTTTCTGGGTGTTTCTTAATCAACATACTGCATTAGGCTGAGCACCTGATGGAACAATCATAGCATCGGCTGCCTTCTAAAAAAAAACACAGAGGTAATTATCTTTGAACCATGTCATCATATCTTCATGACTGTGATTATGCCTTCATATCTGTGATCTAATTTATCTTTACTTTGTGTGTTCATTTGTGTATTTCATAAACAATTGGAGTGTAAGAAGTTTCAGTGGGGCGTACCTCTATACATGGAGCAACCAGCTAAGATGTTCCTTGGGGTGACAATAGATGGATCCACCTCATGCATCCTTGGACAAGCAGCTCATGAGACTGAAGAAGCATATGGTGATGAGGAAGGTGAAGATGCAGATGGAGAAGGCTTTCTAAACATTCCAATGTGTAGTAGTAGCCGCAAGAGGGCAAGCAGCACTACAAATACAGCCATAAGTCCATCCAAGAAAAGCAAAAGTCCAATGTCGAAGATGTTTCAGGTGCTGATTACAGAGTTACAAACTGCCAGAAATGAGGAACAACAAACCTTAGCTCAAATTACGAACAACAAGAGAAACCAAAAGGAAGAGATGAAACAAGAAATAACAAGATGTCTGACAATGGCTGTGGAGTGTGGGGCAACTAAAGACACAGAGGAATACTTCATGGCTACGAAATTATTTCGAGATGAATACAACCGGGAAATCTTTTGCCAGTTCGATTTAAATGAAGAAAGGTTCATGTGGTTGAAGAGGTGGTGCAAGGACATGAGTGGGTGATGATTTTAAGTGATTCGATGTAGTAGCTTAATCTACGTGGAACCTCTGAATGTTTGTTGAACTCTCTTTTGTGTGCTGAATCTCTGAATGTTTGATGAACTTCAAATTGTGTGATGCACCTCTGAATGTTTGTTGAACTTCAAATTGTGTGATGCACATGTGGATATGTAATTTTATTTCATGTTGAAGTACTTGCTGCTAGTGATTACAATTTCTTGTTGCTGATTATAATTTGTTGCTGCTGCTGATTATAATTTCTTGCTGTTGCAAACAGGTGCTTGATGATGAGGACGCACTAGCAGATTATGTCTTGAGGTGTTAGAAGAGGAGGAGAAGAATTGCTATTGTTACTAGTGCTATGATCGGTATGTACCACTTTGACACATACATGAACAAATCGGAGTGCAGAATATGAACAAATCGGAGTACAGAATACAACAGAAAGTGGTTATGAATGGGTCATGAAAACACTAGGAAATGATTTCTTGCTACAACATATTTAGGATGAGCAGGAGTGTTTTTGATAAGCTTCATAATTTGCTTGTTGAGTCATATGGATTGAAGTCCACACGAAGTATCTCATCTATGGAGGTTTTAGAGCTGCTTTTATGGATATGTGGTGGACTCGGTATATTAGACAAGCTGAAGATTGTTTTACTAGATCACTCGAGACATGTAGTATGAAGTTTGATAAAGTACTGCATAGTGTGAGCAAGCTTGCAGCTGATATCATTAGACCAGTAGACCCTTAATTTAGGAGTGTGCATCCTAAGTTGCAATCTCCTCACTTTTCTCCGTACTTTGACAATTGTATCCGTACTTTGACAATTGTATTGGAGCAATAGACGGGACACATATACCTATCGTGGTGCCAACTAGCAAGGTAGTGCAATATACGAGAAAACAGTCAGAATGTGATGACCATACGTGACTTCGATATGAGATTTACTTTTATCGTGACGGGATGGTCTGACTCAGTTCATGATATGAGGGTGTTCAAAGATGCAATTGAGAAGTATAGAGACAAGTTTCTACATCCACCTCAAGGTTTGACATGTTCTATGATCTATTTTGTCTTATAGTTGCAATACTTGCCATGTGACTTACATAAAAAAATTGAATATATAGGCAAGTTCTATCTTATCGACTCGGGGTACCCAAACCAACCGGGTTACCTTGCACCATACAGGGTACAAAGTATCATCTCCAGGAATATCGACAAGTATCTCCAGGAATATCGACAAGGCTCAATACCAAGAGGTAAAAAAGAGTAATTTAATTATGCACATTTTTCACTTCAAAATGTCATCGAACAGTCTTTTGGAGTTTCTTTTGGAGTTTCGGAGTCTTGTACATATTCCCTCGTCGCCAACCTTGTCTGCCATGGGGAAGCTAAAGTAAAAGTTTTCTACTGAACGTCCACCCGACACCAATTACATTAATTATAATTGTTGAGCCTATAATGTCCATGAGTCTATCCATCCTCTGCCAGTTGAACAAGCAGTTTCAATTCATGCTGCAAAAGACTGTCTGTCAAGCATTCAGAATGTTGGTATGACTTAAACAGCTTGCATCATTTAGCACCTGTAATAGGCTAACATGACAAAACATAAAGAAGAATATGGTTGTAAGCAGAAGCATGCAGATTCTGACAAACTGTGTGATCAAAAATCTTTTGCAAAAGGTATTTACCAGCAGCCACTCATCCCAACAGTGATGATCCACCCAATGTTTCACTTCGTTCAAAGCAAAGCTCAAGCAATCATAAATATGAACTGTATCCTCCACCGAGAGGTACCCTTGGATAGAATACTGCTTGTATCGATAGGCTAGGGCAACATCTGAAGCCAATACTCTGATAAGGGAAACTTATTAGCTCAATAACAATGAAGGATTTATCTGAAAGAAAAATTATCACCAACTTTTATTTATGGTAGTAGCAAACAAAGCTGATAATTGCATTGTATAAGAATCATCCAGCTTTCAACAAATACTACAAATATCACCTAAAGCATGACATACGCAATTTATCGCCTACTCTCCAGAACCTTACCCTCAGGATGCAACTAGTTTCCTATGGAAGGGATGCAGTAACTGCCAGTAGTAAGTTTCTGTGCAAGTAGTGGTGATAGGTCATCTAACTTGTCATGAAGTAGCCAAAATATAATTAAAAAATAAAAAAATACTAAATGTGTTAGCAGATAGGATACTGGAGAAGACTTCTCTTAAAGTAAAAGGCACTGAATTACTGGGTATAAAACAACTCCAAGGACAGTCTGGCAATTCTGAGTGCAGTACTTACAGGTATACACACTATGTCACCTTGTGCATTGATTAGTACAGGAAGTGTACGCCTTGCAGCAGCTGGAATAGATCTAAGGATCTGAAGAGCTTTATGTGCCGACCGTTGCAAGTATCTGTAGTGCTGTGGGGCATTATCCATTTCAATTTTGCTAATCGAAGCTTTTGGACCACTTAAGTTCTGTTCCACTGAACGGATATTACAAACTTCAGCAAGGAACAACCAGTCAGCATCAGCCATGTGCCGGACTTCAAGACTTCCATCCAAATTCACAGTACAAATCTTGGACAGACATTCTTTATTTTCATGCAAACATATTTCATTCACATCTTCCGGAGCTTTCCATGTAATCAAGAATCTGCTCATGAAGTGACATGTTTCACCAGGACAAAGGCTCAAAACATTATAATCTGGAAAAAAATTTTCCTCCTGATCATGTTCTTCATGTTTATGTTCATTCACAATAAATTTATCATGTTCATCTGTTCGCAAGTAACATAGCTTTTGTAATGTAAAATCATCTATTATGCTGAGATCCTTTGCTTTGTTCAGAACATCAACGGAAGATTTAGAATACACAAAAGGTAAGTTCGAGCGGTTCTGTATAAACTGTTTGGATTGTAAACATCCTTCAAGGACTATCTGATCAATCTCAGGTACTGGAAATACCTGCTCCTCATAGGAACACTTGTAGGAAATTTCAGCAGAAGATGACTCCATCCAGTCAACAGAACAACAAACAAGAACTTTTGTACCTTTAGACCTTGGAGCAGCACAAAGGTAACAACCAGCTACGGTAAAGGCAGCCTGCATGAGAATCAAGCACTTCTGAATGGACTCCTAAGCAACTACATAAGGACTGATCATGTAAACATCTATGATTTATCTTTCATCTATCATGCGCAAGCATATAGAGCACATAATTGATGTTGTAATCATTTGACCATTTCAGAAATTTTCAAGACAGCACTGAAATGGCACATTCAAACAAACCTTGCAGGGAATGGTACGAATGTAATCCAGGAGCAGTCGAGCAGATCTACCACGAAGTGGCCTGTGCCTCTGCGAAACAAACTGCAAAGAGAAAAGATAATAATTGAGGAGTTATTGCCCCTTATTGAAAGCTTCTACTACCAACAACGGATGACAGATATCTAATTTAATACATACCTGCAAGATATATGCTAAATATTGTGAAAGACAAAGATCATCAACATTTGATGGATCAAGTTTTTCTAGGTCAATAACACCATATCCATACTGCAATACAGTAAAGAATTTTAAGGAGAAAGAGTCAGCCTAGAAAATACAATAATCACCTAAGATTAAGAATACGAGAATACTCATCTGACTTAAGAGTTGAGAGCAAGGGTAAACCTCCAATATTGACACACACTGCTTTGCAATCATACTCCAGGTATAATCAACATGTGTCCTTGTCAACCGGCATGCGCTTATCAGTTTATGAACTCCTGAGAGAAAGGTACCTGATATAAACAAGAGTGTCAGGTGAGTTATATTCATGCATTCTCATGAGGCATGTGCAATATACATGTCTGTAAGCAGGCTAATTGGTGCAGATGTAGAGGCTAACTTCACATATACTCCCTCGATCTTCAGACACAAATGCCTGCTGTTTTGTGGTGTTGCAGTAAAAAAATTAAATTTGGCCGGGGAATATCAACAACATTTTTAATACTGCAACTAAATATATTGAAGCGTTAATGTGTGTAGATTATCCTGGAAATTCGTAATTTTCAAATTTTGGCACTTCATGAATCGATCACAATTAAAAATAATGGTAAAAGTTACTTTGCGGACCATGTTGTCGAAAACAACAATATGACCAGAGGGTGTACTAGTTTAGCACAGACAACATTAGTCATGCATTTGGCAGCAAGGAAATCATGCTTTGGCCCCCTGATGAGAGGCATGCAGACACCTTCAAGCCAGATAACCATGATTGTGTGTCAATGAGATACTTCACTGGTTCACGCTTTTACTGTAATTATTTAAATGGAGTTGGACAAGAAGCATGAAAGAATTCAAGCTTTTCGTGGACATAATTAAAATGTTTATCATAATTCCTGGATATAAGATGTAAGCCCACCAACATGCAGTGATTATTCAACGGAATTACAAAGTATGAATGGACAATGAGGAATATCAGGCTAGGTGACCTTTATCTTGTACAAAATGCAGTCATCTCAACCAAGCTGAGTAAATTTAACAAACCTCTATGGACCAAGCATTTCAAGTTAATATTTCAAACTGTTTTGTTGATTACTAACTAGAAGCATGCGTATGGAACCTTGATAAAAACATCTTTCTTGCTTGATATACCATTTAAACAAATAGATAACAGATGAATCGTGAAAAACAAGAAAAAAGGACTGCAAAAATGACAAGATGACTTTAAGTGCAGCTGTAAACCTTCAGTGGATATATTTCTCAAAGATGCCCGAATCCGGTTTCTAGCATACTTCATACTATTATTTGTTGGATCTTCCACCCAGGATTGATTACTACCTTGACATATCTGTGAAGATTGACTGACAATTAGGTAACTGCAACATGAAAGAATATCATTCTTAAACAGACTGACAGCAACAATCATTCGCGATACTCCTTAAAATTTTCCACAAGAAATGACTTATTATTAAGAAAAAAGATTAAATCCACATAAAGATTGTTTGTATTTGTTCTGATTCAGCAAATTGTTGAATGTTCATAAGAATGCAATTAAATAAAGAGAAGATGTTTGGCCAATCTCAAGAATCAGAAGTTGTGATAAAAAAAACTGCCCAAAAAATAAATTCTCATACATTTTCTTTTAATTAGGCATCAACTGGTAACACATAATAATTCCATATATATAGTGAGATTTAGGTTTACCTTATACATGTCATCTTTTGAAAAATCAAGCATGGGCCGCACAAGAAGAATGCCACACCGTCGAAAGTTCTCTCCATCATATTTTACATTAGGTGCAAATAATTGGGAGACAAAGGCTGTACCGGCAAGCCCTAAAACCCCACTGTTGCGAGATAGTCTGAGAACAAAGAGCTCTGCCTGCATTTATAAGACTGGACTCACTCAGGCACAAACAAAAACCTAAAGTATGCATGTAAATAAATACCATGAAATAAAAATGCTATCATGTAAGTACACAGCATATTCACAAAACATCAATCTAATGCTTCAATGAGTACTATTACATCATAACAGAAAAAGGCTATTCAATCATAAACCGAAACCATTTTGTTCACTCAATCAGTCATCCATTTGTTTTGCCTAAAAATAATTGGGCAAAAAATGACATGGTAGTATGTAATCCCCCAAAAGTAGCATATCTAGCTCCAGGTACTTACCTAAAAGAGCCAAAACTTAGTACAAGAGAACATGTACCGCCAAGTATGAAATCATCAACTGAACAATAGGATCTTCTCATCAACTGACCATTTTTTTTACTGCACATCTCTTATAGCACTAGAAGAGATAATTTCTAGTATTTCATCCATTATGTAACCTATCATCATTTAATACCAAGTTACTTACTAACAAGAACTAATTATAATTTGCTAAATCACAATTCTAAAATGGGGATAACTTCTCATCAACACCAACCAATCAGCACAAAAAATGCTAATAATAATACAAACTAGCTTTAACAGACCTGGTCATCAGAGTGGTGTGCAATAAGCAAGATGCCTATTTGTTGCTTTATACAAATGTCCAATAGTTTTTGGTACCTGAATTTATTAGCACGAGTCTTTATCAAGCTGAATACAGTCTATATATGTAAATGAATTAACTCAAAGAATTGCCTGTGCATAGGTTGGGTAAATATACACAAACGCTCCACATAGGCCACAACGTTTATTTGTAATGATATGTGCAAAGTTGAATGTTGTGGTCTTTGTAGAATATCTAACTCATGGGGCTGATAGCCCTTTTCATTGGTTGAAATGATATGCGCAGTTGTACGAAGAGCAAGGCAGTAAAGTAGATTTAATAGTTGATTGATGTCATGGCATGCCTCTATTTCCTAGCATAGTGCTCCACATGTCATAGGCACAATTGAAAAAATTATTTCAAACTAGTTGAAAACAATTTGTCCACCACAAAAGGAGTATGGCGTCACATACTTTGCCACAAAGAGTTAGTCAAGGTGTGGTTTCTGACCAATCAGCCTCTAGTGTGGAATTATTGAGCCAGGATAATTGATTTATTGAGATTTTGTGCAAACTCACAAGTATGAAAGACTCATCTCATACGTTCTATATATATCATCACTTTAGGCTTTAACAAGGAACACTCTATTTTGTGATAGAAGTTGTTAATAATGTCGAGACATTACAGGTTTCATATGCATTGCAGATTATACCAGAGGTAAATATAAGAAAATTTTAACATTGAGCCACTAGATGCAAAGTTTGCACCGAGTAAAAATATATCAGTAGCATCATGTTAAACAAGGGGCAAAGCCGCAGAGATAAATACCTCACTTCGCGGGCCGCCTCTTGCACATGCCCTTGTTTTGGGCGACCATCTTGCCATACACATCTAGCGATCTCACACTCAACGCCTGCAACAAAATCATAGAAACTCAAAAACAGAACAATGCAAGAGTTGTGAATCCAGTTATCACAGCAACGGCCGAAATCCTCCAACACAGAATATAACTAAGGATTACTAGTTCAGGTCCAGCATAACAACCGCAATGTGTGCAGATGCTAACTATTTGGTCATTTCTCAATAGTCAATATACATTGGTCATTTCTCAATATAGACAGGGCTGGATTCTGGAAATCTCCTAAACTCCGAAAAATGTGCACAGTCGCTCAAATAAATCTAAACAAGTTTGCACTGAAGATCAAACAGTAAATTCTACGACATTAAGTATGTGAGATTACCCATCCCGCGCACACGGTCACGCACTAGCCGCGCCTCGTCGGCGCTCTCAGGCCGCAGCCCGTGGTCGACGACGACGCCGAGGAGCCCATCCACGAATGCCGAGGAACCGAAGCCCTCCTCGTCGGCGGCCTTCCGCCCCGCCGCCTTCTTCCAGGCCGTGGCGAGCACGCACAGCGCCATGGAGTCCGGTCCGCCGGAGACCCCCACCGCTGCAACCGGCCAACCAATTAAACGGGTGGAGTTAGCAATTACGAACCCAACCGATACGAGATGGAACTAAAACAGCGGCGGCGGCGGCGGGGGGGGGGGGGGGGGGGGGGGGGGGGGGGAGAGCGGGACGAACCAATGCGGTGGTGCGGGTGGATGCCGGCGAGGGCCATGCGGCGGGCGAAGGACGCGTGGTAAGGAGCAAGCGATGAGGGGTGGGTGGCGGAGGAGGATGCGGAGCAGCAGAATAGGAGGAGGCGGCGGAGCGGGAGACATGGGGAGGGCGAGGGGCGGAGGAGGAGGAGCGGCGGCATGGCCGGAGTTGGGGTAGGGGTGCTGGGGATAACGGCAGCTGGGTTTAACGCTCCCGGCGAGGTGCTCTGTTAATTGTTATGCCTTGTTGAATCAATATACAATAATTTTGTGGTACGAAAAAACTAACATTTGAACGTTAACATCTATAATATATTTTTTACTTTATATTATCTTCAATATAATATCTTGACTATTATATTTTTAATTATTTTAAATATAAATGATGTACATTAAACATGTACATTTTTGTCTAATGTTGATCAAAATTTGAAAAGTTTTGACTCTTTCAATCAAAACACTGCCCAGATCGATGGATGAAGAGTTCATATAAAGAACGGGTGAATTCACACACAGACATAAGTACGGATAATAATAGATATAGACTGTATATAGAACCGTTAGGAAAAATCCATCCATGCTTGGGGTGACGAAAACCCTTCGTCATTAGGGGAGTATCATAAACCGCGACTAGTGACGTTCTTTTATTTCGCTGTGTCATTAAGATTATGACGCCTAAGAATCATCAACAGAGGCGTCATATATTGGATCCTACTGTTTTGCCACGATGGACAAAATCTGATGTGGCATCTAATGTGGCATGACAATTGGGACAAATTATTTCGTCGTAAAATAAATTTGGCCCATGTGTTGTTCGATCGAGCCCAAAATTGTTCCCACGGGCTGGTGTTGTTCAGATAGCCCAAAATCAATTTCGATAGGCCCATTTGTTATTGGGTCAAGTCCAAATTTATTCCCCACAGGCCAATGTTGTTTACATAGCTCAAAATTGATTCCGGTAGACCCATTTGTTGCTGGGTTGAGCCCAAAAGTTGTGCATATTGTTTGCGGTCCTTTTAGTCCCGATTTATGAATGAAATTGACTTTTGACCCAATTAAATGTCGGCTAAGCCTACTTAAGGCAAACATACTAATTGGGCTTCACAAATAATTGATTTCATTTCAATTCCGATCCGGTTGGCAAAATAATAAACAGAACACACATATTTATGTATACAAGAACACAAATTATTGTTCCCCATTGAGACAACCACTACCATATTATTCATCACATATCACAAACTATTACATGATAAATGTCTCACAAAGAACAAAGATTAACAAAACTGCATCCAAGTCATAAGCTCAAGAGATAAAGTAGAGCATTGATCTTAACCTCTAGCAGAGTTTAGCAGTTGACGAAGGAGTGTTTCAGTATCTTGTGATATCTTCTTCAAGTTATAAATCTCGACTGACTATATTTTGAGAGTTTATTCTGAATCTTCTGTCTTCTTCTTCAAGGTATCTAACTCTTGCTGGTGAGAAAAAACCATTGTCGAAGTTGTACCCCACCTTCTTTGTCGGCGTCAACTTGCTCCCCATCAACACTGTTGCATAAGGATTTGGTAGAGCTTCATGAGTACTCCGCTGCCTCATCAGGTTTTTTGTAGCAAGAAGTGTCGGATTTATAAGCCCAGCAGTCCATCAGGGGGTTGCCCAAGTGGCCGGCCTGCTCGAGGTCGGCTGGCAGATTGCGGGAGCGTACAGAACACCTGCGTCTGTCCCGAGCACCGCCTTGGTCGGCATTGTCGCGATCATTGCGCGGCTATTGGCGCTGGTCGCCTGCTGCGACTACGTTAGCAACAGGTTGCTGTTGGGCGTTGGCTTGCTCCTGTTGGCGCCGTGCTGCTAGGTTCTGGTTCCTAGCATTACGGCCTTCTTCTTGAGATTCTGTTTCGCCATCCCGGGGTGGTTCATCAGCGGAGACCACGAAAACTTCGCGATCGGGCATGGAGAAGTTGCTCTTATCATCACTTCTATATGGATTTAGTGTCAGGACGATACGGGGCACCTGGAATTCACCATAGTCCGGAAACTAGACGGGTTCGGGCGGGTCTCCAGATTGGATCTGGAAAACCTGGTCGAGCTTGGTGGAATACTCCGTGGCTGAGTTCCTCAGACCGAAGGGGACGCGGGACAGACCCTGCACCGACCTTGTTGAACGTAATGCCGCCTCAGACAGATTTAGGCACTTAGCAATAGCGCTGCTGATGCGATATAGCCCTGCGATTAGGTTGGAGGGCATGGGTAGGTGGGTGTCGACGAGTAGATTTGGAACCTTCTCGGAGAGAGAGAGTTCGCCGACTTGCTGGGCAAGCAGCGTGACGATCCTTGTTTGAAGAACTTGTTCCGCCAGAGCAGATTCGACGGAAACTGAGCTGGTGTTGGACGCCGAGTCGGGAGAAGGCACCAAGTTGACGGAAGAAGTGGCCGGATCGGAATCCCTGGCTGGTCCAGAAACGAATCTGGATCGGGTTGGTGAGGAAATCCTTCATGCTCTCGGGAAAAACTACGCCGGGAAGGGATGCAATTGAGGTCGCCAAGAGGATCTCGCAACCACCCCCTATCTAGCACGCCAACTGTCGGATTTATAAGCTTGGCAGTCCACCAGGGGGTTTCCCAAATGGTTGATTTGTACATGAGGGTGATTGCGAAACCAAGAACTCGAAAGTGATCACGAGAACATGAAGGAGCACGACGGTTTGAGATAGGTTCGAGCCTCCAAAGAGTAATACCCTACATCCTGTATTTTGGTGGATTGTATTGCTCAATGGTTCGATGTTGGGATATCCTCGGGGGTGCCCTTGGCCACCTTATATAGGCTGACGACGAAGAGTTACAAGTCGGTTTGAATCTAATCTAATCGGTAGTTACATGGAAGGTAATCTGAGTCGGATTACAATACGCGTTCCATGATAAGTGGGCAGATTTGACCTGTCTTGTTGCCTTGGCGTGTACTCCAAGTATTTTCATATCCTCGGCCCGCACGCCCTGGTCGGGCGGGCCTACTCGTCAGTTCCGGCCAGTATCCTAGTCGGTGGGGATCCATAGGGTACCCATATCCCTCAAGAAGCAACACTGATTTGATAACTTCCAGCTAGCAACAGTGGATCCGAAGTCACATTGGGACCTTATAATTGATTTAAACTAAGAAAAGAAGGAATATCGATAATCATCATGTGTTTAGTTTGTTACCCTGGAGCTAGACTAAATAGGAGCAACTACAGATATTGACCCTCTGGCCGGCTGAAATAGGATATAGTCAAACTTCAGTTGATGCATTTGTTTAAATATAAATTAAGAACGAAAAAATAACCAAGCATAAGAACATGTGGCAATAGTTGAGATCATCTGCAAACTGAAATAATTTCATCTATAAAGTTCTACAAAAATAATTATTACAAAAGGGGAAAGATAAAGGGGATCTGCTGGAGCAGTAATTTTTCCACCAACTCTTGCAAATATGGGACAGCAGATCCACATTACCCAATCTAACTACGATATTGAAATCCAAAGAGCATGGGAAGCAATCTAATAATTTTATCTATTAAGTTCTACAAACAACATAAATAATTTGACTTGGCAAAAAAAAAATTATTGGAAAAGGTGAAAGATAAAGGGGATCTGGTGGAGCAGTAATTTTTCACCAACTCTCGCAATAGAGTACAGTAAATCCACATTCTCCAAACCAACTACAATATTGAAAGCCAAAGAGCATAGGGAAGCAATCTAATAATTGAATTTAACAATATGGGGAGGAGACCGCTGACCTGACTAACATGGAGAGAAGGAGGTGCCGAATGCCGCCTCGATAGGGTAGCCCGAGCATGCGCCGCTTCCTCGGTCTTCTTCGCACGTAGTCGAGCACGGTAGCTGCCAGTGGCAACCTCGGGGAAACCGACGGCGTGACGACCTCGAACCATCTCGCAACTTCAAGCCTGTTACCGATGGCTGCCAAGATCGTGCTTGCCACCACCGCCGCCGCAGATCTACTAGGGCTATTCAGTGGGAAGAGGAGAAGGGGGCTGATTTTGGAATTACCAGGCGGGATGTGGGAGGCTTGGATCCCCTCTTTTATTTAGATTACTATATATAACGGGGGAGGACCCAAAGGAGAAGCGGGGAATTCAAAATTTCAGATCTCGCCTTTGTGTTCAGTAGTGGGAGATGAAACTTTTTGGAAACCGCCACGAGATCTGGGTCACTGGCACGTTGGACCGCTTGGGACTCGAACCCAAGTTTTAGTGACCTTACGTAAATGAGCGGTTCCAGAAGGGAGTCTGGGATAGTCCGTGGCATCATGGCATTAATGAGCACTCCATGGATTATCCTCTGTAGATTCATGTCAGCAGGATGATCCGAGCACTGGTTTCCAAATGTGCTTCCAAATGTGCTTCAGTGCAACAAATTAATGTACTTTTTTGACTGTTTACAGAATAAAATACACTAAAATAAAACATTAAAACTAGAGCGGGCCCTGGCGTCAGACTCCTAATCTCTACTCGGTGTCGATAAGCAAACACGTGGATCTTCTTGATAACTTCGGGATGGTGGTAACATACGAACACAAAATCTTCTATGAGCATTCCGTCCGGCGAGTTTAGTGCTATGAGATACATGCACTTCTTGTGCAATTGGGTGTAGTTAGCCTCAAATGCCCATCGTAGAAATGTGCTCTCAGTTTCCACGCACACCATGTCCCATATCTTTGACGCATAGTGCAGCTTCAACTGTTCGACGCATGACATAGCAGCATTGATAGGAGTGTCCCATAAATCAGCATCCTCTGGGAGTGATCCTTCACAAGCGTATTTAATCAGCAACAAGAAGCCATTAGGGTTAGCATCTTTAATTGAAACAGTTTCTGACTTTGACTCCACTCCGCTGCCATAGAGCAATGCCTCCATCACACGAGATAGTGCTACCACATCAGCTCATCTCGCTCGAATCACCTGGCCATCTATGTCAAAGATGACATTCACAGGGGCTTGGGCTGCAATTGTTGTGCATATGCTTCTGCCTATTGATGGAGGTGGAACTTCAATGCAGTTATCCTCCACTATTGTAACAGTGCAGGATATGTTTACGCAACCAAAAAAGTCCCACACACGCTCAATGTCATCACGCCCAACGAGTCAGTCAAAGCCTTGTTCTAGCTTCTCATTCCAGAATTGAAGTTCCATTAAATGTTGAACTCGAAACGTATCATCATAATCGGCTGGGTCTCCAGCCATCGAATGGAACAAGACTTGTACCTACATGCAAGAATTCACTGGGTTGATCGACCATGCGCACGTATATGTGAGAATGTGTATTCTTATAGGAACGAGACACCTACCTTTTGCGCGCTGTTCATCAGAATGAGGATGATGGAAATTCCTTTTGGTCTTACTGATGGGTGCCCTGGTTCATGAATACTTGTAGGATAGCAACGTATCCTCCATTGATGGCCTCCGACCATGAATGTACTGGATTCCTTGTACCGTCCAACAGTTCCTTCTGCTTTTGCTTCCGCGTGTGAGACTGAGAAGTCGACTTGCGACGAAGGGAACATGTTAGTATGTAATGCCATAACTACAAATGATAATGATCAACTCGTGGATGAACTGCCTCTTTAAATGTAGGGGTGTGTCGTTTTGAAATGACCATTCGTGAACATCTTGAATCGACACATCCCTTCAGTGCGGATATGCACGTTCGGTCATGAACGTCCGTTACCAGTCTTTAACGTTCGGTTGTAGTGCTCAATAAATAGGTGGGTGCACAATGTTCTTGCAAGGCAACACCTACATTCATTGGTTCACCGTATTGCATTGTTCAATTGGAGGTATGTGAGCTCATTTTCTTGTCTATCTCATTTACTATATATGCATGGTATTGATATGGTCAGCATTGTAAGCGTATGGTGCCTTTGTTCTTCGTTTGTGTATGTAGTGAAGAATGGCCAGACATGGAAGACATGGAGCATAGAACTTGGAGGAGTCGAAGAAGCGAGAGCAGCCTGCCCCCATGGCACCTCAGTAACAGCCAGCTCTGATGGCACCTGTGCTTCAGCCGCTGGCAACGGCACCTCAGCAGCACCCTGTTCGCATGGCACCTCCGATTCAGCCGCTGGCAATGGCACCTCAAGATCAGCTGAGCCTCATGGCACCACCTTTTCACCCACGGCCCAGGCCTCCACCTTTGCTGCTACCCGTTGAAATGCCACCTCCGTGACTAGTCCTCATCGAATCAGATGAATCGCATGAGCTGAAATGGTCTGTGTTGGCTTGGAGGCAGCAGTTCGAGCTCAACCATGTTCATCTCCATGGTATGTGGGTCTGGCCTTTTTGCCAGATTGGTCACAGGCAATGGACCACTCGTGACCTCGTGTTCCATGTGCATACCATCACCATTTCACTTGCATGGCTATGGGATACTGGGGCGAGGCATTGTGCTTTAGAAGAGTATCTCCGCTAAGATGACCGTTTTGCTAAATTCTGTGTTGCCACGGGGTTGCCATGAGCCCGTGATGGTAGTAGTATGTCATCGGTACACCACTTATATGCCTATGCGTTGTCGTGCTTCATTTGTTAGAGTGCATCATTGTACTACCAGTGGATGTATGCCTAAGTATCCTTCATTCCTTTGTTAGAGTGTATCGTTGTACTTGTACCGACAGTGGATCTATGCCTATGTATGCATTTCTGTCGTTTGTACTTGGAGTGTGTTGTTTGTAATAAAAACAGTCATGTTTATCTATGTTCTAAGACACATTTGTTGTAAGGGGGGAACTCTGTTTCCCTGATTTCTAACAGACTAGATGATAGCGCAAGCAATAAGCCTTCTTGCTCTGTTGCTCTATTTTTGAACTGACTGAATGAAGAGGGAAAGTTTGTTGCTACGTTTTTGAACTGACTAGATGAAAGTGTTACCAATAATAATGCTACTTAATTAAACCCATCTTTCTAGCAAAAGGAAATAGTAGCAACTGGATCTAAACCGAAAAGAGAAAACCGCATCACATCGGGATCAAGATTGAAGATAAAACCGCATCACAATAGGATCTACTTGGAACTTAGATCCAAGATGATAACAGATTGTTACTACTACTACCACTATTTGTTCTTCTTCTTCTTCTACTACTACTGCTGCTGCTGCTGCTACTACTACTACTTCTACTACTTCTTCTTCTACTAGTACTAGGTACCACTAATCGAGGCGCCGCTTCTTGGTCGATGGTTCATCTGGGGCCTTGATGCACTTGCTCACCGATAAGGCCATCCCTCCGTTGCCGCCGCACATGGAAGATGGTAGACCTCCTTAGCCCCTGCTTGCGGATGAGGCCATCCCTCCATTACCGCAGCCTGCGGATGATGGCGCCGCTCCATGGCGGCCGGTCGAGGACCATTACGGAGGTCCATGGCCACCGCTCGACGGACGAGGATGGTGGTGGTCCCTTCCTGCCTCCTCGGGTCCCACGCTTGGGGACAGTGGTGCCCCAATGAGTGGCGGTGCTCTCACGCCCTTGACCACGGACACCTATGGTTGACTTGCGAATGGTGCGACGTCTGAGAGGCACCTGATCGGCGATTTCAATTTGTTCCAAAAGCTCCAAATCATTAGAGGACGTGTCCGTCGTCGCTCTAAAAGACAACGAATCGCTCGTCTTTGAATACGTGGGGACGTACCTTGGAGCTTTCTCCTCTTCATCAGAGGATCTGACTACGCCGTCGCTCTAGGAGACGATGGTGCCATGGGGAGAGGAAGTGGCACGCTACCGACTGGGGTTTTTTGTGGTTGCAAGAATGAAGAAGTAGCTTACTCGACAAGGGCTAGATTGGGGTTTTTTGGTGGTTGCAATAATAAAGTGGTGCTGCCCATATTGACAACTGGTGTGACACCCGGTTTGAAAGGCAAAACTAGATGAATAATTACATGTGCGCTAGGATCAAGTTTCACACATTCAACGACTTTAGTAAATACCATAAAAGTGCTAAAGCATAAAGAGAATATTAAATTTATTACATGACCGAGAGTATTTAAATTAAATAATAAAATGAGTCTTTATTCTAGCAGCAGAACTCCAAAAGTGACGACAACTCCACAAGCAGTTGACTGGTGGCACACGTACGCCTAAAACTCCTCAAAATCTTCAAGAATCTCCTCAAAGTAATCTTGGTATGAATAATGGTTTTAGCAAGGGTGAGTACACTTATGGTTGGTACTCAACAAGCGTGGGGAAAGTGTAGTGTAAGGTTATGCAAAGATAGGCTAGGGTTTAACACATGTTAGCATTTTAATTGGTTGATCAAGTTTTATTAGCAATTACTAAGTATAAGTTTATACCACCCATATTAAGCATGAACATAAATAAATATAACAGCAATAGATAACATAAATAACAATGATTTAATTCAACTTCCGATAAATTAATCATGCGAGGGTCCAGGCCACTCTTGACCGCGAGCACGGCTGATCGATCAGTTTTAGACACTCTGCAAAGGTTGTACATCTTTATCCACAAGTCGTGTTTTCCAAATTTCATGGGTTAATTACTCCCTTAAACACTTCCGAGGTGAGTGGCATGGGATTCATTATGAGGCCTTTACAAAGGTTCCCTAATAAGTAGCAACCCGCTAAGGTTTCCGGATCAGTAGCAAAACATAAACCTCTCTCAGGACTGCGATGCTACCATAGAGTAGATCAGCCTGAGGGTCGGGTTATACCTTGTCTGCCGCTGCCCCTCTTGCCCTCGACTTGCTGACTAATTTCACTGAGAATCCGAAGTCACTTGTGGGAAGGGTACAATCTCGTGTTGTTCCTTCTCAGATTACTCTCTCAGCAGTTGACCCAGCTTCCTTCGCACCATCTACATCCAACGCAATGACCCAAAAGACTCTTCATGAGTACTCTACTCCCTCAGCCTATCAAGTGTTGAAAGGCCCTGAGGTGGACATGGGGAACGCAAGCTTTGACATCTAGAAGGGTCTCATTACCATGGTGCAGGCTAGCCCATTATGTGGGAAATCCAACGAGGACGCGTGCGCCCATCTGCAGCAGTTCCTGGAGCTCTGCAGCACATTCACCATCAGAGGGGTGAGTGAACATGCTACTCATCTCTGATTGTTCCCATTCTCTCTCCTTGGGAGAGAGAAGAAATGGTTCTATGCGAGCCGTTTGGAGATTAATACATGGGATAAATGCACGGCGACATTCCTCGCGAAGTTCTTTCCGTTGGGCAAAACCAACACCCTTCGTGGATGGATTTTGAGTTTCCAGCAAGCAGCAACTGAGTCAATCCCCGAGGCGTGGGAAAGGCTTCATGAGTACATCCTGGCCTGTCCCCACCATAGGATGGATAATTGGCCCATTCTTCAGAATTTCTATAACGGGTTGACTCCGACAGCCCGAGGCCATGTTGATGCTGCTGTTGGAGGAGCCTTCTTCTCACTTACCATTGATGCTACCATAACATTGATCGAGAAGATGGTCTCTAACCAAGGGTGGAGTGATGAATGACTCCAACGCCGTCAGAGAGGTACACATACTATCAAGAAAGCGGACATGCTTACCGCTAAGATGGACCTCCTCATTAACAGATTGGATGACTACACCAAAGAGAAAGCTGCCATGTCCAACACCGTCCAAGCTATGGATTCTCACACGACATGTAAGGTTTGTGGAAACACTGGACACTTGGGGAATAATTGCCCCGAGACTTAAGAGGACGTGTTGTACATGAACGGCAACAACAACGGATATCGTCCACAAGGAGGCCAAAGGTGGAATCAGCAACGTCCTCACCAAGGAAGTAACAATGGTAATTCTTTCAATCCAAACCAACCCTCCTTCAGAGATCTTGTTTTTGGGCAAGCTAAGGTCAACGAAAGCTTCACTAAAAAGTTAGCTGCCAACGAGAAAATCTTGGAGAGCCTCAACATAAAACTTGATGGTCTTTCTTCTGCTTTCAAGAACCAGCTGGGTTTTAACAAAATGCTAGAAGACCAGTTAGCTCAATTGGCTGCTGTTGTTCCTTCTGCTGAGATCGGGAAGATCCTGGGGCAACCAGAGTCTTCTCGTGAAAATGTTAGTGCGGTGACCGTCAGATGGGGTAAGCCATCTCAAAGGCCATTTGTTACTAACCATGCAGGAAAAGCCCATACACTAAAGAAAGAATTGTGGGATGAACTAGTAGCAACAAGCAAGGAAGGTTCGGGATACCTGGCGATCAGTTGCTCGATATATGACTACTACATCGAGTAGGCCCTTTATGACCTTGGACCAAGTGTCAACATCGTTCCCAAGATAATGTATGAAAGGTTGAACTATCCTACTCTTTCCCCCACCTTGATAAGGTTGCAGCTAGCCGACTTGATGATCTGATACCCCGAGGGAATAGTAGAGATTCTTCTGGTGAAAATCCGATGTTCCTACATCTTTGCAGATTTCGTGGTCCTCGATATGGAAGGTGACTTGGGAATGCCGCTCATTCTCGGGCGACCATTCCTAAATGATGCCAAGGCAAGGATCGATGTTGGAGCTGGAGAAATCCGCTTCCGCATTGGGAGGAAGAATATGATGTTCAAGTTTGAACCAAGGGAGGAGCAATGCTACCTGATCCATCAAGATGATGAGTGGCATGGGGAGTGGACAGAGCCACATCCCCAATCCAAGAAGCCATCGACTGCACCAACAAAACCTAAGAAGACCAAGAAGGTGTGGCGGAAGGTGGAATGAGAATCTTCACCCACTTCTTCAGAATGGGATGCTGAGTGGTAAACACGACGAAGAAGAGTCCCACTCATTGGACTCAAATTGGTGAGCCCTTCCCTGAAAGGTAAAATTGGTAGTTATCTCATATTTTCGTATCAAAATTTTGATTTTCCCCATCATTTCATTTTTCCAAATGCATATTTGATTTTTCCAACCTGCATTTGCATGCTGGAATTTTTCTTGCTATTTTTCCCTTTTCATGAAAAATTCTGAAAATGATTTTTGAGTTAAAATCTCTCTAAAAAATCTTTTGAGCATTTATTGAGCAAACTTTGGCCGAGGCACACAGGCATGACGTCATCTAGCCGTTGGGGATCCATGGGCCAAAACTGTCAGCAAGTGGGGCTAGCCAGGGGTCGCCCGAATCCAAGGTTCGGCCGAACCCAGGTAACCGTTGTTGGGCCCCAGCTTTGGCCAACGGCTAGTAGCCATTGCAAGTGGTCGAGATCCGACCATTTGCAATGTTTGCTCTATAAATGGAGGGGCTGAGGGGGTGATCTTCACCTAGTCAACACATTTCATTCACTCTCTCCCTCTCTACTCCTTGCTCTTGAGTTTTCATGGAAGTTTTGCTCAAAGTTGAGTGCAAGCAATCTCTCTCTTGATTTCTTTGCTGCAAGATTGGAGGAGCAACGTTTGGGAAGAGTTTCATTCAATTACACTAACGTAACTCGTTCTGAGTTGCTCTTGTATTTTCTTTATCTTTGGTGGCAAGCATGAAGCGGGATGCCGGTGCGTTTAGGAGGATGATGGGTTCAAGCACGTCCCATTCGCAGGCTAGCACGAGCTCTCCTCACTCCTCCGAACCAACACCGAGCCCAACCTCGATGGACTATGAAGAAGAGCAAGCTGAACTGCAAGTCGAAGCTATGGAGGTGGCTGCAAGTGATTGCCCCTAGCTCGACTTGCAAGGCGATCGAGAGAAGCAAGCCTAGTCACACCAAGGCCTATGACCTGAAACTTTTGGAGAAAATAGGTATGGACATCGACTTAGCCTCTGTTTGGTCTGCTATTGGGTGGGATGATTTTTCGCTGATTGAGGAGGTTGGTTCTTGACCCAACACCATCCAGTTTCTTTGCACTCTTCGGGAGATGACCAATGGTGTTTATTTCCGACTCTTCATGATGAAATACCATTTTACTTGGAAAGAACTTAGCCATCACCTTGGTTTTAGTCCTCGTTGCGCTATTTCTCTTGACAAAGCTTGCCGCGGTTTTTTTCGACATGGTTTTTGGGGTGAAATCTCCGATCAGATTATACATGGCAAATTTGCACCTCGGTGCAATAAAATTTAGAATCTGACTGTTCAATTGATGCACAAGTGGTTGGCCATCACTCTTTCCAAGAGAGGATGTTTGGCCCGTGCGCAACGATGAGTTGATAATTTTATATGCCATGGTCAAGAAGATCAAGATCTACCCCGTCAAGACAATGGTTTGGCAATGGCTTGGGAGTTTTAAGATGATAGGTCCCATTGAGTGCACTTCTTTGATATCTCGCATAGCTACGAGGATTAGGGCTCTAGATGGGATTACTATTCCTTTTATTGAGATGTCTCGTCCTCGCATCGGTGAAGTGTATTTGATTTATGGCCACACACTCAAGAAGGGCCAAGATGACTCTTTGATTTTCTTCTTTCCCAACTATACAAATGAGATCCCATTACCTAACCCAGAGCTTCGTTTGTATAATTGCCAGTCGCTAACCATGCCTCTTGAGCCACAAGAGGAAGCTCGCAGGAGCAATGTTTCTGGTGGCAGGATAACCAGGAGCATGTTAAGGAGTGCAGCCATGCAGCAGCCACCACCACCACCATAGCCACAACCACAGCCTCCCGTAACTACAGTGCCCGCAGGATGGGCTCCGACTGGTTACATGCTCGGGGTTACACCCGGATATGCTCCTGGTTGGGACCATCCCTCCTATTAGCACGGGGCGAGTAGCTCAGCATGGCAGAGTGCGGGCAATGACGAGTGGGCCCAACCAATCCATCGGAACCGGTCCACTAGATCCAGCTCCGATGGTGTTCCTTCTACGTCCACCGCTCAACGCTCGTTCTCAGCTCGAGACCACTCCGGTCTTGCTCAGCAGCTGAGTGAGCTCACCGTGCGTACTAGCGACATGGAGAAGTCATAGAACCAGCACATCCAGTCCACTCAAGATTGGTAGTGATAGACAGGCGAGAGGATCCACAAGATGCAGCAGTTCTAACAGTAGCAGCGAGAGGAGCTACATGCTTACTTTCGTTGGACAGGGTACAACCCCAACCAGCAGCAGTGAGCCTGAAGCTAGCTTGGGAGAGGACCCCCCACAAGAGAGTTAACTTGTATCTTTACTGCTTTCAGAATATGCATGATAAAAAAAATAAAAATCTAAAAAGACCAAAAATATTTACTGCTTCCTATGCGCGGTAAGAATGTTTTAATTCTCCATGGTTGAAATGATGAATAGTTGCTCTGTATATTTCCTCCCATATGTCTTGCTACAACTTAGTATCCTACTTAAGTCTTGAGTTTGTTGGGTTGCATGAAAGCATGATGAAAAAAATAGAGATAAAATGCATGCTCATGAAAGCATGATGAAAAAAAAAGAGGGAAAAGATAGCCCATGTCTCAAGAGAAAGAAAGCAAGGAGAAAAAAGGATCATACAAAAAAGGAGTCCGTACAACATCCACCAGATTCACCATCCACACACATACACATCTTGATCAAGTTTTATGACTTGCTTCTCCAAATGATCTAGCCTTTGACTCAGCAACAAATGAGGAATAGGTATGCCTTCATTCTTTCCTACCTACAGCTCCACATATAAGCATATCGGGAGTATGTTGTGAAAGAAAGGCACCCCTATGCCTTGGTAAGGAATCATACACATTTAGCGATCCGAGAGTATCATTTGAGGAACTTTGATTTCTTTTGAAAAACTTTGCAAGACCTCTAGATTAACCGCTGATCAAGGGATGAGTGAATGGTGCCCTATAAAACCGTTCTATCTCTCAACCACCCAAGACAAGGTGAAGCTACATGCCCCACAGAAGTAAGGCAAGAGGTAAGATCAATGCCAACTTATTCTTTTCTTGGTAGAATTTTGTTGTAAGCTTGGCATAAGTTAGGAATACAACATAGTAGCAACTCCTTATCAACCAGCCTAAGTCTTAGCATTTGATCAAGACGAGCAAAGGGCTAGCTTGTTAGAGTTGTTGACGGTCATTAAGTACCAAATATTACTGTCAATATACTCAAGAATAAAGGAGGATTGTCATTTCTTACACGCATACTTGGTTTCAAATAATGTAGTTCCACTTGTCCTTGGAGAATATTTGGTTGCAGGTGAATAAGCACAAAAGAATGGAGAAAGCACCCTCTATGGATCCAAGAAACATACTTCTAGCCAATAGGAGGTCGCCACTTGTGCATTCCATGGATTGAAGGCCCCACAAACTACCACAACCGCCTCAATCCACCGGATAATGCACACAACCGCCATTGGGACCCACATGTCGGACTACCACGTGAAGGTGGTTGCGAGAGGGGCCACCAGGGGTTCGACCAAACCCTTGGATTAGCCGAACCGCCTTTGGCTTCCCTCGTGATCTTCTTCCACATGGCGACTGGTGGTGACTCCCCTACGTCGGTTATGGGATATTTCCTGAAAATCCCCTGTCAGAACCACCTCTTGGAGCCTATAGATATGAGGGGAGGGGCTCCATCCTAGAACACACACAACTAGTGATTCACTCTCTACCTCTTACTTTCCAAGTTAGTGGAGTTAGGCTAGAGTAGCTCTACTTCAGGTTCCAGATCTCCTTGGAGCCTAGAGTATGGCTCTTGTATCTTTTATTTCTAGGTTGACTTTATTCTATTCAAAGTATACATCTTCTTTATATAGTGTTGTGTTTGGTTCTCATATGCATGAGTTAGATATATACCCTTGCTATGTTGATGTGTTAGGCTTATACGCTCGTATGCTAGTCGAATACCGTTGTTATCGTAGTATATGCTTACGTACGTCCATGTATGCCTTGAGACCATGCTACATGTTATACTCTGTGTGCATATATATCTTGTATAGCTTAGTTGATCTATGCTACGACATCGGTTCAATGGCCATTTCTATGGCAGGTTCAGCCCTTGTCACAATAGCTCGGGTCAGCTGGAGTGTTGTTAACAATGCAAGTATGGTGCTTGGATTGCTTAGCCTCGTTGGATACGTGTTTGCCCCTCGGGTTGCTAGGGGTAGGCCGCGGGTGGTGACAGCCATATTGGTCCTTCATAATCCCCCACGTTCGAGTACACTATAGGAGTTCAAAAATTAGCAGTAACTTTACTAGGCAAAACCAATACGAGTACTATCTTCCCGTGTGTGCCTGGGTGCATAGGCCTGAGTTCAATACAATGTGTATGTATGTTATGCTTATATGATCTATATATAGGAAGTACATATGAACCTAAAGCTAACTCTTATTCCTTCTCCCTAGCTTAGTTATCTTGAGACAATTCATGTGTGTGTCACACTATCTATCTATCTATCTTACCCCTGCCTTGAGTATTGTCTCTATCCATTTATGGTATACTCATATGCATAGTAAACTCTTTTGACCTACCCGCCTTCCTTTGGAAAATATGATATCTTTGGGAATACTCTTGGGTGAAATGCTACAATGGTATATCTGTGCACTTGCGGATTTATTCATGATCGTTTAATATACCAATGGGGCCCAAGCGTCAGCGGGCAAAGTGGAGACGGATCGAGAGAAGCTGGGCCGGTGAGCTAGGCCAAAACGTTGAGCTGGCAAGGCCAGTGGCCTACTGCTGCTAGTACCAGGCCGTTGGAAGAAGGAGGCAGGCCAACAGAAGGAAGAAGAAGACAACCCGAGAGAAGAAGAAAAAAAGAAAAACTTTGTTGAAACCAACACAAAAACAAACAGTGAGTTCAAATTTGAAGTTTGAACTCCACAAATCAGAAACATTGCACTAGCATGAATGCAACAATGCAAATCATAAAGTTCTTTAATTAAATTTCAAAAAAACATTTAAATGCCTAGAAATCAAACAAATCCTTAGAAAAGCCTTAAATCCTTAAACAAGCTCAAACAAATAATAGAAAATTCCAATAAATTTTATTCGGTTGCAAAATTGGAAATTTAGGGTGTTACAACTAGCCCTCGCAAAGTAATGTAAAATCATTTCGTAGGCTATCCTCAATGGGCATTTAATATTTCCAATACATTAATTCATTGCATGATAACATTTAATTTATTGTTGAAACTGCTCCACACAATCTCTCCATGAGTGCTACATCATTAGAGGTTTAGGTTCATTAGTGATAGAAATGCATAATTTCATTCCACGGATTCAAATACATAATTTCATTTGAAATACATACAAGCCATAGCATTTAAACAAGCGATACATTGTACTGAGATCAAATGTGCCCATGAATATATCATCGTTATATATGAAAGTTTGGTCTGGTAAATAGTAGTCAAACAAAACGATCTGGTGTACACGAACAGACAAATGCAATTGTTAGTCAGGAAGGTCCTTTCTGCAAAACATCAATACACCAGAAGTTCGACAACCACTTTCACTCCGTCATCATTTCTCTTCCTTGTAACTACAACATCTACCTCGTCCATAACTTTCCCCTTCTCTATCTATTACAAGTACTCCATTGTTCTTCCTCTACCCTCTTCTCTAGCTATCCAGCCAATCATAGGTCCTTCCTGGGCAAATCGTATGCCAGATCTTGTTGTGAGCATCGCCAATAAGATCAATGATGCAAGAGATTTCATTAGGTTCAAAGCAGTCTCTAGAGTTGGAACTACGCTCGTTCAGGTGAGGCACACCCGTTTGACCCTTGGATTCTGAAATCCGAAGATTTTGGTTAATCTTGAGCAGTGACATTCGCATCCGTCGCGGATCACCAGCTTTCTAAGGTCTCCTTTCCAGCATTAGCTAAGAAAAGGACTAGTTTGATTGGTTGCGGCGGATCTGGATGCCTAGTCATTGTAGATGACAGAGATGGGAGCTCCGCGCTCCTGTTGAATCCGTTGTTTTCTCGGGAGCGCATTATCCTTCCTCGACTTCCAACATGGTGCCATATGGTTGCTCTCGATGCTTGTATCTTGGGCTTGGAAACACCTACTGGCGCAGAGGCATTTCTTGTGAGAACTAACTTTTGGCCCCTGAAATCTTCTCCATCAATAAGGTCATTGCCTGTCTACATCTGGCATTTGGGAAGCCAATCCGACTGGACTACCATACCTTCAAAAGATTTCTGGCGCAGTTCTTCTAAACACATTCGAATCTACTTGGGGCTTCATCTTCCAGCACCTCTTCAAGCCGTTAGACTCAAGTTATCATGGGTTCTTGACATGAGAAATTCTTCTCTACTCCAAGGTCAAGACCGATTGTTCTTTGTTGTTCGGGAGGAGAGAATGCACAGCATCTGGACCTGGGACATCAACGAGAGAGATGTTGAGGTGGTGGAATTTACTCTGCATTCATTCATCAGTGACATTTGGCAGCCTACTCTCTAGGAGACACCTCTAGAGTTCTAGAATAAGATCATCCTGTTTGGACCTAGCAAGTGCATTGTTGTACAAGAGCATGCCAATTGTGGCTTGCCTAACCTGAAGGGAAATCACATTTACTTCCTAAGAACGGCTCAATATGATGAAGAGGAGCAATACTGGCTCTACCAGCAGTGAATAAGGAATGTGGCAAGCGTCAACAATGATCCTGCGATCCGCATTACGCAGATTCCTGGGAACTGGATTTGGTCATGAGAAACATGGTTGTTGCCTAGCTATGAGTAGATTAGATCTTTCATTTTGTAACACCGGTCACGCATTTGTATATATATTACCAATATCTATCTTATTAGTGTTCCTAAATTATGCAGTGTATCTGAATTCTGAATGGTAAATACGTTGGAATCAAATTGAAAGTAGATTAAACCAAATCGGCATAATCAGATGGCATGTCATAGACATTCATCACTATAAAGTTCATAGCAGCAACAAGCAGCAAACATCACAGCAGCAATAAGTTTCATAAGATGGTATGTTATAGCCATTCATTACTACAAAGTTCACAATAGCAACAAGCAGCAAACATCATAGCAGCAACAAGTTTCATAAGATGGTATGTTATAGCCATTCATCATAATTTGGCCTGATGAGTGACATTATGCTTTTAATCATTCCTGATGAGTTTCCTTCTATATTTGACCTCCAGCATCGATTGCTTGACCCTCTTCACCACATTGGTGGCCTGATCCAGGTGTCGCTTCACCTTTTGCAGCTCAGCGGCAGTCTCTTCAAGCTCCATGCTAGCCTTTGCATATTCTTCCTTCCACTTTCTTGCATCGTAATCGATGTAAGGGTTTTCCATTTTTAGCTCCTTCAACACTGCATCGTTTCTCATTTTCTTCCTCGTGTTCATCAGGGAATTGGTTGCCTCCCCAAAGTATCACTTCATCAAGTGCAGCTCATAGGTTGTGTCATTGGCCTCCTTCTTAGCAATTCTCCATGCTTCTTCCCACGACCATGCTTCCTGTTCAGTTTTTCCTTCCTCTTCATCAGCTTCACCAGAACACCTTTAATCCTAGCATCCCATCCAGGATCAACCCACCTAAATGACGCGCATTTCATCCCTTCATTTTACAAACACCGATTATGTTCATACAATTCGCCATTTACAACACTAACATCAATAGTAGAAGCAAGGTTTATTAGAATTGAAACAAGTTATCATTTACCTCGCAGCAATATGCATATCGGCGCCCAGCGTTGTCGAATGTCCAATCACACCTCACATGGAAAGGCAACTCGTGCTTGCACTTGTTTTCAGGATCCACAATGATAACATCACTATCAGGCGATGGTGATATGTAGCTATCACTGACTCCAAGCACCTATGGAAGCTAATAAAATACATGAACCTATCAAATTATAAATTACTCCCTTTGTTTCAAATTGTCAGTCGTCTTAGCTTTTCTAGATACATGATTTTTGCTATGCACCTATGGAAACTGATTCTCTGAGAGAAATGATTTTGTGGCTGAAAGTGATTCTCTTTGATTCTCTAGAATAAACTCTTAAAATCAGGATGGAGAATCACTTCATAAACTATAGCCTATCAACTTCTAACACTATTTATTTTTTATTTTCCTTTCCTTTTTTCATCTCAGCCTAACATAACTTACCAAAACTTCTACCATCAACTCACCTGAAACTTACATGTGGGACCCGATTGCGGTAAAGACTTCCCATTCGATCATTAATATGTTCGACCCACGGGAGGAGCACATTTTCTTTTTTTATTTTATCATCCTATTTATCAGTTTAAATTTACATGTGGGACTTTGGTTGGTCTATGACGTTTTCGCGGACCTTATATCGTCACAAAACCACCATTTAACAGCAAGTGATGATTTCTTTTTGGCTACAATAGCATATTTTATGATGTTCTGTAACTTTGTCACTAAATTTGCTCGGATGTAAAATTTTATGACATTTTTAGCTAGAAACGTTATAAATCTATGACGAGATTAAATGTGTTATAAAAAAAATTTCATAGACCGGTACATTTCTTGTAGTGAAATAAGGGCACGCTAGTATTTTAACACCACCACTACTCTATGAAGAAATTACCAATGCACTTTTTCTTCTGGTGGGACGGAGAGAATAGATTCCACTAGTTATTGCTTCTTGCACTGACCGGGTTATCGGAGTTATGGATTGAATTGGTGGCTACAGGATGCAAACAGGCCAAGATGTGGATGGAGTAAGAGACCAATATGACGGGTTATATATACCAATAAGATCATGTTCTTTCGTTGCTTCCGGCGAAATAATTTTTTTCTATGCGGGTGGATCTTCATCATATATAATATTCATAACACACGTAGCTACACTTTGCCTTAAATAAAGTCTAAACTATTGTCAATAACAAAAAGACTGTCTATTGGGCAATGTAGGTGACTAGCACCCCAAATTTTACACCGCTGCAAGAAAGGGATGGCACAACTTGATCATCTTTCTCTTGCCTACAATTATCGCCCCCAGCACGACCCCTGTTATCGGCCTAGTTCCGGCACCCAGTCGCTAGTGGAGCTTCGTGCTGGCATGCTGTGATTTAACAAGCATAACAAGCGAAAGTGGTCATACAATTGATTTAACAAGAAATCCACATTTATATGCAAGCTTGGAACTAAAATACTTCTACATTCGTTACTTGCGTCGTGCAAGAGCTTGATGCTAAATTAAACCTATGCAAATCCTTAAGTTCACTGTGATTCCTCATAAAAATCCGCTGAGAACTACAAATGTTTTAAACAAAGTACGTATAGCTATCCAAAATAGTGCCTATACATTCAGGGAGTTCAAAAAAAATAGGAGCTTAACTGAATGGCAATTCACATAACTGAATGAAACTACAAACGTTTTAAATGAGTATGTATAGCTATTCAAAATAGTCCCAAATGCTATTCAAACATTTAGGGAGTCTCAGCGGCAGCAAGTCATGCTGAGACGGCGGCCACGGTTGTGCCGCCTCACGGCCGCGATGGCGATGAGCCACACAGCAATGGCGTCGCCACGAACAATGACGAGCAAGGGAAGCAACGATGCGCGTGATGCTGGCCGTAGTTCTTGCGGCGCATCTTTCGCTTCTTCCCGTTTGTGCCGCAGCAAATTCATGAGAGAGATGTTGCTTGTGAATTGTGATTTTTATTAGGTAGGGTGATTTTGCATTGAGCTCATTCTTGATTTGTTCCTTTCCTAGTGCACGATCGTTCTCGACCCAGTACACACCGAGCAATGGAAGTAGAGATCTCTCCATCCGTGCATCTTCTAGACCTACATGCAAGAGCAACATGTTTGATACGCTGGAAAATGCGCATCCTAAATTGTTGTATAATTAACTATCAATTCCGTTGAATATATTCGTCATCATTCACCCTCATATATTCATCATTTTTTTTAGTTTTCTCTATTACCCACAAAAATGAGTGCAGCACCACAGAATTATGTGTACACAAATATGTGTCCAGACTTATTTTGTGGGACAATTAGATATTTTTTATTATGTGTACAACTATGAGCGTATTTTTTAAGAATTATTTATACTGAAAAGTATGTGCATGCCTTTTCTTTGAACTGTTGTGCATCGTATTAATTATTCAAGCATAGAAATATGTGCATCTATGTGCAAGTTCTCGTGTGTGTGTGTGTGTGCGTGTGCGTGTGTGCGCGCATCTATATACAATAAAAATGAATCACATTTTGGACTTTGGACTAGCAACTACCAGTAACATTAGCGGTGCTATGCATAGTCATCCATCTAGCAAAAATGACAACTAATAGCAAGGAAATTTGACAACTGTGACTAACACCCTAACCATATTCATCAACTTTGCACTAACTTTGCTGAGGTCAGGCCGCGTAAGAGAAAATCAAGGTTCATGTTGTTTCTGGCTTACTGGGTAAGTGAAATTTAAGTGTCGCATTTGGTTGCGCTTATAGCTTATTTATACCGAAAAGCCGGTTATAATAGGAAACAAACAAGGCCTGAGGCCATCCATTATCACTGTCACTGTTTCTCACTGTTCCTAACATGTACCCTGTCTGTAATCTCTCACAATAGCCTCTTCTTTCCTGACCTTCTCTGATAAACCTTGAGATATGAAATATCATTTTTCTTTGAAGACGCTTTATGTTGAACCCTGTTGTAGACTTGATCACCGCCACTATGAATGTTGGAGTGCCCCGGTATTGGTTTAGGGACACCTGACACATTGCAGTAATTATACACATCATGATTACTGGGTGAGGCCTGTAAATCTGGATATATAATTAACATCAAAATATCAAACAATTAGGTTAATGTATACAAAAAAAAGTTATGAACACTGAAAATCTAGAGAACAATTAAAGAATTAAGGGTAACAGCTATGTATCTTCTTGGCATTCAGCAAGTTCACAATACCTTTCATGGCTGGATAAACATTTGCCTCAGTAACTCCTTTGTTGCTGGAAGAAGGTGAGATGCATTTTGAATTGGTTTCTTGGGAACACTTCGAAGGAGTTGATCGACCAACATTGTTGCATTGAGATTGTCGGTCTGCACAGGATAACAGTGTTCTGGCAACACTGTTAGGCATAAATGTCTGAACCACTGAAATGGAGCAACCATCCTGATTCACAGAAACAGTTGGCAATGTTGTTGCATGACCTGCATTTTGGACTTTCTTCAAACAATTTGAGCAGTTCCATCGCCGAAACTGTGCCCCTGATATTGGGCATGGATTTTTGCATTGTTCTTCATCATGGTCACAAGATATCTGAGACAGAGAGCAAAGTTCTGGATCCTTTTGCTGTAGCAGAGCGACACACCTCCTGTAAGGAGCAGAAGTTATCAATACAACACCGAATATAATGTTTTCTCCGATACAAAGAGCCAAAGATAGAGATTGACAGGCTACAAATCATATGAGCGTAGTGCTAGGTACGTTATAATTTTGCTCCCTTGAAATAAACGACAGTGATTGAAGGGCTACAAAACCAAGACTGCAAAACTATTTCAAATAAGTACACAACTCTAGTTGAATATTGATCTCAAAAAAAACTCTAGTTGAATATTAACTAAGCTGCAATACAAAAAAAAAAATATTTCAGCGATAAATGTGATGGGCATTATGCCTATTCCACACACACACACACACACACACACACACAATCATCAGAATGGAAATATAAAAACAAATCGTGTAAATATGGCCATAGGAAAACGATCTGTTATATTAACCACCTTAAATGCATAGGAAAATGGTAGCAACATTTAGGCCATACTGTACATATGAGAATAGCACAAGTTATATATGTTCCTTCGCAAAAAAAAAATACGATGAATGTATGCTCCTAATAGATAGGACAAAAATATGCACATACACCTAACTAAAGCAGACAAGTGTATATACATGTATGTGTGTAGCCCTGAAAATGATAATGAATTCAGAATACAAAAGATGAAGAAACCACAATAATAATAAATGAAAAAATTGCCAATTAATTAAGAAAAAACATAAATAATATGAAAACACATGACTACAAATTCAAAACGATATCTGTACATTTTTTTCATACAGCCAACTGCATGTACAGAGAAGATATTACCTTATGGTGAAATGGTCACACTGCTGCTCTGTCGGTCTGTCATCATGTTCAGGGATTGTACTTAGACACCTTAATTCCTCCGGTGCTCTTGTTCTCCTAGATGCACCCCTTTCCATCGCTACAAGAAGCAAAGCACCAAAACTTTGGAATGTCAGTCCCGATCTTGCAACAGAATGGAACATCTCAGACCTCCCTGGACACAAGGAGTAGAACACATAAAAGAGTGGATATTGTGCCATTGTGTGCTTTGCAGAGAGTATAAATGTTTATTTCGCAATTACAGAAGTGAGGTCTCTTGTTAGCAGTATGAACTTTGCAGGAATTGGACTTGGTGCTACTGAAATATAATTTTTTTGAACTAAACTACTGAAATATAATAGAGTGTGAAGGATTTGTTTCAAGGATCAATATTACCAATAGATGTGTCACTCCTTTAAATGTGAGGTTATTAATTTTTACGGCTCAGCCCAGAATCAAAATAAACATGCATTTCTACAAAAAAAACATTTTTTATATAAAACTTGAGAACTGAATGGACTTTTTACTGGGAGGAGATACTACTGCAAAAACTACCTCTACAGTTTATCCAGAACTATTTATATAGTTTGTTTCTGACCCAACTATGTAACCATGCATATGCGAAAATCGGCATTATCACTTTGGTCTATGCTAGGTTTTTGGACCTTGTTTGGTAGGCCCATGTCATCAGTCCAATGAAGGGTAAGTTTTAATTAGTGGGACACAAGGAAACTCAAGTTTTTCAGTGGCATACAAGTACAATTTATAGTGGCATAAAGAGAATTTTCTCAATGTCTTTTCACAATCAGTTGTCAGCACCACGGACATTAGTAATGGGTGATGTATGACAAACGATTTTATGATTTTGACATGGCCACTGAGTATAATTAAGCTGCTTGTGTTGTAATTTCGGAACTGACTATACATGTCAGTTTCATAGTAGTGAGACTTCAAATTTATCAGGTTTGTTCATAAGAAAACTTATGATAATCTGGACTTTTTTTTATTGGACATGTTCACTGCTTTTATTATGATGTTGGAACTAGAGTGGTGTATCTTCTTTTACTGCACAGTCCACCAAGGGGGTATTGAGGTGGTAGATTGTTTGTCGTGAAACCTAAGATCGATGGCAACACAAGAGTGCAAGATATGAGCCTTTAGATAGATTTCAGCTGCCGGGATGACGTAATACCCAACGTCTTGTGTTCGGGTGATTGTATTGCATATTGTGTAGAGCTTCAGTTTTTGGAGGAGTGTAGGGATAAGATTACAAATCGGTAGTCAGTTACAAGGAATCTTCGTAGAACCGGATTATATTATACCTTTCCTAACAACTGACTAAGATCAATCCCTATCTTGCATGTCTTGTTGTACACGCCGTCTTGTGCCATGTGTCGTGCGTCATATTGTAGCTGAGCCGGGCTGGACCTATCCCCTGTGGAGGCAGGACGACCTATCTCGAGGTATCTGGGGGGTCATATCCCCACAGGTACATAGAAGTGGAGGTATATAGAACTTCTTGCATGGTTCTGGATTCAAATAAAAAGAGATGATTATTGGACTGGAGATTGACTAGACCAAAGGAATTAGTTGGGGCCTGGGACTGGACTGGGGTTCACAGATACAAGAATAATGAACAAATGTTTATTTTCTCAGTGGATTTTCATACTAGGTAGATATCCTAGCCTTTGTTGTGATTTGCTAAGAACAGGACTTCAGTTTTGGAGATTCTAGCAATAGGGTCGCAACTTTACAGTGGATATAATGAGATATATGACTAGGGATGGCAGTTGGGTGGGCTTGGACCTGAAACCCGTGGGGTTTAGGAACCTGAAACAGGGTGGGGTGGGGCGGGTTTCTAATCCCCCACGGGTGACCCGCAGGGCCCCGAATTACATTCCAGCCCAAAAATTAGATGTAGCACAGCCCAACAAGCAATTGGAAACCTAAATATATAACTCTCCATAACACAACCCTATCCTCTTCCACCCACTCCACCCCTATCCTCTTCCACCCACTCCACCGTCTCGCCCCTCGCCCGCGACTTCACGGCGCTACCAGCTGCCCACACCCTCGCCCCTCGCCCGCGCCCGCGGCCCTCGCCCGAGCGCCACTGGCCGCCCGCACCTCGCCTTGTCTTGCTCGGTTTTCGAGGGCCCGTCGGGTTTCAGGCACCCGCGGGTTTCGAGGGCGGGTGCACATTGTTACCCGAAACGAGGTTCGGGTTTGGGATGGGTTTTATTCTCGGGTTTTGGGGACAGGTCCGCGGAAGCTCCACCCGACCTCGACCCGCCCTGTTGCCATCCCTATATATGACGTGGGTAATCCGTAGAAAATGAGATTTTGGTACGATGTATGGCTTTATTTTTGCCCTTTTAACATTAAATTCAACATAGTATTTAAAATATATCATCAAAAGATTTTGTGATATAGCTCGATGTCGGAAAATGGGGAGTTTAAATATTAAAAAATAATTGGATGCGGTGGACTAGGGGAAATTTTGGTCCTTGACATAATTGCGCTTATATTGATCACTGTAGGACTTGGATTCAAGCTTTCCCCAGCCCCTTTTCATCGATGGACTCCTGACGTCTATGAAGGAGTGTGATTCATTTGACAAATTCCTGAGGTGCTTGGGTTTTGCGAGGCCCTGTTTATTTTCACTTATCAGGAACTCGCTATCTATGAAGCATGATTGTCTGGTAAGCCCATTCAAATATGCTGTTTGGATAAGTTAGGTGTTTGGTAATCCAGATTATTTTCAGATAATTTACTATTCTAAATTGTAAAATGTCTGAAATACCCCTGAGGCTGACGATACATTAATACAAGATATCCTTTTTTTTCTTAGTACAATCTGAAATCAATGAATTTAATTAAAGTATATTACAATAATATCAGATGCATTATCAGTCTAACTTACAGCAAAGTTGACAACTTATCAGTCCAATTACATTTAAAAAATGGGAACTAGAAGAAAAAAATTGTTGGGAACCGAGAAAGGATTTTGGTGTTGCGGGAGCTGCAGCTTTTCTGAATATATTGGCAACTATATATCGCCTAGGTACAAACTAAGACTCCCGTAGGAGCAAGACCTGAATTGGCCGAACTATTCCATCTTTAGCAAACCGAAATAGAATTCTAAGGACTCTATCTCCAAAGAGATACTGACTCAATTTAACTGCTAATCTATCTAACTGCTAGTTGTTGCCATATCTAACTCCTACCTAGATTACAATTGCGCACAGGGATTATGTATACAATCTCCCCCGAATCCTTGTGCACCTAATTGATTTGGACCATTCCAATCCTTGCTCTTAGCTCTTGGAATCTGACTCGCCCTAATGCCTTCGTTAAGATGGGAGCAAGCTGGTCCTTTGTCCCGACGCAACTGGTGCTGATGCTCCCATCTTCAGACACTTCACGCACATAGTGATACTCGATCCTGATGTGCTTACTCTTGTCATGGAAGACTGGATTCTTGATCAGTGCCAGCGCGGACATGTTGTCAAGCTTTAACCGAAGAAGATGCCTCCCGACATGCTCTTGCTAGTGTCAATGCTGCCGCCAAGGTTGAAGTCGTTGAAGCCTTGTAGCCATGGTGTCGACAAGCCGCGTGCGTAGAAGCAGCCGTAGTGCAGGGTCCCAGCGATGTAGCGGAGGATGCGCTTTGACGGCGACCATGTGCTCCTCCGTAGGACGACGCTGCAGAAATCTGCTCACATACCCAACCGCGAGTGCAATGTCCAATCGAGTGTGACAGAGATAGAGGAGGCACCCGACGATCCGCCGGTACAGAGTGGCATCGACCTCTATCGCCTCGCTCTTCCGGCTTAATTTGAGCCTTTCTTCCATTGGAGTGTGCGCAGGGTTGCAATTCGCCATCCCTGCCACCCTCCAAAACCTTCTTGCCGTAGCTCCAGTGACCCACCGAGATGCCGTCAGTGTTGTGATGCACCTCGATGCTGAGGTAGAAGGAGAGGAGCCTGAGATCTCTCATCTTGAATTGAGCCTTCATCTCCGTGTTGAAGCGACACACCTCCTTGTCCGACGCCCGTGATCACCAAGTCATCCACGTAGATGCCAATGAGTGTCCGAATGCCATCAACCCGCCACCGTAGATGCCGGCCCCGTGGGGACTTTGCTTGAAACTGAGGGACTTCAGCGTGCTATCGAGTTAAAGGTTCAAGCACGTGGAGCCTGACGAAGCCATCGTAGAGCACCTTGTGCAGCCGGAGTACCTTGTTCTCCTCCCCGGCGATGGTGAATCCGGGCAGCTGTGACACGTGCGCCTCCTCGCGGAGCACCCTGTTCAAAACACGGACTTCACGTCCATGTGGTGTACTGCCCCAGCCACTATGGCCAGCCAACGCGAGTAGCAGCCGCACCGATTCCAGCTGCGCAACTAGGGTGAAGACGGCATTGTAGTCGATCCTCGGCTGCTGCACGTAGCCTTTGGTGACGAGGCTTGTGCTTGACGATGTCACCGGCCTCGTTCCGCTCCAACTAGAGCTCCCACTTCAAGCCGATAGAACGGTGGTGGCAGATCACTAGTAGAGAACTGACTTTCCATCCATGTACTTTTGTCCCGGTTGACTTTGGATTCGGGACTAAAGTGTCATTAGTCCTAGATAAAAAATGAGGCACCGAAGGCCACCGACGCCAACCGGGACTAAAACTCTCCCTTTAATCCCGATTGTAACGGCTAAAAAATATGGCACCGACGCTGTCCGCCCCCCCCCCCCCCCCCGGTCCCGGTTGGTATACCAACCGGGACTAAATCTTTTATCCGGGACAAGGGGAGGGGGCTTTTGTCCTGGTTGGAATTTCCAACCGGGACAAAAGGTGGGCTTTCCACGCGGCCCCCTCTCTCTCCACCTTCCTTATCTTCTTCCGCGCTCTCGTCCTTTCCACCTTATCTTCTTCCTCTCCTCATCCTCTCCTCCCTCTCCTCATCCTCTCCACCGGTGCCTCCCCTCCTCCCTCTCCTCATCCTCTCCTCCCTCTCTGCGCCGCCGCGGCCTCCTCCCCCTCTGCTGACACTCCCCTTTCCCCTTTGCTCGCCCCTCACTGGCAGTGAGGAGCGGCAATGAGGCGAGGGCAGGGCAGTGGCGCGGCTAGGCGGGCAGGCGGGCGGCGGGTGGAGCCGAGGCGGGCGGCCGGCGGGCGTGGGCGGGCGGAGGCGACGGGCGCGGGCGGCCGGGCGGCGGGTGGGTGGCCTTTTTTACTTTTTTGGAAACTTTTTAGTCCCGGTTGGTAACACCAACCGGGACTAAAGGGGGGACTTTAGTCCTAGGTGGAGATCTGGGACTAAAGGACACCTCCTTTTGTCTCGAATAGTTAGTCCCGGTTGGATTTTTGGGATCCATGGCCCTATCCAACACCAGTGGATCGACCAACTCCCAAGTGTTGTTCTCCTTCACAGACTTCATCTCCTCCCTTCATCGCCGCATGCCATGCCGCATCCTTGTCCACCTCCATGAACATCGTTGGCTCACTGATGCAGACGAGGTGGAGCTCATCGTCGAGGACACGAGCCATCAGGTGCAGGAGCCATGTCGCCCAACACATTGTGGAGGTACTGGCCCTCCAAGCTCTCGGTGTCATCCGTAGAGCCAAGGAACGCCTGAGCGTGTGGCTCATCGAGGTGAACGGGCTCGGAGTCTTGATACAAGGATAGGGCGCAAATCTTTGACAGGAATAGGCTCATTTCGTCGTCGTTGTCATGCTCCTTTGCTAGGTTCACCCGCTGCCACTTGGGCAAGTGGCAGTCCTTGGCCTAGTGTCCAGTGCGCCCGCAATTGAGGCACTTTTCCTTGGCTGGCGCGTCCTTGGTGTCGGTGGTGTTCTTCTTCTTCGACCTACGCAGACGACATTTGCTTTGCTTGGACTTCGATGAGCCCTCGCTGGTGTTCTGCTCCTTCTGGCGCACTTGCCACTTCTCCTTGGTCAACAACAACGTGCCGTCACTTATGACTGTGGACGCCGCCATCTCAGCCTGTCTATCATCCACCGCTTGAGTCTCCCCGTGATCTCCTCAATCAACATCTTGGATACGTCGAGAAGAGTCTCGATCAAGAGCGCGATATGGGTGTACTTGGCAGGGACAACAACAGATACTTCTCTGCGACCTTGGTTGGGGACTCAAGGTTGCCGAGGATGGTCAGCTATTCGACCATGGCCGAGAGGCGATTTGGCGGAGTAGAGCACCTTGTACTTGTGGCGGAGCGATTTGGCGCTTGAGTTGCGTACACGCTGGCTGCCGATCGGCATGGTGCGGATTGCCTCCCAAGCCTCCGGCGTCATCTTGTGCTTAGAGATTGCTCCCTGCATATCCAGTGGGAGAACAAGGAGAATAGCCTCTAGCACCATTCAATCCTCTTGTCGATCTGCAGCACCAAACTCGACAGCCTCCTAGAGGTCGCGGGCTTCAAGCTTCGGGTGTTGTCAAGATCACGAACGTGCCGGCACCGCTGACTTCCCTCACGACTCTTTGCACCATGTTGCGGCCACAATGTCGGCTTGGGGAGGGAGATTTCAAGTGCATTGGCCTGCTGGTGCACAGGGAGAGCACCGACTTCTCATCGCCTTCCTTCTTGCCATCGTTCTTGGCTTCTGTGCTCAGGTTCACCAGAGGGGTCGGAGCAGGGGTTCCCACCATCTTGGAGGTTGAAAACTAGGCTCTGAATACTAGTTGGAAACAGAGAAAGGATTTCGGTGCTGCCAGTTGGAAACAGAGAAAGGATTTCGGTGCTGCGGGAGCTATGGCTTTTCTGAATATATTGGCAACTATGGGGGTGTTTGGCAGCACTCCACTCCAAGAAAATTAGCTCCACTCCACCAACTCCAAAAAACTCGCAGCCAAACACGTCTAGCTCCACCAACTCCAGCTCCAGAAAAAAGGTGGAGCTAGGGGGTCAGATCCACGTTTTTGGTGGAGTACCTCAAGGGGTGCTCCAAAAACACTTGTTTTAGACCTCCTCGTGGAGTTGTGGGTTATTTACCCACTATTACCACTCGTTACACAACTTACAGGTTCGCAAAACAAAAGAATTGGTGCTGCCGCCCGCCCGACGCCCCCTCCACTGCTGCTCGACGGGGCCGAGCCGCGCCGCTGTCCGGCACTGTCGCCCGCCCGTCGCCCCCTCCACTGCCGCTCGACGGGGCCGGGCCGCGCCACCGCCCGACACTGCCGCTCGCCCGTCACCCCCTCCACTATCGCACCGTCTGCCGGGCCTTGGCCATTGGCCCCTCCAAAGTTGCCCCGCGCCGTGGCCTCGCCACCACCACCGCCCCATGCCGTGGCCCTACCACCGCTGCCCCGCGCCGTGGTCCCGACACCATCGCCGCCGAGCGGATGAGATTGATGGGGAGGCGACCAAGGCGAGCGCGAGCAAAGGAAGAGAGAGGAAGAGGAGGGGAGAAGAGGGAAGAGAGAGGAAGAGGAGGGGAGAAAAGAGAAGAGGATGACACGTGGGTCCATTTACGATGGGTAAAATAGACTATTCACAGAAAATCTTCGTGTTTTTGGAGCTAGAGCACTGCAATCAGCCAAACACGTACATCAGCGCCATGTTTTTCTGGAGTTGGCGATGGAGCTGGGAAAGTGTGGAGCTGGTAGAATGGGGCTGGTTTTTGTGAGGTGGAGTGCTACCAAACACCCTCTATATATAGCCTAGGTACAAACTAAGACTACCATAGGAGCAAGGTATGAGTTGGCTGAACTATTCTATCTTTAGCAAACCGAAATAGAATTGTACCTAGGATTCTAGCTCCAACTAGATACTGACTCAATTTAAGCTAATCTATCTAACTGCTAGTCGTTGCCGTATCTACCTCCTACCTAGATTACAATCGCGCACAGGGATTATGTCTACAAAAATGACAACTTGCAACACTATTAGTCCATTATTAGATCTACAAATTAGCAAAGTTGACCATACAAATTAGGAACTAAGAAGTGCCAATAATGCCTAGCCATACAAATTGCAGGACCTCATCTTCAAATTAGCAAATTTGAGCAAGGAATTTAACTCTTCTTGACTGCACACGGAGAGGGAGTTCGGCTGGGAGGGGGGGCTAGGATAGGCACTCACCTGTGAAGGAGAGGGAGGGTGGTGACGCGGACTTCCGTGCTGCTCCAGATCGGGCGGTGGCATGGATCGTAGCCACCAAACGCTGCGCCTCAGCTTGGAGCATGGGACGCCGACGGGCTGGAGGGCAGGGTGGAGGCATCGGCTGCCGGCGGAAGGGTGGCCGGTCGCAGATTTGGTGCGCTTGACGGCACGAGAGGGACGATGATGGAGAGCAGGAAGGTGGGAGAGGCAGTGTCCGCGCATGCGAACGGTGCCAAACGACCGGCTTGAGGGCGGATGGGTTTGTAACGGCGGTGAGATGTCAGATGGCTGGAGATCTTGGCATGGCTGGTGGTGGGAGGACCAACAGCGAAGAGCAATGCAAGGAGGCAAGGGACCTAGCTTCCGTCCGTGGATGGATGGGAGGCGGGCGCCGGGGGGTAGGGAGCCAGCGCCGGAGGGCAGGACTGCTGTGGGCGTGGATGGAGGTGCGGTCTGCACCTCCCAAGAGATTTGGCGGCGCTTTCTAGAATTTGGGGGCGGCTGTAGGAGCAAAAAGGGAAAAGAGCCTGCTTTAGGGTTTTGGTAGAGAGGTGGGGGAGAGATAGATAGTGGAGGGATAAATAGGTAGGTGGGTTGGGATGAAAAAAAAGATTGGTGGGGCAGTGAATTGTGAAAGTAGGCTGCCTACGCAAATACAACCATGCTGGTACCTTTCCCGTGCCGTAGCATAAAAAATCCCTACCATATGTGATGGCACGACTTTGGAAGTGTTACCAAGGTAAAATAAAATCATGTGTTAATAAAAATGACAGTCTACAACAAGGCACACAAATGGGCTATTATTGTAAAGTTATGTAGTCAGATGGGCAAGGCAGTTTTATTTGCAGCTGAATGGAACCATGTCAAATAGGAAGACACTTTAAGAGGTCAATATGTACTTCCTTGGCTAGGAGATTTTAACCAAAGAAGCAGTGAACATTCCTTGCCTCAATGGGATGGCATCTAGGCCCACTAGTCAAATATGCGTGGAATGTAATGGAATTGTGCCTTTTTGTTCCCATCCTAGGTCTATAAAATGAATGAAACATCTACCCTTGTTTGAAACCTTTTCTACTGGCACATATATACAAGTGACAAAAGTAGCCCAATATATTCTAAGAAAGGTTTTTCGGTATTGTTAGATGGCATCGGTCTTAAAACAGACGAGGGATTAGTGGCCTCAACAAATAGATGAGCATGACAAGAAAGTGTTCTTCCCTACACTTGTACATACCCAGATGTCTCGTATACCCTAAGTTTTACGAGCAGGTACCCATCAAGAACATGTTAACTTTGCTAGATTACTTTAAAGATCATCTTCAAATATTTTACAAGAATTAAAGATATGTTGTGGGTGGTAACACCAATCGGTACCAAAGTGAAACCGGAGGATATGACCACCACCAAGCTATCGTCCAGCACTAGCCGGTACCAATGTGCTGGACCAACAGCTGTTTCTCCAGTAGCAAAAGGACATATAAATTCTTCGCCATGGCTCCTGGCACCTCCTATATGCTGGGGCACGGAAGACTTCTTCTCTATGTTCGCCTTTCTTGGATTATCCTTTCTCAGCATGTCTTTCTTGGTTACATTCTGTTCATTCCTCCTTCAAGGATCCAGCAACTGCGGGAGCATACGCGGCATGGCAAGGTTCCATGACGTGATGCAAAGGAGATTATACATACCCAAGCATGACTTCGAGTATAGAATGCCTTCAGTTGAAAATTTTTTTTACAAAGCAGGGGTGGCAGCGGACAAGTAGCAGCAGCACGGGTGGTGGCAGGCGAGTAGCAGGGGTGGAAGCTGTTGAGCGGCCATCAGAGAGGAGAAATCAGGCTGCTGGTCACTAGAGATGACAGATCGGCTGCCATGGAGAAAAGGCGATCGCAGATGGCCGGGTGGCCGCAGCGGATGCGGGCGCCCTGATCTACCCAGCTACCTTGATCTGCTTGGGGACGGCGGCGGCAGCCAATTGGCATAGGGGTCGGCATAACGAGCGAGTAGCACGTGGGAACATGGGAAGGAAGGAAGGCCAACATGTGAGCTCCACATATATCGGGTACCTTCTCATACGCATTCCTAAACATGAACAATATTTCGAAAAAAAAATGATAAACATGAACACGCGCAGCGCGCGCTCTCGTCGTGCCCACTGTCACTGACTCACTGTGTCACTGCTACTGCCCGTCGGCCCTGAATTCCGGTGGGGTGGCAGCGAACGAGCAGCCGCGTCCATCAGAGACAGCTGGGCGACGCGGCGCCCCACGTGCCCGCCCACCGACACCAATCCATCGGGTCACGCCTGCATCGCATCCGCATCCTGGTCTCGCAGTCGCTAGTCAAACTCCTTATCATAAACAACCCAATCTTATCGCAGCAGATCTAGATTTTTACTTTTTTTATATTCATTGGCAGCCTATTCTTGGCTTCCCTTGCCGAAGAAGGGATCTGCAGCCTCAAAGGAATTTCTTGCTTCAATGTTGCTGTATTGCAATTTGTAATCAGGCAGTCCGGCTCATGCGCAAATGTTAGAGTATAGTGTTGAGAATTTGCGACTTGATTGGTTGATGAAACGATCAAAATCTCTCTTTCATTTTTATTTCTAAATTGTTTCATTTATACGTATATGTTAATGTGATTAGGATTGCTTCTCTAGCCTATAATATTTCATCCTACCACATACTGAGCTATGATCGAACACATAAGGGAGTTCTCATTACCGTTTTCAATGAAAGATTTCAATTTCATCCTACCACTAGGATACATTTTTTTTCATAGTAAACAATGACAAGGAACAATCTGACTTCTTTTAGACCTTGAAAAACTTTTAGCAGAAATTACTTAAAATTGTTTGAGCTACCTATCTCGGTGTTTTCAAACAAATCAATTAACTGGAAACATTTCTAGCTAAACATACAATCATGTTTAGCTTCATAAGCAAGTAAAAAAAACTTAGAAACACAACTCAAAAATATTTTGCTAAAATAGAGAACACACAAAAGTGTAAGAGCATGATCGAGGGGAGAAAAAACAGAAACCATCACTTTTTTGTGCATGTGAAAAAGGAGGAAAACCAAGCAAACGGTTTTCTCCCGCAACAAATGAGAGCAGATAATCCGGGATACATGCCAAAAATAAAGCTAGAAAATCTAAATTAAACCGAAATAAGAACAAAAATCAATCCAAAAAAGCGACTATTTTTTAAAAGGCGAATAACAGCGAAAGGACCGCGGTCCCCGTCGGCACGTCCTCTTTCACGGCCTCGCCGTCGCCTCCCTTTCTTCTTCCTCCTCCCCGACGGCTCCTCCTCACACACACGGAGAGCGCTCACGCGGGCGCGCACACACGGAGGTGGAGCTCCGAAAGAGGGGGAGGGAGGAGATGCCGGGGAGCCAGAACGGGGGCCCGAGGCCGCGGCTGGCCAAGGTCGAGACCATCCACGGCCTCGCGCGCGCGGGCGACCTCGCCGGCGTCCAGAGGAAGCTGCGGGAGAATCCCGCCCTCCTCAACGATAAGAACCCCGTGGTACGTCCTTCGCCCTTCTCCTTTGCTTGCTTGGGGGGAAAATGCGATCTTTGGTCGGTTTCATGGTTCTTGAATCTCTTGATGCTTGCTGCGGAGGATGAGCGTATTAGATTCGAGAGGAAATGATCTTGTTGGGTGTAGAAATGTCAGTTTTTTGGTTGTGTATTCCTGGCTTGGTTTTCTTAGTCGGTTCTTGGATTTCGACCCGGCGGCATTGGCTAATCCGCCCTTGGCAATGCTTTTCTACTAGTCCTCTTTTTATGAACAGATTTCTGGGGCTTAGCTTGCGCCCCCTCCTTTGATTGCTTAATTGTTCATTTGCTCCGTTGTGTAGCCGATTTGTTTCTCCTGCTGGTTCGGTCTGTCTCTGCCCGTTTTGATGCTTTCTGGGCCAAAAGATGACACTGGTGATGGATTGGGAAAGGATTTTTGTTGTGTAATCTTGATTTCTTCGGCCTTGTTCAAAAAATTCCCCTATTCGGTACGCCCCCACTCGCTCTCGAGATTTGTCAAGATTAAGTTGTTTGGTATGCTTTGCTTTGATACTTCTTTTAAAATCTCTTTGGGCATTTCAGGGGGGTCGCTTTCATATCCCCTTTTACCGCATTGCATTTGTTGATTCAGACGTCTCTGTTTCGTGACCTGATTAAATTGGATATCCTGTGGATCCGTGATGCACGAACCTGATTTTATTTACTAGCAATAGTGGCTTTTAGTCCCTTCCCAACGCAACGAGTCATTTACAACGTTGTGTCATAATTTGCAGATGTGTCAAACACCACTTCATGTTGCTGCTGGCTACAATAATACAGAAATAGTTAAGTTCTTGCTTAACTGGCAAGGTACCGAAACTGTTGATCTGGAGGCAAAGAACATGGTACTTAAATCGCCACATTTCTTTTTCATCTGATTGGGTCATCTGCCACACTTCTTTCATGCTTCGAGCTAAATTGATAAACTAATGATTTAATTGTTTCAGTATGGAGAGACTCCTCTGCATATGGCAGTGAAAAATAGTTCTTGTGAATCAACAAATCTACTCCTTGAACGTGGTGCACACATAGAAGCCAAAGCCAATGTATGATCTATCTGTTTCATTTCATTTCCATCAAATTTTTTATTTAATACTGCATGCACAAATTTATTGTGCTCAAATCTTGCTGATGCAGAACGGAATGACACCATTGCATTTAGCTGTCTGGCATGCACTTCAAGCTGGAGATTACAGCACCGTCAGCGTGTTGCTCAGCTACAACGCGGATTGCTTTGCAAAAGATGATGTACTACTTGATTCGCAGTAATGGTTTTGAATTACTTATTTAAAATCATATTAAAATTTAGAATGTGGTGACCTTTGTTATCACATCTTGCCAACAGGAAGGCAAAATGCCCTTAAACCATATTCCTGGAGGAGCTGGTAGTGAGAAGTTGCTGAAGCTCCTCAGTCGTCATATGGAAGAGCAAAGAAAACGGAAAGCCCTCATGTCATGCTGTGAAGGGAAAGCAATGGCAGAGTTTGAAGAGGCAATATCACAAATTGTTGGACTGCAAGAGCTAAAAATGCAATTACGTCGATGGGCAAGGGGAATGCTTTTTGATGAGAAGCGGCGGGCTATGGGCTTAGGGATTGCTAGCAGAAGAGCTCCCCATATGGCATTTCTTGGCAATCCAGGAACTGGTAAAAGTTTTCAAAAGAAACCACCTTTTTTTGGTTACCTTAGTTCTGTTCAGATTGATGATCAAAAGCAATGCCACGGTCATGGGTATCATTATAGTAGTACTGTCATATTTGTAGGGAGCTCTTGCTTCAAACGTGAACTTGGAGCATTTACCTTGAAGTTTGGCTAAACATGTTCATAAAAGGCTATGTGCTTCATAATTTTTACCGCAGCTTATACATTTTGCACTTATTTGTACAGTGTACTAGAATGCACGTGTTAGGTAGATAGTTGCTGAAAACATCAATCCTCTCTTTATAACATTTCAATCTCTATTTCAGGTAAAACTATGGTTGCTCGAATTCTCGGAAAGCTACTCCATATGGTTGGAATTCTCCCCACTGACAAAGTTATTGAAGTTCAGCGAACTGATCTTGTTGGAGAATTTGTGGGGCATACTGGACCAAAGACTAGGAGGAAGGTACTCCCTCCCTCTTGTCAGAATTGAACTTGATTTTTTTTATGTGTTGTAACTTACCTAATTCATCGTTACCATGATCACATCTCAACAGATACAGGATGCTGAGGGAGGTATTCTTTTTGTCGACGAAGCATACAGGTTGATACCAATGCAAAAATCCGATGACAAGGATTATGGTTTAGAAGCCTTGGAGGAGATAATGTCTGTAATGGACAGTGGCAAGATAGTTGTCATATTTGCTGGGTACTGTGAGCCCATGAAGCGTGTCATCACCTCAAATGATGGCTTCTGTAGGAGAGTCACCAAATTCTTCTATTTCGATGATTTCAGCACGACAGAACTAGCTGAGATCCTACATATGAAGATGAAGAACCCAAGTGAGAGCAGCTTACTTTATGGGTTCAAGCTGCACCCAAGCTGCAGCATTGAGGTCACTGGAGAGCTGATTGGCAGAGAAACCACTGAAGAGCGGCGGAAACAGATGAATGGAGGCCTTGTAGACACGCTGCTCATCAATGCCCGTGAAAACCTGGACCTACGCCTTGATTTCAACTGCAACGATGCTGATACTATGATCACGATCACATTGGAAGACCTGGAAGAGGGGCTTCGGCAGATCTCCAGACAACGGCAGTTGCAGTGACTTGCAAATTCGAGAGGTTTCTATTGAGGATCTCAGGCTGGTATCCAAAAGACTAAGTTACGGTCATCAAAATTCTTCAATGATTTTGGGTATTCTTTCTGTTGTATTAATCTATTCGTTGCTAGATTGATGTCCTCCGGTAGCTGTGTAGCACTGAAAATGCATGTAGTCCTCTGAGTTCCTATATTATTTCCCAGTGAGGTAAATGTAACCTGTGTATATTCATTCGTTGCCTTATGAATCAATGTCTCGAGGTCCAAATTTGTGCTCATCTAGAGAAGACTGAAAGATTTCTTCAGTACCAGCAGTAGCTCATTCAATCGGTTGGTTTGTTTCCAGATTGTCTAAAAAGGTTTGACATCCGTATGTACCAGTATCACATATTTCAGTCAAAACTGGATTTCTACATTGGTCACACACAATAGGTGAATCAAACATTCAACCTTGATTTTTGCCCTTTCAATGTGTAGGAGATGCAAATACAGCAACTATCAACATGCCAAATGACAAAGAATCATGTATACTTCCAGTTGGGGTAATTGAAACATGAATTCTGATTAAAATTTGCACCACTAGCTGGCCCAGGTGTGGCCATGTTCAGGAACAAATGAACGAACCTGGCATGTGATGACATTAACTTTCTAAAAAGATAACACATGGTGTTGAGCTGTGTTCAAGTGCATAAAAATATCCGTATACATCTCAAAAAATAAACATTCTTGTTAGCTAATGGCAAGGACCACATACAGCGGAGGCACAGTTTCTACAGCAATCTCAAAAAACACAAAAGACTATCTGAGTATCAGGGCATCTCCGATACTCAAACCAGAAGTGCACAACTTGAGTTAGTTCCGTTTCCACGCTGGAGATATTAACAAATCTTGAGCACTGGTGCTTTCGCAGAGCTAGGTGCAGCAGTAAGAGGTTGTCCACTGCACGAACACATCCATCATGGATCATATGGCTACATTAGTACAATTTCGACAATATCTCGCCTCTGAATTTCAGGTTACAATTACACATATGGATCCAAGTTGCCGTAATTTAACTCTGAAAGACTCTTTGCTGGTTTTACAAAGCAGGAAGTGCTCCAGCATCACAGGATTATAGTCAAGTATGCAGCTACATATGGCTCCAGAATAATGTTGATCCCAAACATAACTTCTTGCTCTACATTGTCTTTTGGTGGAATGCTGCTTTACATGCTAGTTGAAGGTAGATCTGCACTGGATGCCCACATATTTTAGCCTGAACCAGGAATCTTTTTTTTTTCCATGGAAAGATAGAGATGTTAGCATGAAGCAACAGAAGTTCAGGCATTGGCCCCATTCAAGTAGTAACTGAAATAATTATGTCTCTCTTCTTCTTTTTTGCGGGTACTGAAATAGTTAAGTTGGTTTCAGCAGTGCCAACATTAAAAGGACACCAGGATTTATCAATGTACAAACCAGGATATGGCTACACAAGAGAAATGTGTGATAACTAGGTGGTACGCATTTTCCTTTTACTGTAATAGAATGATTGACTTGAAAATATTAGAGTAAGTAAAACCTGACTTCAGGAATGTGTCACATGTGGGTGTGGATTGCAGAACATCTTAATATACAGTAGTTAGGCTTGTGCTTCACAGATCTCAAACCTTTCAGGAAGTTATTGCTGGAAAAAAAAACATTCATATAAAAAACAGCAAACGTTCAGGTTCTTAGGAAGAAGCTAGAGATACTGAAACATAAATAGGACTGGATAATAAGGGGGGCATGATCACTTGTTAACAAAGTAGTGAATGCCACAAATTACACACCTTCACAGTTTGATCAGTTGCTGTCTTCAATATTTTCCTTCTACAACAATTCACTTGAGCGCAAGAGGCACATCCTTTGACATATGTCAAACAGGTAAGGCTTCATCAAAGAATTGTTTTTTCAAGAACAAAGAGGCCTGAACACTCATCTAGTGTGCATCAGCAAACTTTGCTAGTTTATGCATGATCAACATTTCCAATAGCCTCAAGTATAGATGAATATGTAATAAGATCATACTCGAACCCCAACGTATTCATCTCTTTCATCAACTTTGCTGCCGCCTCAAACATGCCAGCATGACTCAAGGCACCAAGGACAGTATTATAAGAGACAGCATCAGGTCTTATTGCAGACTGTTTCATGTTAGAAAGCATCTCCATTGCGCGATGAGGTCCACCTACTTTTGCCAGCCCATTCAAGATAATATTGTATGAGTTGATATCAGGAATACACCCGTGCTCCTGCATTCTTCTCATTGTAGTAAGAGCTTCATCAAGCATGCCCTTTCTTGCTAATCCAGACATGAGAGCATTGTAAGCATAAACATCAGGAGTACAACCAAGTTTATTCATTTCCTCAAACATATTTATAGCATCATTAAGCCGTCCCGCCTTTCCTAAATGTTTTATCATCACTGCATATACCCGAGCACTGGAGGAGCCACAATTTTCTTTTAGTTCCTGAAAAAGCTCACAAGCAAGATCATAGCGCTTAGCTTTTCCAAGAGCATCAATCAGGCTGCAATATGCCGCTGGACATGGAGGGAAGCCCTTCCCATCCATCTCCTCCAGTAGCAACATGGCCTTCTCTGTCCTGTTGGTTTTGCAGAATCCATCAATCAGGATAGAATAGGTGAATGAACTAGGGGATATTCCACTTTCCTTCATTCTCTCTAACCATGATGGAACCTCAGAAGCATGAGGTTTTGATTCAAAAAGTGCTTTTATTATAGTGTTGTATGTCACAACACTAGGAATGCACCGCAACGTTCCCATCTCCTGAAACAGCTTAATAGCATCATCCAAACGACCAGCTTTGCCTAAGAAATTTATCATATTATTCATAACAATTGTGTCCGGCCTGCAGCCTTCCCGTTGCATTTCATGGAAGAAGTGATACGCTTCATCTATTCTCCCAGCTTTACCAAGGCCTCTGATCAACTCAGTGTAAGTAAACACATCTGGTCGGCAGTACTGATACCTCATCTCTTCAAACAAACTCAATGCTCCATGAACATCATCCAATTTGAAGAACAAAGCTATTAACATGGTATATATCTTAGCAGTTGGCTGCATTCCGTTCTCCTTCATCTCATTCAACAACTGAATTGCTGAATCACGGCGACCGAGTTTGCAGAAAGTGAAAATTAGTGCACTGTATGTCACAGTGTCCGGAAAGCAATGACCCTCGTTGCTCATCTCATTGTATAGTTCATGGACTTTCTCATATTGCCCCTCATGCATCAACATTATTATCATGCTGTTATATGCCTGCGCAGTTGGCTGACACTTCCGTGTTTTGATTTGGTAGAAGATTGCAATAGCCTTGCTGATCATTTTAGCATTCCCCAGCATCCGGATTACCTCTGACAGCTCTGTCGGGGTGACAACACAAATGGGATTCCGTACCATTTCTTGGATCATCTTCCACATCTCACCATACTGCTCTATTACCTCCAAACAACGTATCAAGGCCATGTAAGTGGATGTATCATGCTCATAATTCCTCCTCTTTGCAGCCCATCTGAAGAACTGCATCTTCACATTGACCCCAACATCAGTTTTCATAACCTCCCGTACCAACCAGTGATCAACTCTAAGCATGAGAACCTCCAGTGCCTTCTCAGCATCAGGGCCCCACTTGAAAATCTTCAGGATCCTAATGAACCTCTCATCCAAGACACGTACGGAGTGCGTGTACCTTGGCCCAATGGTTGCTATTGCCTCCTCACTCTGACGTACTGGAGGATGAAACATCCGAACAATCTCACTTTCTGAAAGTGAGCAAATCAAGAGTTTTCAAACAAGGGCGAAAACATCAGCAAATACGTGCCATTTCGGACATTGTTAAAACAGAAGTTTTTGATTATAACTAAAAATAACAATCGAATGCAAATCAAATCAAGACTCACTTCAGCTTCCAGTTTAATCTGAAAGGATAACTTGCTAGTTTGTTTGGAATTCATTCTAATTGGTCTCTACTATTGTTAATATTAGAACATAGAAATGACTTCACTCATACTAATAAACAAAACAAAGTTCAAATTACATTACTAAATATCAGCAGGCTTATTTCCACCTCAATAATCCATTGAATATGATCTTTAAAAACGTATCTTTCCTCTTGCAATTATTAAAGCTGTGGTTGGGAATCCCCACGAACTCCAACCAAACAAAAAATTAAACAAATTACTCCCTCCGTCCCAAATTATTATTCGTTTTGGTTTTTCTAGATCCGTAACTTTTACTATGCACCTAGATATATGCTATGTCTTGATACGTAGCAAAAGCTTTGTACCTAGAAAAGTCAAAACGAATAGTAATTTGGGATAGAGAGAGTACAGCACAACTTTACTACATATATGCTAACTCGCCACTTGCCACTAGTAACGTTAGGCATTGCAGTGACATTTCAAAAGTATCCATTGTTTTTGTACTTTTAGATTAGATACAGCAGGTAATTGAAAGCATGTTTCCCAACGCAAATCTACATCCATCCCAACTTCTTAGCACCACTACCACCAGACTGTTCTCAATTTCGTCTGAGCTCTATAAATCCGACCTTACTTAGATCAAATTAGTGCCACTAAGACTCCGCATGAAATCCAAAACAAGTTCTAAACACATCCACACACTGACAGCCAGGGTGCTAACACTCTTCACACTTCCTCGAAAGCGAGAGAGGAACCGGAATATAAGTGAAGGAAAAAAGACACGCCTCACCTGTTTGATTGATCCTACGAGCGAGGCACGGCGAAGAGGATATCCCACGGGCCGCGAGGAGCTGTGCGCCGCGGCGCGCCATCTCCGGCCGCCGGCAGCGGCGGCGGCGCTTCGAGGAGGAAGACGAGGTCACAGGCCAGCAGCACAGTACACTGGGCAGTGGGCCCACTGAGGTTGGAGGCTTCAGGATTTAGGCTTATGGGCCATCACCGACCGGCTTCAGGATTTAGGCTTTAGGTCGGATTGGGTTGGGCCTGCTTGCCATTGACCGACCGGCTCGGCCCATAAAGAGCCCTGGAACTCTCGAGCGGCTCGTATCGGCGAGGGTTTAGGCATACGAGGGCAGATTCCGGTGGTCGTCTGCTCCGACTCCGTTCGCGACCGGGACCCGATCCCCTTCCTCGGGTCGACGCCCGCCGCCGCCGCCGCGATGCCTCGGTGAGCGCTTCCTTCTCTTCGATAACCTCCCCTGAGTGGATAGGTGGTACATCGGCCGTAGTGCGATTGGGATGTGAGGGGGCGGGGGCTGTCGGGTTTGGATTTGGATTCGAAACCCTAGCTTAGGCGCTCCGACATTTGAGAACAAGGCTGTGTGATTTCCTCATTGGCTCTAGGATCTTTTGCGTAGAATACGGTGCGGTAGGATTTGGGGTTTGTACAGGAGAAGATAGCGGGGTCTTTGTTTGCTCGCAGTAGGCGCTGGCTTGCTGATACTCTGTCAGGGTGCTGTATTGTGGAATATGTCACGTTTGATTTTACCTTCTCATATGTTTGTACTTATTTTTTGTTCTTGCCTTGCAGGTATTACTGCGACTACTGCGACACCTACCTCACCCATGACTCGGTTAGTGTCTTGCTCCATTCATTTTTTCTAAGGCTGGAGATGTGTAGCCGGTTCTTTAATTTTATTGCACGTTTCGTTATGATTACATGAAGTAATCTAATCTAAGCACAAGTGGCACTGCTGATATAAACTTTCGTCAACATAAGCTAGAGAAGAGTTTGCTGTAACATGCTAACAGCTTCGAAATATCCGGGTTTGTTTAGGATTATATTCATGATATTTCTTTATGCCACTTGGTTTCATGTTTGTTCATCTCAGTAGCTAAATTCAATTTTCTTGCCGAGTCCCTAGGAATTATTTTCCATGTAGTATGTTCCTTGAGATAACTGATGCTGACTATAGACTGCAAGAGAATGCTGTGTCCTCCTTTTTCCATATCCACACACTAAGTAGCCTATTCAGTTATACATAATTTGACTTTCTGAATTTCAATATGTGGTCTTCCTTTTATAGACTGTAAGATAGCATAGCAGTGTTTTCAACATTGTTTTGCAAACTGTATAAATTCAAGAATGCATTATGCCTGTCCTTTGCTACTGTGTATTCTGTTTATGTCTTCTCTTTTTGGAGCATGAATATTAACTACTATGTAAAAAATATTGCAGCCATCTGTCCGTAAGCAACACAATGCTGGATACAAGCACAAGGTATTTTTAATTCTTTGTCGCACTTCCAGTTTATAAGTGGTGCCTATTCATCTACTGAACCTTATTTGAAACATCATAGGCAAATGTTCGAACCTACTATCAGCAATTTGAGGAGCAGCAAACTCAAAGTTTAATTGATCAAAGAATCAAGGAACATCTTGGACAAGCTGCAGCTTTCCAAGTAGGTGCCCCTTTCAACCAACATCTGCTCTCGTTCCCAGGAGCCATGGCCCGTCCTCGCCTTCCAATTCTGCCAACCCCTGGCATGCCTCATGGATTCCCTCAAGCACCTGGTGCACCATTGATGCCAGGAGTTAGGCCCCCGATTTTACCAGCTCCTGGTGTTCCAGGTAACTACTGATCATGATTGCTACTTGCTAGTATCTGTTATGATGGCTACTATTTGTACATGGCCTATAACTTACAAATTATGCCTCTTCCCCTTAATTCGATATTGCTTTATTCATTGAAGATAAAAAGAACGGGCATGTTTTCATGCCTGCAATTAGCAGAGCGAACATCAAAAGATTATGTTTTGTAAGAAGCTAGTTGTTTGTTATAACCTGGTTCTGGTTGATAATAATTGCTTTCTTGTTGCTGAAGCGCACTGGTTCATAAGATGTACATTGTATACTGTATGTTGGTTAATTAGGTTTGGTTTATTTTTCACCATGAAAAACTGCTTTCATGGTTTCATTTGTTTTGGATACATTCTGATTTGTATGACTATTAATTTTAAGGGATCTCTTAGCAGACCCACTAATTGCTGAGTGCCAATCAGGAAGAACAAGTCCCCATTTTCGTAAGAAAACAAATATGTGTGAACTGTCTGTACAGAGGTTTTAGAAGGAAAAAAACTGAAAATATTCTCTATAAAATATCACATTTTTTTCCTTTGCTTATGCAGTTGATCGTGTGATTTTCTGATGAGTGTAGATATAGAATGGTAAAAATTAGAGTACTTTGTTGCCACCTGTAAACCTTTTTCAAGATTAATAACGATTGTGTGTCTGTTTATGCAAATGTATTGTTAAGTTACAGATCATATCGACCGAGTATTCCTTATTTACTAGTCATGAATAGTTTATGGTTGTACCGTTCCTGTTTTTCACCTTTTGTCTACATCAATTATCAAAGGAATGTAGTCTAATGGGTGAAAAATTGATAGCTGTAAGAGTTCAGCTGAGAGATATAATATAGCTTGATGTTATCACTTTGCATAACTGATCAGTTGGCCTATATACAACTTCAGAAAAGTTTCCTTCAAAATTTTCAGTAAAAGGCCTTGATCTTCTGATACATTTTACTTATTTGAACCAAACATTGACTACTTAACTGTTTTCTCAAATGTTTGTCAGGTTATCCTGGTGGCCCACCAACCATGCCGCAACCAGGTGCCCCACCAACCATGCCACCACCAGGCGCCCCACCTGGCTCCATGCCACAACCAGGTGCCCCTCCTGGTTCGGTACCAATGCAGATAGCTCCTCTCCCAAGGCCTCCAACACTACCACCTCCAACATCTGGGGTCCCAGGTGCCCCCATTCCTAACAACGCAGCACCTCCATCCATGTTCCAAACGAATCCACCGCCACCTGCAGGCCCGACTTCTGGTGCTCCTCCGGCTCCACCGTCTGCTCCACAGCCTGCATTCTCCTATGCTCAACCATCTGAGGGCAACCACTGATGCTGTTCCTCAGGCATGTGAAGTATGCACAGAAAGGCTGCTCATTGGAAAGTCGGTGCTGCCATCATTTAACTGAGACCATTTCTGTGCGTCTGTCACTTGAATTTGAGGGGTTGTTGAGAAAAGCTTCTTATGAGAGGATCCGCTGTGGTTGGGAACTTGTATGGTAGTTGATGTAAGTTAACTATGTAATCGACTGAAGATATTAATTTCAGAGACGCTTGAAAGTCAGAATTAGGTTTTCTCTGTGGTAGAAATTTCTGTGGCATGGGATGCTTGAACTCGATAACATATCTACATGTTGTGATTCGTCAGTATTCATTTCCGAGATGAGTTTGCTTAATGCCCTTTTACCAGCAAGGCAGCAAATGTGCACTTGGTGTTAAATGCTAGTTTCCCCCCAACATATGGTATTTTTCTCTTGCATCAGACTATGGGCGAGTTACAATTGCCAGGCAGAACAAGATGGCCCTCGACTCCAACTTCGGAGTCTAGGGCCACCTTGTTTACTCATAAGCAACGATAAGATTTATTTTCTGCCCTAAAAAACGATAAGATTTATTTTCAGTAGAACAATGGGCACGCAATTTCAGTTCTAATTACGAATGATGAAAAATTGCCAATTGTGAGCAACTAAAAAGTCAGTTTGTATTAATATGTCAGAAAGGTTGCACACCATATTCTATACGGGGAGCTCGAGCAAGAGTGAACCAGTATAACATTCATCGATGGTACAATGTGGTGTTTATTATTGCCTTTGAACTGGAGATGCATACAAAATCCACTTATTACACTACAAAACAAATACAATGCATATAACGTTCGGTCATTTTTCCCTCGGGTGCAAATGCAATTATCGCTATCATGCTGAACAGCTTGCCTTCAGGTTGCGTTTAGCACGAATTAGCTAGTCTCCGCAATGTGAGCAAATGAAATGAAACTAAGCTCCCAACACCAAATGACGTTATGATCTGCAACTCAGGGATTTTACATTACTTATGAAGGAAGAAATCCTGTTGGGGTCTTTCTGGATACCGTCAGGACCACATATGCCACTGCTAACGTCAACTCCATTTGGTTTCAGAGAAGAAAAGGCTTCACAAACATTATCTGCATGAAGTCCTCCAGCTAATAGCCATCCATTCTTGCTTTTGACTGATGGCATCTGGAACTTCTGCCAGTTGAATCCCTTTCCACTGTAAATGAAAAGTGGTTGTGTTTGTTATATATCTTTCGGACAAGGGAGAAGTGCCCATTACCATTAGCTACATATGATCCAAGAGAAGGAATGACAAGACTGGACTGCAAAGTAATGCAATCAAATATGACCACTGAATTTAGTGAGCATTAACATCCAAACACTTGAATGATCAGTTGTCTAAACTTTTATCTCATTTGAGTGTTAATTACAATCATACCATTTCATCATTCTAAAGAACAAGCGGGGCAAAGTTTAGCACAAGGAACAATGCAGACAAAATTTTATTTAATTAGGATTCAAGAAGCAATAAGAGTAGGATCTAACCTTCCGCCTTTTGCACTATCCACTAAGAACCAATCAAGTGCATATTCCAAAACAGGAGGCAGCTTGATTAGTTTTCCATCTTCATCAGCATTTAGTACATAAACAATGCGGTTATTCTTGGAAAGATTATAAACCAGTGCACGAGATTCATCTCCATGGAGCTGCATATGGGAAATTAAAAAAATTGTAAATTACCATCACAGCCGAAATAGCATAGCAGTAGCAGCACACAGTATGTAGCAAACAACATTTCGAAGTCATACCTGGATAAAGTTAAGGTCACATGAATCAGACACTCGTAATATGGTCTCTTCATCATCATCCACAAAGACACCAACTGATTCAGCACCATAAGATTGTGCAACTCTTGATATTTCTTTTGCCTCAGATAACGAGACGGAGCGTTTAGAATTAGGCCACAGTATCATGCCAATAAGTTTAGCTCCTGCCTCTACAGCCATTTCTGCATCTCTAGCTGATGTGATGCCACACATTTTGACTACAGGATGGAGCTTTCCGGCATCTCCATGACTTGCTGATGAAGATACGATGGTATCAGAATGATACCTAGTTTGTTTTATTCCCAAGCATGCCATTTTTACTCGAGAAAATCTTGGAAGTCCTGTGTGGGCAAAGACAGGGTAAGTGGTAGTGTAAGTAAATGGAAGTGAATTGAAGCAATATTTGTACAGAACCACATGGTTGCTGACATATCTTAGTATATACTAACACGTCACGAGAAACTAAAACCATTGATTCGTTAGTTACTAAAATATGTAATTTTTCAGACAAGAAGATGATAGATCCAACTAGAATAAAAGTAATCAAGGCTGGTTCAGATGTATAGTGAAGTTGAGCAAACAAAATGATTTGCTTGCGCTACAAATGTGCAGCCAATTTATCTTACATACAATGGACACATACAACACTACAACAGTAACTCTAGGCTTGCAGTTTCTTCCAAATGGATCTTCTCTTAACCTTTTGGGATGACTTGTTGCCAAAAAAAAAAAATTCCAGAACCAGTTTGTAGAATGAGAAATTACAGGAACATGTCATTTCTACCAAATAGAATGTAGAAAAATTAAAGAGACATTTTTCTATCAAACAATAGGACATGACTACAAGTGCTCACCATTGTTATGTACTAAAGGAAATTGTTGATAGCGTCGTGCAGAGATTGGCGACGCCATTACTGCAAGGGCATAAATGAAAAAAAAATAAAAGGGATTAGCACATCACCAATTGGTCATTTTGGTGGAATGTGAGTGTATCAGAAGTTCATAACTCAAAAGTGAGTATAGGAAGATAGAGTTTCAGATTGCCGCTCCTCTTCTCTGAAAGAGGCCAACTATAGAGTGAAATGTACACAAATCATGCTGCAAGAAAGAAGGATAAGGTAAACAAGAATCTTCCAGATTGAACCCTCCTAAATTACGCTATATGTCTAGCTATAAGCTATTTATTTCACCCTAACGAATCGGTCAGAGAGCAGACAAACCCCAAATTTGTTGGAAAATGAACTACACCACGCACCAGAGAAACCCACGCCCCACATCAATGGAGAGAGACAAAAAGATTGGAGCTGATTGCTCCTCTGCCGCAACAAAAGAAAAGGTCCTGAGACCAAGAACAGCAAGAACTCTCGAGTTAATCCCTCCAAGGCAGCGAGGGTTGCTTACCAACCGAGGAAGAAGCCAGTCAACGTTTGGATGTAGCTCCCGTCCACGAGAACGAGAGCTGCGGAGCGGCGCTGCGGCTGCGGCGGCGGGCGTTGGACCGAGGGACAGGCAGAGGGGGTTGGTGACTGCGGGAGGGGGCGGGGCCCGGGTGCGTGCGTGGACCGGATCCGTATCCCAACTGTCACTTCTAATCCTCCCACCGGCCCTCTCTAGGCCTTGTTTAGTTGCTAAAATTTGGAGTGCCCAAATTAGTATGCCAGCACTGTAGCACAATGCAGCGTTTCGTTTGTATTTATGAATTATTGTCCAAACATTGACTAATTAGGCTCAAAAGATTCGTCTTGCAAAGTACAACAAAACTGTGCAATTAGTTTTTAATTTCGTCTACATTTAGTACTCCATGTATGTACCGCAAGTTTGATGTGATGGGGAATCTTCTTTTTGCATAGTGCCAAAGTTGGGAGTTGGGGGTGAACTAAACAAGGGCCTAGTCTCTCCATTTTCTCACTCGCCCACGAACCCTCCTCTGTTGGGCCGGCCGACCACCTCCCACGGACCCTTTTATAAGCCCACTAGCAACAATCTCTACAGCTAAAAAAACAAAAAGGAGAAAAAATGTCGTCGTGCGATGGTCCTCCGCCGCGCCCAATCGGTCTGCCGAGGGTTTCCTGGCGCGTTCTGCCGTTGTCCGTTGATCCTTGGGATCCCTCCGAGCTGTCCCTTGGCTCCTACGCCAATACCGTCGCAATCCGTGTTCCTCCGATCGATGCAAGTCGAGGTAAAGGCGTCCTTCCTCCTCTCAGGATGAGAGCCCACGACGCCATCTCTTCCGCCATCGCCATCGCCGCCGCCTCCGCCTTCTCCTCGCCTACGCCATCACCGCCGCCTCACCTCTACCAATGACCGATCCATCGCCTCCAACACGGCTTCGGCATGTCCTCCAACCTGATGCTGAGATCTCCTCCAACCCAGCGCCGCCGCAGCAAGAGAACCAGTCGAGCTGCACCGCTTCGGCCCCTTATGATGCCCAGATCCCCTCCGCTTACTCTTTCCATTTTGCATTTTCCATCAGGAGGAAGTCCAGATTACACCCTATCTCTTCCCGTGGTCTAAAATTCAACCCCCATCTACAAACCCGTCTAACTGACCCTGCACGCTTGTATCCACGTTGACCCGCCATCCTTCCACATCAGCCAACCACGCCCCTCCTCCTCCTCCTCCCTCTCTCTCCCTCTCTCGGTAGCGACGAGCACGACATCGAGCGAATGGCGACGAGCATGGCGGCGGCGTGGGTGCAGCAGAGGCGGGTGAGGATTTAGAGCAGCAGTCGTCGTGCAGGGCGTTGATGCGGTTGGCAGTGTCCAGGTCGCGGCAGGGCCGGGCAGATCGACGAGCGTACGTGGTGACGTCCGTGGCCGGGGTCCCCATGGCGGTGGCGGCGCTGGTGGCCGGCGCGGTCTTCGCGGTGCCTCTGCCGCCGGAGCAACGGCCCAAGAACGGGAGCGCGAGCAGCGCCACCAAGACCGCGGCGGCTGTGGCGTCCGCGGCCTCTATGTCGATGGCGAACAATCCCGAAGGGAAAAAAACTTAAGATCAATATACTCTTTTGTTTCATTACAATGATATCCTTTTATCAGTTGATCTTAATCGCATCACAGGCAAATAAATATTATAGATTTAGTTGGTCTTTGGATGCCGTGTCACGTCAAGCTTTGTTTAATGACGTAGTTACGATCTTGATTGTAGATTTATACTTGTTTTCATATTATTATTGCCCTGTTAAATCAATATGCATTACTATATAAATATTTTGTAGCCGCAAGAAACGTGAACGTACGGAGGAAAATGAGTGGAGCAGCTGAAGAGGGTTCTAGAGTTAGGATATTTTGTATTAAAGAGTGTGGAAGTTGCCACATGGCAACGCCACAATGATCATGAGCACCTATGAATAGAGGTGCTTCACTGCCTCCTAGCCGATTTCTCAATAGTGAGCGAGACTAATTATTAACATATACATGTAGAATTTCTGCAATATTTGCTGCAATCAACATGTTCATCCTAGAAGGTTGAAGAAAACAAATAAACTCTGCTTAGAAATTAACTCCAAAGTATCTAACATTAAAATGCAACTCAAACGTACATCATAGTTAGGTTCATCCTGCTCCAGGACACCAAAAACATCTCCATAGAGTTGGCGTCCATCCTAGTTGGCGTCTATCCTGAAAAATGAACAAACACAAATTATAGAAAAAAATAATAATCACACAATCATATTGAATAGCAAATACCTTTATTTTTTTCCAATGCTTCACATAACTCCTAATCTTGTCAACATCTTTTCTTTCAGAATGTATAACTCATCCTTTGTGAACTTGAGCTTGGGATTAGGCTGTCGGAGAGAAAATACAATGTAAAAATAAGACATAAGATTATACCTCATCACCAAACATTCTTTGTAGAAGTTTTATGTTTGGTATTTCATGTCCCTCTTTTATCATTCTAACTTCAGCATCCCTATCCTGAAAAAAGAACAAACACAAATTATAGAAAAAAATAATAATCACACAATCATATTGTACAAATCAAAATTGAATAGCAAAATACCTTCATTTTTTTCCAATGCTTCACATAACTCCTAATCTTGTCAGCATCTTTTCTTTCAGAATGTATAACTCATCCTTTGTGAACTTGAGCTTGGGATTAGGCTCAATATTATTTAATTTCATTATTTCTACGCAATAGTTGCATAACACTTGCGTAGCAATTGGATCCCATATAGTTTTCTTATCCACCTGCCACCATCAGAAAAGATCAATACATTAATACAAGTCAAATCAAATCTGAGGGAAATGACCTAGTTCCAAAGAACACCCAAAAGTATTAGCTCCATTACTCACCCTAAACCCAAGCTCCTTCCTCTGCGGAAGCTTCCGCAGGTCAATCACATCAATCGGACTGTTCCAGGAGAAAAATTAGACGTGCATATCTATTGTGCATACAAAACACTAAACAAAGAAATATAGGAACTCACCTTGAGATGGTATCCACAGACTGAGTTTCCTCGTCTTCAATTGGTTCTTCTACTTCCTCTTCTTCTTCCTTTTCTTCCTCCTCTTCCTCCAAATTTCCGCAACATTTGCTGCGATCAACAGGTTCATCCTAGAAGGTTGAAGAAAACAAGTAAACTCTGCTTAGAAATTAACTCCAAAGTATCTAACGCTAAAATGCAACTCAAACGTACATCATAGTTAGGTTCATCCTGCTCCAGGACACCAAAAACATCTCCATAGAGTTGGCGTCCATGCTGTCGGAGAGAAACAATACAAGGCTTAGAACTTAGAAAAGGAACTACCAGTACATCAAGGCAGCATAAAGAGTTTCAATGGATGATATTCCTTATCAGGAGGCTTTCCCCGCTTCCTTGGTCGATAACCAAAACTGGCACCAGGAGGGACTGGAGCATTTAGACTGTCAGTTTCATCTTCTATAGAAACAAATAGAGAAGAGCAGTAAGTCTACCAATAAAACAGTTTTTTTCCTAAAAAGTAATCAGCATACCAACTCCAGTAAAGAGTTTCTTTCCATGGTCTGGTTTCGGAGAGGGCCAACAACTCCAAGGCTCGGTATCACGGTAACCCTATGGCAGAAGAAAAAAGTGAAGATATAGAAATCAAACAACCCGAAAGGTAAATGCTAGGACATCAATGTACCACAAATATAAACAATGAAATTTGCATTGTCTAATCTGAAGTTGGAAGGCTGCAAATAGATATGAAGAAGGTTTAAATCACAAGCTGAAACTCCAGTATGTACTCTGAGGTGCTAAAACAAGACTTATACAGAATAGTTATACATACAAATGTAACATTGAGGATTAACATGGGATTGCATGGATTTATGAGATCCGGGATAAATGGATAGTCACGACACCAACAGTTTCTTCTAGTAGCATCATAAATACCCAAATATTCACAATTCCCTCTCTCTCTCTCTCTCTTCGACGAAAAAATCGATAATAGGGGTCATGGAAATGATTTATTCGATCATAATAGTAACTACCATCACTGTGATCACTATCGTCATTGGAGTTCCTTGTGGGGGAATCGTCAGAAAGATCATCAGTGTCCTGTACAACAAATGGAAAATAGTATAGCACTTTACGCAAGGCATTGGCTTGTGGATGCGTCCATGCAGATGCAGGGGTGTGTGTACCCTTGCCCTAGAAAGTGGAGAACGAGTATGCACTGTGGAGCTCAATCTGGTCATTGCAAGAAAGAGATCCATTACTTTAATGGATGATTCTTGCATATGTAATCAGGGATGACAATGCTGAGACAAAGCCCTCTTTGTTCAAACCATGGTCATCGTAAGTGAAATAATTTATGAGTGCAAGCAACAAAAGCATATTGTTGCTTGATAAATCATGCAGCTTAGTTCGAACGAAATATGACTACACGAGACAATACAAGAGGGCTGACATGACAAAACTCCAACTGGCAAGGAAATTAAGCAAATAATGAAATTCTGAGTAAAGAATTAAAAATAGCATCTGCAAGACAAAGTAGTAGATTTTTGAACAAGACCATAAATATACCAAGGGAAATGAAGTCTGACCATGAAAGCGTCTAGCATAAATAGTAGCAGAGAAGCGCAAGGTTGTAGGCCAAAGTATTGCTTTCATGAAAGACTTTAGGCAGCACAAGACACAACACTACTATACTGCAAGTGAGGTCGACGCAAGTGTTTGGCTAATGCACAATTATGATGGCAACTCACGAAAGACATTCATAATTGTCATTGCCAGCTCCTAATGAAAACCTTCTGGCAGAGTTATAAACTATAAATCTGAATAATTCGAAACAACATGAAAAACATTGTAAACATTCCTATTACGCACCGAAAAGCTAGTACATGACAGTGGGTGGTTGTCTATTAAAACCATGCTGGAACTCATAGAAGAAACATCCTGACTTTCTTTGTTTCCAGCACAACCCAACTGAGGACCAAAATATAGGGCTTAAAGAACACAGCATGCTTGGGAAGGTAAAAGTGATTCATTACTTCATGCAACATACAACTTGATATGGCCAATCTACGTAACAAAATGGCAAATCTGAGAAACTCATCACAAAAGGGAGAACCTCATTGCTTTCAATAATCTGCGAGGAGTACTAGACCAGTCGATTAATCAAATTTACCAATGATCCAAACATGAGGAGGGTTTAATTGATCAATCGCATCCAACACTGTGGGTAATAGAGCCATACCGTGAAAATTTCACTTGGCAAAGGTTCTTCTCCACCATCCATCACATATTGAATCTAGAATGAACACAACCTCGGAAGGTAAGATCAATAAATTGTACCGCAAGATATATGGTGACGCAACAACAAACAAGCTACTTTGCCGCCCATAGTTAAAGGTGGTACAATGCAATGTCAAGTTGGTGGCTCTAACAAGTTTGGATGCTAGGACCAAAGCAAACCACCAAAATAGAGTTTGAACCAACTATAACACGGACCCATTTATGCTTAGAAGAGCTGAACAAAATGAACACTTGAGTAAATGAGAGGGGTGTTAGCTCGGTTGTGGCACCTGACGATATACAAAATCCAGGGGGATAGTAGTAGAAACAGTAAAACCAACCAGGCAACTCGAATCTCTAGATGATTCCAAAAACCAACTAGGTTCATCTCCTAGCATTAGCAACAACACATCCACGATTAAATGCTAGCGATATAAAGTGGCCTTAGAGGAAGGGCGCAGGACAACCGAACCAATGTGACCTAGCAAGGCGCGCAGTAAATACACAGCAAAATAGCCCGAAACCCCCGCGCTCGCACAGAAAATCAACGCATGCACACACGATTGAGGACTAGACTCAAGGGGATGGGGGAGCAAAGCGCGGGAGTCACTACCTTTTGCTCCGGCGGCGGCGGCGGCGGAGGAGGAACGGCCGGCACCGGCTCGGCGGCGGCCTCAGCGTCATTGGTGGCCGCAGGCGGCGGCGCGCCGACGGCGTCCGCGGCAATTGGCGGCGGCTCCACGACCGCGTCCGCAGCAATCGGCGGCGGCTCGACCGGCATTTGCGCGACGACGGCATTCACGGCGGCCATCGTTAGGGTTACATCACAAAACCTATAACTTTGTATGAAACAGGTACAGATCTGCTCCAGAGCAACTTATATCACCAAACTGTAGAAGCACGACATATCCATGGCAGCTTACCATGTATGGGTAGGGTAAGCTGCAGCTTGCCATTGCCTGGCAGGATTGGTATATCCATGGCCTCACACCAGCTACAAATCGAATCAATGTTATTTTTGAGTCTAAGATCAAGAGAGAGGGGGCAAGAGAGAGAAGGAGGGGTGAGAGATTCGCAAGGAAGTGAAATACGGTGATATTGCATCGCCACGGGCAGAGCTACGCGGGCGGCCGGGCAGAGAGGAGAAACCTTAAGCATCGATCACATTGCCTTGTAAAGGTCTCCCGGGCGGGCCTATGGATCTCTATGAAACAGAGGCGGCCCAAGGCACCCGCCTGGATCGCACATGCAGCCTGATGGACAATGAGTCCATGACACATGTCATCGTGCGGTTGGTTGCTGCAAAGACTATGAGTTGGTTGCTGCAGAGGAGTGACGTGAGGAATATTTTTGGATCTGAAACTTTGAATTCAGTTCTCTTAAACCGTAAATGTTTTGTTATTCCGTTTGAACCATAGTGCTACTTGGAATTTATGCAACAAAATAAAATCCAATATTAATATTTTCTATTTTTTTAAATCAACATTTGAAATGTACTGATTCAACATTTTGATATACATGTTTCAACATTTTTTTTATTCTCTGCTTGAACTAGTTTTATGGGAATTGTTGAATGAAGTGCGAATAAATGCTGAGTGTAGTTTTTGAAGATATTGACTATGTTAGTTTAATATTTGAGGAAAACAAAGTTTAGCTATTGATACTGGTTAAAAGAAAAATAAAAGGTACAGCACTTGATTACTCGCCCCTACTGTCGTCTTTCCTCAAGCATTAAAAAGTAGTAAGTTGACTTGCTGTTGCTAGCTATTACCGGGTCCACGGGAGAGCTATTGATGTTTCCACGCATAAAAAGATAGCAGGGCAGCGACCGCACGGAGCAGATAGGAGCGCCGCCCCCAAAAAAAAAACCCTAAAGGCCTAAACCGAAATCCACTTTCCCTAACCTATCATAGCTTAACACCCACTAATGCCAACTCGTTATTGACTCACTATCCGCTACTTCCATAGTTCTAAATTGTAAGTTGTTTTGACTTTTCTAAATGCATAGCCTTTTTTATCAGATACATATCATGTCTAGATGATTTGAAACGAATTACGCTTCCTGATTTAGCTAAGTAGAACAAAAGCTACTACGATCTATAAAGAAACATAGAGGACATATACATAAAATATCAAAGGACAATAAATGGTAACCATGACACATCGAGCATAGTTGTATACGATCTATCTTCGCAACTACAGTCAGATAGTAGCTGGTAGAACATCTTCTGAGATCAAACAAACATAAGTACACAGTACACCCACACACCGTGCCACCAACCACATCAGACCATTACTTCTTACAGATTCTCATCACACAATCCATCGATATGTACCAGCCATAAGCAAAACAAGTCGCGTGTCATCCACCGGGTCGAGTGATTTGATCTTTAATCTGTTCTAGTTCTCCTTCTTGTCCTTTGGCGGAGCCCTGGGGATCTTGCTCAGGACCTTGGCGTCCAGGACCTTGTACTGCTTGCAGAGCTCCGCGTGTGCCTTGGCAGCGAAATCGTCCACCTGGTCCTGGTACTTGTGGTACAGTATCGGCACCGTGTGCAGGATCAAGACCACTGTTGGGCAAGTTGGTGTTCAGCTAACTAGAGTGGGAGTTCAAAGAATTACAAGAACAGAGTTTTCAGAGCTTCAAGAGTCGTTACCAATGTACATCAGTCTCAGGAGATCGCAGAGCTCTCCAATTTCCGAGACAATCCAGAGGGCGACGATCACCTGAAACATTAGGATGATTATTTGGTTAGAGCAAACTCGTCAATTGTCATGTCAGTAAAAAGAATAACAAAGAAGTGGTTGCTTGAGATTTACGCCTAGGAACTTCATCAGGTCATGGCCTAGAGCAAGCTCCCGAAGCAAGACAAGCGCTTTGTTGATGTCCGCACGCAACGCTAGCGCGATGTTCACAGCAAGCTCTTCAGATATCTGCACTTCAGGAACATCAGGAGGACTCCTGAAAGTGCAATGCTAGATGGTTAACAAGCTTAGTCAGAACCAGTTAGGCATGTAAAGCTGGGTATTTCTTGCTCACTTCTTGATGAAGACAGTGGCGTTGGACCATAGGAACAAGATCGTCAGTGTAGCAATCATCACGTGGGATGCCAGAGTAAGGAGATGGTACTCGACGACTTCGAACAGGAGCCAAAGGATAGTTGCGCCACCAACTACTGCAGCAGAGGTCTTCGTGTCTTTCCACAACAGTACATCAGCAGCTGAACAGAGGAATACAGATGAGAAGACGATTAAATATGAAAACGGCACCATGATAACAACTAGATTATGCAGCAATAGATATGACTCAAGTATACATTACCAATTAATACTAGTGGGTTACTTTCAAAAAACAAGTTATAACATGGTACATCAGATTCATCTCTCGCCTTTTATTTTATTTTCACAGGACCTGGTATCTTTTGTCCTTCCACGTCACTGATCTATCTTCCCTCTTCTAGTGCAAAGTGCCAACTAATAAGGAACCCTTTGAACTCTTGAACGTTCATCCAAAACTTTTATACTTCTGCTTGGGACCTCAAGCATGATCAGACATTAATTTTTATTCAACTACGACTTAACAAGATAACTAATACACTAATCACAGGCCATTTCTTTCACTTCTTTTGATCTTTTTACTGGAGCAACACTGAAACAAAAACAAATCATGCAATAGGTTCTAGGACTTTAAGCATGGTCAAATATTAGAACTACAGTAGCAATTCATAGAACAGTTAAAACTTGAATAACACTCTCAAGAATGAATTGTTTGAATTTGCTTGGTAGTAACAGAGCAGAAAACAAGTTTCCAGCGTAACACTTCCTTACATACTTGCTGTTATTAAATTAAAATAAAAAATTTGAAATCAGATAGTATTAACAAGAGGATGTATCATTATGGAAATGATTCATTGTCCCAAGTCTGAATGAATTGGAATCAGCGAGGAGGATCATTTAAGATATTTTTTCCCGGAAGCAAACAAAATCAACTATCTTATTGGTCATAGGATGACGACTAAATATGAAAAATCAATATTTTTGTGAAATTTGAGCACCCACTCCCAAGTGGAACATTGATAGAGCATCTACTTGGTAAACTAGTGACCTACAAAACTGGCCAAGTTAAGCATGCATGACAGAAGCCCATCCACCAATGCTTTTAACCCAAATCCCGTGAGAAGAAGGCGCGTACTATCACGAATTGAGTAGATCACCATGACTAGTTCCGTGTCAACTATATGATCACGGACAGCAGTCGTAAAAGGCAAATTAAATTAATTGAATTGCGATTTCCACCAACATATCAAAAGTTCTGCGAGCCTCGCATCGCACTTGCGCCTCTGAACAAGAACAGGGGCGGAAAGGTCAGAAAGAAACCAATTATTGCGCCCGTCGCACAGCAACTAAGTTAACTGGACCTAAAAATTACTGTGCTCCTAGCAAGGAACCAATCAATCAATCAATAACTTGAGCTAATCGCGACAGCTAACAATCATTGGCGCTCAAGAAATCGATCGGAAAGCATCCGCGTCAGGGACCCTACACGAATTGAGCTCATGCGCTGTACTGAACCGAAGGAACGCAGAATTCCAGTTCTAAGAGAGCAAGCAATCAACTAGCAAAAAGAGAGCAAGAAGAGGGAAAGGTCCGTACTTTTACCCCCACCGAGAGCCTTGTGCACGGACTTGTCCTCCCCAAGGAGCCAAAAGCCCCGGGACCTCGCCGCCGGCGACGCCGTCTCCTCCGTGACGCCGTCCCGGGGCGAGGCCACCGGCGACGCGGCGGCGGGCGCCTCCTCTGCCGGTCCAGCCATGGCCGGGCGAGAAAATCAAGCCTGTCGACTAGCCGGCAGGATCGATGAGCGGGAGGCAGGCAGGTGCAGCCGGTTCCCCTTTTCTTGGTGTTCTGCCCTTTTCTTTGGTCTCTCTGTAGCAGTCTGTTCCTTCGTTGCTACGCATTTGGCTTGTTTTCCCTGACAGGAACCGAAGGGTTTTTTTTTTGAGGGACCCGATCAGCCGACGTCACGGGGCTTGTTTATAGACCTTTCCGAATTCTGACGTCACGGTTCTTTGCTTCAACTGAGCCATTTTCATGATGAATTGAATAATTTGGATGTGAGATTCTCACGAGCAGACCCAAAATCTTTGTACCGTGGGTTGGGACGGATCGAACTCAGATGGACTAACGTTTGGATGGAGATTCATGTGGGTTGGAATTAGGGATGGCAACGGGGAATTCCCCATTAGCGGCTCCCCATCCCCATCCCCACGGGAAGAAGAATTCCCCGTCTTGATCCCTTCCAATACTCGTCGGGGTATTTTCGTACCATCCCCGACCCTGCACGGGGATTCCATCCCTGCAGGGTAGTCACCAAGCAGCGTGCACTTACAAAATTTGTTGGATAAAAGTGAATCCATGGCACAGTAACAAAGACATCAATCGATCGAGCACAGATTTTCCACATTACATTACTAACAAACATCGCTAATTCTAGTCTCAAAATACAAAGAAAATACAGAGAAAAGGAAAGAATAAAAAACGGACTTGGAGGCGGGGCCACTAGTAGGCGAGCATTCGCTGCTACATGGTGCCGACGAACAAGCATTGGTAGTTGACCGCGGCACGCGCGCATATGGAATGGTTGGTGGCGAATGCAATTTTATCAGTTCTACAGTTCACAGTCCTGGCTTCCCCGGTTCTCTTGTCTAGCTTCATTTGGAGCTTTCTCCCTATATTTTTTGGGTCGTTTTTTTCTTCCCTTTTGGGACGGGGTGTGAGGGTAGTAAAGGGCGGGGGAAGTATTTTCACATGCATATGAAGGTGGAAGAGTGTTAAAAATATATTATTTTATCCATATAATTGTACACTAAAAGAACACCAAAAATGAATTGTAAAATGAAATGTATGGGGACTTTAGTAAATTTGATAAAAAGAAAATTCATACTAGAATACCGTATATGTGCTCCTCTTTTACTAACAGAATATCTAGTACTTTAAAACATTACTCAACACAAAATATGTTAATTGGCATGTTTAATGAAAGAAAGTTGCTTGTCCTTTCTCCCCAGGAAGCAGTAAGGCACATGTCCATCATCATGTAAGAAAAGTTTCATCCTGGCGTCAACCTAAAAAAATGTAGTGCCAAAAAAGGATTTCAAATCCAAACAGAGGGGCAAAAATATTATATCAACGTTATTTGGATAAAAATACCGACGCAATTCAAATGAATAAAAAAGTAGATAAAACTTATCCCTAATGTTCTATTTGTGTCTACAAAGATTGCCATACTTTCATATATGCACATAAAACCAATTAGAGTGCATACAAAATTAGTATCACAAAAAGGAGGTGTGCTTGCAAATCAAACACTATTTACAATATAAATTAAACAATTAGTATCACATGTCAACTCCTTAGGTCTTATCAATATTATGCATGTTCTCCTTTGATATCATTTTATAATTGCCGATTAGCTTCCTACGCAGATTTACAACTTTTACGCACAGATTTTGAACTTTGTACATGAAAACTTTCTACACATATATTGATTACTTTTAACATTTCAAATATTGAACTCCAAATTCAAGAACTTTGCATCCTAAATTCAAGACTCCAAACTTTGCACTACGAGTTATAATACATGCTACTATGTCATTTTAAACTTTGTACTCCCAAATCTAAAACTTTAATTCAACCCTTGTACTAAAAATTTATGAACCTTCCCACAACATAATTTCAAACTTTGTACTCTCAAGTCAGAAACTATCAGATTGCTTAACATAAATGCATTTCTAAATTCAGTGTTGCAAAAATCTTAAACATTATGCAAAAAAAATGTCTATAGCCAAAAACTTTCAACTTTCACTTCAAAACCTTTGTACTTGGGATTATAAGCTTTGTATTGCCAGCTTCAAATCTCGGTTAATGGCATTGCCGGTCCATTGGTCATGGGCGGTCGCAGCTGGTGGCGGCAACTCCGCCGCGTGGCAAGCTGGACGAGTGTTGTAGAGGCCACGTGGAGGCGATCGCAGTTTTGGTGGCAGCCAAGGGTTGTCGCATGGAGGTCGATCTTGGCTGCTTGCAGCGAACTGCGGTGGCTGGCGTTGCTTGGCAACGGTCAGTACGGCGTGGGACTGCGCGGAGGACAGCGCTTGCGGCAACGGCATCGTGGGACGACTAGGCTTGCAGCGGACCGCGGCGAGTTGCTCAGCTTCGCTTGGCTACCTGGCATGGCGGCGGAGGCTTTTGCGCGGGTGAAGCAACGAGGCGAAGTCGACCTGCAGCGGCGGCTTGGCTGATCGGTGGAGATCTCGTGGAGCGGGGCAACATTGCTCACCATTCTGACGGCGACAAAAGAAACAGATCCGTGACGTGGAGTACTATGGCGGGCGTGGCGAGGTCCTCGCGCGCGGTGTTTCTTCGAGGTGACGAAGGCGAGGTGGAGTCCAACGGCGGATGTGGCGAGTGTCGGTGTTTAATACCCGACAACCTACCGAGGGGGTACCCGAGGTAGTAGATTGGTTAGTGGGGAATCGTCGGGCCTGGAACTTAAAGATAAAAGTGAGGACACAAGATATGGATTTATACAGGTTCGGGCCGCCAGAGTAGCATAATACCCTACGTCCTATTTGGGGTGTTGTATATTGCACCCTACGTTTCGGTGTTGTTTGGTGTTGAACCTCTTGGTGGTTCTGAGGGTTCTCATGTTGTGCCTCTAAGCTCCCGATCTAGGTACCTTTGCCCTCCTTTATATACTTCAGGGGGCGGGATAACTAGTCGGTTACAAGGAGGAGTCCTAGTAGGATTACATGGTATGAGTCCTAGTAGGATTACAGGGGAATCCTAGTAGGAGTCCGTCTTCTTCCTTCCTTGCGGATACTAGGGATCTATCCCCGACAAGCCCTTCATAGTCGAATGCAGCAGTCTTCAAGTAGTTTTGAGATCCTCGCCGAGTAGTTTTGGTGCTCTGTGAGGCAGCCTGCGCATTGTGTTTATCATGGTGGTGACTGCGAGGTAGCCTGCGTGAGGTCCGGATTCGGTGATATCATTCTATCAGGTGGAGTGTGATGCTGCCGCAGCACTATAATAGAGGGTCATGGTGATGGCCTTATCGGTGAGGTGCAGTCGGCTTATATAGGTTCCCTATCGATACAGGACCACGCCTGGAGGTTTCAACGAATTCATGAGCATGTATGTTGGATGGTGCCGACGTGGTGAGTGGAGTGATGAGGCCAACCGGTCGGATGTGGCGGTCTTAAGTTGTGTGGTTACCCGCGTTGATGTCCCAATCCAACCGGGCGAATCTGTTTTGTTTTGTTTTCTTTTCCTTTTCCTGCCTATGGTTTCCCAGAGCTGTAGTCTTGTATTTTCTGCTATATCAATGAAATACGCACTATCTCGTGCGGTTTGTTAAAAAAAAAGTTCCTGAGAAATGAGAATGAGCCTTGATTTACTCGTGTATTTGTTTTTCTCTTCGTGCAGAACTGCAGATGGTCCCGTGGCTTCATCTTTTTCATCTAGTTTGTGGAGTTCCACCACCGATCTCGTCGGTCCTTCTCCGTACGTACCGTACCGTTCGTATTTGAAGGGGTGACCAGAAACATCAAACTTGCCAAATTGAAATCTCAAGCCAGGGTCCTTCCTGATTTTATGCGTAACACAAGCATACCTGCGCTTCCATTCCATTAATTGTGGTGGGCTTATGTGCGTCACTGCGTGTAGTGAACATGCATGGGGAACAGTAGCACATACGTGCAGCCTCTCTTTTTTTCTACTAACAAGCATGGAATTGTGCATGTCTCGTTGAGCTGAGCATTCAAAATGTTCCTGATGCATGCCGTCGTGAAATTTCCAGCTTTCAAAGAGCCAAATGCATGGAATGCCGACGGATATACGAAATTATGAACATTAAATCAATGGAGTACAAGCAGATGATCGACCTTATTATCACGTACTGTATCGACATCGGTAATCACACGGCGATGCATGAGAGAGCGTACATAAGCTAGGTTCGCTAGCTGCTGCTAAACTACCTGTTGGTACGTGTACGTCCATCCAGCGCGCTCAGCTCCATCATCTACTGCAACCAGACGCGCTGCTCGCAGCTCTGGTCGCTGATGGACATGTCGGCGACGGCGATGGTCGCGGTGCAGTTCATCTCCAGCACCACGCGGCGGCGCACCAGCCCGCCGAGCACGGCGACGCGCCCGCGCACCCGCGTGGCCGTGGCCACCTCCACGGCGCCGCCCGCCGCCACATCCCCCAGGAACGCCGGGTCCCTCAGGAGCGCGCCAACGGCGACGTCCACCGTCACGTTCATCCGCACGGTGCGCCGCGCCGGCGCCGTCCCCGGCGGGCCCCTGGCCTCCCCGACCCGCCGCGCCCGGTAGTACACCGACGTCTCCGTCGCGCCGTACCGCAGCGACGCCGCGTTCGGGTTCCTCACCGACACGTCCGCCACCACCGTCAGCGTCAGGAGCGGCGGCGGCGTCGACGGCGACGAGGAGTACGCGGCGGCGGCGGCGGGGTCCTTGAGGGAGATGGCGTTCATCGTCATCACGGGCTCGCGGACGCGGTACACGGTCAGGGTCACGGCGAGCAGTGCAGCGGCGACGAGGATGCTGCCAATGCCGCACGAGATGAGCACGCAGCGGAGGCGCAACGACGGGGGCTTGGCGGCGGCGGCGCTGGTGCCCATGGCGCCGGCGGATTGAATCATCGGAGGCCTAGTGCGGGGTGGTTGGAATGGAAGAGAGGTAGGAGAATGGTGAAAGTGAGGCGTGGAGAGCTGTGGTAAGTAGTGAGTGGGTGATCATGGAGGTTAAATGGCTCATTATATGTATTATGTATGTATATAAAAGAAGGGTTTGCTTAATGGTATTGTGGCCTTTATGATGATGCTGAGCTAGTACTAGCTTCAGTTCACTCCTTTCCTTTTCTTCACCTAAAAAACATATGTTTGCTCACAACATTAGCCATGAATTAATATATGGTTATAAACCATTGTAAATTGTGCTATCTCATCTCACTATTTCTTGCGGATTACCCTAAAAGAGGTTTTGGTATGCCTTACAAAAGTCTAAAAGAGGTAGGCAGATCAATCTACTCCCACCTCTTTTAGGCTTATTTCTTTCATATTTCCCTATTGTTCCTACTAATAAACTATGTGTTTTTTTAACACGGTATTTGTTTGTAGAATTTTAAACTATGAAGAGGAACCTAGACATCTCTTTTTCAAAAATGTGCAGCAAAGAAGGCTGTTGCTGCTGTTCCATCACCTTACCTGCAACCACGGTGGAAGAGAAACCTTGTGTAAGCTTCTTTTATGCCTATTTTGAACTTAATATGTTTGAACTATTTGTGTTGTAGTTTATGTAAATTTCCCCCAAAGCAAAGCACAGACTCTACTCACCCACGCGTTTTCCACCTACGGAGGGAGAAATCATCAAAATATCCTCATCCCCTGAAAGGAACCCGAAAACTCACATTTAATTGTTAAATTTAAGGCTTGATTTGTTTTTTATTCTTATATATTGAATCTCTCAGTAACTTTTGAGTTTATTTATTGAATTATATATGGATCATCATTTGTATACTGTTATACTGAATTGTATATGAAAAAATTATACCGGCTTACCGTTTGGTAAAAATTCTGAGTCTACTACTGTATGTTCATGTACATAGTGTTATATTTTAAAAAAAAAGTAGTGCAAATTCTTTGCTCATGGAGCTCACCTTAGCATGCACCCACTTCATACCCTTATGAACAATTTCAAGAAATGAAAGAATTTCTTCGATTCGTTCTGTTTTTGTGGTGTTACTTCGTATCCGAAGCTTTTTTTTGTTGCGCCTGAGGTTGATATGTGAGCTGTGGGTGAGGGATTGAAGGAATCGAGCCACAGGTGGTGAAAATCTGTGCTGAGGCCAGATTTTATCACACACCCTCCCCACGCCATGTTAATTTGTGTGTCTTGTTTTTGCGGGGCATAGGATGGCTTCATATGAAACTTCTAGCAACACAAATTTCAACTTAATTCAGATAGTGTTGAATTAACTGGAAGACTAGATCACTGTTGATCCATCCTATCCTTGTTATTGTCTTTTGCACTTCGCTGTAGTTTTTATTTCAGTTTGCGAACTCCAGAACATATGTTGTGATATGCAGGTTGTCTTATTTAAAATAAATTTGCCCCCATTAGCAACGCATCCGGCTTTTTTGGGTACGAATTGACATGGGTTTTCACTGTAAATAATAAAACTGTAATTATTTTGGCATCGATGTAGCCTCAATATTAATACTTCAACGAGCCCATCAAAGTTTTTCCACTCCTTTTTAATATCAATTTTTTTGGTTTTCTTATTTTCAATTCCAAAGTCTTTTTGTACCCCACAGTTCAAAGCCCCACCCCCTCCTTAATGTCACACCAAAGCTTGAGGAAAAGTGTTGGATACATGTTTTTTTTACAAAGTATTAGACTGTCGAATAAGTTTTAAACCTGGCAGTTCAATGTTTCTTGAAAATGTAGTGCAAATTTTTTAACTACATAGTTTTATAGCTAGGAGCGCAAAGTTAATAATGCTACAGTATAAACTTTTTAATTCTAGAGTGTAACGTTAATAATGCTATAGTATAAAGTTCCTAATTCTAGAGCACAAAGTTAATAATGCTAAGTTCCTAATTCTAGAGCGCAAGGATTTGGAACTACAAAGCTTTTAGTCTTTTTTTAGGACCCAGGAGTGTAATTTTTTTAAGTGCCCTATCAGTAAGCTTTCTTATCCAGAGAGTAAAGTTTCCAAATAACAAAGTAACAAAGTTTTCGCACCTAGTAGTGTAAAGCTTGAAATGCGACTGTAGTAAGTCTTTTCTTATTTTACAGTGTACAAAGTTTTATATCCATGTGTGCAATTTTTTAAACGTGTCAGTAGGAGGTTTTCTCTATGTCTTATGACTTTGGTACATTCATTTTTTCTATATTGATTATTTTGAAATTCTTTTTTCTCCAAAGTTTATGTATATATGATTTGAATGCTTCTAAGTATATGCATTCAAAGTTTTCAGGTAGTGGGTTCATAGTTTTTAGCATGTAGCTTCAAAGGTTGAGACATAGGAAGTTTCTTGAATATGAGATATGAAAGCTAGTTAATTTTTATGTACAAAGTTTTCGACATGTGACTTGAAACCTAGTTGCATGAAAGTTTTCTAGTTTCTTCATACAAAGTTACTGAAATCAGAGTGCAAAGATTTTAGTATGCGACTTGAAAGATAGATATATATGTGTACAGACTTTTGTAAATATATATTTTAAGAATTTTTTAATTCTGGATACAATGGTTTTGTTATTTAACTTAAAATATAACGATGTAGAAAGTTTTCAATATACCACTTGAAAGTTTTTTAATGGCGGGTACAAAGGTTTTGATATCTAACTTGAAAGATAGATATGTGTGAAGTTTTGACACTGGTCGTGTAAGTTCATTGCTGATCATTAGTACGTGATGATGGAACATATCATGTAAATTAGAGTTAATAGTTTCTGTCCTCATGGGAAAAATTGGTTGCCTAAAATATAGAGATGTACAGATTTTTCAAAAAATATTTGATATCAAGTATTGAATCTGTGAATACAAAGTATTCGATCTTGGAGTGAAAAGTTTGGAATTCTAGAGCGCGAAGTTAATAATGGTACAATATAAAGTTCCTAATTCTAGAGCGCAAAGTTAATGGTGCTACAGTATAAAGTCCGTAATTCTAGAGCACGAAGTTAATAATGCTACAGTATAAAGTTCCTAATTCTAGAACTTTGGTTAATGATGCTACAGTATAAAGTTCGTAATTCTAGAGCGCGAAGTTAATAATGCTACGGTATAAAGTTCCTAATTCTAGAGCGTAATGTTTTCGAACTACAAAGATTTTTGCACCTCTGAGTGTATTTTTTTAAGTTTCTAGCAGTAAGCTTTCTTATTCGTAGTGTAAAGTATGAACATAACAAAGTATAAGGATCACAATGGTTTCAAACATGTTTAGCACAAAGTTTCAAGAATTAATATATGTTTTTGCTGAGTACAACGTAGACAAGATGGACATGGTGTGTTCATTTCACACCCTGTTTTACATTAAATATTTAGTTTCACTTTCTTTTACACGGCCTGCTCCCGCCCATATATAACTTGCTGCATTAATTTTTGCCTCTTCCAAACATAGGTATTCCTGCCTCTACAATATGATCAATTCTGGTATTTGGTTGTTGCCAACTTTAGACATAGAAAGTTTGAGGTGCTGTGCCCCAATCTGGAACTGGATTCCGTTCGAAGCAATGCTCAGACAGTTATTTGGAACTTCAAGAGAACATTCCAATGTGCATACCCCCGGTCTGCGACACTGAATCTCTTTCAGATGGCATCTACATTCCGCAGCGTCACATGATCCAAGAACCAGTTGACTAGTTGAGTTCTCCCCACACACTATTATTTTACACGCTCTTTAATAATCCATGCAGCCATTATTTTTCTTCCACCTCCATATATGCATTGTTAATTTGTGCAGCTATCAATTTTCACCTTCTTCAAAATAATTTTTTCTCTATTTGTCAACTATCACTATAAGCTAGCAATGGTAGTAATCCGTATATATTTTTTTCCACTTACACAGCTGTGATAGTGGCATATTTGTTATGAAACTGATGCAAAGCCATGATGGTGACAAGCAACATCTGTTCAAACCAGTGAGTACACTTTTCCGTTTCCTTATTCCTCGTTTTTTCACAAGATATATGGAGAGCATTTGCGAATACAAATATCTTTTATTTGTTCCACAGGAAGATGCAAAACCCTTGCGTGAATGTTTGACTTACTATGTGCTGACACATCCATGCAATGAGAAGTATGATACTCTTGTACACACAAAAAGAATACTAAACATGCATGTAAGTTTTCTTTTTTTTTAATTCCTTTTTTTCTTTTTTTATTTCTTATTGTAAAACCTTTTGCACAAGACTTACACTCGTTTCTTCCTTTTTTTCAAATCTTTTTGTTTTCAGAGCATCAAAGTTGATTTTTATCATTGAAGATGCAGCTTTTCTTCTAGCTGAAAATCAGGCTGATGCTTTTGATGCAGAAGATGACCAAGTGTTTTGTAACATGAACGAGCTGTCAAGCTTTTTTTTCAGGATCAACCATTTTTCCTCTTCCTGTAGTGTTAATGTTTCGCTTTTTTCTCCAGTGAAAATCAGCCATTAACAATATTTTAAATAATCCATTTTTCTTTTTACGTCGATGGTCTTTTTTGGTTAGGTTGATGTATTCCACGTTCATGTCAAACGATCCTTACTCACCCACACACCCGCTGTCCCGAAAGAGAAATTGATAGAAGCCTGAGATAGAATGAAATGCCAGGGAACCAAAGAAATAGAAATACAAGCACAACAGCGCACAACAGCTGTTGACAGAAGGTCAGAAGCTTAGGGGTGTTTGGATCTTTAGTCCGGACTAAAATTCATGTCACATCAAATATTCGGAGGCTAATCAGGAGGACAAAATATGAACTAATTATAAAACTAATTACACAGACAGAGCCTAATTCGCGAGACGAATCTATTAAACCTAATTAATCCACTATTAGCACATGTTTACTGTAGCATCACATTGTCAAATCATGAACTAATTAGACTTAATAGATTTGTCTCGCAAATTAGCCTCCATCTGTGCAATTAATTTTGTAATTAGTTTATATTTAATACTACTAATTAGTATCTAAATATTCGATGTGACAGGAACTTTAGAACCGAAGCCAGCTATCCACAGCGACGTACGCATGCATCATGCAGCGCACCAATCATAGCCGCGATCGCTGCATGCGCGCGCGCTGCTAGCTACCAGCGACGATCGTTCGTCGCAAGCGCGCAGCGGCGAACGAGCGCCCAATAAGGGTCCCGGAACAACACTGCTACCAAGATATATTAAAAAAAACTTGTACCTATAAAAAATTATCATTGGCAGTCTCAAGATGCTACTTGCACTGGTTCTGAAATTTATACCCATTCACATCAGCATCAAGGGTTTTCCTTCTGAGACGACCCAAGATATGCAAGGCTCAACACAGACAAAAGCGCTTTAAAAAAAACCCACAGACATAGCATTCCCTCGAAACACGTACATATACAGAATCCGCTTTACACACGCTCAGACTTGCTCGCATATTTTCATACCGTGCTGGGTCAACGTTTCAATACTGCTGACCGATTCATTCAGTTATCACAGACAAGGCCCAGTCTGCTACTGGAAGTCACAGGGAAATTTCACTTGCATCTGTAACCACGCGAGACTTCGAAGTTCAACTTCCAGGTCTTCAGCTCACTGTGGTCCAGTATGAGATCGATTCTTTGATAAGTAAGTAGAGAGCAAACCACCGGCCATGAAGGAAACCTCGAACTGGGAGAGCAAACAATTTTAAATTCTTGACAGGAACTGCCTCGAAGGGACAAACTTTGATCAGAATCAAGTAGTAGTCTAACAGAGATTTGACCAAAGTTCAGTTTAACTAACAAAGACATGACAACTTATGCATCTATAACTAGTGCACCAGTGCAGAAAGATTCTTCTGCAAACATCGCAGTGAGATGGCAACAGGAGTTAGGATCGCAATGTTCCTATTCTTGGCCTTCAGCTCAGCAGTAGCCCAAAATGTAACAGAAAGCAAAGTACAAGAATTCCATGTAGGGGTGGTACTTGATTTGGGGACAACAGTTGGGAAGGTAGCACATACCAGCATTTCAATTGCTGTCGAGGATTTCTATGCGATCCATCCGAACTACACCACACGGCTCGTCCTCCACGTCAGGGACTCCATGAGTGATGATGTCCAAGCTGCATCTGCAGGTGAGTTTCATCCTTATATGGATTTTTACACTTTGATAGAGTACATGTTTACCTGATTATGTAAAGTTTGCACACTTTAGTATCTTGGAAGTTTGGGATTTTGAACACAGCAAACCATTTGAAAGTCTATAAAGCTGTTGTACTCCATTAGATGGTTATACAGAATAAATAGAGAACTCCATATATAAAGAGGCAGAAGGGGTGCTTTAGTTTAGCCAATTATATAACTCCCTATGTGGAAACAATGGGGGTAATTATAAACTATTAAATGTGAATTATCAAATGCACCCTAGCTGAAATTTAGCATGTACCTAGAAGGAATCTGTACATTGTAGTGGTTTGGATGCAGAAAACAAGCAGCGTTGATGTATTAGACGAGGGTTTTTTCAGAAATAGTACAGCTACAAGGCATTGGCAATCATGTCTTGAAAACCACTTCATGCAATGGAAAAACATGATATGTTTACATTTAGTGGCACCTAACTTTTGCAATCCATATAGTTCCTTCACTGCAGGTACTGCATCAGTGGGGAGAAAACAAGGCTATGCATGTCATTGCATTTATAATTGAAATGATTTCTACCATAGCTTTATGTTGATATGATAGCCAATGCAACCTTACAGGAACAACCTTTTTTATATGTTCCATTGTCATAACTTACAGTTAAACAGTGTAGTGAGTGATTCCCATCCATCCATCTCTTGTGAATACTTTGATAGAGCTATTCCCAGTGATTCAATTCTGGGTGCAGAGTATCTGAATTCTGAATATAAAAAAATTGCTTCCATCAAAAAGTTGAAGTCTGACTCTACGCATGTATACAGTTCTTGACTTGCTGGAGAACTACAATGTCCAAGCTATTATTGGCCCACAGAAATCTTCTCAAGCTGTTTTTGTATCAGCTCTCGGGAATAAGCATCAACTCCCAATTATATCATTCACAGCAACAAGCACATCTTTATCTTCCCCTGGTCTTCCATATTTTGTTCAAGCAACATCACGTGACTCTGCACAAGTGAGTAGCATCGCCTCCATAATAAAGACCTACGGATGGAGAGAGGTGGTGCCTATCTATGTAAACAACAATTATGGTAGAGGTATTATACCAGATCTTGCTAATGTCCTTGAAGGAATAGATGCCCATATTCCTTATCGCAGTGCTATAGATGAATCAGCAACAGGCGAACAAATTACCCAAGAACTCTACAAGCTGATGACAATGCACACAAGGGTTTTTGTTGTTCACATGTCCTCCTCCTTGGGCTCCCTCTTGTTCACAAAAGCAAAGGAAATTGGCATGATGAGCAAAGGATTTGTTTGGATCATAACAGATGGACTAGCAAGTCTTGTAGATTCCCTAAATCATTCAGTCGTGGAAGCAATGAATGGTGCCTTGGGGGTTGTGTCCTATGTTCCTAAGTCAACAGAACTTGACAATTTCACCATGAGATGGTATATGAGATCCCGAAATGATCATCCCAATGACCCAACATTGAAATTAAGCATCTTTGGACTATGGAGCTATGATACAATCTGGGCAGTAGCACAAGCAGCAGAAAAGGCAAAGGTTACTGAAGATAAATTTGAAAGACCACCTGCAATTGAAAACTACACAAGTTCAAAAACTTTAGAGAACTCAAGAAATGGTCCAGCAGTCCTAAAGGAGATTTTGCAAACCAAGTTTCAAGGTTTAAGTGGTTACTTTGACCTTACAGATGGACAGCTGCAAATTTCCATGTTTCAGATAATAAATGTAGTTGGAAAAGCACATAGAGTAATTGGGTTTTGGACTGCACAAAATGGAATTTCACAGCAATCAGATCAAAGGAGATCAAATACAACATACTGGAGCACCACACCCACACGTAATTTGAAGACCGTGATTTGGCCAGGAGAATCTACAGAGGTGCCCAGAGGGTGGGAAATTCCAACAGACGGGAAGAAGCTTCAAGTTGGTATAGTCATAGGTGCAGGTTATCCAAAATACATAGATGCCAATGAAGACTCCCTAACAGGTGAAATTAAAGCAAGTGGACTTGCAATCGAAATATTTGAAGAGGCAGTAAAGAGACTTCCTTATGCACTCCCTTATGAATACGTAGTATTTAACACCACAGAGAATGTAAGTTCAAGCTACGATGATTTTGTCAACCAAGTTTACCTTAAGGTAAGACATACTTCACATGTTTATATTTTTCAAGTCAAAAGTATAGATTGCATAAATTTATGCTTTCCAAGATCTGAAATTTACTATGTCATGATGTTATCTCAAAATAAAACAAACTACTCAGCTATTCCAATACCATGATAGTTTAGTAAATGGTGCCAATACCATAATAGAAGAAAAAAATCGAAGCCTTTCGTGAGTTTACTCAGTCATTGACACAATTTCTGAGGTACTTTGCATCCCCCCTGCCCCCAATCCCCCAACCAAAATTTCTTTTTTTTCCCCCGACTCTTGGTTAAACAATTTCCTTTTACACTGACAGAAGTATGACATAGCAGTTGGAGACATAACAATTAGGTACAACAGAAGTTTGTACGTCGACTTCACTCTGCCTTACACTGAATCAGGGGTAGCAATGGTTGTTCCTGTCAAGGAAAGCGTGGACAAGAATGCATGGATTTTCTTGAAGCCACTGACACCTGGCATGTGGTTTGGGACTATCATACTCTTTATCTACACAGGCATTGTGATATGGTTGTTGGAGCTTCTAGGCAACAACAAGAATGTTCAGGGTCCAATTCCACGACAGCTAGCTACAATGATATATTTTTCACTGTTTGAAGAGAGTTGAGTGCACTCATCCCAATTCTTTTTTCCCTGAAATAAATTAGATATATAGCATAATGATCAAGTCGTTATGCTTTTTATCCTGACAAGTTACTTCATACAGAAAAATTCCAGAACTTAAAAAAAGAAATGTGTATTGTTTAGATGTTTTCAACTAAATGTGCTGCGTTTATAAGCCATGTCCTACAGGCTACAGCACAAAGTGACCAATTAAACAAGCGGAAAAATCTTGTGTTCAGAACTATCAAACGAGTATGAAATTCTAAAAATGCATGACGGAATAGATTACCACTAAATGCCTTAAGTCCATAAGCCATCTCTTACAACTCACATGTTCCTAAATAGGGGGGCAAATCTCGTATAAAGAAATATCAAGCCAATATGAAATTAGAAATTCAAGAAGGCACATCTCCCACCGTATGTGTGAAAAGATCACCAAACCTTGAGCCTTATGATTTTTTTTTTCTTTTCTGAACTTTCATTTACGATGTCTGAAAACAACATTAACTTGTAATCTAATTTCTGCAGAAGAGATGGTGAAACGCCTTACCTCTCGGATAGTATTGGTCATATGGCTGTTTTTCCTTGTGGTACTTAAGTCAAGCTACACTGCAAGCTTGACATCCATGCTAACTGTGCAACAGCTCCAACCAACTGTAACGAATGTCGACGAACTCCTAAAAACCGGACAATCCGTTGGGTATGCGCGTGGTTCCTACATCAAGGGTCTTTTGGAAGAACTCGGTTTTGATGCATCAAAGATCAAGCCCTATGACACCCCTGAAGGTTATCACAATGTACTTTCAAAGGGAAGCAAGAATGGTGGTATTGCTGCACTTGTAGATGAAATCCCATACATCAAATTATTTCTCGCAGAGCATTGCATGGGATACACCATGGTCGGGCCAATATATAAGACCGCAGGTTTTGGATATGTAAGTTTTAACTGTATATATTAAGTTTACTTTGGCATAAGTTCAAATTCAGCTTTATTTAAGTTGGCACACCAATGTGTGACAGCCTGAGATGGGCACCTGAGTTTTACAAAAGGGTTTCTCTTCTTTCTCAGGCATTGAGGAAGGGATCGCCCTTAGTCGGTGACATCTCACAGGCAATCCTCAACATAACAGGTGGAGACACTATCATTCAAATCGAGAAGAAATGGATAGGAGACCAAAACAACTGCCAAAATGTGGGCACCATATCTGGCACAGGTAGCCTCACCTTTGACAACTTTGCAGGACCCATCATCGCTACTGGAGTTGCCTCGACCACTTCTCTTGTGGTTGCCTTGATAGTCTATTTCTGCAAAAAGAAACAAGTAGGACCTCAAAATGGTGGCTCAGAACAAATCTTGCCACCTGAAAATGGTGGAGATGAAGAAAGCCAGTGCCAACAAGCAGCCAGAGACAGAGGGATGCATGGACAAGTAAACAAGGTTATGCGTAACGGTTCGCCTGTAATTTGCAGAGGTGAAGGGATTCATAGATCGTGGGTATCAAGTTCAGCTCGATTTTAGCTCAATTCGATTAGTAATTAACCTTGCCCGAGCGGATTATTCTCTCTCTTTTTCCATCTAGATTTCAGCATATTATCCTTAGCCTAGAAATATTGGTTCAACCTGGCTGCCCAAACAGGCTCAAGTTGTAGTTACAGTTAAATAGAAAACGTAAGAATGAAGGGCGCCACTTGGCAATGTGGCCAGGTTTTCATGATTCTTGGATATTGAAATTCCGCCCCTTGGGTAGCCAACGGCGAGCGCGCCCCGCGGAGTCTGCGCTCGGCGCTTCCAACGGTTCGTTCGTTTGTTCTTAGCCCATCAGGCAGCTGCTGAATTTTGCTTACAGAGATGTCTCCGGCACTGAATAACTAACTGAATAAGCAGGCCTCCAATTGGCCATTGAAGTTACTGAAACATCCAACCCGAGGGACCAGTTTACTCTATTTTTCCACTTCATTCGGTTGATTTTGACTTTTGAGCAAAAATAGCTTCTCTCTAGAACCTTAGCCTTAAACTGAGGAAATTAAATATACAGAAATCAGTTTTTTTTTTTACAAAACCGGCAGGAGAAAGTTCCAATTTCATTGAATAGAGGAGGACTCCAAGCTCCAGGGCCAGTCCCCATCTGGCAAGTGGAAAGTGGCTTCGAAGTGGAGAGAAGGCGGCAGGGCAGCGGAGTTACGGGCCGCGCAGCGCAGGCGGTGGCGGTGGCGGCGGCGGCGGAACCACCATGGCGTAGGACGCGGACGTTACGGGCCGGCGTACGAGCCAGGGGCCAAGCTGTCAGTTAGCAGGCCTTCTTCTGGGCCATGGGCGAGCCAAAATCGCTAGGCTCTGTCGTAACCGTTTTTCGAGCCAGATTGGCAGGCTTTCAGCTTCATGCGAAGTTTATTCAGAAAAAAGGAGGTTTCAAGTGAATGCAGACTTATCATGCCATGCATATTGTACATGGTTGGCCCGGATGCTAATCTTCGGAGGCAGGGTTCCAGCTCCGACTTCTCCTGCAGCTCCAGCTGAATCCCTACCAAATAATTTGATGAAAAACGACTCCACGCCTCCACCCCAGGAGCACTAGAAGAAGCCTAGCTCCTCCAGCTCCTCATTTTAGGAGGAGCTGGAGCTCTACCAAGGGGGCTCAGTACACAAGTCACAACGGAGTTGATTTGTATGCTCAAACATATGAATTAGCATGATACCTGTAACAGTCAATACAGTGCCTAGTTACCCTTTTCCCAATTGGACAATGCACATGGTGGCGAAACACATGCTCGAGATAATTGAAACACAGTTAAATGTAGATAAGATACTTGAAACATACGACATATATACAGACCACTTAGCGATGTGGATATACAGACTTCGACGTGCATAAGCACGCCACACAAAAACAAGATATTATACATACAGAATTTGAGCTCGAACCATTGATCAAGCAGGTCCTTCTATCTGCCGGGCAGAGCTCCATGATGCACATTAAGAATATGCAGTGAGCATATCTTGAAGCAAAGTCAAGTTTTGCCGCAAGAACAATCAACAGATGTAACAATATAGTTAATATAGCTCGGACGACTGAGATGGCGATTTAACATGACTATGCCGATAACCAATGTTGATTTTCCAACCATCAGAATGAGCAAGATGCAAGCTACTGAGTCACCCGTGGAATGCAATTACCTCGCATGCTATTATTACTTCACTGATAGTAGGTCGAGATATATTAGTAATACACAACAGAAGATAGTGAGACAGTGAGAGACCTGTGATGTGATGGTAATGAAAAGGAAAATTACACTAGTTACAACAGTTCCCCCAACAACAAATGGCCCAATAGATACAGCACCCGCCACCTAAATTATCACATCTCCCAATGTTCTGTGACCTCTTATGAAACAGTTGCCTGGTTCCGCTGTCCCCCAGACGATATACCATAGCCTATGATTTCGACATGAATAATGTACACTTCACATTCTCCTGTTCCTCTCCCTATTCCAATCTCCTGCAGATCCTAGAGATGAGGTCAGTGTTGCTTTCCTCAACTTCTGCTGGTTCTCATACTCCTTCTCGAGCCGTGCCTGTGATGACACCTGGACTGGATGCCTTCCGCCATTGCCATGGGGTTGCTTTGTATCAAGCATAAGACCTCGCTCGGACCTGACAGGAGAGGCACCATCTTCAATAGGCACAGGCCACCTTATAGTCCCCTTACTAGGGTTATTCAAGCGTGCAGAATCATTCTTCCTGTCAACTATTTTCTTGGTAGAGTGATTGCTCCCATTCCAAGGTGCATCATTGTTACGAGAACCTGATGAGCTCTCAGCTGTACCAAACTGGGATGAGGCCTTGCGGGCCTTCATCACCTTTTCAGATGGTGATTTTGGCCACTTAATTGCCCCATTGCTGTATCCTTGGGCACTCCATGATTCAGTGCTTCTTCTCATATCACATAAGATCTCAGCAGCGCGCTGTATCTTTGGCGATACTGCTTGTGGAAAGATCACATAAGTAAATCATCAAAAGCAAAGTAAACCGAAAATGAGTAAACACCAAATAAATGGTGCAGAAAATAGTACGTAAGATACAGACTGAGGCACTGAGCACCTAGCTCTAGTAATAACGAAATCTTAAGGGCTTCTATTCTTGTTTAACTTGCAAATGTTACATGATAGCAGAAGATGGTAGAATATTGTTAAAAAAAGTATGTAAGCTTCAAAATGCTTTAGATCATCAATATGATATTGAATGTCAGGCCACCAAAGCATTTGTACATCTAGAATATATAGAATAGTGAGCTATAAAGCAAGATACTTCCGACAAATCAAGTTAAATTCCCTAGCAACTAATATTGTCATCAAGATATGGTATAGACTTAGCATACCTTGCGGTGTTTTTAAAAGAGAATGTTCACTGTCATGCTTCTGGAAACCATCTGAAGAGTCACCATGGTCCAGGGATTGCAGTTGCTGAGAACCATTCTCACTCCCAATTTTTCTTGAGTGAATATTTTGTACAAGTGATCCGGAAGTTGATTCCATGCCACATAAATTATATCGCCCATCACATGAACCCATTATAGATAACTTTGCTGCATCCATCTCTTGAAGAAGATCATCAATTTTATGGACAGATGAATCTTCATAATCTAGAGTGAGGTTGCATCCAACCCTCATCCACTGCCACTGGGAACTACTCCTACTCGACCCATGTTTACCACAGTCAACACTTTGTCGATAACCCCCGGCCTGTGAATGTGACCAAGGAAATGGTGGCAAACTAGCTCCATGAACAGTCATGGAAGGCATATAAGGCTTAACTGCAGCTGTGCTCTCACTTCCTGGTGCTAAAAGTGAGTCCAGATCTTGTCCATGGGGAAGTGTTAAACGGCTTAAGATATCTTTTGGAGGACAAAGTGATGTATCACAGACATTGATTTGTGAAGAGTCCTGGGTAGTAAACTTTGAGGGTCAGAAACTTTGAGGCACTTAAATACATGATAATTGGTGTAGTAATGATGATTTTCCTTACCTTAACCAAGGGGGGTGGCTTGTCACCACATTGCTCTTTGATGTCATAGCTAGAAGTGCTTGCAGAAGGAAGTTTAGGGCTCAGGATGAGATTAGCATCTTTTCCATTGCAATAGTCCATATCTGAAAGCATAGAAAACGCTTTTCTGACAGAGACTAGGAGTTCATCTTTCGTACGCAATACCTTCTTTCCTTTATCTCTTCCTAAGCTGGAATACTTGTAAGTACCATCGAGAAGTTCACTCAATGAGAGGTTCTCAATGTGATTTGTGATGTCACGGACATCAGATTTAAGGCCATGTGCTCCTGATTAAACATGCCAATCATGGTTAGTTGTGATGCAAAGAGGTTTGACCAACAATACAATGCACATTCCATAATGAGATATGGAAATAAGTTCTTATTACTGCAAAGATCACATGCCATAAATAATATAGAATCCTATAAGTGCAAAACAGGGGCATCCAGACCTAAATAGTAATAACATTGTGTTGTAACTCAGGACTGCATGCTTCCAAATTAGTTTATGCAAGTAAAAGCATGCAAAAAAACAAAAGAAGTACCATCAACCACCAAAAAAACAGAGAAAAAGTACACATTTTTAGTTATTAGAAATTAGAATGTCGATGAACTCAAGAATCATATCATGCCTATGCCTACTGCCAACCTTTGAGTGGGTGTGAAACAAACTTCAAAGAAAATAAGTTTAATAGAACCACAAGGACAATTGATAACCCTTTTTAGAAAGATTAAACAGAAAAGGAAGTGGTATTATTAGAAAGAAAAATATATCATCATGATTGAGAAGGTATCACCCAAGGTTAACTAAACTTCGATCGCTAGGAGTGAATCCGAAAAATCTCAAAACGGAAAATCAAATCTATGAACCAAAAGTAAACATGTCATATAGCCATGCAATTAACCATAACTGCTAGGAAGTGCATAACTAGATTCCACTGTCATATATTATGAGGACAGAGCATCAAAATATATGATAGGAACTATGGAAGAGCAATTATCTTTGGAGAATGGCACATGATTAGCGGTCAGCAGACATTGATCAACATTACCGGTGCAGCATTGAAATACAAAAGCAAAATATTAGTAAATCAAGAGCTAACCTTCTTACATAATTATTTAATGTCTAAGTACAATGTTTGAGAAAACAATTTGAAGATATTCATACAAAGATATTTTACATCCACTTATCCACTAGGCTCATATGATCATCAGTCAACAAAAGAAAAATAACTGGCAGTTGCTAAGATATAAATGCATGATGTAGATGCAACCAGTTACTACATACCAAGTACGCTGTTTCCCGAGAAACCAGAATCAAAATTTGCTAAACCAGCCTTTGATGAGAAACAATCATATTTTGATCTGACACCAGACCTAATATTCTTCTTATCAATTCTCTTTGCATCAGAAATGCGCTTCTGCTTGAGCAACCGAGATTTTTCTGTGTATAATTAGGATAAGTGCAAAAGTATTTATTGTCAGAATATCAAACTAAACATGTGGATTAAAGCGAGTAGAACAAACGAGCCCTCAGCAGAGTGGACCAATATCAGAAGTGTATTGAAAAAAGAGTATGGCAAGCAATACAATGGACTTGTTAAAAAATAGTGGCTATAAATTTTGTAGGAACAAAATGGCCAGTAACTAGCAGGAATCCAATTTCAAGTATTATTATCAGACGGCATAGCAAAAATCCATTTCCTAATGGGATCTCCTGCCCCGATCCAATCAACCAAACACCCTTTGAGACGACCGGCCAAAAACATGAAAAAGGGGTAAACCAATCTTTACTTGACCAGAGCCCACTAAAGCGGTTGATTAACTGCTGTTAGGTACTTTAAACATTTGAATATTATCTCTGGATGTGTATAGTACTATAGTTCAGTTCGAATATTTTAAGTTGAATACATTTACTCAGCAACATTCATTATTCAGTTAAATCATTTTAGTATATTAAGACAACACAACCCAGGCATATTGAAACCATGTCGCAGATGAGTGAGGCAGTGAGCTGTTACCCCAAGCCAATGGAAACATCATAAGAGGAAAACCACTAGGAAAGACCTCCTTAAATAAGGTAATTTTCAAACATTGCATGATAAACTTCATAGGAACAAGAGATATAACGACCAGAGCACCCTCAACAGGCATAAGCAACAAGCCATCCATCCATACTACACATTTGTCTTTACAACATTTATTCCTAGTGTTCATATCTTTTGTATAAACTCATTGTTGAATCTAACATATGTTAGTTAGATTTTTAGTCACCCTTTTCCAGTTATACAAGATTACAGCATCCTTGCAAATCTTCCTGGCACACATTACCAGATGTTCTGAACTGAGACTGGTTTTCTCGATGGGAAGGCGAGGCTTGATGCCACGCCTCTGCGGAGCTATGGCGAGCTCTCTTTCTTGATTAATTCCAAATAACTTGCCATGCCTCTGTACAGCCGGCTCCTAACAACCTTATCTAGTCCTAAGGCCTAATCTATCTAACTAACTGTGGCCATCCAGGCTGCCACACTCATAACAGTTTCTTTGCCACCAAGATTGTGATTTGTGAATATGCCCCAAATAAAACTTTCAATGTCAGCATTGGATATTATGGATCAGAGCAGAGTGTAGGCTTCTCAACTTTTCAGAAGTGAAATTTCTGGTAGAGTAAGAGGCTGTGAGTTCTTCCAAACAAATAATTGAAGGCTATCTATGTAAAAAAAGGTTGAATAGAAGAGAGGCCCCAAGGAGGAGAGATGAAGCAGGAATAGGGAAATCAGCACATTGACAAAATAATGTTGGATCAAAACAAGATACATCTACAGTGCACATATCACTTATATCAGGCCAACAAAGGTGCCTCGTCCCAGTCTCTGAAATCATCATTGAATGCATGCCACGAGTTGTAGAATGAGTTATGGAGAACTGCATCAAAGTGGACAGCTGAAAATGAATAAAGAAACTTAATAATTTACCAGATGCTGCACATTGTGCCAATTCAGGAACATTCTTCTGTGATATGAAGTCATGTCCCTTAGCTTCGGCATCTCTTCCAGTTTGTACTGGCTCAATCTTCGGCCTTTTTGAACAAGGTGGACCGTCCAACAACTTTATGGTCTTTTTTGCCACTATCTTGCTATCTTGCTTATGCAAGGATTGAATAGCATCATGTCCAACAAAATCCCTTTTACCGTTTTCAGACTTCAAGCCAAAACCAAGAGATTTCTGCATAGGGACTTCCAAAGAAGTCCTTTTACTTCTAAAGGACGGAAAGCCTTCTATATTCTGGCTTTGCTGCTTCACATCTGCCCATGTGTGTTTTTAACAGATCAATCAGCAGTGAATCAGATTATAAAAAAAGAAATAGTATAAATAGAGTAAACGTTTAGAGAGAGAAACAAATGGCCAAATACTCCTACAGCGTAACAGAAACTTTTGCAAGGAACAGTGTTCGTACTTTAACTTTAGATGGAGAATATAAAGATATTTTTTAACCCTACAAGCAACATACACGAATCAATGTGTCAAAAGAAAACAACAACCAATATCAAAGCAAGCCCCAGAGGAATGCAAAGTTCTATACAGAGCATATTTACATTTCTAAAGGTTACAGGATCCACATGCTCTGACACGTGTGTTGCTTGCCAATCTATCTAAACACTCTATAAAGGGATTTCTGCATTCGAGGGTAATTAACTCATCACATTATCGACCATCAGAAAGCTTTGTAAAGGAACTTCATGATATTATATTCATGAGAAAATTCACGATATTGTCTACCATTAAAATCCCTCTAAAGGAAATTTGACACATTAGTCTCACAGGAAAACAGCATTGGCAACTTAGCATCACTAAAGCAGGGATTTTATATAGACTTCAAAAGAAGTGAGAACAAAGCACATGACACATCAGCTGCACTTTGGAAACTCCCAATAGCAAAATTGCGAAGCAGTCCACAAAAAAACAAAGTCAAAACAAATAGTAAAAGACCCATTAACATCATTTAAGTTCACCTATCTCCCTTGTTTACAGCCAAATGATCAACACATGAAAGCAACAATACAAGTCCATATTACATAAAGTATTAAGACAGTGAACAAAACCATGCATATAAATATCATAAACCTAAAGAAAAATGGAATTGATTTTCACAAAAAAAAACTCAAGATTCACAAAGAAAAGACAAATAAACTGCAAGCAGAATTAGGGTGCAAACCAACTACAATGCAGTGATGGCTTCATGTTAAAATTTCAAAAGGTCACTGAGGGTGAGGGCACTGATCCAATTTCAACTGCAAGGAGCTCCAAGACTGAGGGTGAGGGCAGGACTCAATGTCTGCAGCTGAGAGAAAGAGCTGGAAATCCTTTTGTGCAATAATCGAACAAAACAATAACTGGACCCAATGGAAACCTGCTCAATGCAAAGCAGTAGCCAACTTGGAGGATTGTAGTTGCAAATTATGCCCATTACCAACAAAGATAGGCACAGCCAATCATGCAGATTTGAGGATCACAACATAAGTTTCGAAACTGAGACCACTCAAATGAGACAAAAAATGATTCTATTTCAGAGAAGATAATGTGAGTACTGAGCATCTGAACCCATATTTCACATCTCAAAGTTATGGTGCATTTGCTGTCATCTACACCTACCCCATGGGAGTTACGGCCACTACCAAGTCAACCTGTAGCTACCCCATTTGTAGGATAAAACACCTACCAATCATTATCATTACAAAATTAGTGCATAGTGTCATCATTTACATATGATGTCTTGCTCAGCGGGTCAATGCGAATACCAAAGTAATGCATCCATGAAGTAGCACCAAGTTGGCAAGAGCTACCCAATCCAAACAACATAAATAACTGGATGTAATAACAGAAGCATATACATTTCTCTTGTAAACAGAGCTACCAACTTAGTACCAAATTTAAATACGACAAAGATAACCAGCATGGTCCATGCTGCCAAGGAACGCCAAGGAAAAAGCTCCATAAAATCAAACGAATCAACAAAGAAGGCATTGAAAGGGGGAGAACAGGAGTAACAGCAAAGACAGGTTATGTTTCTTAATGACATGCACCACATAAATGCATCCACAACAACAATAAAACAACTACAGATCACCAGAAAACAGAGGAACTAGACAACAAACTGCAAGCACTTAAAGATCACATAAGACACAGAGGACTGTACACACAGCCGAAAGAATTTACAAACCTCCAAAAAAAACGGGAGCACTATGTAATCTATTACAGACAAGCACACAAGCACAGGAAGTACTGCTTAAGCAACCACAAACAAGAGATCAGCCAATCCAGCAAACAAACATCAAAGCCGCAGACATCATCACGGAGAAAGCTCACAAATCTGCTGAGGCGAGTCACCAAACCTATCCACTTGATTTCCCCCTCCCATGTCACAATTCATTAACATACATCTGCAGATACATGATCAATTGACCACAAAACAATCAATCAGGACACAAATGGAAGCCCCGTGTACCCCTCCGCCACAGAAATGGAAATTACTTACTACCACAACACATCACTCAAGCATCCCCACTAATACTAACAACAGAAGCAGCGGGAATTTCAAGTAGTACTAGAAGCAAGCGGACGAGAAGTCAAATCGACTCCCCCATAAACAATCCAACGAAATCACACCCAATTCTTCCGCCGTGACGAATAAGCACCCAACCGCCAACCAACCAGAAGATAAGGAGCGCGGGAAGAGGGACTATACCACCACCGTGCCGCCGATCCGCGTCGGCGCAGCGCCTCAGGACCTCCCCTCCCCCGCCTCCGGGGCCGCCACCACCGACGACGACGCCGTCCACCCCCTCCACGGCCGCTGCCGGCGCCAGGATATTCCCGAAATCCACCTTCGCTGGAAGCGGCAGCTCCACCGCATCCATCCACCGGGCCCCGGAAGGCCCAGACCCACCGAGACCTCACCCGCACCTCACCGCCAAAACCGGCCCAAATCAGCGCCGTTCCCGGGCGCGCTGGCGGCGAATCGGGCCGCGGGGAGGCGCGGGGCCTCCGATTGGCGCGAGATCTGGCGAGATCGGCGCGGGGCGCGGGCGGCGGCGGCGGCGCGGCGGGGGCAGGAGGAGGGGGAGGGGGACATCTAGGGCTTGGGAGCCGCGGAGGTGGGTGGGGGTGGGGGAGGAAAGGGAAAGGAGGAGGGGAGGGAGCGTGGAGGTATATATAGTTTTCGGGAAAATACAAGCCCAGGGTGGGGGCCAACGGCCGGCTCACGCACTCGCTGCGAGGCGGGGGCAGCGCTGCAGCGTGGTTCACTGGATTTTTTTAATTTCTTTCTCTCTTTTTCCTTTTTATTTCTTTTGTTATTTATACTAGGAAAATTCTTGCTGAGGATTCTGGAGCAGCCGATCCTAGGTATCCGCTGCGACAGGGATTTATGGCTATCCTTTTACATTTTCCTTGTTCAGAAAAGGAATTAATTGCAAGAGAGTAGAATCATCGATGAACAAACAGTTGGATAAAGATCTAAAGATGGTTGAAATTAAGAGAGATAGAAGAGATATGGATAAAATGGAAAAGGCAAAAGGTATCAAAGGAATTAATTGCTAGAGAGAAGAATCATCCATGAACAAACAGTTGGATAAAGAACCAAAGATGATTGAAATTATAGAAAGATAAAAGAGATATGGTTAAAAAGGAAAAGGCAAAAGGTATTAAATGCAAGAGAGTAGAATCATCAATGAATAAACAATAAGACAAAAGAAGAAGGATAACTGAAATTAAAGAGGCAAAACTGATCGGCTGAAAAAGCCAAAATATCTTATGACCAGAATAGTATGCTGGTATTAAGTGGAAGAAAAAAACAGAAGGTACACCATGAAAACGAGTAAGAATGCAAAAGGTGCAACATTTTGGAAAACAACCCTCTTGCAATCAATTTTCATGCAGGAAGATTTGATTTCATAACCAAATACTCTGTCCGTTTCAAATTGTAGACTGTTTTAATTTTTATAGATGCATAGCTCTAGATATAACATATGTCTAGATGCATAGAAAAACTATAAATCTAGAAAAACAAAAAAGATCTGCAATTTGTGACGGATGGAGTACCCTAGTTAATCACACAACATAAGTAGTGAATTTGAGCGCACCGCTATCGAAAATGAACCAACTTAGTGCCAAGCTAAAGGTCTTCTCTGAGTGTAGATGGCTACACCTGCGTGAATTGACGACCTGGCATTCAATGGCACGTCAAAAACATGCAGAAGAATGAGACGATCGGCACAACAATAGCTAGTGACCTTTGACACGTTACAAAAAGGTCATAATATATCCTCCTGCTTCATCTTGCCATGCTCAGAGTTAAGACATGGTTCAGTCCAACCAACTTGATCGGGTCGCCCCTAAACACTAGAAAAATAGTGGAGGCATGATACAAATCTTGAATTCGTAGGGTGGGATCTAAAATCAAATCAAATTAAATTACTTTAATACTTTTTAATACATCTTTAGAAGAAAGATACTTCTTTTCCAAGGATATCCGATAAAATTAGAACAATAGGGGGGGGGGGGGGGGGGGGGAATGTCGGGCCGGCCTCACGTTGCACGCACCGAAAACCTGCGTTGCCTCGTCTGAACTGTCGAGGCTTTTGCTGCAACGAGATGAGAGAGATTGTTTCCATAAAAAAAAACGAGAGGAGAGATTATACTGAGAGCCGTCGCCGTCGCCGTCGCCGTTGGTAAACGGGCGGGCCCGTGCGGCGGCGCGGTGACACGCGTGGCTGGATCGAGCTGCACCTGCACATGCGCGCCGCACGGGCGTCAGAACCCAGGAAGGTCAGGAACCCGCTGTTGGGACACATGCAGGCCGTGAGCTCGGCCTCGGCTGCAGCAGTGCAAGCGTGCAGCTCCACTGACCTCACTGCATGCGCATCAGCACGGTGCCTACGTGGCGGCAGCCCCGGTCTGACGCGTGCGCCAAGCCGTCGGCCCTTTCGTCGATTCCAACTATTCAAGATCTATTCAAGCTTTTACCGTAGCTTTTTTTGCGATGATCCCTGAAATCAAACAAGTTTTCGATCAATCGAGCTTCAAACTGCTTCGATCAAGTTTGCAGCAGAGGTGAGGTGGAGAAAACAGGAAAAGGGCACGTTCCGGGTCCACGGTCACTCTTGTCTCCTTGCGCCATGGCGCTCGCGAATAGCCAAGCAGGTCCCGATCAACTAACGAAATTTAAAATGGTCCAGAAAACATTTTTAAAACAAAAAAGCGCACTGATTGGAGGAGGAGGGATAAGCCCAGGAGAAAAACCTGCGTACGGGACTGCCGCGGACAACAAACAAGCTGATGTAAGGGGTGACGCCACCGCCCACGCAAGGACTCGCCGACTTTTCTCGGAAGCTGGTTCACTGACTCCGGACCTGGCACGGAGACGCGACGAGCCCGTTCTCGCCTTCGGCGGGTAGCAGTCGATCCTCTGGGGGTCTCTGTCAGCGTGAAAGCGTTCGGAGGATTGGAACAGGTGTGCAAGATGACAAGCGACGGTGCACCAAGGATACGGTGCTCGATCGAGAGGAATACGTCGCGTTTGAGGAAGCAAATCGAAACCGAACCGTGGACACACGGGGGTTGACGGGAAGTTCATGCACGGGTGGATGGAGCTCAGTCCAGGGGTTACTGCCGGCACACGGGGTTGACGGGGAGTTCCGTCGCCATGGTGTCATGTCATCAGAAAAGGTGGTAGGTCATCGTATGGTCCATGTTTCAGTCCTCGTCATGTTTGGGGGCATCTGGTTTCAGGGACTAAAGTTTAATTCTTGTTATATCGAATATATAAGAGACTAAAGTTTAATTCTTGTTATATCGAATATTTAGATATATAGATTAATTATAAAACTAATTGTATAAATGAAGGCTAATTCGCGAGATGAATCTATTAAACCTAATTACTCCATGATTTGACCTACTCAAATCATAGACTAATTAGACTTTTTTTTTGAACGAATGGGCACGGGATAGTGCCTATTTCATTGAGAGAGTAGATAATTACAGATTGTTACAGGAGAGATACAAGGTTTCCGTTTGTATTTGTATCGCGACTACTCTCTAGATAATAACGACGCTAGTGTTCTCGCCCCTGCTAAAATCCATGTGTCTGCTTCCGCTTTGACCTGTGCCAGCAGGGAGGTTGCGGTCATCTCTTGATGGTTGAATATTCATCGATTGCGTTCCTTCCAAATTTCCCATATTACCAGCAGGCCCATAGAGCAAGCTCCTTGCCGAGGAGCTTCAGTCCTGTAGTCATATTTATCCACCACTCAAGAGCATTGTCAGATGGGGGCCATTCCGAGGGGTGTAGACTGGCTTGCGAGGCCCAGGTGGCTATAAGACTCCATATTCGCTTGGTGTATCTGCATTGTGCCAGGAGATGATGTGCTGTCTCCTGATGTACTCGGCATAGAGGGCAGTTTGGTGAGTGCGGCCATCCTCTGCGCGCCAGCCGATCAGCTGTCCAAACCCGGTCCTGGAATATCAGCCAGGCGAAAAATTTGCATTTCGGTGGTGCCCAGCATTTCCATATTGTTTTACTGTACGGTGCATAAGTGGATCCGAAGAACTGTGCCTTGTACGCTGATGCTGCTGAGTATTGTCCATTTTTTGTGAATTTCCAGCGGAGTGTGTCCTCTTGTTGTGCTTGGAGGTTCACTGTCGCTACTAGTCGCCATAGTATGATGAATTCTTGTAAGTGTTGCGTTGTTAGGCCGGCGTGGATGTTTATGTCTGTCACCCATTTATTGTTGTGTAATGCCTCGCAAGAGTTTTGTGCTTCCCCCTGGATAGCTTGTATATGTTGGGTGCAATGTCCTTCGGGCGGGTACCCCTTCCCCAAGCTGAGTGCCAGAAGCTTGCTTTGCGTCCATTTCCCACTGTGATAACTGTGCAAGCCGCGAATAAGCGTTGATCAGAGTCGTCGCATGGGATGTCCAGTCCAATCCATGTTTTCCCCGGGGACTCCCACTCATGCCAGATCCATCGTAGTCGCAGTGCTCTAGCAAAATTATGAAGGTTCAGCACTCCTAGTCCGCCATTTTCTTTGGGTAAGCAGGTTTTGATCCAGTTGACCTTGCACTTGCCCCCTGTTAGCAAACTGTCTCCGGCCCAGATGAATCGCTTCCTTATTTTATCTAGTTCTTCCAGGACTTCGCTTGGTGGTTTTAATACGGTTAGTAGATATAAAGGTTGCGCAGAAAGCACAGCTTTGGCGAGGCAGACTCGTCCGGCTTGCGTGATGTTGCGATTTTGCCACCCAGATAGTTTTTTAGCTGCCTTGTCTATCAGGGGTTGGAAGTCAACTTTCCTTAAGCGCCGTATCGCAAGTGGTAATCCGAGGTATTTTAATGGGAAGTCGGTGCGAGTGATTGGCCATTCGGATAGTATTTCGTCAAGGTCTACATTATTGCAGCTGATGGGAGCCACTGTTGTCTTTTCCAGATTTGTGTGTAGTCCTGTGGCCTCTCCGAATAAATGTAGGAGTTTTGTGATATTTGTGACATCTTCCTTTGTTGGTTTTATGAAGATAGCCGCATCATCGGCGTACATAGAGATGCTAGTGCGCGGCGTGCGTTCGCCTAGTTTTTTAAGTAATCCCATTCCTGTCGCCGTGTGTATTAATTGGTACAGTGGGTCTATCGCCAGGATGAAAAGGAAGGGAGAGAGGGGGTCTCCTTGTCGTAGGCCTCGCCCATGCACAATTGCGTCGGATGGAATTCCGTTTATGAGGACTTTGGAGGTTGATGTGACCAGTAATGCCGTGATCCAGTTACGCCATCGTGCAGAAAATCCTCTATGTTGCAGTAATTCAAGCAGGTAGTCCCAGCGAACGGAGTCAAAAGCCTTTGAGATGTCCAGCTTCATTAGCAGTGTCGGCGTTCTGTGCCTGTGAAACCTTCTTGCCATGTTCCGAACATACAGGAAATTATCGTGAATGCTTCGCCCTTTGATGAAGGCACTTTGGCTTGGCGAAATCAATTTGTCCATGTAGGGCTGAAGCGTAGTTGCCAGCACTTTGGTAATGATCTTTGCTATTGCATGTATAAGGCTGATCGGTCTGAAGTCGCTTATGGTTTCAGCTCCATCCTTTTTGGGTACCAAGACAATGGCTGCTGTGTTAAGTAGGTTTAAGTCATTGCATCTCCCAGCATGGAAAGCATTTACTGCCGCAATAACGTCTCCTTTGATGATTCCTAGCATGATTTAAAGAACAATCCAGTGAAGCCATCTGGGCCTGGCGCTTTATCTTTGGGTAGGGCAGTTATTGCATTTTGTATTTCCTTATCTGAGAAAGGGTTGTCAATTCCGGCTAAATCCACTACTGGGAAATGTAGCTTGTCCCAGTTGAAGGTTCTGGTGCGAGTAGGAGGAGCGGACATCACGTTGTCGAAGTGGTCTTGGACGATTTGCTGTTTTTGTAAGTGCGTTACTGCCCAGTTATTTCCCCTCTTCAGTCGTTGGATGAAGTTTTTCCGCCTCCTCCCATTTGCCTTGAGGTGGAAAAACTTAGTATTCGCATCACCTTCTCGCAGGTAGGTTATCCTGGAGCACTGCTTCCTTCTCATTTTCTCTACGACCGCCCATCCCAGAAGTCGCGTTTTGAGTTTGCTTCGTATGTTGCGTTCTGGTTCCGTGAGCGTTCTTGCTTCCTCAGCTTCATCAAGGCGCAGGATGACTTCTTGTGCCATATGCAGTTTTAAGCGGGCGTCGGAGACGTGCGTTCGGCTCCAGGATCTTAGTGCGCGGGCAGTGTTGTGCAGTTTATAGCCCAGTCTATGGAACGGCTCAGTATGGGTAGTCGGCTTTGACCATTCTTTGTCTACGGTCTCATAGAATCCTGGTAGCCGCGTCCAAAAATTTTCGAAACGGAATGGTGTTGGTTTGCGAGGTCCCGAATGTTGTGCGAGTAGTAATGGACAGTGGTCCGAGTGCGAAGAAGATAGGGCGTGAAGGACGTGATCATCAAATTTTACATCCCAAGATGCGTTGCAGAAAACTCTATCGATTCGCGTTAGCGTCGGCTGATGTCTTGCATTGCTCCAGGTAAATCGTCTGTTTTGTAGGTGAATTTCTTTAAGTCCGCAATAATTCAGTGTTGATCTGAATCTTCTCATAAGCCTCCGATTTAAGTTGCTATTGTTCTTGTCTCTTGCGCTGTAGATTAAGTTAAAATCGCCCAGTATTAGCCATGGAGTGGTGTCGTCGGGCGCCATTGTTCGCAGTTGGCGTAGGAATGCAGGCTTTGCTGAGTGCCGTGTTGGGCCGTATACCGTCGTGAGTTGGAACCGAACGTTACTGTGCTTAACTATTGCTGTTGCTGAGATGAAAAACCGACTTGTTTGGATGTCCTGTATGTCAAAAACTCGTTCATCCCAGAGTAGTAGTATACCACCTTTTGTGCCTGAAGCCGCTTGATATGTGAAATTAGCTAAGCGAGGTCCCCCTAGTAGGTTTGCTAGCGTCGCATCAATACTTTGTAGTTTTGTTTCCTGCAGGCATATAATGTGGCATGCTGTGGCTGCAATGGTTTCGCGAACTGTGAGACATCTTGCCGGAGCGTTTAACCCTCTCACGTTCCAGCTCATTATTTGAAAATTGCTACTCATGGAAGATAACTTTTTGGCGCACGAAGGCGTAGTGGCCGAATTGCATTTTCTGTAGCAATTGATGCAGCCATGCTAGTGGGACTCGTAAGGTAGTAACTCCGTGGATGTGCTTCTCTGTGTTCTGAGTTGCCGGCGTTGATGACTCCTGTTCATTGGCGCATTTTGTAGTAGTGATTAACGGCGTAGTCGTTTTAGGGTTGACGTGGGCGGGGCATAGTCTGTCGTTCACTGTTTTCGCCCGAAGGTCGCAGCCAGCAGGGCGTGAGTGGAGTCCTCCCCGAAGGTCGCAGCCAGCAGGGTGAGGAACATAGTTATAAGGTACATAACAGTTGTGATACATAAACTGGTGAATAGACGCTTGACGAAGTTGCCGCGACAGAAGGTCATGCAGCCTCATGGTCCATCTCCTGAAGCTCACCCACATCAGCGCCTGCCATCTGCAGAAGTGCTTCGTTTGCTTGGTCCGCCGCTTCGTCGTCGAGGTCGAAGAGGACGGTCATGGCAGATATGATGTAGTCCGGCAGGGGCCCCTGAAACATGTTAATGAAGTCCTGCAAAACCTGTTCAATTGGCATCATTTCATCAGTGTCAACACCTAGTTTCTTGCAAAGGTTACGCTGTGCGCGCTCTACTGCTGGCAGAGCTGGTTTTTTAGCTAGGCGTGCACTCCGCCGGACTTTAGTCATGTCGAAGGTGCGACCTTTCCGCGCGCGTTGCGGTGGGACTTGCTTTATGGCTGGTGGCGGCGGTGTTGCAAAAAGGTTGTCAATTTGTGGCGCTAGCTTGGTCAGTGGCGCGGTTGGGGGTGACTGATTTGGGTTGGGCCGTTCTGGCGTTACGTTATGGGCCGGCCTTGATCTGCGGTGGCAATGGATCGGTGTTGGTTGCATTTGATGGACCACAATGGCTTGCTCGGTGTTTAGTGTATGGGCCAAGTTGTAGCTCAGGTGCTCTGGCTCTGGTGGAGATGGGCCCTCACATTGGGCTGGTGCGGCAGACGTCGCCTGTTGGGCCTCCCTGCTAGGCGAGATGCCTGGCTGGGCCGCGGCCTGCTTAGGCTGGCGAACCTGTCCGGCCTCAACGGCCAGCGCATCGAGGGCCCAGCTGACCTCCTCAACTATCGGATCAGGCGTCGCCTGTTGGGCCTCCCTGCCAGGCGAATTACCTGGCTGGGCCGCGGCCTGCTTAGGCTGGCGACCCCGGCCGGCCTGAACGCCCAACGTATCTAGGGCCCGGCTAACTTCTTCAACTGTCGGAGAGGCCGCCGGCGCCGCCGCCGCCGGCTCCTGCAGCAGCGCCGTGCGAAGTGTGGTGAAGACCTGCGGCAGTGGGACTGGATCGAACCAGGCTTTCTCCCCCGGCGCCGCCTCCTCGATGCCGAGCCGGTCGGCGAGCCGGCACGCCTTGCGGATGTACTCATCGGCGCCGGCGTGCCAGAAGCGTGTCCTGGCATCCAAGGTGGAGATGTCAGTCGAGGGGGGTGCCTCAATTACCTGGTGCTGGATGTAGTTCTTCAAGGTTGCCGCCTGCGCCTCGAAGATTGCTTGAAGCTGGGATGGAGCTAGGCTGGCGAGCCCCAGTGTGCCGGCGTCATCATGTCGCCGTCCCTACGGAGGCGCATAGTTGCGCCGTGGGGGGGAGCGTGTGCGGTCACGGCGTACCGTTCCCGCGCACCCCCAGTAGTCGGAGTCGACGTGCCGCCCCTGTCCTGGGTGCTCGTAGTCGCCTTCGTGGTCGTCGTCATCGCCGCCGCGACGGGACGGCCAGGTGAATGGCCGATCATCACAGCGCTGCCTCGCCGGCCGACGCCTGGGGCGGTCTTCTCTGGTGCGTTGATCTTGATGGGTGGAGGTGTCGCGCCGCCGTCCGCCTTCCCCAGCATCAGCCACAGGTCGGTCGCCATGCTCTGTTCTGTAGCCGGCCGCAGGAGCTCGCCGTCCCCCGCTTGGGTCCGCGCTGGGGTGTTCACGCGGCGGTCGAGGAAGTCGCGCCGGGAAGCGCGACCGTGCATCGGAGGGCGCACCGTCAACAAGCCCGTAGCGCCACTCATAGCGACGCCTGATGGGGACGATGCTTTGCGGATTGTCGATGGCCTGCTGGAGATCCTGTGCCGTCGCCGAGTAGTCCTCCAGAAGGGGCAAGTGGATGAAGACCTCATACCGGGTCCCCTGTTGCCAGGGCAGCTGCGAGGGCTCGGCCGAGACTGCAAAGGCAGATGATCTTGCTGTTGGGTTATGAGTGAATGCGAGCCATACCTTCTTCGAGATTTCGCTCGGATCGACTGTCCAAGCCCACAGCTCAATGTGTCTGGAGTCCGCTGGTTGAAGGAGATCGGTGACGATGTGCTGCAGGGCGCACTTGTGGCCGATGACGCGCTCGACGATCTCCGGTGTCCAAGCGTGGGCTGGGATTCCGTCGAGGCAGAGTCGAACTCTGTAGAAGATGCGGAATCCGAGGGCGTGGGTGAGGCTTCTCCAGGTGCGGAGGCAGATGTCGATGCCGGCTCCTGTGAATCTTCCCCGCCGTCGTGCCTCCGCCGCATGTTCAGCTTGCTCGAACTTGATGAGGTACGGCTCGGGCTGGTGGAGGGTGACGGCAACATCACCGGGCCGCAGATGGAGCTCTCTGGTGAGGAGGGCGGCAATGTCCCTGGCGCCGGCATCCGGCGGCAGATGCAGTGCCCACGGGACGAGCGCACAGGCTTCCCAGTCCCGTGCATCATGCTCAAGGTGAAAAGTTGTGGAGACGAACACCGTCTCAACTTCCGGCCGTGTGTTCGGGTCGCCTATGGCCATTTTGGTTGTGGCGGCTCTTGGTTGTAGTTGGTGGGGCTCCAGGAAGGGGGGCGGCGGTTTGATTGGCGGCGATGAGTTGGAGATTTGGAGGTGTTAGGCGGCGGGCGGTGGTCGGGAGTGGTGTCGCTTGGCTTTTCAGGTGGTGTGAGTGTGCGTGGAGGTCCCCGGAGCTCAGATCTCCGGCGAGGTTGCTGCCGCCCTGCTCTGCATTCGCGCTCCCTGTGCCCGAAGCGCCGGCACCGGAAGCAGCGCACCGGGTCGCGGCACGCAGAGGCGAGGTGGTTGTGGGCAAGGCAGCGGAAGCAGCGGCCCTGCGTTGCCCGTTTAAAGTCGAGCAAAGCCCGACTTGCTGGCCGTCTTGAATGGTCTCTGCTGCTCCGGTCATGTCCGCCGTCGCGTCGCGGCGTCTCGGGCCGCGCTTGCCGCCGCATCCGACGACTCTTCACAGGTTGCCAGGCATGGAGATCCGGATTGTGCTGCAATGTTCCCATTACACCGCCGTACGGAGGTCCGAGGGGCGGAGTCACTGGCGTGGTGTCTTGATTGCGCCGCGTGGTTGTCTTGTCGCTGGATTTACTCCATCTCCCATGGGTAGTAGAGCTGCCGTCACCATGGCGGCGTAGAGGTGCGCGGGCAGCTGGAGTATTGAAGACTCTTCCTCTCCCTCTGACGACCTCCGCATAGGACCGTGTCCCGTCCGTCGCGATGGGGGGGAGCCTGGAGCCAGCAGGTAGCAGATCCTGTAGGGGGATCTTCAGATCCGGCGAGGTGACTCGCGGATCCGGCGAGTCCGGCACCCAATCGACCTCGGGCGGCGGCCGTCGGTGGAACCGCGGAGGTGGCGGTGGGGAGCCATTGGCGAACTGCTCCCAGGCTCTTGTTGAGGATGGGGATAGTGGGGGTCGGGGTCGTGGGTTCTGGTTGAGGGTCGGCTTCGGTGGGGCTCCGCGGAGGTAGGCTTGGGTTGACGCCGGAAGCGGTGGGCGGCGCGGCGGCGGCGGAACGAGGGGGGCTGGCGTTGGGGAGGGGGGGCTCTCATTTCGAACTAGACTAATTAGACTTAATAGATTCGTCTCAAGAATTAGCCTTCATTTATGCAATTGGTTTTGAAATAATCTATATTTAATACTTCTAATTAGTATCTAAACATTCAATATGACAAGGATTAAATTTGAGTTCCTGAAACCAAACACGCCTTTAGTCTAGCGCCTGTTAGGAGATTGCGGTGCTAGTTAACCTCTTGTTGCTCTATTACTTGCTCCTACTTTGAAACAAAAAATAGAAATACAGGACAGGTTGTTCCCATCGATTCATCTCGTGTTCGCTGACAAAAGGATCCCGGAGGATGCGGGGCCTGCATGTCAGTGACCATGTCACCATGACTTAGCGTAGAGAAAACCGGTTCAGCCGTTTGTGCCTTTGCCACGCGTCTAACAAGCTACTGTTGTGTGCAGCCGTGTTCCGTGGTTCGATCAATGCTATATGCTAGTGGATTTGCAGTATCCAAACATAGTAGAGGAATAGTATTCATTTTTCACGACCATCCCACCAATTAATAAGCACTGTTAAAAGGCTTGCGCCCGTTACTTTGCGTAACCAAAATGAAGCCCATACGAGCCGTGTCTAGCGGGAAACAAGCCCAACCAGACGCCCTCACCCGGCCCAGGTTTGTCCTGGGCCACAGATGGGCCCACTTTCGTACAGCGAAGCGAGCAAACTACGAAGGAATACATCGTCAGGCTGACAAGTGGGCCCGCGGCTCCGCAGCCTGGCCCCACGTGCTTGCCTCCCCGTTCCTCGGTTCCTTCCTCCCCTCCCGTCGCGCATCTGAAGCGTGCGGGGTAGGGAGACCGATCTTGTTCGCGGAGGTGTTTGACGGTTTTGACTCGGATCATGATGCGCAGCTAGATAGTGGAGAGCTTGACCTGAGGTGGGGGACGCGGATCGCAGGGTAGAGGCAGGAGACCGAGAGGAAGGAGAGGGGTATAGGCGGAGGGAGAGGAAGAAGGCGGGAAGGATGGTGCTGGTGCTTGCGCTGGGGGATCTGCACATCCCGCACCGGGCGCCCGACCTGCCCGCCAAGTTCAAGTCCATGCTCGTGCCCGGCAAGATCCAGCACATCATCTGCACCGGAAACCTCTGCATCAAGGTAAGCCTTACCTTCCTCGCCGCCCCTGGCCGGCCGGCTCTCCTCTTCGATCTTACCATCTCTTTCTCTGTCTTCATGAGTCCAATCTGGCTGCCTGGCGAGTTCGTAGCGCCGTGGATAACAGCGTCCCGGGAGGAACCGTTTTGGTTCTTAGATGGGGTTGGGATCAGCGGCATAGGTGTTCAGTTGGGCAAGCTATGTGCGCCAATTTGGGCTCCCGGGTGGAGAGAGCAATGAGCTTGCAAGGGATTAATTATAATACCTGAGTGTGATCTTGTGATTTCCTTTTTTGTTTAGAGGAATTGATAGTCCATGGACGCCATATTTTTGCGAATTGTACTTCATTGTTGATGCGTTGTCAAAAATCAGTGATTGCTTACTGATGTTCAGTACACAAAGGTTGCATCCTACTGTTCAATCATAGAGCTCTCTCTAATTCTTATTAGAAAACTGTCAAGGGAACATTCTCAATTGGAAACATGTTTACCGTGTCTATGTTTACTAGGCATTATGCAGCTATAATACATTGCGGAGTTTTCCTAGGGTAATGAAACTTTGGTGACAACTAGGGTACGTTGTTACAAAGAAACCCTGTAATTGCCTTATTGTCCTTGCTGCTTCTCCTTCTGCAAATATCATGTCTATTCATAGGTAGCTTGACCAAATCATACATTACAGTTGTGGTTATAGAAATTCGTTACTATTATTATTTCATACTCTTAGCATTATGCAGTTGCAATACATTGTGGAGTTTTCCCAGGGAAAAGAAACTTTGGTAACAACTAGGGTACCTAATTACACAGAAACCCTGTGATTGCCTTATTGTCCTAGATGTTTTCTCCTCCTGCAAATATCATGTCCATTCATAGGTACCTTGATGAAATCACACATTACAGTTGTTTTTAGAGAAAATTCATTACTATTATTATTTCATACTCTTATCAAGTTCTCCATTTCAATGGTGAGGTTTTGAAATTGTAACTTTTCAAAATCAATTTATTGCCAGCTCTTCCTTGATAAACTAAATTCTATTAGTTGATTTTTTGGAAGTAAACTGCAGGGAACACATCATAGCTGCTACCGCTAGATTTATCAAATGAAGAACCTATAATATGTATGACTAATATTAATTGCACTATCTAGCTCCAAATGATCAGCTGAAATAACTTTTTTTTTAATTTCATCTTTCATTGTTATTACAATCGTGCGTATAGAAATTTGTTACTACTATTATTTTATACTCTTAGCATGTTCTCCATTTCACACTTCTTAAAACACAAGTTTTCTAAATCAATTTATTGCCAGCTCTTCCTTGAAACTAAATTCTCTTGGTTGATTTTTTAGAAAGTAAACTACAGGGAACATATTATCGAGCTTCAAATTATCAGCTGAAATATTTGTTTTATTTCATCATTCATTGTTATTACTTATCATAATGTTAGTTGTTTCCGAGAAATTTTTTCTAAAAAAGGAGTATCTACTGAGAACACTGTGCAGGTTTATGAAATGTTACCAAAACCGAGAAGTGTAGGGAAGCCCTATTGGATCTAAATTAATTTATAAAAATAACAGGCATCATGGAATTTGCAGAAAAGCAAATTGGACCGTATTAACCTTTACAAAACTGCACGATGATCAAAGCTAAAAGATGGAAAATTCAAACCCATTTCATTGGAAGCCTTAGTCATAGCCTCTTACCTAAGTCAAACAAATTATCTAGAGATATCATCTATTCCTTGAGAAATTCCAAACCATGAACCAGAGAGTTCTTCCATCGTATATTTAGAGGAACCTTGTCAGGAAGCATTCTAGTTATTCTGATAGGAAAGGGTGACTAGTTCCTGGCTTAAAAGATGCTACTCATACTGGTCAAAGAGTGATTACAAAATCAGTCCTCGTCAGTAAAAATGGCAAGGTAATAACTGTAGTGCAGTTTTTTAAGTGATTTTTCATTGCATTTAACTGAACTAGATTACTAAATTCAGATGGACTTGAAATCTTGTTAACTGCTGATGGTTCATTGAGCTCAAAATGTAATGTGTATCCATTCAGACATCAATTTGTAAACATATGGGCAAGTTGGTTAGTACTTATTAACCACCCAATTTTCAGTTCTCTCTAATCTTACTTCTCCAAGGAAATAGAAGGAACTAATTTCATTCCAACCAACATGCCTGTGGATAAGGATAGCTGTAGAGAATAGTGCTTCAGGTCCCATATATTGCTACTTGTTCACTTTCAAGTTTTTGGCATCATATAAGCATGCCAATTGGTTTGTCCTATTTTAAACTTCTCCAGAAACCTGGTTTATCAGAGGTTTACTCACAAGTGATAAATCCCCACGACCCTCCAACTGAAATTAGCTTATTTAGGATCTCTAGTACAAAATGGACATAGGCTTGCAAAGGTTAGGCCCAAGAAGTTTTAAGCTATTTAGCGCCGCCAATGATGTGTTGAATTATCCTTTTGGAACCTAAAATAGACAAAGAACAATTATCTTTCACATATATGGGGTGCATGCTAATAGATCTTGTGCATCAAGCATCGATACACAGGGTTGTAAACACTGACTAGAACTTAGAAGTGTTTCGGGCTTAATCCAGCATACATACTTGGTTAGAAGTTTTTTAAAAGAAAAGGAACTGTAGAAGAAAATTGCATTTCATGTTGATGAAGTTGGTCTTAATTTTGTAGGGTTTTTTTTCCAAAGAACAGTAGAAGAATATTGCATTTCATGTTGATGAAGTTGGTCTTTAATTTTGTTTTTATTCTGTGTGGGCGTGTTGGTGGAGTTGTATATCTAGTATGAACTGTTTATTCAGACTAATAAATTTCATGATTTCCATCTAGGAAGTCCATGACTACCTGAAAAGCCTTTGTCCGGATCTCCACATTACCAGAGGAGAATATGATGAGGATGCTCGATACCCAGAGACAAAGACACTCACAATTGGTCAGTTTAAGCTTGGGCTGTGCCATGGTCATCAGGTTCGTTTATGACCCAAAATATATGAAAGCTTTTACTTTCATGCCTATGATAATACATTTTATGCATACTCTTACTCCTTGGAATGCAAAGGAAACATATGCTTGTTTTATGATGCGTATAATTTATTTCAGGTGAGATCATGTTTGTTAATCTGGTTAATTATGCTTCATTGTTCTATGATGATGAAATGTCACTTTGCTATCTGCATATTTATGATCCTAGACTGCTTTTAGTTGGATGAAGTTAAATCTGTTATAAATTTGTGCATGTGTTAAGTGATCTCATGTTAGCAGAGACTCAACATTTTTTGTTTCTCTGTGCATTAGCATGTCATGCCCCACGTAAATTTGACACTTCTTTGCGATACCTCTAACTATTAGACAAAATAGGTTGATAAGATACATTATCAGCTAATGGCATTAATGTGGCAATGTGTTTCTTAGCTTTACCAGTGGGGGATCCATTATAACTTTTGTTACAGAATTGCCAAATAAGATGCGTAAAGCACTGCACTCGTATTAATTAAACTCCGTGTTCTAGTCTTCAGTGTTGTAAGGTCAACTGTCTTGTCCTCCAAAATGCAGAGAGTGTAACACTGTAACCAGAGATGTTTCCTGTCCACTGGTTCATTTTTAACAATGTGATACATGTCTTCAATGTCGCAATATGGCAGCATTCAATGCATCTTCAAATGGTCTAGAGTTACATTGAAAGAAAATTTTATTTTCTAGACTTTAAACAGCTCACGTTGTCTTGTGGGTGTCTGAGCGAGCGATCCATTCCCATAGACAATATCCATAAAGTGATTTGATACTCCCTCCTTGGGAACATGAAGCCTGGTCAACACCATAAAGCCAATACACGGTGTCTTGGACTTCAATTCACTTCAGGAGAGCCATGCGCGATGTTGGTTCATTGTATCTGCCAGTGCATGCACCACGTTCTGCACCTTCATTCACCCAACTTATGAACATTTTTCTGCATACTCCATTATACCTTTTTTCACTCTGTACGTCACCGTTTGTAGCCATACAACTTCAGTGGACACGATTAAAGGGCAAGAACTGATTGTAAGCACGTCATTTGCTGATTATGTGGCTATTGAATTCCAGTAGACCAGCTCTACACTGACACTCCTGAGCAGCCCCTATGTCAAATGTTGAAGTCGTGCATGTGGCCATTGAAACATGGACTGTCAAATCGATATTTTCCCTAACCAGTTTCCCTGAATCTGTGTACCATCCATATCAGGTCGTTCCATGGGGCGACCTGGACTCCCTGGCGATGCTGCAGCGGCAGCTGGACGTAGACATCCTGGTGACGGGGCACACCCACCAGTTCAAGGCGTACAAGCACGAGGGCGGCGTGGTGATCAACCCCGGGTCGGCCACGGGCGCCTACAGCAGCATCACCTACGACGTGAACCCGAGCTTCGTGCTGATGGACATCGACGGCCTGCGCGTGGTGGTGTACGTCTACGAGCTGATCGACGGCGAGGTGAAGGTGGACAAGATCGACTTCAAGAAGACGGCGACGACGATGCACGCGTAGCTTGGTTCGGTGCGGGCGTGGAAAACACTGAAAACGGATATGTCTAGTTCCTGTTGCTTTCCCCTAGAGCTCCCTGGACTCTCTCTTCTTCTCTCCCTACCGGTTGTGCTCGCCTGTTCATGTGCAAGAAAGTGGAGCTGTTTTCACGGATTAGTTGACCAGATTGTCAGGGTGGGTGGGTGGTGTTAAATGTTAAGCTAGCTATGACTTGGGTCGTGTTTTAAACTTTTTATCAGGCGAACCTTGATTTGTCATTTGTGTTTATATATGCAAAATAGAGGAAATAATTGCAAAACAGATCGGTTTGCTTTTGCCGCATCCCATTGTGCGGACTGCTTCTTTCTGATTTTCCTGCTCGGTTCCCGATGCTTCAGTGAATGAATAACGAAGAGGATCACGTAGCATATACTTTTTTTTGTTGCAAAAAGAAAAAGGATAAAGGAAAAGTGTTGGTGTGCGGCGGCATTGCCGGCCTCCTCGGCCGGGCCGGGGGGGGCTCCTAGCGTTGCGTTGGGGAGCCCACACGCCGGCACGGGGACGGGGGAGGCAGCGTTGCCCGTGGCACACGCAAAAGCGCGCTGGACGGCACCGACACGCGCAGAGGCAGAGGAGGTCCGATCCTGTGGCTGCTGTGGGCATCATGTACTCACGGTGGCACGCAGATGCACCAAGCACGACTAGTGTCCCCCGGGGAATCAGCCTCTCTGGGACGCACGGATTCGAAAGAATCTCGATCTGGGTTTCTATTCGTTCGAAAACGCTTGAAATCATTTCGAGAGAACACTTGGTACATCCATCTTCGACTTAACTGAGTATCTCGAGTTTCTGAATCCTATGAATATTGGGAAAAGGGAGTAAAAGTTTCACTAGGTAACTCTAAGACTTATCATCAATGTCGCCTACGTTTCTAAACTCTTAAATGCATAATAAGGTACCTTAATTTGTTTAGTGTGGCAAGCAAAAACAATAAACTTAGGTCTTACTTGCATCCTCTCATATTGTTGATTCAAGCTTTTACAATCTAGCAACCCAAATTGTTCCATGATCCAACGATCCACCAACCCTAGCTATATCTCACCAGCTGTCTCAACTCAACTTCTACCAGCTTGTGTGATTCAACCACCCCACGATCCAGATGTCCAAATAGCTTCCGAACTTCTACAGTCCAGTTTTTAACAATTCATAATTCGCAAGCTCACTTTCACATTCTGTGTTGGAAACTAAATTGTTGAATCATGGAACCCTAAATTGTGGAATCTCACTCGTTGTCTCACACTACCTTCTACCAGGTTGTGTGATCCAAACGCCCCATGGTAAGTTATCCAAGTAGCCGTCCAACTTTACAATCCATGCATAATCTACGAGCTAGCTTCCACAAACTGTGGTGGATCCAAAGCAGGCCTTTAAACTTTTGTGCGAAAACTAGTACAGTCCCGTGGTGAAGCAGCCAACTTCAGCAATCCAATTTTTCTTAAGATATATATAAACAAAGCATTACAATCAACCAGGGCTCTGATAGAGCCCTCTTCATCAGCAGCAGGCGGCGGCATTATTGCGTGCACAAAGAAAAACAAATGTGTACTGGGCCTTTCACTGTGCCGGCATCAAATTAGCAAAGAAAGAGTTGCACTTTACTCCCTATGTTCCAAATTATTGGTCATTTAGTTCTATCCTGAGTGTCAAACCCTCTCTAAATTTGACCAACTTTTTTATTAAAAAAATATGTGAACATTTCCACAATACCAAATAAATACACTATCAATGAAATAATTTCATGGTGATTTTGTGAAATTAATTTGACATTGCAGATGTTTTTATTTTTTTCTATAAATAAATTCGACCAGAATTAGCAACTTAAACTAAATTTAAGTGACCAACGATTTTGAACGAAAGGGATATACATACACTCGTCTTACCACCAAGGTGGTTTGTGACCTCTCTTAAACCGCACAGTAACAAAACACTTGGGAAACGAATTAATAAGCATGTGAAGCCCTGGCTGGCCTGGCATCGCACTTTGCTAACGAAAAGCTAAGTGCTTATTACCGTTGGTAATAGGATGCAGCTAGCTGTGCACCTTTCGTCCACCCCACCACGCACGAACGTGTGCTTGCGCACTTTGCTTGACGCCAAGGCGGGCGCGAAAAAGCGCAGTCGACGCGTCAGCGAGATTGCATTACTACAACAATCAGTTGTGTTACTGTCAGTGGGTCTATGCACGCATGTTCCTCGTGGTTTGCCATGTACTCTTCATCCCAAATTACTATTCGTATTTTATAGATACATCATTTTTACTATGTGTTTAGATATAAGTATATATCTAGATGTATGTTAAAATGTGTGTATTTAGAAAATTCAAAACAAAGAGTAATTTGGGACGGAGGGAGTGCTAGTTAGTTAGTATACGGAGCTTGCGCGTGGTGCGAGGGGATTCGGGGAGACACATAGGCGATGGTACATGGGTCCGTATGGGATAATCTTGTTAAATTAGCAGAGGTAGGCCAAGCCACAACAATAATGGAGGCAGGCAGGCAGCTCAAGCAGAGTAGAGCCCCAGCCGCTGCCCCACCTCCATGGCGTCGCTATCGCCCGGCCCGGCCCCCTCGGTGGCTACCATGCACGCTGGCGATGGCACTGACAGTGACAACGGCAGGCAGGGGTGCCCGCGCGTGCTAGAGCAAGGATGGGAGGGGGAGAGGAGATGATCTCCTGCAGCGAGTGACCCGTGGGGGCGCCACGTGTGCCGTGGCTGACTGGCTGTGGCCACGCGCCTGTCAATATGTCATGCAAGAGCACGGCCCTCATGAATTTTCGTTTAGCGTCGGTAGATTTTGCATATGCTCGTGCTGGTATAAAATCCATATGGAAAGGAACACATGTTGGTAGATTTTCTATATGGAACACTCATGATTGGTTTAGGGGTAGAAAGTCCATCACCACACAAAATATTCTTGCAACGGTTGATTTTGACCTAAGGTTTATATATGTTCTTGCTGGGTGGGAGAGCTCTGCCATGATTCTTATGTGCTTCAAGATGCTCTATCACGTCACAATGGACTAAAAATATCAGAAGGTAGAATCCCACCGTGTGTTCTAATAGCTCCAATTTGAAACTTCAATTTCATTCTTAGCTAATTAATCTTTTCAAAAAAATAATGTAGGTAAATATTTCCTAGCTGCTGCTAGATATGCAGCAAGACCTGGTGTATTAATCCCATACCGTGGTGCTCGATATCACCTACAAGAATATAAGGGCACTAGAGAACGAGAGACCCCGAGGGAGTTATTCAACCTTCGCCATTCCTCGCTTAGAATAACTGTTGAATGAGCATTTGGTACCCTTGAGAACTGCTTCAAAATCTTTGGAAGCCGGCCATTCTTTCCTTTGAAAACACAAGTGAAAATTGTGATGGCATGTTGTGCACTTCATAACTGGATCTTAGAGGATGGTCCTGATGAGTATGTGTATGATGATGTTGTTTGGTACACAACATTGCCTCGAAGCGCAAGAAACCGCAGTGATATGCACAAGGAGAATGTGGCATGGGCAAATAAAAAAGATGAGATGGCTCAAAAAATGTGGGAAGATAAAGTAGGAGCAGATGTAGCTTTGGATGAATAAATTATGTATGAAACATATGATGTTTCTTACTGTTAGTTTCCTATTGATTTACTTCTATGTATGAACCACATGAATGTGACCCTCCTTATCGATTTACTTCTATGTACGAACCATATGAGTGTGATCCTTCCTTATCAATTTACTTCTTTATCTGACTTATATGAGTGTTACGCTTTATATGATCTTTCTTGTTGTACTATTTTTTATTGATTTATTCCATATGATTTTGATTAAATATCTCATGTGATGGGAAACAACCATGACCAAGGGAAAAGAGAAGGGTGATGATTTTGCATCCTCTCGTGAGAGGTCCCGGAACTGGTACGAGGATCAGAGCAAATACATGCTAGAGTGGTATATTGAGTACCTGAAAAAAAATAGCACAAAGGATTCAAGATCCACAACACATATTGTGTGCTGATGCTTTAAACAAGAAGTTTGTTATGGGGGTGACTGTTGGTCAAGTGGACCGTTATTACAGGTACCACAAAGAAAATTGGGGGTATATTTCCAAAGCATTGAGGAAGAGTGGCAATACATTTGACCATACCAGATGCTTGGTGATTATCTCAGAATCTAAAAAGCCACTGCAAAATGTAAGTATTTTTCACTAGGTTTAAATATATGAACCAGTTTACAATCTAAACTGCATATAGTAATTTCACTAGTCTAAACCAAATGCAGGATAGAGAAAGATGTCTGCTCTCTAAGCCCATCAAGTTCTACAATGAGATGGAAGAGTTATTCAGAGGATCTAGTGCTGATGGTTCTTTGGCTATGGATCAGAACACATGCATGGATACTAGTGATGGTTCAAATAGTGATGATTCAATAGAATTACTTGATCTGAACTGCTACACACAACTTGAAGACATACTTGATGAGAATTCTGACACTTTGCCAACTCCAACTAGGCACGCAACTGTTGATAACAGCTCTTCCAGCACTAGTCGAGCTAGTAAGAAGTGTCCAAGAGGCATGAAGTCACCAACTAAGAAACCAAAAAACAAGAGTCATTTTGCACAATCCACTGATGCAATCACTACTACAATGAAATCACTTCGAGAGACACTTGATGGCACTGCTCCTCCCCAAATGCTATAGCTTACTGATCCTCATGCAGCCTTAGGGCAGAAACTAGAGGAAATCTCGTTGACACCTGAACAGAGGTTTCTTGTCAGTGAGCATTTGTCTTCCAAGGAGAACAAAGGTATGCGTGGCTGGTTGTGCAATGCAAGTGCTGCTACTTTACATGCTTGGGTGTTCAAGTTCTTATGTCAGAAAGAAGGCATTAACCTGTGAAGTTTAACTTGTGAAGGTGGCTGTTTTCTAAATATATTGCGATGGACTTCGGAACTTTTAGTTGACTGCGTGCTTATTTTGGCTATATGTAGCGATGAATGATGGCTAAATGTGTATGTACAGTTGGTTGCGTGCTCATTTTGGATCTGTGCAGCAATGAATGTTGTTTAGATGTGTATATAGGGGGTGTTTGGATCTTTAGTCCGGACTAAAATAGGGGGTGTTTGGATCTTTAGTCCGGACTAAAATTCATATCACATCGAATATTCGGAGGCTAATTAGGAGGACCAAACATAAGCTAATTATAAAACTAATTACACAGATGGAAGCTAATTTCCGAGATGAATCTATTAAACCTAATTAATCCATCATTAGCACATGTTTACTGTAGCACCACATTGTCAAATCATGAACTAATTAGGTTTAATAGATTCATCTCATAAATTAGCCTCCATCTGTGCAATTGGTTTTGTAATTAGTCTATGTTTAATACTCCTAATTAGTATCTAAATATTCGATGTGACAGGAATTTTAGGAGGTCCTAAATAAACAAACGGGGCCATTTGGCTGTTGATTTTGTAATTTGAGATAGAATGCTAGTTTCACTGGACTTATTTAAAAACTTATGCACTTGGTCTTGAACATCCTGGAATGGTACTGTTTCATTGAACATCAAGCTTGTCTTTTATGCTTGAAATATTGTTCAGAAATTGGTGGTAATCCCGTTCAATCAATCAACGCGTGGTGATGGATCAGTCACTTTAATTACCACCCGCTGACTGATTAGTACCGGAGTTAATTAACAAGATAATTGTTGGCAGCGCCTTTCTCTCTCTCTCTTCCCGACTCGCACGGACGCGACGCGACGCGACAGTGCGACACCAGACAAGGACGAATGGATGAGTGGAGCCCGGCCCCGGCAGCAGGGTCTCGCCCACGGCCCGCCTACCCGGCAAGTCCACACCACACACACACCCACATGGGCGGCCCCGCCCGAACCCAAACCGTGTTGACCTTTGCGGTTGCAGGGGCCACCGCACCGCGCTGCTCCGGGACAAAAGACAGCGTCTCGTCTCGTCTCGTCTCTACTCTCTACTACTGCTACACGGGGAGGAAGGGCGAAATGCCTGGTCGTACGCAGCCAAATCCACAGGCCTGCCAATGCCACCCACCTTTCTCCCTTCTGGAACGGATGTCGGCTGTATAGAAAATTTTGAATCGGTCTGCTCTTCACCTTAACCTTTTCTCTCCGTACCGCCTATCATGACTTTCTTTGCTTTTTCCACGGTTTTCTTAATAATGTGAAACGCTGCACATACTGGAATAGAACGAGTTGCAACGAACTCATTGAGAAAGTATCCCTTAGTATAGTACAGTCGAAACCCACAACCATGAGTATGATTGCGTGGCAAAGAGGAATTGGCACAATGCAAAAGGAAATGGCAGCTCTGCCTTGCCAACTCACTAGGACGGATGACATCAACTCCGGCAGTAAGGAACTGTCGGGGCCAATAGGATAAACTGCCAGGTTTGTATTTTCCTGATAGCCAACTGTCGGGAATTCCCTCTCGGCATTGCTGTGTCGGTAACGATGAACCAATCGTTGCAAAAAGCGAAGGAATTTGGGCCAATCCTTGCATCATCAGAACAAGTTGAATCAGCGAGGATAACTTGCAGTCCTTTGTGTTTCTTCCGCTTGAGATTATCATCATCCATTAGAAGAAATGAGTCGTGGGAGTCTAGGACGAGTCAACGGGAGCAGATCAGATTATCAGGGCACCTCGATAGAAGACAATAGTAATTGAGGATCGACTTGGCAAACACAAAACTTGAATGAGCTAGGTACAGAGGAATATAGGTCACAAACATATTAATGATGATAATTTGAAGAAAACGGATATTTGTTGGCAAGGATACTTGAATGAGTTAAATGATTTTTTGTGCTTCAGAACTTTTTCATCATAAGTATGTTCTATGTAGAAAAAGATATTGATAATCAATATTAATTTAAGTTCGCTTACGTTTTACATTTATTTTCGGTTTCTTTATTATCTTCACTAGCGCACTAGCAATGTTCACTAACAACACTATTGCAATGCAGTTTACAAGTTCCATCTATTGCGCATTAACGTGGCGCTGGTCACATACCTGACAGTTCTATCGGATCATATATGGTTTACCTCAACAGAACTATTAGATATTCGTCACCCAACGGTCCAGTCACGGGCTATTTTCTTTAGAATGACAGGGCTCTCGTAAATCGATACGGGTGTTGGGGCAACCGTAGATAGCGTAATGACTCACATCCAAAAATTAGGTGACGAGGTCGTGCAAGAGCCGAAGTGCAATCTATTGGCTGTCGGATTTAGTGCCCGGCAGTTCACCAGGGTTACCTAGATGGTAGATTTGTAAGCAGAGGAGATCGTAAGATTAAGAACCCGAATGGTAACACAAGGGCGCAAGGTTTAGATAGGTTCGGCCCCCGGAGAGTAATACCATACGTCCTGTATTCTGGTGGATTGTATTGTTGCTATGGGATGCAAAGAGTTGATGTATGTTACCCTCAGGGGGCGCCCCTAACCGCCTTATATAGGCTGACAATCTAGGGTTACAATCGGATAGGATCTAATCCTAATTGGTTGTTACATGGAAGTCGAACTACAACAAGTATCCCGTGATATCCGAGCAGAATCCATTCACCCGGCCTCCGGACTTGTGCTCCACATATCTTCATACCTTGGCCCGCACGGCATGGTCGGGCGGGTCCACTTGTCAGGGCCGACCAGTATCTTGGTCTGTGGAGACCCGTGGGTACCCTTATCCCTCAAGCTCCCGAACGATATGGAGTCGAACAGGAACTTGAAAGATTCACAACGAAGCTTGTAATGTACTCAGCTGAAGGTGCGGTGTCGTCATAGTGATGGAGAGGCTGCGCAGTGCTCAAAAAAGAAGAAAAAATTGAAACTTCCACATGCGTGTGACTGAATGCGCATGGTTATGCGACTACCGAGCTCCAGGATGTCTGACAACCTGTAGATCGAAGGGAAGCACATGAAGAGCGCCGCAAGATGCACTCCATATAGAGTAGCCCCCGAGCATTGAAGCGATTAAAGTAATCAGTCCAATGATCAAGAAATGATGTATTGTTTTCGTAGCAAAACGAATCTAAATATAGCGCTCAGCCCCCGAGCGCGAGGACCGGTGGAGCCGCGGAGGCACGCCGACCTGAGATAGGCACCTAGCCCCCAAGTGCGAGGATTGGCGGAGCCACGGAGGGAGGCACACCAATCTGAAATAGGCACCCAGCCCCCAGGCGCGACGACTAGCGGAGCTAAGGAGGCATGCCGACCTGAAATAGACGCCCAGCCCCTAGGCACGACGACTGGCGAAGCCAAGGAGGCACGCCGACCTGAAACAAGCGCGAGGACTGGCGGAGCCACGGAGGCACGCTGACCTGAAATAGGCGCCCAGCCCTCGGGCGCGACGACTGGCGCATCTAAGGAGGCACGCTAACCTGAAATAGACGCCTAGCCCCTGGGCGCGACGACTAGTGGAGCCAAGGAGGCACGCCGACCAAAGTAAGGTGCCCAACCCCTAAGCCTGGGAGCCGACTAAGTCGCACAAGTACACCAAGTCACATTCCGTCCCAAACCAGAGAGGTCGGCTGGGCAACGGGAGGTATGCTGAGTCGTCTGTGGTGCCCAGTCCCCGAGCTTGGGAGGCGGCCAAGCCACGAAAGCACGCCGAGTCACCTCCTGCCCTTAGCCAGAGAGGTCGGCTGGGCAACAGGAGGCACGCTGAGTAGTTTCAGAGCTGTAAAAGGACAATACAAAGATTATGTAGCATAATATAGAGCATTTAATAATTGAATAACTCGGAGTTTTATTCGGCATAGAAGAAAATTGTTGCGCATCCTGCTCTTGTAGGCCATGTAATTTCCCCGAGTAGTTAGCCTGTTATGTTTAATCACCTAGTCTTGCTTAGCCAACAGTCTGCTGAGAGTGGATCTTGAGCTTGTAAACGGGGTATCACAGGATGAGTCGAGGCTTCATGGATTAAAGGATGCGCTACTCGAGTATTTTAGCAACTGTTAAGAGAGACGGACAAGCCGCAAAGCAGTTGAAACTATGCGGGAAAGCGAGAGCGTGCGTTGGGCACTTGTAGGGCGCAGCCCCCGATTACCCATTTAGTGGACGGACCAAGCTGTATATGCAGTCGGGGCGTGATCAAGGTGGTCGGCGAAAGTCACGGAGACATAGAGAAGCCGATGCGTGAAGGTGTACAAAGATGTACGGAAGCCGTAAAATATTTAATTGAAAATAAGACTTAGCTTGATTTGTAGCTGAGTTGGAGAGTCAGCGTCGTGCCCGAGAGGGCAGCCATCGATGAACAATTGTTGATGAAGCTAGTGTCGAGTCGAAGTGGAAATCAGTGGTGCTGGCTGCGAGGGCAGCGGTGCGTGGTGCTGTTGTTGCGGCATGTACAGATCGGAAAAAGATCAAAATATGTGATTAGCTTGATAATTCGCAATCGACAGCATGCACCCTCATCCGCCATAGAACGCAGATGTTGATCCCGTGATTAGATCGAAGGGCATGGGTGGGTGGGCTTCATGTTGTTGGGGAAGATGACGCTGGGACGAGATGCCATCGAGCTTGCTGGGGAGGATCTCACGATCACCCCTACCTGGCGCGCCAACTGTCGGATTTTTAGTGACTGGCAGTCCACCAGGGGGTTACCCAGGTGGTAAATTTGTAGGCTGGGGAGATCGCAAGACCAAGAGCTCGAATGGTAACACAAGAACGTAAGGTTTAGACAGGTTCGAGCCTCCGAAGAGCAATACCCTACATTCTGTGTTCTGATGGATTGTATTGCTGGTATGAGATGCGAAGAGTTGATGTATGTTACCCTTGGGGGGCGCTCCTGGCCGCTTGATATAGGATGACGATCTAAGGTTACAATCGGATAGGATCTAATCCTAGTCGGTTGTTACATGAAAAGCAATTTGATTCAGACTACAACAAGTATCCCGTGATATCCAAGCAGAATCTGTTCGCCCGACCTCCGAACTTGTGCTCCACATATCTTTATGCCTTGGCCCACACGATATGATCGGGCGGGCCCACTTGTCAGGGCCGACCAGGATAGGCCTCCGAACTTGTGCTCCATGTCTCTTCATGCCTTGGCCCGCACGACATGGTCGGGCGGGTCCACTTGTCAGGACCGACCAGTATCCTGATCGGTGGGGATCCATGGATACCCTTATCCCTCCGTGGCTATCAAAGCTCTCTTGGAGCTCTCACAGCTGACCAAGGCTGTTTTCTAGGTTTGTTGTCTATTGGTGCAACACCCCCTCTTTGGGAAGATAACGGTTCAGAGTACATTCACTTTCGCATGAGATTATGGGTTTTGATTCTCCTGTTAGAACTACATCGTGGAAGCATTAAGGGTGAGAACCATTCCTGAGGAGCATGGATGCATGTTCAAAATTTAATATGTTAGTACAACAATATCCTCAATCAACCAGTGGGGACATATGCCCTCCCATATTGTACTATTAGTAATGCATATTAGCCTTGAAAAGCGCTTGTGGGGAACATTTATTTTATTTAAAAAATACAATAGTCAATGGATCATGGTTAAAACAATTACATGAATTTAATTATGCAATATTTTCCATAAACAATATATATTATCCTCATTTTAAACAATTTTATTTTCTATTAATATTCTAAAAAGTTGTTCCCTAACTTTATCTGCTATGGTTGCGAAAAAAAGACAATGCTACATTTTCTTTTTAAATTTTGTTCTTAGAGAAATTTTAAGAGTGCTTGAAAAAAAATAAGAGCTATCCATTCGGCAAAATCGAACGGTGGAAACAAAAGAAGTATCATGAAGTACCAAAAGAGAAGTACCAAAAAGTACCAATTTGGTGGGACCAAGTAGCAAAAATAGTGAGAAATTACTATGATGACCTTTTAATTATGTGTAAATCTATTTAATTCTTTTCTCTAAGAAGAATAAGAAATGAAAGTACCTTGAAGTACCACTGGTCCTTTAATAGCATTGTAGCAAAGCTCTTATTCTTAATAATGATTTAAAAATGAGCCCAAGTGCCAACAATACAGTCGCATGATCATAACATAGCTATATGTGAACATGAATATCAATACATGCTAATTAAGAATATTGCCAAATAAATTTAGTAAGTTCGCACAAGTGATTTTTTTTAAACCAGGTCATAGTGCTACTACCATTGCAATGACTAAGAAGATGCATATTGAACTCAAGAGCAAGTACATTGCTGCACTTCAGCGGTCTTACATGTCGTCTCATGCAATACCACATATGATTTTTGCTGATGTGGAGGAGAGAGGGTGAGGAAAGAGAAAGATGTCGTTATATCGCGAAACAACCGCCTCATAGGCTAGATTTTAGAACTATGATATGAATACTCCACCATGCAACTCATAATATTTTTTTCTAGCATTTTTTTCTATGCACAAATTAAGGAAATAGAATTACTATGAGACAACTTAAAAAGACAACCCATTGTACATATTGTTTGTTAAGTCATCTTAAAATTACAGGTCAATGCATTAGACTGTCTATCAGACAACATCAATATACTTGCCCTTAGCAGGACTATCAACGGTCAAGAATTCAGCAAGCCAAACTGAATCAAGAAGAGAGTGAACTGTGGAACCAAACCAATGATTGAACACTTAACAAAAAAAAATAAACGATCAAAAGGCTCACGGCCGAACACTGCAAGAATCAGGGGTAATCAATTTTAAATATGTCACAAGGCATTTCACTTGGCTCGTGAACAATTTTTAGGGCATTTCACTAAGTTCACATTTTCAATCATTAGATTCCAGCCCCACTCATTGCTTGTTGCAGTGTGTGACACTGTAGGGAGTAGGTTTATTCATGTGGCCTGTGGGTGGTCCTAACAATATCTCCCCAACTTTTCCTTGACCTCTCTCCAAAGCTCTCATGGAATCCATGGGAACACAGCACCCCTCTGTCCTCCCCTCGAAAAAGTCAGAGGAGATAGAAACAAAACCAAGAGAAAAAATAGCACTAAACCCCTTGACCTTTTCTCATCCCCCACTGCAGCAAGCATCCAAAAGCAGCCAGCAGCATTCACACACACCATACAAACAGATCCGTCCATCATCAGAGGCGCAAGGAACCATCAAAAAGGCAAAGATAGATGGAGGTTTCATTCTTGAGAACAACAAAAGCGATCAAATTTGCCACTAAATTAAAGAGTTCTCATCTCCCTTCAAGCTTACACAAGAAAAGAAGCTACTACAAGCAGGAAGAAAAGTTGTTGAGCAGGGAAAGGAAGAACCAAGAAGAGCCACCCAAACACAACATCCACTTTTTCTTTCATTTTTGCACTCCTTTTTGTTGGTTCATCATCTACCACTTTCTATTTACAAATGCAAAAAAACCAGACACCTAAGGGAAAAGAGATACAAAGTCCCAACCATACCTAAAAAAAGAGCAGAAAAGGAACAAAATGCAAAGATGGTGTTGTTCTGATCAGTGAAGAACTGCTAGAAGGTGGGTAATGGATCAAGCTCTGTACTGGTTTGGGATGACTACTGATGCTAGAACTACTACTAGTATCATTATGCTGCTACAACGGATCGATTAGGATCAGATGCTATCTTCTCCTCTCTTCTCTTCCCTCGATTTCTTTCATCTACAAGGACGGCACATCATTGTCTCTTCATCAAGAACAAGAAGTCAGTTCCCGGCGCCGGCTGCTCCTGTGGCTGGCTCGCCGGCGGTGGTGGGGGCCGGCACCCAGGGGAAGCTCAGGAAGGGCTCGTCGCCAATGTCGAAGAGCGAGGATCTCGGCTCTAGCGGTGCCGCGTCGTCGCCGTCGGTGAGGAACAGCAGCTCGTCCTCGCCGGCCATCTCCATGTCCTCCACCATCAGCTCGTCCTCCTCGTCGTCCTCCTCCTCCATGGACGGCGTGCGCAGTGGCGTCGTAGGGGAGAGCCCCGCGGCCGACGTGGACGTCGGACTCGGGCTCGGCTGCTGGTGCTGGTCCTGCGCGTCGCCGGCGCCGGCGCCGCCCACCACCACGGATGGCGGCGGCGGCTGCGGCGCGGCCGAGGAGGGGAACTTGTGGCGGGTGGTCCCGGCGAGCGAGTTGCGGTGGGTGGGCGCCGCGTGGTTGTGTTCGCCGGTGTAGGTGAGGATGAAGGTGTTGGGGTCCGAGCGGCTGCGCTCCACCTGCTTCCGCGCCGCGCACCCTTTGGAGCTGCTGCACCGGTAGTAGCCCCTGTTCAAGAAACCGAGCAAAGCCGGTGAGATCAGGATGCTCCGACGCTGGCGGCCGCCATGGCCAGTCTCTCGTTACAAGAAGCTAACGGAGAAGGGGATTCGGCTGACCTTGGGTAGGGAGAGCCCTTGATAGGCTTCTGGCCGTACTTGCGCCACGCCCACACGTCCGAAGACGAGCCGTCCGCCGGAACGTGGCAGACCACCTTCTTCACCTGGTTCTTCCTGGAGTGCATGGAAACAGCCAGCGTTAGCAAAGAAAGCAAAGAACCGCTGCCATTTCCGTGCGGAGAAGCACTCAGGGACGCGTACCTTCTCTTGGATCTTGGCACTCCGCCGGGCACCGGCCGCCCGCTCGGCTGCGCCCTCGTCAGAGCAGAAGCCGGAGCAGCGGCGGCGCGCACCTGAGGTGGCGGCGCGTCCACCGCTGCCACCACCGGTGGCTGCTGCTGCTGCTGTTGTGTTGGCGGAGGAGGCGGCGGCGTTGGCGTTGGCAGAGTCGGCTGAGGCAGGGGAGGGTGGGCGGCTAACAGGGCCATGAGGAGCTCGTCGCCGTCCTGCCCGCCGCCAGCAAAGAGGTCCGGGAAGCGCCACCCGGCATCTGCCTCCGGCTCCTTGGCAGGCTCCGGCGCCGGCGCCGGCGCTGGCTTCTCCTTCTGCGGCTGCGGCGGCGGAAGCAGGAACGCCGCGAAGGGGTTGTCCGGTTGCCGCGGCGGGGAGAGGCGGCGGCGGCAGCCCAGGCGCACGACGGTGTCCAGATCCCAGTTGTCGAAGTAGCGGTCCTCCTCCATTGGCGCGGACGCGGAGTGGTTGGGTTCTTGGCGCTGGAGGAGACGGGGGGGAGGAGGAGATAAGGCGGAGGCGCTGACTTTTGCTAGTTTATTGATTGTTGTGGAAGGGGGAGGAGACTATGGGCGGAGTAAAAGGAGAGAGAGAGTGGTGGGCAAAGGCATTGGATCCTGTCCTAAAAAGGGGTGAGGGCTACTGGTCTATGCTGTGGTTTTTTTTTTCTTTTCTTTCTTGGGGCTTGGAGTTTTATAGAGGGTGGGGCGCAGGCAGGCCTGCAGGGCAGGGCGGTCCCACTTGACTTTGTGAAATGTCAAAGCGGTGAGAGGATTCAAAAGGGGGGAAACAGAAAACAGGAGGCTAGTAAATGGGAACTAGCAGGTTTTTCTGGCCAAAAATATCTCTTATTTGGTTAAAGTACGTGTGCATAATTGACTCTAACGAGATATTAAGATTTTAGCTACGATTGACACTTGAGGATGGTCTCTATTAAGATTTTCATTACTAGTTGTTAACATTGCAATAGATTTGTGTCGGGTGTATTTGCCCATGGTTTATAATACCATAATATATTGTATAAAAGCTCGTGCTGACACGTTTGGGTATCTTTCGACAATGATTTATAAATTAGGATGGAGTGAATTCAAAATTCAGTTACTATCTGTCGCCGAAATATCTCTTATTTTATTAGAACACGTATTTATAATCGGCTCTAACAGGATATTGCGTAAGTCAATTTGGAATCTTATAGCTATGATTTATAGATGAGGATGGCCTCTATTAATTTTTTTCATTACCGGTTAACATTTGAATAGATTCTGTCTGCACTATCTGCCCGTGGTTTTGAAATACAAAAATCTTTTTGCTACTCACATCAATATGGTATATATATGACTCTTTATTGCATTGAATTGAAATATGCATACATATGAATAGATATGATTTATGATTGTGCCTGCAATATTATTATAAGATTTTGTAAAATAACCTAAGATTGTATCAAAAATCTTTTGCAGCTTGTTGATGGCTAGGTAGGATATGCATACATATCTTTGTAGCTATGATTTATGAATTAGGATGTACTGTATTCAAATTTGCATTACTATTTGTGGCCAAAATGCCTCTTGTATGATTAAGATACAAATGTATATTTGATTCTAACAAGATATGCATACACCAATATGCAATATTCTAGCCACGATTATACTAAAGGATGGCCTAAAACTTTCATTACTAGTTGTCATTTGACTATACATTTAATATGTCTTATATAATTTCAGTACGCATTTATACTCTGTTGTTATAAGATATGTGTGTATCTACTTACAGTATTTTAGCTATGATTTATACCGCATGATGACCTATGTTAAAACTTTAGCTGCTTCTTGATGTTTGAATATATATGCTTACAGTTACTCTGGTGGCCACGATTTATAAAAATATACTCCCTCCATCCCAAATTATAAGTCATTCCAAGAATCTTGGAGAGTCAAAACATCTCAAGTTTGACCAAAATTATAGAGAAAATTATAAAGATTTATGACATCAAATAGGTATACTATGAAAATATAATTGATGAAAAATCTAATGATACTTAGATGACATCATAAATATTATTATATTATCATATAAATTTGGTCAAACTTGAGATACTTTGACTCTCCAAGATTCTTGGAATGACTTATAATTTGGGATGGATGAGTAGTTTATAGGTTTTGTTCGACATTTTGTAGGTTGTTCACGGCTAGATAGGATATATGTGTACGCAGTCTTATGCGATTTTTTTTTGCAATGATGTATAAATATTTAATTTTTTTCCATTGCTAATTGATGCTTGAATATGATATGACTAGTGTGTCTATGCAATATGTAGCCATTGTATCCACATTATTCATGTTCCCACTCAACACTATATATGTATATGTTATGTGTTGTATATTTGGCAATAAAGTTAGCATTGCACTGGATTGTATTAAAGTTAAATCAGCCACTTGGGGAGCATATGCATACATATTTGTCTATAATGGATACAAATTAAACATATATTTTTCTGGTTGACGATGAACGATATATATATAGATAGATAGGCCCCTCGTGGCCATTTCCTTCTCAAAATCATGATAAACACACAATTAAGTGCTCCTGTTGTTCAGTTTGGTTAGTGCACATTTAGAGGGTGTTTGGATCCCCGGGCTAAACTTTAGTCTCTGTCATATCGAATGTTTAGATACTAATTAGGAGTATTAAATATATACTATTTAAAAAACCCATTGCACAAATGGAGACTAAATGGCGAGACGAATCTATTAAGCCTAATTAGTCCATAATTTGACAATGTGCTGCTACAATAAACACTATAAATTGAAACAACATGATATGTATTAGTAGAAAGGGTCAACCATGGCACGCTTGTTATTATCTGTGTACAGTCCATGCATTCAAAATCCACCGCCCATGTGCTCAATAATACCGTATTTAAAATCACACACACTCCAATTAACAATATTATAACAACACGAAGTGCTTTTAAAAAGAGCTGATGACATACTGCGGTTTGAATAAATTAGACGGTGATGTGGACTTTGCCTGACAGTTTTTCACTTTCTTTTGCGCAAGTCAAACCCCAATTGCATCCTGCAGCGGTTCACGTCCGTATGAACAAGCAACGGAAACGGAGTTCCGAAGGCACAGTGTACACCTCCAGCAGTTCACGTCTTGACCAGCTCGTCGATCGCTCCTCTCACGAGTCCAGGTCCAGTCCATTCGCATCGCAGCCGACTAGGCTCTGCCACCGCACGAATCTTGACGGAGAACAATCCCAGTCTCCCAGCTGGCAGCGGCAGTAAATTGGGGGCTCCGTACTTTCGGACGGGCCTTTGACTTTTCGATATGGACACGTGGGCTCCGTACCGTGGGGCCCGTCGCTCAGAGACACAGGGGACGACCTGGGAGGGCGACGACCTCGAGCGGGGGAGGGAGGGGGTGTTGCAAAAGTCGCGCCGTTTGACCGGTTCCTCCGGTTGAGCCCCGCGCCCACTTGGCGGCCGTCGCGTGAGCGCGTGGAGGAGGAGGAGGACCACCGCTTCCCCACGCGTCGGCGCGTAGCGCCCCTGGCACTGACCGCTGGGCTCGGCATGTCGGCTGGGCGCCTCGGCTGACGTCGGCCTGGCGTCGCGGCTCGTTGCGAACTTGCGACGGCCGCGTGTCTCATCCGGCCGGGTTTTCCGGGCTCAGTTTCCGGGAGAGAGGACCGAGGATGTTCACGAAGATTTGGTCCAGTTTTTGTTTCATGTTTAGGAAAAAGATTTGCTCACTTCTTTTTCAAAATATAAAACGGACTTGTCGTGGATATAGTATTCACCTACGTTGTTAATCACTGCTCCATCCGTTCCAAATTACTATTTATTTTGACTTTTCTAGATACATAGATTTTGCTACGTATCTAGTAATATTCGTTTTGATTTTTCTAGATACATCACTTATTCTATGTATGTAGACATATAATTATGTTTAGGTGTATATAAAAAATATGTACTTAGAAAAAGCTAAAACGAATAGTAATTTGGGACGGAGGGAGGAAGTAGGTTATATATTTTATAAATGATCCCGTTTATTGACAGTGGTTAAAATCACTTTGGTAGCATATGTCACTACACTATTTTTTTTCAAAAACGGTTACCAACTATGCCTCCTAATACTTTTATGCAAATTGAGGTTCAATTTGTTTCTTTAGGATTACTTAAATCTATACTATTACACTGTACATACACAGACTATTTACCTTATTATCCTTGTTCGGAATAGAATTCAATAATTAAGCTACATCAATATTTATCATTAGAATCAATTGAAAATACAATCAAAATGATTGTGTTATCTACCAGGCAATTTAGTCCAATGCTATAATAAGGTTACCTCTGCCATTCATACCACAGTCCCAGTGAAATTGTGTTGAAAAATATGCCTTTTCATTTTGCTAGAATTTAGGAGGACCTACAAATGTAACAAAATTCTCATGTTTTGTTTTCTCTTTTCGGTTAGCAATGGAGTGGGTCCATCATTTTTTTTACAAGATAGAGTTTTAGGGGAGTGTCTAAGGTCCAACCAGATAGACTATCTACTTTTTTTATTTTTCTTTTGCCTTTCTTTATTAAGTAAAAAAGATACACATAAACTCAAGTTCAAGAGCACTCAAACAGTGTGGTTCCCTTTCAAGCAAATGTCATGACATATATATAGTATCCGTTACATCAAGAATATAGGGAGGAATTTTAAGAATATATGGTTGAAATTTTACAAGGGCAGGCAACATATATCATGACATCATGTATCTTTCAGTGAAAATGTGCAGAATATGCAGAGTCTATTCATTGACATTCTTCAGAATATATGCAGGGATTTTTCCTCTGTTTCGCGTCTATGCATCTCCCTTTATTTCCACTTCGAAAGTAGGATAAATAATATACTCGGATGCATGTGCTTTCTCCTTCCGGGAAGAGCTACACAAAATTATTTGACCTTTTATGTAAAATCTTCACAGTGATTAACTCTGTACCTGTTGTACAATAACACAAGGCGCAAGCAAGTGAAATGGGCTTAGAAAACTGAAAAGTTTGAGACCAAAAGAAAATGAAAGGCCAAACTTGGAAATGTTCTTGTTAAGTACCACCAAGCCATCTTGGAAATGTGCTTGAATATGCTTTGTCCAAGCAACTTGGCTACTAAGCGCCCACCAATGGATTGGTTGGTTAATGGTATATATTTTATTCTTAAGGCCCTACACAATTTTTTTTACCGACCTATTTTTTTAATTTTTTTATTCCACTCATGTTTAATTTGCTCCCACAGGGAGTCGAACCTGGATCTACTGGGTGCTATTCAGGTGCTCTAACCACTAGGTTAGAGATCCTTTCACAAGGCCCGACACAATTGAGAGGAAACGAATTAAAACCATAAAAGTTCACATAAAACCCATTTTTTTGTTCGAGAACATGACGATGGTTTAAATGCCTGTCCTTTGTCCATAATTATATAACTCTTCACGTTTTCATGATTAAAACTAATGAGAGATCAATGCATGGTTCCAACGGTAAGGACGTCCGCAGGTACAGCCGTAGTTTAACCAATCACCGGAATATTCTCGTGCACGCTGGCTGGGTGCATCAGTGCACACTGAAATGCAACTGCTCCTGGATTGCATATGATCTCGCCCCCCTGCAGAGGCGTACCTGACGACGTCGCACATACAAATATAATAAATAAATTGACGTGTCGTATCCGTACTTACACAAGAGATGCCAAATGGTCCCGTGTGTTCAAATATTGTTCCGAGTGCAGTACAGGGCCTGTACGTACTTGTGGTCGCATGTATGATCGCATCGCCAGATCTTAGGGAATAAATTGTGCATGCACGCATGCATGCCTTAGCGCCGTCTAGGCCTGAGCAATGGCAAAAAAATCCGATTTCTTTCACGTCCAAAATCTTTGCCCAAACCCGCCCATTAACTCCATCGGCCAATAAATTCGGGCTGAGCTCGGGCTGGATTACCCATCATTTTCTAGTGTAATTTTAATTAATTTTATTATTTGGGCCGGACTTGAGCCCGTTCATTTTTTTCATGCCGCGAAAATCCGCACCACGTCCGATCCTAAACGAGTGTCGGGCCGGGCTTAGCCTGTTGGGCTTGGACCAAGCCTATTTTGCTCAGGTCTGCGCCAATAAACATTAGAAGAGCTACGGAGTATGTAATTAATTATTAGCAAGATCCATCGGTTGGAAGGCATTGTGCCTTGTTCTTGTCCTTTAATCGATTGGGTGCAGATTAAGATTCAGCTGTACGTGCCGTCGCCGATTGCTAGCAGACTAGCAGCGTAATAAAGGGGTTAATCAGCCAGCAGCAGCAGCTAGCCCAGCACTAACAGGCCGTTCTACCACCTTCATTTTAAAATGCAAGCCGTTTTGACTTTTCTAGTTATATAGAATTTGCTATGAATCTAAACATAACCCTATATTTAGATACATAGAAAAATGTATATATCTTTTTTTTAAGATAGCCTGAGTAAATCCTATACTCACACTCACGTGTATAGAAATTTCATATATTAAAAAAACTAAAACAACCAGAGTACCATCTATCATCCATCACCGAAGATCACACTACAAATGCAACCTCCCATGTGAGCAGGCCCACGAAAAGGCCATCAGGCAGGCAGTGATCGATCGCATCAATCCAGCAATCATGCATGCGCGCCTCCCATCCATGGTAGTAGCAGTGTCCGGATCACACCCATCGTTTTCCGTCAGGGACGCGGATTACGGAACGCACGGCCAACCGGATCCCGGCAGCTGTAGGAGCAGCCTCCGCCACCGGAAGTGCCGTCGCACAGTGGCGGCGCGCCCTGCGCACGCGCGGCGCCACTAGCCGTTTGTTGCAGCTGGCGATCATAATTGCTTTGCGGGGCGCGATGCCGTGGCCTTTTCGACCGGATCGATCGCTCTGGATTTCGTGGTTTAGGTGAGCGAGAGAGAGGTCTTGATGATCGGGCCAGGTTGCGGCGCAGATTAACGGCGGCACACGCGTGATGCTTCAGGCCCAGTTTGGTTTGGCGCTGCTGAGTAAAGTTTAGTCCCTTTTAAAGAACTACAAGAGACTGCTAAAAAACGAGAAAAAACGAATTCCAATAGTGCACCCAAACCTTCCTTAATTTTTTCATGATATTAAAAAACAGCCTGTCACCATGTATATTTTAGCGTTAGCATTCCCCCCAATCTCGATTCCCGCACGCCCGCGCGGCCCTTCCCGCGCACGCAGGTCGAGCGGCAGGGCGAGGGGCCACGTGCTTCGCGCAGCACACCTACTGCGCCCTCTTCTGGACCTTCAGCAGCGAGATGTGCCCGGGTCGTGAACCTGTGTATGGCGCTCGGCCTCGGCTTCCCCATCGCCGCCACCCTGTACATGATCTACGACCCGCTCGACAGAAAGGTCGTGCTCCCGGCGTCCACCGACGACGAGGACGCCGCGGCCGTGCTGGACGAGTTTACGGCCGCGAACGCCTCCTCGTAGTACAACAATGGCAGAGCGGCGGTCGCCAAGGCGGAGTGAGCTGTCGGGCTGCTGGACCTCGATGACGACTCGACGGTGGCGGCGCTATCCCTGACGTGCACGTTCTGCGTGTTCGGGTGGAACATGGAGCGCCTACGATTGGGGAACATGTGCGTGCACATCTTCACGTTCGCGCTGCTCTGCACCGTGCCGGTGCTTGTCTTTGCCGTTGCCGCGCTCAACATCTACAACACCATGCTAGGGTCCGTCATCGGCGCCACGGTGGGAAAAAAAGCAACGGATCCTAACGGGCCCAATATGATGATGTGGCCTATTTTGAAATATTGGAGCTATTTATTAGCGATCTACTGTGGATTGATATGTTTTTGGGGGAATTTTTTTGGAAGAGCCCCCGATACATAGTTTTAGGGTAGAATTTTTTAGGGTACTCTTGTAGTTGCTCTTAGTCTCTAAACTGCCATGGTGATTAAAAGGGACTAAACTTTAGTCCCTAAACTTTAGCCCTTTAGTCCCCAAGAGGTTACTAAAAGGGACTAAAGGAGACTATTGACAGGGTCTGCTCCTCATTGATGCCCCGTCCCACCCCTCACCCCCCTCCCGATCCAATCCTCTACCCTTGCTCTCTCCTGATCCATTCCCCATCTCGCTCACACCCTGCCCTCCCTGCCGCCGCCCCTACTGCTCCCTACACCGCCACTGCCCCCGCTCCTCCCCACGCCTCCGCCGCCGCACCTACTCCTACCCAAGCCGGATCCACCATGGACGGCCACAGGAACGTCTACCGGGACTACTTCTCTCTGGGTGGTTCTTCTTTGGCGGCTCTCGTCTTCCCTGCTTCCGCCGCCACCCTCAACGACGACAACTTGGATCTTCTCTCCCAAGCACCGTCGTGGCTGGGAGGGTGCACATGGAGAACCTGGATCTCAACTCCCTAGGTGAGGGTTTCCCCTTCCTCGATGAGTACTCGGGTTACTTGCAGTGGGAAAGAGGTTGCGGCGACCAAGGGCTACCTCGTCTTGGATCGAGCGGAGATGGTGGCAGATCCGGCGCATTCCAGCCTCCTTGACCGAGCGGAGGTGGGAGCGGATCCGGCCGTGGAAGATCCCAGGCTGCACGTGGTCGCCGCAACAGGTCCCTCAACACTGGAGCAGGATCCGGCCCCCAGCCAGCGGGATCCGGCCCCCAGGTTCATCCTCCTCTCCTCTGCGTTGGCGACCCGCCACTAGAATCCGGCACTGGGATGGGAGGTGGAGGTCGTGGGAGATTGGTGGCTAATCGCGTTGTCCGTGGAGCAACGTTTGCCAGGATCAACGCCTCTCCTGCAGAGGATGCTGGTGGTCACGATGACCTCGGGGATGAAGATGACAACGGCTCCCAGTTGATAAGATCCATATTTTTTTGTGTGGAATAAATAGATGCTTCTTTCGTATACGTGTCAAATGATTCCTGAATCTGAAAGATTTAGTTTAAACTGAAAGCTCTTAAACTGAAATTACATTTTGTGTAATAGAACTGCTATGACAAGGCAAATTGGAACGAAGAGAACACATATATATATTATGTGAACTTGCTGTTGAACAAATTCGGGCAGGTAATTGCCTGGGTGGGACAATGTCTAGTAGAGGTTATAAGAATATAGCACAAAAATTCCTCCAAAGGACTGACCTCAACCATCAAATCAAACAATTTAGAAATAGATGGACTCAATGCAAGACCCTATATACTTTTCACAAATAGACCTTGAGTGAATTAGGATTAGGTAGAAACCCAGATGAAACAATAATTGCAAGTGACTATTGGTAGAAAACAAACACAGAGGTACTGTAACAAGAGTTTTTCCTACATAAGTATCTTCTCAGTTTGTATTATCTTCTCATTTTGTATGTTCTTTATTTGTACATTTCAGAAAAAAGCAGAGTGCAAGAAATTCAGGTTGGGCATAACTGCCTACATTGGATTCCTACATGAGATGTTCCATGGTGTGGCTGTTGATGGACGGACCTCATGCATCCCTGGATATGGAAATGAGGATGAAGACCTTGCTAATGGTGAGGGGGGTGTAGATGGCGCCCTTAATAGCCCCATGAGTACCAGCAGTTGAAAGAGGGGAAGCAACACCACAGATACCACCACCAGCCTGGCTCGATTCATGATATGAGAGTGTTCAAAGATGCATTGAACAAGTATGGCGACAAGTTTCCACATCAACCTCAAGGTACTGCCTTGTTCTATGGTCTATTCTTTCACATAGTTGCAGTCCTTTGCCTGTAAGTAACAAAAGTAATATGAATGTGCAGGAAAGTTTTATCTTGTGGACTCTGGGTACCCAAACCGATCGGGTTATTTTTCACCGTACAAGGGTACAAAGTATCATCTCCCAGAATTTTGACAAGGACCAATTCCAAGAGGTAAAAAGGAGCTTTTCAATTATGCACATTCGTCACTTCGAAATGTCATCGAGTAGTCTTTTGGAGTTTTGAAGATGAAATCACAGATTTTGCTAAACTTACCGAGTGATCCGATGGCAAAACAAAGCCAAATAATTATCACTTGCTTGGCACTTCATAATTTCATTAGAGAGAGTGCTATGGTGGATGAGCACTTCGATATGACGGATCATGATGAAAACTATGTTCCACCGTTAGAAGCATCATCGTCTCAAGGAAATATAGCTACTACCCAACACGGGGATGAAGATCAAAATATGAATCAGTTTCGGGATTGTTTAATAGATGGTAGCTCTTATATTTTGTAATAATGAGATTTGTGTATCCCATGAACATTATTTGGCATAAATGAATAATTTGTTTTTGGCAAAGCTAGCTGCGTGGCAAGGTAGAGAAGGCCAGCAGCAAGGCATGGCGAGAGCGATGCGAGGATGGTGGGAGCGCTGGTTGTTGGGGGCGGCAAAAAAGGCAGTGGCAGGCATTGATTAGGGGTAGTTTGCACCGTGCTCATAATACTCCCTCCGGTTTGAAGGAATAAATTATACTACCTCGACTTCTCATTCATGTTCCTTTAAAAAACTTCTCATTCATATGGGTAATGCAAATTTTATGAGTTCACATGTTAGTAATCGCAATATTTTCTGAGTTACTCGCATGATTCATAATGTACTCCCTCTATTCTCTTTTGATAGGACTATTTCATTTTGGCACAATGATCAAGGAGAATGAACTCTACTTATCATCTAATGAATTATGTCATTATGTACTCCTCGTTATCATATACATGCACCTCGGTACCGATGTCACCATATACATGCACCAATTATTTTTTAGAAGAGTTACACTGCACAAAATCGAACAGTCGTATGTGTCAAACATGAGGTGGCAACTCAAATAGTTCTATCAAAAGAGAAAATTTTAATTTTGCATATAATCTTGTCAGAAGAGAATGGAGGGAGTACTACCCTTACCCTTCCTTTTTTGAATACAGGTTGTCGAATCACGTTCAAATATATACGTAAACGCAGGTGGATGAATTTGAAATCATGGGGTGATTCCCCCCGCTACTTGTAGGATGGGCATCGGCGCGTCGCCCAAAAAAGAAGCAGCAGCTGCTGCTTTGACGCTTTGTACCGTTGGCAAGAATGACGCGGCAACGTTTTAATCGAGAGAGATTCTGTCGTTCTGGGCTGGGATATCCTCCTCCGCGAATGGGCCTTGCCCATCTCGCGCGTTCTTCTCTCGTCGTGCATGCGCGCACGCACGGCAGCAGCAGCAGCTCTACGGGCTACGGCCCAACCGGCCTACCATGTACAGCCTCGCAACCGATTCGCTGCTGCACAGAGACAGCAGAGCTACGACGGCTGAATGAATGCGCACATGGTCTCAGCAGGAAGATGGAAGGAGGATGGAGCAATACTTATGGATCATGGATGGACTTTTTGTTCATTGCATTTGTTTGGCCCAGAATGTGCCGTCATCTCATCGTACTCTCATCTCTGTACTGTAAAGCCTGCAACTCCAAGGCTCTGCTTCTGATTCCTTTCCTTGGGGCATCAGCAACCATCAGGCGTACCAGGAGCTTAGCAAGCTTCTGCTGTGCTGATCACCTTCTCAATACGATGCCGGCGCCCATGGGCCATGGTACGATTTGATTACTCCTTGTGGGCTGCAACTTGCGAAGATGAGTGTGCTCTACGTCCCGAAATCTGAGCCACTTGCTAGTCTGCTGCTGCATCCTGCAGGTGCAGGGCACTCTGCACTCCGGTCCTCGTCGCATGATCCCATTTCCCAGCCCCATGCGCTCTGCAAATGTTAAGTTTGTCCGGGCATGCAGTGGATGAACAGTTGCCATCGCCAGATTATTCCGCCGTGATGATCAAGATCTTCAGCATATACGCCTGTCTGCCTGCAAGCCGGGTCCATCCCGTTCCACGAACTCAACAACTCACGTTCCGTTTAAGGCACAGCACGAGCTCTGGTCAAGACACTGGCTCGTTGGTCCACAGGCTCACCGCGCGGGCCCGCCTGTCATCCTGACGCAGCCACCACGGGTGGCCGGTTTTTTTTTTTAAAAAAAGTTGAAGCGGTTTCGGCCCAGCTCCCCCCAGGCTGGCTGGCGCGTCCCTTGCACATGATGCCTCGCGCACCACCACCCACAAAGTCCGCCGCGACCGAGCACACCACGTGACGGCCCAGAAGCTCCGCCTCCCGCCCTATGCCAGTGGGCCCAGTAAGTCCGGGCCCAGCTGCAGCGTAATGGGCTTGCCTGTCGGCCACAACGCCGCAGGGGCATATCCTTCGTTGGAAATAGAGAATCTCCCTCCCCCACAATCCCAACTGGCCCCACTCGGCGCGGTTCCCTTGCACGAGCCACTGGCTGCGGGCCCGCGCAACCGTGGGTCTTTCGGGACCCGCTTGTCATTGGAACGGGTAGCTCGCTAGCTTTTTCTAAGTTGCACAGGTCAGTAGAGGTGCAGCCACGTCTCGGAGCCCTAGGCTTTTTTGAGGAGCAGAGCGCGGAGAGAGAGGGAACGGAGGGGGGAGAGAGAGGGAGGGAGAGAGAGAGAGAGAGAGAGGCGTGTGCGTGGTCGGTGCCGGTGCGTGGCGTGGTGGCCGTGCCGTCCGTCCGTTCCCTCTCTTCCTCTCCCGCGCCGGCGGCGGACGTCTCGGGGTGGTGGAATGGCCGCGGCGAGGTCTCCGCTCGGGGCGATCGCGGTGGCCGCGCTCGTCGTCGCCATCTTCATGCCGGCCGCGGCGGCGGCGGCGCAGGCGCCGGCGCCCGCGCCCACCAGCGACGGTACGTGCTCCAGTCCCGCCGCCCCCATTATTCTTCCCTCGGTGATTCTCGCATTGCGATCTGCGGCCGCGAATCTGTTCCCGTCGCGGGATTTCTCGATCCGCGCGGCTGGATCGTGGAAGGGCCGCGGGCCTCGTCGTGCGTTCTCTGTTTGTTCACCGTTGAAACAAAAATCTCCGGTGTTCGTCGATCTGGTTCTTACTTAGCGCGAAGTGGAAGAAAATTGGCGCATTATGCGTGCTTGTTCGTTAAAAGAAAAAAAATGTAGGCACAATTTTTCCTCGACACCCACATGTGCATTGCGTTAGATCCCCATGTTTGGACATTAATTTCAGTTGAAACAGCGCGAATCTCGTGCATATATTCTCCCTCCTGTGGTCAGGACTCTGGACGCGTTTGCACGAAAATACAGAAATTAAATACAGAAAAAAATCTCACTATTGCTAAAAACCATGCAGAGGTTGGAGTTGCCCTCATGCCATCCTTCAATTTCGACACCTAGGCAATTCGTTATGGCTAAATAAATACTAGCGTTTTGTAGGAGTTTTTTTTTGGCATATTGATTAGTGAAGTCCTGCTGTCCAGGCGTCCAAGATGTTCACAATCGACCAACTGGTGTCAGATTTGCACATTGTCTAATGCTTCTGTCGCAAATGGACTTGTAGTTTGTTTTTTTTTACTAAATGATTTGGTAGTCTGTAGAAATGTTGATTGTGGCTACTGCAATCTCCTTGCTTTTTTGCTCTGACAGGAGCAAGTGCTGGAATGCCACTTTTCTGTTCTCTGTCGCTCAAATTAAATGTCTCATTGCCACAAGAAAAGGGTAGCTATGTATTTCTGATGCGAGGCAAAAAAGTACTCTCTATTCATCTAGGCAGCTATGTATCTGTTGGTGATCTTAGATCGACGAAGAGATGGTCCTCGGTGGTTCACTACAAGGGAGGGATATGGTCCTCTGTTAACCTGTTGGTGGTCCTAGACAGATCCATGCTGGGTCCTTTTCTTTTGCAAGTTGTGGTCTATTTTCCTATGTTTGTTTGTGATTTAATTGGTGCTGGAGTAGTTTTCAGCCCATGTTGGCAGCCTTCCCTTTACAGACACGTATCTAGATGGGGATTTCTTTGCCTTAAAATGACTGCACAATTTGGAAGGAATTTGCCATTTGTAATGAGTACTGAAAAGGACCGTTCTTCGTGCGGTCTCGACAAATTGGTTGATGTGTGAACTGGCATGTCCCAGTGGTTTAAATGTCCTAACTGGAAATAGGAAGAGTGAGTAGAATGCGCCGAGGTAACAAGTACTGAAAATGACTTTTCTTTGTGGTTTGTGCTGTCCTGAAAAATTGTTTTGTGTGAACTGCCCTGCACTGTTGATTTTCATCAGATAAAGTTAGAAGTAGGAAGAGTGACCGTAGATTGTGCCATTTATACGGAGTACTTCATCCTTGTGCAGTCTTGACAAATTTGTTTACGTATGAATGCTGTGTACTCACTGAAAATGTCCAATGCTAATTTGAAACACTATGGAATCCTTTGTCCAGTCTCTTTTAATTTTGTACATACAGAAATGCATTAAATTGGTCTCAAGTTATTGCAGTGAGTTAGCAATTACTTATCACTGGTTAGTTACACATGTGACAGTAACACAGCAATTCTCTACTGCACAGCAGATTCCTTTTCATGTTCTCCTGTGGTTTGCAGAACTAACATGTGCAACTGTCTTGTGATTGATTCCCTGCAGGCACATCAATCGACCTGGGGATCGCATATGTCTTGATGCTGGTGGCCCTGGTGCTCACCTACCTGATCCACCCGCTGGACGCGTCCTCCCCCTACAAGCTCTTCTAATCCCTGTTCGTTCGTTGATGATGTTATGGGTATGGTAGAATTTTTTAGCGATGCAAGACGCTTAGGTGATGTTGGGAGGTTTAGAATGGTTGTCATCATCTGATGATCTGATCTTGGTATGTATCGTAAGTTTTTTGGTGGTCTGAATGTCTGATTGGTTGTATCGGATTCCATGATCCTGTGCTCAGCTCAGTTGTGCTTGCTGTTTCTGGATTCTGTTTCCGCTGGTCCCGTCCCGCCGGGGTGCTCATTGGCATGTGCTCTGCATGGATGCCGTTGCAAGTTGCAGCACCAAACATGTGAAGGACTGGCTCATTCATGACCGTGCCTGTCACTGCTGACACGACGGTGGTTTCATTGTGGTCCTATTCATCTGTTTATTTATTTATTTTTTCTCACGTGCATGGTGGCAAACTCCGAAATACAAGGTGCACGGTAAGTTTGGTAACTTTTTTTTAAACTAGGATTGTGCTGTACGGGCAAAAACAAATTACCTCCATAAGCATCATTCTCATCATATGAAATATTTGACATTTTCTAATGAAAGCATTCACTTTGCCTTAACATAGAAGTACAAATTGTAGTTTGTACAAAGATTGGAGCTTATGAGGGTCACATTTCAAATATAATTCGCAAGAAGCCAAACCTGACAAGATCAATCCCAGCTATCACATTCAGCAAATTTTTCGTTAAGCAGGCATTTTAGGAACATACAAATAGCTTGAGATGAGATTCTAATTCTCTGGTACACATTTGATGGTTTTTGAAAACTATCTTTCTTTAAGGATTTCTTTAAGGATTCCTATGAGATCCAGTTCAAAGGACAGTGAACTAGCCGCACCATCAGAGAATGACCTATTCAAGAGAGTGGTAAGTTAGCATTTCCAAATTCATGCTAATGTTCCAATCACATTTGAACTGGATCTCATAGGAATCCTTAGAGAAAGATACACCGAATGCTGTAGCACCACTTACATCAACACGTTTACAGCGGAGTGCAGGACGCCATGTGATGCAGTGGCTAACACCCGATTTGTCTCTGCATTTTCGATGAAAAGTAGACAAATATAAAACCTTTAGGAAGGAGAGTGGTGCCACAAGATAAGAATGGCATGGGTAATGCATTTCATCGAACATGAACAACTGATAGCCAATGCACTCAAATAGATGAGAACTCAAGGAGCATCAGGACGGAAACATGGCATTGCAGTGTGTCCGACAACATGAATTACACTTACATGATTCGGTGATGAATCCATTGTCTGCCCGGCGCGGCGGCGGTGTCGACCTGGCCGGTGAGGAACGGCTCGCCGACAGCGTGGACACGGCAGCGTGCGGCGAGCGAGGAACGGCTCGCCGACAGCATGGACACAGCGTGGAACGGCGATGTCGTGGCTCCGGCGCGGCGGAGCACAGAGGCGTGCCTGGCGAGCGGGCGGTGGTGGCTGCGACAATAGGGCGACGGGAGGAGTCGGTGCGGCGGTGGCAGCGTCGACCCGGAGACGCAGCGGCGGCGGCGGCTGTGTGCGTGAGAAAAGCAACGGAAAAAAACGGGGTGGGGAGATGGGGGCGGACGGGGACGGAGTGAGGGCGGGCGGACGGACGGACGACGAAAAAATGACGCACCGTAAAAAAAATCCCCTTCTTACTTTTTTTTAGTTGTAGAGAAGATAGAGAAAAAGGCTCATGGTAACTTCGTCCTTCAAATCACGCCTGAAATTCTGATCTTCAATGGCTTCGAAAATTGGATTACAAACATAACTGTCCTTGCAAAAAGAAAGATTACAAATATAATTATCATGCGTGTAGTGTGTAGACTAGTCCTAAAACATTGATTGCCACTGGCTTTCAGGATATTCAGATTGGAAACTTGAAATTGCAATTGTAGATTTGTATACAAAAGTACTTTCATAATATTGTACATTTCTTATTACTTAGTGGAGATCCTAACTACTACTTCCGTTCTAAATTTTAAGAGGTTTTGGCTTATATAGATACATAATTTTTATTATGTATATAGATATAATGTATATTAAGTGTAAAAAAACTATGTACCTAGAAAAGTTAAAACCCCTCATAATTTGAAACGGAGGGAATATATTATAATAGTTCCTAAAGTTAGAAATCATATAAAACTAACAATATTGGTGTTTTTAACCCGATGGAGTACTACGTTGACAGGAGTAAAATTACTATGATAAGCAATAGTGGCAGAGCATGTCACAGATTTTCAGATTGATGAGATGGAAAAAAAAATGGAGATGATAAAAAGAGATAAAGAAAATCAGGGAAAAGAAGAAAATAAAAAACGCCATCCGTGGGGATCGAACCCACGACCACGTGGTTAAAAGCCACGCGCTCTACCACTGAGCTAGGATGGCTCTGTGCTCACTTTTCTGTGGCCATATACTACAACAAATTACAGAAACGCGAAATCTTTCTCCATTTTAACTAACTCACTGGGCAGCCAGGCAGCCTCTGTCACCGGCTCACAGCCCAACTTCATCCACGCGTGCTAGCGCTAGGTGTGCTCCTGGAAGCATTTACTTGAGAGGGATTGGTAGAAGCAATTAGCTAGGCAAACCAACATTTCACCTTGAATGTCGAATCTTTGATGATTACGTTGATCGGGCCCAATTCAAACTCGAATTTGTCAGGTGCGAACCTCTGAATACCTGATGCATGTTCGTGTAACTTTAGTTTGCAACCCCCCATCGATAAACATGTAATTGTGTTGCTAGAGCACATGAACTGAATCTTTAATCATGTGTCGCATCTAGTCAGAATAATATAGTTTAGCAAAACAACGGCCCTATGGTGTTTGTGACAGAGAAATGTTTAGCATCAAGTTACTCAAGCGTAATACTCACCTCGTTATCTAAAAAAACGCAATACCCACCTCACCAGCTTCGAAGAACAACAACCAAATATTTGCTGGTATACAAGAACTTAGCTTAATGGATATAAGAGGATGGACTTAGGTGATCAAACACCTGAAGCGAAGATCAAGTGGACATCACAAGAAAACCCAATATGTCAAAAGAATAGGAAACCATCAGAAACCAGGCAAAGGAATGTATTGGATGTGTTCTATGTATTTGAATTGGTTCAAATTCATACGAACTCAATATTTCATGACAAAGTTTGCTTAGATATTGTATAAACAGTAAGTGCTTTAAGATAATAAAGACTACACAAAAAGTATTTGGGCAGGAGGAGTATTTCACATCTTTAGTTTTAAATTTTATAAATATGCAATGCTATTGTTTGGCCAACTCAATTTCTAGTTGAGTGTAATATAAAACAAAAATGCACTGAATTAGATATACATATAAGGAAATGATAATAACTAGAAATAATTAAATTCATTCATATTGAAGTGGAGATATTTAGATATTCATAAGATATCCATACAAATTCATAAAATATCCTTCACCATGTAGTACCCACATGGAAACGAAGGGCGCGCCAATTTACTTGTTGAAGGCTTTAAAAGTCAATTCAAGATCCGGTTTAGACCACACTGTTGTTGCAGTAGCCATCCAACACTTATTAAAGCAACAAGAGCAAAGTTTTATTACAACATGTGGTGTACCAAGAACAAATGCCAATAAACCATTGGATGTAAAAAACAAGCAATTAGAACAAGAGGGAGGCATACTACCTTTTCATAAAACCAAACAATGCTTCTAGTGTTTATCAACTTCCTCATACTCATCTAACTAAGGACGATGATTTCAACGTGGAGGAGATATCATACCTCATATAATACACATAAAATTAAATTTCTAATCAGCAAAAGTGAAAGATGCATATGATAAATAAATGTACATGCTACTACTTGAAAACCACTTCCATCTCACCGATAATTTAGAAACAATAGGCAACGGAAAAAAATATCTAGACACAATCATTGAATATGAAAACCATAAATTAGAAGAGTTGACACTAGTACTTGGTGCCTACCAAATGGCTTATTGCATTTCTCACATTAATTGCTTAAAAAAATTAAAAATTATGCAAAATAGAAACTTTGGAATCTCAACTGCATGTCTGGAAGTAATGGTGTGCACATCAAAAGATTGGATATTAGTAAGAAATGAATATATATATCGAACTTAGATTCATAACGAATCCTCAAAATTTAACAATTATAGAATAAAAATTATATAAACACATACATGTATACCTCGAACACTAAACATGTGCGAATCTCTAAGTTAAAACCCCATATATCTCAATTTAACAAATATAAAAGACTCAATATATCAGTTAAAGTACCAAATTGAATTACAACCACATCATAATAACCAAATTGAATGACTACACGAGTGATTTAGATGAGAGGACATGGAGGCAAGATAATATTGACATGGAGAGCGCCTTGCCTATTTGATGAATATTTCTACGAAAAAAATATCCAACTATGTAAAATATAAAGTCATGTGTGCATATTTAGACTGTGGTATAGCCTATGATATGTGGGACCCACTTTCATGCTTTTCCAGAAGATATGGATTAAATCCTTTCATGGTTTCTTGGGAGGATATCAGGAGTTAAAATCTAATTTTGAATGTTAATTAAAGAATGGCTTCTAGAAGATAGTCACGCCATGCATAAGCTATGTGTGCGATATACGTGGCTTTTGATTGATGGATTGTGCATGTATATCTCAAATCTATCTTGATCTGGTTGTTCCTTACACTGGCCCACATGTCATTGGCACAAAATGTAAATCGAAGGATATACTCGGGCTGTTTCTAGAAAGCTGGTGGTTACGGAGGATATCCAGGATTATTTGAAATGTTGCCAACTAGAGATAAGTCATTTGGCACGTTGGAGATATAGTCCTTGGTTTTGTTTAAACGTGCAGGAGGTTTCCTTGGCGGGGGGTCAAAGTGCCGCCTCTACGCACATCTTGCACAGGAGGAGAAGGGCTATCACGCATCTACGCGCCGCCGCCATGCTTACGGCAGCCAAGTATCTTTGACGAACATTCAGCCTTGCTGAGCCATCGACCATCATCGTCAACAACCCGCTGCGTGTCACTGCGACAACCCAACTATCTACGATAACGAGAAAGCTGGTGGCCGTATCCGTGCCCCTAAGTGGGAAGGATATTCAACTTGGCGTTAAGAAAATCCTTCGATAGCGAGAAATCTCAGCAGTTTTATCCGTGCCCCTAAGCGGGAAGGATTCTCAACTTTGTACCAAGAAAAATCCTCCGACACGGAGGAACCGGCAGCTGTATCCGTGCCCCTTAGTGGGAAGGATTCTCTGCTTTGCATTAAGAAAATTCTTCAATACCGAGAAACCGAGAGTTATATCCGTGCCTCTAAGTGGGAAGGATTCTAAGCTTTGCATTGACTAAAGTTGATCACCATGTTAGTTTTCCATGGATGAGGAACAACTACGCCCATAGTCGGCTCATATCCATTACCCATCGACTTTCCTAATATGGCTTACGATCTCCATGTTTGGTGAAAACCATTATCAAGTTCTCAAAACAAGATTACACGAGATGGAAATACCCTCTCGGTAACATGAGTAATTAACTCACGTCCAAGAGGCCCAGCATGGATCAATGAGGTACACGGGTACGTGTACCTGGCTGCGAAGCAACCATGCCTCCCTTTTGCTAGACGCACCGTCGCCATGCAGTCAAGGAAACATAGGGCTTCAATTTGCTAATCACCCTGCCACCACGTCCTATGGTGAGCATATATGAGATCATTGACTTCTACCTGTTACTGCTTCGCGTGACGAGCCTACATCAGACCAAAAGCATATTTACTCCTCGGCGCGCGGCGTTTCACTTAGCCCAATATATGGGATGGCTGTACTGAACAATTACTTGTACTATTTGTTGGGATACGAGGTAGGCTACACTAGCGCAAATCAAAATTTCTACCGCGTATAACCAGGAAGAACTGCCGTATAAGGATCACGGGATTACCACTCGACGCACTACTGGTGCGGAGATGTAGATATGCGTCGGTGCAGTGAAGACGATCACGTAGTCGTACGTAGTCGATCAACGTAGTCGATCACGTCCAGCAGCTCCTCAGCAGCTCGTCCACGTGCACAGCAAGATCGCCTCCGGTGCCGCGGCTCGTCGTCGGCTCGTCGTGGCTCGTCGGCGGCTCGTCGATGGCTCGTCCAAGTGCTGCAGGCGCAACACCTCCAAGGTATCCACACGTGCAGGGAGGAAGCGTCGCAAGCCGGACTGCTAGATCCGCGAGTTGCAACAGGCGAGGGCGTGGGAGGCGCGGCAAGTGTGTTCAGCCAAAAGGTGTCAAACCCTAGGGCGCCCCCACCCCTCTATTTATAGGGGTTCCTGATGGGCCTCTGGATCCGAGGCCCATTAGTACTCCTAAACCTAATCCAACTCGGATCAGATCCGAATTGGGCTTCCAGCCCCTTAAGTGTGTGACCCTATGGGTTCGGATACGTATAGACATGGCCCGAGTACTCCTACTCGGCCCAATAGTCGGTAGCGGCCTCTAGCAAGACGTGCCAACTCCTATACGCATACGAAGATCATATCAGACGAACCATCACAACATAATATACATGCTATTCCCTTTGCCTCACGATATTTGGTCTAGCTTCAAGCCGACCGCTCTTTCTCGATCCTGTGATTCGGAATCCCTTTGTAGGTTAACTCTTAACCGTACGTAGCATGGCCATGCATTTTCTGATCCGATCACTCGAGGGGCCCAGAGATATCACTCTCAATCAGAGAGGGGCAAATCCCATCTTGATTGACCATGTCTCATAGCATGCTTCTTGACAAACCCGAAAGCTACCTTTATAACTACCCTGTTACGGCGTAGCGTTTGATAGCCCCTAAGTAGGTCGATCCACATCTAGAATACATGCGACAATCTCAGGTCTAAGGACAAAGCGTATATGTTGTTTAAAGAGAAAACTACTTCTCGTGTTGGGTCAGTCCTAACACATGTCTCAACATGTGTCCACATTATTAGTTCAACATCTCCATGTCCATGACTTGTGAAACATAGTCATCAACTAATACATGTGCTAGTCTAATATTCATGTGTGTCCTCACATGAACTCCGACTAGGGACAACTTTAGAATAACCATACAAGTAAAGAGTTTCACATACAATTCACATAATTGCAAATCAATTCAAGTAGCCTTTAATGGATATTCAATGAACACAATATACAAATCATGGATACAACTGGAATATCATCATCTCTATGATTGCCTCTAGGGCATACCTCCAACAGTCTCCCACTTGCACTAGAGTCAATCTAGAAGGTACCTAATACCCATAGCTCTTACATGCGCATCATGCTTAGCCTGCGGGAGTGGTTTTGTCAACGGATCAGAAATGTTCAGATCCGTGTGTATTTTGCATATCTTGATCTCACCCCGGTTAACGAAGTCTCGAATGAGATGAAATCGTCGCATTACGTGTTTGTTCTTCTGGTGGTTCCTTGGCTCCTTTGCTTGCGCAATTGCCCCATTGTTATCACAGTAGAGATTCAATGGGCTGGACGCATTCGGGAACACACCAAGCTCAATGAGGAAATTCCTTATCCAAACACCTTCCTTCGCGGCTTCCGAAGCCGTGATGTACTCGGCTTCTGTCGTAGAATCGGCCACCGTCTCCTGCTTGGAACTCTTCCAACTAACAGCACCACCATTTAGCGTGAACACAAATCCTGATTGTGACTTTAAATCATCTCTGTCGGTTTGGAAACTAGCATCGGTGTAACCTGTTACAACGAGCTCCTCCTGACCTCCATAGACGAGGAACATATCTTTAGTCCTTCTCAAGTACTTAAGAATGTTTTTCACCGCTGTCCAGTGACTCTCACCTGGATCAGATTGGTGTCTGCTTGTCATACTTAGCGCATATGAAACATCTGGGCGAGTACTTATCATTGCATACATGATAGATCCAATAGCCGAGGCATATGGCACTCTACTCATGCGATCCTGCTCATCAGCAGTCGAAGGACACTGAGTCTTGCTGAGATGTATGCCATGTGACATAGGCAAGAACCCTTTCTTTGCCTCTTCCATGCTGAACCGCTTCAACACTTTGTCAATGTAAGTATCTTGGCTTAAACCTATAAGCCTTCTCGATCTATCTCTATAGATCTTAATACCCAGAATATATGCCGCTTCCCCTAAGTCCTTCATCGAAAAACTATTTTTCAGTGAAGTCTTTACGGACTCAAGCATAGGAATGTTATTTCCAATCAGTAATATGTCATCCACATATAAGATTAGAAATACTACAGAGCTCCCACTAACCTTCTTGTAAACACAAGACTCTTCTTCGTTCTTGGTGAAGTCAAACCCTTTGACCACTTCATCAAAACGAATGTTCCAACTCCTAGATGCTTGCTTCAATCCATAAATGGATCTCTGAAGCTTGCATACCTTTCCAGCATTTTTCGGATCGACAAAACCCTCGGGCTGTATCATATACACGTCCTCAGCTAGGTTTCCATTCAGGAAAGCTGTCTTGACATCCATCTGCCATATCTCATAATCGAAATATGCAGCTATAGCTAGAATAATCCGAATGGACTTAAGCATCACTACGGGCGAGAAGGTCTCGTCATAGTCAACTCCTTGAACTTGTCGAAAACCTTTTGCGACAAGTCGTGCTTTATAGATGTGAACATTTCCATCCATGTCCTTTTTCTTCTTATAGATCCACTTGCACTCTATGGCTTTAACACCATCAGGCGGGTCAACCAAGTTCCAAACTTGATTGTCTCCCATGGACTCTATTTCGGATTGCATGGCACTCTGCCATTTTTCGGAGTCTGGGTCCATCATTGCTTCTGCATATGTCGCAGGCTCATCATTGTCCAACAATAATATTTCCCGCATTTCGCGGAGCCTTGCCGACCTTCGTGGTTGTGGCGGTGCTTCTCTTGCCATGGGTATCTCAACTTGTTCTGCTACGTTAGCATCACTCATTGCTTCTTGCCCGATTGGCTCATCTTGAACTTCTTCAAGATGCACTGTCTTTCCACTCTTTTCTCCTTTGAGAAACTCTTTCTCTAGGAAAACCTCGTTCCGAGCGACAAACACTTTGCCTTCTGATCGGTTGTAGAAATAATATCCCAAAGTTTCCTTTGGATATCCCACGAAAATGCACTTATCCGACTTGGGTGTGATCTTGTCTGACTGAAGTCGCTTGACAAACACTTCACATCCCCAAATCTTTAGAAAAGACAAACTAGGAACCTTTCCAGTCCACATCTCATATGGTGTCTTAACTACGGATTTAGATGGTACCCTATTAAGTGTGAAAGCTGCTTTTTCTAGAGCGTATCCTCAAAATGACAACGGTAGGTCCGACTGGCTCATCATTGATCGAACCATGTCTAACAAAGTTCGATTACGTCGCTCGGACACACCATTTCTCTGAGGTGTTCCAGGCGGCGTAAGTTGTGGAACAATTCCGCAACTCTTTAGATGATTGCTAAACTCGTGGCTCAAATACTCGCCTCCACGATCAGATCGTAAGGCCTTAATTTTCTTGCCACGCTGATTTTCAACTTCATTCTGAAATTCCTTGAACTTTTCAAAGGTTTCAGACTTGTGCCTCATCAAGTAGACATAGCCGTATCTACTAAAATCATCAGTGAAAGTTATGAAGTATTGGAATCCTCCTCTAGCCGTCGTGCTCATTGGTCCACATACATCACTATGTACGAGTTCCAACAAGTCTACTGCTCTCTCAGGAAATCCTGTGAAAGGCGTCTTGGTCATCTTGCCTAGCAAGCAAGCCTCGCATGTCTCGTATGATTCAAAATCAAACGAAGTTAGAAGTCCATCAGAATGGAGCTTCTTCATGCGCTTATCACTTATATGACCCAAACGACAATGCCACAAGTAGGTAGGACTCAAATCATTAGGTCGAGGCCTTTTAGCACTTACATTACAGACAGGTGAACCATCAAGATTTAAAACAAACAATCCATTCACAATGGGTGCAAAAGCCATAAACATATTATTCTTAGAGATCACACAACCATTGTTTTCACTCGCAAATGAATAACCATCCTTCATCAAACATGAAGGAGATAAAATGTTTCGACTTAAACTAGGAACAAAATAACAATTATTCAACTCCATAATAAATCCTGACGGGAGGTGGAGTTGCATCGTCCCGACGGTCAAAGCAGCAACTCTTGCATTATTGCCCACGCGGAAATCAACTTCTCCTCTTTCCACGCTTCTACTTCTTATCATTCCCTGCATCGAATTGCAAATATGAGCAACCGATCCGGTATCAAATACCCAAGAATTAATAACTGTATCAGCGAGAAATATGTTGTCTATAACATAAACAACAAGCGTACCTGAGGTAGAAGTACTCTTACTTCCGCCGTTCTTCAAGGAAGCTAGGTACTGCTTGCAGTTTCTCTTCCAGTGACCAAGTTCATGACAGTAAAAGCACTCTTTATCTGGAGCAGGTCCAGGTCCAGCTTTAACCTTGGGCGGTGGGTTTGGCTTGGACGTTCCAGCCTTGCCCTTCTTCTTCCAAGAATTGCCCTTCTTCTTAAAGCTGGGCTTGTTCTGTATCGCCATCACATGGCTGGTACTAGCGCTTTTCTTTATGTCAGCCTCTGCTGTCTTGAGCATACCACACAGCTCATTCAGACCCTTCTCCGTCCCATGCATATGGTAGTTCGAGATGAAGTTCCCATAGCTAGCCGGAAGAGATGAAAGAATGAAATCAGTGGCCAACTCTTGGCCCAGTGGGAAGCCTAGCTTCTCCAACCGTTGAGTGTAACCAACCATCTTGATTACGTGTGGTCCTACTGCTGCGCCTTCTGCTAGCTTGCTCTCAACAAAGGCCTTAGACACATTGAACCTTTCAGTCCTGGCCTGTGTTTGGAACATGTTTCTAAGCGCCACGATCATATCGTGCGCCTCATGGTTTGTTTCGAACTGCATCTGCAGCTCGGGTTCCATGCAAGCAAGCATAAGGCAGCTTACTTCGAGGTTAGCATCACATGCTTTCTTGTAAGCATTCTTAGCAGCAGCGGGTGCATCCTCAGCAGGTTCTTCTGGTAGTGGCTTGTCTAGAACATCTTCCTTTTTCTCAGCCCTGAGAACAATTCTCAGGTTGCGGATCCAATCCGAGTAGTTTGTTCCATTCAACTTGTCCTTCTCAAGGACCGAACGCAAAGCAAACGATGTGGTGGTGTTGCTAGGTGCCATTTAATCTACAACAAAAGTAATGCAAAATACACTAAGACAAACGTATCCATGATAGAGCAAATTACATTAAACTATTTTAACAGAATCTACTCCCACTAAAATCAATGTCCCTCTATTGAAACTTAGTGATTCAGGATCCACAACTAACAAGTCTACTAGTGAGCTTTAGCATCACCGCTAGCAAACGAGGTAGATCGGTAAGCAACTTTTGCTAATCATATCACATATGACTCCTGTTGTTGGGTGACATCTCTATGTCTCGGCGCCCAACCTTTATGCCCCAAGGTCCTTAACCGTTAAGATGACCTTGTTTAAGCAAACCAACCCTTATGCGTGTAAGTGTCCGACACAAACCCGTCTAGTCAAGGAAAACTAGTGGCACCCTAATTTCATAGACCCACCACTAATTGTACAAGACATGGGACGGTGCAAGTTTTAGTTGGGAGGGCATACTAACTTAAACTTTGCGAGGGATCGTTCTACTTCTAACATCACAGCATGCAGAAAGTAAAACATCAATAGAATAGCATTCACACAGCTTGTGACACAGTATGGCCCGTTTTCATATGGTGATCTCCATCTCCATAGAACCTGTTCACCATGGTGATCTCCATCTCCATGTTCCATGTGCGCCATCCTTCTGGTGATGAGTCCTCCAAGAACTAGAGCATGCTATTACGCCTAATAGCTAGTAAAGAATCTAGTAATGAAGATTACATAGTTGCTTGGATCATCACAGATTGGCACGCAGATCATTAAATACAATAAAGTGACAACACATATGGCTCCTGCCGTGTTGCCGTACACGTGACACGCAGGTCACGAATGAGTTACACACATGCATCTCATACACAAGGGGTCATACTGATCACAAGATACATACATACATCCTGCAAAAGAGAGTTAGGCGTCCTAACGTTCCAAACTTCGGAGGCCCGAAACTCCATCTTCCAAGCCGAATTTGGCAAATCTAAATTCGCCGAAAACAGCGAAGCGGTTGAATTTCATGTGTAACTTTTTCTGTAGATCAATTTTCATATAGAAATCGCCCCAATCCGAGATCGTACCGAAAAGTTACGGCTGATTTACCGAAGCATGCGCATACGGCAAAATCCCGACCCCGGCAGTAGATCACATCTACTATATCACATCTAATGCGCCTGGCGTATGACCCTGGATCTCGATTCGACCAATCATATTGATCTTCCCTTACTGCAACTGGGTTTACGTGTATCACTTAACTCCGATGGCGGAAACCGACCGGTAGGAGTATGTCGTTACACTACCATTGCAGCAAGGGCACGAAATCAGGACATAGATCAAACAGAGAACTCGCATATCTCCATATGCACACATCCCGAATCCAAAACTAAGCAGCTACGGCTTTTGTACTATTTGTTGGGATACGAGGTAGGCTACACTAGCGCAAATCAAAATTTCTACCGCGTATAACCAGGAAGAACTGCCGTATAAGGATCACGGGATTACCACTCGACGCACTACTGGTGCGGAGATGTAGATATGCGTCGGTGCAGTGAAGACGATCACGTAGTCGTACGTAGTCGATCAACGTAGTCGATCACGTCCAGCAGCTCCTCAGCAGCTCGTCCACGTGCACAGCAAGATCGCCTCCGGTGCCGCGGCTCGTCGTCGGCTCGTCGTGGCTCGTCGGCGGCTCGTCGATGGCTCGTCCAAGTGCTGCAGGCGCAACACCTCCAAGGTATCCACACGTGCAGGGAGGAAGCGTCGCAAGCCGGACTGCTAGATCCGCGAGTTGCAACAGGCGAGGGCGTGGGAGGCGCGGCAAGTGTGTTCAGCCAAAAGGTGTCAAACCCTAGGGCGCCCCCACCCCTCTATTTATAGGGGTTCCTGATGGGCCTCTGGATCCGAGGCCCATTAGTACTCCTAAACCTAATCCAACTCGGATCAGATCCGAATTGGGCTTCCAGCCCCTTAAGTGTGTGACCCTATGGGTTCGGATACGTATAGACATGGCCCGAGTACTCCTACTCGGCCCAATAGTCGGTAGCGGCCTCTAGCAAGACGTGCCAACTCCTATACGCATACGAAGATCATATCAGACGAACCATCACAACATAATATACATGCTATTCCCTTTGCCTCACGATATTTGGTCTAGCTTCAAGCCGACCGCTCTTTCTCGATCCTGTGATTCGGAATCCCTTTGTAGGTTAACTCTTAACCGTACGTAGCATGGCCATGCATTTTCTGATCCGATCACTCGAGGGGCCCAGAGATATCACTCTCAATCAGAGAGGGGCAAATCCCATCTTGATTGACCATGTCTCATAGCATGCTTCTTGACAAACCCGAAAGCTACCTTTATAACTACCCTGTTACGGCGTAGCGTTTGATAGCCCCTAAGTAGGTCGATCCACATCTAGAATACATGCGACAATCTCAGGTCTAAGGACAAAGCGTATATGTTGTTTAAAGAGAGAACTACTTCTCGTGTTGGGTCAGTCCTAACACATGTCTCAACATGTGTCCACATTATTAGTTCAACATCTCCATGTCCATGACTTGTGAAACATAGTCATCAACTAATACATGTGCTAGTCTAATATTCATGTGTGTCCTCACATGAACTCCGACTAGGGACAACTTTAGAATAACCATACAAGTAAAGAGTTTCACATACAATTCACATAATTGCAAATCAATTCAAGTAGTCTTTAATGGATATTCAATGAACACAATATACAAATCATGGATACAAATGGAATATCATCATCTCTATGATTGCCTTTAGGGCATACCTCCAACACTATTTTTACTCCACAAATGGAGATGCTTATGGCCAGTAATTGGCAAAGCGTCATTCTTCCTGACGGATACACTTCATGGTTAGATGCAGCTACGATCCACAATCGGCATAGCAAATGTCTCCCCTTTAGTTCCTTCCTCATAAACAACTAGTGACACCGGAAGGCTGATCCTTGCCCCGTTGCTCAGGAGCGAGAGAGACGAACATCATCCATATTACCATATCAATGCCGCGGTGCGAATTTTTTCCTCGTAAAACACAAACATCGTCTATATCAATACCGTGAACCGCGGCGCGAGTTCTTTCCTCGTCAATGACGAGTGACGCTGGAAGGCTGTTCCTTGCTCCGTTTGCACAAGAGCGATAGTACAGATAATCATGTTGCAAGCATTGTCCATGTCATCTTTTTATCTGCTGTCATGGTTAGTTATACCCCCCATCATGTTGCAATGCATTCTTTCTCATGTTGCAGTAAGCAAAACCTTCTACCTATGGTGCAATGAATACATGTCCCAGTACACTAGTTTTCCATGTTGCATTTTATCTATTTCATATGTTTCATGTAGTTTCCATATTTTCATAGCATTATTTTTTTTCTTTTTTGCCTAACACTTTTTTCTTTTACCACTTTTGAAATACAAACATATCACTCTTGAGTATCAAAAGGTTGCTGCTCACTACATTAATCTTATGGAGTAACATGTTATTAAGTTTACCGAGGTTATTTCTACAACGATCAAGGGGTATATGGAGGAGGCGCAATGGTGAGATGCAGTCAGTTTGATTGCATTTTTGCCTATATGACACAGATGGTAGCTAGTCTGCTACTGATGTTGATATTGATTAAACAATAATATATTTTATCATCATTTTGTATATATTTTTTCAAGCTAAACCCACAAATAGTTGTTCCATTTGTCTATAAAATGCGATGTTGATCCCTATCACATGATTCTAGTACTTGTATATTATTTTGTTCTCTACGAGTGTCGTCGAAAACTTGAAGGATAACTTCATTTACCAAATACATATATCGTCTTTTGGTCGCTATAGTTTTAGCATGTGCATTATAGTGCTTTTGTAAATATGAAATGCACTTAGGTAGGCCGATACCATTTCTAGATGAATATAATATAAGATGAGAAAAAAATTACATTTGATAAATAATAAGCTCTAGTAATGTGTGTGTGTGTGTATATATATACATGCAAGGAAATGATAATGATAAGAAATAATTCAATTCGTTAATGTTTAATAGGAGATATTTAGAAATTCATGGAATAGCCATACAAATTCATGAAAATATCCCACTGACAACTAGTAATCCAACATGCGGGAAAGTGCGCACGAATTTACTGAAGCCTTTCAGCCTTTCAAAGTCAATCGAATTGAAGATCCGGTTCTCACAGGGAGCAAGCCAAGCGGATTGAGATCGGCCGACCCAATGCAAGTGCCGGGACGATAAGGATGCAAGTGTGCCTTGTACGTGTCCGCGCGCGCGGGCGCATTTTCGACTACTATACCATGGCTTTGTACGTACGACAAGTGTGCACCGTAAGCCATGGCGTCGCGCGGCGGCACGGCCGTGCGCATGTGCACGCTAACTCTGTAGCGCCTACGCCTTCTTCTTCCCTTCTTCCTCCCTTCCCCGTTTTTACGCCGGCTTCCGTACGTGTTTGTCCAATTCAATCCTCAAGCCACTAAAGCAGTCGTGTGATTACGTCAAATGCTAGTTTTGTATACATACGGCCACACACGATGCATCGAACAATCATACTCAGTTCAGCATATCCAAGTACACATACACACAAGACTACAAGAGCACACCAACGGGGACACACATAAACCAGCCACTCACAGCTTAATTTGTACGAGTTCTAGAGAACTTGATCGGTCGATTATTGGTATGGCTCCGGCTCGAGCTTTCGCAGTTCTGTTGCTCATAGCCGGCTGCTGGGCCTGGGCGACGTCCGCGGCGGCGGATGGAGTCGCGACGAACTCATCACCACCGTCGTCCGCTCCGGCGCCGGTCGTGTGGGAGAGGGCGCACGCGACGTTCTACGGCGGAGCTGATGCCTCCGACACCATGGGTGGCGCGTGCGGGTACGGGAACCTGTACGCGCAGGGGTACGGCACGCGCACGGCGGCGCTGAGCACGGTGCTCTTCAACGACGGCGCGTCGTGCGGGCAGTGCTACAAGATCGCGTGCGACCGCAAGACGGACCCGACGTGGTGCAGGCCCGGCGTCACGGTCACCGTCACCGCCACCAACTTCTGCCCGCCCAACTGGGAGTACCCCGATGGCGGGTGGTGCAACACGGTGCGCCCCCACTTTGACATGGCCCAGCCGGCGTGGGAGAAGATCGGCACCGACTACCGCGCCGGCATCATCCCCGTCATCTACCAAAGGTACACGCCGATTCTTAACATGCCTTTTCCTTCTCTACTAGTCACTTAACCGATACTGAAGTATCTTATTTTTTCCAAATGGAAACTTGTTGTGCGTCCATGCAGAGTCCCGTGCATGAAGCGAGGTGGGGTGCGGTTCACCATCTACGGGCACGACTATTTCAACCTCGTACTCGTGACCAACGTCGCAGGAGCTGGCTCCATCAGATCCATGGATGTGAGGAGCTCCGATTCGACCGAGTGGATGCCGATGGCGCGCAACTGGGGCGCGAACTGGCACTCCCTGGTGTATCTCAGTGGGAAGAGGCTCTCGTTCAGGGTGACCATCACGGATGGACAGACACTGGCGTTTGCAAATGTGGTGCCGGCGGGCTGGGCGTTCGGCTTGACATTGGCAAGCAATTTGCAGTTCAAGTCATGATGATTGATGAGGACTTCGCTGGATGTGGCTCTCGCTTGGAACAATTCATCGCCGGCAACCTGATTTAGGAATTGTTGAATTGGACTAATTAAAGCCGCTGCTCGTTCTGTGTAATATAATGATCGAATGCACTACTTGTATATAGATAATATTGTACAGTTGTCTTGTAATTAACTCTGAATGTGAATATCTGTGTTCATGAATTCATCTTTGTGCTCGTGAATATTACTGTTTATCTATATGCACGTACTGTTGGAAATTTGTTGTTTAATTTCCTCCTGAACGTTTAAATTTCCAGTTTTCCTTTTCACATTCTTTTTGGGATGGAGAGCTAGAGAGCAGCCCTGCAGAAGTAACGAGTGCAGAACTGAGAGAGGCATGTCTTAAGAATAGCTAAATTTATGAAGATCATACGTGGTTAAAAATTATTGGTTAAGTTAGGTTTAAATTTTTGAGTGGGGGCACATGCCCTCACTAGGCTTAACATGGGTCCACCATTGACGAGTGCCCAGCTTCGAAATAGTTCATTGTGACCTTGTGACACGTTTTCACGAGGCTGAGAGATAGGACAAAGAAAGGTAGTTAATTACTAGGTTAATCCCAGTAACGGTGCATATCAAATGAGCGTCGCGTAGGATGTTTTGGTGATATGGCGTATAGTTAAAGAAGAGAGACTTGGGAAAAAAAATTTATTGGAGATACTCCCTCCTTTCCACAAATAATGCAATTGTAGTTTTTTTCTCGGACAAATTAGTACTGTTATCAAACAACCTTGGTACCTTATTGATTACCTGAGTCCACCTATTTAGACGTGATGTCTTTTTTTTTGTTGGCGCAAGGAATGACATGCAGGGTGATTAACACCGGCAAATCTGTTTTGGTCACTTGATTAGCCATGCGAGGTAATTAAAGAAGTCTACGATTGACATCAAAATTGACAGATTTTGTCAGACCTGACCACCCAAACTGGTCAGACCGGTTTGGGCAAATTCATCAAAATATGAATTGGACTTCACTACTGTCTAGCTGTCGTCGAGTAGATTAAAACGTATATAAAATGTCCGATTCAAAGCTCTGATGAAGGAGTAATGACTTCGAGAAGATCTGCACGTAGGAAAACCTATCAAACCGGTTTGCTAGGGCGGCTAGATAGGTTTAGTCTGTGTAATTCGAGTTAGGAGTTATATTTTGACACGAGATTTGTAAGGGTTTCGATTCCTAACGGGGCAAGACCTCCCCTCCCTATATGAAAGGCCACGGCCGATTGAGTTGAACCCAATCGAATAAATCTCATGTGCATTTACGTTTTATCTCCTAAACCCTAAACTCCTCCAACCTCCCTTGTTGTTCATCTACTGATCTTCAGGACCATAGATGGTGTTCTAGGCTTGCTAGCTAACCCTAGGGCATGCCGCCGACGTTCACACCCTGGTGGGGTCCCTCCCAGGCAAGAGCTTCAACGACCTTTGCTAGTTTGCTCGTAAACTAGTCGTTCTTCACCATGTAGGTGTGTTGCTTATCCCTTTGCCAGTTTGCTCGTAAATCTAGCCGTCCTCCATCACGTAAGCATGGTAGTTATCCTTTTGAACGATCGATTTGGACTAAAACCTAGGAAACCGGCATGTCCGGGTTGCTGAACCGGTCTGACCGTCTGTGCAACATCGTTGCTATTCGGTCTGTTTGCGACCCACACTCTCTAGTGCTTTTGGTGTGTTGACCAAAAAAAGCATCAATACCTACTTGTGGTCCAATTTCTTATATTGCAATCTTTATGGGATTTTTTTTCCAAATGTCAGGATTGTTGGTTTCACCATTTCACAAGGCCGGGGGAGTACAACTTTACTCAGGGCTCGTTTGTCTGGGCTGTGGCTTTGGTTGAAACGGCTCTGGCTGTGACTTCTCTAGTGGAGCTTGTCTAGTTAGAAACAATTTGGCAGGACAACTTATCTTCGTTGTTTCAAATGGATAAAAATGAATGTCCACAGTGCTCTTTATCATTTTTTCTTCCACTTTCTCCTCTTTTCTCCATATTTTTTTCTCCCTTCCTTTTTCTTCTTCTTTCCTTCCTCCCTTACCCGCTCTTTCCTTTCCTCACCCCGATCTCTTATTGGCTCGCAACGCTAGGCCCCCAGCGCCTCCCCTGGCCTGCTGGCGCCACGCGCCTCCGTTGCTCGCCCCCGACGCCGCCACCCTCCATCTCACGCCTAGCGCCACCTCCCTCGTCCCCGCAACCCTACGCCGCCATCCTCCGCTGACTGCTGCGCGCGCCCTGTCCGAGCCATGGAGTTCCCCTGCATCCCTGCTCCTGCCCCGTGTTCTTGCGCCTGCTGTCCTCCGCCATGGGCCATGACAGGTAAAAGAGTCACATCCCCCGCAGCAAAGGGTGGAAGCCACGGGAGTCAAATTTATTTTTTTGGCTTCTCCCCCCACCGAAACGCTCTAGAGATCGCATTTTGCGGTGCTCCTCACCGAATCATTTTGCACATGCCCTTTAATTTGGTAGGGTTTCATCAGAAGCCGGTGGAGGAGCCGGTGGTGAAGTCCTGCCAAAGGAGGCATCCAACTCGATCAACAAGATTAGAAAAACATGCTCACCAGTTTGGTTAAAAGAAAACGTCATTTCAATCAGCTGGCTTAACTAGTTGTAACTCGACGTTTCCTGAGAAACCTGTTCAAACTAATCATTGATCGCACGGCGATGCATGGGCGCTGTTGATGTTGCTGTCCAGGTGAAGGATATATCACTCGTGTAAGAATCAAGGAACACACACGACATCCACATCAATTTCTTGAACAGGGGGGAGAGTACAGAGTACCCTGAACATGCGTGGAAATGCGAAGCAAAGATGGACGGAATATGCGTGCCTGCGGGTACATTTTGCTGTTTGGATTACCCCGCAAGCCATGCATGGCGCGGCTGATGACGGCCATGCACATGTGGTCGACCGCTTTCTTCAGCTAGATGCTTTCATCAGATTCCCTGCTCAATTGCAAGGCAGAGTCAGTAATGGTAGCCTATATATACATCCAATTCACCACACAATCATCAGAACAAGATTTCCACACACACGTACACAGAGAATCTAGACGCCCTGTCAGTCAAAGCAATTCATACCGATCAGGCTTTAGATCGTCACCTCCTGCAATTTGTGGTTGTGGCACGCCCTAAAGCTTATTGCAAATCAACTTCTGGTATGGCTTCAGCTCGAGTTCTCGCAGTCGTGTTGCTCGCACTCGGCTGGGCAATGGCAGTGGCCGCAGACGACGTCGCGACGACCAGCTCACCGTCGCCGCCACCGGCTCCGGCGCCGATCGTGTGGCAGAGAGCCCACGCGACGTTCTACGGTGGAGCAGATGCCGCCGGGACCATGGGTAACTAGCAATACACGCTTCGATTGCCCATTCATATATCTAAGCAGATCGCTGATGATGATGTGCGTTCATGGCAGGCGGCGCTTGCGGGTATGGCAACCTCTACTCGCAGGGGTACGGCTCGCGCACGGCGGCGCTGAGCACGGTGCTCTTCGCTGACGGCGCGTCGTGCGGGCAGTGCTACAAGATCGCCTGCGACCGGAAGACGAACCCGGCGTTGTGCAAGCCCGGCGTCACGGTCACGGTCACCGCCACCAACTTCTGCCCGCCCAACTGGGAGTTCCCCGACGGCGGGTGGTGCAACACGGTGCGCCCCCACTTCGACATGGCGCAGCCGGCCTGGGAGAAGATCGGCGCCGACACCAGAGTCGGCATCATCCCCGTCATCTACCAAAGGTCTTTATCATTCTTTTGCAGCTTAAGTAACTCAATTAGCCTTGTCTCTCTCAAGCAAGAAACTGCCGTCGACAAATGCAACAAATAACTTAAATATGAAAACTTGTTGTGGATGCAGAGTTCCATGCGTGAGGAGGGGTGGAGTGAGGTTCACGATCAACGGGCACGACTACTTCAACCTTGTTCTGGTGGCCAATGTCGCAGCGGCCGGCTCCATCAAATCCATGGATGTCAAGACCTCCGACTCGACCGATTGGATGCCGATGGCGCGCAACTGGGGCGCGAACTGGCACTCTCTGGCGTACCTCAGTGGGAAAAGGCTCTCGTTCAGGGTGACCATCACGGATGGGCAGACTCTCGAGTTCACAAACGTGGTGCCGCCTGGCTGGACGTTCGGCGTCACGTTTGCAAGCAACTTGCAGTTCAAATGAGCACCTGCACCTCACTGGGTTGTTACTTGCCTATTATTGTTGATCTGATGGAATCAGATTCCGTATAGTGTGACGATAATGGTGTTAATAAGTTGCTCATGTTGCACACTACTCCCTTGCATATCACACTACCAATGGCAGAGTTCTATTGTAACTCTGGTTTTTATTTTATTTTTTATTGTACATAAATTTATGCTCGTATTAAATTCTAATGTATAAGTAAAGATGTATATATACATATGCTACTGGTAGTGAGACTTACCATGGCTATATATACATGAATTGTGGTGTATATATACAATCATCTTCTAAGATAATACTATATTTGTGAGATTAATCATTACACGCTGACGGGCGCCGTTGATGATGCGGTCCAGGTGCAGAATCACTCCAACACTTATGACTCAATTAAGGAACCTGACTATGCTCTTAGGGGAATTTTTCCATCGAACTGATGAAATATTAAAAATTATCTAGTGCAATATTAGCCGTCAATGTTTGCAACATGGAAAATAATGTGCAAAAATAACTACATCGTCCAACTCCGGGATAGAAAATTTTCACCATAACATGAACACTATCATGTAACATTCACTGCGAATTCGAAACATGTAGAAACAATAGCTGCAATATCGATGCTTAATTATTGCAACATATATCAAGCGTCAATTTTTTTTTAAAATTCCGGATATCTATTTTGTAGTATTATCGTTATCGTTAAGGAACATGCGAAATTCCTAATCTCTTTGACAAGTACACAAAGCAGTTCATTTCACCTTTGAAAGTCAAGCAATGCAGCGATCCTCTGCAAAAGAGGGAACCTGAAGCAAACTTCGACCAACGGAATGTGCGCAGTGCCCGCCCATACGTGTTTGCGGCTACATTTTCCACTCTGGAGTCTGGATTACCCCGTAAGCCATGCACACAGTGCGGCGGATGACGGCCCTGCACATGTCCTCGGCTCGCTTCGTCCTTCACCTAGCTGCCTCATCTTACTCTTCCCTCTGTCCAAATAATTTTTAATACTCCAGCCGCCGATCGATCGCAAGGCTAAACTAAGGTTGTAATGGCAGCCTATATATACATCCAATTCAGTACTTACAACATCATCAGAACCAGATTTACACACGCAAGAATAAACACTTGTGCACTGCGCATCTTGCAGCTCAAATTTAACTTTCAGCGCTTCCGCAGTATCAGTTGTGCAAATTGATGATCGGAATGGATTCAGCTCCAGTTCTCGCAGCCGTGTTGCTCGCACTCGTCTGGGCGCTGGCCGTGGCCGAAGACGGCGCCGCCACCAACGCAACGTCTCCGGCGCCGACGACCGGGTGGCTCAAGGCGCATGCCACGTTCTACGGCGGCGCCGACGCCTCCAACACCATGGGTAATTAGCACACTAGCTTAATGACTAATCAAACCAAGAAATGCAAGTGCACAAGCACGGCAGTTCATCGTCATGACGATATATAACCCACCCACCCTGCTTCATAATTCTATTGCCTAAACTCAATCTGACCCGCCCACCAATTAATATAACCCATGGGTTTAGTATATGAACTTATAAGTTTATATAAATCTCGTGTTCACAACTAAAAATTTTAGATAAATCGACTGAAATTTGTTGCAGATGAATCAGTTTGACAGTCCGCTACTTTATGCAAAGTAGTGTGGTTGGACTTATATGTGGACCCCGCATCAAGAGCTGGACCTTAAAACTAAAACCTCACGTTTACACCTTAAAAATTTAGAGAAATTAATCGAAATTTGCTGAAGATGAATCAATTTGACAATCCGATACTTTGGGAAGTAGCAAGGTAGTGTGGTTGACACATATGTGTGGGTCTCGCGTCAAGACCCGAACCTTAAAACTAAAACCTTGCGTTCACACTTTAAATTATGAGCGAAATTGACTGAATTTATTGCAGATGAATTAGTTTGATAGTATGCTACCTTGTGCAAGGTAGTGCAATTGGACTTATATGTGGGCTCCACGTCAAGAGTCGGACACTAAAACTGAAACGTCGCTTTCACACTTTAATTTTTGAACAAAATTAACTGAAATTTGTTGTAGATGAATCAATTTGATAGTTTGCTACTTTGTGCAAGGTAGTGTAGCTGGATTTATCTATAGGTCCCGCGTCAAGAGCCAGACCCTAAAGCTAAAACCTCGCATTCACACTTTAAAATTCTAGAGAAATTGACTGAAATTTGTTGCAGATGAATCAATTTGACAGTCTGCTACTTTATGCAAGCTAGTGCAGCTGGATTTATATGTGGACCCCGTGTCAAGAGTCGGACCCTAAAGCTAAAACCTTGCGTTGACACCTGACACCTTAAAATTTTAGAGAAATTGACTAAAATTTGTTGCAGATGAATCAGTTTGACAGTTCGCTACTTTGTGCAGAGTGTGTGGCTAGACTTACATGTGGGCCCCGTATCAAGAGCCGGACCCTAAAACTAAAACCTCACGTTCACACTTTAAATTTTAGAGAAATTGATCGAAATTTATTGGAGATAAATTAGTTTTACAATCTGCTATTTTGTGCAAAGTACTATGACTAAATCTGCATATAGGTCCCACATTGAGAGATGAAACCTGAAACTTAAATCTACGAGTTAAACCCATACAAACCTAAAAAAGAGAATCACTTCCAACCCACCCCAACCCGCATTTGCAATATACCCAACCCACTCCAACCCATTATATATAAAACCTATTTTAACCCATTCAAACACACTCCGCATCACAACCCGTCCCATAAAACCCATTTCAAGTTTTCAACCAGCCCTATTAGTAGGCCTAGTTGTGCAGGCCTGACGGCGCCACGATGACCGTCACGGCAACAAATTTCTACCCGCCTAAAGAGTGTCTCCAACAGCATATATGAAACTCATGATCTAAAAACACAAAGTTGACTTCTGAAACTCATGATCTAAAAACACAAAGTTGACTTCTCTAACAGCATATCTAAAACTAGTGACCTATAATCCTTTCAAGGGCTAATCCGCGAATCAAATTTTTTCAGGGGTCAGCCTATAAAATTAACATATCTTCTTCATCCCCTCCTCCCCTTCTCGCCATCACTGCTCCCTTCTTCCCCTTCTTCCCCACCTCACCGCCGTTGCTCCCTACCTTGCCCCCGCGCCGCTTTTCTTCTTCTCCCTCACCCCCGCGCCTCTTCTCTCCCGCACCAGCCTGCTACTACTCTCCCATACTTTTCTAGCTGCTCCTTGCCCACGCCGCGGTGCTCGCCCACTGCTGGGCCACCAGAGCATGCCTGCGCGGCAGAGCTCGCCCATGGGACGGTTGTAACACCCGTAAAATCTACCAACTCAAATCACCCGCTAAAAATTATTTTCAAAATCTTTTTACCGTTGAGCTCCCGAAAATCTAAATCTTCCCAGCGATTTCGCCGTCCCGGCACCCAAAGCCGACAACCGTCCTTTTTATCCTCCCCGTAAATTTCGCCACGTGCCGGTCAACAAACCGCCGCGCGCGCTTCGACCGCATCCCGCAATCACCGCCAACTCCCCCTTTCTTTTTCCTCTCTCTCCTATTTTCTTTTCCCTTTCCCTTCCTTCGCTTCCTCTTTTTCTTCTTTCTTCTTCCTTCCTCCTCCTCCTTCCTCTTTCTTCCTCCTCCTTCTTCCTAGCTGACCGCACGCAGGCCCCTGTCCCCCGGCCGACGCTTGCCTCCTCCCTCCAGGCTGCAACGGCCAGCGCCCCCAGGGCCCCTCCTTGCCTCACCCGACCCCCTGGCCGCGCGCCAACACCCCCGGGGCCCACGCCGCCGGGACCAACCTCGCGGAATCGCCAGCCGCGCAAGCCCCAGCGCCCGACCCCGACGCCGCGCCTGCCCGACCCCGCCTCCGGCCCCCCTCCCGTCGCCGGCTCCTCCCCGTCGATGGCCCCTACCCACACCGCTCGGAGCTCGCCGGCCCCCACATCGCCGGTAGCTCGTCGTTACCTCCCCTCGCCGCCTATAAAAGGGGGCCTTGACGTCTGGAGCTCGCCACTCCATCACCACCATTCCCCCGCACCACAAGCTCATAACCCTCCCTTGTTGCCCCCTGCCACCGCCCCCACAAGCCGGCACCGCCATCCCACCGCCAGTAGCGCCGCCCCTCCCGTGCGCCGCCGCCTCCCTACCCACCGCCGGCCGCCCCCTTCCCATCACCAAATCCCCAAGGTAAAGGGCAAAACGGAGTCCCCACGGTCTCCTCCACCTTTCCTCACCGCCCAATCTCGCCGTCAGCGAGCCATGGCCGGCCGCCCCCACCAGATTTCCCCTCCTCCTCCCTCTTCAAGTCACGGTTCAAAGGAGGAGGAAGAAACGCCCCCCTCCAATTTCGATCTAACCCCCTACTTCTCTCTATTTGCGAAATAACCCTCCCACCTCTCTCATACTCTTCTCACAGATATGCCCTTCCACCTCCCAAAAGTATTTACAAAGAGGTCCCTGGTTTCTCGCAAATTAGTGCAAAGCCTTATTTTAACCCCTAAATACACGGTTATCTCGTCATTTCATGTGCCAAACTTCCTCCAATTGATCCCAAATTCGACCACGTCATCCTCCAGTATACTTCCGCCGAGTCATACCCAAGTTTCATGAAAATACTTATTCCTTCTATTTTCCGTTCGCGTTCTTTGTTCAAGGCTCAACGGGTAAAATCTTATTTTCTTTTATTTATTGTGAGCTCGATTGTTTGTGCCGTAGGTCGCGGAGTACCTGAGGAGGAGCCCGAGGAAGAGTTTGATCGCGAGCCCGAGCCCAAGGACCAGCACCGCGAGCAGGAACTCCCGAAAGGCTTTGAGGACGGCAAGTCCAATCTCACCCTTTGATGCATATTTATTCCTAGTTTTTCAAACACAACCTATTGGCCCGTTTTATAAAATTGCATATTGTTTTACTGCTGAAACATGGTTGGATAGCCACCCCTTGATTGTTATGAACATTCCTTGTTTGTCCTATAATTATCTCTAAATATGATTCGCTCTGTTTAGGTGATAATTTGAAGCGTCCACACATAAGCAGAGACAAAATGTGATCCAATTTATCAGTCCCAGGAGGCTGATAACACATTTATTCAACAGATAGTTCAGAAACCGTACAACTCCCGAAGGAGCGGGCGGGCAAGCCACACCCAAAGCAAGACTAAAGCGATAACAATACAAATCCAAGTTGCAGTCCAGTCGGACTCCGGGCTACAATCGGAACTAAGCGTCAGCGGAAGCATCCTGCAAAAGGGCCAACACCGCAGGCAGCGTTGGGTGTAGACGCAACCTCCTCGAAGTCCTCGGCGACGAAGTCCGGATCCTCCTCTGAAGCAGCAACACAAGGGTGAGTACAAAAGTACTCAGCAAGTCCAACCCCATCCACGGAGGGGAAATACAACAAGAATATGCATATGAATAATCAAGGATAAAGCTATGGTTTATTTGCAGTAAAGCTGAATTTTAGACACATGCAGGGTTTCATTTCAAAGAAGTTTCATGAAAACATTTTAGTAAACGATATATCAAGTGGGGTTGATCCTACACAAAGGATCCAAGTTTTATCGCTACCGAACTCCCCGTCCGTCGTAGCGCACAGCAGAACTGCCGGACACTTCCAACCACACACCCACACACGCAGTACATACCAGTCATCCCTCAAAAACTAGTTGTGTGACCGAGCCGTAACTCGTCCAATGCCGTGGACACGGCTACCCGGATAGGTTTTAACTCTGCAGAGGTTGTACACTTTTCCCACAAGTAGGGTACCGTAACGCGATCACCTTAGTGATGGTACGGATCCTAACAAAGCCATTACCCACCTTAGCCAACACTGACTAGTCAACACAGAAGCACCCAAGAGGTTAGCAACCCATCCACGGGGCCGAAACCGGGACCTAAGTCACCAAGAGCTTAGTCCTTTTCCAAGGGCTCCCGTTGCTCACCAGCACACCTGAAGCCTAGCAGTTTAGTTAGTGGGATTTATGCTAAGCCGTTGCCCATACAACGGTCGAGTGGTTGCACGGTGATGGAATTAGGCAGGATGACACATCAACTCGGTCCTTAGCCATGACAAGATGGATACCTCCCACTCTGCTCAACCACTAAGGTACGAGCCCAACAACCCGGTATTCCACACAAGAAACACCCATCCATCTCATCCACCACCTCTCTTTACACCCGAAAACCCAACTCCTCAGTTTAACATACTCACACATTTATTTTCCGAATAAACAGGTGTAATCATGATTGAATTTGGATAATGAGTTCCTAAGCGTTCTAGCAGTATTTATCATCTAAACAGAGTAACTCATATTTAGAGATAAATATGGGACGACAAGGAATAATCATAACAATCAAGGGGTGGCTATCCAACCATGTCTTGCGATAAAACAATATGCATTTTATAAAACAGGCCAATAGGTTGTGTCTGAAAAACTGGGTATTAAATATGCACCAAAGGGTGAGATTGGACTTGCCGTTCTCAAAGCCTTCCGGGAGCTCCTGCTCGCGGTACTGGTCCTCGGGCTCGGGCTCGCGGTCGAACTCCTCCTCGCGCTCCTCCTCGGGTACTCCGCGGTCTACGGCACACACAAACGAGCACACAATAAATAAAAGTAAAAAGATTTTACCCGTTGAGCTCCGAACAGGAAATATGAACGGAAAATAGGTAGGAAGGGTATTTTCATGAAATTTTGATATGCCTCGGCGGAAATATATGAGAGGAGGCCGTGGTCGAATTTGGGATTGATTGGAGGAATTTTGGCGCATGAAATGACGGGTTAAAGGAGTATTAGGGGCTTTAAAAAGAGGTTTAGGACTGAACCGCGAGAGCAGGGGCCTATCTGTAATTATTTTTGGAATGGTGGGAGGACTTGTTCGCGAATAAGGGAAACTGGTGGGTTGGATCGCGAGGAGAGGGATTTACCCCTTTCTTCTTCCTGGAGACAACAGGAGGTAGAGGAAGGGATGGCCGTCGACGTTTTGGTGGTGGTGGTGGAGGAAGGCAAGGTGCTCGTGGTGAGGGTGTGGAGGTGAGGGCTCGGCTTCCCCCCTTTTATAGGCGGCGCACGGGCGGGCGAAGGCCGAGGCAATGATGTCGGCCGGACCTTTGGCCGGTGGCGTGCCGGGGTGGTGAAGCTCGTGGACGGCGTGGCGGCGTGGTCGACGAGGGCACAGGAGCGGCGACCGGCGACCGGCGACACGACGCGACGCACCGGGCCAAGCACTAGACGCCAAGGAGCGAGCGAGCGTGGCACGGGCGACGTGAAGCGGCGCGGGCGGCAGGCGCGGCGCGGCACGGCGCGGGCGCGCGGCCCGACGCGGCGCGGCCAGCACGCGTGCGCGCCCCGAGCGCCTCGGCGCGCGTGCCAGCAGGGGGTGGGGGTGCCAGGTGCAAGTGGGAGGTGGCAGGGAAAAGAAAGGAGAGAGAGAAGGAAGAGGAAGGGAGAGGAGGAAGAAAGAGAAGGAAAAAGGAGAAGGGAAAGAAAGAGGAGGAAAAAGAAAGAAGGAAGAGAAGGGAGAAAAGGGAGGGGAAAAAGATGGTGAAAATTGCGGGATTCGACTGCGCGCGGTGATGGACTTGACGGGCACGTGGCGAAAATTACGGGGAGCGGAAAAAGAGAGTTGACGAGCCGGGGCCAGGACGGCGGGTCCGACGGAACGGAAAAGATTTGACGGAGCTCGGCGGTCGGAAAAATTTTGGAAAGCATTTTTAACGAGTGATTTAACTGGGTGTATTTTTACGGGCGTTACATAATTATTGCTAGAATGCTTAGGACCTTGTACTCAATTCAATCATGACTACAATGGTTTATTTAAAGGATAAATGTGTGAGTGTTTCCAAATGAGAAAATAGGTTTTTGGGAATAAAGAAAGGAAATGCTTAGATGAGATGGATGGTTGTTTCTTGTGTGAAATACCAATAAGTTGGGCTCGTACCTTGGTGGTTGAGCAAGGTTGGGAGATATCCATCTTATTATAGTTAAGGACCGAGTTGATGTTTCATCTTGCCTAACTAAACCATCGTGCAACCACTCGATCATTGTATGCAGCAACGGCTTAGCATAAATCCCACTAGTTAGTCTGCTAGTCATCAGGTGAGCTGGTGAGCAACGGGAGACCATGGAGAAGGAATAAGATCTTTGTGACTTAGGTCCCGGTTAAGACCTCGTTGGTAGGTCATTAACCCCTTGGTTGCTCCCGTGTTGGCTAGTCAGTCTTAGCTAAGGTGGGTAATGGCTTTGTTAGGATTTGCACCGACACTAAGGTGTTTGGGCTACGGTACCCTATTTGTGGGAAAAGTGTACAACCTCTGCAGAGTTAAAATCTATCCGGGTAGCCGTGTCCACACCATTGGACAACTTACGGCTTGGTCACATAACTAGTGTTGGAGTTGGGTACTCTTCATGGCGTGTGTTGGATTTTGGAAGTGTCCGGCTATTGTGTCGTGGGCTACTGCAGACGGGGAGTCCGGTAGCATTAAAACTTGGATCCTTTGTGTAAGATCAACCCCCCCTTAATGATTCGGTTACTAAAAATGTTTGGCGAAAACTCTTTTAAAATGAACCCTTGCATGTGTTGGAAAATCTAGCTTTATTGCAAATAACCCTTAACCTTATCCTTGTTATCCTAAGCATATTCTTGATTGTATCCTCCTCCATGGATGGGGTTGGACTTGTTGAGTACTTTTGTACTCACCCTTGTTTCGTTGCTACAGAGGAAGATCCGGACTTCGTCGCCGAGGATTTTGAGTAGGAGGTCATTTCCACACCCAACGCTACCTGTGGTGTTGGCCTTTGCAGAATGCTTCCGCTGCCCTGTAGTCCCGAGTGCTATCTCTTCGCAGTAGCTTGGCTCGCTGCTGTTATTTATTTGCTTGTTATTGCAGTGTGGCTTTCGCGCCCACTCCCTCGGGAGTTGTACGATATTTGAACTATCTGTTGAATAAATATGTTATCGGCCTCCTGGGACTGATATTTATATCACATTTAGTCTCCGCTGATGTGGGGATGCTTCAATGGTGCTGCTAGGTCGGCAGAGCTCATCCGCGTGGTGGTGCTCGCCCGCCTGTTCCGTGGTTGTGCCGGCACCACTCGCTCGCGTGGCGGCTTTTCTGGGGGCGTATCTCGCTCATGCGGCAGCGCTCGCCCCTCGAGCTCTCCCGGTGGTCAAATCGACGAGCCACCACCTCCTCGAGCCCCCTCCCCAACCGAATCGACGAGCGTTTCCCTCACCCCTCAAGCTTCCCCGGTGGCCAAATCGACGAGCCACCACCCCCTCAAGCCCCCTCCCCGACCGAATCCATGAGCGTTGCCCTCGCCCACGTGGGATCTGGCTGAGGCGGCACAATTGCAGGCCTGATGGCATGAGCAGGTGCAGAGAGGGTGGAGGCGAGGTCTAGCCGCCATGTCCTCACCCGTGCACATGTGGCGCTGCCGGAGCCGATGAAGTTGAGTTCGGGCGAGGTAGCATGATGCTCCGCTGGCGTCGGGGATCCCAGCTAGTGCGGAGACGGAGTTCGGGGGGCGGTGCACAGTGGGTGGAAGTTTCCATCGAGCGGTAGTTGGGGCTTCCCGGGAGAGCAAAGAAATTTAGCAATCCATGAGTTGGATTGGTATATTTGCGTATAGGAGAGAGAAATTTAGATCATAGCCTAAAAAATTTAGGGATAACAATCCATATAGGTGTGCTGTTTGAGCAGTTTTAGGGCTGTTTTCATGTATCCTGGTAGTTTTTAGGGATAGCAATCTATTTTACATAATCTGTTGGAGATGCTCTAACTACGCCATGGTGGCCGTCACGGCCACTAATTTCTACCTGCCTAACTATGAGCTCCCAAGAAACAATGGCGGGTGGTGCAACCCGCCGCGCCCCCACTTCGACATGGCCCAGCCGGCGTGGGAGAAGATCGGCGTCAATCGCGGCGGCATCATCCTAGTCATTTATAAAAGGTGTGTTGACGCAAAGTCTGGGCTTCAAGCTTCTGTGTCGGCAACACGTGAAGACCTGGGAGATCTGCTTAACTCCAGTGCAGGCTCCAAATCAGCTCGCGAAAGTGCGTGGCGTGCCAGTCAATTTGATCTGAAATTGACAAGGTAAATGTCAAATTCTTGAGCTGATCGGCTGCAAAGTCTTCGAGCTCATCAGTAGCGTTACATCGAAAAAACACCATTAAATTATGTTTTCAATGTAATCTTATGGTGTGATAAAAAGAAGCATTAATGGCATGTGCCATCAGCTATATGAGCTGACAGGCTAAGATAACAGAGTATTAAAGCAGCAGCCTTTAAATGATAACTTGTCTACCACGTGCATGTCGATTAAACTAACAAATCTAATTAATATCATGAGCCGATTGATCGGACTTAACCGACACAGTATGGCAGATAGGGTATTAACTTCGATCTGTTAACTACTAAAACGCGGCAACAAGACATCGCACGCATAGCCATCGGCTCGATGAAGTCATCCTACTACTGAGAGGGATGGATCAGACCCAACCGAAACAGCATCGGCTCAACAGTAGCAGTCTGACGTTAAAGACCGAAAGGCTAGAGGCAAAGGTAAAGATCTATCGGACCTAGTAAAGATACATCGATTAAAGCATGGAAGATCAAACTAGTTGATACGATCACATAACTGGTGAACACTTAAACAAGACTAGGAAGCCGATGAGAATAACCTAATTAGATCTAAGCCGTTTGAGAACTATGAGCACTTCGAAGACAAACAGATTATTGTACAAAGCCTAGAAAGCTCTATTTGAATCTATGCAACTCGATAACTAGACTTACACTAAGAGATTAGAATATTGGACAAATAACGTAATGACCGTGTGACGGTACTTACAAGCTCACCTGAGATCAAAACCGATGTAGTCTTTCGTGCAAGAAGAAACTTGTTGGTTACTACTCAACTCCTAGGAGCTCCTACTCCTAGGATTTGGCGGTGTGCCGCCAAAAAAGTAAAGATTGTATTGATTGATTGATGATTATTTAATACAAAGCTTATGGGTTTAAATTTATACCTGGAGCGAGCTAAAGTTCTAATGGTTACAATGTGAACCATTACAATGCATCTAAAAACTATTAAAAATAAATCTTCACGTTTTTTCTTATTTGGTGGAGTCAATTCCGTTTCGGATCGGATTCCTTCTTGTCCTCTGTCAACTTCTAGAACCCGGTGTCCGTAGTTGGCCTTAGTCAAAATCTAGCATTAACACTCTGCAATTTCATCTGCTATCAGAATCTTGTCCTTATATGTCGACTCTGGTCAAAAACTTGTGGCAATAGGTAACTAGTTAACTGCCTTGTAATCTCTCTTTTTATTGCAGCAATTTAAACGCAGTTATGTTTGACGTAGGGTTCCGTGCGTCAAGCAAGGTGGGGTGCGGTTCACCATCTACGGGCACGACTACTTCAACCTCGTGCTCGTGACCAACGTCGCAGGAGCCGGCTCCATCAGATCCATGGATGTCAGGAGCTCAGATTCCACCGAGTGGATGCCGATGGCGCGCAACTGGGGCGCGAACTGGCACACTCTGGCATATCTCAGCGGGAAAATGCTCTCGTTCAGGGTGACCAACACTGATGGAAAAACTCTTGAGTCCACAAACGTGGTGCCACGCGGCTGGGCGTTCAGCTTGACTTTCGCAAGCAACTTGCAGTTCAGTTGAGCAGTCAGTGGGTTTGATTGTGCATCGATAAATCTCTGGTTGCAATTTGGGTGGGTCCCCATTTATGTACAGATCTTGGTGCATGATCTGCGGCTTGTATATCAGATTTCATAAGTGTTTATGTTGCCGTACTTGTACATAAAGATGCTGCGTATTCATTCTATATATCAATCTGTATCTATTCTTAATTCTTATATAGTTCTGTAATTTGACCATGACTTCATGACTTGTGTCTGCTTCAAGTTTAGAACAGCCGTTCCTACTAATTCCCTACTAAGTAAATAGAAATGGTAGCTTCTTGTTGAAGCCAACAACAAATATCAGTTTGTGTCAAATCAAGCCATCTCCGACCGTCTTAGCCTAGACCTAGCTAGGTGAACAAGATCCTTTTTTATTTTTTAAGAGGACCAAAAGTCTTTTTCTGCTGCATAAAACTTTTCAATTAAAGGATTCTCCCAATGGGGTTCCATTCTCATTAATTAGTACGCCACTTAGAACTGGTAATATGGCATCAAATTTAAAAAGAGATAGGAGGAAGTAGTTTCATCTAAAGGAAACCATTTAGATATACATAAAAATAGAAGGAAGCAGTTTCATCTGAACAGAATCAATTAGATACAGATAACAATTTTTGACAAGTCATGAATTTAAACCTTATGCAGAATTTATGAAACAAAAACATAAAAGATTTGCATTGGAGGGGTAGTTTCATATACCAATTCATTACCTTCTTGCTGATATACGCCTTGGAAACAACAACATGAAACCTCCTATTGGGGTTAGTCTAAAGAGCAAGAGCTGCAAAACTTGTAGTTCAAATAACCCTTCAGATATTCGTTTACTTAATGTTGCAAATAGTTGGATAAAGCTAGCATGTATCATATAGAAGATGCCCAAAAGAATTGCCCCTGTTTTGGAGGGAACAATCTGTCTTGCATAGGGTGAAACAATGTCTTTTATGGTCTGCAGTTGCCCAGCTTCCTCCAGATGATATGCTACCAGGTTCCTCCAGATGAACCATGCCCATGCTCTCGTTATATCCAGCTGACTCTGAACATTTTTTCAGTTTATAATAATCAATATTAGCTCCTTTTATGCAATCCAAAGGTGTGTACATCGTGTGGATCTTATGATATACCACTTCTTGCCTATATTTAAAGACTTCATAGTAACAGAATCGTGTTCTTCTGAAGTCATGGGCCAAAATCCACCGCACGCAACCATGCATCTCTCTCCTGTGTCCATCTTTCTCTGCAAGTTTACATCATACTGCACCTTGAGAGATTGAGGACCAAATAACTGAAGAAGGCAAAGTGCCACTAAATTACAGCGCTACTTAATGTATAACAAACAATTTACCTTGCCAATTTCTGAAATGCTCCATGTATGGAGCATCACATGACATTCAACATCATGCTCACAGGCAACTTACATAAAAGTGGTAGTCAATTCAAGTTCTAGATCAGAGCATGGATGGGAAGATGCATTTACATTTCAATTTTACCAAATATATAAATCAAACCGAACCAAATCATGACTGACGAAGGCAACATAACTATCTGATTACCAAAATGCCACTCTTCAACCTTACAAATAGTAGCTTTTCACCATATGCAACTCAAATTTCATCCCTGCTCACACAGCTCCTCAAACCTGGCCAAGCTGCAAATAGAAAATATCAGTATCATTCATTCATTCAAATGAGCAAAACTTAATTTGAACACGACTTTTTTAGCCTAGCAACTAATCCTGGTGCAATAAAATGCCTGGCAGGCAAGAATATCATTAACTAGGTTTAGGTCTAATGAGAATGGAAGACCAAAAGTAGCAATTCAATTATTTGGTTGCCAATGCCACTTGGTTAATATGCCAAAAGGAATTGAAGAGGCAAAATCAGCAGCAAAATAAGATTTCAACATAGTAGCAAACAGAGAAAATAAAAGAAGCCATGGCCATATAACAAACCTTCTAAGGAGAGGCTTTGGGTTGTAAGGGAACAAACCCTTCTTTTGCAGATCTTCCACTGTTCTCTTTAATGAATAAAGACATACTTTAGCATCGAGGAAAAGCTTCTGTGAATTCTTGGCTTCTTTATCACAACCAGAACCATTCTTATACTCTTTACTTGAGCTGGCTCTGGCACTACTTATATCCCTGGAGGTCCTCTGCCTTTTACAGTCAATCTTTTCTATTTTTGTCAAGTACATGGAATCATCAACAAAAGCATGCCAAGACTGGGAAACCAAGCGTAAGCACCTGCGTCCATAAGTGTGTAAGAGAGGTCAAAAGTCACAATTCAGAAGATACTTTGTTCCATCTGAAGACATGAGCCAGAGAAAAATGTAAGATAGCTACCAACCTTAAGAGATACTGAGCACAATGCACACCAACATCTTTAGATATGAGGTAATCAACAAGTACCATGTGATCATAGTGCAGCTGCAGAATAATAGAAATGAAGAAATAACATTATGCTCAACATAGGCATTATGGAGTGAAATGGGAGCAAATTTGAAAGATTAATAAAAGGGTACCATGTATCAGCAAATTAATGAGTCCTAAGGTACTGAATTTTGTTTAGTATGTCCCATAACAAATGTGAATGCTGTCCATGTCCTCTTGATCATGATTACAGTGCTAACTAATTAACTTCCTACTTATCCTGTGGGCTGGGGTACCAGAGCCCAAGAGTTATACACAAGGATCATATCCCCTACCCAGGACTATTTTAGACCAATGGCCCATACTATAAAGTCACTCATACCATGAGATGAACAAGACCTGAATGTTAAGGTGCTATCTTACAGAAACCATTGTACAAAAGCAATAGATGGAAAATATGTTCACTGACTCACCAGCAAAAGCAACAGATGGAATAGGTGAACTGGGTCGAAAATACTTGAGAACAGTTTTGCACCAATCAGTTCAGTAGAATTCATGCTATCTCTGCGAGTTTGGACAAAAAGGTCACAACTTACATAAGCACCCATTGCCTTGATAACATTTTCCTTGCTTCAGTAACAAAAAATATTTTTCTACTTACATTTTCAGGAAAATGTGTGGAGCATCAAAAAGCTGTAAGAGAATACTGAATAGCATGTCATCCTGAAATATGAATGAACATTGAACATATTACCAAGACTGTTTAGAATCGTAAAGCCAGTGGTGAGCCTTTAGAGTAGGGATTTAAGTATGAACTTGTTAATATCCAATATTTAGCAAAAAAAATTATCAGACAACTGTCTTCAGCATTTTCTAACTCAGTTTGACAAATACAGAGAATAGAGTAGATAGGTTGTATTAGTTAGCAGCTAGCATTAAGGATGATTGGGCATGATGATTCACTGATTGATGTCCTACATATAATAGAGGCATACTGAAGTAGAAATTTACAACTGATGTCAATCTAAATTATCTAACAAAGGTAATAAACTAAACAGCTTCGAAGTTAAGTTGCGTTTCCCTAGAACAATAAATAAATTTATCAATCAATCCATCATTCAGGCATAGATGCATACCTCCTCCATATACAATGCCAGAAAGGATAAGGCAATATCTGTTGATGATTTTGAATCAAAACTCATGTCTAAGTAACATCTTTGAAACCAGTCTGAAATTTCTGATAAGCCAGAACAGCTGCAGTGATCACTGCAGCCTTGCACCTTGTGACCCAACAAACAATCATCCCTCTTGCATGAACATTGAAGTGTACCATCGTTTCTGTTGTAAGACAAACATATGGAAAAACTGAGGAACAAATAGATAGCTTGCCTTTGCAGGTGCCGAGTTGACTTATCCTGACTCTCGACTAAATCTACCATGTTCAGTAAAAATGGAGAACCTTCTAAACAATTATCTAGTTTAGCAATATGTTGCGAGATAGGTTCATGAAGAAGGTCATGAAAGTACTGTCGAAGTAATTTCAGATAACAAACAATACGTGAGCAATCTTGCTGCATGTAAGGTTTTAGCCGCATCATTACCATCTGCATCAAAAAATGAAACAAGTGCGTCAAGCCAGAGTAACTAGCAACAAGTTACACAGGGGCCCTGGATGTCAGAACTTACCAGAATTTTGTGCTTTAAGTACTGATAAAGACTTTTGGAGCCATCATGTTGCTCCTGTAAGGAAGCTGCTATCTTGGGAACTATATCCACGAGTTTCACATACATATCTTGTCCATCTGTACCTTCCAGGTAACTTTGCTCAAGTAATGAGCACAGTAGCTGGAGAAGACTGCCTGTCAGAATTCCAGAGTGTAGTGAATCATTACAGAAGCCAAATCTGCTATCCTTGACACGGTTGACAATTTCTCCAGTATGTAATGGATGGAAAGTAACTGAAGGCATGTTCTGAATATGATGAATGGACAGACAAATGAAGTCATCTTTCAGTTCACTGTCGCTGTGTTTAAGGAACTTTAAGATAGCATGTAATACTCGAAAGAGACTGGACATGGTTTGCTCACTGATATCGAGACAACGCTCATTAAGTACTGTCATGAAGCTTGTGATACTGGTGCTTGAACTAGTAATATCCTCATTGTTGGAGTCAGTTGTAGAATGTAAAGCGTTATGAACACATTTTGATTCTGCATGTATAGCTGCCCAGACAAGCTCAATAAACTGAATCCAAATAGAATCCTAGGAATACAGCAACAGCCATGGAATAAATAGGGGACTAAGTTGAGAAAAAGTAACTGAGTGCACCAAAAGAAGAGAAGAGAAAATATGATCATACAAACTTAATTAGGGTACTGGATATGGAAACCAGAACATTGCCAGCTGAGTGTTTGACATAGCCACTGCAGAAACCAAGGACACCAACCTGAAAAGGATGACATACATTTTAGTTTTAGTAACCTAGTAGCCATGCTGATGTCCTTTAATGTACAGGCAACACAAGACAATAGTAGCTAATAATTAAAACTGAAATGGGTAGTGTGAAAGATTGATATAATTCACCAAACAAAACAGTTATACCAGGACAACTGGAAATGTAAACCTTAACACAGTAGAAAACACAGTACCAAACAAGCTAGTCATGCGGTGGCATGAAAAGCACTACACACAGATACAGTTTAAAGGAAACATCATAGCATTTAATGCGGGACTGCTACTAACAACGCGCAGTTCTCCTGCATGTCCGAGAAAAAAAAAATACTGGACTGCTACTTCAAGGAACAAATTAAGTGACAAAGACAAAACCAAGGGCATGGAATGTAATAAAATAGTGCAGTGCTGTCTCAAATTTGAATGTAATACTGAATTAGTGAATGCAATTAGATACAGTGGAGAGTGGAGCCTAATCCTGAAAAACAACGGGAGACTAATCTTGAGGTACTGGAACACAAAATCCTGTACATTGCTGAGCAGGTTATTCAAGGGTGGTGGTCATCTTGTTTCCTTATTACTTTATTGGTACATATATAAACACTGCATACATTTAAGGCGAAACTCAAAAGGCATTGCTCACTAACAGGCAGGCATGTCTGAATGCCTACATAAGCACAACGCCATGCAAGAGGGAAGGGCCATTGACGGCCCTACCAACTGATGTTTCATGAGAACAGGACAAACATAGCAAAGAAACCAGAATATGATGTCTTACCAATATGGAGACCACATTTGCCAGGCAGCCAAATCCATCATGTGGATGCTGTCCAGGTGGTAAAGAACAACTATGAACTTCTCCGGAACATGAAAAAATTTCCTAAATAAGAGGGAAAAACATGGTTCTGTGTTATTTGCTCCTGACATAGTTGTACAGCCTCAATGGATGGGAAAATTAACAGGTTACCAGAGTCACAGCAAGTACCAGATCAATGAAATTTCACTAATGTAATGAAACATAAAACTGTAAACACATAAATGCCATGAAGTGTGATCAAATAGAAAATATATATCGACGTTTTTTAATAAATCACAAAATTTGATGTCAGAATTCCTTTTTTTCCTCGAATACGCAGGAGAACTGCGTATCATTGTATTAATAGAAGAGAAAGGAGTCATACATAGACCCAAACACACACACACACTGGGGAAGTCAGAATTCCTTAAAGATTGTCTTATATTTGGGCATTTTACAGGTTTACACAACGAAAAGTCATCAATATTAAATTGTGCACAAAGATAACACTTGATATTGTCTTTCTATCAAGTAGCTAACTAAAGCGCAGTTGCAACCTTTGATAGAGAGAGTTGCTGACAAATTACCAGGGTGGAAGGTGGAATTGATGAATAGGGTTGGTCGAGCTACATATGTGCAGTCTGTCCTCTCCTCCATGCTGATCTATTTTGCCACTGCCTTGGAGCTTCCTCCTTGGTGCTTAAAGACGGTGGATAAAATTCGTCGCATTTTCCTATGGAGGGGCAGGAAGGAGGCCAATGGAGGACACTGTTTGATTGCTTGGCCCAAGGTTAGTCGTCCAAAGGAGTTGGAAGGCTTGGGTATTTTGGATCTGCAGAGGTTTGGATGGGCTCTCAGGGTTCGGCGGTTGTGGTTGAGCAAAACAGAACCTGATAAGCCATGGACAGCTTTCCCAGTCACGATTCATGGATGTGCCCAGTCTCTTTTTGCTTCTGCCGTGACTACAGAAGTTGGTAATGGGGCAAACACCAAGTTCTGGACAGATAGATGGCTTAATGGGTGCTCTATTGAGTTTCTTGCTCCTCATCTTTTCGCAGGTGTATCAAAAAGACATGTCAAAAGGTGCATGGTTCAGGAAGCCCTCCTGGATAACTACTGGTTGCAGGACATCCAAGGCCACTACTGTGGCGGTCTTAGCTCGATTCCTAGATATTTGGGACATGGTACAGGAGGTAGTGCTCCAACCTAAAGTTGATGATGTGCACAAATGGAAGTTCGAGAGTTCAGGACAATTCTCCACCAGATCAGCATATGAGGCACTCTTCCATGGAGCAGTTTATTTTGAACCGAGTAAACTTATCTGGACTACTTGGGCTCCAAGGAAGTGCAAACTTTTCCTCTGGTTAATTGCAAATAATCACTGTTGGACAGCTGACAGGTTCGCTAGACGCAGTCTCCCCCATCCTGAACATTGCCCCTTCTGTGATCAAGAGGATGAGACAATTCAGCACATCATGTATTCTTGTGTTTTCTCCCGGCATTTCCAGCTTCAGCTGCTGCGCCGTTTCGGACTCTGTGATCTTGCTCCTCAATCAATCTCGGCTGGATTTTTTGACTGGTGGCAGCAGGCAGGTGATAGATTAAGCGTGGAAGCTCGGCGAGGATTTAACTCACTGGTCGTTTGAGGGGCCTGGACTCTTTGGAAGATGAGGAATGATATAGTGTTTAATGGTGCCTCGCCCAGGTTGATCAAACGCTTCTCCTGGCACAGGATGAGACTGATCACTGAATGATGGCAGGCGCCAAAGGCCTTAGTGGTCTGGTTGCTGCTTGACCTGGGGGTTAGCGGTGTGTGTTGGTTAGGAGGTGGTTGCCTCATACTAAGAACGGGTGCGGATGTAATTTAAGACCCTAAGTGTGTGGGAGGTGTGTGGTTGTATGACTATCTGAGCCTTTTCTTCTATCTTAATGCAATGATACGCAGCTCTCCTGCATATTCGAGAAGAAGAAATATTGTTGAATCAGTTTTTTCAGTTAGGCACGAAGTACTCACAAAATAGATGTCACCCAATCATACTGCTTTGCAAATGGAATCTGTCCAGCGGCTGCAGCCCACGTGGACTGAGATTGAAAGGTTATGGAAGCATCAAACCTAAGATTTAAAATGGAAATTGGATGTGTTATTTGCTCCAAAGCGAAGAATCACACAAGATTTATGGTTCCACCAGACCAAAGTCAGTCATGGACTAACTGATCTCTGGTGAAACTGTTTTCCGTTCTGTAAGAGTAAGCCACCGCCATCCTGCACTGCTGTCATGATTCTAAACCAGTGAATTTTGCAGATAGGTCGCATTGTTAATTGTCAGTTCCCAACAGTTGTATGAGGACATTACACGACAGAGTACAAATTATAGTTAATATACTATTTTTTGAAACAGATACAGTTATCGCTTCTCAAACCAGGGGCAACGCAATTTAGTAATTTACCCATCTATAAATCCCACATCATACAACTACATCGTCCATGTAAACTAACATGAATTGCAGCAGATTAACCACGAAACAAAAATATATATTTATTGAATTCAAAGAAACACCTGATCGGATTCACATCGTCGCTGCTCCTCCTCCTCTTCCTCCTGGCTCCATCCTAGAATTGCCTTGTTTACCTGAAACGATGCTGGAATAAACCATCAAGCCGCGGCCCCCCGGAAACGCAAGTTAGACTGCAGGACGGCTGAGGTTACCTTGGAGAGCACGAGGAGGAGGCGCCGCTCGTCCTCCCGCGTGAGCTGACGTGGCGGCAATGTTTCGGCTTCCTGCGGTGCGAGTGACGGGAGGCAGTCAGATAGAGGCGTGGAGCGGCGACCAGCGCCGGTGTACCGGGTTGCTTGCTCGCTTACGAGGTGGGGGAGAAGGGAGGCGGCGACGAGGTCGCAGAGGCGGGTGAGCCGCCGCTTCTGCCACTCCGGCGGCGGCGCCATTTGCTGCTCCGCTCCTAGCGGTGGATTTGCGACTCTTTCCGAAAGAGAGAGAAATACGATTAGGGACACAAGAAACCGCCTTTGCTGAAAGAAAGCGCATTTCACGCCGCGGGAACGCCGAAATTATAGAAGGCCATGGTGAGCGAAAATGCAAAATAGAGCCATTGCTAATTTTCCATTAAGAATCTAAACTTTCTATGTGCTACTGGAGGCTGAAATTGATAGTAGTATATTTTATAAGACCGTGATCAGTAGAACATTCATCGTACAGTACATGAGAAACTAGAATTCTGGAAACATGTAGCAATGGTCATGAATTTTCACTAATGTAATTAGACTAAAAATATAAACACATCCACCATGAAGTGTGATAAAATGGAGAGGCTGTTGTAGTACGAAATGGAGAGATTGTTGGAGTGGATGGAGAGTGTATATTTTAGAGAGGAACCTAGCTGTTGGGATTTGGAGAGTGGGAAATGGATAGTCTGTTGGAATAAAAAACTCAATACGGAGAGAAATCTTTTACCAAGAGTTAAATGGAGAGGCAAAAATGGATAGTCTGTTGGAAATGCTCTAAGGTAACAGGTAATGGCAAATGAGACGTCACTAAATATCACTGCTTTAGAAATGGAAGCTATCGTTTCTGGAAAAAGAAAAAGGTAAATGAGATGTCACTAAATATCACTGCTTTAGAAATGGAAGCTGTCAGTTTTGCAAAAAAGAAAAAAAGAGCTCACACTATCTAATGTGGACTGAGATTGGAAGGTTATGGAAGTATAAAAAAAATTTATTGATTCCATCCATTGTGAACTTAGATTATGAGGTCACAGGAGAAAAAAAAACATAAAAAATTGAAGATTGACTGCTGTTTACTCAAAGATCGACCATGGAATAATTGATCTTAACAAACGGGACAAATTTTTCTATCTGTAATATCAATTTCAGATTCTCCATAGAACGTGCCACGCTACTCGAAACGGATGGTTATACTGTAGGAGTAGGACTAATAAAATTTATACGGCAACGAAGCTTCGTCGAAGAATTAACAATCAAACAAGTAAATAACTATAGCAATTCGAAGCAATACCTTATCCAATTCACATCCTCGCTCCTCCTGTTCCCATCGTCGAATCGTCTTATTCACCTGCAGCAATTCCCAATCAAATCATAACGCCGAAGCCTCCCGGAAAACGATTAAACAGGGAGATAATCAGATAACTGAAGTTACTGTGCAGAGCCCGAGAAGGAGGTGCTTCTCGTCCTTCCGCGCCAGCTGCCGCCGCGGCGACGGCCCGGGTTCCTGCGGTGCGCAGAGCGGCCTGGGGCTTGCAGGAGACTAAGGCCTGCGTGTGGAGTTGCTTGCTTACGAGGTGGGGGAGCAGGCAGGTCCGCAGGTGGAAACGAGGTCACAGAGGCGGGCGAGCTGCCGCTTCAGCTTCTCCGACTCCGGCGGCGGCCGCGGCTGGTGCTGCCGTGTTGGCCTGCTGCTAATTTGACTTCCGTCTTCGCTGCGAGGCTGCGTTTTTCACTCTTTTACGTGTCTCCACGCACGCGGCAAATTTTTATTATCCGTATACGAAAATGTATGCTTCGTCGTCGGATAGTCAGAGTATAAATTATAGTTAACATATTATTTTTTGAAATAGGTCCAGTTCTAGGAAGGTAGGCAATGCGACCGCCAGGAGCCCATAAAGTTAAGGGGCCAAGACCATATAGGTAATTAGTATATATAATTTTTATTTAGCATAGTAAACATTTGAAGGCCCATCACAAAGCAGCTTTTGCCGTAGGTAACTCTCTTCTATTCTATGTAACATGATTCATCAAGCGGAGGACAGATCGTAGGCGACGTTTCGTTTGATCGTTTCCTACCGCCGCGACCCTGCCTGCCCATCGACACGCTCTGACCGAGGAGAGGAGATGCCCGCGCCGATCCGATTGGTTCCTCACCCGACGAGGCGGCGACCGGCAACTGCAAGGACACCGATTCGATTCGCTCGTCACAGTAAGCAACATACCGATTGATTAGTATTTTCTAATTTTTTTTACCGATTGTGCTAGGGTTAAAATTTCTATTTCAATGTATTTATTTGAATATGATAGACGTTGCTTAAGGGTGCTCAGAATAGAAAAAAAAAAGAAAACAAGAAGATCAATTTGTAGAATCGCAAAGAGGTGCTCTACATAAGTTTTTTTCAATTTCAAATAATGCTGAAGTCAATCAAGATCAGGGGCGGGAACAAGTTGCAGAAGTCGATACTGATGAAGGTGCTACAGAAGAGATGCTGAAGCTGATGCCAATGATCATACTCAGGCTCCGGGAGGTGACACTTTACAACCATCAGATGATACTGAAACTGTTTATATTGATGAACAAGAAGATTCATTTTTGACTATTTTTTATCTTAGAACATGGGGAAATCTTGACAATAGCAAAAAAGATATCTTAATTGAGAAACGACCCGTGAGAGAAATGGATCTACAATTCCTTTGTGATCCCAGTGGCAGACATTTTTCTTATGCTTATTACTTCAGGAAATTATCTAACGGTGAGTTTGTTGATAGGAAGTGGTTAGTTTATTCTAAACATGTGGACAAGGTTTATTGTTTTTGCTACAAATTGTTCAAATCAAATCAGAACAAGTTCCTGTTAGCATCTGATGGAGTAAGGGATCGGAAGCATCTCAATGAGAAACTGAAAACACATGAGAACAGTGTGGAGCATTTGACAAACATGAGTACATGGAATGAGCTTCGGCTTAGATTAAGCAAAAATCAAACAATTGATGATGAAATGCAATAGGAAATTACAAAGGAAAAGGAGCGTTGGAGACAAGTCCTGGTAAGAATAGTTTCTGCTGTGAAGTTTCTTGCTAAACAAAATCTAGCCTTTCGAGGATCAAATGAGAAACTTTATGGACGTAACAATGGTAATTTTCTAACCACAGTTGAAATGATTGCTGAATTTGATCCTGTAATGCAAGAACATATTAGGCGCATTCAAAGTAATAAAATTCATCATCATTATCTTAGCCATAATATTCAGGATGAGTTAATTACTATTTTTGCTGATGCTGTGAAAAATCATATCTTAAAGATTATCAAAGATGCCAAGTATTTCTCTTTTATCTTGGATTGTACCCCAGATGTGAGGCATGAAGAACAAATGACATTAATTGTGCGTTGTGTTAATATGTCAAGTACCATTCCAAGAGTAGAGGAATTTTTCTTGGAGTTCTTTCAAGTTGATGACACCTCCAGATTGGGGCTTTTTAATGTTTTGTTGGATGCACTTCGGTCTCTTGATTTGAACATTGATGATGTGAGAGGTCAAGGTTATGACAATGGTTCCAATATGAAGGGAAAACATCAAGGTGTGCAGACATATTTGCTTGAAATTAATCCAAAAGCATTATATATGCTATGTGCATGTCATAGTTTGAATCTCACTCTTTGTGATATGGCAAAATCTTGCAAGACAGCTATTTCGTTCTTTGGTGTTATACAAAGGATATATTGTTTGTTTGCACGCTCTACTAAGAGGTGGAAAAATTTGACTAATAATGTTGAGAGGTTTACTGTCAAACCCTTGTCTAATACTTGTTGGGAGAGTCAAATAAAGAGTGTGCAACCTATCAGGTATCAAGCCCCACAAATAATATTAGCATTGAAGGAAGTGGAAAGAACTTCTACTGATGACCCAAAAACAGTAAGTGATGCTCAATCATTGGTAACTGCGATTGAGAAATTTGAATTTATAGTTGGTATGGTTATCTGGGATGAATTTTATCTACTATCAACATGGTGAGCAAAAATTTACAATCTAAGATTATGTTCTTAGATGCTACTCTCAAACAAATTGAAGTGGTCATCTCATATTTTCAGAAGGACAGAGAAGAAGGCTTCAATGCTAGTATTGAGACTGCAAAATCCATTACATCTAGTATGGACATAGAGCTAAAATTTCCTACAAAACGTCAAGGTAAAAGAAAGAAACATTTTGATAAACAAAATGATGAAACCGAAGAATTACAACTTTCAACTATAGATGAGTTCAAAATTAGTTACTTCCTAGTTATTGTTGATGCTGCAATTGCTTCATTGACTAGTCGATTTGAACAGCTAAAGAAATTTGAAAAAAAAATGATTCCTTATTCAACTCAGAAAATCTGAAGTCCTTGGATGATAATGAACTATGAAAGTGCTGCACTACTTTTGCAAAATCTTTTTCTCATGAAAACAAGCCTGATGTTGAGTTGGATGATTTTTTCTCTGAATTAAAAGTGTTGCAAGTATCTTTGCCAGAAGAATTGATGTCAGCACCTGAGATTCCTCAGTTTGTTAAAGCTGCAGATGGCTATCCGAATGTCTCCATTGCATATCGGATTCTCTTAACTATTCGAGTAATAGTAGCATCAGCTGAAAGAAATTTCTCTGAATTGAAACTATTGAAAAATTGTTTGAGATCAACTATGTTACAAGAAATAATGAATGGCTTGGCTATGTGTAGCATTGAGAAGGATGTTTTGGGCGACATTAATCTTAATACTGTTCTTGAAGATTTTGCATCAAGAAATGTTCGAAGACAGTTTTTTACAAAGCACTGAAGTATTATATTTTTATTTGAGGTAATCATAATAGTTATTTTTTATTTTTTTGTTACACTATTGTTATGTTTTATGAGCTATACATATATTGCAAAGTGACTTTTATTATTCATATATTTTAGTTTTGATATTAAAAATTAGTTCAACGTCCCTTATCTTCTTGCTTGCTCTAGGAACCTTAAAATTATAGACCGGTCCTGAACAATTACAGTTATCACTCCTCAAACAAGGGGCCACGCAATTTAGTAATTTACCCATTTATAAATCCCACATTATACAACTACATCGTCCATGTAAACTAATAGGAATTGCAGCAGATTAACAATGAAAAGAAGATATATATTTATTGAATTCAAAGAAACACCTGATCGGATTCACATCGTCGCTGCTCCTCCTCCTGTTCCTCCTAGCTGCTCCTCCTCCTGTTCCTCCTAGCGATTGCCAATTTTTCATGAAGAATCTAAGCCTTCTATGTGCTACGGGAGGCTGAAGATTGGCAGTAGTATATTTTACATGGCCGTGATCAGCAGGATATTCATCATACAGTACATGGGAAATTAGAATTCTGGAAACATGTAGATGTAATTAGACTCCAAAATATAAACATATCGGCCATGAGGTGTGATAAAATAGGGAGTATCTAACGAAGTGGATGAATAAGTCAATTCAAAATAGGAAGTATCTAATGGAGTGGATGAATAAGTCAATTCAAGACTCGCTGTCACAGCCTACTATGTCCCACCTTATATCCAGGTTTTGTTCGACCTCTCTTCAGTGCCAGCTTCGTTTTAATGGAACGCAATTCTACTAAAAAAAGAATAAAACTGCAATGGGCCTATGCTTGAATCAGGGTTGCTCGCAGTTTACATCGCGCAGAAACTTGAAAGGGGATGAGTAACTGATGAACTGCCCCCTCGTGGAAAATTGCAATGCATGTACAATCAGAAGGCATAATCAATGCTGAACAATTTGAGACCGATGCATAACCACGATACCATTAATATGCATCAACATCATCCCAGCAGCTGTATTTCAGTTGTTTTTAGCAGCCACAAAGATCCAAGGTCGGTGAAAGCATGAACATAACGATAACAGGAACCATTTGTGGAGGAGTCAAATTCTGGCTTGTCAACAACAACAGACTTCCTACATCGGCAACGAAGAAAAAATAACAGTACACCAACAACTACGAACAGCTCCAGTCCTGTGAGTTCGATATAACGCTGCTCCACCACATTGCGATTTCTGCCTTTCTCGGGCAAGATCACCGGTTTGACACGCTTATGTGAAGATACAAGGTCTGTGAAAGCTGTCCTGCATCACCTTACAAGTTCATTCACCTACAAAGTGAAATGGAGGAAGTTACAATTGGGTTACAAACCAAGAAAAATAATATAATGCAAATTAGTTGGTGAAAAATACAAGAGAAACGAATTACTAGACGCCGGACCTCTGTTTGATAGACAAAAGATGCAAACTAAACAAGACCATTTACATTTTACATTTCAATCCAGGAGATTCATCGGATAGTACAAGAAAGGGCTCTCTAGAAAATGGTAACACATAGGTTTGCTATTAAATTACATTTCAGATATCTGGTTAAAGCTTCAGTTTAGTGACTAGTTCAGACCATTTTTGTTTAGCTCAATTTCCCCAGATTATCTGTGTAACAAAAATAAGAGTACAAACCCTGAATTTCTGATACTACTACGGAGCGTGGATAATTATTATTCTATATGCACTAAGCCAATGAGTTGAATGAAACTTGAAAATCACAGGAAGGGAACAATTGTTACTTCATTTATAAAGTGGACGGAATTTTACAAATATATATGGTATCAATATTAAAGAAAACTTCTACATAGGAAGGCCTTGCCACTCTTCATTAACAAAATTGGATTAAATGCCCGCAAAAAAACAAGTTTGGATTAAAGATTTAGGACAATTTGAAAGGCAGTTGAACTAACCAATTTGAGTAGGAAATTTGACATAAAAAGGAAATAATCTTTATTGGTGGAAATAAAAACAAACAAAAAAAGAACGGTCCCAACTGATTCAACAGCTCTTGAAGCTTAGTAAAAGTTCGAATAAATAAACTAATGCAGTAAACATGAATCAAGTGATAGCACAATATATAGTTTCAAGAAAACCATAAAGCAATCCAAGATTCATCAACCATCAGCAACATTTTCAAAGGTTAAACTTTAAAAGCCACTCCTTTAACAAGGTCTGAATGACTATGCACTCCTTTAAAAATTGTGATACCTAGGAAGACAGTGAAAAAGAACCAAGTTATCCTTGGTTACGCATACAACATATCTTAAACATCAGCAAAATGTAATATTAACCTTGTTAACTGGCACAGTTTGCAAGGCTTAATGGGCTTCCTGTGTACAAACCAAGTGCAAAATATTGCCCAGTCTCTGCTACATCTGTAGTAGAAGTGTTGGTCCTTGGATTGTAAATTCTCAATGATCCCCTATCACGTCCCTGGTAAGCAATTACTATTCTCCCGTCATTTAACTCCAACAAGGGACCTACTGATCGAGTGCACAACATGCTGCTGGACACCAAGTTCAACTTGTATGCTGTGCTGCTTGACCCATAAGCCCCTTTCAAAGTCCATCAGAAACCACAAGTCTATATTTGCTGAATAACAGCGGTGGACCACAACTAAGCAGCCATTCATGGCAGCCAATGAGAGTTCATCCGTACCAAAACCACCATCCGTAAGGCTGCTTAGGGGTCCTGTGAGACATGGCCTCCACTCATCCGTCTCAAGGTCAAAGGAACCTATGTGGCCTTCTTCCTCAACAAACTAATTAGAGAAGAAGTACACAATCCCATTGATGACCACAGTCCTCCAGAAGAGAAATGTAACATTATATTGTGCTGCCCTCCATCGAGCATTGATGCCGCTATCCAGGGTGAAGACCTCAAAGATCTGCTCTGGGTAGCCACAGGATAAACGATCGATCACGCGGAGCACCTTGTACTCCCCTGTTGAAGCGACCTGACCGAATGCAGGCTTAGCATAGAAACTGCAGGTGCCCCCCTCGCGCGCTGCATGTTCTTCAGACAATCCTTTCAGGCAAGGCATATACAGCTCCCGTGGCCAGGTTGAGCAACCGGAAGCTGCTTTTTCCCACAGCTCCTTCCTCGATCACCCCTCCGTCCCCATATACTCCCATAGTGGCCTACTATGCTCCTGCACCACACGGGCTGAGCTGCTTTTGTGTTTTATTTATAAACTCACAATAACTAATATATCAAGTAAGATCATTTCATCTACGGGCCCACCTGCGATGCGACGTGCTTTACCCTCACGAAATGATACGCCAGCCACAACTTCAGAAAAACACCATTCCTGTAGCATTGCATCAAAAGAAATGGCAAAAGGCTGCTCTTCCAAATTGGGATTTCAGACTACATCACCAAATTTTCACAATTGTATCTTGTGCGAAGATACACAGTTTGTGAAAGCTGTTCTTCTATGATAGGCTGAAATATTCTATTCATTCATCCCAATTTTGGGAAATTTACATAGTTTACATCTTTTGTCAATATTGAATAGTGGTCCACTATCTTTCTCGCTGGTACAATACTATCATAGCTGAGGATCACAGGGAGGCAGCAAACTTTTCTTCTCTCAATAACAGAAATCGGTTGATATGAAGATGCTCATAATAACACAAACAGGTTCAGAAACAAATCCTGAACACCATATCAAGAAGCATTTGAAACAGAAAATATGATAATTTATTACAGAAAGATCTGATCGTTGTGGCTTCCTTTCTGTGAATGAAAACAATATTTAACGCAGATACAATGGAAATCATCGAGGAAGAATTGCCTAATCTCTCCTTACCTTATGTGGAGACAGTATTTCTCAGTGAAGTTTCTCCTTCACAGAGTGCTTTTTGGCAGCATCCCACACCTTTTCAACATATCCTTCAATTGGTGGAGTGAGTGTCGCCATGTACCGGTTTTCAAGGAAAGGTGTCGTGTCAGGTACCATACTAGCAGCTCATAGCTTCTGTGAGCTCATATTCTTTGGCAAGTCACTGACCACCCTCAACTGTGAGCTCATACTTGGGGATTGCCACTCATCAACCAGTCCAAGGTTGTATAGTCAATGCGCAGTGGACCCACACGGCCCCCATCATCTCTACCAGTACCTTTTGATTTGGCTTTAGCTTTGATCTTGGGGAGTAGGGGCATTGAGACTGAAATCTGAGTAATGTTCTCCATACTGGTGCTCCAGAAATGTACAAGCAACATAAATAAGACAATACTAGCTAACGATAAATATTGAAGTGAATAGTGTGAAATGAGATATAAGGTACCAAACAAAAAGTCCTTTTACCAATATAGAGATCATATTTGACAGGCAACCAAATTAATTGTATAGAAGCTCTTCACATGGTAACAGCAATTATGAACTTATCCCCTGAAACTGTTTCCTAAATGAAAAGGGAAAACATGAATCTGTGGTATTGTCTCCTGAGACAGTTGTACATGACCATTGGATGTGAAGACTGGCAAGTATGGATGCTAGATTCACAAGAAGTTTACACATAGGAAAGTCAACAGTGATACTTCCACTTGGACCAAGAAAAAAAGATGATGTTACATTGACATTACAGTTCTCATGAAGATCACTTGCATTGATTGAATGTTTGCGTGCTTATGTAGCCGGTAGTACGACCGAGCTCCACCTAGGGATCGAGGAATCAGAAGGCAAGGAGCCAGGACCTGGTCAGCCTAGGACACGCGTTAAGGACCATCAATGAAGGCAAGTCCCGACTCTAGCTTATGCCTTGTCCTATTGAGCATGAGAGTACTAATACTGCCAACTTAATATGATTTATTGCATTTATTTTCAAAAGTATTTTCAAATGCTTGCGTGCTAGCTAAACCCCAATATTCCATATTCACCCTAGGAAAAATTACATATCCCATAAACCCGTCCTATATAGATATGCTAAGCAAGTCGAGTCACGCCCCTTATATGGGATAATACTTGTTAAGACTCTCCATGGGGAGGATCCAACTCCTTTTTATAAAATACCAAGCTTTTCATCAAATAAAATACTTAGCATGGGTTTTCATGGGAAGGTGTGAGTAAAGATAAAATGATAGTAACTGAAACCATAGAGTGTGTTTTGGGCTCGAGAGTAAGGGGACAGTCTCAGTGGAGGGTTGTACTGTACCAAAGACTTTTCCCCATATCCATTGCTCCAACCATAGGCGTCCAGGTTCATCCCCTGTCCATCCTATGCGCCTATATAAGAGACCCCCTCCTCCAGAGGACACACCAACACACACGGTACTCCTATTCATGAGACCTCTCTCTCTCTCTCCCTCTGTTTTTCTGCTGCTAACTTCGCATCTCCATCGCTAGCGCTACGTGCACAGCCCTGGTGAGAGTAGGTCTCCGAAATCCTGTTCGTTGAAGGTCCTACACGGGATAGTGGGCAATCAGGTTTGGGGGAGCGTCTTCACGCGATTGCTCGACTGCTCATTCGCTTCCTGAAACGAATACGTCATCTACATCCCGGTGGCCCGTACAACTACTTCATCTACTTCCTGGTGCCATTCGAGGGATTGCACAACGTACCTCTTCCTTCATCGACTCGTACGACTACATCGACTGAGGCGCATTCGGTTCATTGACCGTTGACCTATTTCACATTCTCTTATTTCACAAAGAAACTATCCAAAACCGATGACCTATATTCTGAATTCTGATTCTAGTACTACTACTACCCAGAATCGTTTTTTTCCCTATTATTGAACTATGCCTGTATGCACTTATATAGCTACTAAAACATGGAACTCAATTACTTGAATAAAACATCATAACTGAGTTACCTTCAATTCTACAGAACATCACTAGCAGTAAGCACTGGGAGTCTAGAATTTGGATGCAAATCACTTAATATATTCAACTCCTCAAATGCAAAGATTGGAGTGAAGTTCCTTGACTGCTTTATGGTGGAATCTCTTGAACAATTCATGCATTACTATGGCCTCTCCTTACCATTAGCAAATGATGGAAAATGATTGTGCTACCTAGAAATAACGAAGTTATCCCTTACATACATCATATGCTAAACAAGATCAAAGCCAATACTAACCTCATTAATTGGCCCACTTGAAAGGCTTAACGGGCCTCCTGTGTACAAGCCAACTGCCAAACAATGCCCCACCTTTGCCACATGCATAGAAACATTGGTCTTTTGATCGTAAATTCTTAACGATCCCGTATCATCCCCTACGTAAACAAGTATTATTCTTCCATCATTCAACACCAAGGGATGTACTGCACATAGATCAGGCCAGTCATTGAGTTGAACTTTTATGCTGTGCTGCTTGACCCATAAGCCCCTTTCAAAGTCCATCAGGAACCATAGGTCCATTAGTGACTCGATAAAGTTGCTATCGTCGTGGACCACAACTAAGCAGCCGTTCAGGGCAGTCATTGATTGGGCACCCGTACTGAAATCAGGGTCAGGCAAACCAGGAGCATTCGCAAGGCTGCTTAGGGGTCCTCGGATACTTGGCCTCCACTCTTCCGTCTCGAGGTCAGAACAAGCTACGCAGTGTAGCGCAGCATCTTGTGGCTGAGCAAACTTACCAGAGCAGAAGTACGCAATCCCATTCACCGCCACGGCAACACTTTTTCCGAAGCCAAATTTAACAGTAATTTACCAGTGTAGCGTACAGCACGTCGGCGGGCAGGGGCAGGACGCCGCCGTGCGAGTCCGGCCGGGAGCGCCGGTTTGGGGCCGCCATCGCCGTGCCTGCGATGCGCCGGCCGCCGGATCTGCGACGACAGCAGGTGATAGTTGCCAGTTGGCATTAGTTGATCCCATTCAGGCGAGCGGAAAAACCGAGCACAAGCGGCGAGGGGTTTGAGGCTTTCAGCTATCTGAAATGGGATAAGTCCATGACGAAGAGCTCACCAGCCAAGCACGGTGGCTCCCGAGCCGGGTCGAATAGCGCCGCCACCGGGCGATCTCCTCCGGTGGTTGGATAACCTCGCTCCGCCGTGGTGCTGCGCTCGGTGCCTCGACTGGATGCGGCTGTGGCCACGTCCCCACGGAAGCGGAGCTCACAGGAGATTTCTCGCTCTGTGGCTTCCCGTAAATTGGAGCTATGAGCTTGGACAAATGGCCCAGCAGATGACTTTCTTGATGATTTTTGAATAGGACATTATGACGGTGTATTTGTGGTGTCTTTGTGTTTCTTTTTAAAAAATTACAAAAATGGTGAAGAACAGATAAAATGTTAAGTTTTCATGCAGGAGATCGTACAGAAGGACATCCTTTCCTTTGGTATAAAGACAGTATGAGAGTGTATTCACTACATAGAACATGTAGCAAAGGCCATGCTAGAACGGGATGAGCCAGCCACACAGTTCCTCTGCAGCTGGTTTCGCTAGAACGAAGCCGCAGTGACCATAGTCACTGGTCTGAAATCAGAATCAGGGCTGCTGACAATTGATATCTCACAGAAACATTTATGAAACTGAGGCACTGAATATGCAAGTGGAATCAGAATCAGAAGGCATGAAAAACACAATCAAGGCAACCGGTTCATACACAATCAAGAGATTCTTCAGTCTCCCTGATTCATGCTGCGACCTAATTACACAAGTCAGCTGTCAACAACAAACATCGAAAATCCCCAAGAATGAACAATAGCAGTCTAGCAAAAGCTACAGAAAGCAGCATTCCTGTGGGCTGTAGCGTTGCAAAAAAACAATTAGCAAAAGGATTTATGTCTAGACCAAGGCTGCTCTTTGGAATCAGGATTTCTGACTGGACCACAAAATTGGACAATTGTAGGTTGTGCAAAGATGCACAGTTTGTGACAACTGGTCTTCTATATTAGACTGAATATTGATTCACCTACAAAGTAAAGTGAAAAAAATAGAGCTGGGTTAAATAACAAGGAGAATTACATAGTGAGGATTAGTTGATGAAAAGTACAAAAGAAATGAACTACCAGAAACTCAATACTGACAAAAGATGCAAACTCAAGACAAACTCAAGACATACTGGATTTACTGAATGCAAGAGAGAGCTTAATAGAAAAAAAACAGAAACACAGTTTTCCTGCAAGTGAAATATGTCTCAGATATCTTGTTCGAATTTACTATCTCAAATCATTTTTGTCTTCAGCACTATAAAGTAGTTAAAATTCCCTAGTTCATCTGTATTCACAAAGAATGAGTACCAACTCATACTCTTATTTCACAAATAAACTATCCAAAATTATCAACCTATATTCTGAGTTTCTGATACCTCTACCGAGTATAGTCATTCCCTATTATTGAACTATGTCTATATGCAGTAAAATATGGAAGTCAATTACTTAAATGAAACATCATGCTTGATTTATCATCAATTCCACAGCACAGCACTAGCAATAAGCAATGGGAGTCTAGAATTTGGATGCAAATCACCTAATATATTCAATTCCTTCAAATGCGAAGTAAGCAACAGCAAGCATGAGTCCATGATAAGTGCTTCAAGTGCGCAAAATACTAGCATCGCTACTTGGGGGGAGCCTGGACAAGGCATTTTTCCTGTTTATCTTGCTAGTTGCTACAGTAATAGCACAACTGAGGATCACAGGGAGGCAGCAAAATTTTCTGTTCTTAATAACACAAACAGGTTCAGTAACACATTCTGGATGCCATGTAAAGCATTTGAAACAGAAATATGATAATTTATTATGAAAATTTGTTTGTCCTGGGCTCCTTTCTACAATTGATAATGGCATTTAACCCATATACAATGGAATTCAGTGAAGAAAAAATGCCTAAACTCTCCTCACCTTATGTGGAAACAGTTTCCTCCCTAGAATTTCTCAGCGAAGTTTCTCCTTCACAGAGTGCTTCTTGGCAGCATCCCGTACTTTTTCAATGTATCCTTCAATTGGTGGTGTGAGTGTCGCCATGTACCGGTTTGCAGGGAAAGGTGTCATGTCAGGTACCATAGCAGCAGCTTGCAGCTTCTCAGGGAGCGCAGCAATGGCCTCCTTTTTGAGTGTTAGAAGCGTTGACTCTGCTGTTTGTCTTGCACGGTGCCGCCGCATAAGCACACGACTGTATTCTTTGGCAAGTCGCCTACCATCCTCAACTGTGAGCTCATACTTGGGGATTGCCTCCTCATCAACCAGCCCAAGACTGATATAGTCAAGGCCCGGTGGACCCATCAGCACACGGTCTCCATCATCTGCACCAGTACCTTTGGATTTGGCTTTAGCTTTGGCCTTGGCCTTGGCTACATCAAGCTCGCGTTGCCTCTCCTTGGATATAAGTCCAAGCTCCTCACGTTTGGCCTCACGAAGACGCTCCTTTGGGGACAAGTGCCGCAGGGGAGTAGAGGCATTGAGACAAGACTCTGAAATCTGAGTAATGCGCTCCATGGCCTCACGACGACCACGTCCACCCCCACCCCCACCCCCACCCCCACCCCCACCCCCACCCCCACCAGTTGAAGGCACCCCTTTCTTTGCCCCGATGCTGGAACGCTTCAAAGGTTGTCCTGCTTTGAGCTTGGCCTTTCCTTTGGCTGTGCCACTCACTGGTGCACGCTGTTGAAGCTGGTGATGCTGACTGGTCACACCAGATGCCAGTGCAGGGCTTATAGTTAGTGTCTTGAGACGCCGAAACATGATATTCCGTGCACTTGAAGCCATTCAGCTATGTTTCCTGCATAAATCAGGATATGTAATTAGTTGACCTTTTGTTTTCTTTTTGTGGAACATACAAACATAGAGTTTTCATGTAGGCAGTTAATCAAACAGAGCAGGTAGGGTCCAAGAAAACAATTAAGCAACAACAAATGAATGCTAAATACAAAATAAGATGTGTTTGAACCATATCAATGAGACATGCAGTAGAAAAACCAAGTACTGATTATATCCAATAGAGAACAAAATGTGGGAAAACTCACACAGGAAATATCAAGCAGCATCTCTGGCCGTACCTTCAAAACTATAGCTAACAACAAGAAAATGTAATGCACAGACATGATAGTCGATGAATTACAGCATGTTCACAACAAATCAACTCACACTACATTGTTGCCACCACTTCTAGATTCAATAACCTCGACCATCCAAATTCTACTAATATCTTCTGACAAGAATGGAAGCCAAAAATGTGCAAAAGCAGAGGAGGATGCACTTGGGGTACAGGTAGGGCTCACAATCTAGCATGGTGGGCATGCTTGCCACAGCAGAGACATACTGAGTAAGTATCAAATTAATAAATAAATAGCTAATTTTATCCTCCCTATCTAGTTTCGGCTAGGAAAAAACTTTAGATACCAGCTTCGTGTTTCCATTCTAAACTGAGGCACGAGGTAAATCAATAGGACGAAATACCCACTTTCAGCAATCCGAAGCAACAATTGTGCAAATCAACCAGCCGTCAATTCGGCAACAGGCAATCAAAAACTACAGTGAACCATTTCCAAGTAAAAACGTTTACACCATCGGTCGTTGCAATGCGCAGTCTTCGGAACCTAGGGCCAGTATGGAGATCTCACTCAAAGCCGAGGCAGCCTTATCAAGAAAAAAAAATCTAAAAAGCTAGAATCCATTACTAAAACGAAGCCCACTGCATCATTGCCCTAAACCCAGCAACAAGAAAGACTCTTTGTCAAATCTAAGCTGTTTTCAACAGTCAGCACAATAGCGTTGTACAACGCCACTACCACGAGGCACAAGCCAAACTCTGTTTCTCACCCTTCCTTGTCGTCGTGATGCTGTTGGAGCTCGTGGGCGCGGAAGACAAAGCTGTACAGCTAGTGTTGTTGATATGTAGACGTTAGCTGTGGATTCGCCGATGGCCGCGGACGGAGCATCACCCGAATCTTGCGCGGCGCGCGTCACCGTCGTCAGAGCGTGGGACGGCAGGGTATGGGCGCCGGGGTTCGGGCGCAGGAGACTGCCGCGTCAGGTAATGGCCTCAGGTCGCCGGCCCCCTCTCCTAGCGACTTTTCAGCACAGCAGTGGCGGCCCGCGGCCGGCGGGCTGGGGCTTGGGGGTGGGCAGCGGCGGCTAGGAAGGAGAGGGGACGAGGGACTGAGGGAACGGATGGAGTGAGTATAGGATTTGGAATTCCTGTTATTATACATCTCGTATTGGGCCTCGTTTTGATGGGCTGCTGGGCTGAATTATGAACTCCTGCTGAAATTAGCCGGGGCTGCGGAGAGATGGGGACGGTGGATCATCCCCGCCCCCGCCATCCCCGACGGGGACAAAACCACCCGCCGCCTCGTCACTTCCCTGCCGCCGCCGCCGCCGCCCGCCGGACGACGCCGTCTACGGCCTGCCCGCATCCACCCTCCGACCGGCGGCCATCCGTCCAGAGTCACGACGCGAGGTCGCCCGTCAGGCCGTCACGGATCGCAATGGCGAAGATCGGCGAGTTCGCGGCGGAGAAAGCTCACACACCCACCCATCCTGGTACTCCCGCTTCCGCGCCGGCTACGAGGTCGAATAATGCGAAGCACCTGCTGGAGATCGAGGGGTACCCCGTGGAGGGCGTCTCCGTCGGCGGCAAGGAGACCTGCGTCATCTTCCCGACCCTGAGCCTCGCCTTCGACATCGGCATGTGCCCGCAGCAGGCCATCTCGCAGGAGTTCCTCTTCGTCTCCCACGGGCACCTCGACCACATCGGGGGCCTCCACATCTGCGTGGCCGCGCGGGCGTTCCTTGGCCTACGCCCGCCCACCATCTTCGTCCCGGCGTGCCTCCAGGACCTTGTTGCGCGGCTGTTCGAGGTGTACCGCGCCATAGCCCCCTCCGAGCTCAACTACAACCTGGTCCCCCTCGAGGTCGGGAGGAGTACCAGCTCAGGACGGACCTCAAGGTCAGGGCTTTCAGGACTTGCCACGTCATACCCAGCCAGGTGAGTGGCGATTTGTAGTTTGGGTTCACTTCACTTCATTGTAATCGCGCAATGTTTTGATGGAAGGACGAAATCATCTATCTGGTGTTCTATCCAGGGGTATGTGATATACTCGGTGAATAAGAAGCTCAAGCAGGAGTTCATTGGCTTGCCGGGGAGCGAGATCAAGCAGCTGAGGTTATCAGGTGTGGAGGTTGGTCTGTCCTGGTGGTTGTGGAGTTCAAGTTCAAGCACAGTCTAGTACTAACAGCATGTTTGATGTGCTATGCCTTCTATGCCCCCTCACGAATTCGTAATTTGCAGATCACGAACATGGTATCCACACCTGAGATTGCTTTCACGGGAGATACGACGTTAGATTTCATTCTTGATCCAGATAATAATGCAGATGTGTTGAGGGCAAAAATTCTTGTCGTGGAGGTATTTTGCTATCACCCATCACTTTACAGCTAAATTCTCGGTTTTAACATGTAGCCGATTTTTATGGCATTAGTAGCAAGTAGCAATTGTTCTGTAGCTTTTGGTGAGGAAACTAAGACGCAGTTAAAGGCTCAGCAAATAGCAACCTTAGTTAGAAACATGTTCGGTTTCCTATGCTGAACGTTTTATTTTCTGTAGTCGCTCACCTTTAGCATGTTGATTGATTCTTATTATGTTTAATATATATAGCAAAATATTCTCTGTGAACTTCAGAGTACTTTCCTTGATGATGAATCCCATTCAGTTGAGCATGCAAGAAAATATGGGCACACCCACTTATCTGAGGTATTTCGTTAAACTGTCATTAGGTATTCTGAACTTTTAATTGATCTTTCAAAACGTCAAATACTAGTATTTACCCATGAAGTTTACTTTTGCCAAATGCAGATAGCAAGACAATCTGACAAGCTTGAAAACAAAGCTATTCTACTGTTTCACTTTTCTGCTCGTTATACTACAGAGGTGAGCTGACATCTAACCTTCCTTTCAGTCCTATTCAGTTCTATTCACTGAAATGCTATGGACAACTGCATTTTTTCTTTTTCTATTATTCAGGTCCATTTAGACTAATACTTTTTGAAAGATGCTTTATTTCCGCGTGGGTATCAAAGTTTTGTTTAATTTGAGGCAGCTTTGTTAACATGCACGTTTCTTTTCTACTCTAAAGTTGTACTTATTATATGATGAAAAAATATATGTCAATTGTCATGCTGCTCTAACAGTCATCTTGGAAATTTGGCCTATTTCTTTCTCAAACATGTGACTAAGCCAATTGATCCTCTTACCCTTCTCTGAGGACTTTCTTTCAGTGAGAACCATGTCTGCATAAAAGAATAATAAACCTCATGAGTTATTATTGCTCTGCTTGTAGGAAATTGATGCAGCAATAAACAGGTTGCCACCGTATTTCCGAAGCAGAATTTATGCATTGAAGGAAGGGTTTGAATAAGAAAAAAATATGAACCCATAAATCAGCAATGAAGTTTTTCAAATTGGATTGCATAGGTGTTTTCGATGGAAATCTTTTTGTTATTTGTGCTCTAACGATACTATGCAGCAATCATTGGAGTATTGAAGGTTCGTGAGGAATTTTTTGTTGTCGATACTCTATACTTGTTTCGTTCACATGACATTGGAACGATGGGATAGTGAAATGTGAAACGACCGTATTAGCAACAATTTATTCCTTTTTTTACAGACTGATTTATCTTACTCTGAATATTAACAATTTGATGTTAAGTGAATAGCATGTGACTTTGGACCAACAACAATAGTTCGTGTTCCACACTTTCATATATACTAGGATGGTCAGCGCGCTTCGCCGCGCGCGTAGACTAATCGCGAAAGGATAATGTCTTTTTCGTCGACGATCTTTTTCACTACATTTCTTAGTACTGCACAACTTTCGGTTTTTTTTATGCGTCAGTCAATTTTTTCTGACCATTCAGAGTGTTCCACATACAGTGGCAGGGGACAGGGGCAAGAAACGGTTGATGCATGGTAAAATCAGCCGGAAAATAATGTGAGGGTCATAAAAACATCGACTGAAAAATAGAGGCCACAACAATCGAAAAGATAGCAGATGAAAAGTGCATGAGATATAAATACGACTGCAAACCCGCTAAGCGAACCAACTTACAGGACAAGGAAAATAAAAGAATAACAAAAACAACATTTAAAAAAAACACGGTACAAGCACATGCACTCACATAAATGTGCATACATTTTTTTTATGAAACAGGAGGATTTTACCCTGCTAATCATATATATTAAAAAAGAGATAGGTACAAATCAAGTTCTAATTAAGAAACAAAAAATGTTAAAAAGAAAATTAAAAAGATTAAAATATCTGCTGCAGCCATTCAAACATGGGTTGTTTTCAGACTTCTTCGACTCTATAAATGTGCATACATTATCTTTATGGATACCACATAAGTTTTTTTACACACACAATAAGCTGGAAAAACAAAGAAGACCAAATATACATTGGACCTACAGTACATTAAAAATTCTTCCACTAATTTGATCTGATCAAAAGATATTACACCCCACAAAACAAAAAATAAAAATAGTGTTGTGGCAGAAGAGAGAAGAAAAAAGAAAGTGGCATAAAAAAATACATATGGAAGACATCAGCTCGCCTGCTAGGCCCAGTGTGGCCTGGAAGCTAGACCATGAGATTTTGCCCACTGGAATATGAGTGTGGCCCGGAAGCTAGACCAGCTCGCCTGCTAGGCCCAGTGTGGAAGGCGTGACACAACTAAAAAAAATCGATTGACAATCGGAAACGAAAATTACTCTAGTGTTGTTTAGAATTCCGTCTGGAATTTGTGTGTCATCTTCGTCAATTTGAAACCACGAAACCAAGGGTCCGCTTGGATCCCTTGCTGACCACTGTGCCGCTTTGCTTGTCAAGGATAGCCCAATGAGTTTGGCTGTGCAGCGAGATCTCCTCGATGCTTGTGCAAGCAAGAATTAGAGCAGTCCGAACCCTGCTGATTAGGATAGTTTTTTCAACATTTATTAGCATCCATTTAGGCAAAATATAACGTGGCAAGAGATTTAAGAAGGTGAGAGGAAGAAATCGTTTCTCTGGGAAACCAAGTCGACTCGTGCTCCGAGTACCGAAGAAACCGTCAGATCGGCGTTGGGGGGAGAACTATGGTTTCCATCGAGTGAGACCCACCTGCATCTCGTCGTTGCCGCCGCCCTCATGCTCTCCGGCAACCAGTGTTGGCCCTGCCATTGTGCGTGCTCCGCCGCCACCTGGTGCTCGCGCTCCGCTCGCAGTCCCGCTCGTCGCTCATGTGAAGCTTGCCCACCCGCTCATTGCCAGTGCCTGCTGCTTGCCCCCTCGTTCACTCGACGTCAGACCACACCGCTCGAAGCTCCACTTGTGCATGGTCACTGGAGGTCCACCCAGATCTGGCCACTGGAGCTCCGCTCGCACATGGTCGGCTCGGCCAGGATCTCCACATGCGTGTTGCAGCTCGTTCACCCATGTCCCTGCTGCCGCCTGCTTGCACGCAGAATTATTGCAAGTAAGCTAATTGTGAACGAGCACGAATTGATTCTCGGATAGTTAAAATTGAATCACAATTGCAAGAATCCATGCCTGGTGGAGTGAATCAACAGCGATAGCAAGAATCAACACATGGCGTTTGACGGATTTGCTTCCGCTCGCTGCCCCGGCCTCCCTGCGCCGAACCTCGAGCTCGTCGTGGCCGCCACGGGCCTATCCCCCGAACTCTTTGCGCCGCCCCTCGAGCTTGCCCAGTCCGCGTTTGCCGTCCTACCCCATGCGCGGCCTGCTGCCGTGGCCTCGTGCCGCCACCTGCTGGCAGGGAAATTTTTCTCAGCGAAAAAAAAACAAGAAATCCGATAAACGTGTTTCTCGGTTGAGCCCGATTTTTTATTTTACCGCTCAAAATTTTCGGCTCTTTTGAATTCGCGCCCAAACCAAAGAAGCCCGGCTTAAAAATCCCTCCCTGGCTCCCGTAACCCTAAACCTTATCCTATTTTTATGCATTGTTATGTCTTAGGTTATTTGGAAATAATCTAGGTTATTTTGTGTACAAACTGAGGTTTTTTAAAAAGAAATTATCTGAAAGGAAAACGTCGAATCCAAGAAATTTCCGAGAAATCCAATAAACATGTTTCTCGGTGACCTCCGATTTTTTCTCTTATCAGTAAGGTAAACCTTGCCTACTGGTGCCCTGCGCCAGCCACCAGCAGGTGGGAAGATCGCGCGCGCTCACTGCCGCGGCTTATGCTTGACGGTGCCCCGTCACCGCCCCCTTGTTGCGGGTCACAGCTATCTCCCAGCCCACATGTTGCCCGCCAAGCTTGCCGCCGTCGGCTTAGAGGCGGTCGGTGCCGCCCGGCGCCCGCGCCTTGACACCGCGCCGGGTTTCAGAGAGCAGGAGAGAAAGGACGGGACGATGAAGAGGAGAGAGAAAGGTAAGAATTTATTTGGGACCCACATGTAGAAACGTTAGGTCTGGAGTAGCAGCTTCTTGAGCAATGTTTTGCTGACATGGTTGCATAGACTCTACTCATGGAAATCATGGGTTGGGACTACCCTTAGGGCACCTGCGATGGGTGTAGATAAGCTCTCTACAGGGTTCCACGTCAGAAAGAGAAATGAGGAGAGAGGGGAAAACGTCGCAACACTCAGTGTAAACCGATAGCACGGAATACAATGATAGCAGGGCCCACTCACGTGCGGATTTCCTTGCCCACCCCTTTTCACATTCCTTCCTCCCGGATGACAGCAACGAAGGGACTGTCGCCGGAGCACGGGATGGCTGCCTCAGGCGACGCGGAGCTAGGCCGGCAGCGGCGTGGGGACGAACGCAAGTGCAGGAGGCCGGAGCGTGTGGAGGAAGATGCAGGTCGCCGGGGGCTCGGGGACATCGGAGTGCGTCGAGGGGCTAGGATGCTGGAGCCCGCGCACAGGCGTGGCATTCGGAGCTTGTGGCCCACAACGCGCACGGAGGATGGGTACGCCAAGCCGTGGGCATGCCGACGCAGCTCCGTCGAGCAGCTCGCAGGTGCTGGAGGAGGGTTGTCGCCGTGGGCCTCTGGCACGCGGGAGGAGGGTCGCCGAGGCTAGGCTACCTCGGCCAGCTCACAGAAGAAAGACGGAGGGGGCGTGGCCATCAGGCCGCCGCGGAGGAGGTGCGTGGCCGCCGGTTGAAAGTGCATTTGGTCCCCTAAGTAGGTTTTTGGTGTTGATGACATGCATAGTTAGGGATTAATAATTTTATCAAGTGACTAACAGGCTTTAATTCTAAAGAAGTGCAAAAGTTATGGAAGGAATCTCAAGAACCCCAAATTTCAAAGAAATAACGGTGTTGAGCTCAAAAGAAAACTTTTCTATTATTTCTAATTTTAAATTTGAGTATAGCAACGCCGTACTATTAAGGGGGATGCGGATGGATAGCTTGAATGCTAAAGTGCTCAATTGAGATGCTAACCACCCATTGAGAGACACAACTCACTCACTTGAACACTTGTTTTCTCACAGTCTTTGTGAGTGTTGGAAGTTCCGACACCGGTCGAAAGTATTCAGAAACTTCCGACCGGGGGTGCTCAACTGTTTTTATCTGGCAATGTCAGAAGTTCCGACACTATATCGGAAATTCTCAGCTGTTTTAATTTAACTTCGTCGGAAGTTCCGACAAGCACATAAATGTACTGTAACGGCTAGTTTTTGGGGCTCGGGTATAAATACCCCCTCAGCCCCCCTTCATTGCTGCTGAACAACTCAAGCTACAACAGCCCCCAAGCATTGAATACTCCTCCCCCACTCCCCTTTGAGCTAAATCCTTGAGAGTTTGAGCTAGGGATTGGGTGACAGCAAGGTTGAAGGTGTGAGTCTTGAGGATTTGAGTGTGAGGTCCAATAAATTCATCTCAAGAGCACTCCAAGCATCTTCGCCATCGATTCACGTTTATTACTCTTGAAGCTTGCTTCTAGATGGCTAGGCGTCATACGTTTGAGCACCCTCTTTGTGTGGTGCGCCCGAAAATGTTTGTATTACCCATCTTTCGTGGATTCATAGTAAGTGACTCAATCCTCCTTTGTGGTTGATTGAGGGAGGTAAAGAATTAGTGAGGACCCGGCTCTTTGTGAGCTCCTCAACGGAGACATAGCTTCCTTTGTGGAAGTGAACTTCGGTAAACAAATCCTTGTCTCTTGTGCTTTTTGTGTTCTTCGTGTTCATATTGACCTAGAAGCTTGATTTAAGCAGATCTATAAATTTATGTGGTTCCTCGCATATCTATCACCTGCAGTAGTCCCTACACTTCTTTTATAATCTTTTGATTCAAACAGAATTGGCAGATTCAGGTTTCATTTTGAATTTCATTCAGCTCACTTTCTACTATCGGAAGTTCCGACCCAGTACCGGAAGTTCCGACGCATCAGAAGTTCCAGCATAGCGTCGGAAGTTTCAACATATCTAATACTGTTGTAAAGTTTTTCATGAAAAATTTGAAGTGAACCTATTCACCCCCTCTAGGCATCACAAGATCCTTTCACCAGTCTGCCGATGAGCAGCAGTGCGAACCGGCCTGCCGTCAAGTAGCAGCGAGCCCCGCGCGGCCACAAGCAGCCTCTGGGCCTGCGCATGGAGCGAGTCCGTGCGGGAGCAGTGGCGCAAAGTGGGGAAAACCTGTTGTGACCGGCGCAGGGGCAGGGCCAGGCCGCTGCAGAGGAGGGAGCGACCGGCGCTGAGAGGGGAGGAGTGGCGGGCGGCGGAGCAAGCTGCAGGCATCGGCGAGCAGGGAGATGCAGCATAGCGAGTTGTGATGCGGGGCGCGACGCCATGGGGTCCGTCGGGCTCAGCGCATCCACGGGCGCGACGCCATGCGGCTCGACGGCGGCGGAAAGAGTTGAGAGATGGAGAAGAGAGGAGGGAGGGAGGGGATGAGAGGATTAAACAATTAGTAACACGTGGGTCCCATGTTAATTGTGCTACAGTAAGACCGTTAGATGGGTAATCTACAGCACTTACTATCATACGTGGACATCACTAAAGGAAGTATCTTAATGTAACCATTACAGGTGCCCTTAGCCTGGCAAGATCTCGTTACCCGTGCCAGCAAGGGAAGGCGAGGCGAGGCCAGACTCGATCTGAAACCAAGCAGACCCCAAGTTGCCAACATAGATTTGGGAATTAGGATAGCATAAGATAACAAGTACACAGCGCACAAGCTAGCAAGTTCACCATTCACACGGTCACACCACAAGGGAACATGAAGTTCAGACTCACATCAGAGTCACACTCACACAGTTCACAAGCCAACACACAGCTTTGTTTAATTGGGCCGATGTGGGCTGCCAAAAGAAAAAAATAGATTCCAATGATACGACAGTTTCAATTGTAGATCATCTCTGCACCACACAAAATTTTTAGCAAGCTTCTCTTCAAAATTTGCACAAATCTTAACTCAGGAAAACGTCATTCTTTTTTCCCAAAAAATATCAGGGCCATAAAACTATTCACCGCCAAGAAGCCTTTTGAACAATGTTTCATTCGTAGCTGGTCACATCACATGTTTACCAACATATTCCAGATGCAAATTGCAATGTTTACCAATATATTCCAGATACAAATTGCAATGTACTATTGGATTCGGTAGGGAAACACGTTGGCATCCTGCTCCTGCCGCCGTCGCCGTCCGAGTCAGCAGGAAATCTAGAGAAAATTCAGCTGCCGTCAGATGGGGGAAATCTTGTTGAAACAGTTGCAGTTCCAGCCATCCAGGGGCTTCGCCTCCTGGCCAGTCGCCGGTCTCCTCTCCGAGTCCAACGAACACCTCGGGAGCACGGCGATTTCCCTGCCGCAAGCCAACAAAAGCTCCCCTCCCTCCCTCCCTCCCACCCGCCCGCCTCGGTCGTGCCGCCGTCACACGTATTCCTATTCCCCTCCCTCCACTCCCCCTCCATTTCGCTTTCCCTCCCTTTCCCCACGCCCGCCTCGCCTCGCCTCTCCAAGTCTCCCACCCAATCCGCACCGGCAGCCGGCGGCGATGAGGTGGGACGCGGCGGAGACGGAGGCGGTCCTCGAGCGGATCTGGGACCTGCACGACCGCCTCAGCGACGCCATCCTCGCGTCCTCACGCGCGCACCTCCTCCTGCCCCCTCCTCCCCCTCCCCCGCCCCAGCCCGCGCCGTCCGCGCCCTCCGCCAAGGGGGCCCACCTTCGCGGCGGCGGCGGCAGGAACGGGTGCGTCTTCGTCAAGGGAGGCGGAGGCTGCGGCGGACGGGACGGGGGAGAGGCGCTGGCGGCGGCCGCGGAGGCCGTGGCCGAGGCCAGGAGCCTGCACGCCATCCGCTCCGCGCTCGAGGACCTCGAGGACCACCTCGAGTTCTTACATGTGAGGCTCCTGCGCCCCTCCCACCCCTCTCTCCCCCCCAATTGCTTCCCAACAGCTGTTCTAGGGTTTCGCGTTGATTGGTAGCGTGAGTTAATTCGGGTCTGGACCACTGCTTCTGGGCTGCATTTGTGATCAATGGGGACTGCCATTGGGAGCGCCGGGTCTCGTTGTTCCCGTGATTTGCATTTGGGCCAGATTCCGGCATGAGAAAATTGCTAATCCTGATTTCCCGCTGAACACTGCCTGCATTCCATATGTGGCCTCCAATGGGATTGGCGTTCGCCTTGAAATCCACAAGGAACGCACTTGTTTCATACTTGTTTGATCCCGTACCATGCTGTTCACACGGTAGAGAGTAGAAACCGAACTGCTGCTGAACGAGCGTGCAGTTTATGTTGCGTGGCATCTGCAGTGCTGTTAGTGTTTTCTCATGATGCTGCATTTGCTTTTCCATGGCTGTTCTATTTGGAACATTGTGCTCTGGTGATTTTGCGTCAAAAGTGACAGGTTCTCCAGCTAATTTAGGTGCAGGTATGTGGGTCATGTGAGCCATGTGGATATTAAGGATGCCGTGCCCGTTCACATGGTTTTGCTTGCCCTTCCCGTCCCTAGAAATATTAGTGTCCCGTTCCATGATCATTTTGTCTCTTCTTATTATTAAAAGGTGATAGCATGGATACATGTTTGGTGTGATACACAGAGATGCAGTTTCTTGTCGTCTCAAATAAAGATATACTTATTTCACTTTGTAATCCTAACACGTAGAAATGGAAGTAGTTCCAAGTTTGCTGTTTGTTTCAACCCAATGATTTTCCTAGCATTATTATGCTATCTGTGCTTGCTAATAAATTGTCAGGTGAAGCAGAAAGCTGCATTCTGAATTTTGATAAAGATGTACACAGTATATACATATTGATAATGGAGTTCCTGGGCATTTGGTTACCTTGGTTATTTCCATCCTATCTTAAGATCAGCTTCTTACCTGTGTTGTTTTTCCTCTACAGACTGTTCAATCGCAGCAGCGGGCTGAGCGAGATGCTGCAATCGCTAGACTGGAGCAAAGCCGTCTAGTCCTTGCTATGAGATTAGCAGAGCATCAGGGGAAGAGGTACCGAGTGATTGACGAAGCCTTGGCGTTTGTGGGTGAAGTGAGTGACAAGAGTCGATTTATCTCACCAGAAGATGTCCGTGCAACCCAGACAGAGGATAATGCAGAGGGAAACAGGGGCAGTGGTTCAAGGATCATGTCAAATGTGCTAGCATGTAGTTTATCCTTAGCCAAGAATTCATTTCGGCTGGACAAGATTGGTGGTGCTCTAGGTAACGCTGCGGTATTTGCAGTAAGTATGCTTGCTTTCTTGCAGCTGCATCAAATTGCACTTGGAAGTAGAACTCCAGCCATGGGATACAGGAAGAGAATTGAGTACAGTTTTCAATCTGGCAGCTCACAACAGAATGGGAAAGGGAAACATTTGGAGGTTTACCTAGCCAGAGGCTGAGGAATTATTAGATCACACTGTTGGCTGTACAGAAAGTTTTGACCAAAAATCAATTTTTGTTGGTTTTGTTAGGGCACTGATCATTCTTTACTACGACGGGCTGGACCCTGTTCCAGGAAACTAGGGGACTGGCTGTCCGATTCTTTTGGATGGATTGGAAGGATACCACGTATTGTACCCCCCAAATTGTAAATGGCTTTGTTCTTAGAGATGGATTGTTTGTAAACCGTGTCCTTGTTCAAGGTAACTTGAACGGTCGTGGTCTGAAGGCAATAGCCTTCCACACCATCTTCCCTCCACTTTCTTGCCAGTTTTGATCATATCCATTCTGCAAAAGGCAACTGCTGCTTGTGCTATTGAGTGTGGTGTGTTCAAGGTTCTTTGCTTGTGTGATAAGTTTCATGTTCGTGTGGTTGCAGATTGGGTACATGTGGTGCTTGTGCCTATGCTTTAATTGGAGTACTGATGATGTTATTTGCTTTCTGCTGCCTTGTGCTTGATGATGCTTCTTCCCAGCTTTGCTTTGTTGATTGCTGGTCTGGTCATATTTGGTGCCGAAGCTGCTTTGTTTATACGTAGCCCAACTCTTTTCTAGATGCACCAGTATCCAGCTTTGTTACTTTGAGCTTTGGTCTAACTGACTCACCCATGCTGCGCCCACTGGTCGGTTGCTTTGTGTCTGTTCCTGTAACACCCAAAATTTTAGAGAATTCAAATCCATTAAAATTTGCTCAAATTAGGGTGTCATTTAAATTCTAGGCATTTAATTTCATTTTCTTTAATTTAATAAACTCATCATAGGAGTTAATTGTGCATTCATGCTGATGCATTTATTTTGATTGCTTGGGTTTGAACCAAAAATTTGAATTCCAAATTTAAATTCAATTTTCAAAACCTTTTTCCTTTTCCCTCTTCATTTTCTTTTTCTTCTTCTCCTCCGTGGCCGCACCTTGTTTTCCTTCCTCTTCTTTTTCTTTCGGCCCAGCGACTCCTCCTCTGTCGGCAGCCCAGCGCCAGCCGCTCGACCCGCTCCGCCTTTCTTTGCCGGCCCGCGAACCCCCTCGCCCGTGCGGCCCACCGCTTCGCCTCCGGCCGGCCTGCGAAGCTCGCCGCTCGCCCCTTTCCCGCGGCCCGCGAACGCGCGCGCCAGCCCACAGCCGCTACGGCCCACCTACCGCCCGCTACCGCCGATAAGTGGGACCCGCCATCGTCTCCCACCTCCGGCTGGACTCTCCTCCGCCCGCAACTGCCGCGCGAGATCTCCGGGTGGGTGCCGTCTTCCCCGAACTGGTTTGAATCCGGGGCCGCCTCTATCTCCAAGCCGTCCGCCCCTATTTAAGCCGCCGCCTCCCCCGGCCACGAGCACCCGCGCCAGCACCCTCCAAACCCTAGCTGCCGCAAGCTCTTGCGCCGCCGCCTCTCTCCGCTGCACGCCGCTGCCAAAAGGTGAGCGCCGCCGTGCTGTGGCTCCCGCCAAGGCCCTAAACGGGTTCGCCGTGTTCCCCGCTCTCTTCTGGTGCTTTCCCCGCGCCAAACTGATCCCCGGAGCGCTGTTTCGGCTTACTCCGGCGACCCGCCGCCGCCGGCCATTTTTTTTTCCGCCGCCGCCGCGAGTTATCGATGACCGCGACCGTCAGATCTTGATCCGACGGCCGATAGCGAGTCAATCTGACCGCGTAACGGTCAACCGCGCCTCGCCGCTTTTGCTCTTAAGCCCCCGCCTTTTCCGCAAATCAACCCGCGGTCCAGATCGCGTTGAAAAATATTCACAGATCTGCCCTCGCACTTTTCGGTTTAACCCTTGATCTTTCTAAAAATCAACCCGCCGTCCGGATTTGAGTTTTTGCACGTTAGACCTTCGGTTTATACGCGTAATTACGTGTAAGCCTTCGGTTTTCGCGGTTTGACCCTAAAAGTTTTATTTTTCTCACAGAAAAGCCCCTGGATCTTGTTTTAATCATATCTTTTGCATCTTAACTCCGTTTTTCGTGTTCTTTATATCCACGTGTTCGTTTTAAAGTGTAGATCAACTTTTCAAGCTTGATTTCTCTGTTTAATTGTGATTGGTGTACTATTTCTTTCTTTTTGCCCATGTTTGCTTGTATGTGCTCGTGTGACGCGTGTAGACGTCCCGCAGTTCGAGGGAGTTGAAGACCAAGCCTTCGAGGAGTACGAATAGCAGGAGCAAGGCCAAGAAGGCAAGTCGTGTCCTTGATCACTACTTTTCGTTCTATACACCTTTACTTTCTCGTACTCAACATTTATGCTATGCACATGTTAGGATTAAGTTGATGGGTCCCAATTAAGGTTCGCCTAGATTGATTTACCTTTGCCTTGACCAACCGGTTTACTTTATGTTGGGTAGCTCATGCTTAGTGCTTACTTGGTGTGGTGGTTTAACTAAACACAATGCTTAATCTTGCTTTACTTCTATTATACCTTTCATTAATACAAGATCATTATTGTTAATCGGAACATGGAGAACCACCCAGGAAAACAGTGCTACCACAAGACTAAATGGCTCTGGTCTTGGCTGAATAATTAGAAACTCTAGCTTGGGGTAACCTTACCGAAAGGGCAAGAGGGGAGGTGTTGATGGGATTTAGCACTCGCTCTCTTGGGAAGTGGGCTTGGCTAAGACACTATACCCACTAGGGGACTGCTATGTTCCACTTCGACCTAAAACCTTAGCGGGTTACCACATTGCTAGCGGATCTTTGTAAAGGCCTCGTAGCGTCCCCATGCAATCACACCTCGGAAGTGTGGTATGGTGCCTTGCAAACACCGCATGGTTGGGTCCAAAGTTCTTTTGAACTTTTACGCGACTTGTGGGTAAAGATGTGCCACATCTGCAGAGTGTAAAACTAATCGATCAGCCGTGCTCACGGTTAAGAGTGGCTTGGACCCTCACATGATAATATTATCGGAAGATGGATTTAACTTGTTGTCATTTCATGCATATGTTGTTTACTTTATTTATGATCATGTTTAATTTCGGGTGGTATGAACTTATACTTAGTTAAATGCTAATAAAACTTGACCAACTTAAAAGAACTTATACTTAGTTAAATGCTAATAAAACTTGACCAACTTAAATAAAAGCGAATGCTAACTATGCCTTAGCCGTACCTTGATTTGCCTTACACTACACTATTCCCCACGACTTGTTGAGTACCAACCATAAGTGTACTCACCCTTGCAAAACCGCTGTTCAGACCAAGCTAATTGGGAGGAGGAGTATCTACACGACTTTGAGGAGTTCTAGGCGTACGTTTCTTCAGTCAGCTGCCTGTGGTGTCGTCGTCGTCTTTGGAGTTCCGCTGCGTAATAAATTAGACTTTTATTTTATTGAGACTTTCGGTCATGTAATAATGTTAAATACTCTCTCTATTCGCTTTAGCACTGTCTTTATTATTCACTATTATCGTACATGTGTGTAACTTGATCCTGGCGCACATGTATTTAATGCACTCGATTTTGTCCTTAAAATCGGGTGTGACAGTTTCGCTCACTGAATACTGTTGAAAAATTGAAGTAAACACATCCTGATGGTCGGTGATGCTGTTGCATATTCTTTTAAGGATAGTTCTCATGGGGTTCTGGTGAGCTCTAATTAAAGTTGATCTATGCTGATAGGATGCCTATTGTCAATAACAGTACAGTGATCTCTGTTTTTTCCCTTTAAAAACAGAGTAGGTGCAATTTTACTATTCATAATGTTCATTCACAGTGGATTTATTTTAGATGCATTCATCATCGGAATTTTTTAGGCGAGTGGTTCAAACATGAAAAATACTGCTACCGAATGTGGTTGCTTATGGGCCTAATTATTGTCACGAGCTTAACACAAAATGAGCTGTCTACACACCGATCGCCTAAGACTAATCATAGGATCAATCATTTCCCATTTATTGTGAAAATTTGCACTCATGTCGGGACAAAAGAGATTTCCGTGCCTTTTTTTGTTCGCTTGCTTATCTTTTCTCGAATTTGGAAGCAACAAAGTGAAAGGAAATTCTAGAAGGAAATAAAGATCTTTCTCGCACTCATTGAGCTAAAAAAAAGAACCCATGTAAAATAAAAGCTTAAAAGAAACCGCCTCTTTTTGACAGATAAAGAGGGAATATTTGCTGCTGCCTGCGCTGAGTCCCGAGAAGTCTAAATTAAGCTTATGAGCAAATTTAGACTAAATTAAGATATTTATAAGTAGGTACCTAGAACTTTAGAGAAAAGTTTGAAGTGGCCCAATGTTCAGTTACTAGCCAAAACCCAAAATCTCAACTGAGTGTTGTGAGTTTTTTTCAGGATGAGCAGGAAAGATTGCGCCTATGCTCGGATTGATCTTATCCATCTCTACCTGCTTTACCCAATTTTAGAAGTTGTTTGATGCATCTTTGGGGCTTCTTTGGTGACCCCCAAGAAGGAAACACATGCTGATGTAGATTCCCCTTCATGCACACAACATACTTGATCGGTGGTGATCAGATCTTGCCGTACGAGTTTACAGATTTGTTGAGGCGGTTTACTTTTGCACGTGGTTATACAGCAACAGATGATGACAGTGGCCGGCATGGTTAGAATAATCTGAAGAGGAATGCTTTGGTCTCCACTTTCGTTGATCAGGCCAACATAAGCAGCTGCGTAATGAAAGCTTTGTTTATTTGTATTGTTACAAAGGGACCTGCGCCATCGCTGCGTTGTCTAGAACAAAAACCAACTCGAAATATGTATTATAGGTGTCTGATGTCGCCAGGGATCATCGCGTCCATTTCTTGGGTCGGCAAGGAGCTGGAGCCCGGTATTTGTTGTTGAACTTTAGCTTGGGCCGAGCTAGACAGGCTGTTCTTGAGCCTCAAGTCGCCACGGGGGCCCATGAGTTGTCACCGCCGGGGGGCCCGGCCGCCGTGAAATCGAAGCTGTCGTCCCACGAGGCAGGCCACCACGACCATTTCACCCCGCGCTTTGGATCGAGTCCTGAGAAACCTGCATGTGCCGGGCAGCGCATCCAGGCGCTTGATTTCATCGGCCTGGGACCAGGATTGCTGCCTGGTTGAGGACCGCATCCAAACAAGCAGCGACCAATGCGCGCGTGTAGGTTGCAGCCTTGGCCACCTTCCACAGCTGAGCCTGCCAAGATCACAAGGCATGGTCTTCAGACATACATGAGCATCTATATATCAAATGTGTCACATCATATCAACTAATAATCCAGCAAAGTATCATTTATCTAAAAAGTAGCTGTGTACAAACGGTAGAAAACATGACCCTATACGACGTTTGTGATTTTGGTGATTGAGTAACAACATAGTCATTGGGACTAATGGTTTGTCTTTCTAAGTTCGAGTATGCAAATCAAACCATGGCAAGGTCCAAATTATGGTATTCAAGTATCCAAGCTATGGTATTCTTGATATCAGAATCATCATATTCAAGTGTTCAAGCTATGGCATCTAGAATTATTCTATGGTATTTAAGCATCAATCTTAGTTGCACATCTTGATAGCATGTGTTAGTTTATATTTGATGCTTTGTAGTGGAAGTTATAGGTTAAGGTTTTAAGTTTGCCTAATTTACGCTCTCCCCCTCTTAGGCTACCGATTCCTTACAAAAACTGAAGCTGAAATGCGGGAAAACTCGTTTGAAAACTGCTGCAAGTAGCAAGTGCTCGAGGGGCATAGCCTCTAAGGTCAACTTTCTGCCAAAGGATTCAAGTAAATTACTTAACAAGTCGCAATACAGAACTCGGAATGTTAATTTCTTTTCAGGAGCAATCAAAACATCATAAGCAACATGGTGTCAAGGGCATACCTCGAAGCCTCTTCGTTGAGTTGTTGTCGAGTGTCGACTACCATCCTCGGTGCAGAGTAGGATGCCATTCCAAGCTTCAGTATGGTCATATTTTTTTATACCATGTTGGACCGGAGAAAACAGAACATGACATTCTTAGACAACGAATTAGTTGCTAATGAACTCATGAAAAGGGGAGGAAACATATAAATGGAGCAGCTTGCCTTGATGCCTTGATGCTGAATGATGCACTGTCAACCGTCAACGTAATGGTCTTCGCTTATTTTTATGGTGCAAAGATTCATAATTACCTCCTGTAACCTGCCAGGTCAAGAAGACAAGAAGTACAGGATTACAGGAAGATATCCACTTCATACAATAGGCATGCTAGGACCAACAGTCTAGTTCTGTGCGTTGGTTGTTTTAGTTTATCCGTATAAGTTCCAAGCGTTTGCGAATCCGCGTGTGACCAACAGTCTAGTTCTGTGCGCTGGTTGTTTTAGTTTATCCGTATAAGTTCCAAGCGTTTGCGAATCCGCGTGTGACCAGTAGGCTCATCGTTGTCCAATGTACTTATTTTCATCTTCTTAACACAAAGATACGCAGTTTTCCTACGTATTCTCGAAAAAAAAAGATTACATCAAATTCTGGAACCGCTTTAACCGAGAGTATAATATTCTCTGCAACTACATTTTCTTCTTGGAGGCGCCACCCAAATATCCCGATCCCACCTCCATCACTGGATCTTCAGGTGAAAACTTTATCCCAGTTGGCAGCGGTGGTGGCGACTATCGTCATTTCCTCGGTGGAGGCATTGTTTTGGAGGCTTCTTGAGTGATGGTGCACTTCGTGCGGGTATTGCGGTTGCCCAACTTAGATTCTTCAATAGCTGTTGGTATCTTACCTATCGCTGCTGCCTATGTTAGTGGAAGTGTGGATGGTTTTGATGCGGTATTAGCTTGGTGGTTAGAGCGTCAATCAGAATATGGAGTTGTTTCTCTTTCCCGTTGTTGAATTTAGCTCATGCTTCGGTTCCACTTCCACCTGGTGGAGAAGTTGGGTCTTTTGGAGGCAACCTTACGAAACATGCCGTGAAGGGAGATTACTGGAATAGTTTGTTGGAGATTTTGAGTTTCTTCTTAGTTTTGTTAATTTTCTTTAATACATCAGATTTTCTGTTGTCTTGGCTACATGTTCACTTGAAACATGTGCCTCTCACTGTATTGTTTATGATCTGATGCATTCTCGTAAGAGGATGTCCGAAAGCCGGAATATTATCTTCCATTATCTAAAAAAACATATTCTTCTACACTAATGGAACGAATTTGGAGTTATGGATATGAAATATGATAGCTGCGTCAAGGATATACGTACCATTGTTCATTGCTGACCACCACTGCGTACCATTCTAAGCTTCATAGGAGCAGGCCAGCAGGATACCGTTGTTAAGCTTCGGAGTTCAGAATGTTCGGAGCATTATATTCTGATCCCAAATTCCTTATGTAGATCAGAGCTCTTGCTATGCCTGAAACGGGTCGTGACTCATGAGTTGAGTTTGTTTCAGGCAAACGGCAGTGGTTGTTTGAAGTTTGAACGGGAGGGACTGGCAGGCAGACAGGCGCATATATTCAAGATCTTGATCATAGCATGGAGGAATCTGGCGATGGCAACTGTTCATCAACTGACCGGATGATCCAGAACTCTTGAGAGCGATAGGCGACGAGCTTCCTTCTGCACAGGTCAGCTCCTTTTAAGCATAAAGATCCTGAGAGAATAAAAAACACACAAAAAAAGACTATGACTATTCTTTTTAAGCATAAAGCTTGCATCACTGGAATGATCAGAAATTATGAACTTTAATTTGCACAATGGAGTGTCAGGCGCACCTTGTGTCACACATTCCTTTCACAGGTTTGCTTCAAATTCGGTGTTGCAATAGTATTTCCATTAAGAAGACAATCTGACTGCTTATTTCAGGATGCAGATCCATGGGACTGATCTTCAAAATTACCAGCAGCTGCTTTAAGAAAACCAAAGGATATTTATCGTTCCTGGTAAGGAAGCAGCAGGTTAATGGGAACAATAGTTCTTGGTAAAATTGCAGAAGTAGTGATTTACGATGATATGCTGTTTTAAGATAAAAAGGGCTGGAAAGTAGTGTGACACAGAACAAAAGATAGTGAAATTTTATAAGAAATTAAATGAGTGGATAGAAGAAATGAAGGTTAGGTAAGATGGTTGCGCTAAAAAAGAAGCATAGCAGTGGGCTACAATGCAAAAAGCAGCAATCCAGATAATCCAAGTGGTTGCTTGAAATGTGAATGAAATCATAAATCGAGGATCATAAGTAATTTTTATTTAAACAAACCTCCATACTGAAGGAACCATGAAGGATCATAAATCAGAAGCACAATGATTTGCTGCAGAAAAGAGCCATAGTTGAACGACTGGTCATCAGTATGTAGCCGGGCAAGTACAATTATATTTGGCTTTGTTTCCCTTCATTTTTCATTTTTGGCATGGTCCATAAACTTCGTAGCAACAACTAGCTTTGATTAGCCAGTGTATTTAGGAGAGCTACATTTATTTCTTCAAGAGGCAGAAAGGTGAGGCAATCCGTGAGGGAGGGATTGCATAACTGAATGTTTGACTCGGTATTGTTCGTCCTGACTTTTCAGAGCTGTCGCTTGCTCGCTTGCAGAAGCAGAAAGTCAGCTTTGGTGGTCTGGACGGACCACAGTAGTTGCTGCAGAAATAAGCACAGATGTTCAGCGGTTACCTCGACATAATATGGATATTCAGGAGGAGATCACATGTGTTACCTCGTCAATCTTTCAGGCGGACATCTACATCTATATCTGGCCTTGTTCCTCTTAATTTCTGGCATTCCTCATAAAGCTCGGCGGAGCAATCAGATATGTGTAACTCTTGCAGTGAATCAGGGAGGCCCTTCTTGGGCAGCGATCTGATTCTAGGAGAGTCACTTATAATTATAGTCTTGAGAGAAGAAAGGCAATGCAGCCCTCGAGGGATGGACAGCAGCCCCCTGCATCTAACAAACTGCAGCCATTGCAGGGATGTGAGGAGCTGAAGGGCCTGCTCCTGCTCTTCAGTGAAGCTCTCCACCCGCCAATCATAAACGAAGGATAATTCCCGGAGGGTAGCGGAGATGCGGGTGCAGATGGGAGCAACAAGCACTGCGGAGATGATGTCCACCTCAAGTGTCACCAGTTGGAAGGAACCTGCGGGCATTGTTTTGGTCCTTGCCACCTCTGCGAGTAGATCCGCTGCTATAGAATAAGGATCAGTTTCATCATCTCTCGAATTAGAAACCTCCAGCCTCTCGAGGGTTGATGTGATGAGAGGATTGAAACCATCCATTGTGAAATTCTTACAATCACTTAGTTTTAGTGTGGTAAGAGATGTCAGATTTGAGAACAGAGCCATAGACAGAGTGCTTGGCTCATTCCGAAGATAGAGTTCCTCGACCTGAGGAGGGAAAAGATTGATGCTCTTAGCTGCTTGTAGCATGGACCACCGGGACAATAGCATGTTGCAATCGCCTATGGAAACTGATTTGAGCGACAAGAGGCTCTGGAATCCACCTCCATCTTCCATAGGTAGAATCAGATTTTTACACCCATACAACCGGACATGTCTCAGGGAGCTGGAGGGTGGAACCTGCAATACCACAACCTCATCGTGATGCTCACTTGATGCACCCACAGACAAATCAGAAAGAGCTGGGAAACATTTGAACCAATTTGATAACGGTTTCCTGGTAACAATAAATTCCGAGAGGTGCAGAGATTGGACTGAATAGAGCACAATGTCATCATCCAGTCCTCTAAGAAATGTGTCCTTGCATCTCATAAGATCAATTCTTCGTAGGGGATGTAGCTTTTGAAGGTCAGTAAATGAGATGAGTGATGCATCAGAAATCATCAAACGTTCTACTTCACCAAGATTGTGGAAGGCCAATTCACCGGGCATCTTATAAATGGACAAATATCTGTTTTCATAGCTCAAGCTGTCCGTTCGGAAAAAAGATAGCATGCGAGTGTGAGGAAGGGGAGGCAGGGACAACTTCGGGCATTCTTGAGTGGAAAGATAACATAGATTAGGGAACCATATGGTGTTGTCATGTGTAGAAGAACTAGAGCACCTTGAGAACGGTAGGGCAGTGAGCTTTGGACAATTAGAGCACCAGATTCTTTCAAGCCTTGAGAACAAATGTGTGTTACCTCCCCCAATCCACTCCACAAGTTCTGGCATATGATGAAGCTGAACCTCCTTAAGGTGCGTGAAACTTTTCTCTGTAATGCCACCAATGAAGTCAGGTCCAAACTGGCATATCCCAACAATATTTATCAGACAGAGTTCTCTTAGATGATATAGCTGCCCAAAAGGTGGAAGAGTGGACCAGGATACACCTTCTAGATGGAGGGTCTCCAAGTTTTTCATGCGGATGTTGCCACATAACCAACTAGGACCTGCGGGACCACCATGATTAACAATGCGAAGATCTCTAAGATTAGAGTGTGGTTGGAGATCATCAAGAATATCATCGACCTTCGACTGGTGCTTTCTACTCCAAAATAATCCCAGCTTAATTAGATCTCTTTTCGCCATCAATCTTGCTTCAGCAGCTTCTTTGCTGGATCTCACATTTTCAAGCCCATGTATACTGAGTTCTCCTCCTAGCTGCACTAGCTGGCCCAACTCTCGTAGTTCAAAACCAGCACTCTCTTTCTTAACATGAAATCCTTTCAACTCTTGTAGAAGCCTCATTTTTCCAACCTCAGGAATATTGGTATGGAATTCTTGCCAAGCACCAAAATGGCATAAATTCACAAGGCGGCTTATGTCTTTAGGCAAATCACACATTCCACCCCAGTTTTGAAGGTCCAAAAATTTCAAGTGATAAAACCTAGATACTATTCTAGGACAGCACAGTTCTGAGTTATAATAAGGTGACTTAAGTTTTAGGTGCCGAAGGTGGATAAGCTTTGAAAAGCTGGGTGGCAAAGAATTTGTGGAGTTCATGAATATAAACAGAACACGGAGGCCCTTTATCTCCTTAAATGTTTCTTTCAAAATATTCACTGAGCTTGCCCTTTTATATCCTCCAAAAATCATCAAACTCCGTAAATTTCCAATGTCTACCCTTCTCTTCAATTTATCCATTTCTTCACCAAAAGTTTCATTATAGTCATTGGACATCAAGATGGATAGGTGGCGAAGAGATGATTGGACATCATCAGCTCTAAAACTAGAACAACTGATATAGGCACATTCTTTTGATGAAACAACCTGTGCAAGCTCATGCATCAAATGATGCATTACATAATAATTTTGATCTCCTTTCATCAGAAAACCATTATCTAACAGTTCATCCAAATACTTTGAACCTATGTCCTCAATTTTATCATTCTGACCACAGGAATCGATGACGCCTATCGAAATCCAAAAACGGCTAATCTCTAAGCTATCAAACTTATAATCCTCAGGAAAAAGGCCACAATATGAAAAGCATTTTTGTAGATGGAAGGGAAGGTAGTCATAGCTAATTTTCAAGGCTGGCATAAATCATGAAGGAACCATGAAGGATCATAAATCAGAAGCACAATGATTTGCTGCAGAAAAGAGCCATAGTTGAACGACTGGTCATCAGTATGTAGCCGGGCAAGTACAATTATATTTGGCTTTGTTTCCCTTCATTTTTCATTTTTGGCATGCTCCATAAACTTCGTAGTAACAACTAGCTTTGATTAGCCAGTGTAGTGAATCGGGCAGGCTCTTCCTTGGCAACGACATGAATTTAGGAGAGCTAGTGACATTTATTTCTTCAAGAGGCAGAAAGGTGAGGCAATCCGTGAGGGAGGGATTGCATAACTGAATGTTTGACTCGGTATTGTTCGTCCTGACTTTTCAGAGCTGTCGCTTGCTCGCTTGCAGAAGCAGAAAGTCAGCTTTGGTGGTCTGGACGGACCACAGTAGTTGCTGCAGAAATAAGCACAGATGTTCAGCGGTTACCTCGTCAATCTTTCTTAGTAGTGAATCAGGGAATCAGGGAGGCCCTTCTTAATTTCTGGCATTCCTCATAAAGCTCGGCGGAGCAATCATATACGCGTAACTCTTGCAGTGAATCAGGGAGGCCCTTCTTGGGCAGCGATCTGATTCTAGGAGATCCACTTATACGTAAATTCCCGAGAGAAGAAAGGCAATGCAGCCCTCGAGGGATGGACAGCAGCACCCTGCAGCTAATAAACTGCAGCTTTTGCAGGGATGTGAGGAGCTGAAGGGCCTGCTCCTGCTCTTCCGTGAAGCTCTCCACCCGCCAATCACAAACGAAGATTAATACCCGGAGGGTAGCGGAGATGCGGGTGCAGATGGGAGCAACAAGCACTGCGGAGATGCTGTCCACCACAAGTCGCACCAGTTGGAAGGAACCTGCGGGCATTGTTTTGGTCCTTGCCACCTCTGCGAGTAGATCCGCTGCTATAGAATAAGGATCAGTTTCATCATGTCTCGAATTACAAACCTTCAGACTATCGAGGTTTGATGTGATGAGAGGATTGAAACCATCAATTGTGAAATTCTTACAATCTCTTAGTTCTAGTTTGGTAAGAGATATCAGATTTGAGAACAGAGCCATCGACAGAGTGCTTGACTCATTCCGAAGATAGAGTTCCTCGACATGAGGAGAGAAAGGACTGATGCCTTGAGCTGCTTCTCCCGTGGACCACCGGGACAATAGCATGTTGCAATCGTCTATGGAAACTGATTTGAGCGACAAGTGACTCTGGAATCCACCTCCATCTTCCATAGGTAGAATCAGATTTTTACACCCATACAACCGGACATGTCTCAGGGAGCTGGAGGGTGGAACCTGCAATACCACAACCTCATCGTGATGCTCACTTGATGCACCCACAGACAAATCAGAAAGAGCTGGGAAACATTTGAACCAATTTGATAACGGTTTCCTGGTAACAATAAATTCCGAGAGGTGCAGAGATTGGACTGAATAGAGCACAATGTCATCATCCAGTCCTCTAAGAAATGTGTCCTTGCATCTCATAAGATCAATTCTTCGTAGGGGATGTAGCTTTTGAAGGTCAGTAAATGAGATGAGTGATGCATCAGAAATCATCAAACGTTCTACTTCACCAAGATTGTGGAAGGCCAATTCACCGGGCATCTTATAAATGGACAAATATCTGTTTTCATAGCTCAAGCTGTCCGTTCGGAAAAAAGATAGCATGCGAGTGTGAGGAAGGGGAGGCAGGGACAACTTCGGGCATTCTTGAGTGGAAAGATAACATAGATTAGGGAACCATATGGTGTTGTCATGTGTAGAAGAACTAGAGCACCTTGAGAACGGTAGGGCAGTGAGCTTTGGACAATTAGAGCACCAGATTCTTTCAAGCCTTGAGAACAAATGTGTGTTACCTCCCCCAATCCACTCCACAAGTTCTGGCATATGATGAAGCTGAACCTCCTTAAGGTGCGTGAAACTTTTCTCTGTAATGCCACCAATGAAGTCAGGTCCAAACTGGCATATCCCAACAATATTTATCAGACAGAGTTCTCTTAGATGATATAGCTGCCCAAAAGGTGGAAGAGTGGACCAGGATACACCTTCTAGATGGAGGGTCTCCAAGTTTTTCATGCGGATGTTGCCACATAGCCAACTAGGACCTGCGGGACCACCATGATTAACAATGCGAAGATCTCTAAGATTAGAGTGTGGTTGGAGATCATCAAGAATATCATCGACCTTCGACTGGTGCTCTCTACTCCAAAATAATCCCAGCTTAATTAGATCTCTTTTTGCCATCAATCTTGCTTCAGCAGCTTCTTTGCTGGATCTCACATTTTCAAGCCCACGTATACTGAGTTCTCCTCCTAGCTGCACCAGCTGGCCCAACTCTCGTAGTTCAAATCCAGCACTCTCTTTCTTAACATCAAATCCTTTCAACTCTTGTAGAAGCCTCATTTTTCCAACCTCAGGAATATTGGTATGGAATTCTTTCCCAGCACCAAAATGGCATAAATTCACAAGGCGGCTTATGTCTTTAGGCAAATCACACATTCCACGCCAGTTTTGAAGGTCCAAAAATTTCAAGTGATAAAACCTAGATACTATTCTAGGACAGCACAGTTTTAGGTGACTCAAGTGATAATAAGGTGACTCAAGTTTTAGGTGCCGAAGGTGGATAAGCTTTGAAAAGCTGGGTGGCAAAGAATTTGCGTAGTTCATGAATATAAACAGAACACGGAGGCCCTTTATCTCCTTAAATGTTTCTTTCAAAATATTCACCAAGCTTGCCCTTCTATATCCTCCAAAAATCATCAAACTCCGTAAATTTCCAATGTCTACCCTTCTCTTCAATTTATCCATTTCTTCACCAAAAGTTTCATTATAGTCATTGGACATCAAGATGGATAGGTGGCGAATAGATGGTTGGACATCATCAGCTCTAAAACTAGAACAACTGATATAGGCACATTCTTTTGATGAAACAACCTGTGCAAGCTCATGCATCAAATCATGCATTACATAATAATTTTGATCTCCTTTCATCAGAAAACCATTATCTAACAGTTCATCCAAATACTTTGAACCTATGTCCTCAATTTTATCATTCTGACCACAGGAATCGATGATGCCTATCGAAATCCAAAAACGGCTAATCTCTAAGCTATCAAACTTATAATCCTCAGGAAAAAGGCCACAATATGAAAAGCATTTTTGTAGATGGAAGGGAAGGTAGTCATAGCTAATTTTCAAGGCTGGCATAATATCATCATTGTGGGTCTGGTTTAGCCACTCTTTCTTTTGAAGAATTCCCATCCAATGTTCCCGAGAGAATCTCTTCTTCAATAAACGACCAACCGTTTTGGCTGCCAGTGGGGAGCACTTCAATTTATTTGCTATTTGTCTTGCAATGTCAATTAGTTCTTCCTTATTATCATGCTCAGCTATGACTTCACCAAATACACATGCTTGAAAGAACACCCAGAACTCAGCAGGCTCCAAACCTTCCAGGTTTACTGGAGTAGTTGTCTTCACCATTTGTGCTATATTTGGAAATCGAGTTGTCACAATGACCATGCTGCCTTTTTCAGCTTCCCTCATTGTGAAAGAAGCTAAGAAATTTACCCACCTGTCCTCACTGCATTGCCATATATCATCTAAGACAATTAAGAACCTTTTTGATTTCAGTCTCTTTGCAATGGATTTCTGAAGCTGATCTAAATTGTCTGTTTCAACTTCATTTTCACCCGCAGGTATGCAGCTACGTATCTCTTTGGTGAGCTTAAGCACATCAAAGTTAGTCGACACACATACCCAGACCCTAGCAGCGAAGTGTTTTTCAATCTTTTCGTTATTGTAAAGGTGCTGGGTGAAAGTTGTCTTACCAATACCACCGGGACCAACTATAGGAAGGACGGACAGGGTCTCATCAGAACAAGTGCCACTTGTCATACGATCTACGGTTTGCTTAAAAATTGTGCTCCTTCCATAAAACTCCTCTTGTCTAATTGTCGACCCGATGGCAGGTCGTTCCATGCTTTTGGGAGGAATTCTACTGCTATTGTTTATCTCGAGCAATTTAGAGATACGAGGACATAGTGAGTGAATGTCCTCCATCAGCTGCTTGATTTTGTTTGACATGGCCACTCGGTCGAATATCAACTTGTCAGCATACCCACTGTCGATATGGTTAAATGAATCGACGGCCTTGCTTGTGTTCCCAGTACCAGCAGCAGCAGCATCATCTTGTGAACGGCCACAAACAGAGAAGCATGAGAGCCAGTTACCAGCAGTGTTGCGCGCAGCATGGCGGGCGTGCAGAGCTTGAGCACCGAGGCCATCCCCAAGATCCGGAGTGGCCTCCCGGGTGCCGTCGAGCTCGTCCTGGATCATGAAGTAGTGGAGCTCGTCCAGAGCGTCCTCTGCCTCATCGGCCTTCTTGCTCAGGTCCTCCAGCAAGCCCTGCAGGCCGGGGTTGTGGCTGACGTCCCTCCCTTGGGCACCATGCAGCAGCCCGAGGGTGTACTTGAGCTCGGTCTTGATCTTGTCGAAGTTGAGGCCGAGCTCACGGCTGGCCACATACCCAGCCACCAGGTCATCGGAGAGCTTCTTGAGCACCTTGCTGAGGAGCCAATTCGCTGCGCCAAGAGCAGTCTCCATCTTCTCCTCGCTGGGAGAAATGGGAATGAAACCGAGGAGGGTTGTGGAAGGCTGCAAGTGTGGTGTGCAGTGCAGTGCGGCTGGGAGGATGTGTGGCGTCTATTTCTATAGACAGAGGATAAGAGCTGGCAGTGCAGTGCTCTGCTTTGCTGCCTAGTAGGTCCTACACAACAGCGGAGGCGATTATTCTTTGTGTTCTGCTTTTCAGTGGCATCAGGGACCCAGGCTACAATTCCATCCCCACCGTGAGCAAGGATTCCGACGTGTTTCGCATTGTGGAATAACTGCAATGGAGCTTAAGGTCCCTGTAAAGAAAGGCATCCTGTTAAAGTGACATGGAAGTGGTGGTGGGGCGACATGGAAAGAAACGAGATAATGGGCGTCACTGTCTTGTGAAAACACACACTAGGAGCAGTGATTTTACACTCTCTATTTCTTTTTTGCTGGATTCTGAACTATGAAATTTTTGTTGGGTCCCCATGGTCAACAGTCTAGAATAGCATAACTGCAGAAATATCCAGTGAGGTCTTGTATAATCATCAGAAAAGTCTTGCCTTTGCTAAAGACGAACTAAACAGTCCCAATGCAAACTTCACAGTATTTTTCACTTCACAGTTCACAGTGCTATAGTAACATGTTAAGAGACCATGAATCGAACAGCCCAAATATGGACGACAATCAGCAGACACCGTCGTTCTTTTTTTGTGTGTGCTTAGTACGAAATACAATTGTTATTTTATCTTCTAAGAATCAAGTTGCTAATTGTAACCTAAACATACGCTAATGTGTGCTACAGACTACTGCACGATGATGGGGTAGTGATCCCAGTGTACGCTAAACTACAGACTACGCTAAACTACGGTTAGCCGGTGAGAATGGTCACAAAACGTTCCTTGTCGTTTTGGACAGCTACGCAGCTTTCAGATTGAAAATACAAGCTGAGGCCTAATATGTCAATTTTCTTAATTATTATCTTAGCAACATTTTTTAGTTAAAACGAACAGCCACATTAACGATTGCAGGACCAAATCAAGTATCCACCAAAAGGCGTACAGGCTCTGGAGCAAAAAGGAGAATCGAAAAGGAGTAATAATAGTTAACCACTTTGTCCTTTATCAAGGAGTAATAACAGTTAACCATTGATCTGTGTCTAGACTCCACCATCCAGGAGTAAGAACAGGATTAAGACTACAGAATTGCCAAATTGGTTAACTGCTATGGTAAATAGTTTAGAATAACACCACCATTTCACGGGTTTGAAACATGAAATATATACTACTGCTTGCTATTTAATATATGTTCTACAAATCATCATTGATATGAAACCAGAAACAGTGATCAATGTTGTAACTCTCCTATGGTTTGGTGGGAAGATCAAAATAGCATCAGACATGGCCGTTAGCAGAAAACAACAGAGACATTAGCCTATATTATCCGAAATACTGCTGCAGACTATGCTCAATTGTTTCTGAAAGTGAATTAAAGGCCACGGCGAATGACAGAGCAATGGAAATGTCCAAACAGAGATGTGATAAAGATAAATTATGATGTTGTTTTTGATGCACAAACACATAATGGTGGGTGGGGTCAAGTGATGCTGGTCGGAGCATGACAGATTACAGCTGCAATGGACTCAGAGTTACTGGCTTGGCTTGTACAAGAGGAATCCAGGCGGTTACTGATAAAGGAATGATGAATATTGTCCTGGAGATATATGCTATGATGCTCAGATCTGCCATTGAAGGGACGAGGGACTACAATATGTTTAGTGCCGGAAATCTCATTTGTGAATTGAAGTATCTTATAGACTTGAAATTTTAATTCTTGTAAGACCTTATAGTGTCCAAGAAGCTGTAATAGAGTATCTCACGCTCTTGCTGCTCATTGTAGTGACTTCAGTATTTTGGATGAGGAGCTCATGACTGATGATGCTCCAGACATTGTAAATGGACTGGAGGCTAGCGATTTGACTAGCATAAGGTTTTAATGGAAGTTCTTTCTGGTTGAGAAAAAGGTGCCAGTTACATAGTGAAATGAACGCAGGCACACAGCCATGAATGGACAACAAAAAAAGTACCGATCAACAAACACATATGACATGCACCAGGCAATTCCAAATCAAGGAAACCCAGCGTTTCCAAGGATCACAAAGCTTCTTCCTCACCCACTTTATTTTACTAAGCTATATTGTGTCACAAATATTATTAAGTGCTTCTATATACCAAGACCGAAATACTATCAATATATTATCTATAATCTATAATATAATGCTTCTCTCTGGTACATAAAAGATGAATAAGTTAAAGTACCCTCTAACTTAGTAACACTGGCCAGAAACATGTTCTTCGGCCATAGTTGATCCCTGTAACCTAACACAGACAGGGATTAAGGACCTATTTGGCTGGGTGCTAAAAATCGGCGTCATGGCCATGGCGGTTTTTTTTTTTTCTAAAAAAGCCTGTGGCTGCCACGCTTGCGAGTTGAACCAAGCAGCAGCCAAACACCGGTGACTTGCCGCACTTTAGGCGGTGGCACGTTGTGGCCGTGAGCCAATCAGACCTTAAGTCTAGATTGGAAATTGTCCCCACAAGGATTAGAGAGTAACAGATCAGGATCCACTGTTTATTCCCGGTATGGAAAAAATCATCTTGGGGATTAGAACCACCGCAACCGAACATAGCCTAGGTTTAAAATATGTGCTGTTTTCCTCGTTGATCTTGATACACATAGAGCACCCTCTAAATAAGTTTCCTAATCCAACCACACAAGTTGAGCCAAAACATCTAGGACAAACAATCAAATTGTTCTAGTTAGAAAACCATTCAGATATATTCGAGTGTGGTATTATCTTGAAAATATCGTTATAAGAAAAATAATGATGCAATTGATTTTTATTTGGATGTTTTGTTTGAAAAATATGATGTTTTATTTTTGTATGAGTTTTTTTATTTATATCGGGCCATCGTGCTGTCCAAAGGGCCTCGTTTTTGCTTGTTGAGCCAAGGCCGCAACCCACAAGAGAGGCCCAATCGCCCACCTCTCCCCACAACGACGGCCCAAGTCCCAACCCAGCAGCAGTAGCATCTCGTCCGCACGACCGCACGCCCACGCCTTGACTGCCGGCGCCGCAAACCCTCTTCGTCGGCGGCGGGATGGCGAAGGTCAGCGAGTCCGCGGCGGAGGCTGCGTCCACCGCCGCCGCCCCTCCTCTTACTTCCGCTTCCGCGCCGCCATCGAGGCCGAAGGCGAAGCACCGGCTGGAGATCGAGGGGTACCCCGTGGAGGGCCTCTCCATCGGCGGCCAAGAGACCTGCGTCATCTTCCCGACGCTGAGCCTCGCCTTCGACATCGGCCGGTGCCCGCAGCGCGCCATCTCGCAGGAGTTCCTCTTCATCTCCCATGGGCATCTCGACCACATCGGGGGCCTCCCCATGTACGTGGCCACGCGGGGTCTCTTCAGGCTGCGCCCGGCCACCATCTTCGTCCCGGCGTGCCTCCGGGACCTCGTGGAGCGGCTGTTCGAGGTGCACCGCGCCATAGACCAGTCGGAGCTCAAGCATAACTTGGTCCCCCTCGAGGTCGGGGAGGAGTACGAATTGAGGAGGGACATCAAGGTCAGGGCTTTCAGGACCTACCACGCCATACCCAGCCAGGTGTGGCGAATTACTTGGGTTCATTCCACTCCTTGTCCTTGGATGCACCTGTTCCAAATTGATCCGTTATAATCCTGCAATGCTTGGATGGGGGTGTGTGCAGGGGTATGTCATATACTCGGTGAAGCAGAAGCTCAAGCAGGAGTTCATTGGTCTCCCAGGGAGCGAGATTAAGCGGTTGAAGTTATCAGGTGTGGAGGTCTGTCTGCCATGGTGGCTGTGGAGTTCAAATTGAAGCACCGTCTAGTAGCATGTTGATGTGGTATGGGCTTATATGCCCCCCTCACCATTCACCTATTTTTAATTTGCAGATCACGAATACGGTGTCCACCCCTGAGATTGCTTTCACGGGAGATACGACATCAGATTTCATTCTTGATCCAGACAATGCAGATGTGTTGGGGGCAAAAATTCTTGTTGTCGAGGTATTTTGTTATTACTTGTCACTTTACAGCTATGCTCTCAGTTTGCAACATTTGACAAATTTTTTATGTCACTAACAGCAAGTAGCAACCTTACTTAGCAATGCGTTCCATTTCCACTGCTGAACGTTTTATTTTCTGAAATCGTTCCCCTCTATGATATTTTTGGTAGTGAGATGTGCTCTATGGATTTCAGAGTACTTTTCTAGACGACTCCATTTCGGTTGAGCATGCAAGAGAATATGGGCACACACACTTATTTGAGGTGTGTTATTTGAGATATTCCAAAATCGTTTATTCAACTTCCAAAATGTCAAATATTAGTATTTACCGTGATGTTTATTTTTGGCACTGCAGATAGCAAGCCAGTCTGACAAGCTTGGAAACAAAGCTATTCTACTCATTCACTTTTCTGCTCGTTACACTGCAGAGGTGGGCTGACATCTAACCATTGTGTATTCTATCTACTGAAATTCTTTGGCCAGCTTCATTTCTTTTCTGTTATTCAACTCCATTTTGACTGCTTCTGTTTGCCTATTCTATCCTAATTCCATTCATATTTAAGATGCTTTGTTTCCACGTGGCTATCCTTGCTTTTGTTCTAATCAGCATGACCTCCAAGTTTGTGTTCTAATCAGTGGCACCAACATGCGCACCTCTTCTGTACTCTAAAGTTGTAGTTATGATAAAGAAGTATATGCTAATTTTCTTGTTGCCTTTTCATTTTCTCTTGAAAATTTGGCCTATTTGTTTTGCATTCTTTGCGACTAAGCCATTTGATTCCATTACCCTTCTATGAAGACTTTTTATGAGTGAAACTAAATCTCATGAGATATGACTACTCTATTTGCAGGAAATTGATGCAGCAATAAACAGGTTGCCACCATCTTTCCGAAGCAGAGTTTATGCGTTGAAGGAAGGCTTCTAAAGAAACATGAACTGACAAATCAGCAATGAAGTTTTCTAAATTGGATTCCATTGGTATTTTCACTGGAAATCTTTTTGCTATGTGTGCTCTGATGATACTATAGCAATTTTCTGAAGATTTCTGGGAAATCTTCTGCTTTCAGTTGTCTATACTTGTTTCACTCACATGATATTGGAATGTTGGAATAGTAAAATGTGGAACAACCCATATTAACAATATTTACTTTATTTCTTTTTGTTCAGAATCATTTACCTTATTTCTGAACATGAACAATTATAGTACACGAATACCATGTGAATTTTGGCCAACGAAACTGGTTCATGTTCTACACATTCATATAAATTGTACAGCTGAAATAGAAACAATCCCCGCTTCATCTGAAGATACAGGCAGTACTACTACTGTACCAACTCCACATAAGGAAAAAAAATAGGCAAATTGTTTGCACACAGTGACTAGTGACATAGCTGCATTCCTACTGGCATGTCCTTGCCCTTCATGGCCCCATTGTAAGAAACGCAAATCAAACATGCTTTCACTCCTCAGCAATTCAGCATAGTGCTTCCTGATCTGCTCATAAAAATTGCAAGGTTTTCTGGTAGAGCGTGGCCTGTTGCGCAAGAAGTAGCGGTGAGAGACAGGGGGCTTCGGCTTGAAACAAGGTCGACGGGGAGGTGCCGTGCTGTCGCACGGCGTCAACAGGGAGTCGAGGGAGAGACAGGAGAGCTGGGCAACAATACCCTTTTGATATTATTGCTTGATTAATCCCCTAGTACAATTGGGTTTATATATCACCCCTAAAAGGAGAATCCTTGGCCAATAAAGGCCTAAACCAACTCTATCTCTCTCTTATCCTAATCCGAATTAGATACAATATGGCAACGTGAAATTGCTAGCAAGTAATGTCAATCTACCGGGTGCACTAGTTCCAGCCTCTAGATGAACTCGGCAGCTCTTTTCAAGCGAACAATAAAAAGGGCCACCACATATAGTGGATTACATCATTACATGAGTCTGATGGGACCGCATCCAGCCACACCGAATTAGAAATGGGTTAACCATCATAGTAGCGGCTTGAAAATGAGCTGCCTCATGAAATGAACAACTGATGAATTGAAGATGGGTGCAACAGAATCAGCAAATCGACGAATGGCATGGATCACAGAACAAGTCAACGATCTGTCTTTACAACGCTGCTTTACCTCTGAGTTGACTTGTAAGCAATCTGAAGTCTCTAACAATTCATTGATGTCCAAACTTTTGTGATTCTGGTGCACACAGCTTCATCCAGATTTGGGAAAAATAGCTTGGGCCGAGCTAGACAGGCTGTTCTTGGGCCTCAAGTCGCCACGGGGGCCCATGAGTTGTCACCGCCGGGGGGGCCGGCCGCCGTGAAATCGAAGCTGTCGTCCCACGAGGCAGGCCACCACGACCATTTCACCCCGCGCTTTGGATCGAGTCCTGAGAAACCTGCATGTGCCAGGCAGCGCATCCAGGCGCTTGATTTCATCGGCCTGGGACCAGGATTGCTGCCTGGCTGAGGACCGCAGGTTGCAGCCTTGGCCACCTTCCACAGCTGAGCCTGCCAAGATCACAAGGCATGGTCTTCAGACATACAAGAGCATCTATAATTCAAATGTGTCACATCATATCAACTAATAATCCAGCAAAGTATCATTTATCTAAAAAATAGCTGTGTACAAACTGTAGAGAACATGACCCTATACGACGTTTGTGATTTTGATAATTGAGTGACAACATAGTCATTGGGACTAATGGTTTGTCTTTCTAGGTTCGAGTGTGCAAACCAAACCCTGGCAAGGTCCAAATTATGGTATTCAAGTAATCAAGCTATGGTATTCTTGATATCCAAATCATCATATTCAAGTGTTCAAGTTATGGTATTCAAGTGACCAAGCACTGGTATCTAGAATTATTCTATGGTATTTAAGCATCAATCTTAGTTGCACATCTTGATAGCATGTTTTAGTTTATATTTGATGCTTTGTAGTGGAAGCTATAGGTTAAGGTTTTAAGTTTGCCTAATTTACGCTCTCCCCCTCTTAGGCTACCGATTCCTTACAAAAACTGAAGCTGAAATGCGGGAAAACTCGTTTGAAAACTGCTGCAAGTAGCAAGTGCTCGAGGGGCATAGCCTCTAAGGTCAACTTTCTGCCAAAGGATTCAAGTAAATTACTTAACAAGTCGCAATACAGAACTCGGAATGTTAATTTCTTTTCAGGAGCAATCAAAACATCATAAGCAACATGGTGTCAAGGGCATACCTCGACGCCTCTTCGTTGAGTTGTTGTCGAGTGTCGACTACCATCCTCGGTGCAGAGTAGGATGCCATTCCAAGCTTCAGTATGGTCATATTTTTTTTATACCATGTTGGACTGGAGAAAACAGAACATGACATTCTTAGACAACGAATTAGTTGCTAATGAACTCATGAAAAGGGGAGGAAACATATAAATGGAGCAGCTTGCCTTGATGCCTTTGATGCTGAATGATGCACTGTCAACCGTCAACGTAATGGTCTTCGCTTATTTTTATGGTGCAAAGCCTCCTGTAACCTGCCAGGTCAAGAAGACAAGAAGTACAGGATTACAAGAAGATATCCACTTCATACAATAGGCATGCTAGGACCAACAGTCTAGTTCTGTGTCTATCCGTCTGTGCTCCTTTCCACGTTGTTTTAGTTTATCCGTATAAGTTCCAAGCGTTTGTGAACCCGCGTGCGTGTGACCGTAGGCCCGCATTGTGCAATGTACTTATTTTCATCTTCTTAACACAAAAATATGTAACTTTCTTACGTATTCTTGAAAAAAAGATTACCATCAAATTCTGGAACCACTTTAACCCAGGGTATAATATTCTCTGCAACTACATTTTCTTCTTGGAGGCGCCACCCAAATATCCCGATCCCACCCCATCGCTAGATCTTCAGGTGAAAACTTTATCCCGGTTGGCAGCGGCGGTGGCGACTATCGTCATTTCCTTGGTGGAGGCGTTGTTTTGGAGGCTTCTTGAGTGATGGTGCACTTCGTGCGGGTATTGCAGTTGCCCAACTCAGATTCGTCAACAGCTGTTGGTATCTTACTTATCCCTGCTGCCTATGTTAGTGGAAGTGTGGATGGTTTTGATGCGGTATTAGCTTGGTGGTCAGAGCGTCAATCACAATATGGAGTTGTTTCTCTTCCTTGTTGTTGAATTTGGCTCATGCTTCGGTTCCGCTTTCACCTGGTGGAGAAGTTGGAGGCGACCTTACGAAACATGCCGTGAAGGGAGATTACTGGAATAGTTTGTTGGAGATTTTGAGTTTCTTCTTAGTTTTGTTAATTTTCTTTAATACATCAGATTTCTGATGTCTTGGCACATGAACATGTGCCTCTCACTATATTGTTTATGGTCTGATGCATTCTCGTAAGAGGATGTCCGAAGCCGGAATATTATCTTCCATTATCTAAAAAAACATATTCTTCTACACTAATGGAACAAATTTGGAGTTATGGATATGAAATATGATAGCTGCGTCAAGGATATTCTGATCCCATTGTTCATTGCTGACCACCACTGCGTACCATTCTAAGCTTCATAGGAGCAGGCCAGCAGGATACCGTCGTTAAGCTTCGGAGTTCAGAATGTTCGGAGTATTATATTCTGATCCCAAATTCCTTATGTAGATCAGAGCTCTTGCTATGCCTGAAACGGGTCGTGACTCATGAGTTGAGTTTGTTTCAGGCAAACGGCAGTGGTTGTTTGAAGTTTGAACGGGAGGGACTGGCAGGCAGACAGGCGCATATATTCAAGATCTTGATCATAGCATGGAGGAATCTGGCGATGGCAACTGTTCATCAACTGACCGGATGATCCAGAACTCTTGAGAGCGATAGGCGACGAGCTTCCTTCTGCACAGGGCAGCTCCTTTTAAGCATAAAGATCCTGAGAGAATAAAAAGCACACACAAAAAAGACTATGACTATTCTTTTTTAAGCATAAAGCTTGCATCACTGGAACGATCAGAAATTATGAACTTTAATTTGCACAATGGAGTGTCAGGCGCACCTTGTGTCACACATTCCTTTCACAGGTTTGCTTCAAATTCGGTGTTGCAATAGTATTTCCATTAAGAAGACAATCTGACTGCTTATTTCAGGATGCAGATCCATGGGACTGATCTTGAAAATTACCAGCAGCTGCTTTAAGAAAACCGAAGGATATTTATCGTTCCTGGTAAGGAAGCAGAAGTATTGATTTACGATGATATGCTGTTTTAAGATAAAAAGGGCTGGAAAGTAGTGTGACACAGAACAAAAGATAGTGAAATTTTATAAGAAATTAAATGAGTGGATAGAAGAAATGAAGGTTAGGTAAGATGGTTGCGCTATGTCTAAAGAAGAAGCATAGCAGTGGGCTACAATGCAAAAAGCAGCAATCCAGATAATCCAAGTGGTTGCTTGAAATGTGAATGAAATCATAAATCGAGGATCATAAGTAATTTTTATTTAAACAAACCTCCATACTGGAGGAACCATGAAGGATCATAAATCAGAAGCACAATGATTTGCTGCAGAAAAGAGCCATAGTTGAACGACTGGTCATCAGTATGTAGCCGGGCAAGTACAATTATATTTGGCTTTGTTTCCCTTCATTTTTCATTTTTGGCATGCTCCATAAACTTCGTAGTAACAACTAGCTTTGATTAGCCAGTGTAGTGAATCGGGCAGGCTCTTCCTTGGCAACGACATGAATTTAGGAGAGCTAGTGACATTTATTTCTTCAAGAGGCAGAAAGGTGAGGCAATCCGTGAGGGAGGGATTGCATAACTGAATGTTTGACTCGGTATTGTTCGTCCTGACTTTTCAGAGCTGTCGCTTGCTCGCTTGCAGAAGCAGAAAGTCAGCTTTGGTGGTCTGGACGGACCACAGTAGTTGCTGCAGAAATAAGCACAGATGTTCAGCGGTTACCTCGTCAATCTTTCTTAGTAGTGAATCAGGGAATCAGGGAGGCCCTTCTTAATTTCTGGCATTCCTCATAAAGCTCGGCGGAGCAATCATATACGCGTAACTCTTGCAGTGAATCAGGGAGGCCCTTCTTGGGCAGCGATCTGATTCTAGGAGATCCACTTATACGTAAATTCCCGAGAGAAGAAAGGCAATGCAGCCCTCGAGGGATGGACAGCAGCACCCTGCAGCTAATAAACTGCAGCTTTTGCAGGGATGTGAGGAGCTGAAGGGCCTGCTCCTGCTCTTCCGTGAAGCTCTCCACCCGCCAATCACAAACGAAGATTAATACCCGGAGGGTAGCGGAGATGCGGGTGCAGATGGGAGCAACAAGCACTGCGGAGATGCTGTCCACCACAAGTCGCACCAGTTGGAAGGAACCTGCGGGCATTGTTTTGGTCCTTGCCACCTCTGCGAGTAGATCCGCTGCTATAGAATAAGGATCAGTTTCATCATGTCTCGAATTACAAACCTTCAGACTATCGAGGTTTGATGTGATGAGAGGATTGAAACCATCAATTGTGAAATTCTTACAATCTCTTAGTTCTAGTTTGGTAAGAGATATCAGATTTGAGAACAGAGCCATCGACAGAGTGCTTGACTCATTCCGAAGATAGAGTTCCTCGACATGAGGAGAGAAAGGACTGATGCCTTGAGCTGCTTCTCCCGTGGACCACCGGGACAATAGCATGTTGCAATCGTCTATGGAAACTGATTTGAGCGACAAGTGACTCTGGAATCCACCTCCATCTTCCATAGGTAGAATCAGATTTTTACACCCATACAACCGGACATGTCTCAGGGAGCTGGAGGGTGGAACCTGCAATACCACAACCTCATCGTGATGCTCACTTGATGCACCCACAGACAAATCAGAAAGAGCTGGGAAACATTTGAACCAATTTGATAACGGTTTCCTGGTAACAATAAATTCCGAGAGGTGCAGAGATTGGACTGAATAGAGCACAATGTCATCATCCAGTCCTCTAAGAAATGTGTCCTTGCATCTCATAAGATCAATTCTTCGTAGGGGATGTAGCTTTTGAAGGTCAGTAAATGAGATGAGTGATGCATCAGAAATCATCAAACGTTCTACTTCACCAAGATTGTGGAAGGCCAATTCACCGGGCATCTTATAAATGGACAAATATCTGTTTTCATAGCTCAAGCTGTCCGTTCGGAAAAAAGATAGCATGCGAGTGTGAGGAAGGGGAGGCAGGGACAACTTCGGGCATTCTTGAGTGGAAAGATAACATAGATTAGGGAACCATATGGTGTTGTCATGTGTAGAAGAACTAGAGCACCTTGAGAACGGTAGGGCAGTGAGCTTTGGACAATTAGAGCACCAGATTCTTTCAAGCCTTGAGAACAAATGTGTGTTACCTCCCCCAATCCACTCCACAAGTTCTGGCATATGATGAAGCTGAACCTCCTTAAGGTGCGTGAAACTTTTCTCTGTAATGCCACCAATGAAGTCAGGTCCAAACTGGCATATCCCAACAATATTTATCAGACAGAGTTCTCTTAGATGATATAGCTGCCCAAAAGGTGGAAGAGTGGACCAGGATACACCTTCTAGATGGAGGGTCTCCAAGTTTTTCATGCGGATGTTGCCACATAGCCAACTAGGACCTGCGGGACCACCATGATTAACAATGCGAAGATCTCTAAGATTAGAGTGTGGTTGGAGATCATCAAGAATATCATCGACCTTCGACTGGTGCTCTCTACTCCAAAATAATCCCAGCTTAATTAGATCTCTTTTTGCCATCAATCTTGCTTCAGCAGCTTCTTTGCTGGATCTCACATTTTCAAGCCCACGTATACTGAGTTCTCCTCCTAGCTGCACCAGCTGGCCCAACTCTCGTAGTTCAAATCCAGCACTCTCTTTCTTAACATCAAATCCTTTCAACTCTTGTAGAAGCCTCATTTTTCCAACCTCAGGAATATTGGTATGGAATTCTTTCCCAGCACCAAAATGGCATAAATTCACAAGGCGGCTTATGTCTTTAGGCAAATCACACATTCCACGCCAGTTTTGAAGGTCCAAAAATTTCAAGTGATAAAACCTAGATACTATTCTAGGACAGCACAGTTTTAGGTGACTCAAGTGATAATAAGGTGACTCAAGTTTTAGGTGCCGAAGGTGGATAAGCTTTGAAAAGCTGGGTGGCAAAGAATTTGCGTAGTTCATGAATATAAACAGAACACGGAGGCCCTTTATCTCCTTAAATGTTTCTTTCAAAATATTCACCAAGCTTGCCCTTCTATATCCTCCAAAAATCATCAAACTCCGTAAATTTCCAATGTCTACCCTTCTCTTCAATTTATCCATTTCTTCACCAAAAGTTTCATTATAGTCATTGGACATCAAGATGGATAGGTGGCGAATAGATGGTTGGACATCATCAGCTCTAAAACTAGAACAACTGATATAGGCACATTCTTTTGATGAAACAACCTGTGCAAGCTCATGCATCAAATCATGCATTACATAATAATTTTGATCTCCTTTCATCAGAAAACCATTATCTAACAGTTCATCCAAATACTTTGAACCTATGTCCTCAATTTTATCATTCTGACCACAGGAATCGATGATGCCTATCGAAATCCAAAAACGGCTAATCTCTAAGCTATCAAACTTATAATCCTCAGGAAAAAGGCCACAATATGAAAAGCATTTTTGTAGATGGAAGGGAAGGTAGTCATAGCTAATTTTCAAGGCTGGCATAATATCATCATTGTGGGTCTGGTTTAGCCACTCTTTCTTTTGAAGAATTCCCATCCAATGTTCCCGAGAGAATCTCTTCTTCAATAAACGACCAACCGTTTTGGCTGCCAGTGGGGAGCACTTCAATTTATTTGCTATTTGTCTTGCAATGTCAATTAGTTCTTCCTTATTATCATGCTCAGCTATGACTTCACCAAATACACATGCTTGAAAGAACACCCAGAACTCAGCAGGCTCCAAACCTTCCAGGTTTACTGGAGTAGTTGTCTTCACCATTTGTGCTATATTTGGAAATCGAGTTGTCACAATGACCATGCTGCCTTTTTCAGCTTCCCTCATTGTGAAAGAAGCTAAGAAATTTACCCACCTGTCCTCACTGCATTGCCATATATCATCTAAGACAATTAAGAACCTTTTTGATTTCAGTCTCTTTGCAATGGATTTCTGAAGCTGATCTAAATTGTCTGTTTCAACTTCATTTTCACCCGCAGGTATGCAGCTACGTATCTCTTTGGTGAGCTTAAGCACATCAAAGTTAGTCGACACACATACCCAGACCCTAACAGCGAAGTGTTCTTCAGTCCTTTTGTCATTGTAAAGGTGCTGGGTGAAAGTTGTCTTACCAATACCACCGGGACCAACTATAGGAAGGACGGACAGGGTCTCATCAGAACAAGTGCCACTTGTCATATGATTTACGGTTTGCTCAAAAATTGTGCTCCTTCCATACAACTTCTCTTGTCTAATTGTCGACCCGATGGCAGGTCGTTCCCGGGAATTGGCCATGCTTTTGGGAGGAATTCTACTGCTATTGTTTATCTCGAGCAATTTAGAGATACGAGGACATAGTGAGTGAATGTCCTCTATCAGCTGCTTGATTTTGTTTGACATGGCCACTCGGTCGAATATCAACTTGTCAGCATACCCACTGTCGATATGGTTAAATGAATCGACGGCCTTGCTTGTGTTCCCAGTACCAGCAGCAGCAGCAGCAGCAGCAGCATCTTGTGAACGGCAACAAACAGAGAAGCATGAGAGCCAGTTACCAGCAGTGTTGCGCGCAGCATGGCGGGCGTGCAGAGCTTGAGCACCGAGGCCATCCCCAAGATCCGGAGTGGCCTCCCGGGTGCCGTCGAGCTCGTCCTGGATCATGAAGTAGTGGAGCTCGTCCAGAGCGTCCTCTGCCTCATCGGCCTTCTTGCTCAGGTCCTCCAGCAAGCCCTGCAGGCCGGGGTTGTGGCTGAAGTCCCTCCCTTGGGCACCATGCAGCAGCCCGAGGGTGTACTTGAGCTCGGTCTTGATCTTGTCGAAGTTGAGGCCGAGCTCACGGCTGGCCACATACCCAGCCACCAGGTCATCGGAGAGCTTCTTGAGCACCTTGCTGAGGAGCCAATTCGCTGCGCCAAGAGCAGTCTCCATCTTCTCCTCGCTGGGAGAAATGGGAATGAAACCGAGGAGGGTTGTGGAAGGCTGCAAGTGTGGTGTGCAGTGCAGTGCGGCTGGGAGGATGTGTGGCGTCTATTTCTATAGACAGAGGATAAGAGCTGGCAGTGCAGTGCTCTGCTTTGCTGCCTAGGTAGGTCCTACACAACAGGGGAGCCGGTTAGCCGGTGATCCCAGTGTAGTAAAACGATCCAAAACATTCCTTGTGGTCACAAAACGTTCCTTGTCGTTTTGGACAGCTACGCAGCTTTCAGATTAACGATTGCAGGACCAAATCAAGTATCCACCAAAAGGCGTACAGGCTCTGGAGCAAAAGGAGAATCGAAAAGGAAATAAACAAGACACGAACGGTGTGTGATCATGAGCTACGTACCTTCTTGATCGACTAGGAAAAGTTATGCATCTAGAAAAGATAAAATAAATAATAATTTGGAACGGAAAAAGTAGTATGTAACGATTCATATCTGTAGAAAATATTAAGTACTCGGTAAAACAATTATCGATTAACTTAGACTATAACTGCCGTGCATTTCAATATGTCCGATTGTTCATCGTCTCTGATACTATAGCATGTATTACCATAAAAATACATTTCACTCTTCAATTCAGGCTGCGTGCTATTTGCTGAAAAAAAGGAATCATCAATTCCACACTGCCAAGAACTCATATTAAAAAGCATGAAATCCTATATATCTGCCATGCAAAAATAAAGAACAATTAGTAAACGCACTTCTTTTCCTTTCCTTCTACTATATTACAAATGAAAAAACAAAAGCCTAACAAATGGCTTAAATAAAAAAACCTACGGCCACTATGTGCTAAACAAAATTCAGCTTACTTGTTACAAAATGCCAACCGTTTATAGTTATCAGGTCCAAAATATAAAAGCGCGGTCAATATTCAGTTTCCCAGCAACAAATATATGTTTAATTCTTATACTTCATTGTTCGATAAATATGCAGCCAACATCAAAATGGGCGTGCATTTTATCTTCGAAAAGAGTGCAAGGTCATCTTTACGGAGGAGTTGGACAAGTTCGTAGTGGTGTTCATTGATGATATTCTAATCTACTTATCCGAGATAGCAGAAGAGCATGAGGAGCACCTTCGGATCGTGCTAGAGAGGTTACGGCCACACCAGCTTTATGCCAAGTTCAGCAAGTGTGAATTCTGGATTGAGAAAGTTGCCTTCCTAGGTCACGTGTTATCAACAATGGGAGTAGTCGATGACCCAGCTAAGATTGAAACAGTTACAGAGTGGGAGTAGCCTCACAACGTGACAGAGATCAAGAGCTTTCTTGGTTTGACAAAATAATATAGGAGGTTTATTGAGAACTTTTCCAAGATAGCCAAGCCTATGACCAAACTGCTAAAGAATAATGTGAAGTTTGAGTGGTCTGAAACTTGTGAGAAGAGTTTTTAGGAGCTTAAGTCAAAACTTACCAGGTATCAAGAAGGACTGCATTGCTGCTTTCTTGATTGCTGCTGCTGCATAAACCCCTACAGCCATATATAGGTTTTTACCATGCATATAGTATAATTCCCCTATTTTCTTGGCTTTGTTGCTTTTAGGAGTTGACATGGCCTACCCGCTTCTCGGGTAGATGGTGGCTTTTCAAGGTCGGAGCCCGACTATGACTTCGACAACGATGGTTGGCAGGACTAGGGACCGTTCTTCACTAGAGTCGCCTGTGAAGATGGAGTTCTCCATAGCTTGTTTCCGCTGCATAGATATTTTACCTTTCTTGATTCAGTCCTGATGGACTTATACCGGCATGTGCCGCTGAGATGCACTCGTACTCATGTTATCTATGATATTTGTACTCTGTTTCTCTCTTTATTTTTGTGTTGGTATGGATATGTACTATCTGAGACAGGGATTCGCATGTGATAGTCTTCCTGGGACTATCACCGAGGTGCGTAGGCTTGAATTCTCGGAAATAGGAATTCGGGTCCGTTTCATTTATAGTTTCCAAGATATGAGCACTTGTGCCTTGATCTTGAGTATTATGGGCTTGACTAGAAGATTCAGCCAAGTTGGTTACAAGACCCTACACACCATACACATATAGATTTGATAAAGCACATTAACTTTATATAAGTATGTAAGAAAAAACTCCTTAAATATCGCTAGAGAACTCATTACCTTTTAGCAAACAGATCTGAGCATCGAGCAATACTCCGTTGAATAGCCCAAGTGTTTGTTTTCTCTTAATATTCTTCGAACCTAGATATGCCTCTCTCTTACAAAGAGGGATCAATCATGCTTCTCTCCTCTGCGCTTCTTCTCCTATGGTGCATACTCCATCACCAAATTTATCATCACTACCGGCCACTACCTCACTAACTTAGTGGTGTTGAGCCCTCTATTTGCCACCCAAGTCACAAGCACCCACATGGCCATCACCTTCGCTGCCTCCAAGAGAGATTCAGACAATTCGCGACACTACCTCATCACCCTACACTATGTGACGCACAAGACGCTCCCTCTAAACCCAACCTCCACCTAGACCCCCAATCCATAACCCTAAAGATACTAATAAATATGAAATAAGATTATTGATTGAGACTGAAATTATGTAGTACTCTTACCAGCCTTGTGTAAATTTCCTCCTTCAGACGCTCATCATGATCTTGAGTGTATTCATAAGTTGATTCATGGATCTCAAAATTATTAAGAATAACTCCCACAGCCTCATAGCAAACGTTATTGTGGTAGAAATAAATCCCTTCGATAACTTATTTCCAATAGGTGGAGTTGGTATTTGTATCACTTGATTCAAGGTGGACAAGTACATCAACATAATTTCTAACAAAAGCAATCATAACCAAGATATGGTGTTTATTGAATGCACTCATGCATTCAAAGAAATCAACACCACCATTTTCATGAACAAACATCCAAAAGGCAACAATCATCATTGAAAGGGATGGATCAATTGCATGAGAAAATAACAAGCAAGAGAAGAACTGGCGCACTTTCTTCAGGTAGGGATCTAAAGCCATGGATGTTAGGGGAAGAAAGAACTGGAGGAGAGAGTTTATGTATTGGAACACTAGCTAGATATATACCAATGGAGATGACGACCAATGTTTCTATTCCCCTAATAAATAAGATTTAAAATATTTTATATATTATAACGGTTCGAGGTTACATGCACGAAATGAATTGCTTATGGAAGATATCAGTAATGGCATGCCTTTACTCATTAAAGCTGTCCTTGTTTTTAGCATACATGCCAAATTACATTACCAACTTTTGGCATGCATTACCTTACAGTGTAGATTAGCGTGCCTAACCTACATGTGGGCCCCACCTCGAAAGCCAGACCCTAAAACTAAAATCTCCCATTCACACCTTAAAATTTTAGCTAATTTGACTGAGATTTGTTGGAGGTGTCTCAGTATAACAGTCAACTACTTCGTGCATGTTAGCGTGCCAAGTTCTACATGTGGGCGCTACCTTGAGAGCCAGAACCAAACTAAAACCTCGCATTCACACCTTAAAATTTTAGCGAATTTGATTGAGATTTTTTGGAGATGTATCAGAATGACATTCAACTACCTCATGTAGATTAGCGTGCCTAGATCTACATGTGGGATCACCTCGAAAGCCAGACCCTAAAACTAAAACCTTGCGTTTGCACCTTAAAATTTTAGTGAATTTGATTGAAATTTGTTAGAGATGTGTTAGAATGACAGTCAGCTACTTCATGCAAATTGGTACTGCTTGATCCCCATGTACCTCGGGACCTCGGATGTTGGTGGAGTGCCTGAAGGTGTCGCCATCGGGAAGGTGGGATGGAATGTAGATGGAAGAGGTCGCCGGAAGGAAAGATTGGAGGCTAAGGAGACGCCGGAGGAAGAAGGAGATCAGTGCGCAAAAGAAGGAAAACGTGGGCTCGTGAAAAAGAAGTACAGGACGTGCTGATATTTAAGGACGGTCTGAGAAGGGGTAAAAGCGGGATTTTTACCGCCCCGGCGGTTCGATTTTTTCGGGAGGAGTGGTTGTCGTGGGCGCCCGTTTCGAAAAGATTGCAATCATCAGGCAGAAGACCGCGAAACAGAAGGATATTTTTAATGCATTTGTTTTGGAAGGGAAGTTGAAAGGAATTTCGAAGTAAAGATTATGTTTTACTCTGAAACTGGGGGGCATGTGTTGACGCCAGATTTTGACACGTATGGAATCAGCGTCAAGAAGAGAGAGAATTGGATGATGCGGCGAGGCAAGAAGGTCACGATTGGGAATCGGCCGATTGGTGCTACAGTTGGAGATCGACCGATTGGTACTGCAGTATTTCGGCGGACGGAGTTGGCGGAGATCGGCCGATTGGGAGGCTGGAGCAGTTGGGCCAATATGGGCTTAAAGTGGATTATGAAGATAAAAAAGAGATCGGCCCATAGGAACGCGATGACCAAGTCCGATACGAGTTATGCTTGTAAATATTCGTTTTCGTTTAAACTTAGAGATAGAGTCCTAATCGGTTAAGAGATTGGTTGTAACAGGCTATAAATAGCCATCTTTAGAGATCTGTAATCATCATCAAATCAATACAACAATCTACTATTTCCTCGCACTTTACTTTCAAGTTGACGACTTCGTCAGTACTTTTCTTCTTTTCATGAGTTTGTACGGGTTGGCGGGGCTGCATCAACTTGATCTCCGGCCGATTCTGTAAGTTCCGCTTATCGAGTAATATCTGAGCTTTAACTTCGGGCACATCGCTGTCGTTTCATTTAGATTTATTCATCAGTTATCGATATTCACTAGAATTCTAGGTTTTACCTGTTGTTCTAGTTTTATCACCAGTTATCCAGCTTGGAATTAGAGCTTTCGGCTTACTTATATTTTATTGCTTAATCTACCGCTTTTTGCATAGCCGATTAAGATCTGTTCCTAGTGTTGCTACTGTAGCGTTGTTTAGTTTACTCTAGCAGTTTTCTTCACCAACGTTGCCTGGTAATCGGCTGTATTATAGCCGATTTCTTCATTACAGCAAATCGGCCGATTCGCTGATAAGCTTCCTCGAGATCGGAACCTTAGCCGATCGCAAACTTTGGGATCTGACACGTTTCTTTCCTTGACAATCAACAGGTCAGATTAGCTGGCACACCGCGCGAACCGCACCAGGGCGATCACCCGAACAGGAGTTAAGCAGATTCTCCCGGGTCGTGTGTCCGACGCTGGAAGTTCAATCGCCTGATTTCTAGCGCCAACACATATGATATATATATAAAAATAGTTTTTTAAGTCGCTTAGACCCAGTTTGAGACACGTGGTTTGGTTTGGGTTGGGTTTTTTTATACCGGTGAGTTGGTCTAGTTTAGACATATAAGAGTAGTGTGTTGGTTGGTGTGGCTTGAAATAACCTTTCTTTTATGTATGGGTTGTTTTGGTTTTGGGGCAGTTCTCAGACCGCAACTTTAGATGGAATTGGATCCTGATCAGCAGCACGATCATAGGAACAGACCAAGATCCGCCATTGCCACCCAACATAGAACCTTGTGAAATGATCACACTTCTTGAAACTCTATCTGGTGTTAGGACAAGGCAACAAGTAAGCACACGAGATTTGTTAGGACCCTCGAATGAACTAGTTGGCCAAAAGGTGCAACTGCAGCTTTTATGAAATCGACTATTTGATAATCTAGAGGAAAAGCCAAAAGCATGATCCAACAGTCACGAATGTATTTGACAGGCTAAGGTTGCGTGCTCGTGTTTTTGTACCATAATCCATCCATGGACAAATTGAATAGGAGATGCATATAATAAATTGTGGTGATGAATAGGGTTTTCTAGCTGAAATATACCAAGACCAAGAGGCAACGGGAAAGTCGAAAGAACTCTCACGGGAAATTGTTGTTGTAGGAACTCTAATACATCCTAAAGAAGATCCAACATTTGTTCTTGGAGGGGCTCACGGTCGACGGAGAGGATAGCGTTTTGTTCATGGCGGTAGAGGGGCTCCCACCAAGGGCAACCTAACTTCTTGCCGGACAGAATGAACCATGCTCCACATGCTATCCCGGCACCCCGCTGGGACGTAGAGCATGTTGTCCATGTCCTCCAATGACGGTGAATCCTCCGGTGTGGAGTGTGATCGGGATGAAAAGTGAATAGGGGAAGGAGGAGTTGCCGAGGAAATCTCTGGTATGGAAGTTGGAGAGTTTGAGGCTTCCACACGAGAATCGAGGGACAGTGCGTTGTGATTATTTTCCATAGCATGCATTCCACCATCACCATGTGCAGCCTTCTTGGGGGGTGTGGGGGCAGAAAATCTTGTGCATAGATTTAGTGAAACAAAAAAGGGCCTTGTGCCCATAACCATAGTAGACCTTGCATCGAAACAGAGTGACATGGTACATAGTCTCATGTCTAGAATTCAAGCACCTTTTGCACTGCATTAAAGGCCCATAAACGAAATTGGAAAAGAGATGACCCTCAATTTCTTCCCTAGCACACGATGAACGCTGAGGGTCTTGCATGGGGCAATATTGCAACAGATCTGATCAGGACGAGAATAATTTGATGAATTCCAAAGATCCTTATTCAATCTGCCAAAGATATTAGCAATTGAGATATCACTTATAGGGCATCTTTGCTAGGGATCTGACCAAAAGAAAGACCCATGAAACTCGTGAGATTTGAATGTAGAGGTACACAAAAATTCCCTAACTTGATCGAGAGTGGGGCTTATGCTTTGGCCAGGGAGAATCTTGAATCAGTTTCCTAGCAAAACGAACTCTTTGTTGGGAGTTATAAGTAGCTTTTTTCTTATTGAGCTTCTACCATTTTGAGAGAATCTTTGTCCACTCATTCTCCTCTTCTTCTTCCCAAATTATTCTCTCTCTTCTCCTATAGGCAACACCATTATTCCAGAGGTGAAAGTAGACATCAAAAGATGAGCCAATAAATCTTCGCATAAACATGAATTACCTTCTTTCAGTAGATAGAGAATCTAAAATGTCCCTCACTCAGAAGTTGAATGTGAAATCTAGCAGGAGAACCACCCAAACAAGCAACCAATGCAAACCTGATTGAGGATTCTGATAGATGGAAAGTGTACCGACGAAAGGTAGCCAGCAGAAAAAAGATCCATTCAATTGAGGTGATAAATATAGATAATGAATAAAAAGATGGGTTGCCTCTTGCGTTTTAGTTATAGTCAGATAGCTAGACACATCACCTTGCCCATGTTAGTGTGAAGCCATGGTCCTTTATGCGAGAATCCAAAGTGTCCATGTAGCTTGATGCTATCTTTTGTAGTCCATCGTGGTTCACTTCAAACATCTCATTGTGTTGAATGTTGCCTGCTTATGTCTTCATATGCCAATACTCCACAAGATTTTCTTGTGTCCTAAGCTTCTAAATTTGATCATGTATGCTCAGTGAAATCATTTTCCAAGCTCCTTTTTTGTGTCATCATCTTTGTCTCCTCTATCTTGTTGCCATCATCTTGTTGCTTTCTCTTCTTCATGGATTTTACCCTATGTCATCGAGGGTTCCTAGCGTGGGTGCATCTAGGAACAACTTATCAAAGGGGTGCCCTATCAAAATGTCGAAGTCATGGACTTCGAAAACATGAAAATCAAGGGTGACCTCGATGTCATCGTGCCGCACAGGCACGTCGTGCACAATCCATATTCCTTCCGAAATGGAGTGTGGTACATCCCTAAGGGTTTTATTGGTTGGAACCAAAGCGTATTCCCCTAGGTATGTGAATATAAAGGGATTATAGAGAACCTCTACCACTATCCTTTGGATATGGCATTGAATGGTTGAGGAGGGGGTGCGTATCTGAATTGCTTCAGAAGAAAGCTCTCCCTCCTGTAGCCATTCGTGCTCATGATAAAGGTTAATTCTCTAACGATCACTTTAAGAAAAACCTTATCGAGAGGCTTGGTAGGATTAATTGGGACTAGGGTTCTTTTTTGATATAGGTAATTTGAGGTATTCCCATGATCTTCGAATAAATCCTCCTCGAATTCAAATGGGAACATCAGAGGTTGAATTTCTTCTTCTTCCGGTGTTCTGGGTTGGAGGGAAGGCTCTGAGGTTGACTCTGGGTAGGTTAGCAAAAAGGTTATAGGTTCAACCAACGGGACTTCCTCATGGCTTGACAGTTCTACTACTGAGAGGGATTCAGTAAAAGAGGTCTTTTATAGAATGCGATCTAGAAGCACCTCTCCTTCGGCAGTGGTTTTGTGGGTGAATGATCCCCTAGCAGTGATATCAAGCTGTAGGGTAGACTTCTTGCTGAGCCCTAACTAGAAGTGTTGCAACAACACATGGTTGGGTATAGACAAGTCAGGGCCAGTATGAGTTAACTTGGAAAACCTAGCCCAAGCTGCACATATGGTTTCCTTCTCGTGTTATTGAAAGTCGAGAACCTCTTTCCGTAGGGAAGCAATGCGAGTCATAGGGAAAAAGGCAAGATAGAATATGTCTCTAAGCTCATCCCAATCTTCGTTTACTTTCCCTACGTTTGTGGGCGTACCATTGCCTCGCTCTCTCATCAAGGGAGGAAGGAAACAACTTCCACTAAAGTGTTTCTTGTGCCATGCCTGAGATTGTTAGGTAAGAACACAGCTGCTCGAACTCTCGCAGGTGGTGGTATGGGTTTTCATCATCAAAAGCAGAGAAGGGTTATTCCCAAACTGTGGCAATAAAGCCAGAGCAGAGCTCATAGCTGGAAGCTTTGATGGGCTTCGACGGGGGTATTGGCTCTAAGAGCTCACCCTTGGGAGCAGAAAGTTTTTGGATAGAAATGTTTTCCATCATAAAGAAAGGTAAAATAAAAGATACACGGGCAGACTAGGTTCAAAGTCAATTACAGCAACCGATCCCCGACAACGATGCTAGAAATGCTTGTTGGTATTTCATAACGTTGACAAATAAATCTACAAGCACATGGATATACCATTGTAGCACTTCACCCGGAGAGTATTCAGGGTATCGTATTTTCTCAGGGAATGGATGAGTAAAGGTCTTCTAGCTAGTTTACCTAGAGAAAGAGGAAGAGATAGATTGGCCTGGGTAGTGTGGTACTCTAGGGGTAAAGACTCATAAGAAGGATAAACTTTAGCTACTTGTCGCTTACTTCAGGCACCGATTTACACCTGGTCTGCCAAGTATCTCCGGCTATTAGCTCTACGCCGAACCCTAACATGGAGGGATACAAGGACAGATAGGGCTGTCATCACCTGCCTCCTACCTCTCAGACCGTGGGGAAAGGTAGCAAATAAACCTAATCTCAAGCCTAGACACCACGTCTATGCTATCGATTACTACTCTAGCTTCAGCCACACTCTGTCTTAGACTGAAGTCCTTAAACTAGAGCACCCGTTACAAGAACAGACGATGAACCCGCAAGCGAATAATAACAAAAGTGTAACCTTACTAAGAACTCGCCACCGTAGACAAACTCGAATACTTACTCAAAGGATTCGTATTCAGTGAGGTACAAGTAGAGGGAGGCCGACAAGTCTGGCTCTTCACTTGAACTTCTCCTCACACACTCCCTATCCTATTCTACACAAATAGGCCTAGTAGTGTACCTCTCTCTCTCTTCTTCTCTACTATGGTTGTGTTGAGGGGGCTCTCCTCCTCCTTTTATAGGTGAGTAGGGGCGGTTATGTAGCGAATATTCAGTGGAATCTTCTGACATTGCCTTGAGGAGTTCACCAGAGGCTGCCACGTGGAGGATACGATGAGCGGGCACCACCATGGTTCGGTCGAACCCCTGGTTGGCGCCTTCCCGCCACCGCCTTCCTTTGGTGGGCTGTTAGGTGGGCTCTGGTGTTGGGCCTCAGGGTTTGTCTTGAATTGGGTTGATTTGTTCTAGTTTGTGGACCCTTCTTTCCTTTGGGCTTGTGTAGGTTGATGTGTAGTGTGTTCCTTCTTCATTTAAGCCCATTTTCTCTCTTCATGCACCTATGGGTTCCTGCATACAACATTTCACCAAAGCTTATGGAAATAGTTAGAATAAAGCACCTATCTTTAAAGTTGGTGATTATTATATTGTTGTTTGATATAGGAGTTGATGGTTGGATTTTAGCGATAAGGAGCGTCAACAATTCGCTTGCAATTCAAACTAGCATGCTAACTGCCACCAACTATAAGCAAGTACATCATGCATCTCATCTAATGCCATCTTTAAACTACTACCTCCAGTCTACCTCCCAAGTACTCATACCCTACTAGGCATCAGATCATGTCATGATCCTACCGTTCATCGCAAGAAGTTCAAGGGCACGACACAGCTGAACGTGTCTAGCTATCATGAAGAGTCAACATACTAGATCTAGATAGTTTAACCTTGCATTAGACTAAGGAACAAGCATATTCATGATAGTAGAAAGCATAAAGTGAGGCATCGAGTCGCTAACAGATTGGATGACATGAAGAACATTGCTCACACAATATGTATTAGATCATCACCTCCGACTACATACCATCGACGATCTACTACTGGCTCCTGAACTCCACCATGGCACAATTGTGTAGGGAGGTCATGGCGGCTAGGGTTTGGCCTAAGCCATCTCCTAAACAACACTAAAGACTTGCAGTGGCCCTCATCTCCCTATAGAGTATTGGTCCCTCTGTTTTATCGAGCTCTGGTGAATGGATTGTACATGTTGATGGAGAATGGGGGTATTTATAACCTCGAGTTGCTATGAGACAAAAGTCACGTCAAATAGGGCAAGGAAAAGCCCGAGCCGATCGCCTTGGGTGGGCCTAAGCTGATTGGCTTAGGGTCCTCCTGACCTCAGATGCCCGAAAGCTTCCATAAAAAAGTTGTACGAGGGAGTTATGGCAAGTTGATCTTCCAATCTTGAGCTCCATCATACGGACTTTTTGCTGCTTCTGCGGGACTTTTGATCTTCCAATCTTGAGCTTTCTTTGGCTTGACTACGAGATTAACTTGCCAAATCATCACATGCTTCGCTCTTAACTCATCTGCATGAAGGTTCATCCAACATCGACGCATTTAGATCTGGAATGGACCAGCTGGTTCTCATATTTCTCGTGTAGGCTCCTTGCATTATCCAAAGTACATGCCCAAATCCAGCTCGTGCATAAACCGCCTATTTATGTCCTATTTCCTACCATTTGCAGTATAGTCCAAAATAAAATCTATATGCGAATATGGGGTTATTTTAGGTGCCAAGTGGCAGATTTAGTATAAGAATTAGTCCCAAAAAATTAGATCAACTAATGAGGAGTTAGGCGATTTTTCATTAGGAAGAAGAAATAGGCACCCAAATTTGAGTTAGAGGGGATTTGAACCTGGGTGGTTAGAGTGCACGACAACACCTCCCACCCTAACCAGTTGAGCTAGGCTCACTTTCTCGTATAAGAATTAGTTCCACTAATGCCACTAAAACAGTTCCAAAAAGGTATCATTAACGAGCGCCAACACCCCCGCATGGCCTCACTGAGGGCGCGCCGCTGCGCGTCCTTCCCTGCTGCTACTTTCGACCCTGTCGCCGCACGGCCGTCGCATGCCACCCCAGCACCGCCATGTGCCCTCCTCTCGCATGGCCTGCCGTCGCGCACTTCCCCATCGCACGCACACCCCTGCTATGACCACCGTCGTGTGCTGCCGCCATCATCGGAGAAGAAGAAGCAATGACTGTTTTTCTTTTCAAAATGTTGATCTAGGCTTGGAAAAATGTTGAATCCATTCTCTTAAAATGTTGAGATAGATTGTGAAAAATGTTGAAGGTATTATTTTCAAAATATTGGTTTATATTTTAAAAGATATTAAATCTACTACTTCGATGTTGATCTATTTTTCAAAAAATATTGAATCTAGTCTCTTGAAATGTTGAATTTAGATATCTAATTTGAGCCTAATGGGTTCTAAAGTTATATGGCTTAACCAACTTCCACAAGTTACGTGGGAGCCCCGACCAATCCCTACCTAATCAATTAACAACCTTGCAACCATAAAATTCTAGCATCCGAAGGGTGCTGAGAAGATAAAGCGCCTGGTCTTCCCTGAATATTTCTGCATGCCAATCATATGTAAAGGATAAAAAATGGAGGGTGCAGCTGATATGCTGTCCACCGCCAGATAATGCAACTGGAAGGAGCTTGCCGGTATTGTTATATGGTCCTTAATTACCACCTGCGATAGTAGATGTGTTTGAATCACGTTGTTGAACACCACCAAATGCTTGAGGTTAAATGTCATGCGCGGATGGAACTCAATCCGTAGTCAAATTATAGCAAGAGATTAGTACGCGTTTGGTGTGGAGATGTGAGGTCAGAAAACAGACTCATTGACTGCATTCTTGTTTCTTGGACCGCTGAGAGAATGTCTTACCGCATCAGCGTAGTTTAAATAACTGGACTGGTAAAGAAGCCATGGAGCCCTCCATCCACCAAAGGCAGAATCACATTCTCAGATTTGACGATCACAAACTTGCGAACGCGACTGCAGGATGGGGAAATGCAGTACTTGTTCCCCAGTGTCTGCATTTGAAGAACTCAGATGTAATTCTGGAAGAACTGGAATACACTTCGAGTTTTCAACATATTTGACGAGAACTTTCTGGTTGAATGAGAACCTGAGCTCCTGGACTGAATAGAGAACAACACCGTCGCACAGTTTGGCACAGAACAAGGTATCGCATCTACTGACATGAAGTTTTGTAAGGGAGTTCAGTCTTTGGAGGTCTGACAATAATATGTGTTGGACATCTGCAATGCTGAACCTGTGTACTTCATCCAAAAATTGGAAGGCTAAAGCACCAGAGTATCCATCAATCCGTATCCAATAAACGTTTACTATCACAAGCTAGGGAAGAACATGTCCTACCCAAACATCTTTTAATGTACAATGGATAACTAGAAATGTTGGAGTGAATAAATACTAATCCACATTTGTGTTGGTCCTAATAATAACCTGTACATGTTGGAGTTATAAATTTGCAATATTGGGCCTTACATTAATTTCATTTGCAAATAAAAAACTTAATGAATTATCTAGTTGTGGCATATAATTGGCAATGACATACATACTATCATCGACAAAAATCTTAGAGACTCTTGGGCAGTTTACCAAACAGATTGTGAGCGTTCAAACTATGCGTGAGAAATGCATAGACCTGAGTAGTTTTTTCACGTTGAGATGGCAGTGTAGCCGTGTAGGGAGCATTGATGTTGCAGCTGCCGCCATTGTCTCTCTACACACCATCACTGCATGAGGCACGAGCGCCCTCAGCCATGGCTTGTTTTCCACGAAGGCAAGCCTGCAACTTACCCACGATGATTTGTGGAGCAGGAAGCTAAGGACACGTTAGAGGCATCTCGATTGAGAGAGAAGGAAAGATTGGGGAAACGAACTCTTATTAAGCCCCTGCATCGCTAACTCACCAGGCTCGCATAATGCAATACTTAGAGAAGCATTCCAACAAATGGCTATTGTGCAGGACGTCAGGATCGTAAGACAATATTCAGAACAGCAAAATAATCAATTTTACTGAAAGCTACAATGCTTTGCATTATTCAGAGTAGAGCAGGGATTTCAGAAGTCTTCGACTTCACCTGCACTCCATCGTAGCACGCTCCTGTTCCCATTACATGTTTTTCACCGTTACCTTCGTACCCAATCCCCAAGCTCTCCTGCAGAAGCAATAACAAATCTTTTTTACATTCCAAAAGCAAACAGCACGGTCAGGGGGTTGCATCAAGGGAAAGGATGCAGCAAGGAATGTTTATTAACGAATCATTTCGCGCAGACTCGCGTAGGCAGCAAACAGCGCTAGCTCATTCGCCAGAAGGAGCACGGCGGGGACACAGAGCGCGCTGCGAGAAGACCACAGGCGTGGAGCGCTCTGCGCGCGGCGATGCGCCTTGCCCCGCATCAGATGCGGCCGTCGCCTCGCGCCGGGGAGGGGAGGTGCGTCAACCGAAGAGGGGTAGGCGGGCAGCAGCGAGTCAGTTACACGCAGGGGCGCGCGAGGAGGACAGGCGACGGCACGAAGGAAAGCAGGCGGCGGAGAGGGAGGAGCGACGCCGACGGGGAAGATGAGAAGGCGCGCGTGATGACGCCAGAAGAGAACGCGGGGCTGCCGCGCCCAGAGAGATCGCGAGACTTCGGATTATGAAACGGGCAGAAGACCCAACCCGACCCGAACGGCATCCAACGACCAGAATCAAGAGAATAGCGGATCGGACGGCTCCTGTTAACGGGTTGACGTAGAATCCAACCTGTGCCGGGAATGCACCGGCTCTAAAATGGAGAGATAAGTTGCCCTTTGCTGGGCCTAGCTGCTGGTCAGTAGACCTGTTGTTTGCTGGGCCAGCATCGCCGACATCTTTTTTGAGATCTGGACCAAGCCTCATCTCGGGGCTGGAATTCAAATTCCGCGGGCCTGGTTGGTTCGAACTTGCAAGGCTTATTTTATTTTAGTGGGATAGGCATTTGACCAGTAATTACTTTGTTAAAGCGAATTGAGCGTAGCTCAGTTAGTAAGGTTCCTTGTGGTGGATTCTACCCACCAAAGTTCGAGTCATCGACTCGGTACTGGTGCTCGCATTTTCCTAACTTTATCCAGGATTTAACCGGTCCGTCGACAGCAATGCGCCAGTGGTGACTTCGTCAATCTTGAGGATTTGCCGGCTCAGTCTTTCGGAGGTGCTTATAAGGGTAGGGTTGTGTGCATATGTTCGTAGGGGCGAGTATGCATGCGTGTATGTGGGTGTCTGCGTTTGTACTGTGTGATTCGAAAAAAAAGAAAAGTAATTGCTTTGTTAAATATATATTTTTAATATAAATTCAATGTTATTGCATTCAAATTTAAAGTATTTATTTATGACTATAGTTTTGTATCACATAAATGTAGTATCACCACATGTTTGTCAAAGCATTGTCCTAACAAAACCAAATGTCTTGTAAAATATCGATGGGAGCGAAAGAGCCTCTAGCCTGGTGGTTAGAGCACCTGAGTAGCATCCAACAGATCTGGATTCAACTCCCTATGCTTCGGTAAAAAAAAATAAAGTTGGAGTATTATTTTTTAACGACAAAATATTGATATTTGTTCTTTAGGGATCTTGAATTCATAGGAAGCCTTTATAAAAAAAAATCATTGGAAGCAGCATGACTCATTTGTAACATTTCTTGACTCTCCAAAAGAGGAAAGACGGCGTCGAGTGTCGACCCTGTGGGGGAGGATCACTGGTGGGCGATGGAGGATCACAATATACCAGAGACTCGGATGGATCGGAGAAGGGCGTGTCGGTGGAGGCAAGGGGTCGCCCAAAGCAACACGTAAACAATGGACCTTGCAGGCTATTTGCCAGGAAAAAGAAAAGGACCTTAATGTTTTCTAACTGAGAATGTTGACATTCCGAATCATAATGCTATCTTTTCAGAGCAACTAATAATCATGATGCATTTTTTTCATGTAACCAGTTCGGTGCGCAAGTGCCAATGACATTTTTCTTTCTGGTTCTTAAATCTAGGTAGAAAACTCAAATTTCTGAAATTCAGATCAGAATCGTCATATCCGTTACCTGTTAAGAGAATGAAGAAACAACTGTAAGCGGCAACTGACAAGAAACACACACACCCATCGTTCATTTCATTCCTGCTATGTATACACCACACAATCAAAAGAATTGGGAGCTGGGGAGTGTAATATACAGTTACAAACTTGGTTTCTTTAACTCTCATCACTACATGTTTTCAGAAAGTTCAGAGTCTTCAGGCCATCCACTTCATATTCAGAACCAATAAAAGTTCGGTGCAAACCAATCACTGCCATCTTGTCGGCGAAACATGCGGATAATTTACGGCATCCGCAGCTTATGCGCCTATGGTATAAGCTCGATGGCCTCTAAGCAGCTAGCAGCCCTTGTGCCCCGGATGCGCCTTCAGTTCAAGCTAAACCTGAAATAATTTTGTCACGAAAAGATCAGTCACTTTGGGTTCTTGAATCAAAAGTTCAGCATGTTTGAGGTTGTTCATCAAAGAACTGTGGAGTATGGACTGTTGTAGTAACAAATGCCAAGCTGATAGCAGAGTAGCAATACACAGTTGATGGTCATGGTTCGTCAGTAGTCCCTCCGTTCCAAATTGTAAGTCGTTTTGGCTTTTCTAGGTTCATAGATTGTTATGCATCTAGACATACACTATATCTAAGTGCATAGCAAAAACTATATATTAAAAAAATCAAAACAATCTACAATTTGGAACGAAGGGAGTATCAGATTCATGCCGACACGCTGGTCGAGCTTGTCCTATGTGCCAATTATTCAGAATTTTGGAAACGTTGTTTTATCTGAATAATGCCCTCCGTGGTAAGCAGCTGATACAGTGATATGCCTCGCTTGTTTTCTATCTCACCTATATACACAGTTCAAACAAAGTGGTCCAGTAAAATGCTACAGCATGCCACAATTCCGGACAAGCAGCTGATACAGTGATATGCCTCGTTTGTTTTCTTATTAGCTGCCCTTGAATTTTGCCTAAAACAATACTAAATACGTAAGTTTCAAAAACAATACTAAATACATAATTTGTAAAAACAAGAATCTGTCATATAAATTAGAAAGAAGACTGGAATAGATTAAAAAGAGCACAAGATCACGTTCGGAAAATTGTTTTCACACAAAATTGTTGTGCCATACTTTTGTCTCCGCTCTGATCACTCAACTTGTAAGGCGGTTTGGGTATAGTACGTGCTTTTATTTAGTATAGAAGGCAGACACTGGTCCTTGTTTGCTACCAATAATGCTCCACTCATCCAGGATCCAATGTCCCGTTGAAGTTTCCCCATTCGTCCGTCCCCCTGCTGGCAATGCCATCTGCCAAAATTTCGACATCCTTTTGCACACGGGAGGCAGTAGCTACCCCCTGATGGTCCCACAAAAATTTGGCTCACCGAAGTGGGACCGGCAGCAGGTTGGCTCATCCCTGAGCATTCAGCTTCGTCCGGAGAATTTTTGTCATATCCAGGAGCCAAATTGCTTGCTGAGCTGAGCTCGTTTCAAGATCTCTCTCGTCCATCGGACTGGGAGAATCGAGGGTGGCTTTTGCTTGGGAGTGGGGCAGGCAGGGCAGCCGTCCCGTTGGGCTCACTCTCATCTCATCTCGTCGGCGCGATCCACTGTGGAGGCTGGGCATCTCGTGTGGTGGCACGAATTGTCTTGCTAGGGATCGCTCAGAGAGAGGGCGGGACCCACGGGACAGCGACACCTCACGGCCGTACCACGCATGCATTGTCAGCATGTGGCTCGATTACCTGGCCCCTTGGCTTGTGTCCTGATCCCTCATTGACCCGTGGAATCTTCCTCCCTGCTCTAGATGGATGGGATTTCGATCTGATAGTCTTTTTTTTTTCGGGCATGAGTGTAAAAATAAATTCTTTTTTTTTTCATTCAGAGAGAAATGTCCATTTTTTCTCCGAGGTCATAGTTTCCAAGTTCCAAAAGTGGGTATTTCAAATTGAGTTTGCCTGCCTAATACTAGGTTCAAAGAGTTCATCTTTCAGGAACGTTTTAAAGATTTTCATATCAAAAGAATCAGTAGTCCACTCTTACCAGCCCAAAATTTGTTAGATAAGTAAGCCTGGGCGCACAAGGAGTTACTTTATTACTACGAATTATCGGCTTGTTCGGCTGGACTTATAAGCCGGCTGAAAAACTGAAACGACTGATTTGTTGTGAGAGAAAAATATTGTTCGGTGGCTGATAAGCTGAAGCGAACAGGCTATATGTTAATCAGCGTGAAGTTGGTAATCTCATTTCAATTTCGCAAATGCAAAATGTCCCTAGGACAAATGGTAAATGCGACACCGACAAAAGCATGCAATGCAACCAACGCGGCAGGTAGTAGATGCAAAAGGAGCAGATCAGAGCAGAGTGAATGAACTCACCATCTTACTCTGAACAGATACACCTGGCACTTGCTCATGGGCCCCACCACGTCCCCGCCGGACCCGCCTCGCGGCGCCATCGCGCCGCCGTCGCAGAGCAGCCTGACCGGCACCATGCCGGTGCGCAGCGCCCCGACGCGGACGCCGACGTGTGTGTCCACCACCACCTTGAACCCCTGCTGCCGCCTCCTGTACCGGTCGCGCACGCGCGCCGCCACGGCCTCGTCGACGACCACGCCCTTCGCGGTCGCCACGAACGCCACGGCGGCGACGGTCCGCGGCGCGTGATCGAACCCGGCGAGGGGCGCCCAGCCCAGCGCGACGTCCCCGTCGGCGTCGGCCAGCGCGACGCGGCCCTCGCCGCCGCCGTACCGGAACGCGACCCGCTCGTTGGGGTTCCACGACACGGCGCGGACGCCCACGGTGGCGTCCATGGCGGAGACGCCCGCCGAGGAGGAGTTCCCGAGGCGGAGCCGTACGGGGGAGAGCGGCTGAAGGTGGAACGACGGCGGGCGCGGGCGGTAGTAGAGGTACGCGAGGCAGGACGCGGCGAGGGCCATGCAGAGCGCGAGGAGGGCGAGCCCCGTGGCGAGGCAGCACAACCGGCGGCACGAGCACGGGCTGCCCCGGCGGTGGTGGCGCTGCTGCTGCCGGTACCGCGGCTTCCGCGCGCCGCCAGGGGGAGGCGGGTACTGGCGCGCCGGCGGCGGCTTGAGCGGGAGCACCTGCGGCGGCGGCGCGAGGGAGGGCTTCTTGAAAGGCGGCGCGGGCCTGGAGCCGTTGGTGGCGGGAGCTGGCGTCGGCGTGGGCCTCACCGCCGCGGCTGGCGCCTTGGGCGGCGGCGGCCTCGGCTTGGGCGGCAGGGGCGGCTTGGGCTTGGGCGGCAGAGGCGGCTTCTCGGCCATCGCGGAGGACGCGCGCGGCGGCGGCTAGCGGTGGTGATCGTACGTGGTCGACGGGGAGAACCGGGGGATGGAGGAGGGTGGGAGTGAAGTGATGGTTTGGTGCCTAGTTGCTGACTGATTAGCTGCAGCTGCTACTTATAGTTGGCAATGGAATGGAGCTGATCACAAGGAAGGAAGGAAGGAAGGAAATCGATGTTGGGGTGGGGGTTGGTCAGTCATGTACTCCCCTACTGCTCAAGTGGAGGAGGAGCACTGTACCCTGTACCCTGTATGCAGTAGTGGAGGGAGCGGGTATGGCGTGCCTGTGCTGCGCAGGAATGGGAGCGTCCGTGCGCGTCGGTGCCGGAGGAGCTGACTGCTGGGGCCCACTGGCAGTGGCACAGCTGGGGAAATGGGTACGTTATTAATTTTGGGATTGTGATGGACGGCGAGTTGGAAATGCGTTCTTCCTTCTTCCGTGATTATTTTTCGTGTGCCTGCCTGCACCATTCTTCCTCACACTGAAACATCATAGTTTCAAACTTGCATTCAAATTTGTAGGAATGGGACCACGGGAGCATCTGAGCAGGAGGAGCTGACCAGTGGAGCCCCACGGCAGTGGCAGAACTGGAGAAATTGGTACGTTATTAATTTGGGGGATTCTGATGGACGGCGAGGTGGAAATAGGTTTGCTGACGTGAAAAAGAAAACACTCATTTACAAGAGTCATCTCAAGAACCATGGAGCGATCGATCTTGCTTCTGATTGTAGTTCTCTCCCCTGACACAGCTTGCCTCGCCGCCCGCACCCCTGGGCCTGTTCGCTTCAACTTATAAGCCGGCTGAAAAGCTGAAACAGTTGATTTGTTGTGAGAGAAAAACACTGTTTGGTGGCTGATAAGCCGGCTGAATAAGCTGAAGCGAACAGGCCGCCTGTTACCAGCCGTGTCCGTGTGGGTGGGTAAGTGAATGAGAGGGCGGTGAGACACGACGGTTGTGAACCTTTTCGAAGGTAATCGATGTCGGTGACCACCAAAGAAACAACTAACAATAATCAAAATGATCGAGGAACCGATGGGGCATCGCATCAGATCACCTGGCCGGCCGGGTTGGACGCGGCGTCCCCATCTCCCCTCCGCGGGGCCGGGCCACCCCGCTCGTATCGCCGTGGTTTTGTTCTCGCGTGCATGCATGATGCATTTGCAACACAAGCATCGATCATCTGCAAACATAATCATACTATTATTGCTGCTTTGTTTTTTTCTCTCTATAATAAGCTTGGAGACCGTTGGTCGTAGCTAGGACGTAGCTCTCGGTACGTACGTGCATGCGATTCGATGCCCCAATCATGTAAAGTAGAGTGCGCAATTCGTATCGGACGCCGCCGGTGGTATAGTGCGGCGTACAAATCAAAGGTTGATCATGACGACACTAATCGCACCCCAAATCATGGATTAAACATGCAGGGCTGGGCGTCGATCGTGTCGACGCGTTGGCGCACACCCAGCCTGATCCCCCCAACGGTCATGTGAGACGACTATACGAGCGCACCTACCGTGGATTGAGTGGATCGGGCGTTGGGCAGCACGAGCAAGCAGACCCCGCGTCGGTCCTTGCTGGAAAGAGGAAAGCGACAGCGCTTGGTCATGGAAGGCATTCGCACCTTCTTCCCCATTGCTTGGCCATTTAAAATTTTGCCTTGTGTTTGTTTTCTCCTCCGATCCCTTTTGGACGTACGCTTTTCCCTGGACTGGATCCGGTTCCGATTTTCTGATCATCACCTTGCTCTCTCTGACGACGGGTGCAGCGGCAGATGCCTTTCATTTGCTTTGCTTGCAGCCGTGGCATTCTTCCGATTCAATCCTTAGCACGAACGGCCTCGTTCCGATGGGATGGGATGGTCCACGAGACAGTAGTAGGCTCAAATGATTCTTTAATTTGTCGCCACGGCACCACCATGCAAATGTGCAATGCATTCCACGACGGTCGAATCATCAGCAAATTATACATCCAGAACAGAAAAAAATACTATCAAAGCACAAATTACGTCGTTGCATTATTCAAGTTTCTTATCTGTAAGCCATGCACATTTCTCACCATTAAATCCTGGTTCCCTCTTCTGCTTCTGATCTTGTGCCCGCATTTGTGTTGCTGTCTGTAATCCTAGATAACTAAAAAAGTTGTACAGATTGATACCATAACGTTGATGTTACTAACTTCGTCGTAGAACAACTTTTTGTGCCGCGTAACTCTTTCTATTTAAGATAATGTACTCTTGTACATATTATTGGCCAAAGTACAACATTGGAGATGTCCTGACAGATTTGTATTTTAGATCAAGGTAGTACATTTATTCTCTAGGTACATCATTTCATTGAAATTTTTCCAAAAATATTGTGGACTTCAGTTTTCCTTGTGGTAGAATTTATTGTCTTCAGTTAAAATATTTGTTTTTAATTGAACTTTATACATATTAAATATTCTGGAAGCCTAAAACTTCTAGGAGCAGACTGTGCATCAATGGTTGAGCATATAACGCATGTTTCAAAGGGTCAGAGTTTGAATCCTGGAGTCTGATTGTTCAGGAGTGGTGGAGAAGCTTACAGCTGGAGGCATAGACACATCGTTGGTGGCATCCTATCAAGCATGAGGTTTGTCAAGATCAGTAGAGAACAGAATAAAGTTGCGCGTGAATTAGCTCATCTAGCCATACGTAAGAGGGCGTGCAAGGTGTCCTTCTCGGATGTCCCGAGTTGTATCAAGCCTTTTGTGTCGTACTTATTCCCCTTAATTAATAGAGTTCTCTTTTCTCAAAAAAAAGTATATTTACTTGCTATTATGGACATTAATACATTTTTCCTATAAATTTAATCAAAATTAGAGTGACTAGTAATTTGGAGCAAGGAAGTAAGGATTAAGGTGGTTAAGAGGTTTTCTTTTAAAGTCCAAGGTGGTTAAGAGCTGGGTATATACACTGGTAGAGATTTGTTCTGGTTAACCGGATCTTTATTCAAAAACTGAAGGAAAAAAAAAGTCGGTTGCTAGGGACAGAGTCCCATTGTTTTGTCTTCTTTTCGATCTTGTATTTGTGCCGTGATAATTTCGTGGGCCTAGCACAAATAAAGTTCATCGACGATGACCCTTGAGTCGATTGCCTCAAATAAAGATACTTTCAGCATCGTCACGTTTCGAATTTCTCTCGCTTTTCCGTGATGCTTCATTGGGCAATCGACCAAGACGAGATTTCCAATCAAAAGTGTACGTGTTCGTGCGTGTATAAATCAGTAGGAGGACCATGTTATGGAATCAACTTTTTTTTTTTGGGTCGATGCAGTAATGCCATGATGTGACACGGGATCGATCGATCGACAAACGAACAGCAAATGATTCAATTCGGAATTGAGCGCACCAGCGGCGAGGCTTAATTTGATTAATCACGTATAGCTAGTTAATTAATTGTAGGTCGTTTTGGATTTTCTAAATTTATAGATGTTGTGATGCACCTATATATCTAAGATATGTATATGAATATAAAAAAGCTAAAACGATCAGCATTTTGGAACGTAGGGAGTACGTGCTTAATAGCATAAGGATGACCAATCAGGGAGTTGTTGCACAAGTGTCGGCAAAAAGCAAGTAGCTAGGCTGCTGCAATCACAAAATCCGAGTGATGCATGTGCCAAATAGCCGTCAGTTCAAGTGATTGTTCAGATTAATTAATGAGGATTTTTGCAACAGTTGAAAAAAAAGAGCCGTCAATCCAGGAAAATTGTACAGTGGAAAAATAGGAGATACCTACTTCCTTCATCCCGCAAAGAGCGTCCCTTTAGGTTTGTCCTAAGTCAAGCTGCTTTAAATTTGATCAAGTTTACAATGAAGAGTATCAATATTCATAACACGAACTAGGTATGCTATAAAAATATATTTCATAACAAATCTAATGAAACTTGGTAGATATCAAAAGCATTAATATATTTTTATATAAACTTAGGCAGGTTTGACTTAGGACAGAACTAAAGGGACACTCTTTACGGGACGGAGGGAGTAAAGAATAGTAACACGAGGTACCAAACAGATGGGCCTTAATAATGTAATTGATTTTGTTTTTCTCAAAAGGTGTTAGTGGACATTATCTCGTATAGAAGTATAATAGTAGCCCGAATTAATTGTATCACGTGATTATATAATAACTAATCCAGGATTCGACTTCTAATTAGAATGATATTTATGGAAACTCGACATATTGGAATGTGGGAACTCAATTTGTGATGCATCACGATCATGTAAAATTTTCTATTTGTATTCCGATTTCCCAATGGCTTAGCGCACATGTTTTTGAATTTTTTTATTTTAACCCTTTTTAATCTAAAATTTTAAAAACAACCTAGATCAAACTAAAATTCTAAGAAGTAGCTCTTTTGGTCGCACCACGTCGCTTGGCGCCACTAAAACCTAAGCCGCGCCAAAGCATGTGGCGCGACCGGAGCTTCATAAACTTGGAGCTCGCATACCTCTACACGCTCTTCAAGTTTCCTCCCATGGTGGTGCTCATCGTAGAACATCTCAAGGAGTGGATACCACGAATGGTGCGCCATCGTTCTAAATCAAATATCAAAATAAATTTTAGAAACAAAACTTCAACTATGTGACACAATCATAACTTCTACATTTTCATTAACATCAACCAACCTATAATCACTTTAATATGTAGTAACCAATTCATAGCTTCAAAATCTAAGCATTAATTTTATATGAAAATATATGTAGTAAGCAATAATCATTTCTAATCAATTCTAATATGCTACATCTTTATCAACAAATAAACTCTTCCATTACTAACTTCTAAATTTCCATGAACATCAATAAACCATTTTTGAATTATGAATACATTCCCAAATCTACATTTCATTTATTCATACTCTCCAATATAACTTCAACATCTACACCATCAAAATCTGTCTAAATCCGAACATGCAATACAAACTACACGATAGACAGGCGTTACAATATATTAATGCAACGATACAACGCACCTAACAATGCTCGATTCGTACTCAAACCACCGTTCCAACCCAAAACCTAACCTAACCCTAGCCACTTCAAATCCTACAAAAATCACCAAATCTAGAAAAACTATTTGGTTAGAGTGGAGGAGGTACCTTCAAGGAGCAATTCCCCCATTTCCCCTCGAATCCAGTGGGGAATGGGGTGGATCTAGAGGGAGAATGTGAGGGGCGCCACCATGGGAGGGAGGGAGGGAGATCGGGTCGGGCGGAGGGGAAGGGAAGAAGTGGGGAGGGAGAAAGAAAGGGGCCAGCGGAGCCAGCTGTTATGTGCTGAGTCGCGCCAGAGCATGTGGCGGACTCAGCCATGACGGCTCAGCTGCCAGCACGGCCACCTCACGCACGTCGCGCCAGCGTGGAGGGCCGATCGCGCCACATGCTCTGGCGCGACTCAATTATTAGTCGTGCCAGGTATTGTAGCGCGACCAAAAGGGCTACTTCTTGGAATTTTAATTTAGCATACGCTGTTTTTAAAATTTTAGATTAAAAAGGGTTAAAATAAAAAAAATCCATGTTTATCGATGTGCGGTAGCTTGGTCACTTGGATAACGTTGCCTAGTGCCCCATGCACAATTCCTTTGTCCACAGAATTGAAAACGTTCTGAGGATGATTATTAACATCGAATGCTACATCATGTGCATGCCGGACCGGAGTTCTCTGCAAAACTGCAAAGATAGATATATACACAAATAGAACAAGATGGAGACTTACTCTAAAAAAAAGAACAAGATGGAGACGAGACAGATCGTGAGATGGATCGAGAACATGGAGGCATGTCCCTTTTGGCAGGAACAATCCAAAGGACTGAAGCTTTTGGCCCTGCCTTCTCAAATCATGGCCACATTCTCCCACATGGAGCCGATCCCTTTGCATAGCGACAACGTTGCATTCGGCTGGAGAGAGAGAAACCCAGGAATGAGGCGACGACGACGATGAGTCGATGGCACGCAAGAATCGGCAATGATTGTTGTATGTGATGAACATATAGATCATTAGGGACGTGCCAATTTGGTTCCTGTAACTGTATATTGCGTACGTGAACAATATCCATCACACTATGTCAGTCAAAGATTGGTAAGTGGTGACATTGTGCGTAGCTTTATCGACGATGAAGAATGGATCTGACGTGCAATGCACGCTGTTCTGAGAAATGGTCTCCTCAAGATGGACTCCCTAAACTGCATACTACATATATAGTAGAGGTGCAAAACAAAAGGGAAGCATCACCATGAAAAGAATCTATATCTAGGGCACAAGGCCAAAAATACTTGTTCATTGCAAAAAGATGTAGGACAATTTGTGTTTACGCTACTAAAAAATTTGGATTCGTTGACAGTAATTCTTACTGCATTTGCAGTCCAATGTGAGAGCTGTGCAGGTGATACTTATGGCCAATGTTGATTTCAGTTGCTTCATAATAATTTTGTGTACGCGTTCACTCTGGTGACATCAAGGATATGCGCGCACAACGAATTAAATTGTTGTTATGGGAACACCGAACTAAATTGACCTAATATAAGCCCTTCAGCGAAACAAGGAAAAATGAATGTAATAATTTATTCTTCATCCTTGTAAGTAAATTACTCCTATATATAGGAGTATGTATATCTGTGACACGAAGACTTGCATTTATTTATTGACTGTACCCTTAACAAGATTATTAATTTGGCAAGGGCCAAGCAAGGCCTATTTCGCATTTTGTACGAGTTTCACAATGATTTCACATGAAGCAGTTTATTCCCGTAGGAATCACGAAAGCTTTTGGAGATCTAAATTGAAGGTTGAAGCCTAAACATAATAGTTGAGATGCTTCCTAGAGGTAGTTTACATGTTGGAACATTCACAGCTAGCTTATATGTTGGCAAAAGTGGCTAATTCATCACCTGCCAAGCTGCCACTTACATTTGGTAATGGCATCAGCATTTCACCCTGTTCAGTTTGAATTTTAAGCCTGATTTAGCACAAATCTGGCAACTTTTATTTGCTATAAACACGCCGTACGACCGTGTGTTTAGTTTGGTTGCCATGGAGCCAATTGCAGCACTATAGTCAGCAGGCGGCCGAAGCTCCCTCCATATGTACCACAGTCCACAGCATACAAGAATCCCAATCTGTCAAAATTTGAAAATTATAAGTGGAATATCACGAACTGGACCGTATGATGGAACCATGGCTGCTGAATGCTAATGAATGTTTTAGTAATTTGTAAAATATAGATGAAAGCAGAACACGAGGAGGAATTTTCAAAGACAAACAAACAAGCTGTCTATTTGGCACAACCTTATGGTATATAGAAAAAAGAACATATACGCCCTGACCCGAAAAGAGATACATATGGTATGTATGCACGGACGGAGCCGGAGCGCGGGCAACCCAAATGGTTTGATCAGCAAGTGAAAACCATTTGGTTTTCAGAAACCCGAAAGCCTCCATGATTCGCACACGAAATCCAGGGGGGAAAAAACCCAAAAAAACATGCAAAACCCTGAACCCAACATACAAGAGCAGTGCAATAACCTTTTTTGCAATGCCTCTTTATATGCAGCGACTAACGAAGCTGCTGACGCTGGTGCACCGACAGGGCGGAAAGCGAGTCGGGGGGCCGAGCGAGGCGGTGGGAGTGGGAGGGGGAGGATCCGGCAGGACAGGGACGTTGGCAGCGGCCGCACACCCAACCCCCAGCGCGCGGGCGATCAGAGACTGGCCTGAACTGAAAAAACCCCGGCGGCAGTGGATCGGATGGCACCTCGCTGTTGGCTACTTGCATCGGGTCACACGGTTGGGGCGTCGCGGCCGGGGCCTGTGGCTGTGGCAGCGCGCCGGCCGGACGCCCCCGGACGGCGACCGCCGAGCTAGCGCCGCGACGCCGCAGCTGCGGTGTCCTCCCCACTCGTCGTCCCCCGTGGCTTGCGCAAGTCGTCTTGGTCTCCTGGTGTCGGTCGCTGTGCATTGTGCTTCGCCTCGTCGCTGAGCGTCGGACGGGATGGCACGAGATGTACCTACGCCGGCGAGTAGACTCATCGATCGGATTGGTGAAAAACCTGAACAACCCACCAGCACCAATCTGAAGACATTGACTCTCGGTTGCCTTTCCGAACAACAATGGTACATATAACTTTTCAGATCCTGCTCACAGAAGCAAACTCATGTTCGCTCGCCGACAGTACGGTTCAGGTCTCAACAGAATGGCACGGCTCACCTCGCAACTGGACACGGCTGCTTTCACGAAGCATAGCAGGACTGCAGCTGCGCCCCGCAAACATTTGCTTCACGGAAATATGCTGGATGTCAAATACGTCCATACAGATCGAAAGAACCACAGAGAGGCAAACACAACGGGTTTTCCGGATCAGCATCTAGCTCACCGGCAGGTTAGATGCCGGACAATCTAGAAACTTGCAGGGAACTCAAGTTTGTAAAAGGTTTGCCATCAGATATCTTTTCAGCTGGTGTAATAAGAACTTTTTCACTATTCGGGGACAAGGATCATACAACCTTCTTTCTAATGAAGGAACAGCGGAGGCTTTTTCGCCTTCCCTTTTTTAACTTGTCATCACCAAACTGTCTATTGACAAAAGGATTAATGTGCATGGGCAAAAGAAAAAAACCAAAAAGGATATCTGCAGCAGCACGCACCATTCCTCGCAACAACACCCACGGCTGGACAAACTCTGACCTGACAACAGGGCAACACATCGCGCAGCTGCTGCATCGCTCTAGGGCTGCTTTATCGTCAGCTCAGCTCTCAGATGCAGCATCCCGTCGATGAAGAAGAGGCTGTCATCAGCCATGAACGTCTGCCATGGGATAGCGAAGAGATTCCTGTACCCGACCGCCTTCCCACCGGTGAAGGTGTAGTTGCCCTTGTACTTGCTGACGAACTCGCCCGAGGGTCTCGTCCTCGCGGCAAACTCGTAGTCTACTGTCACGCTCATCGAGCCCTTCTCTTGCATCCCTAGGAAGAGGCCGAAGCAGTAGAACGTGCTCTGCTGCTCCATATTACAGTGAGCTGAGAGGAAGAAGCCCTGCCCTGCGAGATGGAATGCTTGCGAGTATATCCGGCCTGAAGGGAACAGTCGAGAGCACTCCTCGCGCTTGAGATCCAAGTATGCTATGCACTGGGGGTAGGGCCGATCAAACTCAACGACTTTCAGAGGTCTGTACTTGTAAGCCCGCTCTGCAAATTTCCGACAGGTTACTGCATCCGCTGCAAGAGCTCGTTGCCGGTGCGGTGCATCAGCCTTGTATAGAAGTGCCTCGGTGACACACTTGGTTGCTTGCTCATGGTCTATATCAGTGCATGTTAGGACCTTCCGCAGCTTCCTACAGGTCATGTGGCTGAATCGCACAAGAGGGAGCAGACGAGAGCTCAAGATCTCACGCCTCTCCTCTGATTTTGGGTATTGCGCACGGGCCCATCTGAGCAAGAAGTCGTAGATGGTATCTTCAGATGCCACCTGAAGGTCATTACTTGACAAGATGGCTTCGATCCCAGCAAGAGGGATGTTCATCACTTCATCTTGGAACCTGAAAGAAGAGAAACCACCTTTAGTGTGCTTACAATGATTTTGGCAGAACAATATCTGGCTAAACTTTCCCTAAAAGTAGAAATAAGTCTCCATCCAATGAACATCACTCACTTAGTCAAATCCTTGTATTTTACAGCAAGGAAATCCTTGGCTGCATCTGTCAGAGGTTGAACTGCAGCTGCCATTGAAATGGAGCACGGGAGATCTAGGTAGAGTAGTGCAGATTCTGTAGTCATAGGCAAGCTTGTGAGCAACTGGCTGCAGTACCTCATGCATGAAACAACCTCAAATTTGTCAGCCGCCATCAGGATATCCAGAAGAAGATTGGGCTCAGTAGTCGTCAGCTTTCCACTATACATAAAGCTCAAAAGCTCCATGAGGGCAGTTTCCTCTGTTTCAAGAGACGAAAAAAAAATGAGGCACAAGGCAAATATTCACGAGAGCGTCAAACATAAAATAGATTATACTTTTTTTTGGGCGCGTAAAGTACGACAAGTTAGACAAAATATCCATTTGGTAAGTGAAAGTAATGAGAGAAAAAGGAGAAAATAATTTCAGTATCGAAAAAACAAAAAAGAATCGCACAAACTTGGAAACATAGTACATTCTTAACACAAATAATCATCAAAGCAACAATTTTCAAAAACAAAGAATTATTAGGGAAAACAATTGAAAGAAGAGGGATGTTTTAGCTACTAAAGTTATCACATTACCTGAATCAGTAATTCTTAGGGTTGCATGTCTCTGATCAGATTCTTTCATGCCGTTTGAGAAAAGCTAATAAAAAAACATTAAGCTTATCAGAAAGGAGCGAGCAGACTGGAGTACAGAACAAATGCATTTCAGGATGTTATCACAGCTACCTTGAAAAAGAAAGGACTCTTTGCAGCAAGAATCGCTGAGCTGATATAAATCGTCTTTACTCGTAAAACTGGCGTACCCACCACGGTCCAAGACGAATCAATACCTGGTCCATCATCACCTGCTAAATACCAAGGTCAGAGAAATACACAAACAGGGAAGAAAGCAAAGGTACAAAACAGTTCCAGTAGACAGCTACTCTGCAATTAAAATACTTGGAGCAAACTGTTCTTTGTATGTAGATTAGCTTGCTAACAACCACAGATGTACACCCCCAAGAATCAGATTAGAACAAGCAACTCAAGGAAGTTCAAGTTACCACCAAGTTTATCAGAGGATTGTGCCTAGCTCACCAGTGTACACCACGTTGTGCAACTAAAGTTACATTAGTTCTCCCTACAAGCATATCTATTTTGTTTATAGAACTAGCAATCAGCAGATTTGATGTAATGATCAAGCAGAACAATTAAAGAAGCTGATTGGCATCCAGGCTATGTTCTCAATTCGGGGCTAAAAAAAAGAACATGACAATTCTAGAAGAAAAAAAAAGACAGCTTTAGGCTCAAAAACAGGGCCCAGCTTAAGATGTTTCAAATTGAGAATTCAGTCTTTGTATTTGGAACGTAAACATGAAGGTTAGCAAGAAGTGATCAAAATAGTAAAGGCCAAAATAGGAACTTTGGAAATGCTTTAACAACAAGAACCAGGATAGTTCTGGTATCCAAATGATTTTTGCAACATCTCAATCTAACTAAACTAGCCCCAAAAATGTTCAATTTAGTGATGGACTTTTTAGATTTTTTCTGACAGCAAGAGCTTCTCTTTTTTGGCCAAACTTCACTAACGATCAGAAAAGAAAAATTAATAATATCAGCAAAGAACAATATTAGTGATGGAACTTTTAGCTGTACAAACCATCTTGACCAACATCAGGTGGAGATTCTTCTATCATTGCTACAGGTTCCTCTTGATTTTCTTCATATGCATCACACTCTTCTGCTTCGACTTCATTGCAATTTGTCTGGTCTGACATGTGAGTTGTAGATTCTACAGAAGGGAATTGTTAGTTAAAAGATGGCTTCAATCAGAAATTGCAAAGGCTGATGGTAAAATTAAAATAGCACAGAAGAAAATCTAATGAACAACAAAGGATCCATAAGCCATAACAATGATCATATGTACACAACAATGACATCATTAAGGAGAAGAACATATCTGTTTCATCAATCTTATTACATAAACATAATTAGCATCCATAAGCTACACATTGTTACATAGGGCATGCTTGGAACCCTTGCTGGGCTGGCCTTGCCTAGCAAGCCTTGCTCAGCCTGGATCGGCAACGCAAAGCAAGAAAGATTATAGCGTTTGGTTTCTTTGCCTTGCAATTTGGTGGGACCCGTATTCCAGAGAGAAACAGAGATCGAGATGCAAAGAAGATGGAGGAATCTAGAGGGCGAGCTTGTGGCGATTTGGTGCTCAATCCGGATGGTCTGTTGATTTGATGCTTGATCTGATTGGTTCCCGCATCGATTATGCGCTTGATCCGCACGGCTTCATGTCGATTTGGGGCTCGCTGACCTCAATCCATCGGCCCGCCCATCAAACTGGAGCTCGTGGAGCTCGATTCAGCAGGGTTGTTGTTGATTTGAGACCTCTGAAGTTAGTTTCGGCGGGGGCTGTGCGTGATTTGGCCGGGGACTCGTCAATCTGTCCGCGCGTGAGCTCGTTGAATGGTAGCGGATGCCGCTCTTCGCGAGAGTTTTCGGCGCCGGCGACAAACCTTGCCCGCACGGGAGAGCCAATTTGGCTCGCCTGGGCGAGCAAGGATTTCCTTGCCGGACGGAGCGAGCTCGCCAAGCAAAGCAAGGTTTTGCTGCTCTACCAAACGCCTATCCTTGCTGGGCAAAGCAATACAGTCCCCAGCAAAGGAACCAAGCACGCCCATAAATCAGAATGTAACATAAATAACCAAGACCTATGATTTGTATCGCCAACATTGAGACAAAATGAAGTGTGGAAATGACATAATAAGAAGCACAAGACAACACCTAAGATTGTGACTATCAGATCAACAAGAATACTCAAAGATTATCTTAAAGAAAGGGTATAGATTTTATTTTCAAAGATCATTTGTATCTTTGATTTATTATTATAAGATGGTAATGCAGCAATTAGTTTCCTGAATAATAAGGTAACTCCAACAAAGATTTTTCTTATTTCTCATGCTAATCCCACTACATAAATATGTTAATGCTTAAATGTCTGCATTTCATGGTACAATTCTCAATCATCTCGATGTGAATGCCCAGGGTAACTTATCAAGCACAAAGTTGCCATCCTCAGAATATCTTATCAAGCACAAAATTATTCTTCCCAGGTTACCTTATTACAATTGATCACCTTGTTAAGGGCCAAGTTTGATGCATAGCCAGTCAACTACACCACCTACATGGCTACATCTACCATTGAATCATAAATACCCATACCTAAAGAGTAGAGGCCTATCACAAGTCAGTTTCAAAATTTCTGAGTTGCACCCCTTCTATTGCACCCAGTGGATTGTCAACTACAAATATTAGCGCCTGATTGTGACATTCACATATACATGACTAAAATATTCTGGTTAGTGAATTTCTAATTCGAAGTACGGACAACCCAAATAAGTCCATTTCTTCGTACGTCTGCTAATTTTTCAGCCGGTGACAGATCACAATGTCAGACTATCCGTACAAGCACGTCATGACACGTCAAAATTGCGGAATTACCCTCTATCATCCACCATTTTCCTAGCCATTGAATACATTTACTGTCAGGAACCCATGGAAATCTGATTTTAACCCCCCCCCCCTAAAATCCCAAAATGAGACACGAATTCCCCCACAAATTCACAGCCGAATCGCGTCCACATCACAAAATCGACGCAGAAATCGCACGATTGCAGGGAAACATATCCAGCGAGCGAACAACCGCATGCTGGGCCAGAATCTCTCGGCGCACCTTTCTCCTTAAGGAGCTCCTCGCGGCGGCGCTTGCGGTGGCGCGCCCAATCGGCGAGTCCTCCTCCTCCGGCACCCCCGCCGCTGGAGCCCGGCGCGTCGTCGTCCCCCGCGACGACCTCGATCCGCAGCTCCCGGTCTGAGAAGTTGACCTCGTTGAAGGCGAACTCGAAGCTGGGCCCCCCGCCACCGGGCGAGAAGTCCGGGTCCATCCCGCGCACCCTCCTCCTCCGCCGACGGGAAGTGGGGGGAGGCGGTGGCCGTAACCCTAGCCGGCGGAGGGCTCGAGGGGGGGAGGACGAGATGAGGGGAGGCCGGGAGGGGAAGGAGGAGAGGAGGAGCCAGAAGGGGTGGTGGTTATAATAAGGGGAGGAAGAAGGGGGTAGAATGGGAAATGGGGGCCCTGCAAACGTTTTGGTCGTGGTGTACTGGTGTTGCCGCGATAGCGGCGTGGAATTCGTGCTCGGACAGTTGGGCGAGCGTCATTGCAGGCCGTGTTTAATTTGGCGTTTTCAAATAATTAATTGTACTCGGCTTAATTAGGGTCTGAAATCTTGGACGTGAATAAAATCCAGACAGTCACCATCTTTTGAGCGGATCGTTCGTCTTTTTATACTAGGAAAATGAAATGGTATTTTTGCATTGCAATTTCCCTTATATTATGATGTGCTAAAGCATTTCTAGGTTTAACTATATGACTTTTCAGTTTTTAGTAACAATTTTCCTAATCATATATAATTTACTGATGCAACTTTTTTAGATTATCTTGTAACTTTTTCCCATATATATGAATGCATCGAAATGGGGATGTTAAGTTAAAAAACAAATCAATCGTACGTTAAAGTCAAATTAAGAGACGGATCAAGTTGGACCTTCCATTACAAAAACCAATATAAACTCACTGACAACATGGGCTAAAATATATAATTCTATAATACATACAACAGCAAATATAACTGGCTTTTAAGACATTTAGCGTAACCCAAAAAAGTCATTTTCACAATTAATATATTTAATTGAGTGGTGGACAGCTATCACCACAACACCGGACTCGCCTCGCAATCGCCCTCCTAATCATGTGGGAAGTCTGGAAGGAGCGGAACGCGCGTATTTTCAATCGCCACGAAACATCACCGACAACCCTAATGATGAAAATCAAAGATGAGACCTCGGCTTGGCTTTTGGCAGGGGCCAAAGATCTAGCGATTCTTCTATCACGCGAGTAGTCCCATTTTGGCCTTTTTGCCTTTCCTTTTGTATTTCTTTTCCTTCCCGATCCGTCGGGTCTCCCTCTGTTTTTTCCTACTCTATCAATGAAATAGGCACCGCCTCGTGCCCGTTCGTTCAAAAAAAAACAATTAATATATTTTGCTATACTTTGTGTAAAATGTAGAAGACTAGAATATTGCTAGACAAAATGGCACAAATGTATTTTTATGCTCATCCAAATATTCATGCATAACAGCATATATGTACGACTAAAATTTGAATATGATTAACTGTAAAATTCAAACATTGATTATCTTTCAACAGCAGAAAGTAAAAAAATGACTTACTATTCCCTCATACTAGGCTTAACTAAATTTGTGGATGTGGAAGAAATTAGTACTATCATTTTACATGTATAAATTCTATCTGCATATTCATTTTTTGCACTTTATCACCAACTGCAACAAGAGTAAACTTCGAGAGGAAAGGGAAAAAAGGGAAGACATAGGTTCAAAACAGCGGCAAAGTTAGTTTTTTTTTATCATGTCAATCAAACTTGACGAAATTTCTAAATCTTTTAGTAAATCATTCTTTGAATTCAAAGCTCGCTTTGCCGTATGTAACGGGTTTGATCCCGAGTCCCCGACGATTCCTTGTCTTCTTGGCTAGTTTCGCCCCGGTTCAAAACTTTCTCCCTCGTTTCTTTTAAATCCTTGGCCATAACACTTCGCAAGCCCACATATTACTCGCCACTTATTCCTATATTTTTTGGCTGGATGATTTAAAATAAAAACCATTGAGCTTTTTATTAACAAAATAAACGCCAATGAGTTGACGAGTGGAAAAACCGAAAACCAATAAGCCAAGTCAATTATTATAAGCCATAACACTTTGCAAGCCCACATATTATCATCCCTATATATTTTTTGGCTGGATGATTTAAAATAAACACCGTTGAGTTTTTTATTAACAAAATAAACGCCAATGAGTTGACGAGTGGAAAATCCGAAAACCAGCCAAGTCAATTATTAAAAGCTGCTAGAACGTACTATAACTAAGTAAAAAAATGACATACCATCTTAACAAAATTCTCGGTTGTTTTTCACTCAGGACTCTTTAGTCCCGGATCTAAATTTTATAGTCCATGATGTTACCAATCGAGACTAAAGGTGATCACTTAGTCCCGATTGGTGTTACCAACCGGAACTAAAGGATCCTTCACGAGTTGCTACAAAAGAATTGCATCCCCTACTTAGTCAGATGTATTGTGTAGGTGAGATGGTAAGGAAGTTATGCGCACCACGTATGCGTATATTTCGTGTGAAAAATCACATGACTTGCGACTTGCGACATGCGCGGGCGAGTGGCCTCCTAGGAATTTAGAATATTTTTTGACGCAAAACCTTTTAATCCTTTTAATCCTGGTGAGTAGTCTTTAGTTCCGAGTGAAAAATTCAGAACTAAAGATGGGTACCTTTAGTCCTGATTAATTAGTCTCAGTTGGGAAAACCAAGATATACGAGGTTTCCCAACCGGAGCTTATGCACGTTTTTCTACTATTGATATATACCCCCGGTCACTAGATGACGTGTTGTCAAATTCAAATCGCAGGTAAGACCGAGTGAAGACAACCGTGTGAAAACTCTCTTGATCTAAAAAATTATCATTAGTGCATCGTCGAAAAAACTGAAGGGAAAATTAAGATTCGCGATTGCCAACTAGAGATACAACTTCTTATTTCCTAAGGTCATTGAGTCGACTGAAAACTCGTCCATCTGAAATCATCCTAACTTCAAAGCAAGAAATGAAACGAAATTATCTTAGAGAATAACTCAGAACTAGCTCATTACATAGCCATTCGCATCCCTAACTAGCGTACTACTATTATGCTAAAAAGTAGCGTCTGATCCAACAAGTTGGCCAAACGAATGAAAATATTTCGTGTATTCACTGCATCAAATAAATTGTGTTTCGTGTATTTACTCCAACAAGCTTATAAAATGAAATGACAAAAGCTGGGTGTTTTAATCCAACAAAAATGAAAGCATTCGAAGAAAGGAGAGAATGCAGCAGCCATTTCCAGAAATTTTTAAAAAGGTGAGGTGATGGATACTTTCATTCAACAACAATACTTGGGAGTTCTAGGGTACTCATGTGCCATGCCTACTCATACAGCTGCTCATAAACTCTTCAGAAACCTGCAGATTTGGCAGTTCAAGTGTAGTACATCAAAATATAGACTGCCACGCAAAGTATTAGCAAGGTAACAAGACACAGGTGCCATAACCAAAATCCTTCTCAAAGTCTTGAGCTATTAGCCTATAGCATGCTGGGCGTCTAACAGCCTAACTTACATGAAAGATGAATAACAAATGGAGCTAGGATTCACATGTTCAGACAGCTCATGATCGATGTACATGGATACTGAACCGACTGAAGTTTTGCAGACACAAGTTAGCTATATTACACCTTTGATTTCTTCCTAGTGGGCCTTGAATGCCAGAACCTGCACCAGTTGGCAGCGCTCTCATTTCCTCCTGCTTGTTGAGGAACCACATGATGCCTTCATTTCCTCCTGCTTGTTGAGGAACCACATGATGCCTTCATTCGGGCATGTCGCCCCTCTAGCCTTGCTTGCAGTAATTTTGCCTTCAGGGTGTTCTCCATCACACCTACTGGCTGTTCAGGTGAGCATTCCACTATCTCAGGGTCCAAAGATGTGGATTGGTATTTCAGCTGCCGTGTTGGGCTGCCGAGATTACCTAAATCCCCTGAAGTAGTGCCTTCACAAAAGAGACTTGTCCGGGAGAAATGATCAAAAGATTCCTGCCCCAGGCAATCAACATGATGAGCATCCTGGTTGTTCTTCAATGACCCATTGTAAGATCCTCGAGTAATTTGGGTGCTTGTGGTTCCATTCTGCTCTTCTGTGGGAGTAATCCTGGCATTGCTTTGTGAGTTGATTTCTGGTATTTTATCTTTCTGTGAATAAACTGGCATACTGGACATGTGTGAACCTTCAGCAGCCATACCATGAGGATGCTCTGATCTTCTCTTTGGTACGTCTATGCCGCCTGTGTCACTTCTGCGAGGCCCCGTATGTTCATGCATGTTCAATTCAAAGCAATGCAAATCACTAGCAACAGAATCATCGTCATCTTCAGCAAGCTGAGGAGCACTGGTGGCTCCATTCAAATGAACAGACTCTAGGGATTGCCGACGCAGTCTAGTACTATCATTCATGTGTTTTTCATTATTCTTAGAGCTACCTGCTCTTTTGGAAAGGATAAAAGCCTCTATTTCACTGCTGAGCCTCTCTGTTATTGTGGTTCCATGAGCCAAGTCCTCCTTGACAGCAATACTCCGCATTTGCATTCGCTCATCAAGCCATGCTTCTGAAATATGGAGCACTGATTTATCAAAGTTGAGCTCATAGTTCTTGGCATTTCTTTGCTTTACCACCCTGAGTTCCTCTTCATAGTTTCTAATGCCCATTGCGAACTGATCACAAAGGTCTTCTAAGAGGCGATTTCCTTTCTTCTCCTTCTCAAGGTCCTTGACTGCCTTGAGAAATGCTGATTTTATTTGAGATAACTCCTTGCCTAACTTCCTGTGGAGGTCCTCGGAATGTCTCCTTTGACGTCTCTCATCCTCTAGTTCACCTTGCAGAGAATGCACAACTGTGTCAATCTTCCCATGGTCCTTGCTTTTTCTAACAAGTTTGTTCTCGGATAGTTGCCTCATTAGTGACGAAACTTCGTGTCGGTACCGCCGTCTCTCTTGCATGAGTTCTTGAATATGCGTCTGAGCCTGCTGTAACTCCAATTTCAATCCATTAACCACTGACAAATTAGCAGTGTGCTGCTCTTCCAGGCTCCAAATTCGATTTAGAACCTTCAATAGTTCTGTCGATGTTTGAAGGCCATAACCTGCCCTCACAGATCTACCCATGATATCCAGAGAACGAGTTGGACTAATAGTATTATTTACATTGGATTCCTGTAAAGTAGAGATATAAAGAATTACACGTTTGATGAGTGCCCTTCCATGTTCTAACTTTTAAAGCCAGAAAACATAGCTTGGATGCACATTCAGTTGCTCTAGTCATACAGGGGGAAAAATACTATGAAAGAGCTAATTTGAACAAAGTAAATTACCACATTGAGATAACATTAATTGCATGCGCCTAGTAAGATGCATTTCATATAACGCCAAAGGACCTTGTATTTAGCCCACAAACTACATAGTTATAACAGAGAAGGATACACATACATACCCCAACTGAGCTGGTAAAACTTGCAGGAGAAAAGGGTTGTATCCTGTGGCTCCTTTCTTGATGCAACTTATGGTGTTTCATTGATGGATCTGCAAAGCGCCTACCAATGCCACCTGAACTCTGCGGCTAAAATAGAAAGAAAACATTAGCAGGGAACAAATATGAAAAAGAAAACATGAGCAGGGGACAAATATGAAAACTTTCAACATTGGAAAAGTAAAATTTAGCACATAAATGACTACAACCTTTGTTTGTTTGTCCTGCAGAAATTGTGGTATCCAAAAAAAAAAACTCAACCTGCGGGGCGTAAGACAGCCCCCCGGGCTTTTTGCTAAGAGAAGACCTTTTGACGCAGGCCGAGAAAACCCCCGAACCTTTACCCCACCCTTACACAGGGCCCGTAACCCTTGTGAGACTACCACTGGACTAGCGACCATTGACCTCTACCCCACCCTTACACAGGGCCCATAACCCTTGTGAGACTACCACTAGGCTGACGACCACTGCAACTAACCCCAGGTAGGAGGTCCCGAACCCACCATAGCTATGACCTGGGCCAAGCCTTGACCTGTGCTTTGGTTATGGTGACAGACGAGGGGATTTTTTTTAACCCCAGCCTGAAATTCGCTCCCACGGGGAGTCGAACCTAGGACCTGAGGAGTGCTATTTAGGCCATCTATCTAACCAACTCAACTAGAGGCCCGTTCGCGCAGAAATTGTGGTATCATAGTGTGGTGTAGTCTACTCCAAATGTTCTTTGATTTGGAATATATTTTAATGGATATGGTTGAAGACTTCCTTATATTGAGTACATGTATGTTGCAGGTACTCCCTTCAGTCCCATAGTGTTTACAGTGTCCATTATAGTGGTGGACAGGGATTAGGCGCTACCAAGACAATGCAGCAGTTAAAAGTTAGCAGTTTCGAATACAGCAGTTAAAAGGTAGTGGCTGCAAGTTGACATAGTGGTAGAAATGCTGCAAGTTGTAAAGGATATACAGTTGTTATGCTCATTATCTGTAATATGATAGTTATTAGTTATTAGTATGATTCTGTGAAAGCTCTATATGCAACTGAATATTTTAATATTCGAATGCAAGGGTTTATCATCTGCAATATCACCAACTTCCTCATATTTAATACACCAAAACAAATCTGCCACCACCTAACTATCAGCTTATCTGAGCTTATTGCTTTATGTTAGCAGAAAAGCGCCATTCTACTGGATGATCAACAGGTGTAAATACAATTAGTATTAGAACTAACATACTGGCATGTAGGGAGATGGCTGACATCGAAGACATTAGTATCTTGTGTGTAAAACAAACAATTGCAAGTTCACGAAGAAATAAAGAGAAATACAGTAGAAATCCTCCAGGACAAGAGGCTAATCCAAAACCATTCAATCACAGACCCTCCGACCACTAATATCTGTTATTTTATACATGGTCCGTATATCAGTGTTGGGCCAACTACTATATAAAGCATACAACTATTATCACCACTCCACTGGAGTTTTGACCTATAGTAATTAAGTTGGGAGGATCCTTTGTAATTGGGCAGACTCTCCTGATGTCCTAAGATGCCAAGCTTTTACGTATCTATTGTATCAAACAATATACTGGTCATCTTTAAAAACAAACTGGTACTGGCCGATATACTGCTTTATCAGAACAGTGTCATATAGAAATGACTTGTATTCACCAACTTGCAGTCAGATGGAAATACTTGATTGAATTAACTCCTAGATAGTGATGTTGAGTTCATATCAACATTTATGACCATCAATATCAGGTAATACAGCAAGCTGTTATGATCACTGACCAAAATTGGTAATTATTCATGATATTAACTATTAAATTATCTGTATATATAATCTATAGCACAAAAATTATGTGCAATAACAATAACTGAGTGTTGTGAGTGTATATTTTCTGATGCTATTGCAGACTAGTAATGAAGTAACGGAAAAGAAAAACCCACAAAATAGTCTCACAGATATTGTTGGAGTTTAATGGTAGAACAAAAGTCGTGAAACACATTAATAAAAAATACTTTGTGGTTTTTTAAACTTCCAAAACACTATCCAATTACATCTTATTTCATTTGAGAAACAAATGCAATTATTTTGCCTAGGGACAGAGCCAACCAAGAAAATGGTCGGGGGTTCAGCTCATTACATGGCACGATGAGACTTGAAATCCAAATAGTGTTCCACTAAAGGATTTATTAATTTCGCCAGGGTCTACTAACCCCACAAACAAGCCTGGCGCTGCCCCTGATTTTGCCTGCACTCAGTACACCAGTAGGACACACTCAATCCTTCCCTATTCAGTAGCTTTAAATTCCATCATGCAATTATTTTTGTGAGGCATGGTAGGACACACAAAATCGCAGTAGCATTGTACCAAGAGAAGAAGGTCCACACTGCTTTACACCTAGAGAAAACTGCGTTGCGTGGTCAAAGCTGGTGCCAGCCAGCAAATCAATGAACTGGGGCCGAAACCTACGAGCCATGGAACGGACAACTCGACAGGACCATGTGCAGCAGAGGAACCAAGCAAACAACACACATAATCATATATGAACGCCAGGAAATGGGAGGAAGAACAATAAATCGACGATGGAGAGTGTCCATCGATTAGTAAGTACTCCAGTCCAGGATTTCATCGAGTTTCTGTGTTCGCCGCAAGAGCAGAACGAACAAGCCACGGAATCGGCGGCAATCCGTCCGACTCCGATTGCCATGCCACGCGGGTGAAGGAAAAACTGAATGGGAGACGCTCACCTGATCCAATTCCGCGCCGCCGCCGATGCCCCCGCCCTCCCGACCGGCGGCGATGCCCCTCCCGCCCCGCGGCCTGGTCCGGCGGCCCACCCGCGCGACGTCGTGGATCTCCCAGAGGCTGGCGCCCAGCTGCCGCGCCGAAGCCGACGCCGAGCTCCTCCTCGCTACCGCCGCCGTCGCAGCGCCCGGCCCCTCCCGGGCTCCCTCGTCCTCCATCTTCCACGAGGGCGTCGGCGTGCCGGGCCCCGCCCGGCGCCTGGCCCTCCCGAGTCGCAGGCGCAGCGGCACCGGCTCCCGGCCGGCGCTCCCAGACCCCCCGGAGGACCCCGGCTGCTGCTGCTGCTGCTGCGCCGCCGCCGCCGCGGCGCCTCTGGCCCCAGGAAGAACCGGCTCCTCCGCGGCGACAGGCTCGGCTGCGGGGGCTGGCGGTTCCATGCCCCTATGAGCCAGTTCCCCGGGTGGACACGCGCGCGGCGAGGGTTAGCCGCCTAGGGGCCTAGTCCATGGTAGAGGGTCGAGCTGGCAGAGGTACAGGGAGGTGTGGGATGGGAGCCTTGTCCTCGAGATGGTGGGGGAGAGCGAGAGCGGAAAGGGAAGCGCTGGCTGGGAAAGGAGGGGGGGAAAAGGACGAGAAAAGGTTTCAGCGGCGGGGGGCAGCGTGGGCCCACTGGCCAGCGTGTGATGTGAGCGGGCTGTCCTCCGGCTGAGCGCCCCTTTTGGTTTGGTTTCCTTTCGGCTCCCTCGCGCCCTTTTTTCCCCGTCTCGTTTTGGGGGCTTCCTTTTGTTTTGCCTCCTTTCCTCTCCGATTTCGCTCAAAAGACGGCCAAGGAGACTCCACACTAGAGCAACGGTAACAGACATAAAGCAAATGTAAAAGAGCATGATATTGATATACATTATGCACTCGGTGCTGGCTTAACGCATGAGAAGTTTCTCAAGACCGCGTCTAAACTCTAAAATAAAGTTAATCATGATCTTGTTTGGATTCACCATCTAAATTTTAGCTGGCTAAAGATCTAAATAGACTTAGCTAAATTTTAGCTGGTTGAACCTAACTAAACTGGTAAAAAAGATCAAATTACCCCTCCACCTTTCCTAGGAAAATCAAGAAGATTGATGAGAGGTGGGAGGGAGGTGTAGGATAGATAAATATCTCCAACGATCCAAACACCTCTAACTAAAATTTAGGTAGCTGACCTTTAGCTAGATAAAAAAGAGGTAGTAAAGTTTAGCTAGCTAAATTTTAGACGGGTGGATCCAACAGGACATATGTACTTTCTTTTCTTGTCTTCCTTTTCTTTTGATAATGGAAAATGTCCGAGTAACAAGTTACCTACACCTCAAACAGTGACTTTTCTCCTAATAAGGAGCTCTTGCTTCTTTCTCGTAGTGTCAGGTTGCATTAGGGTCTCTTCTCTTGTGCATTAGTGACCGGTGGGATGGCAACTTGGATCTCAAGCACTAGGTACTAAATAATAGCTAAACATCTTTTAGAGGTAATACTTTTAAGGTGATCGGGATTTGCAAGGTTGGCGGAGCCAGAAACTCAGATTCTGACTTGTTAGGGGTACTAAGAGCAACTCCAAGAGGCTGCTAATTTTACCCCAATACCTTTTTTAGGAAAAAAGAGAGAAAAAATGAACTCCAACAATCCACCTAAACCTTCCTCAATTTTTTAGCGACGCTAAAAAATAGCCTGCCACCACGTATATTTTAGCGTTGGCGTTCCTCTCCCAATCCTGATTCCCGCACGCCCGCGCGTCCCTTCCGATGGGCCCAATACGATGACGTGGCCTGTGTTTGAAATATTGGGGGCTATTTATTAGCGATCTGCTGTGGACTAATATGTTTTTGGGGGAAATTTTTTTTAGGAGAACCCCCAATACATAGTTTTGGGGAAGATTTTTTTAGGATACTCTTGGAGTTGCTCTAATAGTGTTAAAATTTTCAATTTTTTGTTGAAATTAAAAAATTTAATAAAAATGTGCGTGGCTTGAGGGAGAGGGGGCCCTTGGCCCCTATGCCCCCCTGCCTCCGCCATTGGAAGGCTCGATGCACAGGCTAGACTTTATTTATGTGGTTACCACCGCCGGCTCTAAATCAAACATCATCGCCGGGTTTGATCACCATTGAATTTAGGTTGGCGGTGATAGGAATCTCGTTCTCACCACCGGACGGGGAATCGACAGTGATGCCCTTTTTCGAAAATTAAAAGAAAATAAAAACATCACGCATCGTCGCTGCCCCATCGGGCACCGCCGCTGACACCCCTTGGCACCCTAGAGAGAGAGGACCTTGGCCCCCGTTGTCACCGCCGCTAGATCTCGTCGCCTCCTAAACCTTAGCGTCGCCGCGGCGCATTGCTGCATCCCGCCCCCTTCTTCCCCTCCGGCGCGGATCCGGCGGCCCCTAGCTCTCTCCCCTCCGGATCTGGGGCAGGCCAGGGGTGACGTGAGCCAGGGGTGGCACGGGCCACGGAGCCATTCAAGAGCTCCGGGAGATGTCGACGGCGGCTCCGGGTGGTGTCGGCGGCGGGCTTCCAGTAGCGGCGGGGCTGGTGGCGCGGCGGCGGCGCTGTTGGTGGATGGCGGCAGGCTTCGTGGCGTGGCGGCGGGAGGCAAGGGTGGCGGCCTGGTGGCAGCGGGGTTCGTGGCCTGGCGGCGGGAGGCAAGGGTGGCGGCGCCCGGCGGTGGCGCTAGCTTGTTTTTTTTTATTTTTTCCAAAAAATCATTGCCGAGTGTTTTTTGCCATTCGGCAAAGCCTTTGCCGAGTGCCCGACGTTCGACACTCGGCAAATCCACTGTTTGCCGAGGGAAACTTCGCCGAGTCTTGTTCGCCGAGTGTTTTGGGACTTCGCCGAGTGCTTCGGGCACTCGGCAAACTTACTGTTTCCGGTAGTATATTAGGCTATTGTTAGTGCATTATATTATGATGTGTCATATCCGAGAGGATCGTGTCACTAGAATATCGTCTCATTGTATTTCCTATATCACTTCAGATAATTAGTTTTATTGGTGCGGTTGTGTTTATGAGGCTAATCGATCCCATTGTATTGTATCATATGCTCATTAAATGGGCACCAAATTTTATGTTGTTGCAATGTGTTCTATGGTAATAGGGTAAAAATCTAGTAAGGTAATAGGGTAAAAATCTAGTGGAGAAGAGATAAGAAAGATGTACTATCTTGGATTCGTGGAGATGTACTGGGATTCGATGTCCAAGCTAGAAAAACATGATCACGGTCCGGCATAGACACAAACACAATATTACGATTAATTGCGGCGCATCGCACAGAAAATAATAATACTCCATTCATCCCAAATTACTATTCTTGTGGCTTTTCTAGATACATAACAAAGTTATGTATTTAAACATGATATATATCTATGTGCATATTAAAAGCTACGTACCTAGAAAACGTTAAAACGAATAGTAATTTGGAACGGAGGGAGTATAATACAAATAATGTTACAGTTACTTATGGCGTAACGATACTACAATGTATTGGGATTAACCTGATAATGTATCTAAAATGTGAGGATGGTAATTTTTACTTTTCTAGTGTATGTTGTCGGCGTAGAATATAATGGACACAGCAAAGGGGGGACGATGCCCGTCGGTCAAGAAACGAAGCAAGCTGTTACGCCAACGCAGTACTGGGCCAGCGTAATAGATTCATTTCTACCACACCTAGCACAAACCCAGCCCAGCCCATAATGCACACTGATAAAACATCAATTCGAATTCGTAGCGATAGAATGTGCGTGGGTGATGCATTCAGAGAAAAAGGAAAAAAAAAGTCCTTTTGACACCCTCAACTATTGCCGTAATCTGAATTTGGTCTCTCATATGCAAAATCGGGTATTCACAGTTCCTCAACTTCCAAAACCCATTTATTTTTTGTCCATAGGTGATTTTGAGGGTGGTTTTGCGTGACATGGCGTGGGCCCTAGATGGTGGTGGGCTCCACATACTAGATGGCTTTCTTCTCCCCTCTCTCTTCCTCTTCCTCCCTCTCTCTTCCTTCTCCCTCTCGACTGGATAGGATCGGCGTGTGGCCAGGCTCCGGTGGTGGCCTCGGACGCAAGGCACTCGGATGTCGCACACACGACCAAGCCTCGGCGATTGCATGGTCGGCTTGAGTCCAGATCTCGCAACCAATGCAAACGTGGGCGGTCTCGACCCGGCGGCCACCGGCCGTCTCAAGTGGCACAAGGCGGGCTCGAGGTGTGGCTAGGTCCAGGTGGTGCCGTAGGAGCGCGAGGAGGTTGGGACGATGTTGGGGCACGACAGCAGGGAGGGTAGACTGGATGGAGCGAAGATGCAGCAGGCCCGAACCAGATCTGGCGACTGGTGCAGACGTGGGCGGCCAAGACCTGGCGGTGGGCGGACGGTTTGAGCGGCGACCTCGGGAGCGAGCCATTTATAGGGAGAGGGGGAGAACGAAGAGGAGGGAGGGAGGGAGAAGAAAACCACCTAACTTGTGGGGCCTACTGTCACGTGGTGCAAAGCCACGCTTAAAAACTAGCGAGGGACTAAAAATAAATGGGTTTGAAAGTTGAGAGACTACAAATATCCGATTTTGCACATAAGGGACTAAACTTAAACTACGGTAATAGTTGAGGGATGTTGAGAGGACTTTTTCCTTTAGAAAATAGCCGCATGTCGAATTGATGGGAGGGTCGTCAAAAGCACAAAGGAACTAGATACTTAGGCCTCAAAGAAAGGCATGATTGGGCCGGTGTTACAGCCGTTGGGCCTTTGCATCCCATTTCGACCACCTGGGAAATCCCGGCCCATAATACGCCTCCGGCTGCCCTAACATACACACTCAGTCTACTTACAAAGCAAATCATGCATATTTCCAGCAAAACATAAGAAGATCGATGGAGGTCTTAAATCAGACTGGCATTGGAAGGCATGCATAGGTCGATCTTTCTTTGCACAGAATACCGTAGATTCATAAATAAACCACTGGAGCGAGTGGAAGCTAGCGCGGCATCATCAAAACCAACAGATAGTCCGGAGAAGGGGAAAAAAGGCATGAGTCGCGAGCGTGAGGCAAGCAGCTGCTGCAGGCAACACCATTGATCGCGGTCTCGTCTCGTCCGAGGACAGCTCCGTTGAGTCCCCGACGCCAGAGGTTGCGGAAGTGATTCCCGATTCCATGAGGGCCCGGCATTGAATTTCCCTGGCTCCCTGCTCACCGGGAAGCTGTCCAACACCGAGCACGGCTCCCAACAATCCCCTTGCCTCGCTCGCTCCCGTTTTCAACCTAGCTACTAGCGGCCATGGAAGCCAGCTCCTCAAGGTTTCAAAAAAAGAAAAAGAAAAGAAGCCAGCTCCTCCGTTCAGATAATAGTGGCGTATAAGCAGAAGCATGCAGCAGCATGGGGATGGGGAAGTCAGATGACGCCGCCCTGACGGGAACATGCTTGCAGGGGATGAGGCGTGCGCGAGCACAGCACGGCAGGCAGAGATGGAACTGTCCAACCAAGTCGTCGTCGCAGCCGGAGCAGAGCATGGCAATGGCCCATAGGTGTGGCATCCATCCCTACGCGCTGGCAGGCGCAGGGGTTGGGTTGGACACCGTGCCTCCTGGCTCCTGCCCTGCCTGCTGGAGAGCACAAGACTAGTACAAGAGCTGCTATTGCCTGCGCCGCGCCACAGCAGTGCCTGCGTCGTTTGATTGGCTGCACCGCTGCAGGCTCGGGCTCCGGAACCGAGCCGCTGTGTGTCTGGCTGTGTGGCGACAGGAGGAGCAGCTACCTCCTTGGGCAGAGGACCTGCTCGGACGTTAGGCCAGGCGCCGGCTCATGCCATGGCCTGACGGCTAGTGCAAGGCACGTCCTTATCGTCCAGCAACGAACCATTTATTCAGGACGCGTTCGGTTCCAAGGACAACGAAGGATGGGATAGGTCCGTCAATGTTTGGTTCAGAGATAAGAACGGGACGGTCCTGAACGGGAATATTTCCCTAATGCCAAAAAATAAAAATCTCAAGTTGGCTCATAGGCGCGCCGGAATCGAGCGGACGGACAGCGTCGCGCTCCGTCTTGCATGCAAGACAACACAGCATGCCGGAGTGGGAGCAGGCGCCGAGGTGGTGAGCTCCGCCGGCGCGAGCTCTGGCTGGGAGCGAATCGGGGTGATGAGCTCCGGCAGGCGAGCAGAGGTCCATGGCGGCGAGCTCTGACGAGCTTGGATCTCAACACGGCGGCGGCGGCGGCGTTGAAAGGCGGAGGCGGCCACGGCTGTGTGAGCGGAATCTTGATTTTAGGGTGTTTGGATACGATGGGCTAAACTTTAGCAGGATCACATCGGATGTTCGGATGCTAATTAGAAGGATTAAACATGAGTTAATTATAAAACTAATTGCACAAATGGAGTCTAATTCGCGAGACGAATCTATTAAAGCTAATTAATTCATCATTAGCAAATGGTTACTGTAGCACCACATTGTCAAATTATGAACTAATTAGGTTTAATAGATTCGTCTCGCAAATTAGACTTCATCTATGTAATTAGTTTTGTAATTAGACTATATTTAATACTTCTAACTAGTATAAACATCCGATATATGCTAAAATTTAACGAGGGTCACGAGAACCCAAAAGGAGCTGTGCAGTGCAGGTTTAAGCCATTGCCCTGCAGAGGTGGACACTGGACAGGGACACGAAGACGACAACACTCGCCATCAGGAGGAAGCAAACAAACGTCTGCCCAACCTCCAACTCCAAACAAAAAAGCTCAGCTCTCCACGACTCCACCCACCCCACCCCCACCACGCAAAAACAGTGAATGGACGGTGGCACGGCGCGGACATCTCGCCATGGCCCGCCCGCCCGCCCCGCGCGGAGGCCTCGTCAAACTGTGTTTTGCAGCAGGCCATTTTGGACTGGTAACCAAAAAAAGTTATTTGGATAAATGTTTTTGAAAACGTTCATCAAGTTCAGAAGGAAAGCTTGCCGTCGCGGATGGTCACCACATGCATTGCATGTCAATCAATCCATCAGATTCTTCAAAAAACAAATTGTCAATCAATCCATCCTAGGCAAAATCAAAATCAATGGTTGTTCAAGGCCTTGTTTAGTTGCCAAAATTTGGAGTGCCCAAATTACTGTGCTAGCACTGTAGCACACTGTAGCGTTTCGTTTGTATTTGTAAATTATTGTTCAAATATTGACTAATTAGGCTTAAAAGATTCGTCTTGCAAAGTACAACAAAACTGTGCAATTAGTTTTTAATTTCGTCTACATTTAGTACTCCATGCATGTACCACAAGTTTGATGTGATGGAGAATCTTCTTTTTGCATAGTGCCAAAGTTGGAAGTTGGGGGTGACTAAACAAGGGCCAAGCCGAGCAAGAGCAACGGACGGTGGCGTAAGCATAGCACAGATGCATGCATGGACACATGGTTGCAGCACGGGACACGCTGGAAGTCATCGTTGGCAGGCGCAAGAGAGAAGAGAGCAGCAGGCGGCGAGACAGGTGAAGGAGACATGCTCATGCCGTCATGCGTCATCTATGGCGGTGGCGACTGGCAAGCTGCCGTTGCCCTGAATTCTCATGATTATGGAGGAGTTCCTTGGGACTCGCAAAGCCGTACTTGCAAGGACTGCTTAGGGCGCGTACGTCGGTTAGCCGGCCGTCATTTTTTAGTGCCACGTTCGCAAAACAGATTGACGTGGACATCGTTAAATGAAGAAAGAAGAGGGGAGCCGTCGTCTCGTTCATCATCGACGGCGTGGGCACATGCTCCGAAGTGAGTCGCCCCCTCAAGTCGCGCGTTGTGCAGCCCGCTGCGAGTCGGCGGCGGTGCCACGGTCCCTTGCGCATGAGCGGGATTTTCTCTTGGGGTGGTGGTAAAATCTTCTGGAGCGCGCCTTCTCTTCCTTCCCCAGATCCCCCGCATCAAAAGCCACAGGTTCAACATCTGCAGCGCGAGCGAGCAACATGCGGCAAGAGGAGAAGCAGGCGGCGGCGCGTGAGTTGCTTGATGTGGCGGTAGCGCAGGAGCGGAGGGCTGTTGCGGCACATGGGCGGAATGCTCGGCGTTAGCAGGGGAGCTGAAGGGCAAAGCGCGGCAGCGGCGCGGGTGCGGAAGGGCGCAGGGAGCGCGGCGACTGCGGTGGAGCAGAAGGGCGCGACCCGAGCGACAGCCATCTTCGGTGGTGGATTTGCCGCAGCTGCTTCACCAACGGGAGCAGCTTCTTCACTGGCACCTTCTTCCCCAAAGCTGAACATAGCCCACTGTCTCAACTCTCAACCATCGATGTTTCCTCAATGTGCAGATCCAGCTACCTGGTAACAACTCGTTCCCAATTTTTCTTCAGATTATTCATAGAAACTAGTGATTGCAGGGATTGCAGTCAATTTTGCCGGTAACACATCTCTTTAGATGCAAGTAGATTTAGGAGATGTTTCAGTCCAGTTATATTGGAAGGTATGGTTTGAGTCTAGTTTTTATATTGCTCAGTTGGGCGAATTGGTTCAACTTGTAGTTGACACAGATATTACTAGTGAGTAAAACTTTATGATCAGTGCATACCTCTATTAGACAGTAAAGTCTGGACCATCCATTTACATATGCAAGATCATGAAGACTAGGAATAAAACTATTGAAAGAAAACCCTAAATATTACAACAGCTTTGCTGTATCTCAACATGTTTAGCCAAAGCTGACATTGTTCAATCATTACTGGGAACCAGAGTGTTATTTACATCCATTATGATCTATGCTGCTATTTTTTGCTTATTTGTAATATATCATATTGCTTTTTGCAGAGTGTACACTTTTGCATGGAAAAGATCCAGTCTCCAGTCAATGTCGCTAGGTGATGATCCTTCTCTGGGCGGTGATGAACCAGGCACTCTTGAAGCCACTGATGAGGCGCAGAAGAACTGGAGGCCACGGATGAACTCTAGAATCTGAAGCCATGGAAGAACTTGAAGATTTTGATCCAGCAAAGGTGTGCACAAATTGAAGATTTTATCGCTGAGGACGATACATTACAAGCATTTGGAAGGAAGATTGGTGAGAAGTTGAAGACCAAGATCGACACATTACACATCATCTGAACCACCTCGTCGACTACAAAGATGGCTGCAAAGATCAAATTTATATTTGATTACCATAGACAGTTAAATACCTTAAAAACAGCTAAATAGACGACTCACTTAAAAACAGCTAAATAGACGACTCACTGTACAAGATATCCCTTTAGCTATCTGTATGTGACATGACATAGTTTACACACAGCAGCTGTCTGAACTGTTGTACGTGCCCTTAATTATTCAGAGAAAGTCATCATCCTCCGCAGCATGGTGTAGTCAGGAACTCAATTTTTTCATTCTTAGGGACCAGTAGTGATAATTTTATCAAAACCTAGTTAAATTAAAAAAATTTTAGCAAGCCATAAATTGACCGTTGCTCCACAACCGCTCCCTCCCTCCGCCACTATTCCTAGTGCTTGTTGCACCTTTTATTGTAAACACTTTGGATTTGAGAGTATTGAACCTGATAGAGTGCGCAGCGGATTCCAGCCTAACCCGCTATACCCACGAGCTAGCGTCCCACCAGGCCTAGGTCCACCGGAGTCACAACAACAAGGTCTCGAGCCTAACTCAACCTAAAAGACGAGCCTGATGGGTGAGGGCTGCCCCCACCTATATGTTGTGCTGCCCCATCATCAATTTTTGATGTGTGACTAAACTTAACAATCTCTTCTGTCACACATTGGGTCCAACTCTTCCACATCACAAGTAACCCATGTGATCTCCCGAAAGATGCTATCCTAGGTCCCAAGTCTAACTCTCCGGTCACAACAATCCCGTGTGACCTTCCGGATATGTTCACTTGGAGCCGGACAGCTCGCGGGCACATGGCGGGCAGTCCAGGATGGTTGGCGGATAGTTCACTTGGAGGGTGAACATACCGTGGTATATGGTGAAGAGAATAGCGGCGACAGGCTAGTCAGACCGTGGATTAGAGGCGACGACATGATCAACGACGTCGACATAGGAGCGTGGCGGCTGATGGGGTTGTTGTTCTCTGTGGTGTGGCGATACGTGGCGTGAGCTCAGGATGGAGGTTTGCATGGGAGGAGTTTGCGTGCTTCCAAATCAGCAATGATGCAGATCAATTCGAGTTGTAGCTATGTGTTCTGAAGTATGGATCGAAGGGTGCGAAGAAGCTTCAAAGGCTGAACTAAAAGGAAGTACAGACTATGGCGTCTGTACTTGCAACCAGAGTAATCTGGTTGGATATGGCTGCAGGAGACTACGGTGTAAGGCGCTAGGTGTAGTACGACAACAGTAACGGAAGAGCAATGCTAATGTGGCAATTCCTATACGTGACTTGGATAGCGACAGTGAGGTTCTTATCAGTATCATGTGTGCAGTCAGCAGGAGCATTGTGTTCGATTCAGTATGACTAGAGAGGAATCTAATTTTACTTTGCAGAGATTGTGGTGATAGAAGAGAAGGATGCACAATTGCAGGTGGAGTCATAGAGTTGGGAATTGCAAGGATAGCAGTGTTTTCTTCAGGCAGCTCTTGATAGAGCAGCAAAAGCGATAATTCAAGTCTAGTGTACATGGAGGTTGGCGCATGACGGCTTCAAGGTGGCGGAATATTCGCTAAGGTGGAGTTTGATAGATATTGTGTCGAATATTTGTACACTCTGGTTACAACGGGACTTGAGTTGTATTTAGCCATACAGTGTAGAGTCCGTGTCATACTCGGTAACCCGAGCCTCCTCATAAGTATGAGAGAAGGGTTATTGTTGTAACTATAACGACATAGCGATAGGCTTGTAAGGGGAGGCGGCATATTGCTGGGACTCTGGAGCGACCGATTTTGCGGCTTGGGGAGGAGCACTCTAGTCATGCTCCGGGGATGTAGTCTTCGGCTGAATTTTGTCAACAAAGATCATGTCTCCATTATCGTCTGTGATCATGCAAGTTGGAGATTAGTGGGCGGCTCGTCATCATGAGGGCTAATTTTCTAAGAGAACCAGCAACAGTCTAGTCAATATCGAGCAAGAACCATGTGTCCGCTATGCGCTTTTGCCCAAGCGGTATTGAACCTGGTGGAGATTGAAAAATTTCACAATTCCCCCGCAAAGTGTATCCATCGAACTTCAGCATCGAAAAATTCCACAGCTTAGTTCCCAAAGATCACCAACACGTCTTTAATGGTATGGCCATCTATGTCATGTGGAGCTTATGGAAAGAGCGCTATCGAAAAATATTTGACAACGTTCACTCTACGGTGCAACTAAGTGGTTGAACGAGCTAAAAGACATTCCGATTTCCGAGCATAACAAAAGGGATTTTAGATGATATGAAAATAGTACCCGTGGAGTCACTTCTGGCTCTTAGGGCTGTGCCCTCCTCTTGACGTCTTTTATACGTAAATACTCTCTTTTCTCTCTTAAATGAAAGGTATAACTCTTAAAAAAACCACCAACAGTTAATAAATAGTGATCGTTCCACGAAATGGGGCATCTCAAAATCAGAGTGACAATGCGGGCATGCGGCGGTTTCACAGTTTAGGCCCCGTTTGGAGACAGTAGTCCCTGTCATATCGAATGCTGAGATACTAATTAGGAGTATTAAATATATGTTAATTACAAAATCAATTATATAAATGAAGGCTAATTCGCAAGATGAATCTATTAAACCTAATTAGTTTATGATTTGATCATATGGTGCTACAGTAAATATGTGACAATCATGGATTAATTAGGCTTAATAGATTCGGCTCGCAAATTAGCCACGACTTATGCAATTAGTTTTACAATTAGTTCACGTTTAGTTCCTTTTAATTGGTATCAAATATTTAATATAACTCGAATAAAAATTAGTCCATGATCCAAACACTCGCTCCTTAGTTAAAGAAATACCCCCTCTCACACTCGCTCCTTGGTTAAAGAAATATCCCCCTCTCTCGGGGCGGCCGTACGCTTCTATCTCCGAACCTGCCTTCTATTCGAATTTTCAAGAATGACATGGATTGACATAAACAATAAACCATTGCGTGCGATTGCTCCGGCATCTTCAGATGGCACGTGCAAAGAATCTTTCTTACTTCTTCTGCACTTGAAAATTGAAATGGCCAGTGGCAGGTGAATCCCTTTCAAAATTTTGTTCCTGTACTGCGGTGTACTGGTAAAGCATTGTTTGTTTTCTACTTTTTAAAAAAGGCCTTGTTTGGGCGTGCAACACGTACAGCGTCACAGATATTCATGTGTGTTATCTTTTATCTCTGTGTCTGTCTATCCAAATCATGGTGAAAAAAAGGGAGACAAAAACACTGACATGCTTACAGATCCTAGTAACATGGGCTAAACATGGTACACGTTTAAGTTCTGGGGAATCTTAATCTCAGCCCATACTAAATATGATATGATATTCAGGGGAACCAATCACCAATGCCCCCTTTATTACTCTTTTTTTGTTCCCTTGCAGGGCTTTCTTCTATTCTATCAGGAAAAAAAATCAGATTTAACCAAAAAAATAGTGCAGTTAACCAAGTATCAAAGTTAACAAAAAGATGCAGTATTAAACACACAGAAAGACATAAGTTTGATAGCATGCGTCTAGCACTCTTAACTCCAGTAGCGAAAATGCGAAACCTTTTTCAAGGAGGAAATACTGAACCCAGCTTCTGCGAAACCTTTTTCAAGGAGGAAATACTGAACCCAGCTTCTTCTGCTACTACGTGGCCCGTTTGTTTCCGTTTATAGACGTTTATAAATGTTTGGTGGGATTCTCGCCTATTTCCACTGATTCTCGCTTACGTGGTAAGCCGCTTCAGAGATTTAAACTACGGGAAGCGAAAAACGAGAAAATCTTCGCTTAGATTATAATCAAAACGTAGCTAAGAGAAGCGTATCCAAACAGTGCATTTGCATCTCCTGAAAACATCACCAGATCTTGCCCCACGCTGGTGAGTTGTAACCTGTTCCTGTCACCCACCCACTCACTCTCCAGAGCTCCCACCTATTTACCAATTACCAGCACCAAATGGAGAAAAAAAGTTTCTACTGAAACCAAAATGGCACACAGCTCAAAAACAAAACAATTTGCATCCTTTTTTGCAGCATCACAGATGGCCTTTTACAGGCTTTAAGCAGCAAACATTTCATTCGGGAGCGGCGGCAGCCGGCAGCAGGCATGAAGATACGTAGATGCTGCTTTCTAGGATGGTACTACCACCTGCTTTCAGTACAGATTGTCAGACAGCTCACACGGGGACGGGGTAACAAAATAATGTGTTTTTTCCATCCAACCCCCAGAGGGAAGGGAGCCTCAGCACAGATGTACACCATGCACTCTGATGCAGCATGCTTCTTTGCCTGTCTTTGCACGTACACATGCATTCGATGCCATGCATGACAGGGATGCAGCATCAGAAATTCAGAAGCAGGCAAAGATTCTTGTACAGCAACATGTACTGCATAGTGGGTGTATGATATGCATTTCAGCAGGAAGATAAGAGGATGGCTGCAAATGATTTGGAAAAAAAAAACAGAAGCAGGCTTAGCACAGCGAAGTACAACACAACAATGTAATTGACACAATATATCAGATGCTAAGCAGCCAGATATGTACACTGTCCATACATTTGCATTTATTTGCTTTATTAAATTGCTGGAGATCAAGATACATGAAGCTAAAACACTTTGGTGGGTCAGTGTTAGGCAGATTGATTTTATATTTGTAAAGAAACAAAGGCATGCGACCACTAACAAAGTAACAGGTTCCGCTGTCATAAATGGCTCCCAAGGAAGCCATAGAAGGTACTCTGTTCTAAGTAGTACTGGTCCAACAGGGAAGGACTGCTTCATGCTCAGATGTGTTATGTACTGTATGTTAGCAAATGCTGTTACAATGAAACAAAACATAATTCAGTGGCCGCAGAGACTTAAAGACAGTAAAACAGGAGTGGTCCAATTTTCTGAGACAAGAAAAGTAATCCCGAAACAATAGTTCTTGTGTAATTCGTTGACATCATCTCTCCCTCCACTATCCAACCAAGTTAACAAAAAGATCAGCAAAGTTAATTGATCACTTCAATTAGAAGATATACCCAATACACCCAGCAATGAATAGAATAAGATTTATAAAATTGAACATGTTGTGTTCAAGCTTCTTCCAATGGCAGCATCTCATCCCGACTTTGGCCACTCCAAAACCAGGCAAAATACAATGTAAGGATTATGTGGAGGTAGAACAAATTAGGAACACTAGGAAGCAATGTCCAGCCTTGGCTCGAAAGAGAAACCAGTGAACAGCTGCAGCGGAAACCTCTTTGACACAGGGCTCTTCACTGACCACTTCCATAGCTTCTGATTCATTTCAAAGGTGAGAAGAGCTGGGGACCCATAGCTCTGGATGTAGATAAGATCATCTGCCCCGCAGCTTGCAAAAACATCATCGAACTCACCAAATCCTTGAAAAAACTTGTGAGGCATCCGAGCAACCTCACGCCACTCTTTGTTATGGAGCTCCCAAATGCCAATTCCCTTGATGATCCCAGGCCTATCTTGCTTGCCAATGCCACCAACCAGCACAAGCCTCTCACTTAGGTTCATCAGCCGGCCACATGTAAGAGCGCATGGCACTGGAATAGCCATGCTCATTAAAGAAGAGTGGTTCGGTCTTGCAGCAAGATCATACATGACAAGACAATGGCGATGCTCATTATTATTCACCAGAACTCCTGTGGAGTACACCAAGTAGTAGAGTATTCCATCGCAGATGACACACTCGTCACCTCCTCTCCATCCGAGCAATACTCCAGTAAAGGGAGTCACCCAATTACCAGTGACTGACTCATACAAATGGATTGTAAACTCCCACTGATAATACTCTGACGGATCCTGGTTGCTCCTTGCAATAGCCACGGTGTACTGATGAGAACTCCTGTCCACTGAAAAGGCAAGAGCACTGTAATCAGCTGTTTTGCCTCCAGGAGCATCAAGAAGCCGCTTCCAGTCCTTAGTGATGGGGTTGCACACCATAATGCGGCGCCTGTTCTCACTGTCCATCAGGCACACCAACCCAGCCGATGAGGATGTAGACCAGTTGCTCTTCTCAATGCAAGGGAAATCGAACCCATACCACTTGCGGAGGCTTGGGTCATAGGCAAAACCTGAAACTGCCTCCTCACTACAAGTAAACATGAAGTACCATGGCTTCTGAGGCACCATTTTACTCCATGTCTGCCTTTGGGCATGCACAATCTCGTGCCACCTCTTGCAGACAGACCCAGATCTTATGATACTTGCAACCGGCAAGAAGGAAAGAACCTTCTCCAAGAGATCATCAGGGAGGACAGCGTCCAATGGCACTGCCACATCCCCATTCCAATCATCATCGCTGTCTTCAGAGATCGGTCTGTATTCCATGACCTGTGAACCAATGTAAGAAGGATACAGCTCCCACTCTTCTGACCCCATTACCACCATCCAGTGAAAAACAGTAGCTAATACAAAACCCTGCAAGAGATAATATTGCAAAACAAAATAAGGGATAATGCTACTTAAATGTGGAAACCTCTAATGCAGAGCTAACAAAGTATTTTAAGCTCAAAAACATTTTACTGTGAGTATAGAGTGCATGTAAATAGGGCAATCAAGGTCCAGTTATTCAAGCTTCCACTCTATAGTCCACTTCGCCATATGCAGATACATTCAAAACCGCTTGGTGGCTGTCTACATCTCAGAAGAAAACACTTCACAGCTCATCACAACTGACAAGAACCAAACACCAAAACTAATGCCATTTCTTTAAGAGACAAAACTCAGCTAAATGAAAGGGACAATAATCAAACCTGACCAATCTAGCCTTCCAATGACAGAAAAGACAGTTAGATTAACAAATATAGGGAGCTCTTCTCAATCATTTCTTTTTTACTTTAAGATAAACTTTTTAGTCCTCATGTTTGTTTTCTGTCATGAGAATTATACAGATAAATGTGACAAAAACAGCTATTAATGAGACGGATCTCGGGGGGAAGAAATAGCAGGGACATGGACAGAGCATCTCCAGCAGATTGCTCATATTCACCCCCAATACCAAAAACCTACCATTTAGGAGATTTTGGAGACGAGAGAGAGAGAGCTCCAGCAGACTACCAATCTCTTTCCCAATACCATTTTTTTTGCAATTGCCAAAAACTCAGCTTCTCTCCCATTGATGTAGGGGAGAAGCAGCCCTCTCCACCCCTATCCCCTATCGACGGTTAGCTTGGCGCGCCGGACATCTCCGCTCCGCTCGCGCGCCGTTGCTCAACCGTGACGTCGCCGTGTCGAGGAATTCCGGCCGTCCTTGCACACCCGAGCCCGCCGAGAGAGAGAGGGAGGGTAGGGAGGGAGGGAGGGAGGGAGCGAGCGAGAGGGAGCCTACCTCCGGCGAAGGGGGCGGACAGGCGGGCGCCGGCGCAGGGAGGAGAAGCGAGTGAGCGCCGCCGGCGGGACGGGGCGTCCCCGCGAGGAGAAGGCGTGGACGCCGCCGTCGGGCCAGGCGCGGGGGAGAAGGGGGCCGCGGGTGGCCGTCGCGGGGGAAAGGGGTGCGACGTGCGCTGGCCGTCCAGGCTCGCGCCGCCGTCGGGAGGGAGCCCGCCGACGATGGAAGGGAGGGAGGGGCAGCGGATTGAGCAGAGAAGGGAGGGGGAGGTGCGGGGAGACGGGAGTTAAAGGAAGGAGCGAGGGAGGGAAAAGAAAAAAAACTATGACTCGTGGGCCCCACGTGCTAGGGATGTCCTCGCAAAAATAATGCAAACTATTGCTTCTCGATAAGTCAAGCAGTTTTAATTTTGACCAAATTTATAAATAAAATACTTCGATTTATTATAAAAATATATTACAAGATTAATCCATTAATATTTATTTTGTACCATAAATATTAGTACTATTTTGTATAAATTAGGTCAAAATTTAAATTAGTTGACTCCTCGGGAAGCGAGAGTTGCATTCTTTTGGGACGGAGGAAGTATGGAGATTGGTTTTTGATAGTCTGCTGCAGCGAGGATAAAAAAATGCAAAAGTAACTATTGGAGACGGAGAGAGAAACTATTTTGGTAGTGTGATATGAGCAATCTGCTGGAGATGTTTAGAGAAAACATCCAGGGGCCGCGGAACCTCTCTTTTTTTTTTTCCAATGAGAAAACATAGATTATTTGCCACCACATTCAATTTGTAGGCGTGGATCCAGTTTAGGCCCCGTTTAGAGATAGGAACTAAAGTTTAATCCCTATCACATCGAATGTTTAGATACTAATTAAAAGTATTAATATTAGTCCAGGGATCCAAACATCCCCTTAGAACATGGGTGTACATGTACACCCGATAATTGCTTGAAAAAAATTCAAAATTTCGAACAATACATGGTCATATCCAAATATAAATAGCATACACCAGGGTTTGGGGGTTCGATTTCGCACCGCGGGAAGGGAAAGGAATAGGTGGGCATACCTGTCGGATGTTCGTCGTCGGCGCCCGATGAAGGCCAGATGGTCAGCCAACAAAAGACCTAGGTGCTCGCCTTGTCGGCGCCGCTAGGAAATAAGGCCGAGAGGGTGGAGCGGAGAAAGGGAAAGGAAAGGGAAAATTGGCTGCTGGGAAATGAAAGCCAGAGTCTAGGCACGGGGGAGGAGGGGGCTCAGCTGCGAGGCATACACGGGCGCTAGGGAGGAGGGGGGGCGCCTCGGCCGGTCGGGGTTAGAGAAGACAGACTGGGCAGTTGTAGTCCAGCAACGAATTCAGTTGGTTGGAGTTATGTCGGGGGCAGGTAAAAGAAGGGTACATTCGATGATTCCAGTAGCTTTCTATTAAAATTATTAAAATTGAATATAATAATGAGTCTAGTGTCCCACACCAAATTGATATAAAATTTAGACCCTCTTTAGCGTTTCAGGATGTGCTTCTCCACCGGCTCCACCTGAAGTCCTACTAAACAGCAGAAAGGCAAATGCCTCCGGCGAAGAAGTCCCCTAGATCCCTCTAAAAGTAGCTCCCCGCATGCACAGGGACCAAGTGGCTCTCAAATTCACAGATATTACGACCAAAATGCCACTCAACAAGCTGGAGCAGGGCGACGAGGGAGCGGCGTGCCAGGACCGGAGCAGAGGTGGGCGGCAAGAGAGTGGTGCTTTGGAGCCGGAGCGAGGCAGCGGTGTCCCGAGCCCGGAGCGGGTCGGCAAGCGAGCAGGCATATGGCCTTGCCGCGGGGGAGGGGGACGCCGAGCTCGAAGCATAGCGGCGGATCAACGAGGGATCGCTACCACGGTCGAGCGGATAAGGAGATAAGGACAACAATGGAAAAGAATAGAGCGTCAAAAGGCAAAAAAAAATTATGGTGGAAAAAGAAAAAACATAAAAGGATATCATACGTAAATAGAAACAAGTAAACAAAGGGTTATATAATATATTCATTAATCTATTTACTAATCTTTTTTATTACATATGAAATTGCATTATAGATTAATAAAAAAATTAAAACTCATTTGTACAAACAAGTCAAATATGTAAGGGTATATTGGATATTTAACATTTTATATCTATAAACAGAAAATAGGAGAAGCCATTATGCTAAACGTTTTTCAAAATGACTTCGGCTCCACTAGAGAGCTGCTCTACTAGAGTAGCCACAGCTGAAGCTGTTTTAGCCATAGTCAGAACCTTGCCAAACTAGCCCTTATTTTTTTACTGATCCACGGCTAGACTTACAAGCCGGCTCGGCTTGGCTTGTTAATAAAACAAGAAAAAATATACCATAGCTCTGATCGTTAGCAACTCGAGTCAGCTCATTTGGCATGCGAGCTACGCACACAAGGTAAGCATAGAACAGAACACAAAATCAAAGCAATTTGTAATTAGAATATGTATTAAATTTATAGAACTTTTCAAAAGGAACCACGAGGATCAATACACACACGAACTCAAGAAACCGTAGGACCCTATAAATTAAGAAATTCTAAAAAATTCAAAATCGTTGAACCCAAAAATCAAATTATGCATGTGTACGTACATTTTGGTGCCACGGGAGATCCCATTGAAGGAGTATGCATGCGCCTGCAATGTTAGCAAATGTTGGGGAGCCGAATGGATCGAAGGAAGATGAAAGTTTGATAGGGTTTAGGATTCTCGTCCATATTTTGCTATGTGTATGAGCGTTGGAAGCTGCCGGACAGCAGTGAATGAACGAGATTGGATGCATATCCATATGCAGCGATGATGACCTGAAGTATACCGGAAGCGCACACAAGGTGGTCATGAAATGCAGCATGCCACATAGTAGCAAGGTTGTATACAGAGAACATATATACGAGAGAGCTCGTCGAGTAGAGTTGTGGTTGTAGAGCCATAAAGCACACATCAACAACAACGATAGCATCAAGACCCTAAAGGTAACTAATCCACACGTGCAAATGGACATACATGAAGGAAGGAGGTCATGCCAGGCTCGGATATGATGGGCCACAACATCACATACATTCGCACCATCAATGAGCACAAAAGTAAAGTTTGTGTTGCTGTAAGCGAATCTCCATAACACCTTAAGCATATACCTTATCGGTTCCTCTATAGGTGCCTACGCGAATAACACCATTGATCATGCAGCTATTGGACGATCTTAGCATCTTGATCTGCAAAAGATGGGACCGACTACCAATACCTAAGAGAAGCAATCATAAAAATTAAAATTCATTAAAAATGATTTGCACATATATCATCATATGTTACACCGGTAAAGTTATAGAATATTTCAGCATATATACACATCATTTATTCCAATGGAGATTATAAATGCTAATCCTTCCTTATTTGATAAAAATATTTAGATTTTTTTACATAACATGTTGGTTGCCGCTTCCAAAAATCTTTACCTCGCAAAGAATACTTCTAGAATATTTTTGAAATTAAATAGATATATAATTCTTCAAAGATAGTATAGAAATCACGTAAAGCTTATTGCTCGTAAAGATGCTTCTAGATAACAACTTTTATAAATAAAAGATATTGATATTTCTATATAGAAAATGGAAGTGTATATGTTCAAAATAAATATGGTCATATGGGAGCAATAGCCATACTTTGTATTTTGGTTAGCACAATTATTTTATGATCGATTATTAATTTCTGGAGAACTGGTGAGATGTGACATGACTTGTAACCCAAATGAGACAGCTCAACAAAACCAATAAACTTGCGCTCTCAAAGCATATAAAGCATGTGTGCTCCTATATGTTTGTTAGTTTCTTATTGAGCAGTTAATAAAGATTTATTTTTATTTTAAAATCAAGATATTTCGCTTGTAAAATCACATACTAAACTATATAGATTTAGGAATAAAATATGAATATTTATGTACAGTCGTTTGTAAAATTCTGTGTCCACCACTAGCCACATCACGATCATTAAAGACACAGACAAATAAAGCAACCAGCATATGCAACTATCTACCAACCAAATTTTACCAAAACCGCACCAGGAAACGCATGACCAATGGCGACAAATCCTTGAGGCCCGCACAAAATCAAACACTAATATGCATATTAATGCATATAGTACAAACGAAAACTCTCCCCCCACATAATCCACTCCCGGTGCAAATAAACATAATGAGGAAGATGACGCGTTTACCTCTCCTTAAGAACCGAAATCGAAGAAAAGATGCTCCCTTTTTGAATCATCCGCCGCCGCCTGGTCCTCTTGGGTTCTGATGCTTTCAAGAAATTGAAGAAAGATTCAGCGCCTACGAAACAATATAGGAAAAAAATTCAAATCTTTCCCCCACAAATCAAAAACCAAGAAACTCCCGCACCAAGAGAAAGAGATAGAGAGGAGGATACTGGATACCGTCGACAAGTTCTTGCTTTGGGTGGCCGGCACCAATTGGATTGGGTACGGAATTCCCCCAATCTGGTGGGGGTGAGAGGGGTTGGAAATGGGGGGAAGGTGAGGGGCCTTTCGGCCCTTCTACTTCAAGAGATATGGAACAGTGGACTTTCCTCCTCCCTCTATACATTAGGTTAGGGCTTCCATGGCCGTCGTGTCTAGCGGGGTGCCACAATAGCGTACTATATATGAGGGCGGTGAGGTTGAAAGAGAACTAGAAGAAAGGGGAAGGTGCCTGCTTTAAGCAAAAAATTTAGAGAGAATGGGGAGAGGCGGTTCAGCTTCAAAGAGGAAAGCGTCAAGCTGAGGGGGTAGAATGGTATTCAGGTAGTGGAGTAGAGGGAGAGGGGTAGAAGAGGAAACAAAAATTCTATGGGAGGTGCACTTTAACTCTACCGGACGGATCCAATTGACAACGCTAATCTTCGAAGGTTATTGTCATGTCATGGTACTGTCAACGCTAATCTAATTCTACATAGCACTCTCCTGCCAATTTTTTTCCTTTTACAAAGTTCCAGCTCGAATATTCCAGTGATGTATTTTAAGGTTAGATTTTTGTTTGGTAGGCCACATGCATTGAAATCAGTCACATTTGGATTTCACGATACGGACTTACATGAGCTGATCGACGAGACAATTAAATCGGTCATTCATTGTGTATAAAAACTCCAACATATATACAAGGTGGAACAAGTAATTTGTCAACTATACATTTTATAAGAGACTATTAATAAATTAACTTGCAATAAAATTACATGTTACTACCTAACTATAGGTTGTTTTGAATATTGTACACCTTTCAAAGTTAAATTTTGAAAACAAAAACCTAAGATCTTATTTTTTAAAGTTAAACCTTTTGCTTGTGCCATGTTGGTTGGTGATAGCACTCACCACGACGGAGCTGCTGCTTGCTACACCATGGTTGGCTTGTAACACCATGAGTTTTCTCAGGCACGCCATTCATGCTGACGGGGAGAAGTTTGTTTACTTTTTAAAGTAAGATCACAAATGTTTTCTTTTAAAATTTTACATGGAAAGTTTCATCAAATAAAAATCCTAATTACATATTTTTTTAATTCATTTCTTGCAAAACATTGTTGCTTTTTTCCTTTTGTTTTTCCCTTGGCGTTGATACATTGGCTATGGTGGTGGAGATATTATTTTACAACAGGACTTTCCTATGCGTGGATTTGATGTTCCATCGAAGAAGGGCCACGGGAGAAAGTTGGATGAGGCCTATTTTATGATTGGTGGGTGAGGCACCATGGACCACCTTTACCTAATTAACCCTGCTCCATCTGCAGCATCACTCACACAGGTCACAACAAAATTGTTTATCTCAGGACCCATCCCCTTCATCGCAATTTGTTTTTTTTTTTTTTTTGCGGCATGCATGCGGCCTCCTCCGTCCCTATCGTCCTCCTCCTATGCATTTGCACGCTTGCTTCTAGGCTCCTTTCTAAGGTCACCAAAGGTGTGAGCTCACCTGTATCTGTGGGCCTCAACTTAATTTGTTGCTTTGCTTGCGATGCCGTGTGTAATAAACAAATATATGGAAATTGCTAGTGCCATCTGCTGTACAACAAACTCATTGCAAATTTGCAATAGCATATTGTAAAACACAGTAATAATATAAGATTGAACAAAGCTTTCCAAATTTCTGCTGATCAGAATTTTCATATAAAAAGAGAGAGGAAAAACATAGTTCCCTAAAAACTAACAAGTTTCTCCTCCCAAATATGAAGCTAGATCTATTGAAAAAGATAAAAAAAAAAGTGACATGCAGCGTGTAAAAGGTTTGGGAATTCATTCACTATCATACAACTGATCAGGGGGTACTAGGGACTCCTATGTCTGAAGGGAATTGCAACGTGCAGCCACGTTTTTTTTTGTGCCTTGTTTAAATTGTAGGAACGGAGAAGCATGCTGTTGTAACTACAGTAACAACGCTATCATACTTGTTCTTACATGAAAAATCTTAATACTTTTCCAGCCCACCAATAATGTAATAATCTTGTACTGTCACAGTAGCTTGCTATCCAATTGACATGACAGACCTACCAAGAGCATTGTGACTGATAGGGACAACACTTCATACGTATCCACTCTTGTCTCAGTCTTGACATTGTGTTCATTCTTTTCTTTTTACCCTAAATACATGCATTTAAGACCTCTATCAATAAATAGACTTGAGAGTTAAGACATCAAATGAATCTAGCAAAAAAAAAATGATATGGTACCAAAATAGTTTTCCTAGTTATACTAAACAAAAAAAACATAAAGAACGGCTATATATGATGGTAGGTTTTAAGAAGCCTCATCAAGTTTAACAACTAAACATATATTATCAATTACAGATGCATGCTTCGTTTTACGTATGACTAGACAATGCATATCTGTTTCGTCCACCACAAGCATATCAAGGCCATATTGTGGTAGGGACCAATTTAATGAGTCAAGAGCACACAGCAGCAATGGAAGCTTGCCTAGCCTCGTTTTCACACTAGGTGCAGTGGATACAAACAAAGGGACAAACAAGGCGCACGCCTTGGCGTCTTGCACAGGCAGACAAAAGCTTTGAGGCTGCCCTTGCATTTGGACACTCCAGCCTGCTGATGCACACAATTTGTTTCTGTTCCATGTGCAAGCACATCACATGCCCACAACTCATCAGCCTTGTTGCTTGCTGCTGTGTCCACTGCATGCACTAGAATCTAGTGATCTTCCATGATACATAAATATAAATGCAACCTTTTGCAGGTGCCATTTCCCCTCTCATGTCACTGCTCCAAAATGACCAAAGAGGCCAAAGCGTACATGCTAGCCCTCATAGGGAGGAGTGTGAGGTTGCTGCCCATTCCTATTTGAGATTGCTTGTAGATGTGGCAATGCCTAGCCGCCTGTCCTGTGTTGTCTTTCCTGCTTTTTGGAACAAGGGTTTGACTGTTTGAACAGGAGCATGCTACCTTTTCAAACTATTGAATCACCGCAGCACTCAATCCAAGGCCCAGTTTCACCATGCCATCCTTTCAGAAATTTCAAGTTGCAGTTTTAAAAGGAAGATGAGCATGCTTGCCTACCAATTGTAAACTTTATGAAGTGAAGCCACCTGACAGCAACATTATTCTTGTGGTGGCAAAGCAGTAGGATCTCAACCATGCTCAAAAAAATATTGAAAGGCATGCTACCTAGTGCACTAATGAGAATGGCCACTATAGATATTAGTGTCCACTACTATGTATATATGTGCCATGTGATGGTAAGCATGCCTCAGTGCCTTTTCATGTTGCATGAGAAAGCTAAGATCTTGCTTTTCCAACTCTGAGTTGGCATGAGTCGGATGCAGACCGGACCTATAGTGTTAGTGCAATTCACCATCACATAAGACCATGATAACTGCAAAGAGCATTTTGAGTCATCCACCAGAAATAGTATCAAAGCCCAGCTCAAGAATGCTTGGAAGGGGCCGCATGCATTTCCCAGATTGTGACTCCTCCACTTGACAAAAAGGAAAAAGGAAAACTCTTTACTACTTGATGTCCACACCAAATTCCCATACAAGTTTGTGATATTTTCATGTTTTGAACTAGGGCCAATAATGAATTTCACATGGAAATACATGGCATACATCTATAGAGGAAAAGAGATGTATTTCACAAGGAAAATAAGAATGAAGAAGCACGTCCATGGAAAATCAGAGGGGTGGATTTATCTCTTTTTGTGGGGCCCCGTGTGAATGAGCACACACAACAAAATCAAACCCTGCTACCTCATTAGTGGGTGGTGTACAAGTAGTGGAATAAGTTATTAGAATAAATTATGGGCGGTGTACAAGAAATTGAACTTGTGTTCAGCTAGCTGTAGAACGTGCTACATCCATAGATGTCTTTCCAGATCCAACACTGCTACTAGTGTTGGCGCCACTAAATCAAACCCAACTACAAATGTAACTAAAACCCTAAACTCTCACTGTTGTAACAACAGCGACGCCTCGCCACCTGTCAGGAGAATGTTTCGATTTTTCATATCGAAAGCAAAATCCTCCTTTCCATTGAAGGTATGAATTTGAAGCTGGATTTAGTTCAGTTGAAAATCAGAGTCTCCGGATGAAGTTTTCTAGTAGAGGGGACCAACAACTGCAAAGAATAGCAACAGCCATCCTTAATTAATTTGCACCTCGTGCAAGCCTTGTAATGAAACATTTCACCACCAAAGTTCATACTTAAAGCGAATGCAAAAAACATGCCTTAGCACTGGACCGATTCAAATCTATTGTGTGCATTGTCATAGTCCATAAAATTCATATTTGAATAGTCATATTACTCCCTTCGTTCCAAATTATAAGTCATTCCAACTTTCTTAGAGAGTCAAGCCATCTTATGTTTGACCAAAATTATAGAGAGGATCAGGTTTATGGCATCGAATAGATATGCTATGAAAGTATATTTAATGAAGAAACTAATAGTACTTATTTGGTATCATGAATGTTAGTACTTTACTGTATAAATTTGGTCAAACTTGAAATGTTTTGACTCTCCAAAAAAGTTGGAATGACTTATAATTTGGAACGTTCAAAATATTTGAATGGTCATATGGGCTACAGAGTGCACCTCCATGTACTCTCTTTTTTGTAATTACATACAAATATACAATTAAGCAGACAATTATAAAGAATAATCTTTTGAGAACTTTCCTACTAGCTATTTCGATGCATAGATCAATTCACTCGCCAGTGGCATCGCAAAGCTTTTGCAATGGCTCAACCATCACGTAACCTGGAAGAGCAGGATATTTGTAAGAAAATAGATCCTTGGCAAGGGCCTCTGATGGAACATGTATGGGGAATCTTGTCAGATATTGAGCATCAGGAGAGGTTCATATGACAAATGGATATCACTTATCAGCATCAACTCGATCGCTGTCCTTGTGTCCTTGTTTCGAGTGACATCGATCTTAGCTATCTAGCTAGGACTCTTTTCAGCATAGGGATGCTAAGACCTGATGATCAAAATTCCAAGTTCAAAGAGCAAGATTTATCTATTTTTCTGTCTCAACAAAGTACAAATACAGATATTCACATTCACATACCGACACTCATCACCATGAATGCACACGCTCGCTTATGAACCATCAAGTGCTGACACACTGCTACCCCTGGTAACAGCCGAATCTCTTGATATGTTGAGATGCACACAATTGCGCTTGGCAGGGATACCGTCTACAGCAGTTGGCTCACCAAAAGTTGTGTTCTCTCACAGTTATGTTATGATCAGCAAAAGAAAGACGAAATTTCATGGTTACGCCTCTCCCAGTAAACAGACAATTTCAACAATTCGATTGAAGACGCCAGCACGCTCATTGCTACTGGAGGGGCTCCACGCTTCTTGGAATCCCGAGCGATGGTCCACAGGGTTCGGTCACGAGGGGATGGCATGAATTGCTGACAATGTTGCTGATGAGTGTGTTCCAACGACAGGATATCTTATGATGCTGGCCATGCTCTCACATTCTTTTCTCAAGTTTCTTTCCCAGTACTTTTTTCTACAATGGATCTACCTGCTCGCCATGAACCAATAAACAAGATGAGTGCAGAGCCCATGATTTGGTTGGTTCCGCTGGCAAATTTAAAGTCCCTTTCTTTCCGGGGTTGCATTTTGTTTATCTTCGCTTTGACCTGCATCTGCCCACCTTACATGTTCGACGAACTTTTCAAAGACATTGGGGGTCAAGTGGTTATGATCCAACAGCATGTACTCCAATTCCAGGCGCTGCAAAAGTAGACTGGCCGTCTTGTTTGCATGAGTTGGCGAGTGCTTGACAAGCTGGTGGTATGACCATTAACTACTGAACTGCGGCATACTAGAATACACCTACGTGCACAACAGTATTGGAGCTAACTTTCTTCAGATTTAGAGATCCATACCTGAACCAATGGCTTCACAGCGATCGCATAAGCATTTGGTCAAGCACAGAGTTGAACTCCACAAGCCCAGCTCACAATCCCAAGTCAACTTTTCTGCATGCAAAATGGAAACGACACACGAGGACTGATACCTTCCCTCCGGATTGTGGCATACCTTTACCCATTGGCATATTGTAGAGATCTGTATCTGTGGTGCTCTTGTGCAACACCAGCACAATATCTCACCAGTTTCAGCTCGTATACCGACTCAGACTTCGTCCCAATCACTTGGCCACAAAACATTAAATCAACTTGGGTTCATTGCACATACACACAAAATACAGCACATACAAGACCTTGTGTTCCCAGCACACAGCAGAGTGCGGCAACACAGATGTACACTGCACAAACAAACATGGATACAAGCAGTAACATGGGATCCATACACCACGATCTCAAACCTCAAGAGATCATCCTTTCAGTGGACTTTGGCCGTCACATGCCTGGACGGCCTGTGCACCCTCACCTTTGATCTCTTCTTGCGTGCCAGCTTGTGCTCAAGTGCCTTGACCTTCTCGCTTAGGTCTGTGATGACCACCATTTGATCGTTGCCGGACGCAAGCAGCTTCTGCAGAAGTTCTTTCAGCTGCTGGTTCTCTTCGGCCAGTTTCTTTTCATCGCTGTCCTTCAAATCATTGAATGGACTTGCACCGGCAGATAAAGCTTCCTCAGAAGCCTTGTTCTCTTTCTGCACGGTGATGTCTTCTTTCAGGTTATCAGCTTCGTCTTCAGCAAGATTTGCACCTACTGCACCTTCAGTGCATTTTTCAGCCAGAGACACCTGCACACCAACATCCTCGGCAGAATTTGCTCCCAACGCGCCCACTTGAGCATCTTCTGGTATCTCGGTGCATTTTTCAGTCACAGACACCTGCACACCAACATCTTCAGCAGAGTTTTCTGGCATCTCAGTGCATTCTTCAGTTACAGACACCTGCACACCAACATCCTCAGCAGAATTTGCTGTCGATGCGTCAACTGGAGCTTCTTTCAGTTTCTCAATGCATTCTTCTGTGTTGGACACCGCCAGATCTGCATGCTCCTTTTGGGCTTCAGTTTGGCTCTCTGATGACACCTCCATCCCAGATCTCTCATGCTCTGTGATGCCACCTTCGTGCGGACATGACAATTCACAGCTGTCCAATTCAGGGAAAGCTATTTCATCCCTTGTACTGTCTGCCTCTTCTGCAAGGTTAGGATGACTCTCCTGAATGTCAGGCTCCTTCCTAGAGGTCCCAGGAAGAGAATCCCCATCATTTGTGGAACCTCCTGTTAGCTTGTCAATAGTTGCTTCAGTTTCCTGATCCTCATGTGGTGGCTTATCCTTGCCAGAAACCGCACATTGCACTGTGTCATCAGACTCGCCCACGACAGTTTCTTCTGGGGCTGAGTCAGACTTCAAAACTGGTTCAAGCAAGGCAGGCTGATCAGGCTTTTCTGCATTTCCAGAAGCAGAGAGTTCCATATTATTCGTTGAATCTTCCAGCATTCCATCTTGTTCTTTCGTTGAATCTTCCAGCATTCCATCTTGTTCTTTTGTTGAATCTTGCACGGTATCCACAGCTTGTTCCTGCATGCTGATATCCCTGGCTACCTCTAATTGATCTTTTGTATTAGACATAACAGAGTCATCAGCAGGAATTAGATCATGTTGTTCTTCATCCTGTAAAGATATTGATGAATCCTCCAAATGAACAACTGGGCCGCTCAACTCTCTTTGCTGATCTTCTTCAGCAGGAGAAACATCATGTTTCAGCTCCAGGTTTTCTACAGCTGCAGTTGCGTGGTCCTGACCATTAACTGGGCCATCCTGTTTTCATGTTCTCAGTGTTAATATGTTGTTCACAAATTTAATCAGAATAGAGCTTATCCTCAATAAAAAGAACAGAACTCACCTTCTCATTTGTGACTCCACTTTCTACCGATGCTGCCACAGCACTGGCATTAATGCCCTCAGTGGAATCATAAGACAACCCTGTATTTGATTCAGATTTAGCATGCAGACTCTGCTCTGTTGAAGCTGTGCATTGTTTCAGCCCACTAGAGTCCCCTGTTGAAGCTGCATCATGCAGCTTGGCCTCTTTTCCTTCACCCTCGACTTCTGACTTCTGTTGACAACAGCAACACTATCAGTATCTAGTTGCAAGGTTAAAACAATGACTACTAATATGGATGACAAGAGACAACTTACTTCATCCACTTGTTCCACTGAAACAGCATTTGATTCTTCAATTTTGAGCTCCTGGTTGTCAGTGGGATGTTCTGGCAAAGCTGCATCACTTAACGTATCCATCGATGATGGCACCTGTAACTCGAACTGTCCTGCAGCTTTTCCCTGTTGAATATGAATAGTTAAATCATAATTGTAAATTAAAGTCGATTTTTATGAAGAAATCAGATGCAGACTCCAAGGACGATGATTATTATTTTCTTTTGTTAGTACTATGAAGGCTGCATTAGTTTATTTTTCTCTAAAATCAATACATAAATTTTGTTAACACTTCACAGCTAACGCAGACTGCATATAATGGTAAATGTGAGCAAATACTCCATACTCAACAAGACAGTCTCATATTACCAAGGTTGCAACAGAAGAGCGTCAAACTGGAAATTGAAAGTTAACTTACTTGTTCATTTGCTTCTTCCATTGTGGTGACACATGACTCCTCTTTTTCATTCTTCTTCTTACTGGCATCCGCATCTTGCTTTACCTCCATGGGAATTCCAGATGGAACTGCATTGTATGGCTCCATGGTGTCCACTGAAGATGGTTCTTCTACCTTACCCAGTTCCACAGCTCTCTCCTCCTGAGATCTCTTTTAAAATTAGTATTTCAAAGTAACTTTGTTGCATCATTAAGGTGTAAATCAATTTTTATAGGACAACAAGGTTACAAAGCATTATTATACAGGCAATACTTACTTTGTCGCAAGCTTCAGTTGTTATGGTAGGAGCTACAATTTGGATACTGTTCTCGGTCGTCTCTGATTTCTCTTCATCACTGTTTGTGTGATCAAACTCCCCAGATTGTTGCTTGCATAAAGCATCAAGCTTCTCCTGCAAGCAAACCAGTTCTCGTGCAACAGACTTCCTAGCCTCCCTTACACTTGGATGCAAGCCCTGCACAAGCATATCATGGTCTTAGAAATAGCCCAGCTAGTAGCAAAAGAATACCATAAAGAAACAAGTCAAACCTGTTCCTAGGAAAAAAAACTGAAACGAAAACAAGATACCTGGATTGTGTCAAGCTTCAAGAGTAAATTCATAATAGTTTCACCAATGGCCACTTGCTCTTTTTCAGTTGGCTTCTTGCAAGAATCTTCAAGGCATTGAAGCTGCTTCTTCACACCTTGCATCTGTTCATGCACATTCCTGATCTTCCGGAGCTTATCCAAAGGTTGCCATCTTCGGACATCATACCCTCTGTATGCAGACTGAATACAAACTGCAGCATCTGGTTCTGATAAATTGGCTTTGCATGTTTTGGCATCATCTTTTGCAGCTTCACTTTCAATTACTGCCTCATCCTCATTTTTGCTTTCGTCACATCCCATGAAGCTTTCTGCACCAGTGTTTTCTTTTTCTTGCACAGCACTTCCCTGTAAACTCTTTGCACCCACATTTTCTTGAGTGCCAATGGTAGTGCTACCAGCTTGGACCTTCTGCTCATCTTTACTTGTGGGAACTTCTTCCTCCCTTGGATGTTCCACAGAAGCAGCTTGCACTGTTTTATTGCTAAACCGCATTCCCTTATCCATTTCATTAGGTGATTTTCCTTTAATCTCAGACACAGTGATATGCCTTGTATCAGACTGCTTAGGCTCCATGTTCTGGCCTTGGGCTGCCTCCTTCACGTCCTTCTTGGCCTTGTCACCGTCCTTCCTGGTTGGTGGGCTGGGAGGCCTTGAAGAACCATTTCCAGATTTCTTTCTTGGAAAGGGATCCACTCGCAAGCATACAGGTGGCAATTTTGAATGCTTAGCTGTTGATGATTCACTATGTTTTGTTTTCCCATTTTCTTCTACCTTGTCACCATTGCTGGCCTTCTTTGCCTCTTCCTTTTCACTCATGCCAGTCTTCTTCTCATCACTTTCTTTAGTGACAGGAATGATTCTGTAGGTACTGGCCTTCTTTTCATCAATCTTGTTCTCCGGCACGACTGGAATGGTCTTGTAGTTTTCCCTTGCAGGTTTGCTCTCATTGTTTACTCTTTTAGGCACAGCTGGAGTGGTTTTAGGGCTTCCTTCCAGTGTCATGCCATCTCGATGTTCAGTAACTGCAGGTTGGCTCTTAGTTGCCGATCTGTCACCATGATCTCCAGATCCATCTCTGGTAGCTGGCTTCTGATCATGATGACCATTCTCAAACCATGACAGGGGAATGATCTTGATCTTGGGTGATTGAGGAGCCTCTTCAGAATTGTTTGGGGACTCTTCTATCTTCAGCTCTTTAGCCTTTTGCTTCGGCTCATCATATCCTGCAGGCATCCAAACTATCGGCCAATGGAACTGCCTCTCCTTCTGATTGCCTTCCTCTTGGTGCATGACATCCTCTGTCTTCTTACTACTCACAGGAGCCCATCCATTTAAGAACTGATTGTCTTGATTTTGTTTCTTGACATCCCCTGTCATCTTTCTACTCATAGGAGCCCATTCTTTCAAGAGCTGAGGTGAGAATTCATAACGCTTTCCATTCTCCTTGCCTTCCATGTTGCCAGACGGCACCCATATGAACGGATATTGGTTGTTTGGATGGCGAATTATACTGCCACCATCAGCATCCTTGTACTCACTCTCAAGCTTGACATCAGGCCTTTCTTCCTCGATTTTCACATTGCTCTTATCTGCCCCATGGCACACATGGTTTGGACATCCACAGCAATGGCTCTTGAGCTTGTCATAACCATATGGCATTTGATCAACAGGATAAGGATGTGGTGGGACAAAGTAAGAAAGGCAGGTGTTTGAATGCTGTGGAAATGGCCCGTGATAATATAGATGAGGGGGTGGAAGTTCTTGAGGTAATGGGGGTCTGAAACTGTAGTAATCAGGAGGATACGTGCGGTTGCAGCAACAGTGGAACTCGGAAGGATGCGGATGATGCATACCAGCATTGTATGGCCAAGGTCCATAGGTTGGTGGCCGATAGGATGAGTCCATGGGCTGAGGGTGACCGGATGGAATTTCCCATCCATGAGGAGGATAGTAAGGGTAGGGACTGTGATTTCTGTAGTGTGAGTGGTATGGATCCATATAGTGGTTTGCCGGATACATTATTTACTAGTCTATATATACTAGTAGGGTAGATGCCTAGACCTGCCGAACAGGTACTATGGCTTTGATACCTGCAGCAGTGAAGAAGAGTCATGCATGGTCAGTTTAGTTCTGAATAAGAACAAGCAACCGAACAACAGCAGAACGGAGAGCTAATTCAGAAAACAAAAGGCACTGAAAATAATTTAGCAGCTGTTGATAGCCAACAGCCACCAATTACATTAAATTGGTAGAAGGATAGGGATCACTTCTGGACCAATAAACAACGAATTTGAATGCTACGGAAGTATTATCACAAGTCAATATTTCAGTTCCTTGTTGTGCACTCATCAGGAACAGTTTATAATTGTTTGTATTGCAGAATAGGATCAGTCCTAGATTATCCAACCTTGACTCAACTAAGTGTCCTGTTTTAGAAATGGAATGAATTCCCCTCTCGATCGCAATAGTGAAACGAGACAGTAAAAAGAAGACAGAAAGGAAGACATGCTGTGATATTTCATATATTTGTTGTATATCAATTTGTAAAGTGCACCCCAAATTTTTTTATGCATGAGCAGTAACATCTAACTGTTGTCTCAGTTTGTACTAAAGTTGAGTGTGAACCATGACACAAGGCTGAGCCACAGTATTTACTTTATTTTCCTAGCCATATGATTCCCCATCAATTGATCATAGATGCACCTACAAATTTTCGTAATTGTTCAAAAAGCATATTGCTTCTTCTCCTTCAAAAAGAATCTTGTACGGTAGCACCGGAAAAAATTATATGGAGCACTGAACACAAAACAAAAGAAAAGGAGAATTTTTCGCTGGGTAATTAGTGGAAAAAGAATAAACCAGGTCATTTCATATTAGGAACCTGCTCATATGCACATTTCTTTTAACTTCCAATTCCATGTAAGGTAATCTCTCACATATTCAAGTGTTCGATAATTGACCCATACATCCCTTTTCCCCCCAATTAGGCATTCGTTATTTTTTCAAATAAAGATTACTTTTGTTTACACGCAGGCCGGCCACGGTACTCTACTAATTATATTTTCCTCCAATCCTTTTAAATAACCTGATTTTTCACATTCAACAAAAAAAAGGGACGGAAAGTTTTGTTGCAGTAGAGCACCGACTCAAGCAGCAATTTCTCTGAATTTGCTTTGCAGAGTAACGAGACATTCTGTGATTACAAATGTGGACACCGAAATTTAACAGTTTGCATACTGTACTCCTAAAATCCGCAGGAGACGCAGCATGATTTCCCAGAGCAAACCTGCACAGGCTACTGCAATCGGACGCATCCAAAGCACACCCAAATCCATCCGGAGAGGGGAAAGAAAGAATAGAGGAGGCGAGGCGATCGAGGAGGGGCACTCACAGTGCGGCGGGCGGAGAAAAGCAGCAGAGCGCGGATCAGACAGACAAGCCAACCACCAGAGCTTGAAAAATCCACGGGGCCGAATGGCGTCAGCTACCGGCGGGCGATGCGGTCCGCGGGTCCCAGGCCGTCGTCGTCCTCTCTCTCCCCTCTTCCTTCTCGCGAGCGCTTTCGGTTTCCCTGCGTGTTCTTGCTTTCTGAGTGCCGGGCCGTCGGCCGGCCGGACGCGCGGCATTTATGTGGAGACGGGGGGAGGAGCCTCGGGAAGGAGGTGGAAGAAGGGAGGACCGTTGGGCTGGGGGTTTCGGGAGGGTTCGCGACGCCGCCGGGGAGGCTGACTCGGTTGAGTCTCCCGCGCGCGGTCCGGTCGCCTCCTCGCCTTCTCGACGATTTCTCGACTCGGTTGGGGGTTTCGGGAAGGTTCGTTTGCCGGGAGCCTGTATGATTGGTAAAACGTTTGGCAAAATAACTTCTCTCTATTATCTCAAATGGATAAAAATGTGAAATATGCACAATACCCGTCATTATGGTCTTGTTCGACTGAAAAAATAAGCGGTTGTGGCTGCTGCAGCCGCTTATTCTTCTCTCACAAACTACAATACTTTACTGAGACAAGAATAAACAACCACAATCGCTTATTCTTGCGGCCGAATATGCTGTATTTTTTCTTTACTTTTTTAATCTTTTTTTACCTCTTTCCTTCATCTCATTTTTCTTCCATCAATCCTGTTCTCTTCTTATCCGCTCGCAGCTTCATCCCCAGCGCCTCTCATCCTCTGCTCCACTATTGGCTCCAGCACCTCCCGCCACCGACCCGCCGCCTAGCACCACCTCCGTCCACCTCGCACCCCAACGGTGCCATTCGCTGGCGCAAGCGCCTCCGCTTCCAGCCCCACCGTCCTCCATCGTGCGGCTCAGTGCCGCTTCCCTCCACCTCGTGCCCCAGCGCCGTCCTCCGCCACGTGGCCCAGCGCCACCTCCCTCCACCGTGCACCCCAGCACCGCCGTCCTCCACCGTGCGTCCCTATCCCAGCCATAGAGCTCCACCGCGTCGCTGCTATTGCCCCTGCGTCAATGGTGGACAAAAGGGTCCGATGACCATGCAGCGAGGGTGGAGCTACGGGGAGCTATTTTCTTTTGCTTCTCCTCCACCAAAAGGAGAGCGGATTTATTGGGCGTCCTGGGGTGAACCCGTTTCCTCTGTACCCTTTTGGCAGGGCTTCACCAGAAGCCAGTGGAGGAATTTGAAGATGTTTTTTCCGGAGGATCTTCCTGGTCTACCGCCGCATAGAGCAGTAGAGTTTACAATTAAACTAGAACCTAGTACTGCCACTGTCTCTAGAAGGCCTTACCGGATGCCACCTAAAGAATTGACAGAATTGAAAGTTTAGTTGCAAGAATTGCAAGACAAAGGTTTCATCCATCCTAGCACTTCACCTTGGGGTTGCCCAGCAATTTTTGTCAAGAAGAAGGATAGTACTTTGAGGTTATGTGTGGATTGCCGTCCTCTAAATGCCGTAACTATCAAAAATAAGTATCCGTTGCCACAGATTGACTTGTTGTTTGACCAATTGGCCGGGGCCAAAGTCTTTTCCAAGATTGATCTCCGGTCTGGTTATCATCAAATCAAGATAAGAACTAAGGATATTCCCAAGACGACATTTTCGACCAGGTACAGATTGTATGAGTACTTGGTCATATCCTTTTGGGTTGATGAATGCCCCAGCGCATTTTATGTATCTTATGAACTCTGTGTTCATGCCGGAGCTGGAAAAGTTTGTTGTGGTTTTCATTGATGATATCTTGGTATTCTCAAAGAATGAAGGAGAATATGCGGTGCATTTGTGCATCATTCTGAATAGACTTCGGGAACATCAACTTTATGCCAAATTTAATAAGTGTGAATTTTGGTTAAAGAAAATCCCATTCCTTGGACATGTCTTATCAAAAAAGGCATTGAAGTGGATCTAGGGAAGGTCAAGGATATATTGGATTGGAAATCACCAACATCTGTCCATGAGGTGAGAAGTTTTCTTGGGATGGCCGGGTATTACCGAAGATTCATTCCAAACTTCTCCAAGATTTCCCAGCCAATAACTGAATTATTAAAGAAGGAAGTGAAGTTTGAATGGAGTCCAGGGTGTGAAGAAGCATTTCAATTGTTGAAAAAGTTGTTGACCACAACATCAGTGTTAGCTCAACCTAACCTCGAGCAGCCCTTTGATGTCTATTGTGATGCCTCGGGGACTGGATTAGGTTGTGTGCTTATGCAAGAAAGGGTCGTTGTTTATGCTTCTCGGCACCTGAAGTGACATGAAGAGCATTACCCCACTCATGATCTGGAACATGTTGTTGTGGTCCATGCATTGAAGATATGGCGACATTACCTTTTTGGAAGTGACTATCGCATTTATACCGATCATAAGAGTTTAAAGTGTATATTCACTCAATCAGACTTGAATATGAGGCCGAGAAGATGGTTGGAACTTATTAAAGATTACAAGTTGGAAATCGATTACCATCCTAGTAAAGCTAATGTAGTGGCCGATGCTCTGAGTAGGAAAGCTCAATGCCATTGCATTATTGTTCAACCCAGCCTCAAGACCTTGTGCAAAGAATTAGAAGACTTGAATTCGGAGATAGTAATGCAAGGAACTCTTCAGAATATTACCTTGCATGATACTCTATAGGAAAGAATAGTAAAAGCTTAGAAAGAAAACAAAGGGACAGTTCCGCCACAGCGACCGTTCTCTTAAAGAGCGCTAAATATTTGAACTGCTAGTCCCCACCGATACCCCGACAGGCCAGACATGAGTTGCTGACTAGCACCCGATGGAGAGACGGTATCAAGTTCAACCTACCAGCGCGCAATAAGGTACATAGGTTTACTAGTTTCGACTACCTCCTACTCCAAGCAAGCATGCGACTAGTACTGTTCAAACTCGATCAACAGGGCCAACAATGAACGGGACTTAATCAACACAGGCGAAGCTACGCAATCAACAACATCATAATAATCATTCCCATCTCCGCCCGGTCTCCAAATTCATCATGTGAACAATTTATTTAAGAATTAACCACAAGTGTATAAAGTGATCCTCAACCTATATCTTGCGAGAGACAGGCAATCACTCGACTTTTACCAAACTTAATTAAGCATGGTATTTCTATCAACCTACACATACTAGTATTGAACTAAGGATTCCTAGGAAGGATGCAACTATAGTTTCAAACAAGTCCTAGGAACTTAATGCACAATATACTTAATTAAGAACGTTGCATAATTTTAAAATTAAGGGTTATGTTCCGAGGCTTGCCTTCTTCCTGCTGCTCAGCACTAGGCTCTTTCGGACCTTGGGCCGAGTCTTCTTGTGGCTCTCGTACACGACGTTCTCCGTTGCGGGCTCTACATGAATGCCATATGCAATGCAAGATTAAAATGATGCATATATTCTCATATAAAGTTGGGCAGTCATTTATTGAGTACAAAAACATATAGCAAACGATTAAAAAAAATCTAAATGGTGCTATCATAATGTTCAGATTTAAACACTTCTTTAGTCCGAAGTACTTATTATTTAATCTAACACAAAAAACATATCAACATTTGCATAAAGGAAGAAAATGGCTAACTAGTGATTTATTATGTTTTAAACATGAGATAGCTAGAGATGAATAATATTATCAATTCTCAGATCCAAAATTGAGCCATGAACATTAGAATTAAAATCATAAAATTCATATTTAACCAATTTTCTTTATAATAAGGTAGATGTAGCTAGGAATAGAAAATTTTACGAAAATAACATATGAACAAATTCTGGTGATGAACAAGATATAAAATGGTTAAAATACTGATAAAGTATTTTACACGAATTTATCAAGATTTATAACAACAGAATTATTTATAAATATAAGAACATGTCAATATGGTGATAATTTCATTTAAGTATCATGGTATGGTTTCTGGACATGAAAACTTGACAATAAATAATACGCTACTAGAGTACTTTACTGTGAATTTTCATGTTTTTTGTATTAACATAAATATTTATACACATAAAACTCTATTATGCATACACTGATTTTTACCAAGGGCAAAATGAGTCATTTCACTAGATATATCATTTTTTTCACTTATAGCATATGTGACAACAGATCCAACAAATTTGGTTTCACATTTTTATCATTTTTCTACAATTTTCTATGCATTTGAGAAGATTCAGTCAAGATTTATCTTAATCAAATTCGTAACCAAAATTCCCAGGGAAAACCGTTTGCTACCCAGATTCACCCAGCGCACAACCAAAACAGTCACAGACGGCTGGGCTCGCGATCAACATGACCAAGGCCAATGGCCACACCGTTTACTGGCAATACCTCACCAGTGGTGAGGTTTCCGGTGAGGGAGCCATGACCATTAGAACCACCAGGAGCTAGCACACATATACCCTACTCTATGTGGACGGAAGACGGCTAGAGATCGCCGGCGACGAGCGGCGGCGCACAGACCCGGCGGCGGCGGTGGCTTTCATGCCAAACACCGACGACTACGGCGACGGAGGAAGGAAGAGAACAAGGGCTGTAGCATCTAGGGCTGACCAGGGTTCCATTTTGCCAGACGTTGGTGGAAGAGGTGGCTGGGACAGGAGGTTTCACCGGCGACGCCCGAGCTCAGGACCGGTGGCAATGGCAGGCGGGGATTCTTCAATCCCCGGCAGATGGAGCCATGGCCGGTGACTATGGTGGTGGAGGTGGTATAGGAGAGTGGGAGCTAGGTTCTGCTGGCGACTATTTGGCAATGGTAGCCGGAGTTGGGAGGGATTTGGCTGGCTGTGGACTGCTCGCTGGCTCTGTTTCTTGGTTTCCTGAGGAAGAAGAAACAGAGGGAGAGAAAAATGTCCAAGAAACTTAATGTAGAAGGAAGAGAGGAGAGGGATTGTGTGGTTGAGGACGAGGCTGTAACAACCTAGCCTAATTAAACCATGTTTAAATCTTAAATAAAGTCTTTAGAGCATAAAGAAGAACTTTGGCAGTGGAGAAGGCAGGTAAAAAGACACTTGTGCCTCTCACAAGCTAAACCGCTGTTTAAACAGTAACTCAAATATTTGCTTAAGAACATAAAAATCTGTCCAACTAAGAGTTGTAGAACTCAACATTCCCAACAACTTTATTTTTGGTGTTTTATTTGAATCTAAGTAGAAGACCTTCAAAAACTTGAAATTTGAATCTGTATCAATTTAAGAAAAATAGTTGAAGTCTCAACTTTGGGGCTCTTTATTTCGAAATTTCTAATATAAAGTCAAGCTGAGCTCTATACCAAAGTTTTAGAGCTTCGGGACCTTAACAACTTTGATTAAATGAGTAAGTTCTAAATCTGCACAGAAGGCCTTCAAAACCCAGGTTAAAATCAGCTAGTTCGGTCAACCCAGCCTGAATCAGCAATCCAGGCTAAGTCTAGAAAACAGCTCAACCAAGCATCTTGGTGTGGGTTTATCTCTTAAAAGTTGAACAGAACATCAGAAAAATCATTTATAAGAATTTGAAAGCTAAGTTTGTACAACAACTTTGGTTATTGGAGTTAGGTAAAAGTCAGCACCAAAGGTTTTCAAAAAGGTAGTCAAACCGATCCAAATCGGTCAAACTCTGTCAAACTCCGGAATTCGTCTAAGTCTGAAATTCCTCAGTTTTGGCCGAACTTTGATGCGATTTATCTCACAAATGTTTTTGAATCTGAGCAAACTCCTTTAACAAAGTTTGAATTAGAATGCTAGGCCTACAAGTTTTGTAAAGGGAGGTAGGGGCGAACGGTTCAAAAATATGGAGAAAATCGGCCCCTAAAAGTGGTCCCTCGGCGGATCCCGCGCGTGCCAGAGCGCGTCCCCCTCGCGCTCGCCGTCGCCTGCCGCGTGGACGCCGTCTACCCGCTCCGCCACGACAGGATGGGTCGATGCGCCTCGTTCCCCAGTCGAGCTTGACATCGCCCTGCAGCTCCTCCGCCCCATCTCGCCTCGCCCGAGGCCTGGCCAGCCGCACCAAGCGCTCTGCCCGCGGACACGCCGCCGTCCCGGCCACTCCGCAGCTGAAGCAGGATGCCGCTGCGGCCGGTGCTGCCTCGCACCGTGCGTGCGATCCTCTTAGACAGGATCTCCGGCCGTGCTCCGACGCTCCTCCCCTCTCCCGTCAAGACCTGCCGCCGCTCGGCGCACTCGCGTCCCACGACGCCGCCGCCCCCGCCAACCCCGGCTCGGATAGGACATCTCGTACGTCCGCGTTGCCAACCGCGCGAGCCAGCAAACCCGCTCGCCGGCGCACGCGAGCCCTCGCTCAACGCCCGCGCGCTTCACCTGCCCCGCCCTGCACGTCGCCCTGACCGCCAATGGCCGCCGCCATTAATGGCCACGGCAGCACGCGCCCCGCTCCCCTTCGCCTCACCGGCCAGCCACGAGCTCCGGCGCCTATAAGAACCCCTCCAGCACCACCGTGCGCCCCTTCGCCTCTCTCCGCTCCAGTTGTCCCTGCCCAGCACCTCACCCCTCTCGCCAAGCTTCGTCGCCGCAAGCTCCTCTGCTCCGCGCTCACACGCCGCCGAGCGAGCTTGCCGTGGAGCCCCCACCTCCGCTCGACTCCGCACCTCGCCGACACCACCCATCGCTTCGCCTTTCCCTCGTGCGGCTCTAGAGCCCGACTGTTGCCCCGCGACGAGTGCCGCCGCCACCGGAACACTGCCGGACTCCACCGCCACCCGAAGCTCCCCACCCTTGCATCTTTCCACCCCGACGGAGCCTCTCCGTCACCCCCAACTGCTTTAAACTGGCCCAAGGTGAGCCCGTAAGCCTCCCCGACCCCTTATCGTCCCAAGGCCGCCGGCGAGTCGCCAGAATTTCAGCCGGCTGCCGCCGCCCGCGCCTAGGGACCTGATTGCGGTTTAGAAAGTTGAGTAAGGGGCTTTAGTGCAAAGACCAGGGACCCCTACGCAATTAAAGTGTAGACCTAGGGGTTAGACCGCAAGTGTAACTCGGTTTTTCTTTTATAATCGGCAGAAAATGTATTTAACTTTGGAAATTCACCAAAACTCATGGAAAATTTTAAAAAATGTCAAACCAATTTTGCTAGACTCAGTATAAAGTGTAGTTGTTAATAAAAATACATTTGGCACATGTCACTGCTAAGATTAATGTTATATGATTTAATCCTTGTTTAAGCTATTTAAATCATACCAAATCACAGAAAAAATGCTAAAAGGGTAAATCCAACTCTCAAGTGCTTGTTTAAGAGAATGGAAGCTTATAAAAATCATGTGGAGCCTGGCTCAGATGTTTAAATCTCTATTTTAGTTTTGCTATGGAAATCTAAGGTTGCTTTTGTCTTTTGCACAATAATTAAACCAGAGACGATAAAAATGTGAAACCAACTGGAATAAGTCAGTGGTATAGTGTAGTGTATAGGAAAAATATGGAACCTGATCAGAAATAGAAAGAAAATCCACTTTACTTTTTAGGGAAGAATAATAGGGTAAATGTATGGAAAAAGATGCCCTTCACTAAAAATTATCAAACATTCACCAAAAGCTCTATATCACCCCTATAACTCCATGTTAAAATTTCGTGACCAGTTTCGTATTGGTTTCTATTTTAAAAATGTTTAAGTAAATGCTACCTTAAGGTAATAAAGGTAATATTGGAAGAGGTACAAAAAAACATTCATAAATAGGATAACTTTCTGATCTAAAGTTTAATATAGTAAGTGCTTATATGTACACAATCACCATCAAATCAACCTCCAGCTTTGTACCACACCCCACCTTCCCTACGTAGATAAAGAAGGTGTAGAACCTTGTTTAGGTGAATGTGGCCCTAATATAACTTTTTCTGTACTAATTCGTGTGTTACATCCTATGAGAAAGCTTGGAAAATTTAACTTGATGCATTGCATTTCGTGTAGAGCTGAACCTTGCTGACAGGACTTACGAGCTTCACCCGGCGCCAGAAGAAGGAGCCCTAGCTGATGTGTAGCCCGTCGGAGACGAGCCCGAGCAAGCCGAAGATCAGTTCGCTACCTCCCCGCGTGAAGGCAAGCCCCGGAGCATGATTTCCTATCTTTAAATACTTGCAATACAATTGATTGCTTTGATTGTGCATTTACGTTCTAGAAGTTAATTGAAACCATAAATGCATGAATATAGTACCCTTGATCTTATCACTAGTATATTAAGTCGAATAGTTGCAATGCCCAATAGGACTCTGTAAAAGTCGAGTGATTTCCTATCACTCGCGAGCTATAGGAGTTGATTGCTTTACTTATGTTGCAACTATAAGGATGATGGACGGGGCCAGGCTTATGTTCGGTACTCGGTGGTTTGCCCCGTCTGTCTACATGAAATTGGACTAAGCTCGAGATGTGATAGTGTTCGTGATCAAGTCTTGAAAGTACTAATCTCATACCTAGTATGGGATGGGGAAGCCTAGTAACTGATTGAACTGGAATGTGAGCGGACCGTTCCACTATCTCTGGAATGGAGTTCCCTTGCGACCGCATGTGGTGACAAGTGTGGTCATAGAATAGCAGAGGTCGGGTCTATGGAGCCTTGTACCAAGGGAAGTGGGCCCGACACGGGTCTAGGAATTGATGGGGACGGCTGACAAATGAAGCGACCACTCGTGGTGCGCGGATGTCGTGGGATTAGGTTCGCCATGCATGGTTAAGAAATTCGAATCGATTCGTCTGCCTCTCACAGTTTGGGACTCCTTGATCGCTATGCTACACTGAGTAAGAATGAAAGATGATGATGATCTAATATTGTTACTTGTATTAATTGCTTGGAAACTATGCTTGGTTTAGTATAGTTGCTAACTTAGACTGGTAAATGAATGTAGAATTTGTGGCTAAAATATTCAAAGTAAGGATCTACACTAGTCGCTTTTGGCAAAAACAAACCCCTCTAGCCAAAAAGCTTGGATGTCTAGGTGTTGGTGGAATAGTACCACCAGTCGGTTAAGTCTTGTTGAGCGTAGTCGCTCAGCCTTGTTGTGGCATATCTCTCTTCAGGTGATGTTGATGCCGTTGAGCTTGCTGCAAGTGGCACTTGGCCTCCCTAGCTTCCTCCTGGTTGGATGGTTGAGTGGGATCCCTCCTCGAACGGCGAGGATCGGGATCATTAATGTCATGATTGGCTTCGTCATGATATCCTGCAATAACGTTAGCTTCCGCCTAGTTATTTCTGTTGCCTGAACTCTTCAATTTATGTTTGAATTTTGAACTTGATGTTGTAATAATTTGATGCACTTATTTAATCTGGATGGACTATTGTAATCTATGGAACCACTCACCTTCGTGTGAGCTCTGCTTTCTTGATCCTATGATAAGTGGTTTATCGGATGAAATTCGATGGACCACCGAGTTAACTTGATTAAAGTACATGATCGCGTGTTAGGCGAGTGTGTTTTAGCTAAGTTAATTTGGACGGTTCCACCACAGAGGCACGTGGTCATCGCCATGTCTTTGCCACGGCGCGCCGGCAGAACATCGACGCCGCATGTCGATGTTTGTCTCCTGACGGTCGGCCATGGATGATGATGAAAGCAATTCAGTTGAGTGTTCGTGTATGTTTCAACTGGCCATGTTCGACTCACAAATTATCAAAAATTTTATGCAGAATCCATACTTAGAATCTATACAAAAGTTGTAGGCCAAAGTCCTCTACAACTTTTAGTAATGGTGGCCATCCTAAAAGCCTACGGATTTGAAGTTACAGAGGCTCAAAGTTTGGGATTTACATGCTTTTAACTGAATTTTTAGAGAATTCAAAAGTGAGTTTTCATTAAGTTTGAGTTTCAATTTGAGGGCCAAGATATTCAGTACAAAGTTAAAACTAACTGTGCATGTCACTTTGGTATATAAGGTTACAAGTCCTAGAAAGGATCTTTGAAAGTTTATACCGAAAATTTGGAGAAATCAAAGTGTTTTGGTATCCACTTTATACAGTTTTCAGGGGACAGAATTTGAGAAGAGGCTGAAAACAATGGTTTTACAAGGGTTTGACTAGATTTTTGGCTAACTAAACTTTATTTTCACTCAACCACAACACACCTAGATGAAACTTCATACATTATACAACAAGTTTTATGTTGGTCAAAAGTTAAATGTTTAAGGAATTTAATTTTAAAAGTAAGTCAAACAAAACAAGGTTCAAATGTGGATTTCGAATTTATTTCAGCATTCAAACATGTTCATGACTCAAGTTTGATTCATCTAACATTCCCAACTGTATTTGAGTATAATTTTCATACTTTTTATGTTTGTTCTTTTTATTATTATTTAAATGCAAAAATTGCATAAGCCCTTAATAGAATGCACTTTAAAGGTAAAGTTCATATCATATATGAGCAAGTGCTAAATAAAAATGATTAGCTGTAAAATGATCATATGAAGATACTAATGCTCATGTGATGATGATGATTAACACATAATACAATGTTTAAACAACCGAGGTGTTACAAAAATGAGGGTAAAAACACAATTCCACTTCAAAGTAGGGGTAAGATCACCAAAATGCTAAGGGCCTATTTGGAAGAAAAGAGTGCAAAACAGAGAAATTGGTAAAAACTCAGGAATGAAGAAGAGGCAAAACTGAAAACTACATGATTCCAAAACACAAGAATAGAAAATTTCTGATGTTTGGAACATAGGAAAAATTTGCATCATCACGTGTCCTCCTAAGAAACAAAACACTTTGATTTTTAGGAGCAAAATATGTTTTTCAATTTATCTTGATATTTCCAACCAAACACTCATCTTAAATAGTGTACATAGCATGGGGCCCGCAGCACAATTATCTCCTGGAGACCCAGGCTCCCACCTAGCGTTATCTTCTTCATGTATCTTCATCCATTCGTGTGACCGTTTCTTCTCTCCTCTCTCCTACGTAGAAACACTCTGGCTAAATCCTCCGCATCCAATCTTATTCTCTATAACCGCTTGCTAAAAGTGGCTGCCTTCCACCCTCTCCATTGAATCCATTCACTAAATAGAAGCATAGTTGCCCAAATCAATAAAGTTACAGGATGTGTAGATCTATGGCAAATGTGAGTCCACCATTTTTTCTGCAGGGCTCAAGTCGCACCAGGAGGAGTGAGAGCCAGCGAAGATGAGTTCTCTTGGGTCAGATTAGATGTTTAGTTCTTACATTTTGGACGTCAAGTGTTCCCTTTCCCCCCAGAACGGAACTCATCATTCCTTCATTCCAAACACGACAATGTGATTCCTTTCCTTCGGAACAAATTCCTCCAAAATTCTTGTGAAAATCCTTTGATCCAGATGGGCCTAAAAGTTTACCCCAAAATAAAAAAGAGAAATCAGTACTCAAATATTTTTACATTTTATTTGGATAATCAACATTGGAGCGTGGAGTCAGAAATTGGAATTTGTGGCCACCAATACCGTAGTTCAGAAGCCACGTGAATTCAAAAATGGAAACATGATGAATATTGTATGGTATTTGTTTCACTTGCACACACCTTCCACTGATTCATAGCTCGCACCCTTCGTATTGCATTAGATTTCGCCACCGCACTCCCCCATGCCCCACCTCCTCAAAGAAAAAAAGAAGCCCCATTGCGGACGAGCTCCATCCCCCCACACCCCTCCAAGATCCTTCGAGCTCTCTCCCCCATCGCTCCTCCAGGATCCACTGAGCTCATCCTCCTCCCGTTGACCCTTCCCGCTCCTCTCTCTTTGTCCTTCCTCCCTCCCCTCTCTCTCTCTCAGCGAGGCTGAGCTCTAAGGTAGCATGTTCTATTTTTATCTTTTATGAAAAATAGTGGAAGTCATACACTAAGGTAATAAGTATTCGTAACTTAACCATCTCCTAGGTAGCCCATACGAGCATTTATTTCTGGCACCCTAGACGATTTGGGGTCATACCGTGCCAAAAGGGTCTCAAACTGATCTAATCAACTTTCAAGTATGGAACCATCACAAGGATGATTCCCTTTGAAGCATGCTCCTTTTCACCCCAAATCTTTTGTGGGGTCTTCCAGAAGGTATTACATGACCTCCAAATGGGTCCATCCATGCAAATATCCAAGGGAATTTTCAAGAATGACAAACCTAGATGATTTTATATTTTTTGCTTTCTTGTTTTGGTATTTACTTCCATATTTGGAGATACTAGACATCTTTAATGCATTTGTCATGAATTTTTCTTTGAATGCTTCTCATCTAGATACAGCTGTAGTATCCATTCATGTATGAACACACACCAACTCTACACACGCACACCCACTCACACCACGCGTACACAAACAACCCTACAACTACATCTAGATACCAGACCACATCCTTGAAGGCATTTGTCATGAATTAATGCTTGGGTTGTTAAGGCTTATACCTAGGTCAATGGGCCTCTTTTGGTTTTGGGCCACCCAAAGCCCAATCTTCTTTGACGATCATTGTCCATCCTCCACATGTTTGTCCGCGTGCACCAATCTAGAATAGCATTATATCCCGTATTCATGTCATATTGCAATATACTTCAAAATGCAAACATGCAAGACATATGAATGAGGTTAATGCTAGATGCCAATTGGCACATAGTATATGATTATAACCAAATATTGTCACTGATGAATAGTTAAACATGTGCGCAATGAATGTCAATAGTTTCCATCATATCATGCATATAATAGGCGTGGTGCTACTGAGTAGGGACTGGAGGCTACAATCATGTTGAGCAAGGAATTGTCATAACTTTAATGTTGGTGCTTGGACATAAGGGAATCACAATAAGCTTTGTTGTGAAATATGCAAATAATTGGTATAAGACATGATTTTGTAATCCTAAGTTTGTTAGCATGAATAGAATACAAATAGGTAAGGTAAATATACTTTAAGGTATTCAAAAGTACATAACAAATTCTAGAAGAATTAGTGATTTAATGTTCCAATATTTTATTGTATGTATGCCACATATAAAAAGGTAACCACACCTACATTTTGGACTTTTTGAAAAGTCTCATGAGTCCATGTCACAATTTTGAAGTGTATGCAGCTATGCACACACGCACTAGTATGAGGTAATGCATACCAAAATTTGGTAGGTATTTTGGCAGGCATACTAAAAATAAGGACGACCTTACTGAGTAAAGGATTGTCGTTATCAAGTTTTTCGTTAGCAATTCATTCCGTACACTCAACCTATAAATTGTAAAATATCTTAATGCTTCCTCAAGAAAACATCTCAATAGTTAGATTTCCATCGGCATATATCTAGTGTTCTAGCACATCAGCTCTCTCCTCCTGTTCTTTCCTCCCCTAACATCCATGGCTTCACATCCCTACCTTAAGAAAGTGTGCCGACTATTCTCTTGCTTGTTATTTTCTCTTGGAGTTGATCCATCCCTTTCAATGATGATTATCACTTTTTGGATGTTTGTTAAAGAAAATGATTGTGTTGATTTCTCTGAATGCATAAATGCATTTGATAGTCTCCAGCACTCATAAAAAGGCATGGTGCTGGTCTGCAATCATCTATAAGCAAGGAACCATCCTAACTTTAATGATGGTGTCTGCACATAAGAGATCACAATAAGCTTTATTGTGAAAATGCAAATAATAAGCACAAATGTGATTTGGAAACATAAGTTTGCTAAAAAGCTTGACGAGGATACATATATATGATGCAAATAGACTTTTAGGTATATCAAGAAGGCATAGCATATTCTAGAAGAGTTTTGTGATTTGCCGTTGCAATATTTTATTGTATACATGCCACCTATAAAAAGATAATCACACCTATAATTTGAACTTTTTGAAAAATCGATGTCACAATTTTGGAGTGTATGCAGCAATGCGCGCGCGCGCACACCCCATGTAAGGTAATGCACGCCAAAAGTTGGTAATGTATTTTGGCATGTATGCTATAAACAAGGACTGCTTTAATGAGTAAAGGCTTGCTGATACCAACATCTTCTGTCAGCAATTCATTTCGTGCACGCAACCTCGAACCGTTATAAATTGTAAAATATCTGAAAGCTTACGTATTAGGTGAACAGAAACATTGGCCATTATCTCCATTGGTATATATCTAGTGTTCCAACACATCAACTATCTCCTCAAGTTCTTTCTTCCCCTAACATCCATGGCTTCACATCCCTACCTTAAGAAAGTGCGCTGGTTGTTCTCTCGCTTGTTATTTTCTTTTGAAATTGATCCATCCCTTTCGATGATTATTATCGCCTTTTGGATGTTTGTTCAAGAGAATGGTTGTGTTGATTTCCTTGAATGCATAAGTGCATTTGATGAAAACCATATCTTGGATATGATTGCTTTTGTTAGAAATTATGTTGGTGTACTTGTCCATCTCGAATCAAGTTACTCAAATACCAGCTCCCCCTCCCGGAAACAAGTTATTGACGGAATCGATTTCTACATCAATAACATCTGCTATGAGGCTGTGGGAGATCTTCTTAATGATTTTGAGATCCAGGAATTAATCTATGAATATGCTCAAGATCATGATGAGTGTCTAGAGGAAGAAATTTACACAAGACTGGTAAGAGTACTACATAATCTCATTTCATATTTATTTGGATCTCTAGGGTTATGGTTTGGGGGGTCTAGGAGAAGGTTGGGTTCAGAGGGAGCGTACTCATCATCAGATAGTGCAGGGTGATGAAGTGCTGCTGCGAAGTGGCGGAGTCTCTCTTGGAGCTGGCAAAGGCGGTGGCCATGTGGGTGCTTTGTGACTAGGGTGGCAAATAGAGGGCTCAATACCACTAAGTTAGTGGGGTAGTGGCCGGTAGTGATGACAAATTTGGTGATGGAGTATGCACCATAGGAGGAGAAGCACATGGGAGAGAAGCATGATTGATCCCGCTTTGGAGGATAAAGGGTGGAGAGGGAAAGAGAGGCATGTCTAGGTTTGAAGAATATTAGGAGAAATAAGCACTTGGGCTATGCAATGGAGTATTTCTTGATGCTCAGATTTGTTGCTAAAAGGCAATGAGTTATCTAGCGATATTTAAGGAGTGTTTCTTATATACTAATATAATGTTAAGGTGCTTTCTCAACTCTACATGTGTCTGGTATGCAGGGTCTTGTAACCAATTTGGCTGAATCTTCTAGTCAAGCCGATAATACTCAAGACCAAGGCACAAGTGCTTATATCTTGGAAACTATAGAGGAGGAAACAACTTCATCTCCATCAATTGACTCTTTGGGGGAAACTTTAGATGCCTTGGGCATAATAGATAATGCAAAAGTAAGGATGCCAATAAGTTTCTACATTCATGGTCATGCGAGATCAATTAATTGTTACATGGTTATATCAAATTGATTGCTATGTTGGACTAACCAATTTCTTTAAACACTTTAGGAACTCCAGCTTCAGCAAGATAACATAGTAAAGGAAGAGAGAGCTTTGTTTGTGATTTCCTTTGATGGTTATCCATTGACTAGAGATGAACTATATGACTTCTTCAGCTGGTAACTTATCTTTTCAATAATATGATACATGTACATGTTCATAATTTACATTTAGGAATGTACATGTTTATTTTAGTGAAACATTTAATAACAAACCAAGCATTATTACTTTTGTTAGTTATTCATACCTACAATGTATTATTAACTACATCAATAGCAAAAACATAATTGGACATTAAGAGCATTTAAGTTAATAAAATTAGTAACTGGTTTATTTTTATGCATGTTTAAAAGAAAGAGAAGTCAAATGTATACTCAACCTATGTGTCATCGTGACTCCATTTTTGTATCACCAAACAAAGTAAAGTTTTTTACTTTGTATCAAGAAGTATCTCTTCTATAAAGATATGTTCTACATAATTGGATCATTTTATTGTTTTATGTTACTTAATATGAGGTTTTTGTGAATAAAGTATGTTACCATCTATACGTATTGCTCATACGTTGGTCTTATTTGTGGATTATATTTCTCCCACATTGTAGGTTTGGAGTAATTGAAGAAATTACTATAGAGGAACCAAGTATAACGCCTGATTTGCACTGGGCCCTCATCACATTTCGGTCAACATATGCAGTAATCAGTGTCCTCAATGAAGATAAGATGTTTCACTATGTCATAAATGGAAAAGATGTATGGGTTCAACGCTATGTTGAAGCTAAGGGGCGCCACTTCACCACAAATGCGAAAGATTTAGTTAATTTGGAATAAGGGAGTTCGCTCCGGTAAGAATTGAAAAAAGGGTCAGGGTTTGTTCCAAAGTGCAAGGATATAATAATCTGAGTCAACCTGGCAACATAATCTTTTGCTTTTTGTACCAAAATAAACTCCTTGGCTAGAAACTATTTAGTTGCCAATGGAATGATTGTAATCCTATTAGTGATATGGACATGGGTGGTATTTATATACTTAAGAACCAAATAATCTTTATTGTAATAGACATAATGTTTTAATGTGTTCATATGCTGAAGGTTACTATGCATGGTTAATATTACATTACAATGGAAATTTTGGTAAATTTGAGGGATCTCACCTAAAATGGGAGACTATATCATTGCGTAACTTGTACAAATGAGGATACTTATTCACCTTGAACCCTCTACTTATCATGACATGCACAAAAAGTTCACGTGTTAGAGTTTATAGTCTACAAGCAAAAAGTATAGGTTATAGGTAGTTCAGGTGTTCATCTGTGGGTGGGTTTATAATCAACAAGCAAGAATGATAGGTTATAGGTAGTTAGAGTTCATAATCTACAAGCCAGTGGGGGGAGATGCGCAAGAAAGACATCCATTTGCAAGCCATTGTGAACTTTTGGGAGATATCCTGTTCACAAGTGTATAGGATATAGGTAGATTTCCCGCTAGATGAGATGCACAAGAAGTACAAAAAAGTAGGACGTGATGTTTGCTAATAGGGTTTATCAAATTCTTTCTGATAACAAATGAAGATTTGTGCTTGGTTCATTAGAAATACATAATCATGGAACATGCAACACCTTACTCGGTAATAATGATGAAACACCAAATGATGGAACAAGAGGGGGTTGGTTTTACCTTAACACCCAACACCTAGACATTTGGGAAAGCATAAGGAAACTCGGAATCACCACGTTAAATTCATTGCAGACTTCAAAGTGTCGGCGCAATTCCAGTATCTGCACCCTTGAGACAATGGTGTTTGAACTAACAAAAAGAATAGGTCCACTAAATCACATCATTACCACATTCTTTGGTAACCAATTCTCACATTCATACCTACAAGTGACAATAGTGAAAGAAAATGATTTATTCCTTTATTATGGGTCTATTTATAGGATTCCTCCGCTCCCAAACTTAGCTCCGCTAGCTCCAGTTCCAAGAAATATGTAGATCTAAGGGCCAACTACAAGAGTTTTGTGAAGCTCCTCAAGAGATGCTCCCATAAACAAAGTTTTATACCTCCTAGCATACCATTGGTTACCCGCATCCACATTTTCACGAGAGAAAAGAAAAAGGAATGACTCATTGGTCCCCTTCCTTCCTCTTGCTTCTCCCACAGTGGACGACAAAGCCACCCCTTGGTCTTCCTCGTCGAGTTGAGCCACAGCTGATCGCGTAAACCAGCAGAACGGACAGGTCTAGTAGCCTGCCACCGATTCCGACTGACCAAGCTGGGGGAGTCTCGCTGCCATTACGAAGGTTTGCCAGAGCATTGAGGAAAAGATGCGCATCAGCCATCAGCCCCTCCGGTTCACCTGCAACCTCCTCAAGTTCACAAATCATAAAAGCATCAAATGGATCCGCACCAGGTCCCAAATATCACCCCCAAGAAACAAAAGTGAAGATTAGAACATGGAGTAATCCAAGCATCAAATGGATCCGCATCAGGTCCCAAATATCACCCCCAAGAAACAAAAGTGAAGATTAGAACATGGAGTAATCCAGAGAAGAAATGGAAAAAATATCCTAAAAATTCAAATCTAGAAGACCACAATGCAGCTGTCTTATCTTCACCAGAAAGTGGGCTGGAACGGCATATGGGGCAGGCAGCTAGGGCCTAAGCGCGCCCAATGCCCTTCGGGGACAACGTGCCCAGGGCCATGGCCTCAGCAGCAAAAAGTCGGTGAACAGGGCCGTGGTCTCAACAGCAAAAAGTCGGTGATAGGCGGATCCTTCAACATAAGGGAACAATAGACATTTTTTATGAAAACATCTCGATCGAGCTAGAGCCACCTCTAAAGTCAGAGAGAATTCTCTACGTGCTATCGGAAGTTAGCAAAATTCGCAAAAATTTGCATTGCCTCTCAAGCCACTAGAAAACACATTTTCTTGTTCCAATTTTTATGGTGATGCTACTTCACATTGTAGTTAGTGGAATGGAGCTAGTTTTGTGAGGTAGAAAATCCTGAACATTCGCTTGTATGTTCTCATTTTCTTTTCTAAAAATCTTTGTTTTCCTTATTTCCCGCACATGTTATAAACGGTTCGAAATATTGTTTTGCTTTAGTTTTGAAATTAGTTCTAAGTGATTTACTTGAAGTTGATAATTTCTCTCCACGACCAACTTGACTGATCTGAACCGTTGGCTCTCAATCGGATGACCCGCTATCCCCTCCTATCCACAATATTATCTCTTCCCTCGTCTTCCTCCCAAAACCCCCCACTCCACTCGGACATCGTCATCCATGCCTCCCCTCCCCGCCGCGGCCATGGCGACCGCGACCGCGACCGCAACGCTGCCCCTGCGCCTCCTCGCCTCCAAGACCCTGACCCTCTCCTCGCTCCCATCCGCACGCCGCTCCCTCTCCGTCTCCGCCGTTGCGCACCGCCGCTGGCAGCTCCGAGCCGCCGCCGACCCCGATGCAGTGGAGGTCGAGTTCGTGGAGCCCGAGGCGGAGGCTGAGGAGGAGGAACCCGCGGTGCCGGAGCCCGTCGAGGCGCAGCTCGCCGCCGCGGGGGCCGGGAAGGACGCCGACATCTTCGCTGTTGTCATGGTGGGTTGGCCCCCTCTCGCGCCTCCAGTGATGCGATTTTTTGACTGAGCTATTGCAAATTGAGTGCCTCCTTGATGCTGCATTATCTGTAATGTTATGAATGGCACTCTACCAAACCCGCCTGCCTACCCTGTTGCTAGGCAAGCATTTTAGGCCGGTATTACACTGCATGGGAAAGTGGTAGGATGTTGGTGTCAGATTGTCAGTACTAAAAACAATGTGCCCTCGCTACTGATCTATTTGAACAGGCCATAGTGTTATCAATTATCATGAAGGTTCTGTCAATCGCAGAGCTTCAGATGATTTACTAGTAGCCTTACATTGACTTTTTAAAAGAAAATTTTAAAATGCTGACATATGCAAGAATATATCTTTCTGTGTTCAAGTGAGCATTTTGGAATTTTTTTTTTGAAGAATCTGTTTTGGCCTACTCTCTTTCTTTGCAGATTGGTTCAAGGCAATACATTGTGATGCCAGGCCGGTATATATACACACAGAGATTGAAAGGTGCCAATGTCAATGATCAGGTTTGGTTATTCTCCTTATCTGCATACTCCAAACTGACAATGTAGGTTAGGAGATGTTGCATCATTTCACTCCTGCAATTTTTGGATAAGGTAGTCATTGGAGAATCGTGTACTTATCTTTAATGCATTTATTGTGGCAGCAATTGCTTGCTAAATATTTCCTTGAGAGCTAGCAAAAACCAGAACCTATACATCCTTCTCGTATGATGTATTGTTGTTCTGGTGAATAGGGTAATTTTTCATGGCATATTTTTACATGTTGGGAGCACAGAAAAACCAGCATTGTTCTTTAGTCTGCAGCCTTCTTTGGCTCATAGATTCTAATAATACAATGCATCTGGGGTACATCCATAGAGAATTCTACCATGATGGTGTCATCAGCTCAGGTTTTATGCTTGTTGCTGATTTGGTTACCTTAGTCAATATGGTGGCAAGAATGAAAAATATAAAGGGTGGATAAGATTATAGGAGGATAATTTAAAATTCATTTTCTCCTTTTTTAAAAAGAAACTAAGGTTATGTAGAAAAGTGGTATGTTCTTAGACCACTAGCAGATTCTGTGTCATATTATTTATTTGATACTGATGCATTGTTTTTTCTTGGATGTGCTAGAACAAACTATGAAATGCTGGAATGGTTGTGCATATTATCAATAGTACATTTTGCAACCAGGCAATGTGGTATTGATGTATTACTAGAAGCAAAAGAATCAATAATCTGTAAAAGTGGAAACGTTTTTATTTTCAGCTGTTGTGTAAAAGTGTAGTTTTCTCTTAGAATGATTTGTATTTGTTGGTGAGATGCTCTTGTCTGTTATAGCAAATACACTACCTATCTTCATATAAATGAACTAATATGTCCTGGCAGCCTGCTCAGTGCTTTGGTACTGGTGTATGTATTAGGCTAATCCCAGTGGGAGTTTCATAGAGGTTTCATGCACATTAAATACGGTGACACATCAGCATATGTGATGACATGGTATGGTAGTTATGAAGTGAGAGAGGGAAGGGGTTTCATCAGGATGAAACTGTGTATACACTGTTTCCAAGACTATGAAACCTATTGAAACTTGCATTGGGGGCTATAGAGTTTCATTTCATCTAACCATATCCAATCACATGCCTCACAATTAAATGTCATGGGCATCCTATGAAATCGTGAAATGAAACTGTGCACTGGGACTCCTTGTTTCATTCATGAGAATACACCTCATGGGATGATGTGGCATCCTTGGAAACAGTGCAATGAAATCTTGCAATGGGACTAGCCTTAGCTTCACCTGATTTACCCCATTAATGACTCTCCAATTCAGTGCCTTCCCCATTTCATCAGAAATTGCACTCCCTAATAGTGCTTGATTTGCAGATCATATTAAACAAGGTGCTACTAGTGTCAACTAGAGACAAAGCTTACATTGGCATGCCAGTGGTGACCAATGCTGCTGTTCATGCAGTGGTCGAAGAACAGGTATGTCTTCTGCATGCTGTTGCATAAATGACGGATACACATTTAGTTAACACTGGTTCCTCCCCATAACTTGATCCACAGGGACGGGATGATAAAGTTATAGTTTACAAGTACAAGAAGAAGAAGAAGTACCAGAGGAAACTTGGTCACAGACAGGTATGCTTCCAGTAACATCCAATTCCTAAGGGGAGGTGGAAATATAATGATAAATACTGGACTGCATTTTGCATTCCAAACTCGAATGAACTGAAGAATTTTGTATTTACAATTTCCTTTTTATTTTGTAGCCAAACACAAGGTTAAGAATCACAGGCATAAGTGGATACGAAGAGTACCCTGCCGACCCGATACTCGACCCAGCTGCAGCTTAAGCTAAATTGTAAGTTATGTAGCTACAAACGGCTGGTAGTACAGTAGCATGCAAATTTTCCTTTTTGTGTCTGCAAGGAACATTTTTCAGCAAAAATTTACTTTGTTTGTGTGTTCCAAATTCTGCCAGTCAGCCAGTGGTTCGATCCCCTGTTTATTCCATCAGATCCCCTGTTCAATTTGAAATCATGTATGCTAGCCAGTTGTATTACACGATCGCTCCGAAAGAAGAGAATGTATGTTTCTTACCATAAGATGGGTATGTTAACTTTTGGTTTGGGCGCCTTGCATGGTTGTTGATTTGCACACAGCACACTGCGCAAAATTGTTACTTTTGTGATATTGTATACATTTCTGCATTCGCTGTCATAATACTTACTGACCGATTGTGACAATACAAGTGCAATTTCAAAGCACTGGGCACAGCTTGTGCAATAATCTTGTCGTTTACAAAGGTAGGCACAGCTTGTTCAATAATCCTGTCCTTAACAAAGGTATCTCTGGCATACAAGCTCAGATTGTTTAGGTGGCTTCTCCAAAAGCCAAAAGCCAACCAAAATAAGGCTTCCAACTTTTCATAAAAATTACCCAGCCAATGGTTATGTTGCGTTCCGGTTCGTTTTCTCTGTTCTTTCCCGTCCCCTCTGTCTTCCCGTCGCGCTAAGACCTCGCGAACTCTTCCCATGGCTGGCGGAGTCCTCCCCTCCTTCAGCTCCAACGCCGGCGAACCCCCTCCCCTGACCGCGGACGCGGCGGTTCGGTCTCTTTTTTTCCCTTCCTGTCACCTCTCGCCTTCCCCAGGCGGAGCCGCCGATGGCGGCGCCTCGCGCGACACGGGTTGGCCCCTCACGGCCACGGGGGCCCCGGCTCCCGGCGCGAATCGGATGCGGGAGCCGCCTGCGCAAGAGCACGGCGCGGCACGGGTCCTTCGCTACGGGGTGAGGTCGGGGGCTGCCGGATCTGGGCGCGGCCGCCCTGGAATCGGCACGGCCGCGACGCGCAGCGAGGTGACGCACAGCGCGCGGCGGCGCGCAGGCTCGGGCGCGGCCTCAGAGCGGAGCCGCGATCGCCGGTCCCGACGCTCGTACGCGGCACCGGCGCAGCGCGGGGGCGGCGAGGCCCGGTCCGGCTCCGGCAGTCGCGCAGGGTGCAGGCCGCTGCGCTGCTGCTGCAGCCTGCAGCTGCTTCGTTGCAGCTGCTGCGTTTGGTCAACGCCAAGACTAGGAGGGTCCGATAGAGGAGTCAAGTGATTGGACGGAACGTAGATGCAGTTAGGATGATGAGCAAAAAAGATTTGGTTAATTTTTTCGTTAGTTCCCATTCGGTGGCCTATAAATCTCTTCTTTGATTCATTTTTCTCTTGTATTTTCTCCTTGTACAGGTGGTGTGCTTTGGTAAAAGGTTTGATGTATACATATGTGAATCTCTAAACAGCACACCTTACGATCATTTTCCATATAACTCTCATGACTTAATGAGCATCACAGGTACTTCTTAGCAAACCTACAGAATCACAACTGATTTAACCAAACGGTTTTTAGCTTTTTCACACCTCACAACGTACAGCTCATAGCTTACAGTGATTTTTTCACAGCTCACAGCTTAACCAAACACACCTTCAGTCTGTTTGCTTCAGCTTATCAGCCAGCTTATCAGTCACCGAACAGTATTTTTCTCGCACAACAAATCAGCCGTTTCAGTTTTTCAGCCGGCTTATAAGTCGAGCCGAACGGACCCCTTGCTTTTGCTGCGTTGGATTGTTTTTATACTTAACTAGGCAGCTCTCAAAACCTTCTGAGTTCTGATAGCATGTTACCTGCCAGCAAGGTATATACTCGTCTAATTTTCAAATGAGGGAACCTCATGGAAACGGTGGATAGAGTGCTTTCTGGTTGTGAAAGAATTAGCAGATCTGGGTGCAAAGCAAAGAAAATTTTTTTGCACACTTGTTATATCCTCCATAAACTTCAGAAACGCCAAACTCTGCAATCCGCTTTTTTTTTTGTTAGTTCGTTAATTACAGTAACGAAGTCTTGGGGAATCCGCACTCTGAAAGAAAACGTTCAATTGAATTATTAAAGAAAAAATCTATTTTACTCTCCTCACCTATTTACTTTGTTCATAAAAGCAACTTCAACGGACTATCTATTTTTGATTCTCCATTTGACTCTCTAACCAAGTTGGCAAAAAGATTCCTCTAAATATTAAGTTGCTCATTTCAATAGACTATCCATTTCTCACCCTCCAAATTCCAATAGCCAGGTTTCTCTTAAAAATATACACTCTCCATCCACTCCAACAGCCTCTCCATTTCACACTACAACAGAATCTCCATTTTGCACTCTTCATTTTTAGTGTGGGACCCACATTTGGCAAGCTTACCCACTTGCCAAGTTTGGAGAGTCTGGATAAGTATTTGGCAAGTCGAATGAGATAGCCATCCGGATAGCAACTCTGTTGGAGCACACTTTTTCAGCAGACTTGTCAAATTTTAGTTTAGAGAGTGGGATAGCCATTCCCTTGGAGATGCATAGGAGGTGTTTGGATCCTTAGGCTAAAGTTTAGCTCGGATCACATCGAATGTTTGGATGCTAATTAGGAGTACTGAACATATGTTAATGACGAAAATAATTGCATAAATGAGGGCTAATTCATGACACGAATCTATTAAGTTTAATTAATCCATGATTAGCACATGTTTACTGTTGCATCACATGTCCTACTCATGGACTAATTAGGCTTAATGGATTAATCTCGCGAATTAGTCCTCATTTATGCAATTATTTTTGTCATTAGCCTATATTTAGTACTCCTAATTAGCATCCAAACACTCGATGTGACCTGAGCTAAGCTTTAGCCAAGGATCCAAACACCCCCTTAATCCCCTAAGCAAAATTTATACTTCCCCTAACTATTTCATTTGGTCCAAATCTACCCCTAATTATATTTCTCTTTTTTTTCTTGAGTTTTACTTTCAAATTTTTCCAGTTGACTTATAGCATGATGCTCTATGTTAGAAAAATACATTAGCAATTTTGCATGATTATTTTTCATACAATTTTGTATATCTAACCTCAATTTCGTATTAAATATTCCTAATCTATGAATATAATCATGAAAAAAAATTAGTATAATTTTTTAACATAAGCCATCATGTTTTGTATCTGCTCACAAAATTTGAACTCAAAATTCAACTCATACACGGAGAAAAAAAATAGAGAAATCTAATTAGGGGGTAGATTGGATCAAATGAAATAGTTCAAGAAGTGAAGTGAGTCTAAATTTTATTCAGAGGTTAAGCAGACAAAGTGGATAGGTGAGTTTCAATTATCAATAAGCAAATGGTGCCCCAAACAGATACGGGAAACTACTAGACGAAATATCTTGATTGCACTCACTAGTAGAGAACTAACTTTCGATCCTCCCCCTTTAGTCCCGGTTTAATTTAGACTCGGGAGAAAGGGGAGTGTGCCACTCTTTACTCCCGGTTGGTATTTGCAACCGCCCTTTTAGTCCCGGTTCAAAAATCAGCCACCCGTGGGGACCTTTTAGTCCCGGTTGAAAAATTCAAGCACCCGTGGGGACCCTTTAGTCCCGGGTGGTAAGACCAACCGGGACTAAAAGGTCACCCTTTAATCCCGGTTGGTGTTAACACCCGAGACTAAAGCAACCGGGATAAAAGGGGGTCTTTTATCCCGGTTGGAAACTCAAACCGGGATAAAAGGGTCCCCATGGGTGGCTAAAAAAAGAATAAAGCCCTCGGACCTAGGATCCCCACGTGTGGCTCGAAAAGGATTTTTTCCCTCGGATCCTTTAATCTCGGTTGGTATTACCAACTGGGATAAAAGGAGGTCTTTTATCCCGGTTGATGTTACCAACCCGGATTAAAGGGTCCTCCACGAGTTAATACAAAAGGATAGCATCTCCTGTATAGATAGATGTGGTCTGTAGGTGGGATGGCAAAGAAGCTACGCGCAAGGCTTGAGGTCGTGGGGTCAAATCCCACGGACCGCGCATATTGACTTGTGGCGTGCGCGTGTGGGGGACCCCTCGAGGTTTTTATTTTTGCAATTTTTTTGGCAAAACCATTAGTCCCGGTTGGTATTACCAACCGGAATAAAAGGGGGCTGCCTCCCGCACCCAGCGTGGCGACCGTTTTATCCCAATTGGTATTACCAACCAGGACTAAAAAGGGGTCTTATATCCCGGTTGAGGGACCTGGGACAAAATACCCCCCCTTTTATCTCGATTGATTAATTCCGAATGATTTTTCGGGAGATATGCACCCTACCAACCGGGACTAATACCGAGTTCTCTACCTGGTTGTGCATCCTATGTTTAAACAAGGTATCCACATCCAGTGGTTGCTTCTATAATCTGTGTTCTATACAATATAATCCGTTGTCCATCTTCAGACAAGTTGGTGCTTGAGAATGCTTTTCCCGGAGACCAAAACGCGGTTAACCACTTCATGCTAGTCAATTTAGGTCTTGTAGGGTATCAGCGAAATTGCTGTGACTGAATCTACCTGCTCTGGTCTGGTCTCGTACTTGACGTGTCATGTGCCGTCAGGCTTGAGTAAATCAAAAGGCTCTGCATAGGTAATTCGCCAACTACCGTCACGGTAGTTTCTTTTTTCCACTAGGACAAAGCTCTGGGTTGAAAGCATGTAGGTCAGCAACACGAACCATTCTTTTAACAAAAAAAAAAAGAAAACTTTTATAGCTAGCTCTACGGAAGTGCAGGGGTGTTTCCTAGCTACAGGTCGTCTTCTCTGAAAATCCTGTGTGATCTCGACAGGGCCTGTTTAGTTGCCCGATTTTGGACAACCAAAATCATTGTACCAGCACTGTAGCATACTGTAGCGTTTCGTTTGTATTTATGAATTATTATTCAAATATTGACTTATTAGGCTTAAAAGATTCGTCTCGCAAAGTACAACCAAATTGTGCAATTAGTTTTTGATTTCGTCTACATTCAGTACTCTATGAATGTATCGTAAGTTTGATGTGATGGGGAATCTTCTTTTTGTATAGTGCTAAAGTTGGGATTTTGAGGTAACTAAACAGGACCAGAGATACAGAAGTCCCATGAGCACTGCTTGTCTCTGATAAATAAGGCCTCTGTCCCTGCAATTTTCACCGGTCATTTATCGTCAGGTCATCGGGGATCCAAATTTCCAAACCCACGCGTGGAAGAAAAAAAGGTTACCCACCTCGGCCAATCTTTTGCGCACGTGCTCGCTCCCAGCTGGTTTACTCGTCGCTACCGCACACATGCCCGAAGGCTGATGCTGCGGCGTGAGTAGATTCCACGTCAGGGCACGAAAACGATGGGCCCCGGCTGGGGGATCACCGGGGCGAGCGGCGTGCATATTCCTCCGCCCCGGAGCCCACCAGGCCACGACCACGACCCGCCCACGGGATCTCCGCTAACTTTCGTCTTCTTTTCGTTTCCTTGCGTGCGTGGGTTTGTTTTTGAAATAACGTGGGTTTGTTGTACTAGGATTATTATGTTACCATCCATTTGTCTATTCTATATATGGTACAAAATTATACCGTTACATATATGTCTATACCATTATTATACCATTAACTTAAAAAGTAGTAAATATTATTTTTAAAAAGGTTTCCTTGTTGTTTCTTTTCGTCTCGTCTAGTACAAAAGCAGAATGATTGAATAAATGGATATGCTAAGGTATATACACACGCGAAAGGACCTCTAGCCTAGTGGTTAGAGCACCTGAGTAGCATCCAGCAGGCACGGATTCGACTCATGTAGGAACGAATTAAACGGATCTGGAACAAAAGGAATTATAAAAAAATATGTACATGCTTTCTCTGCTTACTTTGGTAAAAAAAAAAATGTATACACACGAATGCGTAAAGAAATGGAAAAGGAAGAGGGTAAATCACGTGTAATAAAGATAAAATTTTTATCGTGAATATACCCCTTGAGTTTTTTTATTAGCCATCCAAGAGGTTCACAGCCTCGCATGTTCATTGAATCTAGAGTTAGATAACTCTTCTACTCCGATAATATGCACATATTCTTCTTCCCTAACATCTTATGTCATAATTCAGACGTGCATTCTGAAGTCGGAACTCGGATCCGATCCTCTAACTTCCACCCTATATGACGCTATCATCTGTACACCACCTCACATCGTGACAGTCACCTTAATGCGCACACCCCAACCGGTAAGCACCAAACTTTTTATGGCATATGGACCCCTTGGGTTATTTTTATATCCAAGAGTTTTGCAGCCTCGCAGGTTCATTGAACTTAGACGACCCTTCTATCTACTCCTACGCACTTATTGGTCCTCCCTAACATCTTCTTTCATAATTCAAACATGCATTGTGAGGTCGGAATTCGGATCCTCTAGTTTCCACTCTATATGACACTACCATCTATACACTGCATTGCCGCCTCGCATCGCGATAATCGCCTTAATACGCACATCTCAACCGGTCAGCATCCAACTACCTTAGTCCAACCGGTGAACATCCAACCGCGTTAGTAAGTTCGGATCTGTGCGTTAGAATGCGCACAACACTACACCCGCTACTCCTACTCAAGGTTCGTTTGTTTTTCTTAAGTAAATTTCTAGGTTAATGTTTGCAAGTATTTCAGTTGAGATTTGACTCATTTGTGTTTGATAACTTCTGCATTACTAATAACCAAAAATATTTGGGGAGCTGGTGGGAATTGAGCACAATAAACTCCTCGAATGATCACTACAACCAATTTGTTTTTTCTTGGACTATCTTCCCTGTCCATCCAGAGTTATTAGGCGCATGCAATCGTTGCTTGTTGAAGTAAATCCAAGCTTTGTACTATGTTGTGTTGGATGGATGGCAGTAAGCCACCACAAGGCCACACAAACCACCGTCTAAAGCCTACTTCCTCCATCCTAAATTGTAGGTCGTTTTAATATTTTTAAATTTATATTTTTAACTATACATCTAAATATACCAAAACGATTTACAATTTGAGATTTTGGAAGATGGAGGGAGTACGGTAGAAGAAGCTTGTGGCAGGAGGTTGGAATATGTTTCCAAGACAAGCAAAAAGGCACACATGGCATACGAAGCAGGATCCGCTTGGTATCATTCCCTCCACTACACGTCGGTGAGAACACAGTGATAGCAATGTCCAGGACCAGGTTCATTGAACCTACCGCGGCGCACCACCAAAAGGCAAAAAGTTCGTCTTGGTCCAAGAAGAAAACATCCTCTGTGCTTGCTCCGACGACTCAGGCGGCCTCACCGAAAAGCTCCAAAACCATCGCACATCACATTCACAGAACTAAACAATGCTAATGCGATGTGACATGGATCGGGAGATCCGCAACTAAGACCTATTTGGTTGCTTGAGTCCATGAACTAAAATGGACTAAAGTGGTTATTTGCTTCCATGATCTAAAATGGACTAAAGTCCATAAATGTTGTTGAACAAAAATCCTCTTACCCCTGAGGAGGTACCCCTGTTCTCGTGTGAACAAACAACCACACCTACTCCCCGCGCTCTCCATCCTTCCTACCTTCTTCTCTCCCCGAAGCACCAGAGCACGGGCTCGCCCGCCCCGAGCTTGCCGGCGCCGCCCACCTCCTCGCGTGCTAGATCAATTTCGGCCGCCCAGATCCACTCGAGGCTCTAGTTGCGGGACGGGATGGGGCTCCAGGAGGTGGCGGGGGAGCCTGCTCGCGGCGGGCACGGGCGGCGGGCGGGACAACAGCGGGGTCAGGTGGGAGGGCGGCGGTGGCGACGGAGGGAGCTAGGTAGGAGGGTGGCGGCGGACACGGGTGGCGGGCGTGACGGCGGCGGGGGCCGGACTGGAGGGTGGCGGCGACGGCGGGGGCCGGGCGAGAGGGAGGCCGACGGCGGGTGGAAGGGCGGGGGGGAGGGGGGGAGGAGAGCCGAGTGTGGGAGAGAGGGCAATAAAGGAGCAGCAAGGGAGTCCCCGACACCTTTTAGTCCATTTTAGGTGGGTTTTGTGGACTAGAGAACTAAAGTGTTTTTAGTCCACTTTTAGTCCATGTGTTTGGAACTCTAGTTCATCTAAAATGCTGATTTTAATCCAGATTTTAATTCAAGGCGGGAACCAAACACCCCTAAGCTGAAGTGCTGATTTTAATCCAGATTTTAATTCAAGGTGGGAACAAACACGCCTAAGCTGGATTGGAGCTTAACCTGGAGCCAAAAATTAAACGGGGGGTCGTCCCCGCCGCTAATTTACAACGATAACCTGCGCATCGTAGCCTTGTCATCATCATCATCATCTCTCATGGGAAAAGCTCGGTGCGTGAGCGAACGGTTCGACCGAACCTGGATAGAAAAGACGCAGCGAGAGTGGGCGTCGAAACCTGCAAGGACAGCATCATTTGTCCTTTGATGGCAAAAATAGTACACGTGGCCATGACATGGGTTTAAATAATTTGGAAAAAAATTTGTAAAGTATAAGGACAAATTGTGGGCAAAAACGATGATGATAGGTGCGATGCTGATCTCATCACTTTCCGTTAATTGGGTGATTTCTTTACTTGGTTTTGCCGAGTCGAGACCAAGGGAAACTTCGCTTCTCCGCGATTATTTTAGGATTCCTAGCACACACCATAATGTTCATCTTCGGAATTTCACTGTCGATGTTTAAAAATAAGCAAAAATTCGTGAGGCGCCTCCTCCGGAAAAGAGAGAGAGAGAGAGAGACCCTAGCGATCCTACCGGAAGCGTGATGCGACGCATAGCGTGCCGCAGGAGGCCACGGAGCAAGAGATCAGCGTGGGGTGGAGGCGGACACGTCATCCGGGCCCCACCCCTCCCCTGGCGGGACGAAACAAAACCGGGAAAGCGACCCGGGCGCGGCCGCCGCGACCATCCATCGCTCGCCTCGGCGGGCGGGGCCTACCTTCCACACTCCCAGGGGCGCGCGGGTGCGGGTCGCGTCACCCGTGACAGAGCCGCGCTTCCCCGTCGTCTCGTCCGCGTGGGGTGGACGCCCCCTGACGCGCGGGGCACGGCGGTTGGGGACCCACGCGTCGGTGGATGGGTGCGAGGAGGTGGCGGTGCGGGAGAGAGGCGGGCGAGGACGTGAGGTGCGCCGCCGAGCGCAGGTAGCAGCATGCGCACGGCACAGGCGGCCAGGGATTTGTTTCCTTTAAAATAGGTGGAACGGGCACGGTTTCTTCCGGGCGGCTTCGTTTGTTTTATGATTCGATTTTGCAGCAAGACCCCTACCTGATGAGCGATTTACAGATTGACCATAACATATTTTCTTGTCTTTTATTTTCCAAAAAGCAAGGGTTATAGTTCACGTTTCATTGTATTTTAAATTTCAGCCTCATTTCTTGTTTATATCAGCATTGCCCAATCAAAAGATGTCGTATGGACACTTCCCAACGCTAAGTTATTGCATTCATAGTTAACAAAGTAGCGTACATTAACTTCCGTTGAGGTCGTGGTAGCCAGTCCATGGAAATTGTCTACGTTCTTTTTATTACTTGTGTCTTTTTTGGCACCCAGAAAAATTATTGTTACTTTTATTACTATCAACACTACATGGTTTATGGATAAGAGGATCCGTACATGTGTCGTGGCTCTGCAGAACCTAAAGAAGAGCGAGACACTGAAGGGAAGGGAAGTGGCTAGTTCCATATGAGCGTGCACTGGGAATTTTGGGCCGATGAGCCAAGTTGTCGGGCTAAAAGCCCATGGGGTAGGGATGCTATATAAATCCCTATTGTACTCCTGAATGGACATCGATGAGGATAACAGAAATCTGTTCATGTCCCTTCCCCCTGTTCGTCTGTTTCCCGTCCATGTTCTTCTTCTTCCTCCTCGAATTGCCCCCTGCATTGCGGTCGAGATCCTAGGGAGACGGTAACAACATACCCTTAAAAAAAAGAGGATCCGTACATGCATTGTTTTTCTCAAAGGTCGACCTCAAATGGAAGCACAATCTGTTGCTACGACACCCTTCTCTTGATGTGTTGACACTATCGTGATTTCCTTTTGGTTGCACGGAGCAAGATTGTAAGGTTTGAAAAATGGTCCAAATAACTTGGTAGAAGTGTGACTTGAAGGACATAATCAATTGTGGATTTTGCTATGACGCATGCATGTTGAATTCGCCCAAGAGAGGACTCGGAAAAAAGAGGATATACACAGAGTTTGACTTTAGCATGATTCATAGCAACAGTTCTTTTTTACAATTAGATTACCTTCCCTTTTATTTTCTTATCCTTCGATGTTTGATGTCTAGAAACAGATTATTCACAAGAGAGTGCCATCGAAATTCAAAACTACAACGAGACCATGTGCAATCGAAATTCAAAACTCCAACGAGGCCATGTGCAATCGAAATTAAAAACTACCACGAGGTGTTTTCTGCTAAACCCCGAAGTAACTTGGCATCACGCGCCCCAACCAAGGGTGACGAAACGAAAAGTGACTTTTCCTTTGCAGCCCCCGCACGAATCCCGTAATTGCCCCTCCCCTCCCCTCCCCCGACCGCCAGGACCTCAGCATCTCTCGCCGCTCTGCTCCATTTCTCCCCGTCCCCTGCTGCATCGCATCGCATCACTGCCTCTCGCTTTCCTCTCTCTCGCCCTCCCTCCCTCCTGCGTCCCCGAGGCGCGCGGGCGACGGCGACGACGCGAACCCCGCCGCCGCCTAGGTATCTCCTTCCCGTCCCTCCCCTCCCCTCTCCCTCCCTCGGGGCGCGCGCCGCCTCTCGGCCGGCGTCGTCGTATTTTACCAACGATTTCGTTTTCGTTTTCGTTTTCGTTCCTCCCTGCGAAATTTGCGTCGAAATCTCTCGTTGTTGTCCCGGCGATTTCTTCCGTGCTTGCTTTATGATATTTAATCGCAATCCCTTGTCGCGGGGTGTCCGATGCTCCGTATTTAAGTCCCTGGTGGGCAGCAAGTTAATCCTTCCCAGCTCCGGCGCAGTGTTCCGGAGAGGTGCGTGGTGGAAGGTGGGTATGGCGTTCTAGCCTTGTTGTCTTCGTAGGAGCGCGCCCTTCGTTTGTCGTTCGGTGATTGCAGTTGCTGAATTCGTATGCCTCCGGAGAACTTTGCGAGATGCGTTCAGTTTGTAGCCGCCCAACCCGTGCCTGATGAGGTGCGCTCTTGAAATTGGACGGGTTTTAGTGGAGATGCGTGGAGCTCCGCGTCGCCTCGACGCTATTCTTATATCTGGGGACCGTTCTAGGTTAGATCGTCGGTGGTGTCTGGGCCTACTTGAGACCATGAGAGGAGAGCTGTGGAGCCTGAATCGAGCTGGAGCTTGTGTCCGATTTTGTGGCTTCATATAAGCACTGAAGAGATATGATCATTTGATCAATCTGTTATCTTAGTGAAATCATATTCTGTCATTACCTTGAAGTGGAGTCTGCCTCTGAATTGTGATATCATCTATTGTTTAAAAATTTGTATGGAGAAGGTATAGAATAGATATCTTTTACAATGTTTGTCTTGATAAAAATGATATTAATGAGTAACAGCTGTGAATAATATCTTGCAAGAAGAAGGTATGGTTGGTTTCATTTTGGGCCCTAGTTGGATCACTCATAGTCTAGGTATACGGTATCGCTTATACATTTTCTACAATCGCAATCGTAAATAAAATTTCACGGATTGGTCTAGTTCTTTTTCTTGTTTTTTTTCTTTGGCTTTTCCAAGGGCTGTTTTTTCAGTTTTTTTTACTAGTTTAATGGCGTAAAAGGCTGATTCCTTTGGGTGTTCCTTTCCCGTGAACCTTCTGACTCCTCCCTCGTAGTTTACAATTTTTAGAATATTCTTTCATTTGCTTTTGCTCCTGAAAGGTGTAACGATGGTATCATTTTGACACTATTTAAGATTTATCTTGATACTTTTATCTGGTTAATTGGAACCAAGTTCCATTTTGCTAGTTGGGATTGAGAGAAATCTAGAATATTCTTGCCCTACATTTGTATGGTCCCTGTCTAGCAAAAAATAACACAGTCATATAGACCTGTTGCAGATGTATGCTGGTTCTTTCTTTTTGTGGTGATCAAGACATTCTAATATTCTTGTTCCTGATATAAAGTTGCACACTGTGGCATGTATGATGAGATTTTGGATTCTGCATTCGTTTTTGCAGGCATAGTTGCTGAGCATTTGGGTAGTCAGCTACAACTATATCTGGCCTACTGCTGTTTGATTCTTGTTGGTAAGGCTCATAAGCTTCAAATTCTGCCACCGAATATTTTTATAGCAGAAACTTGGTCCAGTCCTGAGTATATGCTGTGCAATTGGTGTACAGTACCTGAAGGTTCTGTTTCGTTCTGTAATCCTTTGAAAGTAAACTAGCATTGACTCAGCTCCTAGCAATATGGCGTCATATGGAACAATTTAGGATACAGTTAGAATTTGGTTATTTAACTTTGTGGCTTTCTTTATCGTTATATTGCATCTTGAGTTTTTTATTTTCAATTGTTAAACTGTTTCAGCCACACTGGGTTGACACTTACTAAATGCTCCCAACTACTTAGGACATTTGGGATTTTAGTTACTAAATAGCACTGCAAATTTACCTTAGTTAAATCGTAGATACTGTTTTGAAAGAGTCTGGACAAAAGCAAGGGAACAGAGATTGGGAGACTTTTAATTTGTAATCCATCCTCACTTGATGATAAAGACATCAAATCCCTACTTCATGTAGAGGTACTAGGTGGAAAACCCCAAAAGATATTGCAATGCTAGATTGGAACACGGCAGAGTGAAATAACTAGAAATGGGACTAATCATCCCAAACCCTTCTTCTATGTCAGTAGACACTGCTTCTGGTGCTGTGTAATTGCTGCTGCCTAACACTGTTGGACACTCCTGCAGTTGAGAAATACTTAGGTGAAGAGTTTTTTTTTAAGCCTTGGAGGAGATATTAATTTACATATCAGGGCACTTCTGGATGATTTTTAAAAAAACGGTCCTGCTATGATGCCTCAATGCCTTATTGTAGACAGAGAGCTACACAACTCGAACTAAGTTAACATGTTACTACCAAGAATGAGCTAGCCTGTTTCACTTTCTGTATGTTTCTGTTCCGCTATTTGTTATTAAGCCACTGTTGTGCCATTCACTTATGCGTTATGTTAGATGTTACCACACACTGGTGTCTTTCTCCTTTCTGCGCATGATTAAAATTCCTCAATCTTGTTAATGTTGGCTATGTAGTATGACTTCCATCCTGGCTATAAAGAGGCAATAAAAAAACTATGATTGTGTAGTGTATTTTTTACAGTATTTAAATATTATTTTTCTGTCTTCATAATTATTTAACTCATGAGCACTTATCTCACCTGTGTTCTTTTCACTGATTGCAGAACTTTGGTCACTTAGTCGGATGAAAGTGTTTGTTGGATATTCACGGGTCTAAATTGTCGTCGCCTTGTGATTAAGTAGCATCATTTCACATACAACACTGGGAAATGGATCGTAGAGATACTTCAGGGTTTGTTAGTGGAGGATGCTAAGATGTTGAAGCTTGCTAATTACCCTAGATTTTCTAACATCGTAGCTTTGTTGACAATTATTTAACCCGGAAGTGAGGGCAGCTGGTACTTCCTCATAAGTTTGGTCGACTCTAGGAGCAATGGAACCCAGACATGGGCATTCAGCATTCACCATAAGTTTCCCAAATCCAAATGGCTTTGTGAATCAGCGTGCTGCTGTCATTCCAGCAGCCAGTCATCCAGCAGCTGGTTCTAGCCAACCTGATGTGCTAGCTCCTAGAGGCTACAAGAGAAAGTCGACTGAATTGGCTCTAGGTCTGGGTGACTCATCAAGCTCAGATAGCAGCAGGCAGAGCATGGGTACTGGTTGCACTGTTTCTTCTGCCAGGGGAAGTGATGATGGCTCGTGTATGGACTATGATATATTTAAGTTATCTCTTGGCAATGAAGGTACTTCCAAGCTGCATAAACAGGCTTGTGATTCCAGGAGGCCTTTTGAGAAGCCTGGGTTGGATCTTAAGTTATCATTGGCGCCATCTCAATCTGGTGTCACTGATGTAGACCTAATTAGAACCACTGCACTTCAGGAGACTTTTGTGCAGCCACATATTATGGCTTTAGTGCCAACAGTTGATGAAGGATCTACATCTGCTCGACGTCCACATGGAGGCATGGTGCTTTCTTTCCTTAACCAGGCTGACCGATTCTCAGGGGTTTCTTTGAGCCAAGCATTTCCAGTGAGCTCTAATCAGGTTCAAGTTCCAGCTCCTCCAACACCAACAGTGCTCCAACTGCCGAAAAGTCCAGCAGCCTGCTCTTCCGGGTTTGTCCATTCACAGCAGCGCAGCAGTAGCACAAAAGTTTGTTCATACTCAGGATGTGTAAAAGGGGCCAGAGGTTCCTCAGGGCGATGCATCGCTCACGGTGGGGGTAGAAGGTGCCAAAAGGATGGCTGCAACAAAGGAGCGGAGGGCAAGACCATCTTCTGTAAAGCCCATGGAGGGGGGAGGCGCTGTGACTACCTTGGATGCACCAAGAGTGCTGAAGGCCGTACTGATTACTGCATAGCCCATGGCGGTGGTCGGCGTTGCAGTCAAGAAGGATGCAAAAGAGCAGCACGAGGGAAATCTGGCCGCTGTATCAAGCATGGTGGCGGTAAGAGGTGCCAAAAGCCAAACTGTACAAAGAGCGCAGAAGGGCGGTCAGGCATGTGCATTGCTCACGGAGGTGGGCGCCGATGTCAGCATACTGATTGTGGCAAGGGAGCTCAGGGCAGCACTAATTTCTGCAAAGCCCACGGTGGTGGCAAGAGATGCACACACCCTGATTGTTCCAAGGGAGCAGAAGGAAGTACACCATTCTGCAAGAACCATGGAGGTGGCAAACGCTGTTCAGCTGAAGGTTGCACCAAGAGCGTGCATGGTGGGACCCAATTCTGTGTTGCGCATGGAGGTGGGAAGCGCTGCATTGTAGAAGGATGCAGGAAGAGTGCAAGAGGCCGCACCGACCGCTGTGTTGGTCACGGTGGGGGCAAGCGATGCCAGTCCACCGGCTGTGGGAAGAGTGCGCAGGGAAGCACTGACTTCTGTAAAGCGCACGGTGGAGGCAGACGCTGCTTGTGGGGGCAACCAGGTTCAGACCTGGGATCTGGTGGCGCTCCTTGTGACCGCCTTGCAAGAGGCAAAAAGTGCCTGTGTGACCAGCACAACGCCCTGGTGGACGACAACAGCGTCCACGGGGGTGCCTCATTTGGTGTTTTCAGTATGGTAAGCGACGCCCTTTCTCACGGAGCTAGTCCTCCAAGCGCTGGAACAAGCATGCACAGCTTCTTCATGCACCCCGTGGAGGCTCCTCGGCGGGCACCAGCCTCAGCCCATGAGGGCCGGGTGCATGGTGGTAACTTCATGCCCATGCTTGATGGCGGGGTGAGCCTAGGAAAGAAGCCCACCAACAATGTTGATGCTGGCTCTAGTACCTCCGCAGCTCGCAGCTGGAAATCATCAGGTGACATTGAAAAGCCTAGCAGCTCAGCACGGCGCAGCTGGCTGTAATGCCAGAGTTCCTTCTCCGCCAGCCCTCCATCTTGGTTTGCTCCGTTTCGTCTCGAAAGTATCTCCCATGTCCTCTGGTGTGAAATATATGAATGGTGTATTGTCTGGTTTGCTCAGCACGACTATTGTGTGAAATTGTCTGTATGGTGATTGGTCAGGAGTCAGGGCTTCCTTGTTTGTCGTATGTGCGTTGTAACAGTGGTATGGTCGTGTGTGCTCTATAATAGTCGTGTTGTCCATTTCAAAAAAAAATAATAGTCGTGTTGTATGATATAAATAAAGGATGAAGGTTGAATAAATATAAGCTAATTGTGAATTACAGGTACTCTTTTTTGAGGGGTGCTGCGCTTTCTATTATTCCATTTATTTATGAATGGGAATACACTAGCATTCTTGTGGGTGGTGGCCCCTGTGGATTCATGTTCGGCAAGTAGTGTATGAACTGGAGTATTTATGAGAACTCTTATTCTCTGTCTGAACCAAGAAACTTGCGACATGTTACAAGAAGATGAACCAAGAAACCTATGATATATGACAGTTTATTTTTATTTTTGCATCTTCTTTGTGCATTACGGTTTTGCATGCTTGTTCTTGTAAGACATGTTTGGAATTTCGTGCATATCCTGTGTTTTGTTGGAGGCAGCATGTTTCTGAAACCTGGAGTTGAGGCTACAGGAAGATGATCCAAGAATTGAAATTTCAGAATCAAGCCTCTGCTCGCACGCATAGATCTGTCTGAGTCCATCAATCCAGATGGGCATACCGGCTCAATGCAATTGCAGAAACCTGAGTGAATCACTCTATCTGAAAACAGGGATTGGAAGGGTGATCAGCGCGTGTTTGGCTTGCTCTGCTCCGACCAAAAAATGAATAATCGACCTGGCAATCATGCGCTGCTGCTCAACATATCTGGATCCTTGTGGTAGGAAACCAAACATGCAAGCACGCTTCTTCATTTGATTCGTGAACGCGACCGCACTGACATGCCATCTGCAGCCGCCACGGCTGCACTCAACAGCTTGAATGCAGAATGCTTGATTGCTGCAAGAACATTCTGGATGTTCTCTTGGAAAAAGGAGAGGCTCCTGTTGCAGCTTCATACGGAGTATTTCGTAGCAACCAACAGAACGTCATTTGTGAACACGTAATCTCAATGCCACTATGCCAGAACAGGGGAACGAACGAACGAACGAACGAACAATCTCTCTTTCCATACATATGTCGCTGTACACGCGAAGTGCATTACCCCATCTGGGAGATCAGACAAGCAGGAAACAGACACTCCCTGGGGATCAGCCAGGGAGGGCGAAAATTATTTCACGATGATGATGATTCCGCAGGAGATTCGATTGGATCACGGGACGAATCGTGGAGAATGAATCTCCATCCGTGCTTCAGTGATGTGAGGGACGGCGTACGCCAACGGCAGCGATCATCAGTACTGGTCGGGCCAGAGGAAGGCGCCCATGGCGAAGCGGCGCTTGCTGTCGAGGTCGCCGTCGGCGGGGAGGCCGTACTCGCGGAGCAGGCAGTCGACGTGCCACTCCGGCATCGCCTCGTAGTCCGCCTTCTTGTACCGCGGGTAGTGCAGCGGCATCCGGAACCCACCGGCGCCGCCGCCCTGCTGCTGATCGTGGTGGCCGCCGGCGGCGGCCGTCGCTGCGGTGAGCTTGCCGGCTTGGGGCTGCTGCCGCAGGGTCACCACGCTAGGTCCCAGGGAGCCCATGCTTCGCAGCAGAGCTCCTGGCCTGCAGGGTTGGCTCGGCTGCTACGATTGCTAGGGGTTGTTTCCTCCGAATTGGCAGGTGGTTTGTTGCAACGGGTCGTGCGTCAGTGCCGGGGTATTTATAGAGGGTAGGGTTCCGGTGGAAAAGGCGGATCCTACGGTAGGTCTGCCACGATATTTTGTTCTCTCCCTTCCCTTCAAAAAATTACGGCTGCCGCCGATCTCTAGTTTTTTTAATTTTATAGATATTATTATATATATCTAAGTGCATAACAAAAACTATGCACCTAAAATGTCAAAACGACCTGTAAAGAAGTAATTGACAAATAACAAGTGATATTTCACGTTGCATAAACAGTCAGACAATCTGAATATTTTGGTTGCGAAACACGATGTAAAACTCGGATGACTTAGCTTTTGTGTGTAATAATCTTTATATTGTCATGAATCGAACCTTTTTACATTTGATCGGTAATCACGTAGGATAACTCCGTAAGGCTCCGGAGCATATCTTTGAGGTAGATTGTGTACATGTCGTGCACGATAAAGCAAGTTAACCCCAATAATAGGCCTATTACTTGAAGAACACAAACGATTCAGCCTGCTGCTCCGTTCCAATCATTCATCAAGCCCCCATGATTATTAACTGCCTGAAAATCATGCGAACGCAATCGATCAGCGGCGCTAAACAAGCTCACGATCACGAAGAGGCAGCGTGCAAATCACTCGATCGATGCAGAAATTAGAACGCATGTTTGCATCTCCGACCGGTGGCCTCGGTTGCTTGATTGGTGGTCGCTGGCGTGCAGCCTGATTTTCGTAGCCGGTCACTGGCACTTTGCTTCGGCAAACAAGGAAGATTCATTTGACTATAGATGATTGCGAGCCTTCTAGGTGCTGAAAGAATTCCTGCTCTCTATTCAGGAGCCCACACACAAGACCTGCATCCTCGGTTTAAAGCTGACGAGCCCACACAAGAAAATGTCACCAACTAACATTTGTGCAAACTGGAGGCCCAAAGCTGAATGGGCTCCTACTGAAATTTGTTGGCCAGGGATGTCTGGTCTCAAGATTCATTTTCTGTTTGCGCGCCAGAATCGAACAGCAATTCACGGTCACTTGACCTGAAGGTTCCAGGTGCATTGGACAATCCTTGTTTACAATTTCTTCACTCCTATATAGCCATGTGCACGCGCGTCACTCGTCAGACGCAGCTCTGACTGAGATTATCCTCCTTGATGTTCACACGCGCGCAGCTGGGAGCGTGACGAAACCCCAATGTTGGATGTGCATCCTCTCGCGTCTCTGCCTCAAACTTTCCACCGCCAGCATGTGAACCAGAACGCCTCAAGATACAAAATCTTTTGCTGTATCTATATGTAAAGTAACTCAAGCTTCAACCTGCACAAAAGCGTCTTCTAGGATTGTGAACCGAAGAAACTGAGGCCAAGGACAAAAAGTCAGAGGGTAGATAGTTTGAGGCAACAAAGTACAGTAGGTAAGCCCAAATCCGTGCATGCTCCCTTGTTTCCTTTCTGATTGTGCACCCTCTAAACTGTTGCTTCCGCTGCAAAACTTGCCTGCGTTCCTGGTTCTTGCCATGATTTAGTTATCTTTTGTTCAAGGTTCCCTCATCTTTTTCTTTTTCAAGGGAATGAAAAGTTGAAACACTGAATGACCTGGACACCTGGTCCTGGTTCCAAAATGCCGCATACTTTTGTCTGATTATCTCTCAAAGCTGCTGTACCAAAACAGAGCAATGGAAGACAGAGGAATAATATGAAAATGGCTGTGTGGAACATGGGAATACAAACACAGCAAGCATAGTGTGTAGAGTGAAGAAAAAAACTAAAGTTAAAATGATCGAATTTTGTTCTCAATGATGAGTGGGCCAACAAAACAAGCCCACCACTCAATACATCACCCATCGAACTCATGTACTAAATTATTGCTTATCGCTTCTTTCCCCACCACCTGCTTACAGATAAGCCCAACAGAGCATGCAATGAACACTGATCGATCTAAAATATTGAGATAAAAGAGCCTTAAGAAGCACAGAAACCCTAAAGGAAAGCAGATTGAAACCAGCAGCACCAACAATTCTAGTGATGCTAAAGAGCTTGTCCAAACATAAACCACACGGTGTTCATTACTGTGGCCGCACAATTTTGCCTCAACCATGCATGACGACCGCTGCTTGCACATTAATGCCTTTTAGCATTTCAAGCTCTGGAGGTGTGCACTCTTGGACCATCATCCGTAGAGGACGCTCGCAATGCTGCAGCTTACATTGGGAAAATATGTTTCAAATAAACTACAAGAAGTAAATTACTGCTAATGATTATTAACCAAAACGGTAAACAGAGCCAACTTATTGTTCACAGACAATCCAGCACATCTAACAGCCACACTTGATCAATAAGAGACGATGGGCTTAAACTCCAGACAAACCTCACTCTTTTTCAGTATAGATATCAATATCATCAACCACTTTTCTATGTTGCTAAATGACACATATCGTAAGCATTATTCATAGCAGGAATGTACATGGTTTCAGGTAGGCGACAGGTTGACATTTGAACTACAAAAGCTCATGTTGGCTTTCCCACTCAATGAAATAGAAACCATATCAGATTAATAGGTGCGATGCATATCAGATTAACAGATGTAATCGAATCCATACTATACATATCAGATTGGCAGGTTTAATTGCATATCAGGTTGACAGCTGCAATTGCATCTAGATCTAGACTTATCAGATTAGCGCGCAGGTGTAATTTGCAGAGCACAACTGCACAAATAAGCAGAGCTATAACAGGATAAAGATTGTCACATAGACCAGTACCTGGAGTGCAGAAGTTAACGTAGGGAACAGCACAGCAGATGCCGCGGCCCTCATGTACCTTCCTCATCAGTCCAGACTTCATATCAACAGTAAAAAGCCCTTTTTTCACTGCTACGAAAGCTACACAAACACCTTCCGCAAAGCCAACCAAGCAATTATCGAGGGTTGTGGAATTAACGAGAGGGAATAACTTCTTGAGATCAATGATTTTGCATAGTGTCCATCCTGTAACTTCATTGTCCTCATCTCTTGCAACTTCAATGCCCTCCTCCCTCGACCACAGGCATAGTTCATTTGATTCCTCGACTCTTGCGAATCCCAGCCGGCCATCCTCCATAGCTGGTGAGCTCAATTGACGCAAAATTCCTAAATAACATCTTGGTACGCACATAAGGTAGTTCTATGATAGACATTTTCGGCGTGCCCAAATCATACTCAAGGATTTTGTCATATTTCTCTAGCACGAAGTAGAGTGTGTTTCCCACGAGGGCGCTGCGCCCCCAACCCACGCTGTCGTCGGGGTGTTCGGCATAGGTCGGCTTGCTCCATGCACTTGAGAGCTTATTACTAGTTTTTTTTTTTGAAATAAGTACTACATTTCAACAGTTGGGAAAACCTTTTAATCAAGCAATGTTGGGAAAACAATCTTGGCGGCTTGTCTCTAAACCAGACTCGCTATGTAACCGAGTGATCAAAATATTATCCAACTACAGATCATTTCTTAACAACAACCAGAAGGAAGAAAAGGTCCACTACTTGGCGTGCAATTTTTCATGGGAGAGAAGCTCTCGAAATGGGCATCATCAAGAGGATTGGTTTGGTGCATCGGTGAATATTTGGGATGATGATTGGCACCCTTTCTCTCAACCAATGAAACCTCTTATTGTCTTATTGATTAACCTGAAGTGAATCTTACTTACGTCGTCAGTGAGTTGATGCACCATGATGAACACGTTCATGGAATGATGAGATTTGGGACAGCTTTTTGCACTTTGATGATGAATAATTTTTGCATATACGATATACCACTAAGTATTTCTGCATGAGGATGTGGTCGTTGCATGGGCTCATGCGTGAGGATGTGGTGATCAGAGATGAGCATGGTGTTTTTGTGGCGGCTGAAGCACGTTTTTACGAGAATCTTTAGGATGTTCTGATGCCAAGCTGTGGCAGCGAGGGATGGTCTTCGTACGTCAATCGTCATGGGTTTCAACAAGATCATAGTGGAGTCAGATAGCATCAGTCTTATAATAAGTTTGCTAAATTCTTGTGATGGTGAACGGTCGATGCTTGCAACTTGCAGGTATTTGGCATGATGTCTAGGATTTAGATAATGTTTATCTGTTAAGTTTACTTATGCTTGTCAGTTGTCAAGATGCTAATAGAGTAGCACGCATGAATGTGCTAGATGTCCCAGACTTTCTTTTAGAGGCACTCGCGCCAATGACTGTAACCATGTTTCCAGTGAACAAAGCTCCTGACATTGCCCAAAAAAAAGACTGTAACTCTGCATGCCACCTAGCTGGACCTGACACACAATATGTGAATTATACTATCATTTTTTTTTGAAACTGCATGTGCCTATATTTCGTGTCCACGCCACCAGCGGCAACGCGTACACCCGGCCGGGACAAAAGAAAATGACACACCGACGACGTATGACGCGGCCGACGGCCCATTAGCGTGTTATATCCTTGGGCCCTTCCCATCCTCTCGTGTCGGCCTCAAACTTTCCACTACCGGCATGTGTGTGAACCACAAACGCCTGCAGATGCAAAACCTCTTGCGGCATCTGTATGCAGCTCGACTACTCAAAGCTTCCACGCAACCGTGCGTGCTCCATGACTGTGAACAGAAGAAACTGAGGCCAAGGGCAAAACGCCAGAGGGTAGAAGGTTTCACGCAACTAGGAACAGTAGGTAAGTCCAAATCCGTGCCTGCTCTCTTGTTTCCTTGCTGATTTTCTATCATCTAAACTGTTGCTTCCGCTGCAAAACTTGCGCCTGCATTCCTGGTTCTTGCCATGGGGTAGATTCTCTGTTTTTTTTCTTTTATTACAAGGTTCCCTCATCTTTTTCTGAGAGAATAGAGTGGTATAGAATGACTTCGTCCTGGCTGGAGCTGGACTTTGTCCTCCTTCCAAACTGCGGTGGGTGGAAGGGTCTTGGGCTCACATGGCGCATGCCTTGTCATTGTCTCTCCTCCCCCCTTTCACTTTAACCGGCTTCTTGTGGGGTTCTTGGTTCTTTCCACCCGATCCCAAGCCAGGGCCGGCGCCTTGGTAACGCCGCACCACGTCGGGGCCGTCCCAGGCGTAGGACGCGTACCTTGCTGCTATCTTGGCTGAGCACCGGAGGCTGCGGATCGAGGCGTTACCATAGCGGTAGCCACCTCGGAACTGCGTCGATTCTGTTCTTGGCGTGGCTCTGGTCCTCATCCATGGCAAGGAGCAATTTTTGGTATTGACGGTGCAATCCCCTCCCCAGTTTGTAGACGATAGCTGGGCGGGTGCTCATGGATATGGAGACGCGGCCGGCGGCAGAGGGGTCGGCGGAGCCGTTCCTGCCGCTGCGGTGGGAGAGCACGGGGGACCAGTGGTGGTACGCGACGCCCATCGACTGGGCGGCGGCCGGCGGCCACTACGACCTCGTCCGCGAGCTCCTCCGCCTCGACGCCAACCTCCTCGTCAAGCTCACCTCCCTCCGCCGCATCCGCCGCCTCGAGTCCGTCTGGGACGACGACGCGCGCCTCGCGGACGCCGCAAGGAACCGCGCCGCCGTCGCCCGCCGCCTCCTCCTCGACTGCGACCCCAGCGGCGAGGGCGGCCCCAACAACCGCCTCGTCCGGGCCGGGTACGGCGGCTGGCTCCTCTACACGGCCGCCGCGGCCGGGGACGCCGGGTTCGTCCGGGAGCTGCTCGCGGCGCAGCCGCTGCTCGTGTTCGGCGAGGGGGAGTACGGCGTCACCGACATCCTCTACGCCGCGGCGAGGAGCGGGCGCCCCGAGGTGTTCCGGCTCCTGCTCGACGCGGTCCTGTCACCGGCGTCGTGCCCTGGTGAGGAATTCAGGCGCGAGATGATGAACCGCGCCGTGCACGCTGCGGCGAGGGGAGGCAACCTGGAGGTGCTCAGGGAGCTCCTGCGCGGGTGCTCCGACGCCGCGGCATACCGAGACGCGCAGGGATCGACAATCTTGCACGCCGCCGCTGCAAGGGGACAAGTTGAGGTATGTTTTGCAATTTCTCTTCTCAACTTCATTCTTCAGGATTGATGTATGTTGTTATCTACATGTATGTCCCATTGAACTCCAGTTTCATAGAACATGCAATCTGCTGAACATTGTCACCGGATTCTTCAAACTCGTGCAGCTCAGATCGATATAGCTTTGCTTTTACTATTACATCTATATAAAAGGCTAATTTGGTTACCTAGTAAGTAGTAATTACAGTAACTGTTGTCGTTCACTTGAACCTTCTAGTTGATTGATCTCGCGAACACTTTAGCCAGGTTGTCATCTGTCCCCATCGCAGATATCCTTGTTGTTAGCTATGTATAATTGTATATTCCATGGTTTAGTTCCAGAGAGGAAGAAGCATGTTGGTCATTGTCTCCAATTGATTTAGACTTAATACTGCTTCTCCGATCTGTAATCTAAGAATTATTTAATTCTTGTTGTGTTTGACTTTATTCCCCCATTAACTGATCCGGTACACATGCTAGCCAGGATGTTAATCAATCATACAATTTTTTTATTAAACTTGTGGTATGCCTTGATTAGACTAATTATTGTACTTGTTGGCATTGACATTATTTTTTTTTGACACTGGAATGGGATTTCATAAAGATTGCTTGTTGTTTAAGTCCCATGACAAAACACTTGTTAAAGTTTTATTGGCAGCAACTTTAGATTTTATTCATTGCTGATGTGTGATTGAAATTCTTGTTCACATGCCCATTTAGTACACCCTATTGCTTGTATGGAACCTTTTTAAGTGGTTATGTTCATTAATTGAAAGATGATCATTTGATCTGATTCTTAATAATCATGAGAAGAGTTCACGCCATTCCTTCCTTCTTTTGGTCCACGCTTATACCTTGGAATGCATCCTAGATCATTTTTAACAAACAGTTTACAAAGTACTAACCTGAATTTATGACAAAACACTGCAGGTTGTCAACGATCTCATTGCATCTTTTGATATAGCCAACTCTGTAGATGACCAAGGGAATACATCATTGCATATAGCAGCCTTTAGAGGCCATCTGCCAGTGGTCGAGGCTCTCATTACTGCATCGCCATCTCTTATATCAGCAACGAATGAAGCTGGTGACACGTTCCTTCACATGGCACTGACTGGCTTTGGGACTCCTGGATTCCGAAGGCTTGATCGTCAGATGGAGCTTGTAAGGCAATTAGTTGGTGGAGCATTCGTGGATGTCAGCAGCATTATAAATGTGCAAAATGACGATGGAAAGACAGTTCTTCACTTGGCTGTGGTTGGCAATCTGCATTCGAACCTTGTTGAACTCTTGATGAGCATGCCTTCTATTGACCTCAACATCCATGACAATGATGGCATGACTCCTCTGGATTTACTCAGGAAACAGCCTCGAACGGCATCATCAGAAATACTGATCAAACAACTGATTTTAGCAGGTGGAATCACAAATTCAAGGGACCATAAGACCAGGTCAGCTATCGCATCTCAGCTGAAGATGCACTGCATTGTAGGAAGCCCAGGGACATCTTTCAAGATATCAGATGCTGAGATTTTCCTTCACGCTGGAATTGATGTGTCAGGCATCAGTGAAAGGACAACATCATTTTCCTCTAGTGTTGGTAGGGTTGATGCTGAAATCCCAGGACCCAAACTGAAGAGGCTGAATTCTTTCCAAGATGCAGCGAAACATATTAAGGTCCTTCTCAAATGGCCTCGCCGCAAGGGGAAGAAACCAGGTGGAGGCCAAAAGGATCTGGATGATGATGCCTCGTCAGTGGACTCTGTTAAGAGCTGGAGCCATGGAGAGACTCCGACACCTCTGAGGCAAAGGTACTCCAGGATCAGCTCCCTGTTCAACAACAAGCGGACCTATGCAGGCACGAGTTCACCTAGTGAAGCAATGAAGAAGAGTGGAGTGTTACAGCCTGAATCTGTTCCAGCTTCTGCCTCTTGGTCATCATCATCATTGGTTGACAAGATTGAAGCTGTCCATCTGGACAATGACCAGCCATCTCCTTATTTCAGTAGGCTGATCAGGCATACACCTAAGAAATATGCATCTCTGAACAGTAGACTTATGAACCAGCCCTTGCGCCTCGGGGCATAAGGACTAACTGACGATATATGTATATATGTATTACTCACAGCTGATCATCCTACTGAGTTGCATGATGCTGGAGCTAACCAAGCCATCAATCAGGTACTAGTGATTGCATACATTCTTAAATACAAATTCCTTGAGGACAGTTACTATTCTGGATGAGTTTGGCACGTTACTCTAGAATGAATTATACCTTCTCTTATGTGTGCATAAAGATTGGTTATGCTGTTCTCTTAACAATATTATCATGTGGAAGAGATCTATTATACCAATACCACCCCCACATGATAAAACACCTACATAAATTTGGACTTGTTTTATTTCTCGTTGAACCCATTGTGTTGCCATGCAAACTCATTTGCCAAGTTCTATCCTTTGTCTTCAGAGAATCTTGTGGACAGCACATCTCAACAATTTTCATTTTCATTTTCAGGTCAATCATTTTGGTACCTTTGATGGGCTTCCACGCCGTCATGATCCTTCACATGTTGTCACTCACAGGATACAAGCTAGTATGGAATTTGCTGCTAATTTGTGCCGGTGTAATTTTCAAAGGAAGGTAAGCAGATGGGCAGATATTTCGGTGGTTGTCAATTCAGTGGTATGAGCTGTAGCACACTAGCACGGTAGCAATCTAATAAAAAAATGATTACAATTTACAACTTCTCTGATACCAGACAGATGATCGTCAATTTCTAGCTGCCTTGCCACAGCAGGCAGGGGTTAGTGCCTGTGTCGTTTGAGTGTTTTGAGTAATTGAGTTTAGTTGTGTTTGTGTGTAACTATTGCTGAGCTATACTAATGTGAGACGCTCGCAACGTATAGTATGTGCAGTTTTTTTGTCGGACATGAGTTTAATTAACTTGAAGCGTAATAAGAAGTGATTTGGTTTTGTCATACACCGATCAATTTCGAGAGATGGTGCCATGTTCTTCAGTGCTTCATTTATCTTGCACATGAAGCATATGATTTTAGCTCAAACTCAAAACCCTGAAACGCCATGATCCTGAGAAGGGGCTTTTTTTTTTCCCGGTGCACTTGTTCCTAGGGCATCTTGCACGATGGATCAAATCGACAAATCCCCTTTATCAAAAAAAAAATTCGACAAATCCCCATGGGGAAGAAAATGAAAACGCAGCTGTCCCAATCATTTGCTCACATGGTAGCTGCTGCTCTTTCTTGTTACACGCTCCTGTCTTGAAAATGCAGCTTCGCACATCATCCGGCCACATGTAGCAACCTTGGTGGAATTGGAATACGCGCTGGCTCCTTAATTTCAACTCCCCCGCGCATTCTTTATCTGCATTCTTCGAACAAGCAGTCCCTAGGAATGAAGTCCCTGAGTTTCAGGTGCTAGCGCCTCCATGTTCAGGCGTCATGGCATTGTTCCGGTGACAAGCAATGGAGAAGGAGAACTGAAGAGATTAACAAATCCCCGATGCGGCGGCCATGGCGATTGGAACCACAGCGCAGCGAGAGAAAAGCACAGGTGCCGGTGACTGTTGCCTCTGGTTCTCGAAATCGAGTGAATTTCCTCCTCACCTGATTTTTCCTCACCAAACACTACTACATACGTGGCATGAGTTTGTTGGAAATTCGATTGATGCAGGACCAGAAAATACTCAGATTGTATCTAGCCACTCCCGATTCACTCGATTGTATCTTGTGGAAGATAAGTAGAAGTTAAAACTTAAGCCCATTTCAACTTTATCTTTTTCTTCCTCACCTTCTTTCCTAATCCTCCCATTTGATAATGGTTCACTTAAAAAAATATTGGATAAAAAATGTTGCCTAATATTTTTTTAAAAAAAGTTGGACCAACATTTTTTTCAAAAAGTTGAACTAACGTTTCTTCGGAAAAAAAAGTTGAGCCAACATTTATTTGAAAAAAGTTGAGTCAACATTTCTTTAGAAAAAGTTGAGCCAATATTTCTTTAGAAAAAGTTGAATCCAACATTTTTCGAAAAAAAAAGTTGCAACAATATTTTTGAAAAAAAAAGTAGAATTCAATTTTCTTCTCCGGCTCCAACAGCCGACGAGGGTAGCGCGCCGACCGACCGCCGCGGCGGTGGAGCCCGTAAGGGGGGTGGTAGTGGAGGGAGGAGGGGCGGCGGCACAGGCAGGGGAGGGAGGAAAGTGAACTAGGATTTAGATTTGATGTAGCTCTGATAAACCTCGTTACTCGCACGAATATTCAGTGCCTTCCTACTCCGGAAGATAGATAGGTTTTTCGGACTCACAGTTGTTACGAAGTTGGTGGCCCAAACCACAATGGGCTCCACTTACCTGTTCAGGCCTCCTTGCTGCTAATGAGATGCACATGTAAATGCAACGAAGGGGCCCAAATTCTTGCGGATGGATTCAGACACAAACCAGGGGCCCAACTATTACAATCTGACTGAAGAACTGCCACCGTTTGGAGTTTGGACACTGAAACATAGAGATGCATTTTTTGAAGGAAAAAACATAATTTTTCTGTTGTGTGGAACAATGGTGGCTCAAAGATTGCACAAGGAAGAAACTAGTGGTCCATCACATATATCACATTACTATTCCGTCCTCGGTATATTCTATCTTCCTGACCCGATGTTTGCCATTGTCTTCCTACCCAAGTTGTCGCCATGATGCTTGCACTGAATATGAACCGCTCAAATTTGTCGGCAGGGGCTCCCGGATCTCAAGATTCGCTTTCTGTTTCTGTTTGAGCGCAAGCATTACAGTCACTTGCTCCGGTCCTCCCGGGCCCGCACGTGTCTTCCTGCCAGGTGCAGTGAACAAACATTGTTGACAATTTCACTCCTAGTACGTGCTACTGCTCCTACACAACATAGGATTCGGCGATCCTCTTGCGTATTCGCTCTGCATTGTCCTCAGAATGTTTTAGAATTTTGTTCGAATTTGCGCTTAAACAGTAGGGACTGGAATCCCAATCACTCTTTCGAAACAACATTTTTCTTGCGCTGATGAATGATGCAGTTATCTTAATATTGTTACTGACATGCCTGTTTCTTGGGGAACAGAGTAGAGACCTGAGAGAGAGAACAGAGTAGGAGGGTTCAGGAGGCCATGCTACATTTGCAACCAGACAAACTTATCCTGCTAAATCATGCTTCTGTTTGTTTGGACACGCATGTCACGAAGGGACACACCACACCTGACTGAAATGCCCAACAAGCAAGCACTATCCCTTTGTTCGCTCTCATCCAAAATTCCAAATCCCAACAAGCAAGCATTTGCCCATGAAACCACACAGGCGGCGAGGCTGTGAAGACCCCAACAAGGAGCACTTGTTCGTTGAATCGCTGTGTCCCCATTTGCATTGTTCCAAACATTGGTTCACTGACGCTACTGTACATTCTCGAAGACAGGAGAAAAGGAGGTATGAATCTGATGATCCACATTACTGCTGTGGCATAGTGCCATGATCAGCTCCTTTAGGTGCCCGCATGTATGGACTGTTGCGTGTTGTCTCTGTACAGGTACTCTATTCGTCGTAGCTGCCATAGTTGCTTGATATTTTATTTTGAGTGGAGAAGAGGTTAATAGCTGCTACTGATGCACAGTAACATCAAGTTGTCTCATCTAACTGGTTATTTGCAGCGCAAGTCGATGCACATCAATCAATCAAACGGCACCGAGAAGAGGGGGAAATCAAAGCAGATGCTCTACCACTGATTCAGCGAAAGTGAAAGGCACAACAGAAACCATCTTTGCGAGGCATCAAAAGCAAAAAGGATGGTTTTGATGCAAAAGCTTTAAGGCTTAAGAGTTAAGACTCCAAGGCAACCAACCCTACTTGATGCTAGTTCCAGACTTCCAGTAGCATGTTGACAGATTTTGTGTCACCTCACTTCAGTACCAGACGAGATCTGAATTGAATTGCCACTGTCGATCCTGTTCTTGAACCAGCAAGTTTACGGCAGCCGCTGTTCATCTGCAGGCAGCAGCGTCTGCATTGCATTGCCACACATTTATAATTACACGGTGTACTACTCAAAAAGCATCTCACAGGAGAAGGCTTTCTTACTACTACAATAGAAGATGAACAGCAATACCAGTAGCAGTAAATCCCTCAACTTCTAGAGCTGCCACGTTCTCCAGTACCCCTAGCTACCATCCATTGATCCAGGTAGGCTGGGCTGGAGTAGTCTGAAACTTCATCAGCCATCACACATTCACACTGAACAAAGTGTAACGAGAGACACACATGATGGCTGATGCCTGATAGGCACTCATGCATCCATGCACGGAGACCAATGCATGGCACTGTTCAGGGAGAGATTAAGAACTGTTAAGCAACAACATTTTCCACTACACTGTCCTTCAGCTTTGGGCTTTGATAGCTTTTCGTGCATGCAAATGCAAGGGCTTTTGGACTTTAGCTTTACCTCACGTCTGGCCCGCTTTAAAGGCGTTGTTTAGACTGTTTTGGATTCTAAAGCTGACAGGGAGATATAGCCATACACTACTGTGCTCTGCAGTGGCAAGGGGCCTGACTGCTGCTGTGTCTCAGGCTCAGCTGCAGGCTGCAGCCACAGCATGCAACAGTGACCGGGAGCTCCAACCTTTTAGACACTAGCACAAACTAGCAAAAGATTGCAAGAAACCTCTGCCCAGTGGCCATACCTCAATACTCGTACAATACAATATTATTGGCAATAGGTGTAGGGCAATACAAGGGGATCTTGGGTTTTTTTAGATCTCCTAAAATTCCTGTCACATCGAATGTTTAAATACTAATTAGTAATTATAAAACCAATTGCACATATGGAGACTAATTTGCGAGACGAATCTATTAAGTCTAATTAGTTCATGATTTGACAATATGGTACTACAATAAACATGTGCTAATGATGGATTAATTATTCTTAATAGATTCGTCTCGTGAATTAGCCTCCATCCGTGTAATTAGTTTTATAATTAGCTCATATTTAATCCTTCTAATTAACATCCGAATATTCGATGTGATATGAATTTTAATCCGGACTAAAGAACCAAACACCAAGTAGTGTTCAGGTTCCAATTGGAACAGTAGAAACTAGAAATGGTGCGTGTGTAGTGTAGCTTGTGTGGCTGTGTCACCATGTGTGTGTCTTGATTTGCTGGTGTCTCTCGTGGTGGATGGGGGGACACAGGGACAAGGGCATGCAAGGCAAGGTTTGGTTTTGTTTGGATGCATATGCAGGCAAGAGGGATGATGCACTTGCTTTGAGCTAGGCGTTTTCAATCATTTGCCCCCCTCTCTGTCACCTGTCCTAACCAACACAACATTATTGCTGGTAGCAGGGTGAGTTTGTCTGGCCTCCTTGTCTCCATGGAGATGTTTGCTTATGAATAAGCAAAGCATAGTAGAGGCTAGTAGGCTGGTTAGCTGCATTAGCAGCATGAACATTGTCAAAAAAAAAACAGCATGAACATTGGATTATATATGTGACGTGATTTCTTAATGAGGGGTTCTTGACCGCATCCAGCATGAACTGTGATGCTTGTGCTCGAACAGGGGAAGAATCTTGACACCAATAACCTCTAGCCGACAATGGTGGTCGGTTCAGATTCGTTCCAAAGCCCAGAACATCATGGCAAGGACTTGGGTTCGAGAAAAAAAAATTGGCAGACTTGAAATCAGGCAGAGAGAACAATCCAGGACTGACAGAGAACATTATGATGTTGATACCGCACAGTGTGCGCTGGTACTAGCAACTGCTAATCCTGCTTATGCTCTTAAGAAATGCTAATTATGTATATACAAATACACCCATGTAAAGAAGCAGATACTGCTGCTAGTAGTACTGGTATCATTAGAGACCTTTTTCTCTTGTGATCTACGAGAATGTGCAGTGTCAGAGTGAGCCCATTATCCTGCTAGGCTGCTGCGGCACACAAGTACGCAGACGGGCAACACGCGTAAAAGATGGATGCGCATCACCATCAAAGGCTTCGTCCCCCACTTGTGCTCCACCACCCGATCGCTTTGTTGGCTTACCCTCCTTTTCAGGCGGATTGGGCTGTCGACCCGCGCCAGCTTTGGCTGGGCAGGAGCTGCTCCTCCTCCTCCGTACACCATGGTTGGGCTACGAGAGGGATTAGAGCGTAAGTTGAATTGAGCAGAAGTGAAGCCATACTTTTTGCGCTTAGTCTTTTAAAAGAACACGATCTTAAGATTTCAGTCGTTAATGCATTCAATGCTGAACACAACAGAGCAGCAAGGGTGGGGTGTAGACAATCTGGTGTTGACAAGTTCAATGCTGTATTTGTTGACAAAGTTCAAGGGTGGGGTTTAGACAATCTCGAAGAAACCGACACATTCAATGACAAAGTTCCCTCTCACATAATTAAAAGTATCTATGCTTTAACCATTAGGTTAGAGCCATTTCACATATGATTAAAAGTATTTATGCTGTATTTCAAACTTTTGAATTAGTCCGTGGTTCAAAATACACATCATTTAGAACATCATCGATTCATTGACGCAGCCTACAAGTCAAAGCTTTGGCCATTAATTTCTCCAAAAAAAATGGCATTTCAAATACATGTAATTAAATATTCCATTTTATGGTGAACCTAGTGAATAAAATGTATCTTAAATTGCCAGCCTGTACAATCTTTCACGCATTGATATATGGTCAAAGCAAAACAAACCTGACCGACAAAAATCCTAAACCAACATGTATTTTGAACAGGAGCAAAAAGCCATTCTGAAGGTGCCGTTGTGTGGAGTTGCGGTGGACCAATCTAGCAAGCACACTACAAGGGGAGCTCGCTACAGCCGTCCAATCCGATCCAAGGGAGGGATCGGAGGACCATGATGTAAGGCAAGGCGCTTTTTGCATGCATGCAAACCGGCCCCCCTCCTACGCATGCAGCATGTCTCAAAGGAAGCTAGGTGGCGAATCCATCCAGAAACCCTTGGATAGATGCATGGTTGGTTTGATGTGAGCTGACTTCGATGGATGGATACAACGGCATATACGCCGTGACTGTACTGCTGGGTGCTGGCGCAGGTCCCCCGGCTTTGGCCTGGCCTGCCCCTGATCGAAGGCCTGAAACCCTCATGATTCACCCATCCCACCCACCATGCCCTGTCTCCCGGGGGGCACACCCTCGCAAAGCCAAGAACAGAGGGGGGCCATCACCCATTAGCAATCAGACCCTTATCTCGTAGTGTTCCATCCACTGTAACGGCCAAGAACAGAGGGGAATGCTGGTTTCCTTTCCTACACGAGAATAATGGTTTTAGCAAGAAATTCCGAGATGGATAGCATGTGTATATAAAATGTATGATGTAGGATGGGACGAAGCCTATAATGGTGTCAAAAGAATCGTGCACGGCTACGGAGGTTCTTTCAATCATCAGAGCCGGAGCTCTTTTGCTTTTTTGTGCTGGAATGATGGGATCTCATCGATCAACTCATGTATGTCTCCATCTCTGTCTCGCGGATGATGAGATTTCTCGTCTTTTGCTTTTTGTGGTTGTTCGAATGATGCACACATTGCATGGTAAGATGATATTTGCGAAAAACAAAGGTGATCGACAGCGTAAATGTACAGGCTACTACTGCTAGTACGTAGTTTAATAGAAGTAATCAGTAAATCCTGGTAGTACACCGTGACTGAACACAGGGTTGCTTTTTATATCTGCACGCGAAACGGTGGAAGAAAAGGGATGGGGAAGAAGGGTTTCGGACTGACGGCACGAAGCGAGCACATCGTCGTGCGGGCAGGGGCAGGGCAGCCTCTGCTGCGATCTTCCCCGGGCGAGAAGCTGATTTTTGGGTCCGCCCGTCCGTCTCCGTCCTTGGCGTGCGCACCCGGTACAAGCGAAAGTCTGCCATGAGCCATGCATGGGCGACTGATTGATGATCCATCGGCGTCAACCTTCTTCACGTTACGCTACGCACCGCAACAGGATACAGCTACTACGAGGATGTAGCAGGCTGCAGCCAGGCTACCTTGGCTAGAGCTCACGCACGGGCACGGCATGCACTGTGGAGCGCTTGTCTGCACGCGCGCGCAGGCATCTCTGCCTCCTCCCCTGTGCTCTGCTCTGCTCTGCGGGCTAGCGAGCCAGCGGCGGCAGAGTAGCTTGCTCAGCTCCGCGCCCCAACGTGGCGCGGTGTTACGTGCCAGTTTGGATCCAACTTGTACCATCGAGTTTAGGATCCAAACCACTCCTGGGCTACTGCTATCAACTGGCTTTTACAATGCCGGTGGCTTGAAAATGTAAAATCTTACGGCCCTATCTTACAATGCGTTTGTTCATGCTGCTGCTCCTCTGTGCGTGCACTGCTCAGATAGTCAGATGAGCCCTGCCCACACGGAACCTCAACACCGCAGAACGCAGACGCGCGCACAATTTCGTGATGAAGGGACTGTTAGGTTACTTTTGCTTATTTTTAGCACCTATCACGTCGAATGTTTCGATACTAATTAGGAGTATTAAACGTAGATTATTTATAAAATTCATTACATAAGTGGAGGCTAAACGGCGAGACGAATCTATTAAGCCTAATAAGTTCATGATTTGTAATGTGTTACTACAGTAAACATTTACTAGATTAATTAGGCTTAATAGATTCATCTCGCCGTTTAGCCTCCATCTGTGTAATGGATTTTGTAGATAGTCTCCTAATTAGTATATAAACACTTGATATGACACGTGCTAAAAATAAGCAAAGGAACAAACGTACCGGAACGCTCCCCGTCTGAACCTGACGCCATCATCATGTTTGGATTAGGCTTTGGGTTGTTTGGTTCCGTTTGCTTATTTTTAGCACGTGTCATATCGAATGTTTAGATACTAATTAGGAGTATTAAACATAGACTATTTACAAAACCTATTACATAAGTGGAGGCTAAACGGCGAGACGAATCTATTAAGCCTAATTAAGCCTAATCAATCCATCATTAGAAAATATTTACTGTAGCAACATATTGTCAAATTATGAACTAATTATGCTTAATAGATTCGTCTCACCGTTTAGCCTCCGCTTATGTAGTGGATTTTGTAAATAGTCTACGTTTAATACTTCTAATTAGTATCTAAACATCGATGTGATGAGTGCTTAAAAATAAGCAGCGTAAACCAAACCACAACCAAACCACGCCTTTACCATCGATGGTTTTGGAATAGCGAAATCTTTCTGCAAATTGCAAAAGTTGGTACACAAAATTTAACTCTCATTACCGATTTTTTACACAAAAGTTGGTAAAATTACTTTGCAAGTATCTAGCCTCGACGCAAAACTAGATGTTTTTGTTTTTTTTAAAAAAAATCTTGTGGATGTGTTTGTTTGACTCGGGGACCATTGACCTAGCTGACCTAGAGCGCGAAGAGGCGGGGTGGGGAGGAGGGGCCAGCCATTTGCCAAGGCCCAAGGTTGGCATGCCCGGCCCTGGCAAGCTTTTCCCCCTGGCAGACTGCGAGCAGAGGCAGCGCAGAGCGGGCACAGTGCCCTGCGGCTGCTACTACAGTCTACAGCAGCGTCGTCGTCATCCTACTCCCTTCCTTCCGGGAGGAATGCACTCTAACATTCTTCGGACAAAACAATAAGTAAGTAAAATGATACATGTACCTCTATTCCAACAATATTTTAAATGGAAGGTAGCACCAACCACTCTAAGAAATTAAATTAAATTAAATTTTTATAGGTATTTAGCTAGCACTAACTCACAACCTAAATTGCTACGTGCCTCTATCGTTACTATTTGCATTCTTTTTGAACAACTTTTTAAATTACTTTTTTTTTCCTGGACGCAGGGAGTACTAAGTAGTCGTAGGTAGGGTAGGGTAGCAACAGCTGCTCATTAAACTCCCGTGTCCCGTCCCCCGCAGATCCATGTGCCGCCCTTGCCTTGCCTGCCGTGGTGTGGTGTCCACACCAACCCAAGCAGAGGCGATCAGGCGAGGAGAGCAGAGGAAAGAAAGCGAGGGATTCATCATCGTGAGGCTGCTGCTCCTGAGCTCCTCAGCTCCTGGCCGCATGGCGATGGACGAGATCTGCATAGGATTCGTGCTGTGACGTGATGACGGACAAGGGGAAGAAAAGTGATGGCGGTAGGCGTAGCCGACTAGCCGTATCGATCTACCGGATTCGGACGCGGGCTGTCCTCCGGTGTACGGAGTGCCTCAGTACCTGTACGAAGATGGAGCTGCTGGCGCTGGCTCTCTCTCTTTTTTTTCCTTTTGGAAAAGACCTATCTACTAGTATGAGGCATTGAGGCGGTAGTCCGGCGACCTGTGGGTCTTCTTCCCAGTCCCCCGCCGGTCATCGCCTTCTTTTCGGCTTTGGTTGGATGCCCACTCATCAAAGGCAAAGCCCGAAAGACGTCAAAGGCAAGAACGAGCCTCCTCTTCCATTTTATCCCTTTTGTTTCTCCTTTTCTTTCTCTCTCTTTCTTTGACGGTTTGACCTCCCTCTTTTGTTTCTTCTATCCCTCTTTCCAGCAATTTGCTGGGAGACGGCTGCATGTTGCTGCAGAATCCAATCCCCCAACGTTCGGGCCACAACACTCGCTGTCCCGCTCGCATATCCAGTCCAAGAACAGTGCAGTGCGGTGCGTCCATGATGGCAAAACTGGTGGCACCATTTTTGCTGGATCGGCCATGCGTGTTGAGTTCGATCGTGTTCTCCAGCCGGCAGAGAGCAGAGCACCGACGGTCGACCCCGACGCCCAGCTCGCCCGTGCAACTTGGAACGTGGGGTGCCGTCTCATCTGTGACTGACTGTGCTGCATGGGGGGCGGATAGCTAGAGTGGATGGACCTCACGTCCTCACCTCACACACTCGGGTTGGAGAGCTATCTGATTCTCCGAATCAAAATTTGTCAAGTGAGTACGAAAATCGTGGTCCAACATGGTTGTTAATTGGTTCTCCATCGTATCCGACTTGCCAAACTTCCACTTACACTTGCTAAACTTGGCAAGCTAACTTGCCTTGCCAAAATATGGGTCCCACGCGCAGTAAATTGCTAGAATGGAGAGTGCAAAATAGAGAGGTCGTTGTAGTACAAATAGAGATGCTGTTGGAGTGGATGAAGAGTGCGGATTTTTAGGGTGTGATTGGATGCCTACAGCCCCTCCATCCAGGTCCCGAGGATGCAAGGTCTGCATGTTTAGATGCCTGCATCAGGGTTGGGCCAGACCCCCGAGGTGCAAAAGCGGCCTCCTAGCAAAGCTCCCGCCATGCAGAGAGATTGGGCGTTTCTCCAGAGCCTGACTCATGCGATGCGCGCAGAAGCACGTGGTCTGCATGTCATAGATGTGGGAGATGCAGATAACCAATCATTTGCTCTTTGTAACCTACACGTGTGGATTCATACAACCAAACAAAGAGCTCCTGCATGCCCTTAGCTTGGCCACCGAGAGCTTGGTTCCTAGGAACGGGCTGGCTAGGAGCTGTAGGCATCCAATCACACCTTTAGAGAGGACAGTGGCTGTTGGAATTTGTAGAATGAGAAATAGATAATCTGTTAGAATCAACAAGAAATCATTTTGTCAACCTGGATAGAGACTCAAATAAAGAGTCGTCCGTTGGAGATGCTATTCACCCGGGACCCGACCGTACGTCGTCGTCCGTGCATATGAGATCATGCTGCAAGCCTGCAAGGCACTGCTGGCCGAGGACAATTCGCTACAAATCTTGTATCGTGATCTGGATCCAAGGAGAGGACCAGATCGGAGGGGCAGGCTGCAGACACACACCGTGGTGCATGTCGTCCCAGACGGAGGGGATCGGATCATCATGGTGTACTCGCGTTCGCGACTGCCATCTTTGCCCCCAAGGCCCCAAGTACTCCCGGCATCATTCAACGACATGCAGATTGCAGCGCACCCGTAGCACGTACCTCTGCATCATCGCCTCCGCTAGTGCTTTTAAGTTTGGTGTTCCTGCTCTAATTCCCGGATAAGTGGCAGCGTTAGTATTTTGGGATCACCTTTTCAAGTTAACCATCTTTAAACTCTGGTTGCATAGTACCTTTTTCTCTCTGGTATTTTAAAATGGTCCGAACGGAATTATCAAGAAATACTACTTTTGACATGTTATATAAAATGCTTTGTAACAAAAACACTAGTCAAAATTGTGTTCTAAAACCACAGAACGTTAGTTATTGCTGACCAGAGGAATATAAGGAATCAAACATGCTTTGTTATCTAGTAGGTGCCTGTCTTTTATATAATTAACAACGATGGAGCAACTCTTTTCTTTTTCCAACTTAAATTACTATTGCATCCTTTCTCTTTTTATGAAGTGTGGTTTGACCCGATTCGGTATTCAAAATCACTTTTTTTTTACCGTTAATATTCCACCGGTTATCGTACAACTGCAGCACGGCAAGACCACACAACTAGGCCGACGGTAAATGGCAGTGGGCGGCATGGAGAGAGCCGACCATAATTGGCGCTGCATTTTTTTGCACAAAGCTGATGATTGTTCGTCGGATTAGAGTGGAGTGTTGATGGATTATTCCGTCCAGGCGCATGTGCTGCCGTGGAGCCACAATCTCAGGCGCCATTCTTGTGCACGTTCCCGCCCGGCCGGGCGCGGCGCCTCCGTCTCTCGTAACTCCAAAGCCATCCAAGTTGGGGGCACGATCACGCCCATAATTACGACCAACAGGTCGTTGCGGTTGCACGTACAGTGTGCGTACTCCTGCAAGAAAGCCATTGTAATGTTGCTTTCGCCCCTCTTATTATCTTTATATACTAAAGTAGTGCTATGGCGCATCCTAAACATGTACTGCTCCATTCCTAAATATACGCTCCATTCATTTCAAAAAAAACATATAATTATTCTAGAAATTTAAGATAGATTAATAAGGAAGTCAAATGATCCTGCATTCGTGCTTGCCCCTATGCACATACCAATTTGGGTAGAATAATTCATTTTTAGGAGAAGTATTTGCTTTTTAGGATGGAGAGAGCGTACATTTTTCTAAAGGGAAATTCCATTTCACAAGAGAGTATCTTGCACGGCCCATCAAAGATTGTATTTGATACAATGCCAATGTCCTAGTGCACGTATATTTATGATGGGAGGGAGCTTTGTTACCATAGGCATCAATATCTTTTGAATGAGCAGCTGAGTCGGTGAAGGCGTGAAGCTGATGCAGTAATACATTTGTGTGTGCTTACAGTTGCTTTATTATTGCACATGCTTACACAGACGCTCACAGCCTGTTCGCTTCAGCTTATCAGCCGGCTTATCAGCTACCGAACAGTGTTTTTCTCTCATAACAAATCAACCGTTTCAGCTTTTCAGCCGGCTTATAAGTCCAGCCGAGCAGACCCTCAGTTGGCTCATGTTTGTTGTTCCATGAATTCGTCATTGTAAAATTTTGCAGTTCCTTATTTGCCATTCCAAGAGGTCGTAAATTTGAAAAAATATATATGAAGTGAATTATGTAAAATAGGAGGAGGGAATTGTGATTATCCCCCCGATTGATTCTTGTCGAGGCTTCGTAAATTTTGCCCGCCAAAACAGGGGATTAGCTGGAGCCGGCGCTGCCATCCGTGCTGCGACGCCAAGACTTTTTTTCTCGTGTGTGTACCGGCGCGGCGTGCAGCTCGTCGTCAATAAATGCACGTCTTAATTCTGCCGAACCACCAGCGCAACCAACCTCGGCACATGGGTGGGTAGGGATACCTGTGGTCAGACGAACGAGACGATGAAGCCAAAATTTTGCTTCACGTTCTCTGTACAAGATCTAGCCCATGGATGCAAATGTTTGTCTCACTAGAAATGATGACCGCCTTTTTCTTAACCAAATCCGTCGTTCGTCTGATTTAAAGTTTTCATTGTACGTCTTTTTTTCCTACTAAAAATTTAAAGTTTAACTAAAGACGTGTAAATCATTTCCATGATGAAATACGGCGAGCCCAGTTTTTAGCAAGGTTTAGTAGCACAACTTCATTGGTAACATTAATGATATTCTGGATCTCAGTGTTATGCCAACCCTGCTGCTTGGGTACAAACGAGAACTTTCCGTCTAAGAGAAATGTCTCGGGAAAACCAGGATTACCAAGCTAAGTGTATAATATTTCTAACCGGCAGCTATCACGATATAAATTAGTCGCATATTTAGTTAATTCATTTAATGAAAGTGCCGTTCGATTTATTATTACAAGTTCTATGTAGTTACATGATACCACGGACGTATGGTTATTGTTCATGTATTTACATTTCTGTTACACAAGATGCATATGGTAGTCTTTGAAAATAGAATGTGTTTTTTTTTTGCGAGTGAAAGTAGCATGTTTTGCTCCAACAGTAATAGTCATACAACAGAAATCGCTGCTAATTCAAAAAAAATTAAATATCTGGATTTGCTGACAAATTTATTTTTCCATTTCTTTTGACCATCACCATTTTTACTTTTTAGTAGATTTATTCATTATCAAAACTGTTTTTAAAGACATCATAGACTTATGTATTTATTTGCTTTCTTTGCACACGTGAAGAATCACGCTCAAACTTTATAAACAGTAAAAAAAAAAACCCCAAAGAACAATAAACGGCCGAGTCCAAGATCCCACTTTGCTGTGCAGGTTGGGTGACGCCGTGACGCCGGGAGGTAAGGTTTGTTTCCAGCAGCAAGATGCTGGTATCGTCAACAATCTACGCCAGCAGGTACAGTACAGTGTCTGAGCAAAGCGACAGGTGAGGTACCGTGCGGTTGAGCAGAGCTCCACTGCACTTTCCTTAAAACAAACATTTCACCGTACCCCCGCTCTTTAACCCCCAACCCCCTCTCCCTCCTCTGCGGCTCTCACCTCACCTCACCTCAGCGCGCAGCAACCACACAACAGGTAGAAAAGAGAGAGACGAAAGGCGGCAGCGAAAGTATGAGAGACCCGAGGCGCCGAGCCAAAGGAAAGGAGGGAGCTTTGGCCTTTGCTGGGCTGGCTGACCGGTGACCGCCTGAGCCGGGCATTTGGCCGGACAAGCTGCTACTACTGCTAAAGCCGGCCGACCCACCCCGTCCCCGCGCGGGAGAGAGAAGGAAAGGAGAAAAAGCGGCGCCTCGTCACGGTCGCCACCCTCCTCCTCGTCCTCGGCCTCTTCTTTTCTTCCCCCGCCGTCCCTCCCCTTCCTCTGCATTCCCCCTGCGCGCGCACCTGGCCGTCCCGTCCTCGGTGTCCCTGTTCCGCGCGGCACCGATTTCCCTCACCTCTCGGGTTTCCTTTTTTCCTTCCCGGCCTTGACGGGCGTTCTTGCCGCATTGCTCCTCTGCTCCCTCCGAGCTCCTGCTCCTTCGCGGCTGGTACGCGCTCGCTCTCCCGGGTCCCGGTGGTTGGTTTCCGTTGCCGTTGCCCGGCGTGGCGTGCCACCCTTCCCTTTAATGAGGCGCTGGTGGTTGCGGCCGTGACCGACTCACCTCCCGGGAAGGCGGAAGCAGCCGAGGAGGGGCGCCGCGCCGTGCTGCGCAGGAGCCGGCGGCGCGCCGGCATTGCGCATGGACGGCGGGGAGGAGCAGAGCTCCGCCTCGGCGGCGGAGCACCGGCCGCCGCCGCCACCGCAGCAGCAGCAGCAGCAGCAGATACGGGTGGTGCGCTGCCCCAAGTGCGACAAGCTCCTGCCGGAGCTGCCCAACTACTCTGTCTACGTCTGCGGCGGCTGCGGCGCGACGCTCCAAGGTACTACTACTACTCCCCACCATCTCCTCCTACCTTTGAGTTCTTTTACCCCTGCAATGCAATAATCACTCTGTTCACTTCGCATTGGGTTGGGCATCGCTGTGCTCTTTTTTCCCCCATGTTCTTTACCCATTCCTTCCGAGTTCATTCGCTTACAAACGGGTCCGCATCTTTCCCGACCAATCGTTGAATCATCAACCGCAACGAGGGCATTCTTCTCCCGTCGATTTTCGGACAAACACGTTCATGATTAGTTTTCGAAATGGGTTCGTGGGGACTGCTGCTGCGGCTGCTGCGGGTTGGACGGCTTCCTGGGACGCGGATACGACCAGCTCATTTCGTCCGCTTCTGAGTTCCAAAAGATTCCATTTTCTTTTTCTTGTTTTCTTTAGCTTCCAGGCAGTTCGGCTATCCCTTTTATTTTGCTTCCCGTCTTTTTGTGAAATGCTCTTCCTTCAGGCTTCCTTGTTGTATTCGCAACTTCCTGCAGAATCTTTTTTTGTTTTTGAAAAAAAAAACTTCCTGCATATTTTTGTGAACAAAAACTTCCTACAGATTTGACATGATCAAATGTACACGGAATGAGGTTCTGTTCTTTGTATTTCATTTTCCAGTAATTTTGCGATAGGCCTTATTTGTCACATACTGCCGTAAGAGTTTCAGTGCACAAATCCGTGGAACTCGTGGGCAATTTCTTGTTTCTGCTCAGATTACATGGGCTTATCTTGTGGGACATTCCCCTTGATTCAAGTTGCTGTTGGTTAATTTTTGGTGAGTTGAACAAGAAGGGTAGTTTGTTTTTGAATTCAGTGCATGTTAAATGAAAGGAATCTTTCTTGACCTTACGTAACATGTTGGTTGTATGTTTCCACCCAGAACATACTAGCCTTTTGTGGTTCCCAAATCGGGAAGGCTGCAGCCTGATGAATTTCAGTCTTCACTATGATTGTCTTCATATTTCTTTCTTGAACGTCTCTACTACATATTTCTTGCAACACAGAAAATGGCTGGCTTGCACCAGTGCTGCTGGAAGGTCAAATTCTTGTTTGAAGTAATGAAGTATCTCGATGCATTTTAAAATATGAAAAATAATTGGACCCAACTATTTAAGCTAGCTCACTTGCAGTTCTGTGTTGTCTATTTGATTACCCTCTGTACCATTTGCCTTTAGTTTAGTGATGCTTACTTGTTAGCTGTAACACAAATTTGACCCTAGGATGCTGTGCTGTTGGACAAAATATAGTCACGACGAGTTGGCATAATTTGCGCATTTTCATGGATCTTAACTAGCTATTTTTTTTAAAAAAACTTTATTAATCTTCTGTTATCATCATGGTTAGCTAATCTTTTTTTCTTATGTTTTTTTAGCCGCATTAAAATCACATTTGTCCCCTGAACCATTTTGCAGCAAAGAACTCAGCATCTGATACTTCTTCAGAGAAGTCTGATGGTGAACATGTGAAGTATCTCGAAGTGCTCGAAAGTTTACCAGAAAAGAACAGAGATGCTACATCTGAAGCTAGTTGTGCTGTCCGAGAAGCAGACGCCAATAAAGTTGAAGCTAGGCCAGAGAGATTTGTACCCAACAGAATGGCAGCTGTACACAGCCAATCTAGATTCAGTTTCAATGATAGCCAAGCTACTTGCGCACCCAGCAGCGCCCTGAAGCTTGAATCTGCGCTTAGAGATGTAAGTAGGGAAGTTCGGGAGGCAAAATACCGGCGCATTCGTCATGAGGAGAAAGGAGAAGCAAAGCAGCCAGCAAGGGCAAGAGACAACTCTCCAAGGTCCGTGGTTAACAGCATTCCTCCTCCTAATGCTTACCCCGGAGAAGGTCCATCCGAGTATCCTATGAAACCTGGATTTAGGCATGCCAATGGTGAGCTTGCTGACAGTAGGAATTCAGATGGTGCTAGCAGAGTTAGTGGCCTTGAGAAAGACCGTTCTGAGCTTTTGCGGATTCTTGATGAGCTGAGGGACCAGGTACAGAGATCATGTGAGATTGCTGACAAACCCAATGGGAGTGCTTCGACAAGTAGAGTGGTGGATCCTGCAAGCTCTTACAATCCTAATGAGCGTCTGAGTCGACTGCGGTATGGTTCACCTCAGTTGCAACGGAATGGCTCGCAGCGCTCACCATCCTTGAATGGGCACACACCTGGTGTACCTCCTGCTTATCCTTCAATGACTGCACAGCAAGATCTTCATGGATACGGGGAACCTGTCGCACACATAGGGGCTCCTAGCTACCCTGTTGGTCCATATCCATGGAGAAACTTTGATAATTATTTCCATGGACAGTATGATCCTGACCCTCTGATCTCTTATCACCATGACGGCTTCTACCATCAGCCTGCTTGCTCTTGCTTACATTGTTACCACCGTGAATTCCTACCTGTTCATGGGGCTCCACTTGGTTTCAACCATTGCAGGGCACCATACCTTATGAACAATCCTAGCTTGTACCCTGTAGAAGGTCCAGTGATGTTTGGTGCACAGAACTACAATTCAAGAGGTATGAATGGTCTGATGCGACGCAATCACATGAGGGCCACCCTGAGTAAAAAGCCCGCACAGACTTGTGAACCAATTGTCAATGGTGCCCCTTTTACCATATGCTACAATTGCTACGAAGTGTTGCAGCTTCCCAAGAAGTCTCTCTCGCTGGGAAAAGATGAGTATAAGTTGCGTTGTGGATCATGCTCACATGCAATTGTGGTCAGACTTGATGGAAGCAGACTGGATGTTTCAGCACCTACACCAGTTTCACACTTATCGCCTGGGAGTAAAAATTGCCCCAACAATGGCCAAGGAAGTAATGGACATACTGCCGATGAGAGACTGCTTCCGTCTTATAGTTTTTCTGTAGGCAGCCATTGCTCTCAGGAAAAAGATCTACCCTCAAATTCAAGTGAAGCAGATAAAATGCGAAGCATATCATCTTCTGCCAGCATTTCTGAAGATGATGAAAGCCCAGCAAGATCAAATTCACAGAAGAACTCTGGTTCTAGGGACATTCCTCCTGATGCTGAAGTGGCTACCCGTGTTCCAAGTTTACCTCTTCGCGATCATTTTGTATATTCTCCATCAGAGAGAGTGGTTGACGGGTCAGGCAAAGGAAGCAGAAGTACCCGATCTGAACACGAAAAGGGTGTGTTAACTGAAAGTTTCAAGCCAAGCACAGTGAAAGACGTACCTGTAGCAAGCGTGCTAGACCTGTCAGATGATGAGTACGATGATCCCGAGTACAGTCAAGATCCAGGTGATGGGGGTCAATATGTTGACCACCCGAGGGCCACAAAATCGGGTGATTCTTTTTTCTCCAGCCTGATAAAGAAGAGCTTTAAAATTAATGGTGGCATGGGCAATGGCAGAGCAAAGGTTTTCATTAATGGCTATCCCATCTCTGATCGTGCTGTCAGGAAGGCTGAGAAGATAGCTGGGCCAATTTATCCTGGCGAATACTGGTATGATTGCACCTTCTATATGGCAATTGACTTCTAGATTTCTTTACTGACATTTTAGTTATTTTCAAGAATAATATAAAGTTTTGCAGCAATGGTACTTAAAATCATTCTGATACCCTACAGGTATGACTACCGTGCTGGATTCTGGGGTGTTATGGGACAGTCCTGCCTTGGCATGATACCTGTAAGAAAGTTTATACTTGAGTTGGCGCATTTTTGTTACCCCAGTCATAGCTTGACCAAAGCTTTTAACTGGATCTCTTTGTTGCAGCCATATATTCCGGAATTTAACTATCCTATGCCCAAGAATTGTGCTGGAGGAAATACAGATGTGTTCATCAACGGCCGAGAACTTCACCAGAAGGACTTGGATTTACTCGTGGGTCGTGGGCTCCCAGATTCTCCTGACAGATCCTACAGAGTTGAGATTTCTGGCAAAGTATCTGACGAAGTATCTGGTGAAGAGCTGTATTGCCTTGGCAAACTCGCACCAACGTAAGTACAACAGCTCAAAATCTTGCAGTTCTCCTATTCAGGAGTTTTCCTTCTCGCGAGCAATGTTCTTTTACAACAGCATCTGCCGTTACCATACCCAATTTGGTTCTTTGAGAAAGGCACTTCTTTCTTAGATCAATTAGGATACAAAAAGCAAGTGTAGCTTAATAAAAACTAGTGTTTGAATTCTTGGATACTGCTACCTGTTTTAACTAAATTTCATAGACATGATAGTATGATACTCAGCGAGGTTTGAGTACTTGGTTCCAGATTTTGTCAAACACAACCTGAACATTTTAACCTAACATTCGTTCTGGAAAACAGGGTCGAGAAGATGAAGCGCGGGTTCGGGATGCGAGTCCCCAGGGTCATTCAGTGAGGCTGAAGAGGGGCTTAAAATCCGGAGGATCTGCTTTTGTGCGCCGCGGCGGCGTCTTGCGCTATAGTAGATTGTTATGTCCCACCTTCTAACCCTGCACTGAATCGTTACATCTGTAGAAGGCCTTTTGATTGAGTGTGTCATGGTGTGATGATGTAATTTTGCTGGCTCGAGCTAGTTGTTGCCTGTGGATTGTTCAAGCTTTACAAATGCAAGTTTCAGTCAGGATTGTGCAGCTATCTGTACCTATCAATCTGCTTGCTGCTCCTTTAAGCTCTCTGTGTGTGGACTCTCTGCGCAGGAACTTTTGACGTTCCTCGCTGTAGTCTGACTTCCGTCCCTCGTTTGCAAAACCGGCAGCTGAGGGATGATAGTTAGGGGATGTCAAAAGGACCTTTTTCCAATGCTGAATGATCACGGGACCAAGCCCAGTTAGTCGTCCAGGCCGCGGCCGATGAGGCCCATGTGTGCAATCAAGCCCAATGTACTTATTTCTACGGCCCATTCACACATGTCGCAAGCTCGCAACGTCGGAAATTCAAACATGGAATGGAAAGCAATCACAGATCCACAGCCAACGCGCCTTCCTGGCAGCTTCCCTCCGCTCCCGGGCCCCACCCGTCAGCGACTCTCCGGGTTAGCCGTTGCATGCGCCCCCACGCGATGACGTCACCTCCCGTTCAAATTTCAAAATTTCCGACCGTTACCCCCTTCCCCCGTCTCCCTCCTATAAAGTCAAGTCAAACCAATGGAGTCAGAATATCAGATCACCGACAAGGCCATCTGCACCACCGTCTCCTCCGGCTCTCCTTCCCCCTTCGCCCTCTCCTCCGGCTCGAGATCCCCCACCCATGGCGACCGCCGCGGCAGGGAGCAAGAGGGGCGGCGGCCGGGGCCGCAAGGCGCTCGTGGCCGTGCTCGACAACGACGCCAACATCTCCGCCGGCAAGGCCGCCAAGGCCGGGGACCTCTCGGCCTCCTCCGCGCCGAAGGCGAAGCGGGCGCCCGCCAGGAGCGGCAAGGCCGCCAAGGCCGCGGCGGCTGCGGCCTCCGTAGTGGACGACGTGGCGGAGCTCCAGGGGATGCTGGAGCGGCTGCGGCTGGAGAAGGAGAAAGCGGAGGAGATGGTGAGGGAGCGGGACGAGGTCATCCGGAAGAAGGAGGAGGAGATCGAGACCAAGGAGAAGGAGCAGGAGCGCCTCCAGGCCGAGCTCAGGAAGGTGCAGCGCGCCAAGGAGTTCAAGCCCACCGTGGTACGTTCTCAGATCCCACTGCTTCGATTCAGATCTCTTCATGGCGTCTTTTGATTCAGATTTGTCTAACTCATCTGAATTGATTTGTCATACAGAGCTTTCCTCTCGTCAAGTCGCTGCTTGAGAAGGAGCAGGACGCAGGCGACAAGGGCAAGAGGAAGAAGGGGAAGGGCAAGGCCGTCCCGGAGAGGAAGAAGCCCTGCACGGCGTACGTGCTCTGGTTGAAGGACCAGTGGGCCGAGGTGAGGATTAACTGCCGCAAATCCGCCAGATTCTTCCCCTGTTTTTTTGCTTGCCCGCCAGGTGTTTGACGAATTGCCTTGCCCATCGCGTTTCCAGATCAAGAAGGAGAACCCTGAGGCCGACTTCAAGGAGGTGACCAACACGCTGGGCGCCAAGTGGAAGGCGCTGGGCGCCGAGGAGAAGCAGCCCTACGAGGAGCGGTACCGGCAGGAGAAGGAGGCCTACCTCCAGGTGGTCGGCCAGGAGAAGCGCGAGGCTGAGGCCATGAAGCTGCTTGAGGAGCAGCAGATGCAGTGGACCGCCAAGGAGCTGCTGGAGCAGTACCTCAAGTTCAGGCAGGAGGCCGAGGAGGGCGACGGCAAGAAGGGGAAGAGGAAGAACAGCAAGAAGGTCAAGGACCCCGCCAAGCCCAAGCAGCCCATGTCGGCCTACTTCGTGTACACGCAGGAGAGGCGCGCCGCACTGGTCGCTGAGAAGAAGAACGTTCCTGAGGTGATTGATTGTTTCAGACTTTCTTGTCGATTGAGTGTTTTGGTTGTTCTGACGTGAAATTCTTGTCGCGCAGATTGGCAAGATCACTGGGGAGGAGTGGAAGAACATGACAGAAGCCCAGAAGGCTCCCTACGAGGAAGTTGCGAAGAAGCAGAAGGAGGAGTACCACAAGCAGATGGGGGTTTACAAGAAGAAGAAGATCGAGGTGTGCAAACTGTAAACAGCCTGTAGTTCAAATATGTTTTCTTCTTGTGCTGAACGAGAGGTATCTAATGTGGAGCTTGTGGACTGTATCAGGAAGCTGCGAGCCTGGAGAAAGAAGAGGAGGAGCAGAAGAAAATCATGAAGCAAGAGGCTCTCCAGCTGCTTAAGAAAAAGGAGAAGGCAGACAACATCATCAAGGTACATTGAAGCTCCATTGCCTCTGGATGCATGTCACAGAAGAATATTTGGGACAATATTTTGATTTATGGAACAATGACATGTTTATTCCGATCTAATAACCGCTGGATTTTGAACAGAAAACCAAAGAAAAGCGCCAGAAGAAGAAGCAGGAGAATGTAGATCCCAGCAGGCCCAAGAAGCCTGCCTCTTCCTTCCTCCTCTTCAGGTTGAACACAGAGCCGCATTGCAATACATGATTAGATGCTGTAAAATGATTTCGCGGTGTGCTGAATTTCTGTAATTTTCAGCAAGGAAGCGAGGAAGCAGCTACTCGAGGAGCGCCCGGGCATCAACAACTCGACCCTGAATGCACTTATCTCGGTGAAGTGGAAGGAGCTGAGCGGTGAGGAGCGGCAGGCGTGGAATGATAAGGCCGCACCTGCCATGGCGGCATACAAGAAGGAGATGGAGGAGTACACCAAGGCTCACAGCTCGTCCGCTTGACAGGATAACAGATTCATGTGCACGTTGTGGTGCAGTTCAACTGTTGGATTGGGTTGAACATTTTCAAATAAGGATTCTCATCTCTGAATCCTGGTGTGATAGATGACTTGGTGTGAATTGTTAACTTCGGATCAGTTTAGTTGGCGTAGTTGTATTAGATGTAGCTTGCTTCATTCTTGAACAAATTGGTTTGGTCAAATTTTGTGGCAGTTTTCCACAAGTTAAGAAGTTTCAGTGAGTTTCACAAGAGTCGATTACTCGATTCGGAGTTCTGATTCTTGGAATTTACCGAGTTGAATTTGATACCCCTGTCTGCTCGTACATCTCGGAATTTCATTTCTAACATCAACAATATTTTTAGCAACTCTATCTGTTCGAAAAACACTCTGTTTGGCATGAAATTTTTAATTACAAAGTCATCACGGCCAAGTAACGAAGATTACAGTTTACTTGCATGACTGAAAAGCTTGAAAGGGTGTTTGTGATCAATGTTTGGCGGTAGATTATCTTTTTATGTGAAAGCTGAGAATTGCAATAAAAATACAATGATTTTGGTCCAAAATTCAGCAATTTCTGTTGTTCATGAAAGCTCTCTTCATCTCCCCCGTTGAATCTGAACAAAAGGCCTGTGTATTTTGGTCGTTTTGGCCCTTCTGTTTTGTAATAATGGTTAGTATATATGGTAAAACAGAGCAGTGTATCAACCAGAGTTCCCCAGTATTGTTTAGCTAAACAATGCATATGCAGTTAAGTCCCTATTTTCCACCATGTTCAAGATCATGAAGTCGTGAATCAAAAAATGGTGTTGTTACATGCCAAAAGGCAATCGGTACAAAACTGAAATCATCGTCTAATTGAGAAATTGGGTCCTTCCTAGGCTGTACCATGATGGCTGATACGCAAAGAAACAAATTCAGGGGCAATGGACGATCCAAAGAAGCGGCAATGGACCATCCAAAGAAGCAAATAACGGAACCAGGATCAGACATACATAATAAACATACCTATTTGAACCAAGATTTCAGGATCTCTAATCAAATGTGTTTTTAAGGCCAATTAGAGTAATGGAGGAAATACATGGCTCATCCTTTATTCCTGTGTAGCTAAATTCTACGTGCTTATCAAAATTCAGAATACAGTAAAAGTTTCAGATTGTGACAAAGAGTTAAAACTAAAACCTTTGTAATTCTCGATATGAAGAACTCTGATTTCTAAATCATACATTTTGCAAGTGTGGCAGAACCTATCAAACATATTAATAAGGTCTTTTTTCTCTTTTTTGTATAATAGCAGGAACTGTGATGAGTGGAGTGGTCAACTGTGATGACTGATGAGTCTGAAACTGGACATGAAACCCGCCTTGTGAATAGAAAGAAAGTAGGGATTTCTTTCCTCGTTTTATCTTGGTACACATGGAGGCTTTTTGTCAGTAGGTCGCAGCCAACACTGATGTCTACAGTAGAAGTGTAGAACACTGTCGGCATGTTATAAATAGCAGAGGAGGTATTTGTTAATATGCCTAAATTAGAAACAACTACAGGGTCCAAGGAAGTGCTACTTTGCTGACAATGTCCATAAGTGGAGAAGCAGTAATCAGATTTACAATATTTGGAACCATTGGCAACTCTGCATTGGGTTTGATAAAGATGCTAGCTTAGCTTGGCTGTCCGTTTCAGGAAATCAGGTTATCTTGCTGTCTGTTTCACCAAATCTGGTTATTTATTTTTCTGTTAAATGTAGAGATATCACTAACATTCATATTTCATTCTTCTTGTTACAGTTTATGTCATAAGGAAGCACAATCAACAGATGTAAATTGCCTTCTTTTTTGAAGATCTATATTGTCTTTTGTCACGAATTTGTTTTATGGAAAGGAAAATTGAAATAGCTCTGAGAAACATTCGATCAAAAAGGTTGTTTATGTGCAAGTTATCACCTGTCATAAACAAAGTACATTTGCTTGAGAAATGATAATTACTGATATGTAACTTTTGTAGAGAAGGATAGTTTCAGCTATTTTTCATTGGCCCACTCCTGAGAAGGAGGACACTGAATTCAAATGAATAAATAGATATAAATACAAAAATAAAACCCATCCTTTGGAATCTAAATAAAACACAGAAATCTACATACGAATTTAAGTATGCTTTATGAACTGAAAACTACCAACTATCTCAATATCCCAATGTTTTCTAAATAACTTGGGAGCTCAGGATCTGCATAGTGTTATCAACAAATCAAGGTGGCGTCATTTTTTGTCTTCCATTTTGAATTGATAAAAGATCCAATTCCATCTCAAGAAAAAGATAAACCAATTACGTAGTTATTCATTGTGGTGAATAATCTGCATTTTTTTTTGTAAACTGTTGCCCTAACATACTGCTCTAAACATATACCTGACGGATGCTATGCCAAACGGTAGCATATATCAAAGCCTACAAACCAATATTTTGTCCTATTTCAAATTTCCAAATTTTAAATGATCTCAACGTAATGCAATCCTCATAGAAGCATTTCCTAAGAGGCATTTCAACAAACAGTTGGAGGTTAGCGTACAATGAAGAAAGCCAATGTAAGTATGTAACCAAGACACATGCCTGATGCCTCTTTCTATTGCTTCAGCAGAGATTTCCATCCATCGGACGACTACTTGTCAATCTAATTCTTGCAAAACTTTTAGGCGGATATACCGGCAAATAAAAACTTTTAGGCAAATAAATTTAAGATGCACTTACATCTTGCGATGTCTTGTAGCTTTGCAGGTGAAATCTTTTTTGTTACATTCCATAAGCAAACACCACAGCCAGAGGAAATCGTAGCTGCATCGAACAGATTGACGGTAGCGCGTGCTGAATCCCGTCCCGTGAGCGCAGCCGCTCAGACCCAGACGCCGGAACGTTGCGCCACGGCCGCGGAGAGCTCGTCGAGCCGCGCCTCGAGCACCAGTAGGGGCTGAATTCTATTCCCGATGACGAGCGCCACGCGCGCGCCCCATCCCTCCTGGCCGCGCATGCCGCCAGGCGCCTCGCGAGTCGCGACCCTGGCCGCCGCCCTACCGTTCCTCACCGCGCACTGGCCCTTGGCTGTGTACACTCTCACCGAGGCACCATCGACAATTCGAGGCGCGCGAAGCCGAGTAAATTTGAACAACCAGCGGTAGGCACTACCATAAGCCGCTCGAGAACGGTGAAGATGGCAATAATACGAGGCTGAGCGTTGCCTGTTCGGGGCCGAGGCCATCATCGGCAGGGCTTGCGTGAGCCACAGGCCACCATAAGCTGCTCTGGCTCGACGCAGCCTCCTCGCGACGCACCACAACGTGAGCCGCGGCCTTGCGTGAGTCGGATTCGCGCGGCACGCGGTTGAAGAAGCTCCTGCGCTGCGGCCGGCCGCCTTGCACAGAGCCTCCTTCGCGCGCCGCCGCGCCTTAAGCTCCTCCTCTGAGACTCCCGCTTCTGCCAGCGGCCGACGAACGTCGGTACGAAGTCCCACGCAGGCTGACGGAGCAGCGGGTAGAGCGGCGTGGAGGAGTCGAGTCCCTCACCGCACGCCGCCGGGGGTCACTGAGCGCAAGGAGGAGGCACGCCGAGCGTCGCTTCACGCGGAGCCAGGGGAGAGAGCGCGCCGTCCAGAACACTCCAGACCACCCGATGCTGGCCCTGGCCCTTGTAAATCTAACGGTAGAGAAACCACAGGAGAACAAGACATGCCACGTGGATGTATCTGTATCCATGTAATTTGGACGGCCGCGCTATACATCTTGTGAAACGAAATTATTACGAACGCTTTACACCCAGTTGAACAAGATCACTGTGATAAACTTTGAACTTTAACTGTTGAGCAATTGAACAGGAAAGTCAATGAAAAGTTTCCGTGACAACTTGCACACATGAAGGCCTGCTTTGCCAGTAAAAGCAAATTCAGAGGTGGATCAATTGGTTTCTGCCCTCAACCACACGCAAAGAGAAAAACCGAAAGGGTACAATAACAGTGGCCACTAGTGTTGTCAAACTAGGAGACAGCAACTTGTACTGCCCAAAAATGAATGCGGGATAAACATTAAACACACACATCGGTAGTGATGTCAAATTACAAGACAGCAACTTCTACTGCCCAAAAATGGCAACCTTGAATCTATGATGGCAAGTAATCTTTCTCTCTGCTTTAATTTTTTGGTCGATAGGTGTTCCTGCGGCCTCGCAACCCAAACTTTCTTATGGTTATGAAAATTCATGTTTCCAGTGTACAACAAATTTCGACAAGCGGCGGAAAAACAAGACCGACTTGAGATTCGCAATATACACAACGAACTATAGATTTGGGTCCTCTTTGTCACTGTACATTAGCCATTAGGCGCCGAGATACTATCTGCGCCTTTGATTTGGAGCCGTCCGATAAGCTTTGAGATGGTTGGGGACGTTAAGGCCGGTAGTTCTGAGTGTGTCTCGCTCTCGCCGACGGCAAGCGCTCTTGGCCCCTCTAAAGCCCATCGTTGGATCATGATCGAACGGCCGGGGGGCCCTGATAGGGGCGCCCTTTACCCCGACACGAGGAGGACCTGTGCGCGTGGGCGCTAGAGGAGGACCTCGACGTGGACGACGGTGGCGGCGTCGGGCGGGCCGACGACGAAGCGCTCGGACTGGGCCTTGCGGAGCACGGCGGGGCCGGGGGCGACGTCGGGTGTGCCCTCCTCGGAGCTGTCGTCCTCCTCCGGGATGGAGGACAACACGCCGGCCCACGACGACCCCGCGCCGCCGTAGCTGTAGTAGTAGCAGTACTCCTCGCCGCTGCCGCCGCCGCCCATCCGGTATCCGTAGAACTCCTCCGCCGCCGACGACGGCCTGAGCCGGAGCACCTTGATGAAGAGCTTGTGCAGCAGCTTCGGGAGCCCCGCGCGCTGCTTCTTGATCCGGCCACCGTCGGCCGCCGCCAGCGCCGGTGGCACCGCCGGGAACCACGGCATCCTGCCGGCGGCGGGACTTGGCGTGGTTGCTTGGCGGATCTGGTGGAGCGTAGCAGGCTTTGTGATCATCGATCGAGCTCGTGAATCTTTTGGCTTTCACTTGGCGCTCTTCTGTTTAGGCCGTGTTTTTATACTCCTGTATGTGTTAGCTGCAATAATCAGGATAAGGCAGAGCAGCTGCAGGGGGGATGAAGCTTTACAGAGTGGAGGGCTTGCTCGACCTCGCCGTGTGTGGTGGAGAGGCCGGCGACGACGACAGGTTAGTGAGGACGGCCGGGTACTGCCACGCTTGTCACGGACTCCGCAGCGGGAGGCGTCTGATGGCCGCGGGGTTAGCTTAATCGCATGGCGCCCAAGGCCGGAGCCAGATGATCTGATCGAGCCGTAGCTTTAGACTTGCAGAGCATCGGCTGGGCCGACTGCCGCCATGGATTACATATGCAGTGACATAATCGGAAATTATGAGGCCCTTCGTTTTCGTTGCTCGTGGACGCCATGCATGACGGATCATAACTTCATAAGTACTTCGACAGCGATTCTAGTTCTCCCTTCTCTCGGTTTGCTCGTGCATGCTCTCTGTGCCTTTTGCTGTCCGCGGCAACATCCGTGTTCGTTGTTCAAGCCAGGCTTGTTGCTCATTTGCTCGGTGAACTCTGTTTTCTTTTAAGGCGCTGTTTGTTTCGTCGGAATTGAATCTCATTCTAGGAATCTGGATTCAATAGGAATTAAATTACATAGAATCAGATTTATTTTAATTTTCTTGTTTGGATGTACAAAGAAACTAATTCTTAGAATTAGATTCCAAATATTGTTTGGTTGATTAGAAATTCAAATGGAACAACATGCTACCAACATAACTCTCTCTCTAACACATGGAGTTGTTTCAGTAGCCACCTCTTCCTCATCTTCTCCGGAAGCGCCAACAAAAATTTATACTTGCGTGTATCAAATAGGTCCAATAAAAAGTGTCTTCATCCAATCATTCTACCTCATTCAGTGTGTTTAGAATTTATTTTGATGTTGGGCCTTTAGGGGCTTCCTCCTTGAGTGCTTCAGCGAACTTGTCCATTTTTTCAGCTATCATAGAGGTAAAAGAGTCACCTGACCGTTGCCTCTTTAAACTTCCTGAAGTTGCCGATGATGTAGGCTCTTTGTTACTAAGATCTTCCTTACTCATGTCTTTTGAGCTCTCAGCTGCAGTCTTTGTCGCTTCACCGGTAGCATGGTCTTTGCCAAACACCAAGCTAATTGAGTCCCAGTACAAGACAGTCTTGTGCCTATACACAGTAGCTTCTTTATTTTTCTATAGAAAACAAATGTTGTACTTGGTTAGAAAACAAGTGTAGAGTAATTTCTTTAGAAAACAAGTGTAGAGCAATTTCTTTTACATGTAGAAAACGCTGGCACTATGTATGCAGCTGTTACATGCATACAATTATTCTTCCTAGTTCCTACCATTATTCTTTGTGTTAGTTAGGTACTTTGTTCCTACGTGGTTAACATATGTATATCCATCCTGCAGATGTGCTATTAGTATCAATAAGCTACTTTCAGTCGACATAACCAGCTAGTTATCCAGGCATCAGGAGGGTAACTAGTACGTGATCAAGAATAAGGTGTAAATGCAATACTTGAACAATAAATAAACTTGATTGTCATGATTTAACCAGATAACAAGCCACTGCACTTAGCTGAATCCATAAAAGTGCAATTCTATGCAATGTAAGCAAATAACAAAATTGCATGAGAGAATAGTGGTATGAGAGAACACAACTTACAACTGCATATAACAATAATAAATACGATTGATACTTACCGCCACATATTCTTCCCATACAGAATCACTGTCAACAGATATTTTATTTTTGTTCCAATCTCAACCAAATCCACTTGATTCCAGCATACCATTGATGATAGTGTAGTGTTTGTCAAAGGTCTTGTTCCTCGCCATGATGTTGTCTTTTGTGATATCCACATTACACTTTTCTCGGATATTCTTGATAGCAGCTATATAGGCACGAGACTTCCACCAATTTTGGCATCTGTCACCCTCCCTTGTTATAGTACTCCATAAATGTGTCAAGAGGAGCCTTGTCCATGTCGTCATTCCAAGAAATGTAACCCCTGCCCGAGCCTGACTTCTTGCCCTTCTCCATATCCTACAGGAAAAAAGTTCACAAAGATTATTAGTAAAATATTAAGGAGCAACACAAAATATCATAAATTTGAGCATGCATTGATGATAGAATTTATCAGACATTGACCACATCTCGCTTGGTAATCAACAAACATTTGGTTAGCTTTGGTATCCCTAAAATTGCTCCATTCATTTGATGATTGAACATTGGTAATCATACCCACTTCACTTTGAACTTCATGAGGTTCAACAGATATTACTTGATCAACTTGGTGTATAAGTAAGTCATCCATACCTCTCTGTCTACAATTACAAAGTTGTGCAATATGCAGCAAGCATTAATGATCCTAATCTGCATGAATTTAGTAGAAATGAGTTACATGCTAGGGTCATTCAGAGGTGAATTTCAAGCTAGGTTACTAACTACGGAATACCTAATTTTGTAAGTCAAAATATGAGTTGCTTCTTAGTATAGCCCACCTCATCTTCAATAGCCCAAATGTTCTCTCTATCACATTTCTAGCAGTTGAATGACGTAAATTGAATAGTTCTTTGGCAGTGGATGGGTTATGCCCTTGAGCAGCCCACTCATTCAAGTGGTAGCGAGTGGATCGATATGGAGCAAGAAAGCTTGGTCCATTGGTGTATCCAGCATCTACTAGATAGTATTTTCCACTTGGAATAACAAATGCATCATCCCGAGACATTGCATCACGTAGCACACGTGAATCTGAAGCCGATCCTTCCCATCCCGCTAAGACATAAACAAATTTCATGTGATGATCACAAACCCCCAAAACATTGGTGGTAATCTGTTGCTTCCTATTCCTATACCTCCCTTGATCAGCCAAAGGCACAAAAACATCAATGTGTGTACCATCTAATGCTCTAAGGCAATCTTCAAACCACTTCCACTCGGAATCCTCAGGTTGTACAACTGATGGATCAGGAAGCTTGATAAATTCATGGCATAATGATAGAATACCTCTCAGAACCTCATTGAAGTGACGGCATATTGGCTCAAGTGACCATCCATATGAGCTACGAATCATCCTCATCTTAGTGCCATGACCCACTACAAGCAAAAAGATTGCTACCTTTTCTTCTACCGACACATTCTTGTTATCACACATACCACATCTCTCATGTAAGATGACACATAGGTCATAAAATGATCTCTTAGTTAGACGCAAACTATCATAGCAATAGACATTTGATCCTTGGTACATATTTCTTAGCATTTGTTTGCATGTAGCTACATCTCTCTCAGCCACTTCATCCGGATCAACGATATGTCTAGGTCTCTTACGCTGATACCAGTACAAAATCATGCGCATGACAGCAGAAACAAATAAAACAGCCACTCCTTTTCTCTTCTTCGTACGCTTCTCTCTCATTTGCTCCATGCTTGTATTAACCAAGTCTATGTTGTTATCAAGCATCTAAAGCACATATGCAAAAAGGAATGTTTTAATTTATCATAAAAAAGGTTCATAATTAAAGCACATATGCAAGTGATCAGAATAACACAAAATATTATTTTATTGCATAGGATTATACAATGGAGTTGGAAGCAGAAGTTCAGAAAAACCTATAGAGGTAGTTCAGAAATTGGTAGTTTCACGCTTTCAGCATGTCCATTTTTCTGGCACCTATAGAGGTTTGTCAGTGTATAAACAGGCTTGACATCCTGAATCACTTCGTGTAGTTATAGACTTATGACACTGCATTGATGGGTTACACTAAAAAATGGTGATGCAATCACATAGTATGCCACATGAAAAACCTCAAATGGTTCTAAAAATGGTGCCCTCAATATTGTCATAACAAGAACAATTATGTTGTCTCTTCCAAAAATTAGTTCAGCATTCAAATTCATAGGCTGCAAAATTAGTGCTGCATTCAAATTCATAGACAAAGTTCCTCTGTTTCTAGTACATAGAAGCTGGTACTGTTTTTTGAATTTTCTGACTGCTTGTAGACTTGCAGAATGTGAAGAAGCCAAGGCGTAATCATCACGCAAGTTATTATTGATCATCACACATTCACACAGTAGCACATCATACCTTATAATGAAAATGTTATTGAACAAGCGTAACCTATTAAACATGGTTTTCTAACTTTGATCAGATGTTAACAAGCAACAATAGATTGCTTCGAGAAGACTAACTACAGCTACCTATTATACATAATCTACCTACTGAAAGCATAAGATTACAATGAATACTCATCGCCAATTGGAGCTACAAATAATGGAGCAAGTGATTACAACAAATTACGCTAAGAACCAGATCCACAACAAATTACCAGATCAAGAACCCTAAGAATGAAGTGCAACAACCAGATCAAGACACAAATAGTAAGAACGAAGTGCAATCAGGGAGGAGAAGAGATGTTGCACGAACCCTAGAGGGCAGCGAGGTAGATGGGGGCGCCGGAGGAGGACGGGGCGGCGGAGGAGGTAGATGTCGCCTTCTTCGTGGAGGAGGGGGCGGCGAAGGAGAAAGAGGGGACGATGGAGGAGGGGGCGGTGGAGGAGGGGGCGTGTCGTCGTGATGGAGGCAAGTCGGGAGAGGAGGCGGCACGACGTCGGGGAGGGGAGGCGAGTCGGGAGGGGAGATAGCTGCGGATGGAATCGATTTCTTATTTTTAGCTCCGGAATGTGTCACAGGCAAGGAAATTGGCCCGTGGAAATCACTGGAAGGACGATTTCCAATTCCATGTGCAGCCAAACACGTCGGCCCAGGAAAAGAATTCCAATTCAGCCCATTTCCATGCAGCCAAACAGGTCCTAAGGAAAAACATGGGAGAAGGACTCATAATGACAGGGTACCACAACAATTTGTACTTGGGGAACAAATGTATGACACTATGACGAAAAGAAAACTACACATGTATGACACTATGAAGATAAAACCGTCACTTGGGGAATTGACAATCAGCACAATACAAATCACAGAGAAGTATTTAGTGCTTTGCACATTCCATAGTTTTGCCTATACTTCCATATATGGATGGAATCCTGATTGGCAAACTTGTTCACTTTACAAATTTCATAGATGTAGTATATGTTGTAAAACATCCTGGTATCAAAATCTGTACAATGTTCGCATCATTGGAATCACATCATCATAACTTCCCCATTTTTTTTTTGCAAAATAAATGCTTTGACATGTTAAGCACCTATGAATTACCTGAGATTTTCTTGAAGTTCACAATCATGCAGACTCGAAAACAACCAGAAAACAAAGAAGATGCAAAATAAGTTAAAATAAAAAGATGTGAGAGAATAAGGGGAAAAAGAGCAAACCTGGGGTCCCTATCTATATTCTGGAAGGTGTATAAGAGCTATAACTATAAAGCCCAATTAAGCCCATTAGCTACAACTATTGTCTGACGCTAACTAGCTAATCATTCCATTCTTTTGGACCCTTAGGTAAACCAGCGTGGGGATGAAAGAAAATGTTGGATGAGAATTGTTGAATCAACATTTTTCTGGAAAAGATGAACCAACATTTTTCCGAAAAAAGTTGAACCAACATTTTTGAAAGAAAGTTGAACCAACATTTTTTTCGCAAAAAGTTCACCCAACATTTTTGGAAGCTTTCTTCTCCGACGCCGGGGCCGGGCTGCACGGCAGCGCTGGGGCGGCGGCGCATGGGGGAGGCGTGTTGGGGCACGCCAGTGTCAGGGCCGGGCTATAGGGGGGACAGCGCTGGCGGCGGGGCTGGGCTGCAAGGGGCGGCACATGGGGCACGTGCGGCACCGGCCGTAGGGGCAGCAGTAGCAGGGGGGTGGGGGCGACTGTCGGCGGTGAGGGTGGAGGAGGCAGGGGCAGCGGCGGGAGTGGAGGAGGCAGGGGTAGGGTGATGTGTGTTAGGTGTCGGGGATAGATCCTAGTAGGAAGAAGACGAACTCCTAGTAGGATTCCCCTTTAATCCTACTAGAATTCATACTATGTAATCCTACTAGGACTCCTCCTTGTAACCGACTAGTAATCCTTCCCTTGAGTATATAAAGGAGGGTAGGGGTAGCTAGTTCGAAAGCTCAGAACCATCATCATAGCCAACAATCAGGCTATACAACACCCAAGCACAAGGCACAATATACAACACCCCAAACAAGACGTAGGGTATTATGCTACTCTGGCAGCCCGAACCTGTATAAATCCGTGTCTTGTGTCCTCGCTTTTACCTTCGAGTTCCAGGTCCGACGATCCCCCATTAACCAATCTACTACCTCGGGATACCCCTCGGTAGGTTGCAGGGTATAAAACACCTACATTAGAGTTGTGGGGATCCAACGGTGTGAGTTGTTTTGCATGAATCTCAAACACTGGAAGGTGAGGGAGAAAAAAATCTTCCGGAGGATGGTTTGGATTTCCGGCAAACTTGATAAAGAAAAACTAGATGATTGGGGGCCATTTTCCTTTTCGTATTTTTTTATTTTTATTTTAGTATTTTGCAAAAATATATGTGCTAACAAAAAAATTACAAATCTACACTATACCACCATTTGAAACAGCGGAAGGTGCACTGTAGCAACCTATCGCCAGTTGAACCGGCAAAATATCTTCCCTGGGCAGCACATTTTCAAAACATCATAATTAATTCATATGAACTTGGATGTAGATAAATTTATATGAAAATTGTAGCTCTAGACGAGGTTTACAGCTTTGTAGTTTAACATTTTTCATTTGGATCCATCTTGGTGCTCAAATAATGATAAAAGTTTCAGATCTGATCTGAAACTTGTATTGATTATTTGAGCAAAAAGATGGCACCAATTGAAAAAAGTTTGAACTACAAAATTGCAAACCTTATCGAAAGCTACAATTTTTATATAAAACTTATCTCGGATAAGTTCATATAAATTAGTTATGATTTTTGAATGTGTGCTGCCCAGTTTTAGATCTAAAATTTGAATTTTAGGTCCGAAACTTGTATCGTTTATTTGAGCACCAAGATAATACTAAATAAAAAAGTTTGAACTATAAAGTTGTAGATCTCATCGAGATCTACAATTTTCATATAAGGTTTATCTCTATCCGAATTCATATGAATTAGTTATGATTTCAACCGGCGGTAAGTTTGCTATAGTGTACCTTCCGCCGTTTCATTTGGCTATAGCTGTTTCAAACGGCGGTATAGGTATAGATTTGTAAATTTTTTTTGTTAGAATATATATTTTTGCAAAAACTAAAATAAAAAATATAAAAATAAAAAAATTGTTCCTTTTCTGTGAATAGTAGGCTAATGGCCCGTGTTCGATTTTGGGCTTCTCCTATAATTTGGACCTACGCATGCATAATCGCAGGTAGGGAGGGAGGAGCTTCCTTTATATTTTTGGGCCTACAGCCTGCAGATGTATTCAGCCCACTTATCAGAAGCTCCACACTCCACTCCCTCCATTCCAACGTGCTTTGCTCAAGTTGAGGAACTTTTGATGTACAACTTTTGATCTCACAACTACTATAACGATTTTTTTAATCTTCAGTCTTTATGCATATTTATAAAAAATACAGTTAGTTAGGTAAATTAGGTGACGGTAAATTATAAAAAAAAATATGACTTGGCAAGCATGGTGAGAAGGTGAACATTATACATGAGAGACAACCCGTCTTTTTGGGCACATTGGGTTCTCTCGCTGGCTCGCCTTGCCTCGCTGGCACGGGCAACGAGAAGCTCGCCCACCCGAGTGAGCCGATTTGGCCCTCCCACGGGAGCGAGCCAAATCTCGCCAGCACAGGCACCGAGGTAGCTGGGCAAGGGAACCAGACGTCGATAAGAACTGTGTCGGCCATGCATCTATGGGCCTACCGAGATGCCGATAAGAACTGTGTTAGCCATACATTTATGAACCCACCGGGAGGCTTTGACAGTCTACATACGGGGTTGTACATCAAGATGTGTCAGACATGGAGACTATGGTGCAAGACGGTGTGGTGTACATGGCGGACAAGGACTAATCGAGGATTAGGAAAGTACTCGTAGCAATTAGAGTTGAACTCTCTGGTCGAATCTGACTAGTACTCTTGTACAACAACCGACCTATAATGTTGCCCCTGGCAATATAAGGCGAGGCAGGGACCCCTCCAAACAATCATCAATCAATACAATCCAACCAACACACATGACGTAGGGTATTACGTGACATAAGCAACCCGAACCTGTCTAAATCGTGTGTTCGAGTTCACCTTTGAGTTCCTGGTCTTCGGCGAGCCCCACGCACAAAACACTACCTTGGGTACCCCTCGGTAGGTTGCCGGATATAAACACCAACAGCTGATGCGCCAGGTAAGGGATCTTGTTAAAGATCCACTGGAGAACTCGATGGCTCTAGTCATCATCAAGCCTATCGTCGCATTCGAAGAAGGTGCGATGTTCATCTTCGGCTCCTGGATCTGCATCACAGACGGTGCTGGAAACTTCCACCGCCACATCACACCGGTCTTGAGGAGAAGTACTACGACATCAACCTCCATCGCTAAGCTATGGAGTATTTCGTTGAAAAATTCAATGAAATTTTTGACCTCTTTCGAGGTCCTAGGGACGAGTCCAAGTACAACTCGACGTCTCCCACCAGTCGGACTGGCTCCCACGAGCTGGCGTCTGAGCCATCATGTGAATCGGTCTACGATACAACTCGATTCCCGTTCGGACTCTGAAACACAGGTGCTGTCTTCCAAACCACCCTGTCTAGATCCCTATCCAACTCGGATTCGATCGAGGACCTCGACTACTACTCGGATCTAGACAAGGAGATTCCTTTGTTAGGTCCATAGCAGGGCCTGGTAATCACATCTACTCCACAAGGCAGATTCGTATACTTACCCGGCATGAAACCATCTGCTCTCACCAAGGACGACGAGTCATGCCTTGTCACGTACCTCGACAACCTTTCGTACCAGGAGGGAACACCTTTGTCTCCTATCTATGAAGAAGATGGCCCTATAGAGATCATCACGTCAAGCTCGGCTAGTTTTTCCCCAGAACGGGAACTACTCACCATAATCACTTCTCAAGGGGCCAACAACGGCGAAGAGCAACCAGAAAGAAATCCACAATGTGAGCACCATCCAGATGACGTGTCGGCGGATGAACTCTCTGCCAATGTCCAAGGAGAAGAGACGGAAAGTCAAAGGATACGCCGGCAAGCAAGAAACGCAAAGCGAGCATATCGACGCCGCCTCCTTGCAAACGACCTACCCATCATGAACTTGGATCACGCGTTCGAAGCAGTTTCAACACGTCAACATAACACTCCTCTCGCCACCATCGCGTTCATCGATCTACTCACCCGAGCGATGGCACAAGACAAGTACACCAGGCAACTGGCTCTACTGGCGGAGCATGCATACAATCTACTCAATCGGGAGAATCCGATCAGCTCGGTTCGACGCACCTCCTCCCACTGTGGCAGCAGCAGCAGACATCCAAGTCACCTCGAAGCTGCTAAAAATGAGGTTCTTAGAATTGTGCAACCTAGGGCAAGTCATCACAGGGCAGAAGGTAGTCGGACGGGACCCTCGGGAGGCCGCAGCCACCATGGGCCCTGCCAAGAGCCTGAGCAACATTGCGACCTCCGTGAGCAGCTCAACCAGAATCGCGACGTTCGCATCATCATCCAAGGACGTTGCCGTGAACGCGATCAAGAAGTCGACTACTCGATAGAAGACACTGATGGGTTCCCCACCTTTTCAAGACGAGTACGCAAGACAGAACTATCTGACAACTTTAAACTTCCGGGTATCAACAAGTATGATGGCAAGCAGGACCCAGTCCAATGGCTGAGGTGCTACTCGCTAGTGGTCCAAGCGGTGGGAGGAAGCGATGATACCAAATTCATTTGCTTCCCCATTTGTATAGAGGCAGGGCCACTCACTTGGCTCAAGTCTCTAGAAAGGAACTCCATCGACATGTTGAGTCAACTGAAGGCGGCGTTCACAAACAACTTCGTGGAGGCGATGCAACGTCTTGGCAATAGGATCGAATTGTCACAAATCAAACAACAACAAGGCGAAACCCTGCGTATTTATCTATGCTATTTCTTCGATAAGAAGGTTACTGTCGTGAATATCACGGAGAAGGACGCCATAGAGTGCTTCCAGAATAGTCTCTACGACTGCCGGATGTTCCAAAACTTTGGCAGAAGACGCCCGAAAGATATCAAGTTTCTTAAGACCATGATACAAGCCTGGGCAGACGAAGAAGACAAGGAGATCGAACGCTTTGAATCTAGTCGTAACATAGGCTAGAACAACAACAACAACCAAAGCAACGGCTAAAGTAACGGCAAGAATCACACAATCACTCCAATGACAACTGAGGCAACTACTCAGGTGGTCAAAACCGCAAGAGGAAGCCACACAATACTGTCGTGGCAATGTCCCAGTCCTCCAAGAAGAACAGTGGAAATCAAGAGAGGACTCCGTTCAAGGAGCTCCTGAAAAAGCAGTGCCCATGGCACCCAAACTCAAAACACTCTGCGATGGACTGCATAATCCTTCGTAGACTCATGAAAGACCTACCGAAATCTTCTGGAGCTAAAGACAAAGGAAAGACCAAAGAAGATGAAGATGAGGACAACAATGGAAAATTCCAGAACCCGTCCAACACCGTCAACGTCATATTCGGCGGCACTCCGGGTACTGCTACCAAGCGGTTCTAGAAATTAACCCTCCGGGAAATCATGTCCATTGAGCCAGCGACTCCTACGTTCCTTAAGTGGTTCGAGGTGCCACTCACCTTTTCAAGAATGGATCAATGGATTAGTTTCTCCGACCTAGGATGCTACCCTCTCATCCTGGATCCAGTTGTCGCATGCTCTCGCCTCACAAAAGTACTCATTGACGGCGGTAGTGGCCTCAACGTGCTCTTCGCTAAGACTTTGAGGAAGATTGGTCTCGACGTAACAGATATGCTCACCCCGACGAACTCTCCATTCTACGGGATTGTACCGGGTAATGCGACTATACCCCCTGGTCAGGTGGTTTTGCCAGGTACTTTTGCGATCAAGGATCATTAGTGGACCAAGTACATCTAGTTTGAGGTGGCTGACTTCGAGACCTCGTATCACGCCATCCTTGGAAGACCAGCACTGGCCAAGTTCATGGCCATCCTGCATTACGTGTACCTAGTACTCAAAATGCTGGGACCTAAGGGAGTACTCTCCCTGTGCGAAGACTCAAAGAGATCATACGACTGCGACACAGAAGCTGTGGAACTGGCAGCGACTACTTAGGTGCCAAACTCCATAATGCAAGTCTTTACTGCCTTCAAGAAATTGTCCCCGATGGAACTCGAAATCCCAGAGAAGAAGTCGGGGGCAACCAAAGTCAAGCCGGCAAGAGAGGTTGATATAAAACCTATCAACCTCGAGACCGGTGACAGCTCCAAGACAACCTTGATTGGCTCAGGGCTGGATCCAAAATAGGAAGACGCGCTCGTTAGCTTCCTCCGGGCCAACCGAGATATTTTCGCATGGAAGCCATCTGATATGCCGGGGGTGCCCAGGGATTTGATCGAGTACTCACTAAACGTGGATCCAAAAAAGCCATGCCCAACCCACTAGAAGAAACCTTCGCAAGCCTGCGAGGATACCGATGGAAGCTGAACCCAACAAAGTGCATGTTTGGTGTACCCTCTGAAAAACTACTCGGATTCATCATCAGTCATCGAGGAATCAAGACTAATCCCTGGAAGATCATTGCCATCACCAACTTGCACACCCTATTGTGCATCAAGGACGTCCAGAAGCTGACTAGATGCATGGCGACCCTCAACAGATTTATCTCAAGACTTGGAGGATGGGGACTACCCCTCTTCAAACTACTCAAGCGGTAGGACAAGTTCCAGTGCACCGAGGAGGCGGAACAAGCCCTTCAATAGTTGAAGGATTTCCTATCAAAGCCACCGGTCCTCACGGTGCCTACTCCCAATGAAGACTTGCTGCTCTACATTGCCGCAACTACTAATGTAGCACAACGATCGTGGTCAAAAGACCAGAACCAGGCCATGTACACTAGGTACAGAGGCCCATCTACTTTGTCGGCGAGGTGCTGTTGGACTCCAAAACTAGGTACCTGCCCATACAAAAGCTGCAATATGCAATACTACTCACCTCGTGGAAGCTACGACATTACTTCCAGGAACACAACATCTCCGTCATCACAGACTTCCTGTTGGGAAACATACTCCACAACAGAGATGCAACAGGAAGAATCTCCAATTGGGTAGTAGAACTCAGAGCTTTGTCCCTGGAATTCAAGCCAAGGACGGCCATTAAGTCATAAGCACTAGTTGACTTCATGGCAGAGTGGCGGGAAAATCAAGTACCCGCACCGGCAGAACGACCTGAGCATTGGGTCATGTACTTCAATGGATCACTCAAGTTCAAGGGCGCCTGTGCAGGAGTACTCTTAATCTCTCCCAAGGGCGAACAACTCAAGTACATCTTGTAGATCATCTAGGAGGTCTCCAACAACGAAGCAGAATACGAAGATCTACTTCATGGGCTCCGTCTGACAGTCTCGCTGGGAATCAAATGGTTGTTGGTCTATGGCGACTCACTAGTAGTCATCAACCAAGTCAACGACGAGTGGGATCACCACTTTGACAACATGGATGCGTATTACCTTGAAGTACGCAAGCTGGAGAATAAGTTCTCTAGTCTGGAGTTCCACCACGTGGCTCGAGACAACAACGTAGCCGCAGACATCTTATCCAAGCTTGGATGTACTCCAGCTTCATCCATGAACTACACAAGCCATCCATACAGATGCCGGCACCATCTAAAACAACCGATCGCGGCAATGATGCGCTAGACTGGGAGGTTATGATGATCGACGTAGATTGGAGAACCCACTTCATCCACTACATCAAAAAGCACAAGTTGCCTCCTGACAACATAGAAGCAAAGCAAGTCTCATGGTGCGCCAAGAACTACGTTCTAGTTGGGGATAAGCTCTATAGACAAGGCACATCATCAGGAGTACTCTTGAAGTGCGTCTCATGTGAAGATGGCAAGGACATACTAGAGGAGATTCACAAAGGCATCTGCGGCAACCATGCATCATCTAGAACGATCATGGGAAAAGATTTCAGAGTAGGCTTCTATTGGCCTACAGCTCTCAAGGATGTTGAAGAACTAGTCCGCCGGTGCCAAGGTTGTCAATTCTTCGCCAAGCAGCAACACGTCCCCGTCTACAAGCTGATCACCATACCGCCCTCCTGGCCTTTCGCACGCTGGGGACTAGACATGATTGGTCCTCTACCTACGGTGCCTGGAGGCTTCAACCGAGTACTTATGGTGATTGACAAGTTTACCAAGTGGATCAAGGTGAAACCAGTAACCTGTCCTAAGGTAGATAGAGTACTTGACTTCCTCGACGAGATCGTCCATCGCTACGGCTTCCCCAATTGCATCATCACAGACCTGGGCTTGAATTTCAACAATCACTAAATCTGAGAGTACTACGAGAACAGTGGGATTGACATTCGGTACGTCTCTGTTGCTCATCCGCGGGCCAACGGTCAGGTTGAGCGCGCCAACAGGATGGTACTGGAAGCTCTCAAGAAGCGACTACACGATGTTGGCAATACCAAAGGAGGCAAGTGGCTCAAGGAGCTACCAAATGTCCTCTGGGGATTTGCACACAGCCGTGCAAGTCTACGGGGCACTCGTCCTACTTCCTGGTCTATGGATCAGAAGCTGTCCTATCCGCCGACATCATGTTAAAATTTCTAGTAGTCGAGTAATACGAGGAAGGTGCGGCTAAAGAAACAAGGTGTCTAGACTTAGTCAGCCTCGAAGAAGCTCGCTATGCAGTACTCGTCCAGTCAGCAAGATACCTTGAAGGAATTTGCTACTATCATGATCGCAACGTCAAAGAGTGTTTGTTCAACACAGGCGACATGGTCCTCAAGCGTATTCAATACACCAAGGGGCTGCACAAGCTAAACTCGCCTTGAGAGGGTCCTTACATCATATCCAAGGTCACTGGACCTAGGTCGTATAGGCTCCAAACTCTCACTAGTGAAGAAGTCAACAACTCGTGGAACATTGAACATTTGTGTCGATTCTACCCATAGTCTACATACTCGTGTAAACTGGCCATCGGCCACAGTTGTATAGTTACAATTTAATAAAGCAGAGTTATTTTTTTGCCGCAAAAGACTAGTTCTTGCCTACTTGCAACTTATATTCACAAGTCTGCACACATGTCTTCCGGGTTATTTAACTCATTAGATAGCAGCAACTTGCACAGAAGCAAGCCTGCACACACAAATCTCGAGCTAATCAGCTCCTTGGACAAATCTGTCCATCGACGGCCTTCGCAAAAAGAAGTCGTCAAAACAACTTGGGAGTTATCTACACTACCCGAGTCCTTATCTAGATAAGTTTGTCTAGTCGCAGCTTGTAATAACAAGTTTGCAAGTTCCAGGTCTCCAGAGCACAACACCCAAACAATCCAGAGAGGTTGCCAAGGTAGGCTCCAGATCATGAAGTTCTGAAGAGTCTCCTTGCCTGACGAGTTTGACTTCGCAGATACACGAGTATTGGAGCTCCGCAAAAAGGAGTTACATCCTAAAGGTACTCTACATAGTGTATTTGAAGAGGCTCATAGGAGCAACCTTGTGCGTGGACACTCACGACTACCATACGAGTAAACATCAAGGTAGCTTGCGAGATGCACTAAACCAAAAGAATTCAAACAAGTTGACAAGCAAACAAAAAATGTGAGAAGACTCCAAATAATTTTCATTAACATAACTTTTTTATATTACAGACAACTTTTTTTTAGATCACTCAAGGTCTATTTGACTGGCTACTTCTTGAGCAATAGGAGCCCTCTCCTCCAAATACTACTGGAACTGCTCATCAGAGCAATCCTCGGCAATGCCTTCTGCCACAGGAGCCAAGTTGGCTTGTGAGTAGAATGACTTCACCATTGCCAGCAGCTGCTTGGAGATGGACTTCACAGTCTTGTTCATGTAGCCGATGACCTTCTCAGGTACATCCCTGAGTAACTCTGCCAAGGAACGGGGCTCCACGCCTTCCTCCGAAGGCTCCACCATGTTAGCAATGGGCTGAGCGGCTTCTGTTAGCTCTTTGAGAGCAAGATCCTTTGCCTCCAACTCAGCCTACTGCACTCAAAGTTTCTCCATTAGATCCACAAGCTGGACCACCTCGTCCTTGCGCAGCTGCTTCTTCTTATCAAACTTGTGCTCCAAGGTTTCGTATTTCTTGGTCAACTTGTCGTACTCATCCATGACTTGATAGTACACATTCTGCCTATCCATGGCACGACCCTGGAGATCGTTATTCTCCTTGGTAAGCTCTGCAAGCACAAAGGTATAGAACAAGTCAGTATTACCAAGGCCAAACAAGTACTTGAAGACAAAGGAGGATGATAGCCTACCTTCATTCCGGTTTCTCATCCCTTTGTTGAGCTTCTGTAGATGGTCCTTCTCCTCCGCGGCATCCTGCATGGTATTCTGGTGCCTAGCGGCTTGGCCGTCGTACTTCCTCAACAGCCGGGAGGAGTATTGCCGCTCTTTGGCTAGTTTTTGCTCTAGTGCCTCGTCTCATTGGATGGTGTCTCCAATTACTTCAAGAATTCTCAATTTCTCGCGGGAGCGCTGGATCAGTGTCTACAACACACAAGCAAAGTACTCATGTAACCAATTTCAAGATGAAGATCAAGAACAAAAGCAAAGCTTACCTGCGTATACTCGCCTACTTGGTGATACATGTCCATCAGCGTGGCCTTAAACTCCACGGTGATCAGGGGGTTAGCTATCAGTGCGATCTTCTCTGGGTTCACCACGGGAGGGACCAGCGTGTCATCATGCTCCTCGACATCCGGCGCACTGAGAGGGACCATCGCCTGACTAGTCGATGGACCAGTCTATGACGGCATGGAGGTAGTCGCCCCACGACTAGTTGATGGCCCTGCCTCGGACGGCGGGACAATGGCCAACACTTGTAGCACCCAGCAGCCTTGACATCAACTTCTGGCTCGGGGGCTACACGTGCAGCCTCGACTTCATCGGTGGCTACCACCTCTACCTCGGCCTCGGGCTCCACCTCAGCCTCTAGCTCCGGCTCAGTATCATGGCTGCCAACTCCGTCACCATCATGGAAGTAATTTTCGCAACGAGTTCGGCCTCTGGCAGCTCGAGGGCTGGCACTGCAGATATGTCAAGTGACAACAACATGTCGTGCATAAGAGCTGCGACAAGAGATACCGCACCTGGGGCAACCTCGGGCGCTGGTTGATCTTCCGGTGGTGGAACAACGGGCTCCAAGGTGAGTTCGGGGATTGAGCTGCTACTGCCATCAACACCAGACTCCAGGATGACTTCCTAGGCTGAGCGGCTACTGCCATCAGCACCAGACTTCGTACTCGGACCCTCAGCTTCCACGCTAGTAGATCTCCTACAACAAAGACAAGCGTTGCAACACATTACTCGGTGATACTACTCGACGACATCAAGTTGATATTGGTACACGGATACTTACTGGGTGGACCTCCTTATCTTGATGGAGGGCTCAGTTCCCAGACACGGCGCCTTAACGGTAGGTGACGGCTTCTTTGGCGTGGCCCGTTGGATCACAGTCGGATCCTCGCCAGCCTTAGCCGCCGTCTCCTCTCGTTGGGTACTTGGCGTCGGGATTTCCTCTATAGTCGGTAGCCTCCACCACCGTAGGACTAGAGTAGTCAGTTCTTCCACCTCTGTCTCCTCCTCGACTACTTGCACATCAGCAATGTCAAAGTCAGATTCTAGTGCTAGAAGCAAAACAACGTATGGGTACTCAATCCTCAGGATCTTGTTACCTGAGGTAGGACTTCATCGGCTGATGATTTCTTCGCCACCCGTTTGGCAGTGGCAGTACGCGCCTTCTTCGGGTGTGGCACCACTTCAACTTCCGGAATGTCCTTTGCTGTGCGTTTGGACGTCCCAGACGATGACCCCGCCTTGTCGGAAAGACGGGGTTGCACAACAAATTTTTTAGCAGACTCTAAGTCAGAGCTACTGAAGGAGGACCAATCTGGTGAGTCCTCCCTCTCCTTCTCCTTTTCCTCCTCCTCCTCAAGTGCCTTCTGTATAGCCACAAGGGACTGCATACGAGGGGTGACATCAGCTCCAGGCGGAGGAGGGTTGGAGACATACAAGTTTAGTTCATCCTGCAAAACAGAAGACTAGTCAGTAACATTGATAAACACCAACACTTGTACTCGTGTGTTGTGGGCAATGGGTACTTACAGGATTTGGCGGGTTCGCGGTGCAGTGCTCTCGTAGGATCACCGAGAAACCCTTGACACGCTTGAAGAAACGCTTCATACATGCCATCACTTCGTTAGGGGACAGCTCCTCCGACGTCATCCTTGACGGGTCATCGGGACCCGAGTAGTCGTACCCTGCTGTGCAACGCAACTGCAGGGGCTGGACACGCTTCCTCATGAAGCTGAAGGCTATAATGACGCTGGTCAGGCCATCCTTCTTGAGCTGGGCGATCTTCTTAATCAAGTCCAGCAGCTAAAAGCCGTCGGAACTACTCAGCTCGTCTAGCCTGTGGTTGTTCCACATTGGATAGTGGCCGGTGACCTTGGGAAGACGGGACTCGTGATTTTCACTGTAGAACCACTGTTGCTTCCATCCATAATGGGAGTCTATAAGCTCGTACTCGATGTATTGGCTCTTGAACTGCTCCCGTAGCTGGATCCCTGTCCCTCTGACTACTAATGTGTGGTCCATCCAGGGCTGGGGCTTCACTCTGAAGAACTTCCTAAACAGTTGGAAGTAGGGCTGAATGCCCAGGAAAGCCTCGTAGACATGCACAAAGATGGCAACATGCAAGATACAATTGGGGTTGAGGTGGACAAGTTTGAGATTGTAGTACCTCAGCAACCCTCGGAAGAACTCGGACGATGGCAGAGCCAACCCGTGCTCGATGAAGTGTGTGAAGATCACTGTCTCATCTAGGTTGCTCTCAAAAGGTCACGGATTTCCGGCTGTTTCCCTCCAATCCATGAACTCCTTCTCCTAGAGTAGATTCGCACGCACTAGGACCTGGATGTCCGCCTCCTTCAAGGTGGATGGCTTCCAGGCGCTAGTTTGATTCGGCAACACCGTCTGGTTGGTCTTCCTGTACTTAGGCGGTGGCAGCAGGACGTCCTTCTCTTTCTTACAGGCCTTGCGTTTCTTCGACTCCGTTGCCTTGCTTGAGGATGCTTTCTTGGGCACCATTGGTCTGATGGTCTTCTGGCACATCAGCTGGATGGATACACATTGGGAGGTGGCGGCGCTAGGGCAATAGTGAGAATATGAATGGCTCGGGCGCACTAGCTCGGGTAAACGGAAGGGATAAGATTCCTTTGATATTTATAATTGCGTCATAGGTAACCGAGCGGTGAGAATTACGGGGAATATTCCATTTTTTAAGCCATCATTTATCGCAGGAACGGTTACTAATTTTTTCAGAAGAGATAAGATTTCTGAAGGCGAACGGTCACATTGGACCAGTGGTTGACCCTTATACCCAAACTAATTGTGTTACGGCTCGGGGGCTGTGTGCCATGTGCCCGTTGGATAAAAAGTTTTTTCTCGGGTTTTCAGGGGAAACAGATGTGAGATTACAAGATTGACCCTGAGCCTGATTCTTCAATTCAACCTAAGGCTCGGGGACTACTCCATATGGAGTGCAATTTTCATCGTACTTCCATATAAAGATCAAGTTTGAAGATTCAAGATTCAAGTTAAATGAGGCTTGAGCACCTTCTAGCCGCATGGCAGTACTCGAGCACATACGAAGACTCAATCCGATCAAGCACTCACAAGGAGCACCACAAGGTAGTCGGCGACGTCTACAGAAGTACTCAGGGCTGCTGCATTTGACTAAAAATTACTTGGGGGCTTGTCAGCCATACATCTATGGACCTACCGGGAGGCTTGGACAGTTCTACATACGGGGTTGTACACCAAGACGTGTCAGACATGGAGACTACGATGCAGGACGGCGTGGTATACATGGCGGACAAGGACTAGTCGAGGATTAGGAAACTACTCGTAGAAATTATAGTAGGACTCTCTAATCAAATCTGAGTAGTACTCTTGTACCACAACCGACCTGTAACCCTGCCCCCAACAATATAAGGCGAGGCAGTGACTCCCTCCAAACAATCATCAATCAATACAATCTAACCAACATGTAGGATATAGGGTATTATTGTGTGTTCGAGTTCACCTTCGAGTTCCTAGTCTTTAACGAGCTCCACGTATAAAACACTACCTCAAGTACCTCCTTGATAGGTTACTGGGTCTAAACATCGACAAACTATACTACCTCGCTCGGCAAGGCGACACAATAGCCGGCGAGAGAACCAAACGTGCCCTTTGTCTCTGACCCGAATACACCTCAAATTCTACACCGGCCCCTTGCTTGACTAGTTGACTACCAGCGTTGAAGGAGTAGAAGAGAATCAACGAACTCCTGTTCAGTAGTCTTGGTAACCTTGGACAGACTACGTATTAATATATTATTACTAGTTAATTAGAGGCTCCATTTGGAGCATCCACTTTAATTCTCACCATGCGAGCTAGAAAAATAGATAAATGATGGTAGAAATTCTCACAAAATTTAGAAACCCATCCATCGAAATGGTAACAACAACCATTGGATTAATAATATTTTCTAAAAAATTACACACCTCTATCTAAAGTGACCGTCAAAACCTATATCTAGATTACCCACCTTTATCATTATAAAAAAAGAGTAATCTGCTACTTCTTTACCTACTTATCCATCTATGCCCCTATGAAAAAAAAATCTTGGAAGAATGCTCCTAATTAAATCCAAAAAAAAAATTCACGGTGAGGGTCAGCTCTGTAACCATGGACAGGAGAAGTTATGCATGTTCCAAAACCTCCATCATTTTTGTGCGCATTGCTATTGGAGACTAGTTCTTCTCACAACTACTCCCTCCGTTCCAAATTATAGGTCGTTTTGATTTTTCTAGGTGCATACCTTAATATAGTATATGTCTAGATGCATACAAATATCTATGAACCTATAAAAAAGCCAAAACGACTTATAATTTGAAACGGAGGGAGTAGAAGTTTAGTAATCCCGTACTCACGAGAACGTTAGGTACTCATGAATAGATTTTGCACAAAAAGCAAAATTATAGTAACGATTATAGTGACCACTGATTTACTGAATTCATGAACAAGGAAAAGAAATGAGCAAAGAGATAAACTACTCGATGCATTCACAAATCAAACCAACGCTCTTTTATGCTCCGCTAGCTATCCCATTACCTAGTGGTCCGAAATTTGAAGACATAGAAGCGCGCATGGGATTGTGAGCCACAGTAACGGATCGATGGACAGGGCCAGAGACACGAAGCCATGCATGCTGTACGTGAAAAAAAAAGAGGAACCTGAAGATCTCTGAAAGCAACCAACCAACCATGCAGGCAGAGCTCGATCTCGCAGAACCCCAATTACTTCGCTGCATGCCCGGCCGGCCGGCGAATTGAATTGGAGTGGTGTCACTGCCGCCAGTGCCAGTCCCACGCGACGCCGGCCGGCCGGCCGACAGTGAAGGGCATGCACAATCTACATGCCTTTGAGCTGTGTACTGCTCTCGTACGAACTGAACCACAACTATTCGCTTAGAATTAATGCACAAGCTCCCAACACGGCTATGGAGTAGCACGAACCCAAGTGCACTCGACCATCATTTCACCTCATTTAACCTAGGTACCTGCAGCACATAGAACTTTCAATTCTTCATAGATCTCTGCCTGCCTGCAATAACTGCCCCTGCACAATTCGCAAAAGAGAATCGTTGGAACACTGGCAAGGACGCAAGGTCACTCCCAATTAGGGGGGAAGAGTTTGATCAGGATGAAATTAGGTATACACTCTTTTCTGGAAAATGTCACATACCAATGCTGGGGAAAAAATTCCATTTCACCCGATGATTCCCTAATCCCCGTGCATCGCTCGCGGTAAATGCTATGGCCAGGATATGGAATAACAAAATGGAACAACTAAAACATTCTAATGATGTGTAATACTCTTGGAAGCAACGGAATGGAACTCTTCTGTTGGGATTGGTTTTATGATAACCAAGGGCGGACCTACGTTAACGTGAGTGAGGGCACATTTGAGTTGTTCTCACTCAAATTTTTATGACTCTAGGGTAATTTTAGTTGTTCTCAAGGAGTGCCCCCACTCAAAATTCTGCCTAGGTCCGGCCCTTGATAACTATTTCCCCCCACAATTTCAAATGTACATATTTACCTTTATTATTTCTTATTTTGATCTAATTCTATTTTTGAGATGGTTGAAAATCGTGTTTACTTGTTCCGGAATCCTTCATCTATGATTTGTGAAATCCTAGGGTTTAGAAATTACTTCAGGAATTCCTATTCTTTTTTGGTTCAAAAGAGTAGCAACACTTTGTTTTTTTTCTTATTTTCTTTGATAAAGCATTCCACTCTTCTAAGGAAATCAAATATAAACTATTGATTCAGATAGACTTTAAATTGAAAAAGTTTTTCCAATCTTCCAAAGTTGGGATTTTTATTTATTTATTTTAGCCTTTTGATTTTTATGTTAAGGATACACTTACAATGTTGGTCTAATTTATTAGTTTTAACTGACCCTTGATTGTTTCATTGTTGGCCTCCTCTACTATTTCTTAAATGTTTTCATTATAAGATTTCAATATAATTTTACTCCATTTATTAAAGCTTTGTCTTTTATTAAAATTTCATCCTTGGAAGTGCTATTCTATTGATACCTTCGAGTATTAGTCATCAATAATCAACACTCTCAATGATTGATCCCAACGGTTTTCCTTTGTAAGTGGCCAACAGGTTTATTTTATTTTTGATGACACATCTTAACACCATTAGAAATGAGCTTGTTGCCTTTTAAATGTTATTGCTATTTGTCTATAACAACCAGGAAAGATAGAACAAAATTCTAGGATTTATGCTAACCACTTAAGGAAAATGCGAAAGAGTACCAAAACTGTCGGCCATGAAAACATTCACAAAATACATCTAAACAAGTACAAAAATTGTGCAAAATCTAGCTATAGTGTTTTCAAAAGTTGAATCATCACAGTCAAATAATGAGAAAAATATATACTGATGCATGCATGGCTAATGTTTAAATTCATTTGTTGATTGAGAACAACCAAAAACAACAGAGCACTCTTTTGTGACTCCAGAAAGTAGGAGTAAATATTCCAGTGCAGCCGGGAGACTGTCATGCGCGTGCAGTGGCTGTCTCCGATCGATGGAGATCTCCTGAACCTCGCCTGGCTGGAGGACCCTCAAAAGTAAAGAGGTGATCTGGCTCTCTCCATGCATATATGCTTGCATGTCATACCTCTTCCGTGGTGCCATTCAATGCGTTCATGACCTCCGCCGTGATCGCCTGGCTCTTGCTTTCTCCCAGGCCATCCCTTAACTGGTTTCAGTGAAGCTTCGGCAGCTTGCAAGCTATCTACTAGAGCACAGTAGTAAGTGTGCATGTATTGTACGTACGTGCCAGTCTGTGGGGGAGGGAGCGTACGCAGCATATACTATGTCCCATGCATTTATCAGGAGCGCACTCATCATTTTGTCTTTCTAGATCGAAACCAAAGCTGCAGGGCACGTACAACGGTCACTGCTGGGAATGCGCCATCGATACCGGTTGGAACCCCCCTTCAGTTTTGCAACCGGTATTGGTAGTTCAGTACTAAAGGGTTGAAATAACCAGTACTAAAGGGGTCCCTTTAGTACCAGTTGGGGAGACCAACTGGTATTTAGTACTGGTTGGTCTCCCAACTGGTACTAATTTATTATTTTTTGTTTCTTTTATATTTCTTTATTCTATATTCGTATTTCGTATTTGTATAAAGTTGTATTTATCTTTAATATTACATTTGAGAGACTATTATATATATATATACATATTGTGCATATACATATATATATATAGTAGATCAATGGGTTTGCACAATTAGAACTAATTTATTGTTAAGAATTTTATATACGTACGTTAATTCGTGGTCGGTCATACGCTTCGGACCTACAAAGCCATGGATGAACTCACATACGTAGTATCCGTATAAATTATTCCCCGGCTCCTATCTCAAACACTATATATATATGGAAAAAAGTTATGAAATATTTGTTGTGTTCAAGAAAGTGTCACGAGATATGAAAATTCAACACATACCAGGAATTCAGTCTTCCAATAAAGTTTCTCCTTGAATTCACCCACATGATTTCGATGGAATCGAGCCCATGCTTTGTTCAGAACGTCTATGAGGTCTTTGTATTGATCTTTTGGTTTCCTCAAAGAGTCCAAGACATATACGAAGCTCATATCAGGCACGATAACAAGGAGTATCCAGTGGAAGCTCCACAGTCAAAGCTAGTTAGTCTTATGTTTAACTGCTAGTTCGAAAAAGAAAGAGTTGGAAAAAATGCTCACTTGAAGTTGTATGGTAGTAGTATGTACTTCTTATAATGTTGCTTGTCGAGGAACTTATATATATTCTTCAATGTCCTATTTGGTTTATCTCTTAGAGTTGACTCGTTTACAACATCGGGGTCCATGAAGCCTACGTCATAGTATCCTTTCCTCTAACAAGTTTGAATCTCCATTCTGCATGATACAAAATTGAATAGGAGTTAAGACATCGCATAATGACTAGAGTGGGGATTTTGAAGTTAGAGCAAATTAAAGACTTACAGAACCCAGAAACTGATGAATGACTTGTCAAGTTTGTCTTAATTGCAAAGGTAATATAATTCCTCCAGCGCCACATTTATAATGTCTTCCCCACGGAAATAATGTTGATCTCCAATCCAAACTTCGAGCACGAAAAAACCATTGGTTGAAGCCTCCATGTACCATTGGTGCAACTTGTACATCTTTGTTGGAAGACGGTCCACCAACTGCGGCCACACAAGCGGTTTACCATACTCATATTTCCATTTAGCAGCCCCAGGGTGCTTTGGGACGTGATCCTCCCCTCCAAGTTGAGCTGGGGTGAGATTTGTATCTTTGGCAAATTGTAGAAGGTTTTGATCAAACTTCGAAAGCACCTTGAGCGGGGCAATCGATTGGTTGGATTGGGTTTCAAGTTATGGAATATTTCACCCACTTTTCTTCCTCTTCTGAAAAGTATTTGTTATTTGTCTGTCGTAGTCAGATAGCGGTAGTTTCTCTGGCTGTTTCCTTCACTCCACCTCCATGCTTTTGATGAAAGCCCGAAGTTTACCCTTATCAAGTAGTGGATCTTTCTTCGGCTTCTCCCATGTGAAGAAAGCTTTAACCTCAGCATCCACTACTGCGCGGAGTTCCTCATCTGTCATATCACATGGGTACTTGGGCTCTGGTTCCTTCTCCTTCAGCTTTTTCTGCTTCTTCGTAGCCACAGTAGGCGGAACTAAAGGCATCTTTCACTGTGTAGCCATGCTCATAGCAGGGGGAGGTGGACTCATGCTAGGATCCCTATTTGGTAGTGGACTCATGCTAGGATCCCTGTCTGGTAGTGGAGAGAGTGCCCTGGTAGATGGCGTAGGTGATATTGCCCTTGACCCTTGAGGAGATGATCCCAAGGTCGGGGGATTCGGTTACGTAATCCTTATGTAGGGCTTGGGTCATAGAATCCAACCATGGATGGCTTTTCCTAAATTCTTTTCCCCATCACCTCTAGGTATCTCCAGTTCCAGGTCATCCCAACCATCAACCACTCAGTCCACCTCAACTTTGGTGTAACTGCGAGCAGGAATCTCCACTCCATGAAGTGTTTTTCATTGGAGTAACAAGCTCACAAGAGGCTCTCCTAGTGATGTCGTCCATGGGGTGGTGTTAGTTGTCCTCAAGTATGTTATAAAATCCTCCAGCTGGGGCTTCCGTGGAAGCGACACTGCTTCGACGCTGAGAGGGGCTTCTGTCGACATGTGCCCCTGATGTTGCAGCTGCTTGTTCACTAGCTTGTTTGCTAAGAGCTAGAGCCACACACTGGTCGATTGCTTCCTCCATTCTTGCCTCTGTCAAAGCTACATGTTCTTGCAACTCTTGCAGCTGTCGTGTGTGTTCGGCCTTACTTCTTTGGCGACTTTTGTATGAATCAATGTGCTCACGAAAGGCAAACTTACATGGAATTACTCCTTTGCCTTGGCAACCTCCAGGGTGTTCGGGATTACCAAGTGCCATAGTCAGCTCCTCCTTCTCTCGATCAGGTACGAGAGATCCATCAGCCGTTGCCTTTATTAAGTCAAAAAGCCTTGTAGCTGCTTCTCTTAATTCTTGGCCGAACACAAATGATCTATCTTCGGGATTGAGCATGCCGCCATGGGCACAATACCAATTCTTTGCTCGCTCTGGCCATTAGAGAGTCTGCGGTACTATTCCCCTGGCAATTATGTCATCTTCCATGCTTTGCCATTTCATGATCCCCTTCTTGTAGCCTCCTAGCCTAAGTTGATGAAAGTATTTCTTATTTTAAGCATTGTTGGTGTTAGTCTGAGTTGTCTTAGTGCTCTTTTCCGTCTGCTTGAACTATACAAATGAATCCCAGTGATCTCTTAACTTCGGGTGCTTCGTGAAATCAGGTGTAAGCCCCTTCTTTATGTACTCTTTGTTCAGGTTTTTTCTTGTATGTCTGAAAAGCAATTGAACCCTTCTTGAAGCCCCATTCTTTTAATTTGTCTTCATCTACACCTTTGAACGCTGATTCTATATCGTTTCCTTCTCTCAGTTAGGTACCGTGCTTATGATGACCGTGGTTGTGGAAGCGACGTTGTCATTGATTGCAGGGCTTTTTCAATTCTGAAAGCTTATTGGGATGTTATCTCTAACAAGAAACCCAATTTGATTCATCAATTTAGTCTTAGTATTGGAAGGAGCAATTGGTTCACCATCTTCAACAATTTCCGTGATGATGATACGGCCCTCTAACTTCTTCTTCTTGCCTCGTTTCCGTTTAGGCCTGCTGCTCGATCCAGATGGCTGAAAAAGGAAAGAACTATTAATTTCCAGTAATCTTGATAAGTAGAGAATTCAAATCATGTTTACATATAATAATTGATATGCCTCACCTTGTTGCCCATCATTGGCTTCCTTGGCAATTGGTTGCTCCTCGTTGCCTTCCTCGGCAATTGGTTGCTCCTCATTGCCATCACCAGACATGTTGAGGTAGTTTTCAGTCTGGCTGTGATCGACGTCTTCGTTTGGTTGTTCGTTCATGCCACCTTCAGCAATCAACTGCATTAGGTATTCCTCGGCCATTCGGGCCTGCTCGTCTTTTGATCATACCATTGTAACTAGTATAATATAAAAGGAATTATTCCATGAAATAAAAGGATTTAATCTAAGAATGACTAGAACTTATACAATTTTGAAACATAAATGACTAAAAAGAAGGACAACACTTATACAATAATTGTCTACAGTGAATTGCTAGAAAATGACAAAAAAAAAGAATGAGACACTTATACAATAATTGTCTTCAAAAATATTTACAGTGAATTGAACATTTCTATAATTGATTGAACTATTTGATGAATTTTGTAACAGTAAATGACAACATTGCCTTGCGAAGAATATAAAAAGAATTATTCTAAGAAATAGTAGGCATCAACAATAAAAAGAATGACTAAAAAAGAATTAAACACTTAGACAATTTGTAACAATAATAAATGACTAAAAAAGAATGATACACTAATATAATTTGTTACAGTAAAAAGAATGACTATTATAATAAGAATGACTATAACTTATACATATAATTACAAAAAATACTAAAAAATGAATGACTAATATTTATACATTTTGTAACGATAATTGACTACAGAATATTGAATATTGTACATTTTGAACTATTTGATGAATTTTGTAATAGTAAATGACAACATCATAAAATTTCTTGGTAATTTATAAAAGTATCAAAGTAATTTTCACTTAGTTCTAGACATTTTTAACAATTAACAGAATTTGTAACATGGCATGTTGTACAACTTACAATTAATATGCTTTTCCAATAATTTTTCAATAATTTTTCAATAATTTTTAGCTAATTCAAGAATTTTTCTATATTCTCTAGCTAATTCAATATTTTTCCTACAATTTCTAGCTCATTCAAATGCTGCAGAAATAAAAGAAGAATTAACATGATTTCCTACAATTAACATTATTTCCTACAATTTTCTACAATTTGATGACGTAATTTCTAAATTAACATGATGTAATTTCCACTTATTTTTATACATTTCTAAGAATTAACATGATGTAATTTTCACTTAAGTGATGTCAGCACCAACCGCGGGCTTACGTCAGCAGCAAGAAGAGCCCGTGGCTGGCGCGTGCGTCGTTTCTGGATGGGGGTGCGGCGGCGATGGGGCCAGGCGTGCGGGGGTGGGGGGTGGGGGGCGGCGACGGGCCAAGGATGGCGGGGGCGGTGGCGACCGAGGCGGCGACGGGGCGGCAACCGGGGGTAGCAACGGGGATGGTGGTGGAGGGGCTGGGGGTGGTGATGGGGGTGACGAGGGGGTGTCAGTGACGAGGGCGCGACGAGGCGGGACGACGACGGGGAGTGTAACAGCGGTGGATGAGGCGAGGAGGCTGCGGCGACGGATCGGGCGAGGAGGCGACGTGCAGTCGAAATGCGCTAAGTGATGTGGGAGAAGAAGGGGCGCTGGACTTTAACACCCCCTAGTACCAGGCAAGAAGCCTACCTGGTACTGAAGGCCCTTTAGTACCGGGTGGGGGAAACAAAATGCACCCCTTTAGTACCGGGTGTTGCCCCCACCCGGTACTAAAGGGGTTGCATACCACTATTTCAGTTTCCCGCTAAACATCTTTTTATTTTTATTTATTTTACAATTGCTATTGTGTTAATTTATTGCGTAGTAAATCAAATAACATTCATAAAAATTGGAAAAACAATTTGGTAGCTTCATGTTGATTAGATATACACTATAAAAATATTAGATGCAGTCAAATATCAAACATGGTAAAGTTATTAATTTTAACTTAGTAATAGGTTATAATGGTCATAATACTTATGTTAACTTTAAAATTCGAAAAAATAGATATTTTGACCATGCAAAAATTTAGAAGAATAGTGCCTGCAGTGTTATTAACAGGTTTACCATGACTTAATCATGTACTTGTTTAATTGTACGTAACTTTATTGTTTAATATTGAATGGTGCTACAAAAAATCGAAATATTTAATATTTTAACCATGCAAAAATCAGGTCTTGTTTAATAAGGTGAGATTTTTGCAAATAATATTGTTAATAAACCCAACGGATACATGACATATCATTACAATGTTTTATTACATTAATCCTTTGTTGATAACCAAAAACACAATATAATGGTTCTAATACATTACGCAACATCATCTAATGGAACTTTAATAACCTTTTTTTGACGAACATCCCTTGGTTGTGATCGCGGCGTAAGTTTGGAGCGTCCTCTTTGGCTAACAGGATGCTTGGGTCAACCTCGACTGAAAATGGAGGAAGATCATCGAACTGATCATAATCTTCTGAAATATCAGTTTTGTCCTCAACTCCAATGATTTTTCTTTTCCCTGGAAGAACTATGTGGTGCTTTGGCTGGTCATCCGACTTATTAGCACACTTCCTTGTTGGTTTGCTTGACATGTACTTCACGTAGAAAACTTGAGTCACATCATTAGCTAGGACGAATGGTTCGTCTCTGTATCCAATCTTGTTGAGGTCCATTATTGTCATCTCATTGTTATCTGTCATTACACCTCCTCCAGTAAGTTTCACCTATTGGCACCGAAACAAAGGAATTTTTAAAGGTCCATAGTCGAGTTCCCATATCTCCTCAATGACACCATAGTATATGTCTTTTTTTTTCCATTGTTGTCTATTGCATCTATACGAACACCACTATTTTGGTTTGTGCTCTTTTGATCTTGGGCTCTGGAGTAAAATGTGTACCTATTTATCTTGTATCCTTGGAATGTCGATATTGAGATAGATGGACCCTAGCCAACCATGCTAGTTGTTCTTCAATCGTGTCATCACCCATCAGCTGTCACCGCAACCAAGAGGCGAAAGTGTCAATGTGATGACATGTAATCCAAACCTCATTCTTCCCTTGGTTTGAGGACCAGAGAATAGCCCTATGCTCCTCCATATATGGAGTGACCAGGGATAATTGTTGCAAGACCGTAAAGTGTGCTTTACGAAATGTATCCTCATCGATATCCATCTGAGCTTTCCTCCCTAGTGTGTCATTTTCCTTTAGTCTCCCCTCATGGCATGATAGAGGGACTCCAATCGAACTCAGGTTGTCAATAAAGTCAACACAAAACTCAGTGACCTCCTTTGTTCCATATCACTTTGCGATGCTTCCTTCCGGACGGGCACGATTACGAACATACTTGTTTAGAACTGTCATAAACCTCTCGAAAGGGAACATATTGTGTAGAAATACAGGACCGAGAATAAAAATCTCTTCAACAAGGTGGACTAGAAGGTGGGTCATGATATTAAAGAAGGAAGGTGGAAAGACCATATCAAAGCTGATAAGGCATTGCACCACATCATTCTGCAGTTTTAGTAGATTGTTTGGATGGATTGCCTTCTAAGAAATCATGTTGAGGAATGCACATAGCTTCACGATTGCTATTCTCACATTCCCTAGTAGAATACCCCTCACTGTAATAGGCAGCAGTTGTGTCATCAGGATGTGGCTATCAGGGGCCTTTAGATTTATGAATTTCTTCTGTTTAAAATTTATTATTGCATGTATATTCGAGGAGTAGCCCGATGGGACCTTGATACTATTCAAGCACTCAAACATGCTTTTCTTCTCTTCCTTGCTAAGAGTGCAACTGGCATGATGCAAGTAATGTCCATCATCTCTCTTTTACGGATGTAGGCCATCTCATTATTTCATACATTTAAGTTCCCGACATGCTTCAATTGTATCCTTTGCCTTTCCATATGTACCCAGGAAGCCAATAACGTTCACGCAAAGATTTTTCATCAGGTGCATCACATCAATTGCATTACGGACCTGAAGGACTTCCCAATAAGGTAGCTCTCAAAATATAGACTTCTTCTTCCACATGGATGCATGTCCATCCTCGTCGTTCGGAACAGGTTGGCTGCGAGAGCCCTTGCCAAAGAGTACCCTTACATCCTTTATCATAGAAAATACACGTTTACCGTTATGGTGAACGGGCTTAATACGTTTTTCTTCCTCACCTTCAAAATGCTTCCCTTTCTTTCTTAACGGGTGCTTAGCAGGAAGAAACCGACGATGGCCCGTATACACGACCTTCCTACAATGTTTCAAATACATGCTACAAGTATCATCTAAACAGTACGTGCAGGTTCAAAATCCCTTGTTTGACTGTCCGGACAAATTACCAAGCGCCAGCCAATTATTGATGGTTACGAACAACAATGCTCATAGATTAAAAGTCTCTTTTTTAATTATCCTCATCCCACACATGTACACCTTCTTCCTTCTATAACAGTAGAAGTTCATCAACCAACGATCTTAGGTAAACATCACTGTCATTGCCAGGTTATTTTGGGCCTTGGATAATTACCAGCATCATAATAAACTTCCGCTTCAAGCACATCTAGGGCGGAAGGTTGAACATACATAAGGTCACAGGCCAAGTGTTATGACCACAACTGAACTGACCGAATGGATCGAATCCATCTATACTTAAACCAAACCGTATGTTCCTTGCATCCTTTTCAAACTCGATAAATTCTCTATCAACTGTTCTCCATTGGGACACATCAGTGAGGTGTTAGATCATTTCATCGGGCTTACGTTCTTCTTTGTGCCAATGCATCAACTTTGCATGTGCCTTGTTTCTGAACAAACGCTTCAACCGTGGTATTACAAGGAAATACCACATTACCTTCATAAGAACTTTCTTCTTGATGGCCTGCCCCTCAACACCACCGGGGTCATCTCGCCTGATCTTATAACGCAACGTTTCAAACACAGGACAAGCCTCCAATTTCTCGTATTCCTCACCGCGATAGAGGATACAGTCAGTAGTACATGCATGTATCTTTTGTACCTCCAAACCTAGAGGGCAAACAACCTTTTTTGCTTCGTACATTGAGGACACCAATTTGTTCCCCTTGGGAAGTATGTTCATTATGATTGTCATTAACCTATCAAAATCCTTGTCAGAAACTCCATTTTTTGCATTCCATTACAACATTTCCAATGTGGTACCCAAATTTTTGTGCCCCTATTTGTAATCTGGGTACAACAATTTCTTATGATCATCTAACATACGCTCGAACTTTTTTGACTCTTTTACATTCTTGTAGTCTTCTTTTGCATCTCGCAACACCTGACCTAGATCATCGATATAACCTTCTGCCTCGCCCATCTCTTCTTTAGCCTCGCCCATTGGAACAAAGGTACCCCCTTGAATCCAATCAGGAATGTTGTCATCTTCTTCTTCTTCTTCATCATCATCCATCATAACTCCTCTTTCCCCGTGCTTGGTCCAAACAAAATAGTTAGGTATAAATCTAGAACTGTATATGTAGGCGTGAATAGTCTTTCTGGATGAGTAATCCTTCTCATTTTTGCAATTTCTGCATGGACAACAGATGAAACTAGATGGTTGTTTGTTGGATTCTGCCTGATTGAGAAAACCACACAAGCTATTAATGTACTCCATGGAACGTTTATCTGCATTGTACATCCATTGCCGATCCATCTACAAAATATTACTGAACCAAAGATATTCTGATCATCCATACAATTATAAATGAAACATAACAAACATGAAACAAATACCATTAAACTGAAATGTTGCTGAAAGTTTAAATAGAAATACAAAAATTTAAATTCAGACCCAAACAACATGATACACTATGACAAACTCAAATGTTGACGTCACATATCACAGGCTGGCTCTGGTATAACGATGGTAGTGACTTTCTACAATACGTGAAAGGAACGCGTTGTAAAAGATAGCTGGGGGATAGAGCTTTGTGGGGGAAGTGTTGGAGGGCTAAGAGCTCGGAGATGCAAAAGCTTGTGACTTGGAGCCGGTTACTCGGGTGGTGTGTATTTGTGGAATTTGCCAATGGTGTGAAAGGAATAGCCTTGAATGTAGGCCGGATCGGAGAGGAGTACTGGACTAGTAGTTGAAACATACAATACAAATGAAAAATTTGTCCATTGTAGCTTATTCTAAAAATGACTAATTACGTACCTCTATTTCGTCTTATTATCTCTATGATTTGCCATAATTTATTTAGCTCATATTTAAAAAATACTAAATTATGAAATTATTTCTCTAACCTCATATCAATATCTTTGACTAATACGAAATATAGCATCCAAAAAATTGTAGCTTATTCTAAAAATCACAAATATAAGCTCTAAATAACACATTCATATAAATGAATTTTTTTTCCATTGTACCTTATTCTAAAAATCACAAATTATTCTAGCTCTAAAGCATAAAACTTAGTATACTAACCATGGGAGGATGAAGTTTCTAACCTTTAGAATACTTGAATGAGTGAAATCCCCAAGAAATGGTCTTCAATCTGGCAGCACCTCCCCTGTGGCGCCATGGATAGGGTGAAGCTCGAGCTGTGGTGAATGGCTCAGGCAGGAGGAAGAAAGAAGTGGATATATAGGAAGAAATTTAGTACTGGTTGGGGGCACCAACCGGTACTAAAGGGTGCATGTTAGTATCGGTTGGTGTCCTTACCCGGTACTAAAGGTCCGGTGGCACATTAGTACCGGTTGGTATTCTCATCCGGTACTAAAGGCTCGGTGGCACATTAGTACCGGGTGGGAGAACCAACCGGTACTAATGTGGACCCTTTAGTACCGTTTGGTGCCTCCAACCGGTACTAAGGGGCTCACGGGACCACCGTGTGGCACTAGCCTTTAGGCTCGGTACTAATGCTCATATTAGTATCGGGCCAAAATGCAACCGGTACTAAACCTCAGGATGAATGCTCAGTTGTCCAGTAGTGAGTTTAGACAGCTGCTGTCTACGAACAATGCCATGTCACATGGAGACAGTAAAATAGACAAGTCATACAATGGTCTGTCTATTGAGCTGCTGTCGGTAAGGTATTTAATTTATCAATGGACACATAAAACCATGGTGATTAAGTATAAATTTTATCTTTGTATACTATTTTGTTGCTTGTTTGAGGAAAAATGGGGTATATCGTTGAAGAGAATAAAATCCTACCTTAAGACTATAGCATAACTTTTGATGCGCATGTCAAAAGAGTACCTCTAGTTTCTCTTGTAGTCTTGCTCCCCTCTCTCCCGAGACAAAAGGCAACCAACCAAATACTCCATCCGCCATGTCCCCTGCATAATCTGACCACATAAATTGGTTGCTGTTCACCCCCTCTACCAAATCCATTCACTCGATGGAACCCTTTTTGCTCAAATCAAGAGATCAAAGATGGGGGCAGTGAGAGGGAGGCACAACGCGGTGGCTGGCGAGCAGCAACATTGCGTAGAGGAAACGATGATGCTCTGACTGGAGGGACTGGCGGGCTGCAGAGTGCAAACTAGAGCATCAATGAGCTGCTCTGTTCGTGATTCTTTTTTATAGATCTTTTGCTTTGCATTTTTCTTTTTCTTTAATCTTTGTTGCATTGCAAGAGTGCAGCGGCGGCCGCTTCAATCGGAGGCTGATGCTCCATGAACCATGGGCGGCGGCGGAGCATACACGGGCCCGGCAAGCGTCGCGGCGCGAGCAGCTCGGCAGCCTGGCTCACGGCGCGGGCGCCCTCTCTGATTCTCCGCGTGCGGCGTAGCGGATCGACTGGCGCCGGCGTCTGGAGAAGACGATTCCTACAACGCGCGCCGATCCGTCGGTTAGTTCTGGGAGCACGGGCCACGGCCGTCTGTCTCGTGAGACGACGGCTCGTCTCTCTCTCCAATAACTATGGTACACGTCGGGTCGGATGATTTTGCTCCCGTGGCACTACAGAGACGGCATCGGCTACTGGTTGTACTGCCCTCAAGAGATCTGCCTACTTTCATGAATTAGCTCGGTAGACCCATATGTCGTACTCTGTCATTATACGATGGAATCAGGGAACGGGAGATAGAGATAATGCCCTTCGTTTATTTTTATAAGACGTACACGCATATCAAGATTCAAATTCTATTATCTTTGACCAATATTTAACCAATAATTTTTTTATTTTTATGACGTAAACTTGAATTGGTTGGATTTGTAATCAAATGTACTCTGCAATGATTATAAGTTTATAACTATAAATAATATAATATAAGATAGTTTAATGGTCAAAGTGTAATTTGGGAGACTGTGTCATGCTATATCATGCCTTATAAAAATAAGCGGAGGGAGTTTTCAGTTGGTCATCCATCTAGGAGAGTTGGGATTAACTAGCTATCATGCACGATTAACACCCAGTACCCTGAATATAGGGCCTGTTTGGATACACCCTCCTAATCTTTAGGGGTCCACTTTTAGAACACTTTTAGGACTTGTGCATCCAAACATGGGTCCTAAAAGTGCACTCCTAAACTTTAGGAGGGCCATTTTTATTAGGAGGGTCAAGGGGTACTAATGGATCCTATTTCTCCTGAAAGTGGTCCCCAAGTCCTCCTTTACCCCTATTGCCCTCGCATGCATTAATGACGTGAACAGTGCAGTGTAATTTAGAGGAGTAATTGGGAGGTAAAAATGACATTTTCCCTCTAAGGTCATAAAGATTAGTAGTCCATCCAAACAGCCCTGTACTAAACTTTAGGACTAGCAATTTGAGGATCCTAAACTTTAGTATACTACTAAACTTTAGGAGTTTGTATCCAAAAAGGGCCATAATGGTATGGAATTGAAGAAGCGTGGTAATTAATGTAGCAGAGGTAGATCATATCTATCTCGATCTGGAGCTTAACTATATCAACACCCAGTTTCAGTTTTAGCTTGGGAGTAAATCAATTCACGATCGCGACGCTGAAACGAAGAGGGATGGGTGCTCAGTGTGCTGTAATTTCGTGTCAAACAATGACAATTATTGATGCGAAAGCCCTAGCTAGTTCGTGCTCATGTTGCAACCAGTAGCAACATGCCCAACGGTTGAGCTTCGCCAGTTGGGCTTGGAGAGGAAGGTGGGTACACCTTATAGGATTTGAAAAAGTTCTTCAAACTATACTTTGAATATTAGTTTCTCTTATGATATATTATTAATTGCTATGAAACCAATATTATGTCCGATTAGAAGAGATATGTGAGAAATTAAATAAGCCTATTTGGACATCTTCGTAAAACTAAATAAATATGCCCATATTTAACTAATTATTTGCCCAAATTTTGAAATTTGACCTTTCCGATCGAATCGTAATACCTCCTCTACCTTGAAACAGAGGGAGAACCTACCTGGGTGAGAGAGGAAATATATAATGCAACACTTTTTTGAGTGTCATCCAATATAATTGACATTTATTGTACTATATTACCCCTTCCGTCCTAAATTATTTCCATTATAAATTACTGTTCGTTTTGATTTTTCAAGATACATATTTTTAATATGCACATAGATCTATACTATGTCTAGATATATAGTAAAAATTATGTATCTAGAAAATCAAAACGAATAGTAATTTGGGTTGGAGGGAGTAATAACTACTAAACATCTGTCTGGTTTTTGGGTGGCTTTTCCAATTGCTATTTTTATTTAGCTTTGAGAAGCTAATTTTCTGTAGCTTTGGCTGTTTACATGCTAGTTTTTTAATTGATTTTGATGTGGACCAAATAACTCTGTAATCCGCTTAATGGCAACCTCAAGAATTAAGAAGATGCATTTGGATCATGGGAATTGATTCCTAGAATCAGGCTGTTAGTTTTAGCTTGCTTTTGGAGATAAACTCTGGAATCAAAAGCTGGAGTGCATTAGTTTGAGCTGCTAGCTAGTCAGCCACCAAAGCAGTGACCATCGAGTGTGTAAACCCCGTGAACTGAAGATAACGGTGAATTCTGGCTGTAGCATGCACCCGCTCCGCGCTCACTTAAGCTTGCCCCCCACCTCACTGACATGTAGCTCCATATGCTCACCGGGCCCGTCCTGTCTTAAAACTGCTCTTAAAAAGACATGGCGCGAGGGACAGGCACATTAATGTTACAAGGGTTGTCTTGCGTGTGCATGAAAGTTGCTGGATGTAGAAGTATGCTGTGTAGTTTAGGGAATCTGTACGCATACACTGCCATACCGGTAGTATCCAGGAACCCGTGTGTATGTATATATACACTGTCTTTATTAGAATTGAATGGATGTGTGGAATGTTCTACAAGGGCATTTACTTGTGAAGTTTTGCACCACCAGCATACACACACGCATCTTCTTTAACTGCATATATATACTAGCTTGAATTGATGAATCTAGTAGTTGTTTTGGATCCTCTATTTAACCGCACGCAGGCACCTAGAAACAAACAGCACCAGCATTGATGTTTACACCTGCATGTATGTTCAATTTAAAACTGGCCGTGATTGATGTGACATCCTTGGAACACTCCGAATATATAATTAGGCACCATTACCATGGGAGGGATAAACATCTCTTCACGAGTTTAAGAATTATTTTAAATTGTAAACAGGTGTACTGCAAGAAATGCATGCATGCATGGTATCATCTTATATGACATGTTAAGTTATATTTGCGCTAGCTTGATCATGTTTAGCATTGCGGTGCATGTCACACTCTACCACTACACAGTTGCCATGTTACATTAAACATGCATGCATGCGCCTGCTTACCACGCACATATGTGACATTTAATTTACTGTATTTGATAACACTTGTGCAAACTAGGGTTCTAAATACAATACTTCTCTTAGGACTCCTATGTGCCACAAGCTATTGGAATTGATGAGTGTCATGTGCATTGAGTTTCTACATAAATTGAAATGCGAAAAATCTAAAAGGGAGGTGATTAAATGCACTATACAGAATGGCAGAAATCCTCATACATGCCAGCTCCTAACTCTCATCCGTGCTTGTTATCCAACCATACGGCAGAACACTGCTTAAAAAAAGGATTTTTAAGCGCCCCCATTTTTTTAGGACCGGAATGCACCTAAACGGTTTCCGCACTACTGGAGCAAATCGTCCATCCCTCGAAATCCATTTCCAGGGGGCGGCCCATGAGCTCAGCTGCCTCTACAAATCCTGTACAAAACCCCCCTTCTTCCTTCCTCGTCCTCCAGACAGCACAGTTCAAAACGCCTAATAATGTTGGAAGGCACTCTACTTTTATACCAATTTGCTGAAAGACATTTCCTCAATTAAAATAGTATTATTAGGCTGAAGAGGAGAGAGAAAGACATTGTATGGACCCACTTGTCAGATTAATCTTCCTCCCTCTACCTCTCTTGTTTCTTCATCCTCCTCCCCTTTCTCCGCCTGAGCATGGCGAATGTCTTTCTCCCTGTTCTTGCGGCGAAGCACAAGCCGTGCAAGCTCATGTGTGGCAGCGGTGCGGAGAAGGATTAGCTTGGGAGAGGAGCATCACCATGTAGAGGGTGCACGCACGCGTTGAGGTATAACTATGAAAAGTAGGGAGTAGCTGAGCTCCAAGCCACAAGATTGTTGTGGCACACGAAGAACAAGGACAAGACCTTCTCCATGATTAATCCCTTCTGCTCATGCACTCGTGTTGGTGCATAAAGCACGACTGACTGTGTCGAACGCACTTGTGGTGGTGGTGGTGGGAACGGCACACGCAAGGTGCTTGACATTATGATTAGGACAGCGCTTCGACTTTCAGCATGTTCAGGTGACCTTTCCTTGGCGTATCTCCATATTCGCTTCCATTGTTTCACCGCCCTTGGCACCACCTTAAGGATTTTTGCAAGGAGAGGGAAAAGGACGATTAAGAGTGGGAGAGGAACATTTGGATAGAAGCGGATAGACTCCATGCAGGTTGAACTCAGGACCTCAGACAATATCAGACTCAGTCTTTTATCTTATGGATTAGAGATTGGACCATTCTTGTATTCAGTAATGTCATGCACTCTCCATTTTTTTATAAAACTTGAGCTGGCAAATTATAAGTCTAGTGCGATAGAAGACAAAGATTAGGATTATCTAGCAAGGTATGTCCATGTGATACTAACTTCGCTTTGGTGCTGGATTTTGTTGTACATGGTAAGGAGCGAGGTTGTTGCTACCTAGGGGGCATAGGACCTATGTAGCATGCAACATTATTCATTGTTACTAATAACTTCATATGTAACTAAAGGAGATCAAGCACATGACTTTGTTTTGCTATATAGGTAACGAGCAACATTCAACGCCCATTACTAGTAACATCATAGATCATAGGTAACAAACTTCATTCTATGTTTGTTATCGATAACATCGCTTAGGGTACTAGTACCTGTGAGCTGGTTAGTTATGATGATCAAATGTAACTATAAATCTGTATGCTACCTTGGACAAGCCATTAGTAACCCATCTATGATAACAGACATGATGCCCGTTACCAAAGGGGATCTATGTCTATTACCAAATACTATATTTTCACATCGTGCATAGCATCTTCTGCTTAACCCTTTTAAACGATGTGAGGATGAAATCATAAGAGTGGTGCTATATGTATGCGGGCTTGCTACTCAAAAGGTTGGGCATGCGCAATGCGTCTTTTGAAGGAAGGATGTGGTATTAGAGAGCAAACCCTCAAGATTGTACATACAAGTCAATGTGTGGCCATATGGTGCATGGCACGTGTGGGCTTATATGGAGTTTACGGTATGGCATATGGCGCTGGCATTGGACGCGCCAAGTGGGGAAGTCACTGAACATTTTCCCAAATGTGGGTTAGTTGGTCCGACAAGGACATCAGATCCTTTAAGGTGGAGGGTGGGGGTGTTTGTATATGACATCTAGTCTAATTTGGATATGGTCCAGTAGTGGTTCATGAGTGTTGCGTGCGCATTTTTAGTCCCACCTTGCTAGTTGAGCAAGAGTGGAACCAACTTATAAGGTTCTGTCCTCCAACCATAGCATTTCTGGGTTTACCATTGTACACAGTGAGGATGAAAGTATAAGTGAGGTGCCATGCTAAAAAAAGGTATAAGTGGGGGTGTGATGTCTATGCGGGCTCGCCCCTCGGAGGAGCTGGCTGTGTGGCTTTGGAGGGTTTAATATATATAAATGAGCCCTTTAGGAAGAAAACCCTTTGTTGTTCTTGTGAGATATTTTGCGCTCGCCTTTTATGGTGGTGTTCTTTCCCTGAGGTGCTGGAAAGCTATTTTCAAGGAGGGCTGCAAAGCCCTTCCTTAGTAAATTTCCATTAATAGTATCACCACCCCCTTTTTTCTTTGGGGTTAGGGCCATGTAAATTTTATCCTTAAAATTTATAAAACTTCAGTAAGGGCCTCCCTATTGTTACACTTGAAAAGTGGAATTGTGGTGTGGAGTGTTTTTTTTATATGAACCAGCTAAAGATCAAGCAGAGTCTTAATAGAGGAGCAATTTGAGCATCAAATCCATCCGGGGCCTGTTTGGTAGAGCTCCTATAGCAGCTTCTTTGCTGAATCCAAGAAGAGCTCTTCCAAACAGTTTTCTAAAAAGAAGTGCTTCTTTGCTGATTCTGTGAAGTGATTATGTTAAATGAACTAAGGGGCTGGGAGCTGGAAAAAACTAGCTTCTCCTGATTCACTTCTCGCACATAAATCCTTTGTCCATAAAGTTAATCATAGAGAATGATAGAGAATCACTTTCAGCTACAAGAATCACTTCTCTCTAAGAATTAGCTCTCACTGTCAGGTGAGGCTCTACCAAACAGGTCCCTAATATAGTTGTAGGATTTTACATTTGTTACTAACTAGAATTATTTAGTGTTATGATTTCAGTTGAAACCGCTTACCCCTCTCCTCTAGTTTGATCGAACAGTGACCCATGTATCTAAATATCCGATGTGATCCGAACTAAAAATTAGTTCATGGATCCAAACATCTCATAGATGCTTCTTAAATGCTAGGCTAGCTTGAGTAACGACGCTATGTATGTTTTTTAAAAAAGACGAGTAACAACACTAAGTAGATTAGAATGAGCCCTTAGGGAGCTAGCAACTATAGATACTATACGTCGAACATTGACCCACGTAGGGAAAACGTCTCTTTTATGCCAGTCCTACCTATCCGCTTGATCATCACTAAACCAGAGAGAGAGAGAGAGAGACTGCCTGACAGGCTTGTGCAGTAACGTATATGGCCCGGTCATGCAGCAGTGATACCTGCATGTAGGTACCCACAAACACTGAGAGAAAGAGAGAGACAGGTACATGCATATGCATAATTGTTGGTCAGCAAGGCATGGCAAGCGCTGCAGCCAGCCCCCAGCAGGAACTGCAATTCTGTTTCGTGGCCACCGGCGGAAATACAGGAGGCTTCTTGTCGTCTAACTGTTGTTCGCTTCTTCCCCTGACGGATCTTTCTTCTTTCCCTCCGATCCGGCCCTGCACCAGGCCAGTCTGCCGCCACTGCTGCGACGTCCTAGCTCGCGTACTACGCCACATTGACGGCGACGCATCCAACGGACCCTGCCGCGGCCTAGCTTGATCTCTTCATGCCAGGACCAGCAGGGAGCTTCCCATGGGCTACAGCCTCTAGGGCTACACAGCTATTAGCTGCAGGGAGAGTGGAAGGGGTAGTAGGTGCCAGTTGAATGTGCTTGAATGCGTGCATGGCCGATCGAGTAAATGCATGTGAATGCCGCCGTCGCCGAGCTGCAGGAAGAGGGGGGGAGATATAAAAGTAGATGAATGAGGGCCTGTTGATTCAGTGGCATTTGCATTTGCATACAGAGACAGGAGTACAGGGTCATCTCGATCACCACTTAATAGGGGCCTGCCTGCACCTAGATAGCCTCCTCTTGTATTTATTATGTGTTACTTAACTGTGCCATGACTTCTCCGTGTCTTGCATCATTCAATTCAATATAAAGAAGAGAAAGAGAAAGAGGGATAGGTGGATGTTATAGTTCTGCAGGCTGCTCCTGGTGGCTACTAAAGGATGGACACAAAGGAGTTGCCGCAGTAGCAACAATAATACCTGACTTTACTGATAAGAGATTACTTGATTTAAAGATAAAAAATCAGTAGTGTTGATGTAATCTATGCTTAAGTCCATCAAATAAAAAATACGCTTTAGAGAAATAAACGTATATGTAGGAAAAACTTTTTGAACAAATAAACACTATTGCATCACTTTGTTAATTATGCATTCAAGATCATACTACATATATCTTGAAATTTAATAAAATTGTGTTGTTGTATTCTCTTCTCTCTGTTTTTTTCTGCGAAATTTTGTACTGTGAGTTAAATTATGCACTATCGCGGTAATATAAAAAATTGACAAAAATCAATGATGTGTCTCAAATAAAAGACTTTGAGAATGATTTCAGACGGGTTAATGAAGCATAACAGAATATAGATAAACCTTAAAATTCACATCTATGCGCACGCACTTCTATGCGTCGGGCTAGCAGCTATATATGGATCCGACACCCAGCTGGTTAATTATTGATTACTATTATTATCATGTGCTCCCTCCGTTCTAAAATGTAGGTCGTTTTGACTTTTATAGATACATAGACTTTATTATGTATATAGACATAATCATATACTTATCTTAAAAAACTAAAAAACGACCTACATTCTAGAACGGGAGTACCGTGCTGCGTCTGAATGAACAGCATACATATAAACTAGCCATGGTACGAATGTGCTACAGTGTTGCAATGGTAGATAAAGCGTGTTTAATCATGTGCGCAGATGTTTGCAACTAGCTAGGGCACAGGCGCGATCGTCTTTGTGTCCGATCCGGCCCCAACGCCCTCCTGCGCTGCGCTGCCTGCTGTGTGCATCGTCTGCACATGCATTTGCATGCATCTAATCGAGCTTCCTTGTCCGCTTGCATATGTTTGTTTCTGCACTGACACATATACTCCATACCCATGCACCTGCACCCTTCTACCTTCTACGTTCTAACTCACACTTCTCCTATTGGGATTGGCAGTCTCATATTATACATCTTTTATGCAGATATAGCTTGCTTAATACTCTCCTTTCGTTTTCTGATCATATACTTTGACCACTAAAATACATGAACGTGTTACTATTTATCGCAAGAAATAATCATGGAAAATACTTACAACCCTAATTTCAATGACTTCAAATAAAAAATGCTTAGAAAAAAAATTAATTCTCAAATATGTTTATTGACCACTAAAATATGCTTAGAAAAAAATGCTTACAACCCTAAAAAATGCTTAAAAAATGCATGTAATTTCTTGTTATAGAAATAGTCCTAAATGTATTGCATTAATTGGAATCTAATTGAGAATAATGCACCCTAAGAGGGATTCGGCACCTCCTTTAGCAATTAAAATGAGGCTTTTGTCTCTTCCTTTTGTCAAGTATATGCAGTTTGTTATTGCGTTGGCTACAATGTGGCAACGTCCAGGAGAAAATCCAAGGCAAACTTTAGCTATTTAGTGTACTCATCACGTAAAGGTCACTTCCTAAACACATCACTGCTTATTTTTGCATTGATTAGCAACTTCTAGCAGGCACGTACAGGTACGTGGACCAAATAAATAGAACTTATTTCGTACAAGACATACACAAGGAGACATACAAGAACCTGGAGCTATGTGCATTTTATTAGTTATTATGTGGAAAAGACATACACAAACGGACATGTCCCATGGAGCTGGATAACCACTTTATGGCCTCTGAATTACATGAGACACACACAAGGAGACATGGAAGAGCAACCCAGATTGGTACTTTCAAGCATGCATATTTCTTGGCGCTATGTTGTTAGCCAATTGCGGTTTATTGTATTAGCAGCTTTACCTGTAGGCAAATCGAATAGTACCAAATTAATATGCAAATATGAATGACATCAATGAAGGATCTTACTCTTACCAGCCTCTTTTATGGGTGGGCAAAAGGAATGTTCATCACAGGAGAGGCGCACTTGTAGAGTACTAAGTATCTTTTGAATCAAATCAAAAGGAAAACTCTCACATCATCCTATTTTGTTTTGTTTTTTAAAAATTGTTAAGATATGCCAATTTAGAAATAAACACACTGATTCAGATACTTGAATGCAGTGGACACGGGACCTCAGCCGCTGCTATAGCCTTGCTATTGCGATGAGTGGATGTCTGGGGTGACATGTTAATATACACAGTACTACCACTTGCTGCAGTGATGAACTAAGTTTTATGCCCATTTATTATGTCCCAGCTATTTAAGGTGCCTACCGGATCGATTGTTTCCACTAACATCTTTATGTGTAAGCACGCTCCCTTGCCTGGCCCATTCATCTTCATTTCATGTATGCGGTCCTGTATTAAGACTTGTTGCATTCTGGATCATATGGAAAATTAAAAATTCTTGTTGGTGCTGGTGCCACAAAGTAGCAGTCAAGATGCAAATGAAATCTGAACCAAGATGCCCGCCAAACAAATTTCACTTATATGCATGGTGCTTTAAGGAATCCTTGGAGATTGAAATAGCATATATGCTAGTGCTCCACATGATTAACAATCTCAAATATATCATTTTCAAATTTCGACGTGGGTTCGAGATTGCTTGATCCTGATTGAAAGCCTATACGTGATATATACAAGTACTCAGTATAATTTGAGGAATCATGCAAACGTACCACATGAGCTAGTAATACGCGCGAGCTGTCGTCCTTGGCATGCATTGATTCCATTAAACTCTCTGTTATCGACGTACATACTCATATCAGGAGGCAGTCCTTGCTGCAAGAATACTCGTGGAGCGTCATTTGGCCATTTAAGTTGATAGGTAAGTAAAATGCAAGTTACTGTTGAGTGCATATAGGAGTGTCTGTTTATGTGTGCAGGGTAAAAGACACTCTCTGTCTGGGGAGTTAATTTTCATGCAGGTTTTCATGAGCCGTTGAGCAAAAGTTGTACATTTTAGAATTTAGAGTAGTGTACAATACTTGGGTTACTACATTTTAATTGGGAGTACAGCTATGGAGCATGCATGTACGGTTTGCTAAAAATAACTTTTCAGTATCAAAATTATATATTTCTTGCTGGAATATAGACTTAGGCCATGTTTGGATAAAGGGCTAAAGTTTAGCACTAGCCCATCCAAACAGGATGGCTAGTGGGTGGGCTAAACTTTAGCCAAGCCCCAAAATGGTGAAAAAGCATTAGCTAGGAAAGAGGAGCTAATGCTCGGTGCTAATGGGAACTAGTACATTGAAAAGTGCCAAAATACCTCTAACTTTATGGTAGGAAAGAGAAAAGTAAGGGCAAAAGTGACACTTTATAGTCTTTAGCTCTATCCATTAGACATGCCTCCAAACATGTGTGAGCTAAAGTTTAGCTAGCTAAAGTTTAATTAGACTAGCTAAAGTTTAGCTCTAACCCATTCAAACATAGCCTTATTCCCCCAGCCATATATAGAATTAGATATAACATGGTTTAATTTTCGAACCAGTTTTTAAGCACTGATTTCTCCTTTTTTTTTACCAAAAACATAAGATCAAGACCCTATGACTATGAGTATAAGAAGAATATATGGGTAATTTACAAACCCCTAAAAATGGAGGAATTAGAATATATATTAAGAAAGATTACTCCGTGGGGAGATAATTTTTTTTGTGATTGTGCATGAGTAATTAAGTGGAAGAAATTTATAAAAATGCAGTTTCGAGAGAACCACCGAGGCGCAGAGTTACAAGACCAAGAGTACAAAAAATAAGAAAGAAACCCACCCCACCACACCACGGCTACAAAAAACAAATAGGACCCTGGCAAGCGAACTGTAGTGCATCATGACGAGCCGCTAAGATAGAAGCAGGCCAATGAAGTTAGGGTATGGAGGCATGAGATGTCATGTAGGCAAATATGGTGACATAGCATAGGAATTATGAAGAGAGAAAAAGAGAAAAAGGGGAAATGAGTTTCATCATGATGAAATTTGGTTTACACGGTTTCCAACAATGAAACTCTTCCACACCTTCCATCGAGAATTAAAGTTTCATTTCATTTGATCATGTGTCCAATTAAAAGCTTCCACGTCATGCATGAATTAAATATAGTGGCTGCCTACAAATTAAAATGAAACTTGCAGTGAGGGGCTGTTTCATCTGAGTTTTCATTTCACTTTGGATGATGTGTCAGTTTTGGAAACAAAACAGTGAAATAAAACTTGCCATCGAAGAATTACCTACCAGTGCTGGGCATTAATGTTAGGTGGCCGACGGGGAGTGCAAGGTGTATTATTTCTATTTCCATCCTTATTATTTTCTCTCTACCTCTCCGCATCAGTTGTACTAATCTGCTTTAAGTAGTTAGGATATGAAGTGAGATGGAGAACTTTGTCTATGGACTATGATAAGAGTTGTTCCCCCTCTCTATGGAAGCTTTTGGTACTGGGTGATTGCATGATTGAATCTACTACTTCACACTACAGAAGCGACACACTTCCGTACGGATTTGCTTAGAGTCAGCTATAGGCCTACAGCCTACAAGCCCGGCCGGCCAGCGGCGGTCTCCATGCGAGTAGCCTCTTTTTGCGTGAAGCTGGTCTACCTTCTAGGAGTATCCCCCATGAACCATGGGAGCTAGTCAGCTACAGATGGAAGCCTTTCCCTCCGACATGAGAGAGATTCTTCACGGGCAACGGGAGAGATCCAGAGTCTAAAGAATCTTCACAGGCAACGAGATACTGTACACAATGTTCAGTACACACAAAGGCAGAGATCGACGTACGCCGGCCGCGCGCATTCACAAGGTTGATCCTCGCCGAGACCGATGCATCCTGGGTATCGATGCAGGCCCTGCTCCCATGGGTACAGCCCGCTCGATAATTACGCTGGCTAGCTAGCTGGCTGCTGGCACTTCGGGATCGACATCGCCGGCCGGTGGCGCGCATTGAATGCCGCGTTGCTCCGGCTGGCCGGCAGCCGCGCCGCCGGCCGGCCGTGTGATGTGTCCCATTCATACGGCCGGGGCCCACCGCCACAATCAATCTACAGGTACTACGCTCAGAGCCTGTCTTTGTATGCTACGCATGCATGGCGGCCGACGACGTGATGGCAATGAAAAGAGAGCTCGGTGGATTTAATTGGGAGCCAGTACTGGATTGATTTGATGTGTTGCTAGTGCCGCATGGTCGGATGTAGGATCTGCTAGGCACCAAGGTGCTGCACATACTCATATGTATACACATATACATACGTATACGTATGTAGATACCGGCTGCAGGTAACCTAGCTAAAAAAACAAATACAGATACATACTGCAATGTCGTCCTGTACACGATAGCGGACGACCTCCAACCGATTGTCATGGAAGCACACAAGATCACAAAAGCCATAGCTCTAAGACCCGATAATTTTTTAACGTGTGCCTCGTCGGTTTGTTAGTTTTTTCTGCAATTTTTGTCTTTCTTCTTTTCTCCTAATAAAAATTCTGCCGTCCGTTCAAATTTTTTTTAACAAGCTTTGGCCTTGCAAAATATATTTATGAGATAGTGACTAACGAAGCTCCTCCTAGTAAACAATAGCTACGTGGCATCAAAGCACCATGACTGTCTTCCGCGATCAAACCACCATAGCGCAGTCAGGCTTCGTTCTGCCGTGTACTCGTGTTATAACGGTACGGTGGTGCACTCGTGTTTAGAAGCTGCAGGGGATACAAAGTACAACGCAAATTTTATCTGTATAACCACCAATTATAACATAACTCTAGCAGTAACCTAATTGTACACATGTTCAGACACGAGACTGACAACGCAATATCTTTTCTGTTTGCTTTTGCTATGAGATTCATGCATTATGAGGAAAGTAAACACCTAACAACTGCTTTTCAACCGCGCACATCTAAAAGTAGACGTGACTGGAGGAGATAACACACGCAATGTGTAGCATATGTGGGGAAAACCACCCTCAGCATTGCTCTAGTGTACCCTTAGGAGCCCTTACTCAAAAAGGGGAAAAAATTACTTTTGGCAAGGCCCTCCAACATATACTTTGCCATAGAAGTTAGATATCCAATGATTTTGGTGTCCTTTTGGTCTTTATGCATGATGGAACTGGATTTATATTGCTACGCGGGAGGGAGCAACGATTTTCATGGGAATTATTAGTTTCACAAACCTTTGAATTACTTGGTAGTTCCATTTTCACTAGTTTGTTTACCTAACATACGCGCACTGGTTAGTTGTTGTGTTGGCGTTCTTCAGACGGCTTTTTGTGTCATCGACTTAGTGAAGCTACTTTATTACTAGTTCTAGTTCTAGCAGGAAGACTTTGTTGTTGTAGCTTGAGAAATGATGTTTTTGAACTAACATAAAAACTTCATAGAAATGAAATGTCATCCCGAACAATGGACAGTTGTAACTAAACTGGATTTACCTCTAACAAATTTAACTAAGACAGCGATCACAGTTGTAAGTTGTTGAATTTTCACACACTGATCCAACATGCCTCCATGTCCATCACCACATTAAACCCTTCAGACATCTCTAGGCCCTAGCTAGGGTTGTGGCCGCCATATCTCTGAAACAGACTCCCCATCTAGAGCCCTCTCTCCCCCTACATTTATGGCTCTTCGTCCCCTCACATGACTATACAAAGATCCCCAACAACGGTCTACTCTTGTCTCTCTCTCTCTCCTCTCACTTTTCCGAGCCACACTGCTTAAAAGGAGCAAAAGATTCCTCTCACTTTTCCCACACATTCTCTCCGATACCATTCCCCTCTCTATGATCAGATTCAGAGGCTATATCTAGGCACGCGATCGAGGCAAGTACGTGCAGAGGCAGCTTTCGCGCCGGCTTACTTTTGCCGTGCAACTGCACTTTGCTTGCCGAGAGGTGTCATCAATGGCGGACGGCCTGTGCGAGCTCATGGTCGACGGCCACCGCGACCTCCGGCACCTGTCGGGCGCCGAAGACCTCTTCAGCATCCTCGAGACGTGGGAGGAGTGCATGAACGGCGGCGGCGGTGGAGGTGGCGGCGGTTCTTCTGAGGCGATGCCAGCATATAGCCAGAGCTCCACCGGCGGTTCTGATTCCGGGGCCGTGGCGGGGGCTAGGCCGGCGGCGAACAGCCGGCGGCGCTCGCGCGATGAGGAGAGAGGCGTTGGCCGTGGCGCTCCGGTGCCGAAGAAGCAGAAGGTTTCGGCGGCGGCGGCCATAACGGCGCAGGATGCGGCCGCCGATGAGGGGGCGGCGAAGATGTCGCACATCGCGGTGGAGCGCAACCGGAGGAAGCAGATGAACGAGCACCTCGCTGTGCTTCGTTCGCTGATGCCATGCTTCTACGTCAAGAGGGTAAGACTTTTAGGTTTTCCACTCTTGATGATATGCTAAGTACACCAGAAAATTTCCACACATTCATGATCATGATTATTTGTCTTAGGTTTTTCACTCTTCTGAACAAGCATGGACAATGATCCAAAAATAATACACCATCATCTTTCATTTCAAAATGAGAAGCTGGCTTGGGTACGGTATTAGCTATGGAGTTTCGTTGCTTTGGGCCTATCATTCTGGGCCAGAGCTTGCTTTACGAGCATGTACCCTACCTAGAAAGCTTTCAGTGCTCCATTTTGGATTTGTGGGGATAGCAGCCACAATAATTAAGTACTGCACCTGCACATGTTTGCATTGAGCCGTCTTGTAGAATCTGCCTACAAGCACACACTCAAGTAAGTGGCTAGCAATGATTGTGTACACTATAGTAAGTGTCCATGCACACTGGAAGTGTGTCTCCATGCAAGGACGACGATGGTCGATGGCCAGCTCTTGACTTATTACCTGTAGTGTCTCCCTCCTTTTGTTCTCGTGTGTGATACGATGACGATGAAACAGTTCCAAGTTTGCTGCATCCTTGTACAAGTTTGGTGTGGCATGCATGTACTAGGGCATAGGACTACTAACATTTATTGCACCACATTGTGAAACGACGGTGTTGATGCATGATGCTGCGTTCAGCAAGCTAGCAACTAGGTTAATAAGCTATAATACATTTATGTACTCTTGTAAACACATTGATAAGAATATAGGAAGGATCCATATGGTGTGTGCAACAAAAGAGAGATCAAAATGAAGAGATGAGAGAGACAAAACTTAGAGAGATCAAGCATTGTTATTAACTTGCATTAGCACACATTACTAATTGATGAACTGCAGGGAGACCAAGCGTCCATCATAGGAGGCGTGGTTGACTACATCAAGGAGCTTCAGCAGGTGCTGCGTTCGCTGGAGGCCAAGAAGCACCGCAAGGCCTACGCGGAGCAGGTGCTCAGCCCGCGGACCACCGTGTCGGCGGCCAGCCCGCGGCCGCTCGTCAAGCCCACGCCGCCGCTGAGCCCGCGTGTGGCGGTGCCGATAAGCCCACGGACGCCGACGCCCGGCAGCCCGTACAAGCCACCGCCCGCAGGCGGGGCTGCCGCCGGAAGCAGGGTCCCGCACCCGGCGGCCTACAAGATGCCGTCGCCGGCGATGACGCCCGCGACGTCGTCGTCGTCGTCGTCCTACTCGCACGACCAGCAGCACTACCCGGCGACGTCGCAGCCGTACCTGCCGACCCTGGACAGCCTCGTGACCGAGCTCGCCGCGCAGGCCGCCGGCGCCGGCAGGCCCGCGGCGGCCGGGCTCGCCCTCCCCGACGTGAGGGTGGAGTTTGCGGGCCCCAACCTGGTGCTGAAGACGGTGTCGCACCGCGCGCCGGGGCAGGCGCTCAAGATCATCGCCGCTCTCGAGAGCCTCTCGCTCGAGATCCTCCACGTTAGCGTCAGCACCGTCGACGACACCATGGTGCACTCCTTCACCATCAAGGTGATCTACAAACCTTCTTGTGTTTTTCCACACAACTTTCTTTCTTATACATGGCTAATCCGAACTAACAATAATACATTATTAATGCTAAATTCAAACTATAAGATCACTTGAATATACAGAAAGTAACATATATATATAGCGTAAAAAGATGGACATAATGATAGTGCAGCAATATATTCTCGAGGCACACTGAATTGAGGATGGACCAGGCATTCAATAGGGTGTGCTCATTTCATGTGAGACCTATTTTTGTAGCGTACCATTCGAACTGATCCCCTGGAGGTAATCATGCAAAAAGCATCTCATCATTTCGTCGAGACAGCCATTGTTCAAGCCCTGGCCTGGATGGCATGCCATCTTTGGCTCAAAACTCTTCCCAAACAATTTGAAAAATACAGGATCCAGCCCATCGGTTTCATAAATGCCCTAGTGTATAGGCTAGGCTATACCTGGACATGTCTACTGTAGAGTTGGAATACACACAGTTCTGTGAGTGGTGTGCAGTGCATGCAGACATAGTGAACAGGATTTTTGGAGTATTGATTAGGTTCAGGAAATGTGCTGTGTCCCTGATCGAGAGGAGTGTGCGTTACATGATAAACTAGCACAGCATGACTTTTATCCTGAAACGGTGAACAGTATCTAGGTCAGATCCCTGGTGCATACTATGCATAATGACAACGTGATGGGCAGTTTGCAGCGAAGCAGAAAGGCGCAGTTAGTCTTACATACTTTGCCGAGTTTCAGGAAATTGAATACAAGTTGTATTCTCACAAATACCACGTATATAACCTTGCAATACATCTACGTATTATTTAGGAGAAATTTTTGAGTGCTTGAAAAAAAAATGAGAACCGTCCATCTGGCGAAATCGAACGATGGAAACAAAGGAAGTACCGTGAAGTACCTACGTAGAAGTACCAATTTGGTGGGACCACTTATCAAAAAATAGTAAGAAATTACTATGATGTCCTTTTAATTATGTGTAAATATACTTTAAGAGAAATTCCTTATAAGTGTTATCTACACGTTGTTAATACATTGCGGTTATATTGAATTGTGCGTCCATGGATTTTTTTTTTTTGAAAAAAAAGGATCTGACCAAGCATTCTTTCTTATTGTGTGTACAGATTGGGATCGAGTGTGAGCTTAGCGCGGAGGAGCTTGTGCACGAAATTCAGCAGACGCTCTTGTGATGTGTGATTGGCTACAGAGAGTGATCGATCGAGCAACTTGGATAATGCGTGGCTGTCCATGCAGGCAGCTCAACAGTTAACACAGGAGCACAGCTATCTCCGTGCTACTGTGGTGTGGCTGAGCAAGCTGTAGGCTCTAGTCAGTAGTTATAGATCAGGGCTTATTTCGATCTGTAGCTGTGTGTAGCGCGTACCTTAGAGATGGTTATTGTCTTGATTTCTACCGCTGAATAACGGATCCCTTTAATTTTGATCTTGATCGACCGGTGTATGTACATCGTTCTCTCCTAGTTTATTTGGTTCTTGTGTTTTTGTATTTGCATGATGTCTATTTTAGTTCATGCATGCACGACACGAGCCTAAAGTAGTGCTACGTGTGACTTTGTAGTTCCAAACAAGTTGCTACATCTCTTCACAGCAGGTGTAGGGTTTTTGAGAAATATTTATGATATGAGCTAGTAGTAGATCGACTAGTAGAGAGATGAAACCTCCTATATATGGCAACCCGTCATTTCCTCCTAATATCGTTCTAGTTGAACAACAACTTCTTTTCCAAATCTCTTATCCATGTAGCGAATATTGTGATTTTGATGATAGAGTGATAATATATAATAAACAAGACTAACATGTTTATCAAGTATATATGTTAGTAGGTCTTATGGATGCACGAAGAGCTATTGAAGCAGGGATTAACAATATTAGGTTAAATTGGTACACGTCCCAAGAAAATTGTACACACAGGAAGGTCTGACAATGAGCAAGTTCAATATGTAGGAGAATGGAAGGAGTTGCATACACAAAGAAATAAGACGCTATAAGACCCTCTTCTGCAAATATAATCTCCATAATTACTTGTATCAGTCCCAAGATTAGCAGCTGATACAAATATTAATTCATAATAAAGCATCAAAACCATAAATGAAACATATAAATAAAGAAACTAAATGGTGTATCTCATGTTTACTTTGGTTTGCTGTGGAATGCAGCATAGTTACCCAGCCTACAGTCAACTTGATGATATGCTGAACCTATACTTTGTCTTCACATCCTGGATGCCTCTACGGCTTTATCTTTACAGCAAAAGTAAGGCTGAGTAGTGAGTACACTTATGTTTGGGGTTTTAAATAAATTCTAATAAGTAGCAAGGAAAGTGTCTTTAAGGTCTTAAACCTAAGCCTAATGCAGTGTCTTTAAGGTCTTAAACCTAAGCCTAATGCATCTCACTCATGCAAGTGATTAAATCCGTTTGCATTTTGAAAAGACTATGTGCAAACACATTATTTTGATGTAATAAAATTTATGGTCCTGGACAGATAATGTTACGCCCCCTTGCCATTATGAAAGTTTTATACTCAGACACAACGTCTAGCTCATTTACAAAACCTATCGCTTTTCAAAAGAGGTTCAAAACTAATCAAAGAGGGTTTGGACAAAGTGGGCTCATGACCAAGAGCCGCAGCTATTCAAATAGTTTCATATACCCAGTGCAGGGGTGTTGAACTTTATTACCCATATGACCTACCAGCCCATACTTTGTGTGCGAGGCGTTACTAGCCTACAAGGTCCATAACTACCGGCTACTATACGAGGAAGCATTACCTATGTCCACCCATGGATGAAGCCAGGGCTAGTAGCGGTTGGCTTACTCCATCAGGGAGTATCATCATTTCATCAATCGGGAGCATCTTATTTCCATCATAATTCATAATTGGATCCAATTTCAAGCCTTGTCATATTTGTTTACACAAGTGCTGACCGGACATAATAAGCACTATGTCTCGGTATGCTCTGCCTGTTTGCTCACGTAGCCCCTTGGGAAGGATTGTTTGGTTCAGCTACTTGGGTGTGAATCAAGGTCTCACCATTTTCTCGCACACTCACGGGTCATACCCTTTTGGCTTCGTGTGGTTGTATGGTAAAACTTGAAAAATGTCCACAGTGATTCAGTATTTATGCCTTTGAGGTGGGTCTCCATGGACGAGACCTCAACGAGCTTGCCCTTGTCCTCACCTTTGATCAAAAAAAATTCCAGGGTTCTCTTTACTAAGGTTTTCAAAGTTTACTCACACCTTTTCAAAAGAACAACTACGCCCCTTTTCGAGATTGTAAAAAAGTGGTATTAGATAGTAAAAAAAATGGCTTATATGCTGAATATTCTATAAAGAACTGACTATGTGCAGTCGCAGAGGCCAGAATAAATTTCTTTTTCTAACAATAAGATCGTAAAAACTTGGATGCTCTCTCCAAAGAGGGTCTAATAGTTGTATCCACGCATAAATAGCGGGCGACATGACTTGCCCTAGCATATCTAAATCAAGGAGGGGCTCCAACCATTTACATAGGGTTGGCAATCCATCTAGGATTTTTGATATTTCAATATCTAAAAGGACCATTAAGTCATTAAAGAAATAACTGTACTAAAGTCATGTTTAAATAATTTGGAAAAATGCAATATCATAACATATCAAATTAAGTTGGCAATATTATTAATATCACACTACACGGAAATATAATATGATCAAGGAGTTGGGGCTTGCCTTCATCATTGTCTGTCATTAGGGCTTGCCTTCATCATGATCCACATTACTTGCGATGGATCTTCTTGAGATTTGAGCCTTTAGTTTTTCATTGTCTTCTTGTTGTTGGTATGATTAACTAGCAAACAAGTAAACACACAAATATAAACAAATAGTTCCTACTTAAAAAGAAAAGAAAGGCTAGAAGGGTTTGGAGGGGTTCTGAGTTCAATGTAATGGATTCCAGGAATCGAAGGATTTCTAGGGTTGGAAATGGAACCTTCCAGCCAACAACCTAGGTATTGGATGGACTTGAATTTGTTTGGGAAAATGAGATAGATTTGGAAAGGATAAAATGATTTATGAGATTTTTAATAATTTCTAGGAATTTATGGGACCAAACAAATAAAACACGATTTTTAGATACTTGAGAAGTAATTTCTTAATATTTGAAAGCTAGAAATATTTTTATTGGTTTTTAAATGGTCATCTGAGTATTTTAATATGTTTGGGTGACTATGTGGTACTTTTAGAGATTTTCTTTATTTATTTCATATTGCCATGATGACTTCTGGGCTTGAATAGGTTTTTACAATTTTGTAGTATTTTGGGGAATTTTTAGATAAAGAATTGGCCTGAAACAGGAATTGATGTTTGAATCCTATGTGCATGTAGCTACTAGGGTGGAGTTTGTGCGACTGTTGGGTGGGACATGGCTAGAGGGGTCGGGTATGGTTGCAATGTTGTTGACTAGGTGTGGGCTCGACAAAATAGAAAGTATCATGGTACGTCGTCCTTCCTTGAAATGGAACTTGAATGCTGGAGCAAGAAGACGCATTCAAGTCGATCTATTACGACCAGCGCTACACTTTACAACCCTTCGCCCTCCTTTATCACTTTATGCGAAGCATATTTGAGGGTATTACAGTAACATTATACCACTTTTGCCACTCTTTATAACTCACCACTTTACAACTAGGATCGTGTGGGCTAGCGTCTCGAAGACATCGTCACCACTTCATTGATTGCCGAAACCGCGAATGTCCTCCCGGGTCCCTGTTGCCGGCCAACGACTTCGCTGCCACCGCTCCGCCCTGGCTCGTGCGCCCGTCTTGAGCTCGAAGTCCTTTCATTGCCTCGACCGGGCATTGAGATCGCAAGGTCATCACTTCGCACCAGCTCTTTGTTCCTGCAAGTGTTGGAACACGACACTTCTCCATGAATCCATTATGTTAGCCAATTGCAAAACATCGAAATGAGGGAGAGAGGGTAAGACACGGAGTCCTTTTCCCCAAAAACTGTGCCACCAGTGTACAGATTGCTTCCAGGATCTGACCATGATCTTACCTGATCTCATCGCCTTCCTTCGTCTCAATCTCTTTCCTCTTCTCCACCCACTTGCTTCCCAAGTCAACTGAATTGCTATATTCGCTAAACTCACCGTGTTCGAATTCACCTTCATCACCGGAGGAATGTTCAAATGTTTCATCCTTCTTTCCATCATCCTCACATCCGGTGAAGAGATTTTTGGCAGACCAATCAAGACAGCCACCGATCGATTTCCCAAAACAACCGCCTCACAACATCTCTTCTCATACATCCTTGACTCATTGATTTGCAGAAATTCAGACTCATAACTCCACTCGCAAATTGGATCGTCATTCAGAGCGTTCGAGCAATGGTGAGATGACGATGTGCATACCTAAGATCGGTGATAGGGTAGCTTCCGCCCGCTAGGGGCAATGGTGAGCCAACGTTGGTGAGGCGGCGCGGGGGGATTTGCCTCCCTCCACGCAGCCAATCGTCTGGCCTCGTCCTCCGTCGTCCCCACCTCGCTGCAGCCCAGCAGCGCGCCCTGCGGCTCCTCACCCCGAGTGCGTCCTCGGCGGGGGATTGGAGCCTCAATGATCGGGGTCCATCTCTCCTAGTTTTCGCCGGGCTTAGTGGGTCAATACCGGTGATCGTTGGAGTTTCTCTCTCTCTCTCGCTCTCTGTTTCTCTCTCTATCGCTCATCGTCGCAGTGTTTGCTAGAGGATGAACAGTGAATCCATTGGCTAGTTCAAGGCTCTCTGTTTCTCTCTCTATCACTCATCATCGCAGTGTTTGCTAGAGGATGAACAGTGAATCCATTGGCTAGTTCAAGACAAAGCTCTGCATGCAAGAAGATCCGAGGAGAAGAAGAATGCACACGTTAGAGTAGTTCCTGAATATTATGTCGAGAAGTAGTGGCTCGGTGAAGCTCAAGAATACATTCGGAACATTCAGAGTTCACAAGTTGCAAAAGATGGGACCTCCACGCAGCTAGTTCAAGAAGTATACATACCTGAATAACCTGATTGTCCGATGAGTGCAAATGTAGTAACGCCAGGTAAGAACCAGCAGGCAGCAGCACACGACCATAAGTCTGTTTTCTCTACTTGTACAAGGCCGGAATCTAGTTCCTTTATATAAAAAAATAACTATGTTTTCTCTACTACTAGTTACGGTCATGTCTAGCTTGACCATGGGCACAAGAGTCAACCGGGTGTTGGCAATGGATGATTATCACATATACGGAGTGTTGAGGAGCAACCTGGTAGTTCAGTCAAGTGGTTTAGCCATTAATCTTGGTATAAGTGCTTAAGCTGTGATTTAATTCGTGGATAAGCTTATGTTATGTTTAATTCATGAACGTATGCTTATATGCTTAAGTTATTGTTGCTGTTGTTGTACAACAAGGTTAGTACTCTGATATATGCAATTGCCAATGATGTACACCAAAGGTTCTACTTTTTTCAAAGTTTCACCCTCTTGATCACTACAATTTTTAACAGAGGTATTAAACTTCTGATTATCCATCCACGACAAAAAATACACATTTACAGGTCAAACATATCAAGCTCTATAGGCTTGAACTCTCCATCGGAAGGCTAGTAATTCGACATTTACAAGTACCAAAATAAGAAGACAAGAAAATCAGAGCACTACATCGATGACCACTTGACATTAACATCATATATTTACTGCTCCAAAAAACAATGCCACAGTGGCCAATAAATACACAGACAGTATCATAGTACAACATACACCTTTGGTGAGACGCCGGCTCCGTATGAACAGCTCAATTTTTCTTTAATATCCTCTAGACCCGGTTTCTTGTACTCATGCCTAATTAAGGTGGTGATGGCGAAGGTGAGGATGGCGGCTTGAGATCCGGATACTGCACGCGGATGAAAGAATGATGAGCGTGGCCTGATGAATCAAGTGCTTTTTTACAAATGGCAATGGAGTTTTAGATGTGTACTTACATTAGGGTATGGTGACAGAGGTCTGGGGCGGGCAGGAGGTGCCGAGTTGACCGACGCCGGGGCTTCAGTGGCGGTGCTCTCAACCTTCACCTCGGCTTCAGCCTCCGCAGAGGGTGCTGAAGGGGGTGTTGGTGGTTTGAGATCTGGGTACTGCACAGAATGTCAAGCAGAAAATGATGAGCATGGCATGAGTTTTCAGGCTCACTTGTGCAAAATGCAATCAGGTATCAGGTTTACACTCACATTTGTATAAGGTGAAAGAGGTGTGGGCGTTGCAGGAGCCGATTCCGTGGTGGCTTCTGCTGCTGGTGCGGCAGCTGGAGTCCCTGTTTCTAGTGCTGGTTGGCTCTTAGGTTCACCAGGTAAAGGTAGTAGAGCCTGCCCGATTTCCTGTAGATGAAGATGAAATTTTCTGAACTGCAAACACTTACTATGATATATTCAAAAGGCATTTTCCATGGAAAACAATGTAGGTTGGCCCAGGTTCAGAATAAAGCCATTTCAAAAATAAATATTCTGCTAGAATTTCACCACGAACAGCTCAAATGCTGCAAGAATATTGCCAGCAATTTTGTTGAAATTTCACAGGAAATGGCTATGACGTCGTCTAGGAGAACTGAACATTTTAGTTCAAGGAACACATGGTAAGGTAAAACGTTATTTGGAGTAATGTTGAATACAATATAAACAATATTTTAGTTGCACCATGCACATTTTACTCTCCAGACCATAGGAATACATAATATTTAGCCGGATAATATCTTAAAATAAAAATTGAAATCTAAATAGGTTTTATTAGATTTGTAGGAAAACCTCAAAGTACTGACAAAGTGATCATCTTTCATTGTTCTTTCTGTGGAAAATCATGGATTTCCCTTCAAACAAAGCACCGTGGATTTTCTCTTCAAACAAAACCAGTGAGATAAAGGTTTCTACACATAAAATAAGTCTTACCAAGCTCAAATCATTCTAAACTCTAGTCGAGAAAGACACATATACGTTCCAGGTAGAACTGCACATGCAGCCACTGAATTGTTCAGTGTAACCAAGAGACAATGCATTTTAAGTCTAGCAACATGCAAGCAAGGTCTCTAACCCAGATAAGAACTTCAAATTAGGAAGACATTAGACCATCAGAGTAAATAATCCAGAAAATAAGATAGGAGCCAATCTCTATATTGGACGATTCTGAAAAAAAATGGTTTTGATTAAGTATTTAACAGGGAATAATCAAGAAGATGGCTAGCTACCTTTATTTCATCAACAAGATCCTTCGGAGCAACCTTCTTGTTAAAGAACTCATCAATCTGTTTAAGGGTCTTTTGTCGATCCTGTGAGCAGCATAAATAGATGTAAGATTCCATCACTGAAAAAAAGGTCTTCTATCCTAAAGAATGAAGCTCCTGTTGACAACCCTGAAGCCCATTATGAGAAGAGGAATGAATTATGCACCTCGGCATACAAGAGCTTGGTTGCCACTAGCTGAACAATAGCAGCCGAACCCAAAAACTGTAGCAAAGTCTCAATCTGCAGGACGGATCATACACAATGTGTAAGAAAACAAAAGCTATGCCTGAAGAAAGAAACACTCCAAGTGTTACTACCTCTGTGTAGGCAAGTACTCCCAAACCAGTAGCTGCAGCAAAACCAATTGTCAGAGGTAAGCCATCTGAACCATCCTGTACATTTAATTAGCAGATTCAGCATTCACCAGCCACAGAAATAAAAGTTACCAAAACCAATGCATTGAAACCTTATAATTTGTGCAACATAGATTTCAAACAAAGAACCAAAAGAAAAAGGTCAAGATGATAACTCACCCCAAATAGCTCGCCCAAGTCCAAACTGAATCCCTTTGCAGGCTCCTTCCAGGGAAGATTACTGCTCTGCAGTGGGACACTAGCAAATGGTGACACTTTGTCGAGTGAATAAAGAAGTTATTCGGCAGAGAACATGAGCCACTTAAAGCATCAATACCTTCCATCCCCGACTTCCTTCTGCACCATCCTTCACTGCGAAAGCAGCTTTGTAACCATTGGTTGTGACAAGTTCAGCAACTAGTTCGGAGTTCCCATCAAATCTGACTTCCACAATGTTTTTCATGTAAATGTTCAGAAGAAGAAAAAATTGTGTGCATTGTAGTCCTGACGGAATAATGACAAGCTAACAAGTATTTGCAATTTTAATGTGAAAACACAAGCATGTAACTCACAAGTCCAGCCTTTAAGTACAATCCAATAAGTCAGTGTGTTCAGGAGCTATCTAGAATACTGCATTAACGCAGTAGACAAGAAATGCTAGGTTATCTAGATGTAAGGCATCATTTCTGGTATGCTCTCATAACTTTCTTATGCTCTTCTCTATATGCAAAATCTTAATAATTTGTCAATATATTACAGAATCTTAATAATTTGTCAATATATTACAGAATTATTGTGTTTGACACGGTTCAGAAGCATCAACCATGTGCTGTGGCAATCCAATTTTCCATAAGCAAAGAGCATGTATAAATGAGACATATGCACATCCTGATCGATAATCAAGAGGATTTTTAATGACAATCTTTGATCCCCCAAACAGATCAAATTTTCAAGTTAAATTAACTTTTGAAATATTGACACGCCAGAATGCCTGTGCTTACTTTGCAAAATTGGTTCTTTAAATTCTGATTGAAAATTTGATAGACGTGTCTGCACTGAGGACTTAAACAATACAGCAATTTGTTAACTTGCTCTTTTCTACGAAATGCAGCAAAATTGGTTTCTTAAATTATGATACGGACTCCAACCATGGACTAATCGGAAGTAAGGACACCGAACAATCATTGCAGTCATTAACCAAGATTTTAAGTCCTCACTTGTCAATGATGATCAACGTGGTGTTCTCCGGGTCCTTGAACCGCAGCGCCAGCTTCTTCAAGAATCCGTTCTTGTCCTCCCCGTTGTACGGCACGGCGGCCGCCTTCTTCTTGGCCTCCCTGAGGTCCGGCGCGCCGGCCTCCCGCGCGTCCTTGAGCGCCCTGATGTCGACGAGCTGCACGCCGGGCTCCTCGAGCAGCCGCTGGTACGCCGTCCTCGCGGACACGACGGCGTAGGACTTGGACCCCCCGCCGCCGCCCCCCAGCAGCTGCCCGAGGAGCAGCGGCAGCGCAACGGCAGCTACGCTCGCGGCAATGACGATAGGGTTCTCGGTGACGAAGTCGACGAGCCCGTCGAGGCCGAGGTCCGGGAGCGTGAGCGCGAACTCGCCCCCGTCCCCGCCGGAGTCGGACGAGAGGCGCAGCGCCTCCTCGTAGGAGAGTGGCACGGCGAGCGCGGCGCCGGCGTGGGAGAGGACGAGCGCGCCGGAGAGGCGAGCGAGGCCACCGCGGAGGCCGCTGGTGGCCCTCGGCTGCTGCTGCTGCCTCCGCGGGCGCGCGGGAGGACTCAGTGGCGTTGGCGCTGCTGAGGAAAGAATGACGGCCATGGCATAACGGTGTTGGCAGCGGCGGCCTCCTCCGGCGGGTCGGCGGCGGGGGGCGGAGGCCCGGGGTTTACGAGACGGGGGTCACTCCAGGCGGCGAGGCAGTGGCGCGGGGGAGGTGAACCGCAGCACCGGCGGATGAGGAGGTGGTCAGTTGGGTGTCTGCAGCCAATGGGGGAGCGCCACGTGGATAAAGAGATCAGAGATGGCGGCCGTGCGAGTGAGAGGCTGGGAATTTCTGGTGGCTGAGACGAGCTCTCAATTCTCATCTGTCGCTTTTTGGACTACTGGAGAGTGCAGTACGGTGTAAGCGATGCTCGTACTGGCGGCTTGTCCTTCGCAGTACATTCCCTCCGGCGACGGCGCTCGCCGGCGGCTGCCGGAAAGGGTGTAACCTCGCCGTTGTAATCTCCATTCAGCCTAGAAACATTTGTCATCCTGGACATGTGAACTGTTCTGAAAGTACAACCATAATTCGGTTAAAATATCTGATTTCCATATGCAAAAGAAACGGTTAAAATGTATGATTAACAATTTCTTTCTTTTTTTTGGAAAATGCTTCATGTACGGATGGTTGATGTTGGTAGCCTCACAATGCTTTCTGCGGTACGTGAACGCGTATAGACCGATCGTACGTATGGCAAGGTTGTACATTTTGTTTAGCAAGAAAAGTGATGTGATGTATCATGTTCACGTATGCTTCGGAAGAAGCATGTGTCTGTTCTATTTTGGTAACTGTTTGAGCTAGACGTCGAAGGGTCTGTTCGGCTGGACTTATAAGCCGGCTGGAAAGATAAAACGACTGATTTGTTATGAGAGAAAAATATTATTCGGTGGCTGATAAGCTGAAACGAACAGGCTCGAAATATTTTGATGGTGATAGGTGCAGCCTAGCCATCACCAGACGGTCCACACCCATGCATCTTCGGTAGGACGGAACAGTGGCAACACTAAACCTGTGTGTACGTTCGTAGTATATTTTCCTCTTTTATTTTGATTCGATTGAGGGTACAAAGAATAATGCATTTTGGATATGTGATTTTTAACTTTTCAAAAATTGATTTGATCAATATGATCACTACAACAAATTTTGTAATCTATGATGGACTTTTTGTGATGAATCCAGAGAACGTCATTAAATTTAGCCCATCCAAGCTCAAATTTGAACTCGATTTTTATGACGAACCTCGGTAACCATCATAGATTGAAAATAAAAATCGTTATGAATTTGATAACATACTCAACCACAAATTTGAAAAAAAAACAAATACATCTCTTACTTTAAATCGGACTTTGTAGGCCCCTGATGAGAACACTGTGTTTTCTAATACTAATCATAAGTATTTCTTTCCCCCTGTTAGGTTGCATCACTAGCAAGGAGCTTAGAACTGTGATGCACTCCCTTGGCCAGAACCCCACCGAAGCAAAGCTGCAGGACATGATCAACGATGTTGAGCTTGGTCAAAGTTGACCAACAAGCTAGTGACATGTGGCATGCTAGCTTTTGCTGAACCAAACTTTTTGCATGAACCTAGCTTTTGTTTTTGGTGATGCTGGATTGCCAGTGTGATGTGACCCTGGATGTAAACATGTTATGTTGTTGGATGGAAAGTTGAGACTTTGAATTTGCTGTGGTCCAGGATGTTATTGAACCTGATGTGATGATGTACCAGCATGATAAATTAGAAAGTGAGTTCTTATTTAATTTCTTGTCAACAAAATTACAATGCTATTTATATGGGCTTTATTTTCTGTTTTGGGCTGGAATGGTTATTGTGAAAATGGGCTTTATTTCTCATTTTGGGCTGGAATGAATATTCTGAAAAATGGGCTGAGTTCGCTGAATTCAATGGGCTAGTGTGCTAAGAAAAAATTGGCCCAAATTAGCGGGCCCCTTTTGATTTCGGCCCATTTGAGAAATGGGCTTCGATGGTGATGTCAGCTGCCACATCTCGTCATCAGCCGCATCATCATCCATGTCAGAAGCCATGTCATCGTACACGTCAGCAATAGCCGCATGTCATCATCCATGTTAGCATCCACATCACTTTTGCAATACAATCTATGACAATTTATATGACGTTAATTTTCATCACAAACATTAGGTCTGGGTTGGGCTGCGCGAGCTCAAAGCCAATATATGACGATAGTTAAGAAACGTCACGGATTTGCGTTGCCGTGACGTAAAAACATCACAGGGGTTAATCTATGACGCTCAATACATGACATTATGAATAAACATCATAAATGTCATTTTGTGACGGTTTTTTGTGATCTTTGACGAAATTGTTCTGTCTTAGATAAAGAGATTTCTTGTAGCCTGAGTGCTATAGAGAAAAAACACACAGGAATGAATATGAAAAAGTCATAGGAAGATATGAGAGTGTAAGTAGAAAAATAGACACGATAGGAAAAACATATGAAACTAGTGGAAACAGATGTTGGGCGTGCTAGAATTTGTACCACATAAAAAATCCAAAATAAATTATAACTTATAAGAACACTTTAGGGCCTAATGGTATATTAGTTCACATCATTTTTTTTATTTTAGTCATGTTACACGATCAAACTTTTTATTTTAAACATCTTTTTCCCTTTTCATATTTTTATGGAATTCTTTTAACCATGTTGCACATGGAGCTTAGATTATCTGTTCTAACAAAGTTGACAGAATAATAGAGAAATAAGGATCTTTTCACCGCTCACATAAAGCGTGCTCCTGCGTGGAGGTGAGCTCGTCAATAGCAAGAAAGCCTCGGACAAAGTGTGCTCCAATATAGGGGCATGTGTCCCCACCCCACTACACTACTTGGATTCACCGGAGTCGGATAAAGCGAGAAGTTTAGATGATATTGTGGATAGACTGGAGAGAAAGCTATGGATCGAGAATGTTCATGGAGGTGCCTTGGTTGCGCGTATATAGGTTGTGTACTACACTTGTGTGATACATGTGACATGCCATTCTTTAGTAGGATGTATTGTCGGGCTAGGTCTCTATCATGCATCCACTCTGGCTATGGCCTACCTGACTAGAAAGCAGGTTCGCCCTGCATAGGAATTTTCAATTTAATTTCTTTTGTATTTAAGGATTCCTTCCTTCCATCTGAAGGGATATTTGGGAAATGTTTTTATTTTTTATTGAATTATATTTTAAAATATATTCCACTCCTCCTTAATACTTACTCTCTCCATTCCAAATTGTAAGTTATTTTAATTTTTCTAGGTACATAATTTTTAGACATAACACATATCTTTTTTTACAGAGGGAGTATTCCATATTAGACATGATGCATTAATTTCTTGAGATATGCAACCATTATTTAACATTCTCCAAACAGATCCTATTTACACCTCCAAAGATTTACATGAGCTAATTTCTTGAGATAAGCTGGCGTTACTTTTTCCTTGATAAAAATAACTCCTACTATACTACCAATTTTAAGAAACTATTAATTATGTACTCCAGATTAGATATGCATGCAATAAATTCTTAAGATATGCAACCATTAGATCTCAAAAAAAAAAAGATATGCAACCAGAGCGGCATCTTTTGCTCTCTGCATTCTCCTCCTCACAGTGTGCTCAAGTTCGTTGATTTCTCGGTTCAGCATAGTGTGCAACTCATATATACTCACTTTTGCATACTGACATCAACTATGTTTCTACCACTCTTATCTGTGTAGGGGCAGCAGAGGCTGGAGGCCTCTCAGAGTACCCGGTTGATGCAAGTGCGACACCAATATTGCGGTAGAAACTTCATCGCCAGCCAGGGCACCTGCGATGATACCAAGTGTTGGGGACTCTGCCAAGATACATATTTTAGGTATCCAAAGGTCATTCATGTAGGTGGCGCTTGCGAAACTCCAACATGTTGCCTTTGTGAGGTAGACTGTGAGTGAAATTCCTCGCAGAAAGATTTTGAGTGAAATTAATTAGTCAGCCCATATGGTGATGATTGTGGGATGTGTAACCATGTTTTTCTATGGAAGAAATCAAATATAGACATGTTTGATCGTGGTTGATTTTGATTTTTGATATTTTATGAGTTGATTATTCGTATATTGTTTTGCAAAAGAAGAGATTGCTCTTTACATTAAATAAGGGGTTATTTGTAGGCTAGCCCTTACTTAAAAGTTATTTTTACATTCTATTCCTTGACAAAATGAAATAGCTGTTGTATATTTTGATACTTTTTCTTGTATAAAATGTTTATTCTACTAGAACTAAATTTATTATTTTTAGGTTGAAATTGATTTCAGTTTGAAACTTTTGTATTTAAAATTTGCACAAAAGAGTTTTTTTTAATAAAGGCACAAAGAGTTAGACATCGAAAAGCAGCAGCAGCTAGCCAGCAGCGAAGGGGAGGTGGCCTCAGTGTCTCGCAGACGCTCGTCGTGTCGTCCTGCTGTACACCTATCTCGAAGAATCTGGTCCAACTATCACAGTATTTTACTCGGCGAGACGACCATGACGAACCAACGTGTCTCTTCACCTGGCGCTGCATGCATGCTGACACGTATACGCCATGGCCGCCCCCCGAGCCAGCTTAGCACTGCCAGCCAACGACCTGCAGGCCGGCCGCCTTCTTCTCCCTTTCTATTCTCGCCGTCCTCGCTACTCCGCCTACCTAGCGATACTATCTCCACTCCACTGCAGCAGTGCAGCTAGCTTGCTAGTACGCGAACACACTCCTTCCGGGCGCGGCCATGGTGAAGCTGGCGACGGCGCGCGAGTGCCGCGCGTACAGCCTCGGCGCCGGCGGCGGGTCCGGCACGGCGTTGCGCAACCGGTGGGAGTACATCAACGCCGGGGTGTACGTGTTCTCGGCGGTGCTCCTGGTGGGCGGGTTCCTGGGGCAGCTCCTCGCCACGACGTGGGGCGGGTCCAGCCGGCCTGCACTCGTGGTGGCCGCGGTCGGGCTCGCCGGCGTGCTGGCCGCCAACGTCCACGACCTCCTGGCGCACGTCGCCGGTGTCGACTACCGGCTCGGGATGGTGGCCGGGCTCGATGCCCAGCTCGCGCTCGTCGAGATCGCCGTCCCCGCCGTACAGATCGCCGGCACCACGCTCATGCTCATCGCCGTCGTCGTCTTCGAGATTCAGGTTCGATTTGATTAGTTTCAATCACAATTTGTTGCTCGAATGGCAATAATCCTGTTTATTCACTGATTAAAGACGTACTTGGGTTTCGATTACAAGTTTTAGTTCACTGATCAGCTAGTATTCGATTTGCTTATCATCATGTACAGATGGAGAGAGGTTACCGGCACGGCCTGGCAAGGCACGGCCTGAACCTGCTGATCGCCGGGCCGGCGCTCTGGTGCCTGGGCTCCGTGCACAACATCTGCCAGGTGTACGAGCGTGCCAGCGGCCACGTCCAGCTCCTGCAGAAGAGCGTCCAGATCCCGCTCCTCCTGGGAAGCACGCTCTTCCTCATCGCCGGCATTGTCAACCGCCACGACCGCCGCAGCCGCACTGCCGCCTTCTCGCTACTGGTAATGATTGAACATCGTGTCTTCTCTTCTTTCACTTGTAGCAAGTAGCAGCCGAAATGCCAGATCGAGAGCTCGACTTGCAAAGCAGAGCTGACACTCTGCTCTGGGTGTATGGACGATGCAGGGGAGGAGCTGGGCGTGGTTCTGCCTGTTCGGGAGCCTCCTGTTCCTCGCCGGCGGCGTGCTGAACCTGCTCAAGGTGTTCAAGACGCAGCAGATGGGCGGCCGGGGCATGGAGAAGCTCCGCGGCGGCGCGCAGGAGCGGCTGGCCATGGAGAGGGAGGGCAAGGTGCCGCTCATCCTGGAGCACGGCGGCCGGAGGGGGACCCGGGACCCGGCCGTCGTGCCGCCGCCGCCGCAGCAGCAGCCGCCGCACGGGTCCTACAAGGACGCGCTCGTCAGCAGCGCAAGCTAGGAATATGAACAGAAAATGGCACGTAAATTTTCTGGATTTACGACGTTGGTTGAACTGTACCTTCCAATTGCGATCGTCAATAAGCCTACTGTAAGTCTGTAACTGCTGTGGTTGTGTATGCATGCGAATAAAACTGGCATGTACATCTGACATGTACCGACTTACCCGAGTTACTGAAGAACTGTATTTTCTACCCTCGCATCACCAGACCTGAAGAACACTTTAACGATTCAGTTAGCTCCTGTTATTTCGTTCATTCTGCTGCATCATTTTTTTTCCTGTTTTCGATGTTTGGATGGTAGGACTGGGGACCGGCATTTCACTTGGAAGTTGCAACTGAGTCTTTGCTGCCGGCATGGCTGCGGCTGCGGCTGCAAGCCAGCAGCAACCACAGCTGCTCCATTTTCTAGCAGCAGCCGCAGCCGCAGCCGAAGCACTTGCCTAGCATCACTGAAACTGGCCTTACAAGCTTTACAAGGTTTCTTAGCACCATTGTACCAAAGGCACTTGCCTAGCATCACTGAAACTGGCGACTATAGGACACTACCATCACTTGTAACTACTGTATATCACAAAACACTGCCAATTTCTAGATAACCACTATGGCAGCGCTTGCACTAATATAAAAAGCGCGGGTTTAGTCCAGGTTCTACATTTCAAAAAGCATCTACATGTCGGTACAAATGGGAGCGGTGGGGAGAATTTCGGTACAAATGGGAGCGGTGGGGAGAAGCGCGGCCAGGAGAAGCTGCAAAAAAGCGTCTACATTTTGGTACAAATGGAAGTGGCGGGGAGAAGCTACATTTCAAAAAGCATCTACAGGTGGGCAGGTGGGGAGAAGCGCGGCCAAGAGAAGCTGAAAAAAAGCGTTCACATTTTGGTATAAATGGGAGCGGTGGGGAGAAGCTACATTTCAAAAAGCATCTACATTTTGGTACAAATGGGAGCGGTGGGAAGAAGCGCGGCCAGGAGAAGCTGAAAAAAACATCCCATAAGCAGAATTTAAACGGTTCCAAACAGTACCATATCGACTCACCGTGATCAGAGAACCTCAGTTCTGTTGAACGGGGCCATATCGACTCATCGTGATAAGAGAACCTCAACAGAACTGGTTCTTTCTAACACCATGGTGGTACCACTACTCATAAATCCCAAAGAAAGATTTTTAATTCATCCAAAAATATTAATTTAGATGATTGTTAATAAGATAAGCCGTATAGAACTAATCATAATTTCTAAAGAAATAATTTAAGTCATCCAAGAACATTAATAAGATGATCGGTAAAAAGATACTCCATTTGAAATTATAACGCATATTTTTTTTCCATTTCCTTAGGACAAGCATTTGCCTACGATTAGGGTATTGACAAATAACTTTTGTGAAAAAAGTAATGATACTAGATTCACATTATAATTTTATATAAATAAAACATTAATGGAGTAATTCTCAGTCAAAACCTTGTCATAACAAAACGAAAAAACCTAATCAACATCGGAGAGAGTACAAAATATTTTATAATACTAGCAATAAACCCCAAAGCAAAAGAATGCACACCAATACTAGTATATACCAACGCAAAGAGTCCATTTAGCTACTCCTTGAATGAATCATATACCAAGACGCTTGTTTATGCAAGCACATTAATAAGGATTGTAAATCTAAACAGAAGGCTGTATATACAGGGCGCAAATCAAAAACTAAGATTTTTCATTGATGCAAGCACATTAGAATCAGTTTAAAGACGGCAATATATGCCATAAATCCCAAAGCAAGATTGTTATTCATTTAAGAAGCCCGATAAAATGATTGGCAAATAGATATGCAAGGATACACTCTATAGCATTAGCCATATCCAAAGAAAGATTTTAAAATCAAGACAAACCATCACTACCCCAAATTTGTAGTAAACCAAGACTTGTATTTATCTGTAGCACATTAAAACTGATGTAAAATCAATATATCCTTAAGTATAGCACGTTAAAACTGATGTAGTTAAATCGATATATCCGCAGTGCCTGCCGGCCACTGGAGGCGGCTATAAAAAAATAGAAGCCTCCGCCACCCAACACCAACCATCTCATCAGAAGAACAGCCTCTCGTCACCTTCAAGCTTCTCGTGCTAGAATCGTTGTGACATATACAAGGAAAAAATCAATGGCACGTGGAAGCAGCAGCAGCAGCAGCAGCGTCATGCTTGTGCTGCTGCTCGTCGTGATCTGCACGGCGCCATCGGTCGTCCGCGGCGGTGGCCAGAAGTAGGTCGTCGGCGATAACATGGGCTGGAGGTTTGGCGTCACGGGCTGGGTGAAGGACAAGCCCATCCACACCGGCGATGTGCTAGGTGCGCGGCTGACGGGCCGAGCTCTGAATTAAGCCCACTACTCCTCAAATAATTAGTGGAGAAGGCGATTCCATCGATCTAATTGATCTGGTACTGTTGATTTTCTTACCGAGGCAGTGTTCAGGTACGATTCATGTCACAACCGATTTTTGACAAAATCGAATACATCGCATATGTGTGTCAGGATCTGTTCTCACATATATGTTGACTTCATAAGTCAATACATCAAAGACAGTGTTCAAAACGTAAACAGAACAGAAGATAACTTATTACATCCGAGAGGTAGACACGAAGGTCTTTAATCGTTCACCGATAACTTTACACGCACACACACAGCGAAGCTTCTCATAGGCTTGACTGGTGAACGCCCGCCTAGAACTCCTCGAAATCGTCGAAGAACTCCACGCCGTCACAAGCTTCTGAACAGCGTTTGGGCAAAGGTGAGTACACGTATGGTTGGTACTCAACAAGTGGGGGAAACATGCATGGCTCACAAGAAGAGGCTCAAAAGCTTTAAGCGGTTAGCATTTTTAGTTGGTCACATTTTATTAGCAAGTACCTATATACTAGTTGTAAGTTTATACCAACCCAATTAAGCATAAAGCATCAACATTATCCAAAACCAAGGAACCACGATTTATTCTCATCTTTAAGTTCAATTATCATGTGAGGGTCCACGCCGCTCTTAACCGTGAGCACGGCTGATATATCAGTTTACACTCTGTAGAGGTTGTACATCTTTACCCACAAGTCGCGTAAAAGTTCAGAGAACTTTGGACCCAACCATGCTGTGCTGATCAGGCACAATACCACACTTCCGAGGTGTGACTGCATAGGGACGCTAGGTGGTCGTTACAAAGATAACATAGTAAGTGGTAACCCGCTAAGGTTTTCGGATCGGTAATAGGATACAACAGCCCCCTAGTTGGTACAGTGTCTTAGCTAAACCCACTTCCCTAGAAAGCGGGTGCTATATCCCATCTGCCGCCACCCCTCTTGCCCTTTCGGTAAGATTACCCCAGACTAGAGTCTCTAATTAATTAGCCAAGACTAGAGCTATGATAGTACTTGTGGTTGTACTGTTCTTGGGTGGTTCTCCATGTTCCGATTAAATCAAGTGATCTTGTATTAATATAGGTATAGCATAAATAAGGTCATGATTAATATTCTCAAAATTATTATTACCACCCCAAAATTAATAACTAAGCAATTCTACCCAACATGATTAAACAGGTGTTCAAGGATCAGGATTAAAAACTAGGTAAGTCCTTAATAGGCATTCCCGTCAAATTATGCACATATAGGAAATTAATAAAGTGATTAATCATGAATATGAAGGGGGAGATAACCACTTTCCTTCCTCGGCAAACTGAGGGAACTCTTCCTCAAACGGCGGCTGCTCCTGAGACTCCTCGAACAGCACTTCGTCTACACGATCACACAAGCAAAACAAGCAATAAATAAAATAGTACACCAAACATGACAAAAGACTGAAAACAAACTCCTAAAACTAACGTTCATGCAGAGATGGTCGCGTGAGCGCGGGAATCGCTGAAATCGGAGTTAAAACCATGAAGACATGGAGTAAACAAGTTTCAGGGGCTAAAACAGAATTAACTATATACTTCAGGGGCTAGCAAGGAATTTTCACAAGACTCAGAGAATAGTGTTATAGAATTACTGAAAAGAACAGGGTTAGCTATGTAAAAGTGCATGGCTCGGTTAGAATAAGGAAAACAAAGAATTGTAGGGAGTTATTTGCAAGATTTACTAGACACACGGAAAAGGATGAAAATTATAGAATTGGCCAGGGGCTAGAATAGAAAGAGGCCTTATCCTTTCTTATTCCTCGCGCAAACCTGCGCAGGGAAGGACGCGGCGCCTAGACGGCAGGTCACCGGCGCTTGGCGCGGCGGGGAGGAAGACCGGCTAGCGCAAGCAGGCAGGGAGAAAGAGAGGAGGGAGTTTGGGCTGGCGGCCTGCTGGGTTGGATTGGAGAGGAAAAGGAGATTTTATTTTATTTTTAAACTTGCAAACACCACTCAAACAAAAACCAAAACAAAAGATAAAACCCTATCAAGCACTTGTTGCCTCTAAAATTAAACTCAAGTGCTCTTTCATTTATTAAAGACCGTAATTTAATTAAAGTAATTTATTTAGTCCTTAGAAAAGAAAGACTAAACACACTTGTTGCTTACATTATTTTCATGATGGAATTTTGGGTGTTACAAATCCTACCCCCCTTAAAGAGAATCTCGTCCTCGAGATTCGGAGAGATTGGAAAACAACTGAGCAAATTCTTCGATAAGCTCATCTTCTCTTTCCTAAGTAGCTTCATCTTCCGAGTGATGACTCCATTGTACCTTGCACATTTTGATTACTTTGCTCCGAGTGACTCTCTGAGATGTTTCCAGTATTTTGATAGGATACTCTGAATAAGTTAAATCATCCTTCACATTGAGTTCTTCTAGTGGTAATTATTCCTCAGGTACTCTGAGACACTTCTTCAACTGAGATATGAGAAACACATCATGAACATCTGATAATCGAGCAGGTAAGTCTAATTGATATGCCACTTCTCCTTTTCTTTCCAAAATTTAAAATGGACCAATGTAATGAGGTGATAGCTTCCCTTTAACCTTGAATCGACGAAGACCTCTAATAGGTGATACCTTGAGATACACGTAATCTCCAACTTCAAATGTCAACTCCCTTCTCCGAGTATCAGCATAACTCTTCTGTCTTGACTGTGCAGTCTTAAGATTATTTTGAATTATCTGAACTTGTCTTTCAGTTTCTTTAAGAATTTTTGGTCCAAAGACTTGACTTTCTCCCATCTGACTCTAGTACAACGGTGTTCTACACTTTCTTCCGTATAACGCTTCAAACGGGGCCATCTTAAGACTTGCTTGATGTTGTTATAAGAGAATTCTGCGTATGGCAAACTCTTATCCCAACTACCTCCATACTTTAAAGCACAAGCTCTTAACATATCTTCTAATATTTGATTGATTCTTTCAGTCTGACCATCTGTTTGCGGATGATACACAGAACTGAAACTAAGCTTCGTATCCATTGATTCGTGTAGCTTCTGCCAAAAACGTGATGTGAATTGAGTACCTCGATCAGATACTATCTTCTTCGGTACACCATGTAGACATACAATCCTTGACATATACAGCTCTACTAACTTGGCTCCTGTATAGGTTGTTTTAACCAGAATGAAGTGTGCAACCTTAGTTAATCTGTCCACAACAACCCATATAGAATCATAACCATCACGAGTGCGAGGTAACCCAATAATGAAATCCATTCCGATCTCTTCCCATTTCCATTCAGGTACTTTTAGTGGCTGAAATAAACCGGCTGGTCTTTGGTGCTCTGATTTTACTCTCTGACATACATCACACAAAGCAACGTGGGTTGCTACATCCCTTTTTAAATCATACCACCAATATTTATCCTTCAAATCCTGATACATCTTAGTACTACCAGGGTGAATAGAATAAGTCGAATTATGTGCTTCCTTCAATATGCGTTCACGAAGATGGTCGATCTCCGGTACACATATCCTTTTCCTAAACCAAATAGTTCCTTGATCATCTTCAGTGAAGTCTGGGGCCTTTCCTAAACCAATTTGGGTCTTGATTTCCTTGATGTTAGCATCTATCAATTTCCCTTTTCTTATCTCTTGTTCCAGTGTAGGATCAATTTCCATGGTCATAGCTTCAGTATGGGCAACGATTCCTAAGTTGAGTCGCTTCATTTCCCAACATAACTCTTGAGATATCAACCGTGCTATAGTCACATTAGCTTGACCTTTTCGACTTAAAGCGTCTGCTACGACATTTGCCTTGCTGGGATGATACTGGATATCCAAGTCATAGTCCTTGATCAACTCTAACCATCTGCGCTACCTTAAATTAAGATCTCTCTGAGTGAAGATGTACTTTAGGATTTTGTGGTCGGTGAAGATCTAACACTTGTTCCCGATCATGTAATGTCTCCAAATCTTTAATGCATGCACAACGACAGCTAATTCCAAGTCATGAGTCAGATAATTTTGTTCATGCTTTCTCAACTGTCTAGAGGCATAAGCTACTACTCTACCTTCTTGCATTAGTACACATCCAAGACCTAGACGTGAAGCGTCACAATAAACATCGAAGCCTTTGTGTATATCAAGCATTATCAGTACAGGGGCAGTAGTCAACTTCTTCTTCAGCTCTTCAAAACTCGCTTGACTCTTGTCATCCCATTTAAACTCTTTTCCCTTTTCCAATAATGAGGTGAGAGGTTTGACAATCTTTGAGAAACCTTCAATAAACCTGTGGTAATAACCTACTAATCCAAGAAAACTTCTAATTTCGGACACATTCTTGGGCGGATTCCAATTTAGCACATCTTGAACTTTGCTTGGGTCTACTGTGATTCCTCTGTCGGTGATAACATGTCCAAGGAAGGAAACTTCTTTCAACCAAAACTCACACTTACTCAACTTGGCATATAGCTGATTCTCCCGAAGCTTCTGTTACACTAATCTTAAGTGCTCTATATGCTTTTCTTCATTTCGAGAAAACACCAAGATATCATCGATGAAGACTACCACAAACTTGTCTAAGTACTCCATAAACACCTTGTTCATCAAATACATGAAGTATGCTAGGGTATTTGTCAATCCAAAAGACATCACGGTGTATTCATATAAACCATATCTGGATGTAAATGTTGTTTTGGGAATGTCTTCTGCTTGGATCTTTAACTGATGATAACCTGATCGCATATCGATTTTGGAAAAAACTTTTCCACCTCTCTTCTGATCAAACAGATCTTCAATCCTAGGGAGTGGATATTTATTCTTAATAGTCACATCATTAAGAGCTCTATAATCCACATTCTTCTGGTGCCATCCTCTTTATCAACAAAAAGTACAGGTGCTCCCCAAGGTGAAGAACTAGGATGGATAAATCCTTTACTTAATAATTCTTCTATTTGTTTCTTTAACTCAACCAAATCCTTAACATCCATTCTATAAGGTCTTTTAGATATAGGTGAAGTGTCGGGTAAAAGATCAATAGAGAACTCGATATCACGGTCAGGTGGCATACCTGGTAAATCCTTAGGAAAGATGTCGGGGTATTTGCATGCAACCTTGATATCCTCCAAAGTTTTCCCTTTTATCTGATTCACTATACCCTTTTCTTCAGACGAGGCAGTAGCCACAAACTCAATTCTGTCCCCTTGAGGGTTGGTTAAAAGCACTGACTTCTTAGCACATAGGATAATTCCATCACATAGTTCTAACCAGTTCATTCCAAGAATCACATCAATACCATTAGAGTCTAGGACCACTAGGTGAGTTACGAAATCTACCCCCATGATTTTCAGATTGACTTGTGGGTATATTCGACTTGTTCTCATCTCACCACCTGGTGAGCTAACTAGCAAAGTTTTCTTCATAGGTTGCATAGGTATGTTATGCTTTGCCACAAATCGATCGGTTATAAATGAATGTGATGCTCCAGAATCAAATAAAACTGATGCAGAATTGACAAGGAACATACCAAATACAACATCTGGAGCTTCCTTGACTATTTCTGCTGTCACGTGGTTCAACCTACCATGCATGAAGTTCTGATGGCCCTTGTTGCCCTGAGAATTCGGATTTCCATTGCGTGCTTGAGACTGTTGCTGACCAGGATTCTAACCATTGTTCTTCAACGGGGTCTGCATGTTACGCTTGGGATAGGTGTTGGCGTAATGTCCCACTTCACCACACTTGAAACAACCATTGGGTCGAACTGGGGTAACTAGATTGTTACGGATTGGTGCTCCTGCAGCATTGTTTGCTCAGTTTTGCTGAGGGTTTGAGGTGTGTTGTGCCTGTTGGTTGAAACGTTGAGGTTGCTGAGGGAAACGTTAAAACTGTTGATTCTGCTGATAGCTTCCACCTTGTCCTCCTGAACAAAGCTGTGATCCTTGTGACGAGTTGAAGCGAGGGCAGGTGTTGCTGCTGGATTGCCCTTGCGATTGTAACTTTTGCTTTTGTTCGCCGAGCTCCTTATGCTTGTTCTCCAAGCCGATGGCTTTGTCTAGTAGTGTCTAAAAATTGGGGAAAGTGTGACTTTGCAGTTGATAGTTAAGTGGCCCTATCAGTCCATCTAAGAAACGTTCTTGTCGCTTCTTGTCGGTGTCCACCTCATTAGGCGCGTAACGAGACAATTGTGTGAACTTGTCCCGGTACTCGCTAACTGTCTTGTTGCCTTGAGTCAAAGCCAGAAACTCTTTCTGCTTGAGCTTCATTACACTAGCTTGAATGCGGTGTGTGTGAAAGTTGTTCTTGAACTCTTCCCAAGTAATGGCGTTGGCGTTGGCGTGGGCAGTGGTGTAGGCATCCTACCAATCGGCTGCGGCTCCTTCCAAGCATCGTGCAGCGTACAAGACCTTCTCATGGTCATTGCACAATGTAATATCTAGCTTCTTACTGATGACCTTCAACCAGTCATCAGCATCCAAAAGATCCACTGAGTGGGAGTAAGTAGGAGGGTGGTGGCTCATGAATTCCCTGTGCTTGTCACGCGGTGCCTGAGGTGCTTGTGGTGGTTGCTTGTTTTGCTGGGCTCCAGATTCTGGACAGTAGCAGTGAGGTTCTGCAACAGTTGCATCTGAGCAGCCAAAAAATGTTCCATTGTTGAACTTGGTGGCGGAGGTGGTGCTTGATTCTGCTGATTAATTATGTGATCACGCCTCTGACTTGGAATATCTTGTCCTCCTCTTGACCTAGTGTTTACCATCTGAGTGTTAGAAGAATGAATCTCGGATAAGAATGATGTTTTGATAAGGTAGATATAAGAGCAAAGAACCAAGATTGAGACCCAACAGACTATTAACTTTATTTTGTTTAATGATGCATTTGTGGCCATCACTCCACAAAACATTCCAGACAATACAAAGATCCAAATCAAACATGTTTTCAAACAGCAAACATTATTACACCGTACGTCCTCGCAGGAATAGTTCTATCGAAAAGACTCCGGAAGGCAACCTAAAAAGGAAACCTAGTCTAAAAGACCGGTGACAGAGCCAGACGTGCCATAGCGAAGCCTCTTGCGGGGTGGTGAAACGGTGGGGCAGTGCAACTCGGCTGCCTCCTCAAGCGGCTCCTGTCCTACAAGCTGTGCCTCAAGCTGTGCAATCCTAGCATGAGCATCCTGTAGCTCCTCGTGGGTCCTGGCAAGCTCTGCGGTAGCTCCGTCGAGGTCAGTGTTGAGAGCAGCGGTGACTCGAGCAAGGATGTTGATACGGTCTTCTCCGGCTTCTCCCAACTGTACAGCTATGTCCTCTGTGCCACTGAGTTGACGAGGAATGTGACGGTAGACGGTGGTGCTCAACTCCTGGCGGTTGGTGAAGCAGAAGGCCGACAGAGCTCTCCTAGCAGCACTACTGACAGAAGCGGTGCAAGTGGCATGGGGCATAGTGGAGTCGTGCGCCGAGCGAGTCCTCAAGCCTCTGGAAGTTGCCAACCGTTCCCTGATGTGGACCTGAGTGGCGTAGTAGTCGTCCATGGTGGAGTAGGAGACACGGTGAGTGATGTAGAGGGGCTTCACGGTGTTTCCCAAAGTCTGCAGTACTTCCCAGAGCAGTGTGGGAAAGTATCCAGGCTCATCCTCCGAAGTCTTGTAGTCACAAGCTGGTGTCACATTCTGCTGTCCACCATTCTGATTCCCATCTTCATCTCCACTATTGTTACCATGGCTGTTGTCGTGGTCATTGTTGCTGTTGTTGTCATTGTTGCTGTTGTAGTCGTCGTCATCGTCGTTGTCCTCATACTCATCATCGCTATCATCCCTGGAGTCGTCCGGGTCTCCACCATCGGCAGCAGGTGCTGGAGCAAGATCAGCTGGTGCTAAAGTGTCCAATGCAGGAGTAGCTGGTGCGGGAGTGTCTGAAGCTAGGATAGTTGGTGATGCTGTTGGGATCACTAGATTCCCATCCGAGTCGACCTCCATGATACTGCCATCTTCCATCTCGATGTAGTAGTAAACCTCCTCCGGATCCTCTTCAACCTCCTCCACAGGCTGAACTGGAGTAGCTGGTTGAGCAGGGGCAAGGTGATCCTGGTATCCTCCAGTGCTTTTGCGAGCGATCAACCTGGTCCTGGCCATCTGACAAAGGAAGAACAGATAGTCAGAACAAAACAAAAAAGAGACAAGCTTTTAGAACAAGAATAAATTAGATTTTTATGAGGAAAATAAGATATTTTTTAGCAGACATGGCTTGCTAAGAAAATGAGTCCTTATTCTCGACCATTTCTGACTAGGCTTGCATCCTACAGTCAACACATCTCTGATACCACTTCTGCTACACTCGATTTTTGGACAAAACCGAATTTATCGCATATGTGTGCCAGGATCCGTTCTCACATATATGTTGACTTCATAAGTGAATACATCAAAGACAGTGTTCAAAACGCAAACATAATAGAAGATAACTTATTACATCCGAGAGGTAGACACAAAGGTTTTCAATCATTCACCGATAACTTAACATGCACACACACACAGCGAAGCTTCTCCATAGGCTTGACTGGTGAACACCCGCCTAGAACTCCTCGAAGTCGTTGAAGAACTCCACGTCATCACAAGCTTCTGAACAGTGTTTGGTCAAGGGTGAGTACACTTATGGTTGGTACTTAGGAAGTGGGGGAAACATGCATGGCTCACAAGGAGAGGCTCAAATGTTTTAAGCGGTTAGCATTTTTAGTTGGTCGCATTTTATTAACACGCATCTTTTTACTAGGTGTAAGTTTATACCAACCCAATTAAGCATAAAGCATCAACATTATCCAAAACAAAGGAACCACGATTTATTCTCATCTTTAAGTTCAATTATCATGTGAGGGTCCAGGCTGCTCTTAATTGTGAGCACGGCTGATATATCAGTTTACACTCTGGAGAGGTTGTACATCTATACCCACAAGTCGCGTAAAAGTTCAAAGAACTTTGGACCCAACCATGCTGTGCTGATTAGGCACAATACCACACTTCCGAGGTGTGATTGCATAGGGACGCTACAAGGCCTTTACAAAGATAACATAGTAAGTGGTAACCCGCTAAGGTTTCCGCATCGGTAGTAGGATAGAACAGCCCCCTAGTGGGTACAATGTCTTAGCTAAGCCCACTCCCCAAGAGAGCGGGTGCTATATCCCATCTGCTGCTGCCCCTCTTGCCCTTTCGATAAGATTACCCAGACTAGAGTCTCTAATTAACTAGCCAAGACCAGAGCCATGATAGTCCTTGTGGTTGTACTATTTTCCTGGGTGGTTCTCCATGTTCCGATTAAATCAAGTGATCTTGTATTAACGCAGATATAGCATAAATAAGGTCATGATTAATATTCTCAAAATTATTAATACCATCCCAAAATTAAGCAACTAAGCAATTCTACCCAACATGATTAAACATGTGTTCAAGGATCAGGATTAAAAACTAGGTAAGTCCTTAATAAGCAGGAAATTAATAAAGTGATTAATCATGATATTATTGGTACGAAAAAGAATATGCAAGGGGAGATAACCACTTGCCTTAGCAAACTGAGGGAACTCTTCTTCAAACGACGGCTGCTCCTGAGACTCCTCGAATGGCACTTCGTCTACACGATCACACAAGCAAAACAAGCAATAAATAAAACAGTACACCAAACATGACAAAAGACTAGAAACAAACTCCTAAAACTAACGTTCATGCAGAGACAGGTTGTGTGAGCGCCAGAATCGCTGAAATCGAAGTTAAAACGATGAAGATATGGAGTAAACAAGTTTCAGGGGCTAAAACAGAATTAACTATATACTTCAAGGGCTAGCAAGGAAATTTCACAAGACTCAGAGAACAGTGTTATAGAATTACGGAAAAGAACAAGGTTAGCTATGTAAAAGTGCATGGTTCGGTTAGAATAAAGAAAATAAAGAATTGCAGGGAGTTATTTGCAAGATTTACTAGACACATGGAAAAGGATGAAAATAACAGAATTGGCCAGGGGCTAGAACAGAAAGCGGCCTTATCCTTTCTTCTTCCTCGCGCAAACCTACGCAGGGAAGGGGGAGGCGCCTAGACGGCAGCTCGCCGGCGCTTGGCGCGGTGGGGAGGAAGACCGGCTGGTGCAAGCAGGCAGGGAGATAGAGAGGAGGGAGTTTGGGCCGACGGCCTGCTGGGTTAGATTGGAGAGGAAAAGGAGATTTTATTTTATTTTTAAACTTGCAAATACCACTCAAACAAAACCAAAATGAAAGATAAAATCCTATCAAGCACTTGTTGCCTCTAAAATTAAATTCAAGTGCTCTTTCATTTATTAAATACCGTAATTTAATTAAAATAATTTATTTAGTCCTTAGAAAAGAAAGACTAAACACACTTGTTGCTTACATTATTTTCATGATGGATTTGGGTGTTACAATTCAACGGCGCATGATGTGGTGGAGAGGTGGACGAAGCCGCGTACAACACGTGCCAGATGCCCATCGGCGGCGGCACACCGCACAGCTCCGGCAACGACCGTATCCAGGCCTGCCCCAGCAAGAGCTCTTCTTCGTGTGCAGCCTGCGGGGCCACTGCGCAAATGGCATGAAGATCACCATAGCAGCCTAACGAGATGATGGCATTGGCATCAATTCTCGAGTGGAAAAAATAGAAGTCATTGGCAATGATGACGTGTCCATCTAGTGTGTGCTGTGTTTAATTTGTGACATGTCATAGTGTCATAAGAATATCATAACGTAATGTCCGCTGTTAGGCCAATCTCAATGGGTCATGAGAGTTTTATGGACATTAATTATATGACACTTCAACAATTTTACTGATTTGGCAAACTTATTATGAGAAGAGAGAAATGGAGAGTTTTATCCCCATAATTGCTAGATTCATGTGCATCACGTGTCATTTTTAGAAGGTTTGGAGCGAGAAACTCATCACTTTGATAACTGAGTGACAATGACAACATAATTATTAGGACTAACAGTTTATCAAGCATGTACTTCATAGGCTTCTTATGTCCTAAAGGATGGAACCCAAATCATGACAAGATCCAAAACATTCATATCAAGTGATCCAAACCATAGTAAAACAACGACCTTCAAATTATTCTATGTTATCCAAGTCATAGGATTCAAATCATAATCAAAATCCACATGATGGTTAAAGAACATGCACTAGATGTATTCACTGGAATATCTGATGGTGGTATCCGACGAAGGCATTGGACAAAGTTTGGCTAGGGAATCAAACCCAAGTCTACCGGAATATCCTACGGCCATTGGAGGAAACATTGGATAAAAGAACAGTGCCACTACAAAAGAAGTTAATGCAGCGGATGATCATCCGATGGGGTGGAAATTGAAGGTGTTGGGCAAATAGACTTGGTCATAGTTTGGAGCAAAGAATGGAGTATAGCACCGGAAGATTCGATGGTACCAATATGCAGGCGTTGGAGCAATCACCAGATGGATGAGCACAAGATTATTCAGCACCAAATGATCAGATGGGCCAAGAAAGGTGGCATCAGAGTTTTCGTCGCATGATCATGGAGGGAGCACGTAAGCGCGGATTGAAGAAAACAATAGACCCACTGGAATATCCAAGAGACCATCGGATAAAGGCGTCGGAGCTTTGGGAAGTAAGTGGTCCGACGTCTATGTGCGAAAAATAGGGCACCGTAGTATCCGATACAACCCATATGTGACCATCGGATATTCCGATGACTCACTAGCTTTTGCTAGCCATTGGAGCAATGGATCCTTTAAGTTTGTTGGGCTATTTATTAACCTCTACTTGTTTATTTAGAGTTGTTATATAGTGAGTGGAAGATCCATCAACAGCATATTCATGTCAACAAAATTGCTAAAGTGATCATTCAAGGCAATTAGCACAAGCTTAGAGAGTGATTAGTGCTAGATTAGGCTCAAAGTGAGAGAAAGCAAAGTATTGCTACCTTGTGGCTGGTTTAAGGAGTGAACCACCATCATAAGCTTGATGGGCCGGACCTTGCGACCTTGGTGGCTCGACGGAAAGTCTTCAATCCTCCAGCTTGGTGTGAAGCAACGACGACGTCCATATGTAGGGGACAAGATACCCCTTTCTTCGTGGAGGAGCTTCATAGTTGCAGATGGCGCCAAGGTGACCGGAAGAAAGGGAGTGGTGAGCATTACATTTGTGGCAAGCTTCTCATCTAGCTTGGTGAGAGCCTTTGTGACAAGTCTCAAAGATATCTTCGAGCCAATAATCACCGTATTGAGTTGGCATACTTTCTAACCCATACCTTTACATTTTTGCATGCCATCCTTGCTATATGAGTGCCTTTACTTTCTTACAGTAATTCTAGTTAGGATTGGCCCTAAATTGCAAAATTCTTTGTAAGTGGAAAATTTCACACTAGATCAACCTTAAAATGCGCATCTAGATAGCATAACCTAGTTTATATTCATGCAAATAGTGGAAGCCGTTGCCTTAATGTTTTAAATTTCTTAATTCACCCATCCCCTATACGAGCACTCATTTCTTACCATATGTGCATTTTTGACTTATCATGCTTATTATAATCCCTAGCTACTGAAATCATTTTTGCATCATAATGTAGCCCATTGGAACGACTAACAAATCAGTGCATTAATAAAGCTGAAAAAACATTATTACTGTATATATTGTACATCAGCTCATATTTACCACTCGTGGAGCAAGGTTTGTTAGAATTTTAGGACACGCATGAACTTCTAGTAATATTGATGATTTTGGTGGCCAACATGTGGTTCAATTGTATTCTCAAACCAGACAACGCCTATATCTTTTGATAAAATCTTTACAAATTACAAACAATATGTTTTGATGTGTTTACATCGAAAATCAAAGTTGAAAACCACATAGGTAGCTAGATTAATTTGTCTTGTAAAGCATTCCCATAATATGATAAAAAAAAGTGAATTTACTTACAACACTTTAATAAAAAAAATAATGACCAAAGCTATATACTCGATCCAAAGACCATGCCATTAATTAAGTAGGAGTATAGTAGAAGTGCTTTATAACTGGAGGGAGCAGGTGCTTAGATCAAAGTAAAGCTCGCACGGAAGCACGTGAGAGATGGGGCCACATAATGCACGTTAGGCACAGGCTATATAACCCAGTAGTTAGGCCTTGCTTAATAATTGACCTAGCCAAATCTTTTTGCCAACACAAACATCGATTGATCCTCGCATTTGATTATCTTTCGGGTTAGGAAGACCGGTATTGACGTCACTGCGTAGGCAATTCAACCACCTGCAGTGTAATTTTGGACGAGTAAAATGTAAGCGCTTCAGGTAGAGGTTGATGGATCAAGCTGAACACAGGCTAAAAACATACTACAATGTATGGAAATATAGTGATGTGTTAGTGGGGGTGAAAATATACCCTGCAGCTTTGTTTGATCGAGAATGGCAGAATGCCTCCGCTGTGTATTGGAGCGATCGGTTAAACCAAAATTATGCGATCTCGAGGTCAGCACATATTTTAGCGGTCAAGTAGAAAACATATTTTGCCGACAAGTGTCTCATTATCGACGGGTACGTTACTTGCTATTAAAAATAGATGATTAGTATCTGAGTTAGAGGCTTAAAATTAGATGGATATATGCTCAGTCACAAATAGCCAAACTAATTAACTGAGTTCCTCTACTTGTTGGCAATAGAAAAACATCACCGACAGTCCAATTCTCTGACTCGCATCGAACGGCGAATGAAGTCGATGAAGTATGCTTGTCATGGAACTGTGCAAGTGCAAGAAGGCAGTATAATATTAATTGTGACGGTCAGCTACTCAGCTTTGTGCTATCTCTTTCGCTTGCTTTCGCAATTAGCCTTGATCCAAGCTGTAAACTAAATCAAGCCCGGCCGTAGCATATGGATGCAAGAACAAAAGAAAGCGATAGGCGTTAGGCGTTGATTCTTGATTGCTTAGTTAGCCTAAGCCGAATCTCTTGTTGCCAGCGCACGTAGTAGACACGAGCCTCGATCCTCGCATTTGAAAGATCCATCGGCGCTGACGTCACTGCATACGCAAATTCATTCAACTACCGGGCAGTGTAAAATTTTCAGTCGGTAGATGATGGATACATCAAGCTGGAACACTGGCTAAACATATATACAAATATGTAAGTGTTGTTATCCATAATGACGATCGATTTAACCGGCTGAAAATGACGCCGCTGCGAACCCTTTGATTGTCTGCTGCTTGGAGAATGGTAGTAGAATATTAATGCTACTGCCTACTGCAGCTGATGTATGTGCATATAGTGACGGATTATATTAGCATATAGCATTTGAATATAGTAAGTCAGCACACCGGCCGGCCCGGCTCAACGGTGCCTTCGTTTCGAAGCAAGGTAATATTTTATGGTAATATTTTTCATTATGAGTCTACTGTTTCTGATTATTATGCTTTGTGCTGCAGATCTCTATATGAAATTTTAAATATGAATGGAGAAATCTAAAAAGATTTGATTTAGGATCTGATAAATTAATTGGACTTATACTTGTGGCAAGATGAAGTTTGTGGTAGAACAATATTAGAAATTACATTTTTGCGTTGTGTTCAAACATTTCAAAATGATTTGAAAAGTATCAAAATGTTACATTACTTTTATTATGTATCACAAATAACAAAGTTTAGTTGCCAAACATGTATTTCGGAGAGGTTTATGTAAAAAATGTCCTTTTATTTGTGAATGAAGAAAGTAATATATTACACTTTCTTTTACCAACGTGAAGGGTGACAGAGATCACCAGAGATGAGGGACTGTGGGAAAGGGTATAAAAGATTCCTCAATATATTTAATTTGACCCCCAGATTTATCATGTAATATTTGGGTGTACCGGTGTACCACGATTATATTTTCATGCAATCCTCTTCCCTTAGAAAAAAGAGTTTTGGCCACCAACTTTTTTTCTGACGGAAAGGAAACTGTGGGAGTTTTGCCGCTGGCAATCCAGTTCGTAGGAGTAGAACAATAAGCGGCCATTTCCAATTCTACCCTCCAATAACCGGCTTGACTTTTCCACTCGGCACCACGCCACCACCACCGTCCACCGCCCAGCGCCACCACCACTTTGACTTCCCTACTAACCGGGACCCACAGACGCGCATGTGGGTCCCGCACTGCGCCTGTTACAAATACCGCCACCCGGGCCTTCCGTTCCGTCGCAGTCACAGACTCACAGGCCGTCCGGCTCACCGCGTTCCCCTCCCGAGCACGCCACCATGGCCCGCCCGTCAGCCACCGCTGCGCTCCTACTCCTCCTCCTCTCCCTCCTCGCCGTCGTCGCGCACTGCCGCCCCATCGAAGCGCAGTCCGCCACCGACGACGCCGAACCAGTCGCCGCCGTCGCGGCCGGCGACGACGACGAGAATGGCCCGCCCAACCCCATACTCCCCGCCGAGGCAGGCGCCGCCGCCGAGGTGGCCCTCCCGGCGGAGGAGCAGCAGCACCACGGGTTCCTCCGCCTGCCGTCCCACCGGCTCCGCCACCACCGCCCCTGCCGCCACGGCCCCTTCTTCCACCGCCACCACCTCTGGTGGGCGCTCCACCACGGCGCCTTAGGGGACGCGCCGATGCGCCGGTTCCACCACCACCGCCACGGCGAGGCTCTGAGCCACCTGGCGGCCTTGCCTTTGCCTGCGGAGGAGGCCAGGGAGGCGGCGGGGGAGGAGGTGAAGGCCGTGGCCGTGCCGGACCCGGATCGCTCGCTCCCCGGCGGTGACGGTGAGCCGGCTTTCGGCGACGCCGACGGCGCCCATGAGGCAGAGACAGACCACGAGGACGAGAGCGCGGCGGTCACGGCGTTGAAGAAGGAGATGCTGCGGAGGTGGTTCCACCACCGCCACGGCATGCGCCTCCACCACCGCCACCACGACGAGCCGGAGGAGGAAGCCACGGCGGAGGGCCTGAAGCGGTTCCACCACCACCTTCACAAGGAAGAGGAGGAGAAAGACATGACGAGAAAGCGGTTCCATCACGCCGAGCATGATGACGGCGACAGCGACGACGAGGATGAGGAGGTGGAGGAGATGGTCCGGCGGTTCAGGAAGGCCATCATGCGGAGGAGGTTCGGCCATGGCCGCCGCTTCCACCACCACCACCACGGCTACGGCTACCGCCACGCCGAGGAGACCGAGAAGGCGGATGCACAGGATGAGGGCGGCGTGGTGGCGTGGATCAAGGGCCTCATCAACCGGTTCTAGAGCAGGTCCATTTCCCCCGGCCCTTCTTGCATTGGTTGAGTCACGCGTACGGCCTTGGCTGCTTGTTCCTTCGTGCGCCCCCTCTAGTGCTCCTGCAGTGCAGCATTTCGTTGGTGTCATGCATGCTGTGTTTTTTATCTACGGTGTGTCTACGTACTTGTGTGACAGTGTAGTACCTGCTCGTGTGCAGCGTGCTTTGTCATGTGATTCTATATGCACGCATATGCCTTTGGTTTTTTTTTTCAGTCAGAAGGATCATGTTCTTCAAGTAATGTGCACTTGTGCGGTCGGTCTGCAATGTACCACGATTCGATTCGTCGTATGTGTATCCTATCTCGTATTTGAGACTGTCTGCTGTTTGCGTGCCTTCGCGCAGGAGCCTGAGCTCTGAATACGCAACGATTTACATTGTGAGTAACTGGTGTAGCATGATAATAGCATCTCCCCGTGTGATCTGAACCCAAATCGTGCAAACTCCGATAGCTGCCAGTAGATGTTTGCCAGCGCCCTGGAGAAGCCAAACATCTATGTATACCACACTTCTACAATTCTGCGTGCAACGCCTGCGAGACACGGTCAGGTACTCACTCAGGTTTTGATGTTGTATGCTCATTCACAGTCAAACAGTCACTGACTGAAGTTGATCACACTAGTTTGTATGAAGTGCTCAAGTGCATAAACCAACATTGAGAACTGAAACGAAGTATTCACCATGATTTCGAGACCCTATTTGGCGCAGCTCCAATCCATGGCCTGATGTCTGTCGGTGCAAACACTGCTCCGTTAATAAGTTAGGATCGACGGCGGGGAGCCGTTGCAACGTCGCTGGAGTGGGATCACGACATGATGGCTGACATCGTGTTTATTTGTTTTTTATATACCTTTTTATTTATGTTTTTGGTCAGACCGACTGTCTTCCTGCAACGAATCATGCCCTTGGTTTGCACTTGTGCGGTGTCTTTGTGTAGTCTGACGAGCTCAAGGTCAGTGCACCCGCGTTGTACGCCGCATGTCACTGCATGCGCAATTTGAGCTCGACGAAGCAACCACCGTACTGCTCCAGATCTTGGCAGGTTATGCAAATTAATCTATCTGACGAAGTGATGATGATGAGTCTATGATTGTTTACCATATCGTTTAAAAACAAAGATTGTTTACCGTATGTTGACATGTAGCTTCGAAATTTAGTATCTGAATTCGAAGTAACAGGTGTTGGCACAAATGGCAGCAGCAATATACCAATAAATCCCTCATCTTGTGATCAATAATGAGAAGAACATTTACCAACAGATATGCAGCAAAATAATAATAATCACATGCACAAAGACACAATGATTTACGTGGGAAAACCTCAAGGTGAGGAGTAAAAACCCACGGGACCAATCGAACCACTCCAAGCTTCCACTGTAATCAACAAATGGTTACAACGAATCTTCTCTAGGACCTCTAGAGGATTACACCAGCAGTAACACATTCACCATAATGCAACTTGGCATTTGCAACAACCACAACCACTGACAAGAGGTATGACTACTGTCAAAATGAAAATGCATAGATTCTGTCCCCTTTGGTAATCAGTTCGTATGTCACAAACTACAGGTCCACTGTGCATAAACTTTTGTAGGATTTCAGTTCCACGAGTCCCCAAACCACTGACAAAGTTTTAGCTCAATCGGACACCGTTTCACCACCCAAACTAATCATCTACCGAAATCGCTCTGTGCTGAAACTGTAGTCATCCGAACTGACAAAACCACTCCCAAATCTGATGCTCTGCTGAACCAAACCTCAAACCAACTGACTAGATCTAAGTACTCTAATTGTAGAACGAGCTCACCAAGCTTGGCGCAAATTCAAGCACGTTTGAGCCTCCAATCACAAGCTTGAGGTCGATCTACCTGGAGCCACCAAATCCGGACAGATTTTCTTCTCCTTCTTCCTCTCCTCTCTTGGTTGTGTTGTGAGTGTTCTACTCTCTCCCCCTCACCAAGTGACGTCCAGAACTAGGAGAAGATAGGGGCTAGGGTTTTCTTTGCTTCCCTTCTCTTGCAAGAAGCGACCTCCACCATTGATTCCAACCGAAATCAATGGCTCACAAGAACTTGCTTTGCCATGACACAGCTCCCCTTGCATAGGTAATCAGATACCCTAAAGTAGACTTCCAGTTGTCAACATCCCCGGCCATATCTGCATCTGTGTATGCAGCTAACACAGGCTCACTTCTCCCAAAATAGTGTTTCAGATTAGTGCTGCCCCGGAGGTACCTCAAAATCCACTTCACGACTTCCCAATGTGGTCTTCCTGGATTAGACATAAATCTACTGATAGTACTAACTGCATGAGCAATGTCGGGCCTTGTACACACCATAGCATACATCAAACTTCCAACTGCTGAGATGTATAAGGAACATGCTGCATTTCCTTCTTCATCTCATTAGTAGAAGGGCATTGCTTGGTGCTTAACTTGAAATGAGCTGCAAGTGGACAGCTCATAGCTTTTGCATTGTCTATCTTGAATCTACAAAGTACTTTCTCAATATACTTCTCTTGAGACAAGTATAACTTGTTGGAGTTTCTGTCTCTCTCAATTCTCATCCCGAGAATTTGCTTTGCTAGCCCCAAGTCTTTCATGGCAAAAGACTTGATCAACTGTTTCTTCAGCACTGCAACCCTAGAGATATTCCTGCCAACAATCAAGATATCATCAACATAGAGCAACAAGATGATAAAATCATCACCTGAGAATCTCTGAAAGAAAACACAATGGTCTGATCTACTTCTCTTGTAGCCTTGCTCCCCCATAACTGAATCAAATTTCAAATACCATTATCTTGGTGCTTGTTTCAGGCCATAAAGACTCTTTTTTAGCTTGCACACATAATCTTTTTTGCCCTTCACAAGAAATCCCTCAGGCTGCTCCATGTAGATCTCTTCCTCTAAATCACCATTAAGGAAGGCTATCTTCACATCCATTTGCTCAACCTCCAAGTTGAGGCTAGCTGCCAAGCCAAGGATCACTCTAATTGATGTGAATTTCACCACAAGAGAAAATATTTCACCAAAATCAACGCCTTTCTACTGGCTGAATCCTTTCACAACAAGCCTGGCCTTGTACCTTGGATGTGGTGTGTGCTCTTCTTGCTTGATTCTGTAGACCCATTTATTTTTTTCCAAAGCTTTCTTGCCCTTGGGCAACTTCACCAACTCATAAGTATGATTCTTATGCAAGTGTCAGATTTAGTGACCGACAGTCCACCAGGGGGTTACCCAAGTGGTAGATTTGTAGGCAACGGAGATCGCAAGACTAAGAACTCGAATGGTAACACAGAGGTGCAAGGTTTAGACAGGTTCGGGCCTCTAGACAGTAATACCCTACGTCCTGTGTTTTGGTGGATTGTATTGCTGGTATGGCATGCGAAGAGTTGAGATGCCCTTGGGAAGCGCCCCTGACTGCCTTATATAGGTTGACGACCTAGGCTTACAATTGGATAGGATCTAATCGTAGTCGGTTGTTACATGGAAAGCAATCTGAATCGGTTTACAACAAGTATGCCGTGATATCCTGGCAGAATCCATTCTCCCGGCCTTCTAGCTTGTGCTCCATGCGTTTTCATGCCTTGGTCCGCACGGTACAATCGGGCGGGCCCACTTGCTAGGGCCGACCAGTATCCTGGTCGGTGGGGACCCGTGGGTACCCTCATCCCTCAAGCCTCCGAGCGATGAGGAGTCGAACAAGAACCTGACGAATGCACAACAAAGCTTGTAGTGCTCGACTAAAGGTGCGGTGTCGTCATAGTGATGGAGAGGCTGCGCAGTGCTCAAAAAAGGAAAAAAAAATTGAAGGTTCCAAAGACGGTATGACCAAATGCGCATGGCTATGCGATTGCCGAGCTCCAGGATGTCTAGCATCCTGTAGATTAAAGGGAAGCACATGGAGGGCATCGCAAGACGCACTCCATATGGAGTAGACTCCGAGCATTGAAGTGATTAAAGTAATCGGTTCAATGGTCAAGAAAATAATATATTGTTTCCAATCAAAAAGAATCTAAATATAACACCCAACCCCTGAGCATGAGGACCGGCGGAGCCCTCGAGCGCAGTGACTGGCGGAGCCACAAAGCCACGTTGACCTGAAATAGGCACCCAGCCTTCGAGCACGAGGAATGATGGAGCCACGGAGGCATGCCGACCTAAAACAGACGTCCAGCCCCCGAGCGCAAGGACTGGTGGAGCCATGAAGGCACGCCGACCAAAGTAAGGCACCCAGCCCCCGAGCTTGGGAGCCAGTTGAGTCGCACAAGTACGCCGAGTCGCCTCCCACCCCGAGCCAGAAAGGTCGGCCGGGCAACGGGAGGCACACTGAGTCGTCTGTGGCGCCCAGCCCCCAAGCCTGGGAGCCGGACGAGCTGCAGAAGCATGCTAAGTCACCTCCCGCACCCAGCCCCCAAGCCTGGGAGGTCGGTCGGGTGGCAGGAGTCAAGCCAAGTAGTTTCTGAGCTGTAAAAGTACAATGCAAACATTATGTAGCATATTATAGAATATTTAATAATTGAATAACTCGGAGTTTTATTCGGCGTATAAATAAATCCTTGCGCGTCCTGCATTATGGCCATGTAATTTTCTCAAGTAGTTAGCATGTTACGTTTAAGCACCTAGCCTTGCTTAGCCAGCAGTCTGCTGAAAGCGGATCTCGAGGTTGTAGATGGGGCATCACAAGATGAAGGTTTCACGGATTAAAGCGTGTGCTACCCAAATACTTTAGCAACCGTTAAGAGAGACGGACAAGCCGCAAAGCAGTTGGAGCTATGCGAAAAAGCGGAAGCGTGCGCTAGGCACTTGTAGGGCGCAGCCCCGACTGCCCGTTTAGTGGACGGAACAAGCTGTATGAGCAGTCAGGGTATGACCAGAGTGGTCGGCAAAAGTCACAGAGACATAGGAGAATCAAGGTGTGTGGAGATATACGGAAGCCGTAAAATATTTAATTGAGAATAAGACTTAGCTTGATTCGTGCCGAGTCGGAGTGATCATCGTCGTGCCCGAGCGGGCAGCTAATGATCATCATCTTTGTCGTCGTGGTCAGTGAACAATTGTTGATGAAGTTAATGTCGAGTCCGGGTGGCAGCGGTGCGTGGAGCTATGGTTGCGACCATGGGACATCGCTGATGAGTCGTGAAGCTTAAAGCCGAGTTTACCCGGTGCCCATAGCTACATGAAACCTCGGCCTACCAACAAACGCGATGGCTACCCGGCAGTTGAGTGTGAATGAAGATCGCCTGCTCGTTGCTTCTCACAACACACAGCATCATGACGGTAGCAGTCATGCATAGAACAAGTTAAACGAGAAATTGATTGAACTAATCCCCATGAATGACAAAAACAAGCAACAGATTGCATCGGTTGAATAAAAATTAAAAAGAATATCATCCGCCATGTATGTCGACCGATGCATGCAACATGGGTGCACCGATCCGCCTTGCACACTCATAAATGCCACCGTCGTTGATCGTCATGGCGGACTGACCGCCTTGCACATCGAATTAGCCAGTGCCCTCGATGTGCGTGCGTTTGCCGATGTGGGAAAGTTCTTGACCAGGGACGAAGAGCTCACGCGATTAGATCGGGAACAAAAGGTATAACATGTAGATCAGTTAATCAGAAAATTAGATCGATCTGATATAGAACATTGAGAACGACTCACTCGATCTTTGAATGACTGCCAACAAATTCGCTGGCTGGGTAGGTGACTTTCATGTTGTCGGGAAGATGATGCTAGGGCGAGATGCCATCGAGTTCGCTGGGGAGGATCTTACGATCACCCCTACCTAGCGCGCCAACTGTCAGATTTAGTGACCGGCAGTCCACCAGGGGGTTACCCAGGTGGTAGATTTGTAAGTGGGGGAGATCGCAAGACCAAGAACACGAATGGTAACATAGAGACGTAAGGTTTAGACAGGTTTGGGCCTCCGAAGAGTAATACCCTACGTCCTGTGTTTTGGTGGATTGTATTGCCGGTATGGGATACGAAGAGTTGAAATGCCCTCGGGAGGTGTCCCTGGCCGCCTTATATAGGCTGATGACCTAGGGTTACAAGCGGATAGGATCTAATCCTAGTCGGTTGTTACATGGAAAGCAATCTGAATCGGTTTACAACAAGTATGCCATGATATTCGGGCAGAATCCGTTCGCCCGACCTCCTAGCTTGTGCTCCACATGTTTTCATGCCTTGGCGTGCACGGCATGGTCGGGCGGGCCCACTTGCCAGGGCCGACCAGTATCCTGGTTGGTGGGGACCCATAGGTACCCTTATCCCTCAGCAAGGAATCCATTTCATCTTGCATAGCTTTCATCCACTCCTTGTGCTCATCTTCCATTGCATCTGCAAAACACTCAGGTTCTAAACCATCAGATAGTAACACCACATACGGATCTGAAGGATACCTGGTGGAAGGAACTCCATCTCTGCTAGATCTTTTGAGTAGAAGTGTTGGTGGATCTTCTGGTACTAGTGGCTGCTGATCCAGATTATCAATTTCAGGCTCAAACTCATGCTGTTGGGGAGCATTTTCATCACCTGTACCATGCACATCATCTGGTGCATCATCTACAACATCAATTTTAGCATGTACTGGAGCTGGAGCAGCAAAAACTGGGTCTAAATCAACCAATAGATCTTGCTGAGGAACCTACACCTTTGTCTTTACAATATCCTCAATTGTTTGGTCTTCAACAAACACAACATCACAACTTCTCATAATCTTCTTTGCAATTGGATCAAATAGTTTATAGCCAAACTCATCCAATCCATAGCAAAGGAAGATACACCGCCGTGTCTTAGCTTCAAGTTTCAACCTTTCATCTTGAGGAATATGAACAAAAGCCTTGCATCCAAACACTTTCAGGTGATCATAAGAGATGTCCTTGTTGTACCAAACCCCGTTAGGAACATCTCCCTGCAAAGGATAAGACGACGAGAGATTAATAATATAAACTGCAATCATCAAAGCCTCACCCCAATAGTTCTTAGGTAGCTTTGCATGTGATAGCATGCATCTCACTCTCTCCACAATTGTTCTGTTCATCCTCTCAGCAATACCATTCAATTGTGGTGTCTTCGGAGGTGTGAATTGGTGCATAATCCCTTGCTCTTTGCAATATGCATCAAATGGCCCAATATACGCTCCTCCATTATTAGTGCGAATGCACTTGATCTTCTTCTCAGTTTCTCTCTCAACTAAGGCTTGAAATTGCTTGAATACACCTAGCACTTGATCTTTGGACTTCAAGGGAAAAGCCCAAACTTTTCTACAGACTTAGCACCACCCGTTGATCTTACTGACATTTTGCAAACATCAGAATGCACCAAATCCAATAACTCTAGCTTCTTGTGAGGAGGTAGACCCTTAAAAGTAACCCTGTGCTACTTCCCAGCTAGGCAATCTGCATATTTTTTCAAATGTACACCTTTCATCCCTTTTAAGAAATTTTTCTTCACTAGCACAGTCATCCCCTTCTCACTCATGTGCGCAAGTTTCTTGTGCCATAGAACACAAGTGTCTTATTCCTTTAATGCATTGACAAAAACACTAGAGAGGTTAGCAGAAACACGGTACAAAAGTGAAACTCTATTACCTTTTGCTACTACCATGCTGCCTTTGGTAAGCTTGTACTATTCATCTCCAAATCTGCTAGAATATCCATCTTCATCAAGCAGTCCAACTGAAAATATGTTGAGCTAAAGCGCCTCAACATACCTCACAAACTGAAGGACTAATTTGGTACCATTTGCTGTCTCCAAATGCACATCTCAAAAGATGGCTGCCCTATCATTGTTGCCCATCTTCACAACACCAAAATCACCAGCTATGTAGTTTGTGAAGTACTCCCTATGAGATGTAGCATGTATGGTAGCACCGCTGTCCGATATCCAAATTATCTCATCGCCATTCACATGGTTGATGGCTGCACCATCAGAAGCTATAGTGATCTGCTCAACAGTGAAACAAGAACAACCCTCGTTACCTTCATTTCTAGTAGCAATGACAATCATCATCTCCTCAACCGCAGAAGTAATATGGCCAGCATCACTGTCACTATCACTATATTGCTTCTAAGCTTCCTTATTTTTCTTACCCTTCTCTTTTTTCCATTTACGGCATTGCCACTTTTTGTGTCCTTTATCATGGCAATAAAAACACACCATTTCGATGTTTCTACCTCTCGACTTGCTTCTACTTTCAGCTCCACCTTTCTTCGGACCTAGGCTCTTGCTTTTCCCCCGTGACTTAGTGACTAGCACCTCAGAATGAGAGGAGCAAGTTATCTTTTTAGCAATCCTTCTAGTATCTTCATTTAACACCTTTGTCTTGACAAGGTTCCAAGTAATAGTACCATTTGGGGCTGAATTGCACAAAGTGACTTTCAAAGTCTCCCAAGTGTCCGGCAATGAGCCAAGTAGCAGCAAGGCTCTAACCTCATCCTCAATGAGATTCCCATAGAAGATAGCTGACTAATAATGCCTTGAAAAGTATTCACATAATCAGCCACAACCCTCTCGGTACCTCAGATTCATCAATTGTTTGATCAACAACATCTTGTTAGTACCTTTCTTTTGGGCATACAACTCCTCTAATTTCTACCATAAGGTATGTGCATGTGTCTCCTCACTGATATGGTTCAAAACATTATCATCAAATCATTGTCGAATGAACCCACAAGCTTGACGATGAAGAACTTGCCATTCATCATCAGATTTATCATTTGGTTTTGCCTCAGCAAACACTAGCTTCCAATACTCCTTGACATAGAGTAAATCTTCCATATTACCCTTCCAAGCTTGGTAATTTGTACCATTCAATAAGATCATTCAGCTGCTATTTGCTTCCATCTTCAACACAAGGCAAATTAGCAAGTAAATCAAGTTTAAATCAAACTAAACCAAATACTCTGATACCACTCTGTTGGGATAAATGGCAGCAACAATATACCAATTAGTCCATCATCTTGTGATGAACAATGAGAAAAACATCTACCAATAGATATGCAGCGGAATAATAATAATCACATGCACAAAGACACAATGATTTACGTAGGAAAACCTCCTCAAAGTGAGGAGTAAAAACCCACGGGACCAATCGGTCCACTCCAAACTTCCACTATAATTAAAAAATGGTTACAAGAAATATTCTCTAGGACCTCTAGAGGATTACACCAGAAGTAACACATTCACCATAATGCAACTTGGCATTTGCAACAACAACCACAACCACTAAAAAGAGGTATGACTACTGTCAAATAGAGAATGCACAGATTCTGTTCTCTTCGGTAATCAGTTTGTATCTCACAAACTACATGTCCACTATACATAAATAGCATTTCAATTCCTCAAGTCCCCAAATCATTGACAAAGTTTCAAATCAATCGGACACCATTTCAGCACCCAAACTGATCATCTACCGAAATTGCACAGTACTAAAACTGTAGTCACCTGAACTAACAAAACTACTCCTAAATCTGATGCTCTGCTGAATCAAACCTCAAACCAACTAAACGATCAAAGTACTCTAAGTTTAGAACAATCTCACCAAGTTTGGTGCAAATCCAAGCTCGTTTGAGCCTCCAATCACGAGCTTGAGGTCGATCTGCCTAGAGCCACCAAAATTTTGGCAGATTTTCTTCTCCTTCTCTTTCCTCTCCTCTCTTAGTTGTGTTGTGAGTGTTCTGCTCTCTCCCCCTCACCAAGTGATGTCCAGCACTGGGAGAAGATGGGGGCTAGAGTTTTCTTTGCTTCCTTTCTCTTGCAAGAAGCGATCTTCACCATTGATTCCAACCAAAATCAATGGCTCACAAGAATTGGGCTTGTGAGCAGCATTTGGGCTGTTTTCTTGAACATTGCTGGGCTCCAAGTCATCCTCCATGTGGAGGGATAGCCCAACAATAGGCGCATGAGTGTGCTCATGCAAAAAATTTTAATATCAACTGCCTCAATATTCGGTCACAAATATCATTTCTACATACGGTTAACACATCCGATCAAATTTAAGTATTCAAATTTACTCCAAGGTTGGTTTGAAAGTCTTCAAATTTACTTACTCCAAGATCACTCTATCCCAGCCCATAACCACCCCCTTTTTGCCCGCCTGCGTTTTTCTCAAGTGCAGTTAGAGTTGACCCTTGGACGTTGGCCGATTGGACTATGGTGGGGAATGAAATGGCTACTGGGCCACATTCCTGCCTGGTGGATGGCTCAGGATGGGCTCCAATTCTTACAGGCCTCGTGTTATCTCCGCTGATGACGATGATGAGGGGGCTGCCCGCTATGTCCGCCAGCAAGAATCATGCCTACATGATTATTTAAGTGAAAATTTATATGGTCTTGGTAAAGTATGCTTGTTTAATACTTCATTCGTATTTGGTTGTTTTGACTTTTCTAGATTCATAAATTTTATTATGAACTTAAATATACCCTATATCTATGGCCCTGTTTGGCATGGCTCCAACTCCGGGTGGAGCTGCTCCACTCCAGAACTCCACATGGAGCCAGCTCCGCTCCAAAACTCCAGAACAAAAATGGGGTGTTTGGCTAGATGGGTGCTCTCAGCTCCAAAAAAGATCGATTTCAGTGTGGATTGCCATTGTTGCCCCCCAATTAAGACCCCACTTGTCTATCCCATCTTCTTCTTCCCCTTTTTCCACTGCACTGTGCCGCACATGGGAGACCCTCCACGGGCGGCAGGGTGGGCGGCGACAGGGGCGGCGCGGGGCGGCGACGGGCGGCGGGGCTGGGCGGCGGGCGGCGGGGTGGGCAGCGCTGGGCGGCGACGGGCGGCGGAGCAGCTTGGGCGGCGACGGGCGACGACCGGGCAGCGACAGGCGACGGGCGCGTCGCCGGGCGGCGACAGGCGACGAGCGGCGGGGCCGGCCAGCCACGGGGGCGGCGACGGGCGGGGCTCTGGCGGCGAGTGGGACTCGGGAGAATAGAAGGGAGAATAGAATGAAATATTTTTTTTGTAACCAGTGGTATTGGTGGGTAATTACCCACCAACTCCACGAGGAGGTTCAAAAGAGAGGTTTCTAGAGCAGCAAAAGAGGTGCTCCAAAACTCCACCTCCATTTGCACTACAGCTCCATGGAGTTGGCAACTCCATGGAATTTTGGAGTTGGGGTGTTTGGCTGAATTTTTTGATGGAGTTGCTGGAGTTTAGGAGTGGAGCCGTGCCAAATAGGGCCTACCTGATAGAATTTAGGAATCTACAAAAGTTAAAAATCTATAATTTGAGACAAAGTGAGTAGATCAGATACGTGCACTTGTTTGTAGGTGACATGTTCTAAATAAAATTTTAACAATCCGCAAGCTTTGTAACCGCCTATCATTCACTCTTGATGCGGACATTGACTTCACAATGTGCACTATGAAGCCATACCATTGATGCTCTCCAACAGACGGATGGAAAATCATAGGGAGTTTTTTTTTCCCGTTTGTGGTATGACTCTTTTGAGGCAAATAATGACGGTCTGAGGCTGGACATATTTTACAATAACCAGTCAACTAAATGTAGGATAAATGATTGTAATTATCGTGATCTAATCCAGCCTCGCTCATTGAAAAAATTGATTCCGTTGTGACCAAGACCGGTGACTTTGACAAACCTCCATCATGTCACTAACCCTTATTCTAAAAATGCAGCGCATATCATATCCTTGTCAGCAGTACATCGAAAAATCACGCGCCACAACAGTACGCTTTGGCAAGCAGCATTCGCCATGCATGGCAGCTCCTTCACTTCGAAGCAAGAAGGAAATTAAACAGCAATATAATCCGCTAGCCACTCAAGTGTTAACACGCATCGCTGGCCAATCAGCTGTTTTTTCAGTTTTTTTCTAGGGCGATAATAAGTTTCTTTTGTTTGGTCAGATGAAAGGCACAACACAGTATAAAAAACGTACGGTGATTATACTAGGCCCGGATCCGGCGCCTGCTTAGTCTTTCATCGCATTAATCAATTGATGGTGATGAACGACGACTGTGACCATGTGTTAGTGAATATTCAAACAAAGATAAGAAAACGAGCACACAGTGCTTGGCAATTGTCATGAGCTTGCCCGGGGCGTATATGTGGTGAGGTGTTTACCTGGTGTGGTGAGGGCATGCACAGGTGGTATGTGGTTGGGGTAGTTTCTTAGCCAGTCTCCAGCACTGGTGGTATCCCTTGATAACGTGCCTAATAAAACAAATTACTTTTTCTGACTTAAAATGCACGTCCATTTAAAATTCCTGTGATTTATACTTCTTCAACTTCAACCATAAAAGTATAAAGAATTATACATTGACAACAATACACTTCTCATCCTCAAAATACAAGGACGTAGGATTTCTTATGTTGTTGAGGAGAGAGGAAGGTTGAGAACGAGGTTGTTCTAGCCGCCTATAAGGTAAAATTTAAAACTATAAGACTACAGCCTCATTATCGTACGAATTGTTATTGCAACTCGCACAATTTTTTTCCTTTTTCTATGCACAAATTAATATATTGTGTAATTACTATATATAAAACAACTTAGAAAATTGAATACAAAAGGTTTTCTATTAAATCGTTGCTATTATGTGGTAATGTACGTGCACCTGCTAGACAACTTCCATGTACTTCTCTAAAATGTTAAATTATTTTCTAATGGAGTAACCATTGAATCAAGACTTGTTCTTTTTTAAATTAAAAAAATACACATTATATTTTTAGACGGAAAGAGTGCACGATATATGCAACTAGATATATCGTGGAAAGAACTTTCAAATATGATCTCCTTTTGAAATTTTCTAATTCTATTTTAATATTTAACCAAAGCAATATCCTACACTGCACGTATTTGGAGTCGGAGAGAGATCATTCTTGTTTTTTTATAAGAGGGGCGGTCATTCTCATTGAGAAAGGTATCTACTCCCTCCATCCCAAAAAGACTATTTATTTAGCCTTCAAAATTTGTCCCATAAAGAGTGTTCATATAATTTTCAGACCATCCAATAAAAGTCGTCATAATACTTTCTGACCCAGTTAACGAATTAATCATTTACTCCCACAATCAATGACTAAGCCAGACTCGCTAAATAAGGAAGACTAATAGGTCCGACAATTACTGCAAGCGTGCATGCATAATTAATTCTACTCGGTAATTCATCCGATTAAGAAGAGTTATTAAGGATATTTTGGACTTTTAGCATTGTTATTATCTTGTCAAAAATTTTCTAAACGAACAGCTTTAGGGCATGTTCAGCAGTTTAGATGGCTATCGTCTACAAGACCAATGCCATGTCACATACAGATAGTGAAACAGACAACCTGTATAGAGTTCTGTCTTTTAGGTTGTCTGCGAAGTATTTAATCCATTTGTGGGCACATAAATCATGATGATCTAGTGTAAATTTGATGTGTGTAGCCATTTTGTTACTTGTATAATAGAATGCAATTTGGGTATAATCATTGACACATGAATTTGACATAGAAGCATAAATATAATATATATTTATAATAATTGATATTTGCAATACATAATATGATTATATAATAAAGACTCAATATATTAGTCATAAAGACTTAATAGATTACTTATGTAGGTCTAGTTTTCCTTGCAGCAAATATGCTCAACCAAATTGTTCTTGAGCTGCTTATGTGTAGAGCGAGCACGGATAACCTTGTTTCTCTGAAGTACCTCTACGAAGCATGGGTTAGGATCATCACTTGTCCTCACTTCCAGTGGTAGCACAATTGTTGCGCTCAGATTGTCATTCAAATCCAATGGAATTTTGACCAACTCCTTCTCATCTTCGACTATCATACAATGGAGGATAATACAAGCTTGCATGATGTTAACAACATCATCCCATTTCCATAATCATGCCAAATGTTTAATAATATCAAAACGAGATTGCAAGACACCAAATGCGCACTCGACATCCTTCCTTGCCCCTTCTTGATGTTGTGCATATAATTTGTGCTTCTCCGTTTGAGGTTTTGATATTGTCTTCACGAAGGCAACCCACTCTAGATAAATCCCGTCAGCAAGATAGTGTCCTGTGTCATATTGCGTTCCATTTACAATATATTGTACTCTAGGGGCTTCTCCTTTTATCACCTCAATGAATAGCGTTGACTTATTCAGCACATTCATATCATTATAGGCCCCAGTACCAAAAAATGCATGCCATATACGAAGATCTCGTGATGCAACTGCTTGAAAGATCATAGTAGGAACACGTTTGTCACCATGAGTAAACATGCCGGCCCAACCTTTAGGGCAATTCTTCCACATCCAGTGCATATAGTCAATGCTTCCTATCATACCCGAAAAACAACGGGACTCTTTATCTTGTAGAATTTTTTCTAGTTCATCACTTCTGGAGGGCACATGTACTCCGCACCAAAGCACTCTATCACTCCATGGGAAAATTTTCCTAAGCATAGTAAAGATGTGCTCGCTGCAATCTTCAATACCTCATCAAGTTGGTCAGCCGGTGACCCATATGCTAGCATTCGAATAGCTGCAATACACTTTTGAAGGGGTGAGTGTCCATCTCTACCAGTTGCATCCACTCTTCGTGTAAAAAAAGATCCCAATTACTGAGCTCTGACACAATTTGAAGGAATAAAGGTTTCGACATCCGGAATCTCCTACGGAACATTTCGTCGGTGTAGATAGGATTTGCAGAGAAATAATTTGCAACAAGATCATCGTGACCAGCTTCTTGGTTACGTGGTATATACCTTCTCAACCCACTTTGGCAACGGCGAGGTGGTTTAGATGATTCCCCTTAAAACTTAGCCTTAATCTTGTCGCCGATTTTTCTCCAAAATTTTTCTAATCTTGGGTCCTCGACAATGAAATCTTCAAGCGTGTATACCTCCACTGGATCAAAATCTTCATGTTCAGCGAACAGGGCTTCACCGGATCGGGCTTCAGGTTCCCATGCTTCCAGTTCTTCATCAGTGGATTTAGTCGACATTCACAGGAACGTGGAGAAAAGAAGTATCTATGCATAGTGCCACCGATGGTCATGTATTTATACTGGAATATGTCACAATAAGAATGTATGCATTCATTTTCACACGGTGCCATTCCACCAGCCATTCACATAGGATATCAGCATAGTTCACATTGAATATATGATCAAGTTCACATTCAGAAAATAGCAGCACACAGGCTTACTCAAACTGAAGATAGGATAACAGTTTGTAGATAGGATAATATCTGCTAGATAGGAAAAAATAATTTCTTCTTCAAAGACTTCATTGTTGCTGCATGATCAGCCTTTTCTTCATTTGACATTAGTCCTACATCTTGCGAGAGAAGATGGTTATAGGTTTCAAACATCCTAGCTTCAGCTTTATACCTTTTTGCTTCCTTTTGGTCTTTTGCTGCCTCCTTTTGCTCTTTTGCTGTAAGATGAGCAAGCTTTGCTCCTTCAAACTTGTCAGATGATAACTTTTTCTGTACTTCCAATACCTCAACCCGGTTTGCATGATCTTCATATTGGATTCTTCCCAGTGTATCAAGCTCCTCAATATCACTATCACAAAGCTTGGACTTAGTTTTATTTTTCTTGGCGGCCTTTTGAGCTGATTTTTGCCCAATTGGCCTAGGGCATTGTACATTCTCCTCAACATCTACAACATATGGATCTTTACCTGCCACTTTCTTGTCTGACCCTTTCTTTTACGTGCTGCCTTTAGCCCATCATTCTATGCTACCCACTTTGCCTCATTTTTGACAGCATACCACACATCCATTAAAACAAAAGGTCCAAGTTCATTGTCTTCCATATAGAAGTGATGTGTCTTATTAATCCACATTTGATCGTTATATCCACTAGTGAAAACTCTTTGAGCCTTAATCCAAGCATTGTGGAAAAGGTCGGTCCATCTATTTATCTTGTGCCATCTGTTCTTGGCTTGCTTAAGATTTCTTTTCCTATTGCCAAGAGTAGTCTGGTTGTACGTATCAATAACATCAAACCAATATTGCTCATTCTTCCTATCAGCTCCTTGGGATGAGACCGTCGAATTAAGCAACCAAGAGCTCATTTACAATCGTATAGAAAGTATTATATTGCTGTAATTGAATTACAATGTAATTGAAAAACAAAGCAACTAAATTAAGTAACTCACTAGCCTAACATCTTCTTCTTGTGTCCACAGGATTCGCTTCTCACTCCTAACAAGTTCATCCCCACTATCGACATTAATACACTTATCATTAACCAGTGATGAACGGGGGTGTTGCTGTTTCTTCTTGTGATGGTGAAGTGTCCAAAGGCTGTGGCGGCTTGAATGGGACAAAATGAGAAGGTCCCATTAGAGACATCTGAGGATGATTCTTGATAAAGTTTGTGAAGCCACCAGGTGGTGTTGGATCATGATCCCTGCAGAACATAGTACAATTGGATAAAGGATTAAATTACTAAACCACCATTGACACATTAACATTTGTATTTTGAGAGAATTCCCACTTCTCAACATTACAGGACTGATCAATATGCTAATAAACAAGGTTCGATGTAAGGACATATTATTTCCTTATTGAATGGGTTTATGTCTAGAGGAGACATATGACAGACCAATTTTCATAATCAGGTAATCTTAGGTGGACAAATCATTGGCCACAGCAGTTGGTTTACACAATTATTTCATAGAGAGTTTCTCTTAACTACATGAAAGTACTTCAAAAATAATCCATTCCACTAAAAAATGAATTAGGTAGGCCCCAATGAAGTATCAGTAACTACTCTGAGCTAATGCTTCTTATCCATCGTGCTTAGGCTATAAAGGTGGAAATATTTTGAGAGAAATTCCTACTACTCAAAATCACAGGACTAATCAAAATGCTAATAACAAGCACTTATCAAAAATTGAGATTGATTTGTTACCATGTTGATGGATCTAAAGCTTGAGGACGCATCCATGGATGAGCAATCGAACTACCACCAATTTCTTGGTTCTAGAAAGCTCCATTCAGCAAGACAATGGAGGTTGGGGGCGTCGGTGAGGTTGGGGGTGCTGAAGGACGATGGAGATTGAAAGGAGCTAGTACCTTCTGCTACTGCTGCCGGTGAGGTTGGAGCACCGTTGAGGTTGCGGGCGCCTTCCTACTCCACCACGATGGCCGCCGCCACCCCCTTCCCCTTCCGCAATGCCACCGCCACCCCCTTCTGCTGCTTTTCCGACGCCGCCCCCTTCCACTCCCGCAATGCGGCGGCCTTCCGCTTCCGCCGTGCCTCCGCCTCTAGCAAATCATGGGTCGCCACCGTATCTAGATCTCGACTCATCTTCGATTGAGCTCGAGGGTTGAGAACGGATTGGAGAGCCGGAGGGGAAGCAGTTTTATGGGAGAAATTGGCGTGGAGGGAAGGATTTTTACCCGCGTGGCCCCGCGAAATCACCAGCGCCGCAGGGGATCGAGCTTCACCGTCGTCTTTGAGAGCGGGGGCGCACAACGGTACTGGAGCAAGCGATATGGCTTGGGAGCACGAGCCCCAATTGTTACTTCGCGAGGTGACGGCGCGCCCGTCTCTCAGCTGAGTCGAGGTGCCTTTTACAAAATTAGCGTCTTCCAGACAGTAAAAAGACGGGCGTTGTACATGCTCTTGTGGGGCCAAATCGATCACTTTTTTCACGGAGGGAGTAGTTATCTTTTATAAGCGTGTTTGACTTTGACCCACCTGCAACCCGACCGGCGAATCCCACAGGCACCGGGACCCAGCAACCTCACGTGGGCCCCATGCTGCTCGTGTGCTATACAAATACCACCCCATCCCAGCTCGGTCTTCTTCGCTTCCTGCGAACCAGTCCGCCGTCGCATTCCATTCCCCCCGGCCGGAATCCCAAGCACACACGCTACTGCGCCTGTACGCCACCATGGCCCTCCGCGTCTCGGCCGCCATGGCCATCTGCCTCCTATTCTCCCTCGTGGCCATCGCTCACTCCATCCCCCTCAAAGAAGCCGGCCTCACCACCAACGCCTCCTCCGCAGCCGCGACCGCGGCGGAGGTGCACGCGGTTCCGGATGGGGAGGAGCTCCTCATCTTGCCGCACAGCGACGACATCGTCGTGCCCGATGAGGTTGAGGAGGCAGTGGAGCCCGTCGCGGAGCCGGACCCCGATCGGTCGATCCCGTCCAGCGACAGCGAGGAGGAGGAGCTGATGGACAAGAAGTTGCAGGCCGCTGAAGGTCAACAGGGTGATGAAAATACGGAGGAGAAGATCGAAGACGACGATGAGGAGCAGGAGCAGGAGAAGACAAAGAAGAAGAATCACGACGGCGACGACAAGAAGGAGAAGGAGAAGCAGCACGGCTGCGACGGCAAGGGGAAGAAGGAGAAGAAGATAAAGAAGCACCGCCGGAGCAACGACGACGACGAGGAGGAGGAGGAGACGAAGAAGCAGATCCACCGTCACCGCCGCGTTGAGAAGAAGATGAAGAAACGGCCGCATCACAGCAAGAACAACAACGGCGACGACAGCGACGACGAAGACGAGCAAGAGAAGAAGGAGAGGCGGTGGAGGAAGAAGGCCATCAGTAGGAGCATGTTCGGCCACGGCCGCCGCTCCCAACGCGAGGAGGCTGCCAAGGAGGAGGTGAAAAACTAGCTGTTCTACATAGCGGCGACTGGGCCACCTCTGTTGTGGTCAACCTAGCACTGCGTTTTCATGTCATCGGTTTACTCTGTATCAGTATATATCATCCCTCGCCTTTCAGCTTAATTACCTTTGTGGGGGTGTCTGGCTTGCTTGCTCCGTCCATGTTGATTCTGTTGGATGTGTTTGGTTTGAGGAGCTCAGTGTGTTGATCATGTGATGTGATGTGCAGTGTTGTTGTTGTTGCTTTTGAGGATTAGTTGTCGTCTTCCTGTTGGGGATAGTTAATAAAGCTATGTATGCTGATCCTTCTGCTAATTTCTGGTTACTTGGTACCACGATCAAGCAGATCTTCTTAGATCAGAAGACTGGAATGTAATCTTCAGAGTCACATATATAGAGGTGCCACTCAGCATGGATGTGTCATGATGCTGAAGAAGCACGGATAGTTAGCTCCATTTCTCCGTTTGCATGGGTGGATTAGTCGGTCAACTTACCAGCGCACTGTCAAGCTAGAGAAGAAGTGCATTGTCTGACTCTGACCTGACCACGTTTGTGGTTGCGCTTGGTACTCAACCGATTCATATCTCCTTGCTGCCACAAATGTTTCGATCGATCACAAGAGGAAACCAACTAATAGATTGAGTGCTTGATACTAATTTCTTTCTTTTTCATATTTACGAAGCATCGCAAAAATACAATTACATACAAAAAATTTTATGACTAAAGCCCACATATCAACCTGAACAATGAATATGTCAAGATTCTAACCTTTAGCTTTGCAAACCAGATCATTTGACCACTTCGACTCAATATGATGGTACAAGTCCTTTAATACATGTTAATTATAAACCCAAATTATCAAACAAATTATAAACCCAAATTTAGATCTTTTCTGTTTCCACCCCGGATTATTATTTAATCCAATCCAATCTTATAATCTATAAGCTAGGGAGGGATATCCTTTTGGATTAAAATAATTTGGCATGTGCATGCATTAGTATAATCTCGAGCCTATTTGTTTTAGGTTATAGATTAATAAGCTCAACTATATAATCAAGGACGAAAACAATAAGCCCACCTTCCTCCCACAATGGTTTTGGGTCCAATCGAGGCTCATCTTCCTCGCACAAATCTTCTATTTGCACTCCACAAGTTCACACCCGAAGGCACCTCATCAAGAACGGGCCTTTTGTCGTATTTCCTAGAGTTTAGCAATATGCATATAAATTCAGGATATATACTTGAAAGCATGTTTAATGTAGTCTTCAAGTGGTGCATACTATATGAATGATTATATATGATGAACAATACCCTTTTTAATACAACAGGCAGCTCTCATGCCAATTCGTTTAAAAAAAATGATGAACAACACCACTAAAATATAGAGTAAAACTTGGGCATAACTACCGCCAACAACTTGTCTGGTGACAGTTGGCGGTATCTCTCTTAAAGCTCCATAAAAAAAGTTATATGTTCACGCATTATTGTGAAGCACACATATTGTGCTAGTTGACTCAAAAAGTACAGCTATTTAGCTCTTGTGAATCATGTTTATGGTTTTTGTACAAAATGATCAAATACAATTGTGTTTCAAAGCTAACTGGACAATTATATAAATGCAGAGAAAATTGTGTCTCCTCTAATCCTAAAATAAGCGCTCCGCTGATATGCACACGCTGCAAGAAGTCGTCTACAACTCTACACCGATGGTAAGGCATCTTCAGCCGGCAGTCCCTCTTCACCAGCCGCCGCAGCAGCAGCAGCAGCTTTTACCGCAGCAACTTTCCGCTGCGATCGTAAGAGGTTGCACCGGCACACAGGGCACGTCCGGTGCGAGTGCAGCCACATGTCGATGCACTCCACGTGGAACAGGTGCTTGCACACCGGCAGCTGCCGCACCATCTCGCCGGCCTCGACGTCCTCGAGGCACACCGAGCACTGCTCGCCGCCAGCTGCCGCCCCGGACTCAAGGTCACCGCCGCCACCGCCCTCGGCGCCGTTAACCGTGTAGGCGAACGTCGGCAGCGCGTCGATCGCGGCCTTCGGCATCCCGAACCGTCGCCGCGCCCGCGCGGCGACGACTCCCGCTGCACCCGCGGCCGCGGCCTCGCTATCGGCGCTGACGCCGCCGTCGCTCGGCCCGGCGCGCCAGCTCGCGGGCGCGAGGCAGCCGGCGACGCCGAAGGCGACCAGGACGAGGCCGCCGAACGCGAACGCCATCCAGACGCTGACGGAGGCGGCCAGGGCGCAGAACAGGAGCAGCGCCACCGTGCAGGCCGCGATGCCGTAGCACGCCCTGTTCCCAGCCCCGCCGCCGGCGGCGCGGGTGCCACGTGACCTCGCCGAGAGCAGGGTCGGCATGATCTTGATCAAACACACTTGTTCGGACAATCGGACGTGCCTGTGTAGTGTGTACTAGCTAGCAGGTTGCAGTTCGTATGGTTTTCTGTATGGTTGTGCAGTTGTGCTGCGGTGCGCGGCGGGAAGAAATTAATAGGCGTCGCCGGAGCTCGTGGATTAGCGCACGGCGACGGCGTTCTCATGTGGAGAGCGCCGGCGGCGGGGCAGAGAAATACGGTGGTTGTTTGACGGGAGACACGGAGGGTCGAGGCGTCAATTCCGGTCAAGTTTCAGGCGCCCGCCGTCTGCTAATTTTTATCATGGAGATGGAGGTCTCTCGTCGTGGGATGGTAAATGATTTTGTTGACGGCAGAGCGACGGAGAATGTTCGACGGCGACGCATTGCCGTGCAGTGTAAAAGTACGGCAACATGGCAGGTCAGCAAGAGCTCAATCTGGTCAACTGAATAATACTGCTAATGCAACCGAGAACGAATGTTAGGTCCTCCACATTGGTGAACTGGTGATCTAAAGTGAAGCTTCGAACGGAGAGAGAAGGTTTGGGCACCGGTGCACACACTGCAGCTAGTGAAGCCAGTGCTAGAGAATTTGGGAGCTATGAATGTATAGGCGCCGGTGCCAACTAAATCAAAATTTCGACGTGCAGTTAGGTTAGGTGTTGCAACTTCATTTCATTGATGTTCAAAGTGCGGCTATCCATGGTCACAAATAAATCAATTGATGTTTCTTCTCTTTCTACGTGCAGTAATCAATGGTTTGTAAACGACTAGAAGATTTTAAAAAAAATGCACGGTGCCAGATGTTTCTGCTTATAAAAATAGCTTAAGCGGCCTTTTTACACATTACCTCTTGACAGTTTAATCTAACAAAAACACTAACAATAAGTACCAATTCAGGCTTTGCAAAGGTGAAATTGCAGGTTCTTTGTTTAAGAATACATGCTCTTTCAAACCGAGTCATCACCACAAATGAGGGTGTTGCGATCCTTACTTATTTTCCTTTTTTATGGACATGCAGCCATGAGGTTTCTGATTTCTACTGTTTTTAACACCATATCAAAGTTATATATTTATTCTTTGTAAAGTCCAAATTACCTGGCAAATTAAACGCTCTAATGTTCAATTGCTTCCAACATAACTACGACCTCATTGACTGGTTCATGGATTTTTCTACCTTTTGCGGTCAAATTTGATACTGTGTACTAATTTCCTACTCCTACCTTTGTATAGCAGTTGTTCCAATAATTTGCCATGGTGCCGTGCCAACATAGGTCAAGATGCTAATTCTTCAACAACCATAACAATGTATTGATACAACACAAAGTTTTCCTCTTAAGGGCACGGCATAACAAAAAAGTAACAAACTATGCAGAGGGAGTTACCATTTCCTTCAAGCTGCATTGCAGGTCTGTGCTTTCTCACTCTTCTTAATTCTTGATTTCACAAACTTTCATATGAGCATGTGACCAGCAGCCACCATATCAATATGAAGGAAGTGTTATTTCGTGCAGCCTTAATGCACGAGGAAACCAGTCTTGGTGGTATCTTTGGATGCACCTCTTTGAAGAGGACATTGTTGTATCTGGTCCAGGTGTTTGGTCAAAACTACAAAATCAAGGTTAACCTTCTACTGCCAATCCAACTTGAATATGTTTATCAAGCGACAGCATGTAATGTGTAACTCCTAAGTTATATATGCAGGTATTGAATTCCGGAATTGGACGTTCATCCTTCAGCCCTAAGACATGAAGGAGCTATTAGGAGCAGTGACGGATCGGTAGCATATATCATGTGCTTATACAAAACTAAAAATCTATTAGAAACCATTTTTGAAACGGTTAAAGATCTTAGTGGTTGCAATATATATGTGGTTTGTTTCCTGAAATTTATGTTTCCTTTATTAATAACACCACTGCACTACCAATGTCAGAAATTTAGGTATGCAGGATAGACAGCTTCTTAATAGAGCCTCAATTCTTACCCATGCCAACCATGTATACGTATTCAGTAAGCCAGGCAAAATATTATGATGATGAAATTTCTTCCCCTGATTCTTTTGTTGCTTCAATTTCAATGAGTTTCTCCTCTCAACCAGAGTGCTTTACTCATACTGCAATATGAAAGAATTTGATTCTTGCCTTTGCATTCATGTTCTAATATGATAAAACCCAAAGTACTGACTCTTCATATCTTCCCAGTGTACCCTACTTGATTTCACTCATTCACTATGTTTAACATTCAGACAATAAAATAGGAAGCACGTTGCTTTGAAGCGGGCGCGCCAATCTTCCTAGTATGTACATAGCCACACTAAGCTGGTTACACCGGCGGCAATTCATGATCATCAGACGACTCCAGCGCCACCTCCTCGGCCGCAGCGTCTTTCGGTGTCGTCACCTTAGCCACCGGCGAGACCTCGCAGCGGCACATCGGGCACGTCCGGTGCGAGTGCAGCCACATGTCGATGCACCCTACGTGGAAAACGTGCCTGCACGCCGGCACCTGCCGCACCATCTCGCCGCCGCGCACGTCCTCCAGGCACACCGAGCACACCACGCAGCTCGCGGACGCCGCCTCACCCCCGCCGCCGCCCGCCTCGACCGGGCACTGGAACGCGAACGCCGACGGCGCATCCTTCACCTGAGCGCCACACGGGTAGCCCGGCCGCACGGCGCCCGCCGCCGCGACCGTGACGACGACCAGCTCCGCGCCCGCGCCCCTCCGACCGCTCCGGCGGAACCACCGCCTGGGCACGTAGCAGCCGGCGGCGCCGAGCAGCAGCGCGGCCAGGATGGCGAAGGCGCACGCCTTCCAGACGCTGACGACGGTGGAGACGAGCACGCAGAACACGAAGATGGTCACGCACACCACGGCGATGCCGTAGCCGTAGAAGGCGCTGTAGCCGTCGTCGTCCACGTTCTCGTCCTCGCCGTCGTCGACGGAGCTCGCCTGGAGCTGGAGCCTCGGGTACATGTTGAGCATGGTGATCGGCGACGGCGTGTGCAGACTAGAATGTACAAGTTCGTTGCGGTTCAGCTTGCTGCTGGGACTGGGAGTAGTCAGCTTGAACCAGTATGGAGTGTCGCCGTGAAGTAACATTTTGGCCCCAATTTATAGTGTTCGCCTCGCGGATTCGGCACAAGGATTTAGAGAGTCGCCGCTGCTCTGCAGCTTGGTCAATTTTGTAAGAGCAAATTTAAATATCAAACAATAAGTACTGGTAATCATCTTCTTGTTCAAAATATGTTGCTTTATCTGAATGAATAGTTAATGGAATAAAGGTGTTATTTCCTTCTTTCCAAATTATAATTTCCAAATTATAAGTTGTTTTGGTTTTTTAGATTCATAGATTTTATTATGAACTTAGATAGATGCATAATAGCATCTATGAATCTAGAAAATCCAAAACGATCTATAATTTGAAACGGATGGAGTATTTAATAACCGCCGCACGGCAGAGTTTAATAACCGCCGCATGGCAGAGCTGAGACGTACAGCGACGCCATGGCGTGTTGGCTCCGCGGCGTCCAGATGAAGGCTATATAGGAATTGCATTTCCATGACCCTTCGGTTTTCCTAATGGCAACTGAAGAGGAGTTTAGACAAATTGATTGACACGAATAAACGTAAACAGTTAAATACACTGAAAAAGATGATTCCTGAAACTACACTGCGTTTGGCAAAAAAAATTATCGCAAGGTACAAAAAGAGCAGATGAAGCACATATCAGCTAAACATTATATTACAAAAATTATATCTAAAGTTTCCCTGAACAGGCAGTAGAAAGCCTAAGAAAGCCCAAGACAGACATCAATCCCAAACACAACTACTAAAACACAAGCCCAGGCTAAAAACAGAGCACATTGATTCAGCATCAATCCAGCTAACTAAGCACTAACTAGCCGCAGGACCCGCCCGCCGACGCGAAGCTGGTGGCGAGCTCGGCGCAGGGCCACGGCTGCACGCCGAGTGCGGCGCCGCGCACGTCCCTGCACCGCCACGCGGCGCCGGTCCTCCACCCGAAGAGCTTCACGTTGTCGAGGCAGATCCGGGTGAAGGGCGAGTTCCTGATCCCCTCCAGCGACCCGGGCTGCTGGATGCCGACGCCCCACACGTTCCTGATCCGCACGGCGTCCACCATCGGCACGGCTCGCTGGCTGAACCGCCCGTCGGGGTGGTCGCCGGCGTCGCCGGCGATGCGGACGCCGCTGCGCACGCGGCTCATGCGCACGTTGTCGACGGTGACGTTCCGGATGTAGCCGCCGCGGCCGACGCTGGTCTTGATGTGGATGCCGTAGCCGCTGTCGAAGATGCTGCAGTCCTCCACGAGGACGTCGCGCACGCCGCCGGAGGCCTCGCTGCCGATCGCGATGCCGCTGAACGGGGACGAACCGCGCACGCGCCGGATGGTGATGCCGGAGCTCGGCCGGCCGTAGGCGATGCCGTACTCGTCCCACCCGCTCTTGATCGCCACCAGGTCGTCGCCGGTGGAGATGTACGAGTCCTCGATGCACACGTTGCTGCTGGAATCTGCACGAGGACGTCGGCCAAATGAATCATTGCAGGCAAAGGCAACACATTTCTCTGAGCACGGGCCACGAAAAGATGGAGATGGAACAGCATACCTGGATCCACTCCGTCTGTGTTCGGGGAGTCATGTGGTGCCAAGATCATCATGTTGGTTACGACCACATTCCTGAAAGAATGAAATGCATATATAGTATGATAAGTGTTTCATTCTCTGTGGCACACATGTCATGGTTGTATGCAACTGAACATCGTCAAATTAGTAATGATTAGGATTCATATTACTAATTTAAGGCGCCTTTTGAAACATCCAGGTGAAGCTACCTAGGATAGGATTCTAGATGGACACTCTATGAAAAGAAAGAAATTCTAAAAATTCTTAAAAAAAGCAAAACATTTGACCATCAATCGGTAAACTCAAATCATCATAGCCATTGGATCTATTATGTTTTCTAAAAAATTATCTACCTATGCCATTATGAAAATAGCCTAAAGTAACCCCCTAAATCTATATCTAAATTACCCACCTGCCATTATATAAAATAAATTAAAGAACCCCCTAATATTCATCAAAATTACCTACTTATGCTATTATAAATAATATTTAAAATAATTTCTAAATTTGCAACTAAATTTCCAACCACTAATACTCCAAAAATAACTTAAAATAACCCCTTAAATTTGTGTATATATATATATTACCCACATATGCTATTATAAAAAATAACATGAGGTAACCCTACATTTGAATCCAAATCACCTTAATTAAAAATATACACCAATATATGATTCTAAATCGTCTATTTCATACACTATCTCTATTCTATTGAGAATATAGATTTCTATGTTAAAGTTGTAGCTCAAGCTTATGATCCATTAAACAAATTCAAGTGCATACCAGCGATGCAAAGTGAAAAATTAAAGATTGTAAATGTGGATGAAAACGTTATAGAGTAATTACTAAATAAAATCTATCACAATCAGATGAAGATTATAGGTATGTATCTATATAAGTACTGTGTTCCAATATTTAACAAATGAGAGGTGGCTCCAGGTAATAGTTTTGTAGCAAATGCGGCCTCATTTTTTTTTCCATTGGAGACTCTGCATTAGTTATCACGAGACTTACATAAATCATAGAAATTCTCACAATAATAAGAAAAATCAAACATCAATCCTGTAAACTCTAATAATCATAGTTATTGGTTTATATTTCCGAAAGGTTACCTACCACTATCATTATGAAAATATTCTAAAATAAACCCTAAACCTATGTCAAAATTACCGAGTCCAATATAAAAAATAATCTAAAATAACCTTATAATCATCATTCAATTTACTCATGCATATCATTATGAAGCATAACTTAAAATAATATTCAAAATTTGTATCTAAGTTACCCATGTATGTTGTTATTAAAAATAACCTAAAGTAAACACATAAATCTTAATCTAATTATCTTCATGTGCATCATACATAAATGTCAAAAAGTAAACTGATTCTAAATTACATATTTATGTCATGGTTAATGTATATACGCATGATGAGTGTCTTTATATAGACCATTTATACATGTATGTGAGGAAGTGATGAAAAATTACTGATTTTTATGCTCAACACAATGTATGGAGGTGCGATACAAAATGAAAAGAGTGTAAATATGGATGAAAAAGTGTATAGAGTAATTACTAATTAAAAATCAATTACAATTGGATAAAGATAAGTACATGTCTATATGAGTATTATGTTGAAATATTGAAAAAAATGAGAGAGTAGTAGGTATGATTGTTAGCTAGAAGTTTAATTTATAAATAATTTTTAAATACAATAGATTTTAATTAGCCCGTGCTGGAGCACGGGTCGATAGACTAGTTTGCATAATGAACTTTATGATTTTTTTTGCTCGTGGGATTTCGATCAAGTCTGAATTACTATTCTGTTTCCAGAACCACACTAACTGGTAATACTGAAAAGCAACATTTCTATTTACAGGTAGCTAGAAACGGATGATCGTGTCGACTGTGCGCTTACTCGCAGTAAACAGGATGGATGTTCCAGAAGGGTGAGTTCTTGAGAACGATGTTGGAGATGTGGATGCCAGTGGAATGCATGAACTCCACGAGGTTTGGCCTGGTGTGCTGAAGAGTCCTCCGCCTCCACATGTTCCACCACACCTCCCCTTGGCCGTCGATGACTCCCTTGTCACCTAATAATGCGGAAAAAGGGAGGAAATCACAATCCAAGGATACTGTTTCTGGAGCATCAGTTTCATGAACCCTTCTGGTGAATGTTTGATCAGGCAAGTTCTCTGGAAATAAAAAATAAAACCCTCGTGCTGCAACAATCAGCACGGAGTGAAAAACAATTAACCAATAGTTGCACTATTAGACTGGGCCACAAGCCCACAACCCACAAAAATGCTAAGGCAAAAACATCCAGGCCGTGACTTCCCAGCATTCGTGCGTGCACATGTTGTACTGGGGTGTTGAGCAAGATTCTTCATAAGATTCAGCAAACAGCAATGTCTAGGTTTCTTTAATAATTCACCATGACAGCATGGTACAATTTAGGCTCTGCAGCTACCAGTATGGGTCTGAAACTTAGTTTAACAATAACAGGCCACTGATGAAAGTGCTGTGATCCAGTGCATATTTTAACCCGTGGTACCACATCAGACATCTCCCATCTGAACTTGTGCTACCAAAACCCGTCCTGTTCCCAGTGCTCGGCTTAGTTTTTAGAACCCTAGAAGATTGTCACAACTCGGCAGGTTCACTTTGTTCACACACTCTCATCATGCAGTCCGTGTCGTGAACATTTTGACACTACGTATGGCAAAAATTCCTTTTGCGCAGAGGATGATTGTTTCGGTCTGCTCTGACGAGGAGACCTCGTGTCTACTGACCATCGATCAGGAGTTTCAGGACTCTCGAGCAAACAGTAGCGACGTGAGCACGACTGCACGACGCGACATGGACGGAGAGCAGAGGGAGCCTCACCCGTGATGACGACATCCCGGAGGCCGTCGCCGGTGATGAAGCTAGCGTACCTCGGCCCCGGCAGCTCCCGCCCCCGCCCGTACGACGGCAGCGGCTCCACCAGCGGCCACCCCCGCGTGTCCCCCGTGGCCATGAGCACGGCGCCCCTGGCGAGGAAGAGCGTCATGTGGCTGGTGAGGTTGAAGCTGCCGGTGAGCCACGTCCCCGCCGGCACGCGCAGCTCCGTGCCGCCGCGGCGGCGCTGGTGCTGGATGCGGTACACGGCCTTGCGGAACGCCCACGTGTTGAGCGTCCGCCCGTCGCCCACGCCGCCGAAGTCCGTGATGGATATCACCTCCGGCCGGCGCTTCGCCGGCGCCACGCCTACGCACGTCGCCGCACCCGCCGCCGACTGGAGCAGTGCGAGCGCGCCTAACAGCACGACTAACACGGCGAGGCTGCTACCGCGCGACGACGGCGCGGCCATGCTGCGAGACCCAGCGGCAGCTTTGCGACGAGGGGGAGAGAGGCCAAGCAGAGGGCTCCAAGAAGGGCTTTTTCTCCCCCCGGCGTGTGGTGTGGCGATCCCTAGGAAAGCGCCGGGGCGGGAGCTAGCGATCAATGCAAATCTCGGCTGGGCGGTGGTGCCGGGAGGTAGAAGAAGGGAAGCTCCAAGTGCAAGAATCCAAGGACGGTGTGAGCATGCCAAGCAGATGAGTCCAGAGGGAGGGATGGGGGGGTGGCTGCTGGCACGAGGGAGAGTGGCTAGCTACTTTCAGCAGCTTTCAGAGAGTGAGTGTGTGAGAGTGAGGAGTGAGGACTGAGGACTGAGGAGGGTGAACCGGTGAAGGAGCAATGAAATATCAAATGTCTTGTGAAGAGAGCCACTTCTGGCCTGCAGTGCAACTTTATGCAGAGATCTTGCTGGTGCACATATGACAGACATACCCCAGTTGTTATCGGTTTTCCCCCATTTCAGAACTTTGGGTGGAACATGAATAGGCCCTAAACATGTATACCAAACTTCAAGGTTGAAGCCAGTCTGACAAGGATCATATCAAAATGTAGCTGGTCTGCCATGGTTGGCACTGCAAAGAATTCACCTAGCTTAATTATAACCCAATTTCATTTACATCCGTTAATCATTTTGTAAACATGAACTTAGTTTATCTTAATGCATGCTCCTTAATCGCATCTGCTTTTCCAATTGCCTTTTTCAGCCTGGCAGCATGCATATGCATGGCAGGATAAGATCCATCTCTGCATCGGAGAATGGAGTATCAGAAGGGTTCACGGGCTCGGGAGGAGACGAGACAGCCTGGGTGAGGTCAGGTGTGGTGCGCAATCTTATGCGTGCCGTTTATGGTTTGATGCACAAGGCGTCAAAGGACTCAAAGCAGAGCCAGGGACCAGACCAGAGCCATTTCTTGCGGTTATCTCTTCTTGGACGCTTGTGTGCACACGTTCCACAGTAACCATGTACTACTCCCTCCCCCTCGGGTTACAAATGTTTGACGATTTGGATAGTGGCACGATCGTTAAATCATTAGCTTTTACCATAATTTTATGTTGTATAGTATTTGTAGAACCTGATGAAATTATGGTACTTTTAAAGTGCATTATACGTATAAGAGCTGCGCATCATTTTATTAAATAGAAAGGACAAAGTTTTACAGACTTCGCGGAGCGTGGCTCACGCTAGACACTTGCACGTTACAGAGGTATGCAAGATGGACAACCGGCTAGACACTCACTGTCCTGCTTGATGCGCTGCATAAGCTCATGGGTAGTGGCAGGAGCGAGGCACCTAGGTCGATCTCTGCTGTTTCTGGTTCTTTTGGCGATCATTTCAGAAAGTGTTGGAGCGAGTTGGGAAACGGACTTCCCATCGATGCAATTATCAATCCAGAACAGTGTGCGTGTAACACCTAAAATTTAAAAGAATTCAAATTCACTAAAAATTTGCTCAATTAGGATGTTATTTAAATTTCTAAGCATTTAATTTCATTTTCTCAAATTAAAATAATTCACTATAGGAGTTTATTGTGCATTCATGCTGGTGCATAATTTTTTGTTGCTTGTGTTTGAATCAAATTTAAATCTCAAATTCAATTTCCATTTCAAAATCCTTCCTTTTCTTTCTTTTCTTTCTCCTCTTGGGCTGCATTCTTCCTTCTTCTCCTTTTTCTTTCAGCCCAGCTCCAACTCCTTGCAGCCCAACGCCACCAGCTCCTCAGTCAATTCGCTTCTCTCGGCCCAACTCGCGCCAGCCCAGCTGTTTCACCTGCTCGCTGCCTTCTCTCTCTGTCGTGCGGGCCCCACCGGTCAACGCCATCCCCTACCTTCCTTTCTTCCTCCCCCAGCTCTTTCCTTTCCGCGCGCCGCACACTTTCCTTTCTTCCGCGCCCGAGCTTTCCTTCTACCCGGCGCCTCCTCTCCGCAACCGAGTCGAGGGCGGGCGACCTCCACCCTATATAAGCATCGCCTCTCCCCCGACCTTAGCACCAAGTCCCAGCCACCCCTCAAACCCTAGCAGCCGCCGTCGAGTTTCTTTGCTGCCGCCGCTAGATCTCGCAGCAAGGTGAGCTTCGCCGCGCCGCGATCCTTCCTGATGCGCAAAACGAGTTCGCCGCAAGCTTCTCGATCTTCCGGTGTAAACCGCGCATCGAAACGCGGCCTGGAGCACGTTTTCACGCTCTCCGGTGATGCGCCACCGCGCCTCGCCTCTCTGTCGCCGCTCACCATTGCTTACGCCAACAACCCAAGCGCTCGCCGTCGGATCCTGATCCGACGCTCGGATTCCGTCACCTCCGGCTCCAAGCCGCGGGCCGAGCCGAGCCTTCCGCAGGGCTCAAGCCAAGCCGAGCCGCGCAAATCTCCGCCGCCTACTGCCGATCTGACGGCTCAGATCGAGCCTCACCGAGCCGTCCCTGTTTTCTGAGCCGCGCTGCTAACTGTTTTGCATTTAAGCCCTCGTATTTTTCGTAAATCAACCCGCAGTCCAATCTAGTTTAAAAGCATTTACAAGCCGGTCCTATTTTCTTCTGTTTTAAACCCTACTCTTTTGTAAAATTAACCCACCATTCTGAGTTACGTTTTTGCGCGTTAAACCTTCAGTTTATAAGCGTAATTATGCATAGATCCTTGGTTTTTCGTAGTTTAGCCCTGAAAGTTTTGTTTTTCTCGCAGAAAAGCCTTGAAACTTGTTTTAATCATGTCTTTTGCATCTTAACTCTGTTTTTCGCGTTCTTTATATCCACGTGTTCGTTTTAAAGCGTAGATTAGTTTTTCAAGCTTGTTTTCTCTGTTTATTATGGTTGGTGTATTGTTTTTCGTATGTTATGTATTTGTTTGCTTGTATGTGCTCGTGTGACGCGTGTATACGGTCCGCAGTTCGAGGGATTTGAAGATCAAGCCTTCGAGGAGTACGAACAACAAGAGCAAGGCTAAGAAGGCAAGTCGTGTCCTTGATCACTTCTTTAATTCCTATTCACCTTTACTTTCATGTTCAATACAACATTGCTACGCACTTAATAGTTTAAATATGTTGGGTCATTAAGGTTCGCCTATATTTTATTTACCTTTGCCTTGACCAACCGGGTTTACTTTTATGTTGGGTAGCTCATGCTAATTGCTTACTTGGGATATGGTGGTTTAACTGAATTCAATGATTAATCCTGCTTTACTTCTGTTATACCTTTCATTAATATAAGATCATAAATGTTTAATCGAAACATGAAGCGACCACCCAGGAAAATAGTGCTACCACAAGACTAAATGGCTCTGGTTTTGGCTGAATAATTAGAAACTCTAGTTTGAAGCGGTCTTACCGAAAGGGCAAGAGGGGAAGATAGTAGTTGGTGTATAGCACTCGCTCTCTTGGGAAGTAGGATTTGCTAAGACACTATACCACTAGGGGACTGTTATACACTGCGCCGATCATGAAACCTTAGCGGACCACTTCTTATTAGGGAATCTTTGTAAAGGCCTCGTAGCGTCCCTATGCAATCACACTTCAGAAGTGTGGTATGGTGCCTTGGAAACACCGCATGGTTGGGTCCGAAGTTCTTTTGAACTTTTACACGACTTGTGGGTAAAGATGTGCGACCTCTGCAGAGTGTAAAACTGATCGATCAGCCGTGCTCATGGTTAAGAGCAGCCTGGACCCTCACATGATAGCATTATCGAAAGATGGACTTAAATCGTTGTTATTTCATTCATGGTTATGCTATTACTTTATTTATGTTCTTGTTTAATTTCGGGTGGTATAAACTTACACTTAGTTAATTGCTAATAAAATTTGACCAACCTAATTAAAAGCTGATGCTGATTAAGCCTTAGCCATACCTTGATTTGCCTTACACTACACTGTTCCCCATGACTTGTTGAGTACCAACCATAAGTGTACTCACCCTTGCAAAACCGCTGTTCAGACCAAGATAATCTGGTGGAGTACATTAACGACTTTGAGGAGTTCTAGGCGTACGGTTCTTCAGTCAGCTGCCTGTGGTGTCGTCGTCGTCTTCGGAGTCCGCTACGTAATAATTTAGGCATGTGCTTTAGTGAGACTTTCAGTCATGTAATAATTGGTTAATTACTCTCTTTATTCAATTTGACACTATCTTTGTTATTCACTTATGTCATACATGTATGTAATTTGATCCTGGCGCACATGTATTCAACGCACTCAGTTTTGTCCTTAAAATCGAGTGTGACATTGCGCTTGCCATTCCCAATGCTGACTGTTATTGATGCTCTGAAAAAGGCTTGAACTTCAGGTTCAACTTGGATTTGGAGAGCTGACCATGAGCGCCCTTCATCCACCTTCTGCAGCCAAAGCCACCGTGTTCGCAATGCGAATCCAACAAGCTTGAGATCAGTTACACCCAGCCCTCCATACATTGTCGGGCGGTAAACAATGGGCCAAGCTACGACGTTCTTCCCTCTTAGGCCTCCTTTGGAAGCATTGGGGCCACCAGCCCCGAGCAGCACATCCCCAGGTTGATTTTCCTGGGCCTCCGCATCCCTCCCCAGGTAGGGGAGAAAAGCCTCCCTCCCAGCTTCGGCTATTTGGGGCTCCAAGGGCAGCCCAACAGGGATAAAAATTGATTTGTGATTTGGCTGGCAGGATGAAAGTGAAATTGCCAGGATTACTGAAGGAAATAACCAAATTGGCTAGCTTACTGAAGGAATAAACCACAATAATCAACCAATCAAGGTTCTGTGAAATTTAAATCAGCCACAGATTATTGAAAGAATAAACCAAACTGAGGGTCTGAATAATATGCAGTAATCCATTGATTGTTGTAGCCTGAACTGAAACAAAAAAGCCAATCACATAGAACAAACACATCCAAGACAAATTAGAATTCTCTTGTCCATACATCCATATATATTGCAATTCATGCAAAGTTTAATTCAAATATCAACCAGATCCAGCAAGTATTTGCTATATAAGAAATTCTAGCATCTCATCACCCCTTCCAGTCGATGAAACCACCATTATCCACCATTATCCAAGAGATTAAGAAAATGAAACCACCATTTTCCAGTCAACACTCACTGATTTTAAAAAATAAACAATAAAACAATAATTAGGATCAATTTTTCATTATCCTGAGACAATAAACACCAGTAATTTGCTACCAGGCATGAACATTCAGATAAAATTATAAGAAGAATTGAAGTTGCCGATTCAGTTTGAAAAAAATAAGACAAAGGATAAAATACCAAAGTACTACTGTGTTCCTCCCAGGAAGCACTAGTCAGTATTATTATATATATAAACTGTACATGCACATATGGAATGGAACTGAAAGGTAAATTTGAATAAAGAACTAAGCATAAGCAGAACACATGTACTAAGCCATGAGACATGCATATATGGAATTTGTTGATGACAGACCAAATTAACTTATCTGACTCAAATGAGATATCTAGTTAAATAACCACCAAGCATCCTAGCTAGTAACTGGCTAACTGCTCCTAAGCAGCCTGCCTCCTCTAGACACATGTCAGTACAACATTTCAAATGAAGCAGATCATAGAAATAGCCTAATCCAACAAACACACCTAAGCAAAGGGAAAGGGAACATACCTGAGCAATCTTTTTCTTCAACCAAATCAGTCGGACATTTGGGTTTTTTGTGTCCACCAATATTTTTCTGTTTGTTTCACTTTGGAAAACTTCATTTGCATCAGCTTTTTTCATCCGATAGCCCTTCCATGGCATCCACAATATCAATACATTTCTCGGTTGAGAAGTCTTCTTCACGTCTTTTCTTCTCTTCTAACTTTTCTAGAGTTTTTCCAATCTAATCCTTTCTAAAGTCAATGTAATCCCCAAGTTTTGCAGCCATCTGACTTTTATGTGTTTCTTTCCACCGGTAACATCTTGGCCCTCTGAATTATGACTAGCTGGAGCAGATTGAACTTCTATACTTTCTACACCACCAAGTCCAAAACTGAGTGGATTTCTATCAATAGATGCCATGCTATGATTGCTTTGCTCTGAGATACTTGTTTGGGGAGTGGGTTCAGTTGGCAGCTTAGTTCTTTGTGGTGGTGGCTAAATTGATGTAAAATTTAAATCCCCTGTGGCCACACTTCCTATTAAACAAATAATCAAGGTAACAATATCAACATCTTAGCATCTACAATAGCAAGAGTTCAAACTAGGAACATGATCTACAATGAAGTGACTCTCTAAAGCACCATCCACACCATAGAACTAAAACAAGGAAGATGAAAGGATTACCTTCATACAATAATTCCAAGCTGTTATATAAAGGAAATGGCTTCTTGCGGAATTTGGCAACTTTGTGGTTATCTTATTGAAGTACAACAAAAACATATGATTAGATGGTTTGTATAAAAGTTAACTGTTATATAAAGGGCTGCTATATAAAGTTGATTCTCCATTTAAGGGACCTAACCTTAATCAACTTTTCCCAACCTTTTGGTTCTACGATGATCATACCCAGAGTGTCGTTCCAGCCAACACCACTTTTCCTCGCTCCTTTTATTATCTTATAGTTTCCTTTTAGCTCTTTCTTCTTTTCTTGCACTTGCTGCTTCGTGAAATGTGTCATTGGAAACATATCATTGAATTTGTTTGTGATATTCGTCCACCCTTCAGTTGTCCACCCATTTTTTCCCTTAAACATTGGGACGTTGGTAAGCTCTTTCAGAATATCCACAAGTCCCTTCTTGTACGTGTAGCTCCATGTGGCCCTTTTCGTTGACATGGCTGCAAGAAATAAATAAGATTAGATAAAGGATGTCATGAAAATAATATAGAAATAAGCAATCAAGCAAAAAAACAATGCAGGCTATCATGACAATATTTATGCTTCACCTAATTATTACGGGCAGCCCACATCTGAAGAGCAATTTGGTCTCGTAGGGTGCTTCCTTCATTTGATTGCAGTTCATTTGGTTAGTTGTTATCCCCCTCTGGCAACTCAACATAGTCAGATGGGTTGATATTATTTGGTTGGTGATCCAGCCACACTTCATCCCCATTTAGCCCTCTAATGAGATTATGAAATACTGCAGCTGCCATTGGAATTTTAATTTGATTCTCTATTGGATGAAATGTCCCAACTTTCAAGATTGGAAACCACTTTTTTAGCATGCCAAAGGTCCTTTCAATATGATTGCGTAGTTGCCTATGCTGATGGTTGAACAATTCTTTGTAATTTGCATACTGATTTCCATATCTCCTAAACTCACTAAGGTGATACCTTACTCCTCGGTATGGAGCAATGAATGAGGAAGTATTTGCACATGCACCATCTACAAGGTAGAACTTCCCCACAGGCACATGAAAACCCTTCGCACGTGTATACCATAGGACCCCTGCATCGGATGCAGATCCTTCCCAACCACATGAGATGAAAGTAAAATTTAAATCAAAGTCACATACACACATGACGTTCTGTGACAAGGTTCCCTTCCTATTTCTGTAGGGAGTAGCTCTTTCTTGTGCAATGGTGATAGGAACATGAGTGCCATCAATGACCCCAATGTAGTTCTGGAAGAAAGGCATAAAGCAAGGGTCTGATGCAATCTTTACATGTGTATGGTTCGCATTTGGGAGCTTCAAGAATCTATGAGTCAATGCTGGAATTATTTTGAAGAACTCTGTTATTTTCCTATGAATTATTTCACCACTATGTTGGAATTCCTTTTTTAGCCTATCGGTGCTTGCATTATGAGAGAGCATGAACATACACATTCCCAGCTACTCCTCAACTCTAACACCACGGGTGTCACGTAATAAGTTCTCCACTCTAAGATAATTTGTTATAATTTTAAATATCTCAGGTTCCATCCTGAACTCCACTTTGCACCAATTCTCGTGGCCTTCCAAGATTTGTATGACTTTTTTAGCACCAGGCAGAGTTGAGGTGTGCTCCGGCCTTTTATCCTCATATAAACACTGCTGAAGAGCGGGGACCATAACTAGGAATAGCTTGTCACCCTCTTCTTCCTCCTCTAGCATGAATCTCCTAACTTCATCCTACCAAGATTCCATTATTTATATCTATGTATATGGTAAGGCAAGTTAACTATGTTACTCAAATGCATATGGTCTAGAAAAAAAGAAGAAGAAACAACATAGATGCTCTCTTTGAAACTTTAGTCAAGGTCAATGGAAAACAACAAATATGCTCTACAGCCAACCAACATAGATTCTGTCAAGGATTTGTTCACACTGAGGCTTTAACCTCAAACAACCAAGCGCCTCTTAATTTTTTTGGGAAGTTTTGCTACAGTTAAGTGAATCAACTAACCAAATGAGCAGCTCTGTTGTTACTACTTCATGTGATAAAAGATAATTTTTGAATTGTACAGTACTATACTGCTCCTCCACCAAACGATCTATGCCAGGTTACTATACTGCTCTTAGTTGAGCTATCAAATGAACTGGACAAGGACCTGAACAGAGCAAATGATTGATGATTTCTAGCATTCACTTCACAACTAGCAGTAACATGACAAAAGCATTTTAAGTCGAATGCTCTGCAGCTCAAGAAATCGCAGCCCAAACTAATGAAAATAAGCACTACAGGCTGCAAATGAATTATTACAAGCAAGAGGCATCACATGATGATGAAAGAAAAGAAGAAAAGTGAAATGCTCGAGTCCAACCCCAACAGAAACAATATGTAACTTTCCATGTCACAGTTAATGCTAACAGCAGCTCTACTAAGAGAAGCATTTACCGAGTCATAGAAGTTCTTCAGATGCATTTTTAAACTAACTGCATGAATTCTGGAAAGGAGAAACAACATAGATGCACTCTTTAAAAATTTAGTCAAAACACAATCCTAAACTTAGAAACCTATCTATTTTAGTGCATGTAGTATTCTATTTTAGCTCTCACTCAAACTATTTAGAAACCTATCTAGATATTAAGATATATTTTGGGCAACTAAAGAATGTCACAATTTGTCACAATTTGTGCAACTAAAGAATGTCACTCAATTGTTTTCCTTTGTGAAACATCAAAATACAAACACAATCCTAAACAGTACATTTTTTATACACTCAAGACTGAATAAACAATCAAATCACAGCAGCACAACCCTCTCTTCATGATGAACAATCAAATCACATGATTCTGCATCAACCCTTTCACAAATAGCATTCAGCATTCAGCACATAACAGATCAGCAAGCAGTCGTCAAGGTTGTTGACGTCGTAGCTGAAGTTTACCTCGGCGAGGATGGCCTAGAACTTGAGCTGACATCAAACCAAAAAAAAACTTCAGAATTAGCAGATCCAGGAGATCTAGGAGATTGGCGCCATAATCTCCCATAGCACCTTGACTACCTCTTGCCTGCGCCCGTCTCATCACCGTATGAATTAGACCTAGGTCAGACCTAGGAGAGGAACTTGGAAGGGTTCTTGGAGCTAACCTGGAGTAGATCTTGAAGCTCGGACGGAGGTGGTGGCGATCGTGAGGTCAGCGATAGAGATGAGGAAGAAGTCGGCGAGGGGTGAGCACGACGGCAGTGGCGGGGGGTGAGCACGGTAGCGACGGCGGTGGGGGGTGAGCACGGTAGCGGCTCCTGGGTAGGGATGGGGACGTGGAGGGGGGTGGCAGCACCTTAATGATGATGCACCTGGACGTGGAGGGGGATGCGCCGCCAGGACCCTCGAGGTGAGGACGGCTCGCCCTGGGGAAAACTCACGGATGCGGTCAGGCCTCCCCGTTTGATAGGCTCCCAAACGACGAGGCGATTCGGCCCGTGGTGAGTTGCCCGCGTGGGCTTCCAGCCCGTGGAAAATGATGGGATCCCCTTGGGGTTCCGAGTTCCCAAAGGAGCCCTTACCGACGTGTCTTTCCCGGTCCATAGGAAATTTCTTCTAATACTGCCAAGTTTCTTGATCACCCAAGGCGGTAGTTTATCAGACATTGTCAAGTACACTGGCATCGCAGAGAGCATCGATTTCACCAACATCAACTGACCACTTTTATTCATTAGCGGTCCTTGCCATGCTCGCAACTTTGCTGCTACCTTCTCAACCAATGGCATGTATTGTGATCGCGAGAGAGCTCCAATGGAGAGGGGTGCTCCAAGGTAGGTAATTGGAAATTGTTGTGTTGTGCCAAAGATTGACGTGATGGAGTATTTGTCAAAGTTCATCCGTAGGCCAGATGCATCCCCGAAGAGCTCCAGGATACGACTGATTGCTCTGGCATCTCCTACCGTTGGTTCAGCTAGCAGTATCACATCATCAGCATACATACTGCAATGGTGGTTGATGCTCGGCACCCCTAGTAGCTGTAGAACACCATTTGCACTTACTCTGACAAACAACCGATTCAACACATCCATTGCTATCACAAATAGCATTGGGGAGAGGGGGTCACCTTGCCGCAAGCCCCGTCAATGTTCAATCGATGAGCCTGGCTGCCCATTGAGCATGACGCGGGTTGAGGCCATGGAAAGGAGAAGAGAAATCCAATCTCACCATCTTGGACCAAATCCCCAACCTTCAGGAACTTCCAAAATGAACTGCCAAGACACAGTATCGAAAGCATTCGAGATATCTAGTTTTAGCAACAGCTTAGGGACATGGCGCTTCTTCAATACAACTGCTGAATGCTGAACATATTTGAAACTCTCTAGGATAGATCTCCCTTTGATGAACACGCTTTGATTGTAGAGAACAAGTTCATTCATGTGTGGGCTCAATCGGTTGGCCAGCAACTTGCAGAGGAGCTTGGGAAAGCTATTGATCAAGCTAATTGGGCGGAAGTCCCTCAGCGCTTGGGCGTCCGGCTTCTTGGGAACTAAAGTGAGCAAGGCTCCATTGACATACCAGAATCCCTGCTGGTCCACCGTGAAGAAGGCATTGATCACCTGGAGGATGTCCATCTTGATGACAGGCCATGCCGATTGGTAGAAGGCACCCGTCATGCCGTTAGGCCCCGGTACCTTGTCAGGTAGCATGGCACGAACTACCTGCCACACTTCCGCTTCAATGAATGGCAGTTCCGGCAGTGAGAAATCCCTCGATGCGATTCCCAGTGCGTCCAAGTTGACAGAGCGCGGCCTGTCATGCTCTTGCCCAAGCAAACCATCGAATTAGTTGAATAGTGCTTCCACCATCTCATCCGCCGTGTAGACCATGCCATTGTCTTATCGCAGCTTGGTGATGAGGTTCTTCCGTCGATGGCCGTTTACGTGTAGATGCAAGAATTTTGTGTTTGCGTCGCCTTGGCTCAAGTACAGAACGCGCGATCGCTGCCTGGCAATCGTGCGTTCCAAAGAAGCAAGGCCCAAGGACAGCTATTTCAGCTGGCTTCTCAATTCTAGCTCTGCCTCAGACAGCATCCTCAGCTCCTGGGTGCGGTCAAGCTACAGGATTAGCTCCTTAGCAATCAGGAGCTATGATTTTATCGACCCCATCTTCCTTGCCGACCAGCTCTGTGTAGGCCCCATTAGGTGATAGTTTGTGATTTTGGTGATTGAGTGACAACATAGTCATTGGGACTAATGCTTTGTCTAGTAGGTACCTTATAGGTTTTCTAGGTCCCAAGAATGCAAACCAAATTATGGCAAGGTCCAAATGATGGTATTCTTGATATCCAAGTCATGGTATTCGAGTATCCAAGCCATGGTATTCGAGTATCCAAGCTATGGTATTTAAGTGACAAGGCCATGATATCTAGAATTATTCTATAGTATTGAAGCATCCAAATGATAGAGAAAATACAGAGAGAATAATTCTAGACCATCCAAGTGACAGTATCTTTGGTGCTTGCATTGGACGAATTGGAATAAAAAATGCACCATCGGATGTTCCGATGCCCCACCTGAGAAGCGTCGAAGCAACCATTGGAGCAATTAGTCCAACGGGAAAAATAGGAAACAATCTCGAGTGCACGGATGATCCGATGGGGGTAATTATACAAGCGTTGGAGCAATTCACTAAGGAGGCAGAGGAAACTCTATAGCATTAGATGTTCCGATGCCCTATGGAGTTGACCATCGGATGAAGCATATTTACTTTGAAATCACGCAGAGAAGTTTTGGCCAGAAAACCATCAGCACCAGATGATTCGATGGGGGCATCGGATAAAGTGTCGGATGAATTCCTGAGGAACTTATCCATGGGAAGCCAACGGCTAGTTCCACCAGATGTTCCGATGCAGGCTAAAAATAGATCATCGGAACATCCGATGGTATCCTTTTTCACTAGCCGTTGGAGCAACGGCTCTTTGAGCCCTCAGGACTATTTATAGCCCCACCACTCGCCTATTTGGATGTGCTGGAGTGTCCTAGGATGCATTGAAAACCAAGACTCATCAAGAATATATCAATGCCACCAAAAGTGTCCTAGAGAGAAGTGAGAGGAAGGTGTGCCGACCTTGTGATCAGGTTCTAGAGTGAACCATCGCTGTACAAGAGGTATGCTGGCGCCTTGGAGCCTTGGTGGCTCATCGGCAAGTCTTCGACCCTCCGGCTTGGTGTGGAGCAGCATCGACGATCTTGTGCGGGGGACGTGGAGACTCTCTTCCTTCATGGAGAAGCTCCTTAGCGGAGACAATATCAAGGTGACCGAGGGACTTGACGTGAGCTTTAGTGGCTGAGCCTTTTATGGCAAGTCAAGGGGCATCTTTGGAGAGACTTGGTGACCGGGAAGCAATACTCTTGTGTGAGTGCTTCAACAACATGGACTAGTGGTGGCTTAGTGCCTACCGATACAATGGGATAAATCCTTGTGTCAAGAGTTTGCTTCCCCCCTCATCCCCTCCTTACGTTTCCGCATTTCATTCTTGCAACTTGTGTGCCTTTACTTTTCTAGAGTAGTATCTTGATAGGATTGGCTATGGGTTGCAAAACTTGTTTTGAGATGAGGGTTTCATACTAGACCAACCGTAGATTGCACATCTAGATAGCATGATCAATTTTACATTTTGATGCAACTAGTGGAATCCATAGGTTTAGCTTTTAAGTTGCCTAATTCACCCCCTCCCCCTCTTAGGCTACGAGCACCGATTCCTCTCACTCTGTAACTCTCTGGCTACGTTCAGAATTAAGCAATTGAGGTGCCTGAAAGCGTTCATCACATCTTCCGAGCAATGCCACCCTCTGGTGAAATCTAGGCTTACTCCAAATAGATGTGTTTGCTTGCAACAGGAGTGGAAAATGATCACAATCGTCCGAGGATAGCGCTTCCAGGAAGCAACCGTTACCAAGACCCGATCCAGCTTGACCAGGGTAGGATTAGCTCGTTTGTTACTCCAAGTGTATGTGCGCCCATGGAGGTGGACGTCTCTGAGCTCTAAAGTATCAACCGTGCGACGGAACCTTGCCATGTTCCTTCTATTTACGCAAGCGTTGTTCTTGTCAGCCGGGTCAAGGATCAAGTTAAAATCTCCCACCACGACCCAAGGTCTGGCACATTCATCGCGCACCGCCTTTAGCTCCTCCAAGAACAGCGCTTTGTCTCCATCATCTTGTGGCCCGTACAATGTCGTGAGTCACCAGAATGGCTCACGGGACATCGGGGTGATTTTCGTCGTGACGAAGAAATAGCCAATGCGGGAGTCAGAAAGGGAGGCAATGCCACGTCTGCAAGTGATCATCGCACCCCCTCTAGTGTTCAATGCCGGCAGGTACTCAAACTCACTGAATTGATTACCTAACATAGATAGGATTACTATTAGAGTTGATCTTCACCGACTCGGTCCAACGACCGAGTTGGACCCTGATCCCGCTCCCTGATCGGGGGCACACAACCAACTCATGGTTGCGGCCCCCGTCGCGCAGCACTATAAAGAGAGAGGTGGGGAGCCAAGGGCACGCATGCCAAGGTTGACCGTGCCCACCAGACCCACCTGACAAAACCCTAAGGCCAATCTACTAGGCGTTGTAACAGCGGGACGCACCACCGCCACCTGCACCGCCCACTCACTGTGCTGCCGTCGCCCACACTCGCTGCCGACGTCGCCGTCACCACCATGGTGAGCTCGTCCTCCAAGCCCGATGGTCGGTGTTCCTACTCTCTCTCTCTCTCTATCTCTCTCTCTCTCTCCCTCTTGGTTATTCTTGATTAGCCACAGAACATGTTGTTTTTAGACAAAGGATCAAGTTGATTACCCGATAGATTTACACCTAGAGATCCAAGTAATATTATCAATTACATCACGGGTAATTACCCCCAATTTCATCTCCTTCAAGCAAACAATCAAAGCTCTAGAATCATCAACCATCACCCGCACGACATCGCGCTGGGCCCTGATGTTCACCCCGCACACATTCCAAGAAATCAGGATGATCTGATCCATGGAACTTCTACAACCATGGGCACAAGGGCGTCGTGGCTACACCTGCAACCCCAGAGCTGGGGCAGCACATCGTAGGGACAGTAGCAGGTCTCACACCAAAGTGCTTCCCTCGTATCTCGTCTGCGTAGAACTTCTTTATGCTTCTCTCACTTCAGAATTGACTGGAGAAGTCTCAGGCACAACGTCAAACCGATGCAGCATTACCACCTCAGCATGCTTGGACGAGGCCACTTTGGTGAGTGGGTGGTTCGCAAGGCGCTCGTAGCGTTTGGGGAGGTCGCGCTTGCCACCACCGAGCTATGTCGGCACTACCCACTTCGTCTTGACTAGCCTCGATGCAAGAGGGGAGCGAATCTTGCGCTATGCAGCCTTGGTGAATGCTGATAGCTTCGCGCCGTCATCCGTATCCCCCTCAATTGCCGGATCGGCAGCAATGGCCTATGGGTTAGGGGCCGTCGGGTCCCAGGATTGGCCTCATGGTCCTAGCTCCTTGAACTGCTTGGCCCAGCAGTCGTCTCTCTTGTAGGTCCATCGGCCCAAGCTTGTAATGGACCTAGGCAGGCATTCTCTGTCCCATTGAGGTGGCCCATCACGGGATCAAGGATCACTGCCGGTCCCTCCTCACAATGTGCTTACACCTATAACAGGGCATAGTAGTCATAGGTGGCCGCACCGATCCATCCTTGGCCACGTGGTGTCCCTTCGTTGGTAGGAACAGTATGGCCTCCAAGCACATCGGATCCTGCTTCTGGGGCTGCCAGAACACCTAGTGATAGGAATGGCGGGTGGGTTCAGACCCAAAACCCACGGCGGGTGCGGGGGCGGGTCTGGTTTCTCCCCCTTGGGGCTATGGATTCTAGACCCTGAAATGGGTCGAGGTAGGAGCGGGTTTTGATTTACGCCCACGGGTCTCACAGGCCCCCGAAGTTAAGTCCAGCCAGCAGTCGTCCCTCTCTCCCCATCTCGCCGGCTGCTCCTCCCTCCCTTCTCTGCGTTGTTCACCTCTATGCCCGCTGTTCCTCCCTCTCTCCTCTGTGCCACCCACCGATCGCCTCCCTGCGGCGGGGATGGAGGGCATGGCACGGCCGCCGGCTAGGAGGAGGGTGCAGTGGTGCTAGTAGAGGTGAGGGGCGGCGGCGGCGTTGGCATAGGTGAGGGGCTTGGGTTTCGGAGTCCCCGTCAGGTTTTGGGGCCCGCGGGGTTTGGGGGTGGGTGCATATTTTTACCTGAAATGAGGTTCCAGGGCCAGGTTGGGTTTTATTCTCGGTTTCGAGGGCGGGTCCGCGGAAGCTCCACCCAACCTGGACCCGCCCTGTTGCCATCCTTACCTTGTGGCAACTGATTTCAAAAGCACCAGCATGATGGGACAAGCCGCACAGCTGTCTCTGGTAAGTCACAGACTGCACCAATTCCTTGACCGGGCTGGGCACTCTCTCCAGGGATGATCCGACATTGTCTTGTCTTGCACGCCCGTGTTCCGCTGCAAAGTGAATTCAGCACCGACAGTCGTCATCGCGAAATGCCTGTTTGAATCCACTTTAGGAAAGTGCTTTTGCAGCGCGGGGGCAGCTGGCAGTTTGGTGCTCTCACTTGGCTGGTTGCGCACTATCTGGCGGGTGGTGATCCCCCCAGCCGTACTTCCACCTCCAGCTCTAGCATGGCCGGCCAGACTGCCACCCCTCCCACGACGAGGGAAGGCCGTCAACTGTGGTCCTGCGGCTCCTTGCCGGAAACCATAGGACCAGTCGAGGTTGCCATCAGGGCCACTGTCGCTATCATCCGAAGGGGAGGAGGGTCCTGACATGGATGACGATCTTGGCGTGAAGTCGACAATGCTCTTGAGGTGGAACTCCAGAGGGTATGCGAGCATACGCTTCTGCCTGAGGTAGGGGGTGAGGCTGCCGAAGATGAGCTGCATCTTGGGGTCTTGGAATGGCCATAGGGTCCAGGGTCCAAGCAGTGAGCATGAACTAGGATATGTCTGCTTTGCTCGCCGTCACCGGCACGAACCGCTCAACCCAACAATAAGCAACAAGGATCTTTCTCACCTTGTCCAAGTCCCAAGCGTGCGCTCGAATCCCGATGAGCTCCAACTTCATCTTGGAGAACGCAGTGACAGTCTCCGCATGAGCCAGCCGGTTCCATGGCTGCAGCGCTAAGCTGGTGGCTGCTAGTGGAATTGGACTGGCAGCAAGGACACGGTCCCTCGTGGCCTGGTTGTGGTAGCTCACCATGAAGCTCTCCGGATGAAAAGGCATGACCGTGACCTCGTCATCTTGGAGGCCCGCCGCAGCTACGATGGCACACTTGGCATCGGCCGACTGGAACTCAGAGGACATGCTGCCCACCTGAGTGATGAAAGAAAGGCACAGCCTTGCCTCCACGCTATACTCCAAGTAGCAGCACGACCACCACGCACGGTGCGGTGAACTCGTCGAGGTGCCCACAGAGGAATCCATCAAAGTGTGAGATGGTGGTGGCGAAGGGGTGGGGCTCGACACCTGTGACACCGGCGGTGTCGGTGGCCCCTGGTCATGGTAGAAGCGTCGTGGTGGTGGCGCGTGCCGTGGTGGTTGCGCCACCCTGGCCGCAACCCGAGTAGCCAGCAGCGAGCGAGGCCGGTTGTAGTTCTTCGTGAGGTGGCAGAGGCCATGACATCACAGGCACCGTCGGGGGAGCTTACATGTCGCCACCAATTGCGTGTACGAGAGACAGTTCAGGCAACGGCCCTCGAGCTCGGGTGGGATCGCCGAGGCGGCGGTGAGGGTGGTGACTGCACCGTCTCGCGGTGAAGCCACCGCTACGTTGATCGAGAGACATACTCCTGGAAGTCGTTATCATCCTCTCGAGGTCGGCGGCGAGGACCAGTGCCAGTAGCTGGGGCAAGCACAGGTCCGAGGCGGGCAGCAAGCTCGCGCGACAACGGTCGACCGTCCCCCGCGCAGGGCGAGGCGGCAACCAAAGGCGGGGGTGGGTTTCTTCTCCGAACACAGCGAAAGGGTTGGCGGTGCTTCTTTCTCGCCCTAGGCACAGAGTCTCCACCGCAGGCACCATCCTTCCCTGGGACCACCTGGTCCTCGACGGCCAGCGGCATCGCCGCAGGGGCCGACGAGCCCGAGGCAGGGGCGGGGGAGCGAAGGAGGGCGTCACGGTAGCTGGCCGGCGAGTATGAAGGAGAGAGGGTGAAGCTGTAATCAATACACTCCATCTCCTCTTCGTTGACCTCCAGGGAGAAACCAGCAGGGACCCGCCCGGAAAGAACGGTCTTGCCGCTGGAGAGAGGGGGAAGAGGTCCGAATGGGATTTGAGCCCAGGCCGGCCGCCGGAAGCCGAGGAAGGAGGGGGAGGAGGGGCACTCAGCGGTCAATTGGTGGTGGAGGGTGGTCGCCGTGGCTAGGGTGGCTGCTGACGAGCTAGGCTGGGCAGTGGTGGTGGCCGCCGGGACCGGAGTGGCCGCTGACGCAGGGGAGAGGGAAGGGGAGGAGGAGGAGGGGAGCGCCATCCTTGAAATGAAAAAGGTCTTTTCAACGTATGACATCTTAGACAAGGTAAATTAGTTAAAAAAAATTCATACATTTGAAAAATGGAGGGACTGTATAATCTTCTTGAATAATTGGTGCTTTGGTCGAGCCATCACCCATGCCCTCCATCGAAGTGAACGAGATGCGGCATCGAACAAAAAAACAACGTACATATCTGGCAACAGACAAACGTTACGAGCAAATCACGAAAGAAATAAGACACATTATTGTGAGTATAACGAGTAGTACAGCTAATTGCAGAAGGTCAGTAGGTTATGGCCAAATCCCACTTTAATAGGGCAATGCGATGAGTCTCTCTCGGTAGTGGGCTTTTAGTGGTGAGCCGGCTGCTGGTCATGTGACTCTCCCTAGGCCCATTCTGCGTGCACTTTCTGGGCCCCCAAAAGTTGGAAACGACGGGGGATATCGTCGTCCGTAATATACTGCGAGTGGTCCATGAAGATGGAATTTCGTGGACTCGTAAGTACATTTTCTGTTGCAGCACTCATTTTCTGCCAAGCCAGTTTCCAGTGTCGACCATTTTGGTTCTAGCTATCTTTTAGCTGGCAAGACGCAGAGATTTCAGCTCTCCTTTCAAAAATAAAGGCAGATCTGATCTCTTTGATAAGCAAAGAATTACTCCCTACGTACAAATTATAAGTCGTATTGACTTTTCTATTCTAGATGAATAATTTTATATATGTTTGGATATAATAATGTAAATCTAGATGCACAATGAAAACTACGTGGGTAGAAAAATCGAGACGGTTGGTAGTAGATAAGATGTTCAAAACACATGAGTTTTTAATTAGTATAGGTAACTAACGTGGTATATCAAGATGATTACTGAGAGATCAAGTGTCAAAATTGATGACCAATTTACATGGGTAAGTACGTGTGTAAGTAAGCTGAAATGTTGGAGGGGATGTGGTGCCGCTTGTGTCGGCACGAACGTCTCCATCAACTGTAAAAGATACAAATCAGCCTCCAGAGTCATGATATATTGATAAAAACAGCGTCTCATTCATGCCTGGTGACTTCTACCGGTCGTGGCGCTGCCAGCAGGATGCAGGTCACTATATGGATTTGGATGCCTGTACGATCCAAACAATTCATTTTTTTTCCTCAAAACTCTATCCAGAAGATTACAGAAGTCGACACCCTTGTAAGCTCACGTACACGTAAGTATACTCACACATGTGAATACACGCATCTTGAGAGATTGAGCCAGCTTGAGATTGACGAAGTTATCCCAGGTGCCTCACTGTTGACGGGTATATGTTGCCTATCACCGAAAGAACAATGCCAGTTAAATTCTGGAATAAATCCATAAAAATTCAAATACATGTACTAAGTCGAGGACTCAAACCCAAGTGAGTAGATTTCACCATAAGAAACCTTAACAACTGAGCTACCCTCAGTTCGCATCTAGAAGATATCTTTAGCCCCACCCTCAACCTTTGTATTTTGCACGCAAAGGTCCAAAGCTATTTAAAAGGTTGATCATCGTGCGTGATTTTATATATAATATATATATTTCTTATGCTAAAATGAATTGTAAGTTGACAATACCATCATTATTACGTTAGTGACCTGCGGCCCTATTATGTCATTCTCGCACTAGGTTGCATTTTACTATTTATGTAAAGTGCCTCAGCTCACAGGTTCCACAAAATGGTTGCCTGAGTTCGCCACTTGCATCATCAGACTTGAGAGTTGCACAAACACAGATGTTCATATACAAGCACATACACTTGCTCCTACGAACACACGCACGCAACTAAATCCTGATGCGTAGGTTTTGCCAAACCTATACAACCAACTAAATTATGTATTTTTTAAAAAATTTCAAACCTCCATCCAAAAAAGTATCTTTAGTCCCCGACCTCATATTTTGCTGGCTGAGGTTCAAAGATTTGACTATGCCTTTCTAGCTTGTGAGGCCAACGTTCATGATCAAGCATCGATCGGTCAGCCGCCAAATTAATTCCGCAGCCCAATGACTGTTTGGACAACCCATGTGATTTGAACACCACGGATCGTCCTCGCGGTGGGAGCCACTGGCAGGTGGCCCCAGCGACAATGGATGAGGCTCCCCTAGCTCATTGGCTGGGCAAAGTTGATAGGGATCATGGGCCCCTCGTGCCTTGGGCCACTCATTGGTGGTGGTAGCGCGTTGAAAGACAGCGATAGGAGAAGGCACCGTCCATCCATCATCATGACCGGGGCTGCGCGTGGGCCCGTCCAGCCCAGCTGCCCGGGAGGTCACGGAAAATTTATAAAGTTAAAAAAATGTCATGTTGTGTTTTCGTCAAACAAGAACGAGATAAAGTTTGTTTAACTTGTACTTATATATGGCCCTATGGGTCGAAATCTTGCAAGGTCAAAAGTTGGACAAAGTTTTCTTTCTGGCATTGAAAGGCCATAAAAGGATAATCATATCTTTTGGCATCATTCTAGCTATGGTGATTTCGTTTTGCACTTTCATCAAGTAAACATCATTTGACCTTTGAGAAAAATATTGGGAAATAAATTGAGGAAAATAAAACGAATACACAAACTTATAAACTGTACGAGCAACTTCAGAGAGAGAGAGGAAAATGTATCACATTTGAAAATTTTATACTAAAGTGCGGATTGTTTTCAGGAAATTGGTTCCGTCCGATTTTAGTTCTATAAAGTGTGTGTGAACAAAGCCGCAATCTTCTGTTGTGGAAGGAACGATAGGGATTGCATTCCACTTGAATTGATTTAAGTTACGTAATAAACCCTAAGTTATTCCAATGGTCATGTTGTTCGCCTATAATGAGCTGGTTTCTTACTGGAATGAGAGTTGCATAAGATAACAAATACGCCGCAAAGTCTAGTGTTTTTTTTTGGCAAAGTCTAGAAGTTATGCACAAATACTTATGAAAGTTTAGGAATTTTTAGCATCTTCCTAATAATTTAGAATTTGTGGTATTTCCTTTGTCAATTTTCTATGGTTTTTAGTACTTTCTTGACAATCAAATGACACCAATAGGACCAAGTGGAATAAAAGGACGTAGATGCAGTAGTAATGTGAATTATGGAAAAAATATTGGAAATGAAATTCAGAAAAAAAGTAATTTTTGGAAATAAATAATATCAGCAACTTCTGAAAGATCACTTACAAAAAAATAATAAAATATAAATTCTGTTCTAGAAATTGGTTCTAGCCGATTTAGTTCCATGAACTTTAAGGTGAACAACGTCTCATATACTCTATTCTTGCGACCAAATGATAGGGACTCTTTTATCAAAAAAAAAAATGATAGAGACTCTCATGTACTCGAATTGATTTTAAGTTATGCAGTCACCCCTTAAGTAGTACCAAGGGTCAAGCTACTCCCTCATGGTGAACTGCTTTCACATTGCTAGGAGAGTTCAGTTATACTATGCACTTTTAAAGTTAAGTAATATAAGAAAAGGTTCCATTGCGAAACTCTTCCAAAATTTAAAAGAAAATGTTATCCATGGATTCTTCTGAAACCTAAGGAATTGTATTATCTTCTAATTTTAAGGATTATTTATGGTATTTTACTTTACGAATTTCAATGGTTTGTTTCCGACAATCAAACAGCACCGACAAGACCGAAGTGGCAAAAGGAAAAGAGCATAGATGGAGTAGTGAGGGAATAATCCTTGGCAGAAAAAAAAAATTTAAAACGCTGTTCCTTGTGAATTCCTATGCTCCTGGAAGTAACATTTCCAAGTGGAAAGTTAACACCGCAAAACAGACTTTACTAGTGCTTGCAAAAACACATCATGAAGGCTCCACTAGTGTCCTTACGTCAAACTTTGCTGCCCACAAAAACGGTTAAGTGAAGAAAAGGGAAATCTCTCTCGTGGTGGTAGCATGCAATTGAAACCATGACGATTACCTTTCTTTTGCCACTGAAGTGACCATCAGACACTAAACGCCAAAAGATCGAGATTGCCACTAATAAAAGCTAAGCAAACAAAATATGGAATATTGTAAACAATGCTGCACCATCAACAGGTTTTCAACTTCACGAGGATTTGATTCTCAATAACGGAGAGTTTCAAATCATGCTCGATTTCTAAAGTTTCAACAGTTCCCCATTTCAGCTTCACATAATGGGCCATCTATGTTGCAATATGCGATCTAGAAGTTGCATGGAAGGCCTAGGATTTTTTTTTCCTTTTCTTTTCCCTTGATCATTGGAAGGGTTGGAACTAGGGAGAATCCAACAAAATTAGGCAGTAGAAAACATTTGGACTTCTCAGCATGCTTGGCGGCACCACCCCATCGACCACTTTTGCCGAGGTCAGCAAAGCAAAATGCTTGGGAGCTAGTCTTGTTTCTCCATGGAAACCAAGTTCAACTACAGTACCTCTCTTAATCTAAAAAACTACAGTACCTCAAGAAACTAACAAGGGTTCTTCCTCGACGATCACAATCATAGCTGATTCATGATTCCCTCTGAAATTGCACAAAGGGCATGTATTTACACCAATCTACACAACAGAGAGAAGTCAGTATGCAGCAATCTAGAGGGAAGCTAATTACAGAGAAACCCCCTAGTCCACATTGATCAGGTTGCAGATGTTCAGGGTCTCACAGTTCTAACTTTTTTTTCTCTTTTACTTCATCACTACAATAACACAGCATTCTATTCTTCTCCTTCGGCGACATACAACGCTGGAGAAGAACAGCAAACACAATCACAAGGAGGAAACATAATTTTGAACACAGCACAGCAGTAGCACTTCCTCAAAACTCTTTTTCATGCAAGTTCCAAGAACCTAGGGGCTCCATTGGAGAATAGCTCTGCACAATCTAAGGAAAGTGATGTTCCGAATCGACCCATCTCCATCACCGGTCAAGGGGCTCCGTTTGATCCCCGGTGACACGGTTCTCTGACACCTCCGCGAGCGACTTGAGGTTGCACTTGAGCAGGGCCTCCACGAAGTAGCACGTCTCGTCCTTAGTGTTGCCGTCGGGGACGTCCACAACGAAGGACTCGATCACCAGCGTCCCTGGCCGGCCGTCGATGACCTCGGGGTGGACGGTGAGGATGGAGGAGTAGTTCTGCAAAGGAAGATGACAAGAACGTCAATTAGATAAGAGTAGCTAGCGCAACAGGAAAGCTGGTGCTCGTGCTCCTCAACGAACTTAAGAGGCGCGCGGATAACTACATCATCCCTTAGATTCAGACAAGTCACAAGTGGCTTGCACTATCCAAATGCAGTGCATGTGACCATAGCCACTTGTTGCCATCGCTGATGAGAGCAAATGGATGGAGCACGACAAGGGAGTGACAGATCCTCATGCAACGAATTCGGCATGTAAGGTCAAAGGATGGTCAGTCAGTGCCATACTTGTTAGTCCAAGCAGTTGAGAACATACAAACATCACACATATATAACAACAACCGGTGCTTGTTTTTTCGTTAGAGGACAACAGTTTGTTGGGGCTATCAGATAGCATGGCAGCACATCAAGATGAATCAGGAGACGTCAGGATGGGGAGATGAGGTGGAAAATATCTCCCATGTTCAACCACCCCATAAGCTGAGACTAGAGGTGCTTTGCATTAGAGCACTATTTTATTTGCAAGCGATAGGTTAAGCCCACCATTATTTGTGCATGAGCATATTATTCTTTATCGTTGGTGGAGAAGGGCACAACAACAGATGCCAAGAACACCTGTCATGCGTTTCAAGTGTACGCCGTTTGCAAGTACAGATGCATTGTACCTAAGGAAAGGCTATTGAAGGAAATTAGTGGGAATCAACTTGTCATGTGCACACAATTTGACCTTGCAATTAAAAAGGGATTAAATCAGTTTCATGTATTCCTTCACTTGCATATTACGACATGCAGCTACTGAGCAACAACTAAGAAACCAATTTTTGCATAACTTTACTGAATGCATAAAAAAATATGCGGCAGTTAGGCCAATAAATCTGTGATAGCCACATGAAAGTTGGTGATGACCTTTTGAGATTAGTATGCCTGATCAATGAATAATCCTGACAATACATATGACCCTATGTTCACAAAGTATTTAACCTTTTGTTGAGCATATCAAATACAGAAGTTGCAAGCAAGAGATCATTATCAATATGATTGATGCAAACTACCATATCAAGAACTTTGCATCTTGGAACTACAACCAAGCCTGAACCAAACGAATTGTAAGATGAACATTGGACAGTATAGATCAAGAACAGAACATACCTGCAGCCTGTGATCACCTCCAACAAACTTGACGCTGAGTATGTGCTCATTGTCATCTAGCAGCTCCAGTCTCTCTGTGCTTCTTGTGGCTGGCAGCCCAGACTTCACATTGACCTCCCTCACACTGCCAATCTCAATGTTTCCTTTCATTTCGCACCGGCTCACAAAGGGCTTGAAAAGCTGTGGTTGATCAAACCGCCTCACCAGAGACCAAACCTGTTAGACAATTACTTGATCAGATTATGATTAGGAAGGTGACGAGGATCAATTCACACGCATACATGTAACAATCAAGAAATAAATTTCCAGCGCACAGGTCAATCTCTATTAACTGTGCTACATAAAGACCCTAACCAGCTAACTATACCTGATAACTCAACCTGTCCTATCAGTGAACAGCTGAAACGAAGCCAGAAATTATCACAAGAATGGCAGGAACAATGGTGTATAAGTCCACTAAGCACGATTGAAGAACATGACAGCTCTTTTAATCAGAGGTACACAATTATAAAATGAGGTATAGTGCCTTGAGAGTGCTATGGACTGTATACACATATTCACACTTGGAAATTGAGGCAGCATCCTTTCAGCATATGCTGGTAACTTTGGCTGGAAAGTGGCCCAAAAATGATGGTTTCCTTTCAAATAATCAACTCAATGCATCACAAGCTAGCATCTCATAATTCTGCAAAAGCTGCTTCTTTTTAAGATTACCAATTGCATCTAATCTTCTGGCAAGTGCTGAACCCACATCCAAAGGAGTGGAGTCCAAGTGAAGCATATCTCCTCCTCCACCACCATCTCTATTAGATTACTTGCCGAATAAAGCTACAAACCTTCAAAGGCCTAAAAAGGAATACAGGGCAGCCAATGCAAGAACACCTAGAAATCCCAAAATAATCTCGCGAAAAGCAGATTCAGCGGGGATCTCGAGGTGGCGGTAAGCATCTTCCCACGTGAGACGAGGTACAGAAAGGCGAATTAAAAATCCGCGAGGCTTTGCTGGCTATCATTCGCGACCAATCATGCATCTCATGTTCATCTCGGAAAGCCACACCTTACACGGGAGCAAAAGCTGGGCGACGATTCAAAAAAAATAAAATAAAAATCACAGGCTTCTTGCGAGGAAATGGAAATCTTATCTTTCAGCGAAAGCGACGTGGTTCCGATCAATTGATCCCCCCGACCAATCACAAGGAAAAAAGAGTGTCGATGAGATAAACAAGAAGGCAGGACCAGTTTAAGTCGGCCTCCAAATCAGGCATGGATGTGCCCGATTGAAGAAATGGGCCAAACGAGCGGTGACTCTGAACCAAGTCGGCATCTTTCCTAATCAAGGAGAGACGCATCAGCACTCCAGAACGGGACCAAACAAAACGGAGGAGAAATCGAGAAACCGATCGGCACGACATCGCCGCGGCGGATCGACGGGGAAAGATCCGGACGCCAAGAAACAGAAGAAGAAGAAGAAGAAGAAGAAGCAGCCGAAATAGATTGTATTCAGCGGCATGGGGAAAAAGTAAGCAGGTTCAATTCAGAGGCGCTTACGAGGTGGACGGGCGCCTTGATGTGCTTGGCGACGGCGGAGGAGCACTGGTGGTCGCGGGGCTCGTGCCGGTGGAACCGCCGCACGTACTCCGACTCCATGGCGCGCAGGTCGCACCGCTCGTCCACCAGCCGCCACAGCCGCGGCGCCGGCGCCGGCGCCTGCCCGCCGCCTCCTACTCCCACGGCGCCATCCATCTCCACCATCTCTGCCGCCGCCGCCGCCCAGACGTCACCGCGCACAGCCCCGGTTAATGGAAGGCGAGGAGGAAAAGCAGGGGACGGGGAGCGGAGGAGGTGGGGTTTTGCCTTTGCTTTTCCTCGGCTTGGTTTGTTTATGCCGCGACGAGAGGGAATGGGAGGGAGGGAGGGGACGACGACCCCTGGATGGCAGTGAGGCCGCAGGCTCAGGTGTGGTTGTCGTGTTATGCTATTGGGCGCTTGCAGGTAAGGGCCTGAAAGAATTAGGAATGACAGATATGCCCTCACGGTTCCTCACTTTTGCTTCAGTTCAAGGTTGCTTGTGAATTGATGGGTGGCCCCACGGCATTATCTCTTTGCCTTTTATTGGTTTGTTTTGGAGGAGATAGGTGCAGATATGTTTCTTTTTTCCCAAACTAGGTCCCATGCATTGCATAATGGCGGTTTTAAGATAACCAGGATGTATTTGCACAATTTTGCATGTTATCATGTCATGATGAAGTCACTGCTGCTAGTGACTACATTTAAGCTTGAACCTAACAAACTATATACGCCTCCATCTATTACGTTACGAAAAATATACTTTATTTTCATGAAATTATTATTAAAGCTTTATGTTGTGGAAAATTATATCACCATGATAACATGAACCATATTGTTGATCTTTTGGATATTTGCTTGAATCTACTTGTCCACCTTTTTATATGGATGTGTCCGTTAACCGTAAACACGCTATTTTGTAAAGTTCACAAACCAACACCTTCCTCTTGTATTTTTTAGTGGCACACACACCCCTAGTACAAAGAAAACCAATATATGCATGAGCACAAAACAAATTTTCTTACATATTATTTCAAATTTAAAACACACAAATTTAACATCCATCTATGCATCGCAACGTGTTTACCATTACAACTACATGTTCAATGGAAAATATTATCATACTATAATGAATAACAATAATGCTCATTGATATATTTTCTTAAATTCTTTTGTTCAAATTTTTATATGGAGGTTCAAGATCTAGATATTACAACATTAGAAGGTGCAACACACAAAAGAGTGAAAATGAAAATACAACAAATCATGGGAGTGGTGGGCCCACCACAAATGGCAAGGATAACAGTGTAGCCCCACTGTCCTGATGATGCTTACTAGTATTATCATCGTTGTCTCCCAACCTTTTATTGAAATTACAGTACAAACCCCCATCTTTTTTTTTGGCGTGTAGCTACCTCATATAACTACGGCCAATATGTTGGACACGTGGCTGCTCCTGATTGGCTTGGTATGTGCTACAATAGAGGCCCCACCATGGGAGTTCTCTATGCAGGACACAAATATGGCAGGTCCGATCCGAAAGCAACATTACAACTCCATTTCCGGATTCAACACATGTAAATCGATCAGCTGATAAAGATGCATGAATGCACATAAGAGTAATTATTTTTTTCCCTTCGTCCTATTTAGGATTGCATGATAACTAACGCCATTAATCTAGTGTTACTTTTAGACCACCATGCCCCCCAAGCCAGAGAGTACTTTGGAAGTTTTGCTTCATGATTATTTTCCATTTAACATCTTTTAAAAAGTAAATTGCACTCATGATACAATAACTTGTAAGATTGTGTGACTTCAAGGCTCCTAAGTTTCAAAACGTGCAATCATAGGTAGCAAATAGTTTTGTTGTGTGCATATATGGTTTCGGCTAGGTCATGTCAACGTATTTTTGCCATAATGGTAGTATGACGTAGGTTGGCGTGGTAGATAGTTTTGTAGGTGGACTGCTTGGACTATCGGTCGATATTATATAAATAACACCCTATGTTAATGTCTAAAAAGAAAAAAAAGAAAAAAAAAGCCTACCCGCGTCTAAAACGAGAGAGAAAAACTCAGTAAAAAAAGGGGAAAACACCTCCACTGATTTAAATTTGAGCCCATCTCTCGATCTCTCTCCCCTATTTTTCACGTACAGGAAAATTTCCCACCACGGCACCATCCAATCATTTGAAGTCTCTCCTGCCTGCTCACCCTAGCAGCAGACCGCAACCATCGGCAACTGAGTGACAGCCGGCGAGAGCCAACAAACACAACTGCGACACCACCCTCTTTGACGAAACCACGTGTGCCCTGCCTGGCCTCCTCCACCATGCACTGCACTCACGAGCCACCGGCCCTGAATGACGGGCCATGGGTAGATCGTGCTTCGTACTCTCCAATCCCGTGTCGTTCCGTGTCGGTGTTTAGACCCGACAATCTAACAAAAGATATCCTCAAGGTAGTAGATTGGTTGGTGGGGCGCGCCGAGATCAAGAACTCAAAGATGAATGCTGCACACGATTTAGACAGATTCAGGCTGCTGAATAGCGTAATACCCTATGTCATGTGTGTTGTATTGCATTGGTTGTATTGAATTATTTTGGAGGGGTCCCTGCCTCGCCTTAAATACACAGGGTAGGGTTCCATTTCGGTTGGTTACAAGGATACTAGTCGCATACGACTAGAGTAGTCCTACTCTTATTACAGCGAGTACTTTTCTAATTCTCGACTAGTTTCTTCTATTTCATGTAGACTACGTCGCCCTGCGCCACAGTCTCCATGCCAGACATCTTGGTGTCCAACCCTATATTTGGAACTGTCTATACCTGCTGGAGGGCTCATAGATATATATGCGACAATCCCCTCCCCCCGACCTCAAAAAAATGTGGACGGACCTACTATCGATGCCTGCCCAGCCTGTCGGCACCAGTGACACCTCTTCTAGCGCACCTAGTGGACGTCATCGATACTATAGCATGAGAAGGATACAAATCCCCAAGGTAGTCCATTGCTTCGACGAGATCTTGTACCAGGGCGGCATCCTGCAAGTCCATGCATTGACACCAGTTTTGGCTTCGATGCTGCCTACTTACAACCCTTGAATCTATGTAAGTTGCAACTTCCCTTCAACCCACATGGTGAGAATTGCTATCTTGATTGCAATTTGACTTTCTTCCCTTCCCCATTTATTGTAATTTTTTAGTAATTTTCTTTTCATGCTCTCTGAATTCCCCACCAAATTTTAAATCAAGAATGCGTGGAAGAAGAAATAGTTTTTATCGTTACATTGCTAAATTCTGTTAAGAGTAAATTGCACACATTACAACCTTTTTATGCACATAAACCTCTACACCCATTAAGGCAAACAAGATGTGAGTGGCGGCAGCAAGGTAGGTCTGAGGGGATTGGCGGCTGGAGGTGTGGGCGCAGGACGATTGTGCAGAACTTAGGGTCTACTCCTGCTTCAACGATTGTGATGGAACCACGGAGACGTGCGCCAGATGGCCTTTGAAAGAAACATGGCCCCATAGGCAATAGTTTGGGATTTGTGTGATTGAGTGACAACATAGTCATTGGGACTAATGGCTTATCTAGCATGTACCTTGTAGGTTTTATGGCTCCCAAGAATGCAAATCAAACCATGGTAAGGTCCAAATCATGGTATTCAAGTGATCCAAATCATGGGAAGGTCCAAATCATGGTAAATCATGGTATTCAAGTAAGCCAAATCATGGTATTGAAGTGTCCAAGCTATGGTATCTAGTCTTATTCTATGTATTCAAGTGTCCAAACGATGGTATTCATGGTGCTCAAATGGCGGCATTGAACTCAGAAAAATTAGTTGCACCAAATGATCCGATGGTCCATTGGAGCAACCATCGGAACAATTAGTACAATGGGAAAAACTTCAAGTGCACCGGATGATCCAACGGGGGGTCTTTTTACAAGCGTTGGAGCAATGCGCAGAGAAGACGGAGAAAATCCAACAGTACTGGATGTTTTGATGGCTAGAAGTTGAAGCATCGGACGAAGCATAATTACTTTGAAATCATCCAGAGAGTTTTCATGGAAAACTGCTTCAGCACCGGATGTTCCGATGGTGCATCGAATGAAGTGTCAGAGTAATCTTAGGTAGGGGGTCCAACGGCTATATGCGTTAGCAGAGGGCACCAAATGATCTTATGCTTACCCAAAGTGATCCTCAGATCATTCGATGCTCACAGATTTTACTAGCTGTTAGAGCAACAATTCTTTGAGGTCCTTGAGCTATTTATACCTCCTCTACTCGTCCATTTGGAGTTGTTGGAGTGTTCACACATCCATTGAAGACCAAAACTCATCAAGAACACATGCATGCCACCAAAAGTGCTAAAGAGATAATCCAAGACTTAGCACAAGCTTAGAGAGTGATTAGTGCTACGATAGGCCTAGAGAGAGTGAGTGCAAGTGTTGCTTCAAGGAGTGAACCACCATTATAAGCTTGATGTGCCGGCATCAACGACCGTGTGCGGGGGACGAGGAGACCCTCCTTTGTGGCAATCTTCTCATCCAGCTTAGCGAGAGCCTTTGTGGCGAGCCCAAGACCTTGACCGGAAGAGACTTCGTGACCGGGAGCATATCCTTGGTGGAGCTCCAACGTGGACTAGGGGTGGCATTTGCCTATTGATACCACAGAATAAAATTGTCGTGCTAAGTTTGCATCCTTCCTAACCTACTCCTTTACGTTTCCGCGTTTCATACTTGCAATTTGAGTGCCTTTACTTACTAGAGTGGTATCTTGATAGGATTGGCTCTAGGTTACAAGACTCCTTTTGAGTGGGAAGGTTCACTAGATCAATTGTAGTTGCACATCTAGATAGCATGATCTAGTTTATATTTTATGAAAAGTAGTGGAAGCCATAGGCTAGGGATTTTAAGTTTGCCTAATTCACCCCCTCCCCCTCTTAGACTACGAGCACCGATTCCTTATAGCCTTCCTCCAGAGTACCGTTAGTTTATGTTCCATGCTTTTGGTCCTTGTAAATAGTGATTCTGGCTTCACGTTGATAGATTGCAAAGAAAAGGAGTTTGATGATTAAGGAAGTTTATGAGATTGGTTTAGCAATATGCAGATGCAATTTGAATTGATTTCATGTTAGGGTTAATGCTATGTTCGTGTAGATGTGGTATACATAAAGCTTGGCTTTTTAGGGCTTGTAGTGATGGTGCGCATATGATTGGTACAACATCAATAATTTATTCTGACATGTAGATGTGTTGTGTGATGTTGTCCATAGGTTCATGTGATGAGTTTTTCAGTGTGGAGATACATCACTCAGGGTTATTTTGTGGAATTGGGAAGAACATGACATACCTAAGGGAGAAGATCGATTGATTTGATAACTACGGCAATAATACTTGATCTCTTTTATATGTGGAAGATTTTTTGAAGCAATTGGATATTGTTTTTGTTGGATATGTGAGGGTGTAATAGTATTTGCCAAACAAGTCAGTTTATATACATATCCGTAAGAGAGTACTATCACGTACTCCCTTTATTTTTAAATATATAAAGTGCAAAATAAGATGAACCAAGGTGGTAACTAAGTTGATGTACGTACAAGATTCGCTTAGGAACACATACTTTTGGTGGCAGCGCGTACCCCGTATATACGGTGTTAAATGGGTGCTCAACAATTCAGTAGTTTGCAATGGTGCTCAGTTAATCATTTTGCACAATTTATGCGCATAGTCTTTGTAATCATGCATTTTGCAGGCAGAGCTTCAACATGGGGATTTCACTTTCATAAATGCTTGAAAGTGCCACGTGAAGAATTGATGAAGGGAACAATACTGAATGATGGCAGGTCGTGGTTAATGTGTTTTTAAAAAAAACTTAGGATGAAAAACAAAGTGTAACAACTTGGCTCGAAAAACACCAATTGAATGTAATAATGCAATTTGTGGCTTTTTCTTTGCAAGACATCTTGACTGATAAGGACAATTTTTTTTTTGTATATTAACTTTCATCCCACGTACCATTTAGGCGCATCCAGTGTCAAATGGAGCTCAACAACCTGGCGATTTGCAATGATGGATTAGTTCATCATTTGGATCATTTGTACACGCAGTCTCGTAATCATATTCACACTGCAAAACTTCATGATGGAGTTCCCCAATAAATGCTTGAAAATGACTCACTGAAAATGAAACTATGAGATGCGCTTCGTATATAAGGTGAAAAGGCATACCCATATACACTACACCAGAAATAATTTATGCTGGCACAGGAAAATTAGCGTGCTAGCGGGTGTGATTGGCACCCGCTAGCATAAAGCTTCCTTGGGCCGGCGAAGGAGCACCCGCCAGCACAGTGGCCACTGTGCTGGTGGGCGACCTAATCCCACCGCCAACACAGATGGGGTGATCTGTGCTGGCGGTTGGCTTATGTCGCCCGCCAGCACAGAGCCCGCCATAAATGCTCCTGTTCATCTTCTTCCCCAGGCAACCTTCCATTTGGAGCTTGCCCGAGAGGAGCTCGGGAAAAGCTCCAAAAACACCAAATCTAAGGGGGAAGGTTTTGCTCTTGATTTCCTTGGAGGAGGTGGCTATATAAGGTGAGTTTGTGCCATTCCAACCTTCTTTTTGAACTTCTATTCATTATATCTAGCTTTATTAGCTTGTCATCTAGATCTAGATATAGAACTAGGAGAGAGAGAGGAGGGAAGAGAGAAAAAAACTAGAAATGGATTCTTTTTGTGAATAAAATTCTATGGTCATAGTATAACCATTACAATGCTATGTTTGTCATTTTAATGTAATATAGAATTGAGTTTGATTATATTTTTCCTTCTTATTAATTATTACATCCATTGTTTTAATTAATGAAGTTGATTATCTTAATATATAATTGAGTTGAATTTTCCCTTCTTCTTATTAATTATTACATCCATGGTTCAATTGATTCTCACTTAGGGCAATATAGAATTGGTTTTTATTATATTTTCCCTACTTATTAATTATTACATGCATAGTTTCAATTAATGAAATAGATTGAATTAATATATAATTGAGTTTGATTTTTTTTCATTCTTCTTATGAATTATTACATCCTAGGTTTAACTGCTCAAAAAAAAGCTCCAAAAACACCAAATCTATGGGAGAAGGTTTTGCTCTTGATTTCTCTGGAGGAGGAGGTGGCTATATAAGGTGAGTTTGTGCCATTTCAAATCATTTCTAGCTTCATTAGATTTGGGGTAATATAGAATTGTTTAATTGAGTTTCATTTAGGGTAATATAGAATTATTTTTTATTAAATTTATTCCTACTTATTAGTTAATATATCCATAATTTAATTTAGTTTATGGAATAGCTCATTAAATTAGTTAATATAATATAGAAATCTTATCATAGTTGTTAAAGATGGATCAAAGAGCATGGATGTATGGCATACGGAGACATTCGCCTACTTTCATGTTAGAGGTAGCGAAAGGCTGCAAAGAAGAACGCTCGCATTTGCAAGACAAAGCAAATACGTTATCCGTGTTTGGACTGTAGCAACAAAATTGTATGGGAGGATATTAATGTCATCAAGAGGCATTTGATAAAGTGAGGTTTAGTGGATGGATACATAATTTGGTCCCACCATGGAGAGGCAGGAGGTACTTCCAACAACACAGACATCGATACTGGCTTTGATGAAGTGGGTGGTGATGATGTAAACGAAAATGATCATATTATGATGGATGATGATTACGATCGTAGAGATTAAATGGTGATCAAACAGATCTGCGTGTGGAACCATAGGTGGACGAGGAACGTAATGTTGATATGGAGGATATGTTGCGCCACATTGAACCGGAAGTGTTGCTAGGGAGTGCTAAAGGGTTAGAGAATTTCGAGATGCTCAAGAAGGCAGCAAAGGATCGTATGTATGTGGGATGTGGGAAGGAGTGGACAGTGTTGCGTTTCATCCTTCATCTTCTGAATGAAGGCTAAATTCAGCTGGTCAGACAATAGTTTCAATAATCTCCTTACTCTGCTGGGCAATTTGCTCCCGAAGCCTAACTTTGTGCCAAAAAACACATATGAAGCAAAGAAGATTATCAATGTATTGAAGATGCGTGTGCAGAGAATACACGCGTGCAGGAACCACTACATATTGTACCGTGGTGAGTACGTGGTATTGCAAAAGTGTCCAAATTGCGATGCTAGCCGTTACAAAAGTAATGCCGATTTCTGTGAGGACCATGCCGGTTCCTCCATCGAGAATAAGAGGAAGAAGGTTGAAAAGAAAAGTGTTGGTGCTCAATGGAGGATGAGTCCTGCATAGGTACTGACACGACAACTCAGCGCAAAGTCTTTGCCTTGGTGATGTGGTACTTGCCGGTGGTGGACCGTCTGAAATGTTTGTTCTCAAACTCAAATACCGCTAAAATGACGCTTAGCATGCTGATCGCCTAGTAAAGGATGATGGACAGCTTCAACATCCTTCCGATGCTCGCCAGTGGAGGACCTTCGATGCCAATCATCCAGAGTATTCAGATGAAAAAAGGAATGTACGGTTCGCGTTGAGTACAGACGACATGAATCCGTTTGGTGAAAGAAGCAGCACGCACAGCACATGGCCAGTGCTGATGACCATATACAACCTTCCCCATGGCTTTGTTATAAGAGAAAGTTCCTTTTGCTAACCATTCTCATACAAGACCCGAAGCAGCCTGGCATTGACATAGATGTTTTCCTTGAGCCATTGATGGAAGATATGCAGAAGCTTTTGGGAAGATGGAGTTCGGATGTGGGATGAGTACAGACATGAGCACTTCACACTAAGGGCCATTATCTTTGTTACCATCAATGATTATCCCGCCCTGTTTGCCCTGACAGGTTAGGTAAAGGATAAGACAACATGCGTAGTTTACCTAGATGGAACATCATCTATGTACCTTAAGGGATCTATGAAGATAGTGTTCATGCAGCATAGGTGATTCTTATTGAAGACGCACAAATACCGTAGGATGAAGGATTTCTTCGATGGCACCAATGAGAATGACTTTGCTCCAAAACCGGCTACTGGTAAAATAGTATTTGAAATGTGCGAGAAGATCAAGTTCAAACTCGGTAAGAAGTCAATAGGTGGTGCTGATAAGTCAAAAAGGGGAAGGAAGCAGGCTGAAACTACAGACATCGTAGATGTGCCGTTTAAGAACATGTCTATATTCTTTAAGTATTTGCCATCCTGGCAAGAGCTGCCTCCCTCCTCCCCGCTGCGACATCATGCCGCGCTACCGCTCCTCCCCGAGCCGTGCCTCCTCCCCGACCACCGGCACCTCCGTGAGCCGTGCCTCCTCCCTGACCACCGGCGCCTCCCCGAGCCGCGCCTCCGCGCCGCCGCCGGCCCTCCCCGAGGCCTCCGCACAGCCAGCCGGCACTAAGCCTTGGTGAGTTTAAAATCTGAAACGATTTAAACTCAAAGATATTTAAAATTTGAACTTTGAACTCAAAGATATTTTGCTGTTCAACTAAATAGAGGATAGAAAAACATGTTTTTGCATAATAATTGCTAATGTAATTTGATATTTTCCAATGTTATAGTGAACATAAGGTCGTGTCCAAATTTGAGTTCGAACATGTTATGAGGTATTAAAATCTCAAAGTTTGACTTGAATTATAAGAAACTATGTGAGATGTATCATTTTGGGAACAATGTATATGTTGCCACTTCAATTTGTAGAATTTTATGATCAAATTTAGATATTATTGTAATTATTATTTGGTAATTTGAAGATATAAGTTTGAACTGTCCCAACAAGATAATTGAATTTTTCATCTATCTCCAGTAAATGAGCTAGAATGGAACATAAGAGCCTAAATATAATTTTTGTGTAATTTTTTGTATCTTATTAGATGCACACATAGTTCAATTTCGAATTAATTTTGATTACCATGTAGTAATATTTTTGAACCAGTGGTGCAAAAAATGAAAAAAGAAAAATAAAAATGTTAAGTAGAGTAGAAATGAAACAAGGCTTGCATAAGAAATGCATAAGAAATATTTTGAGTGCAATATTTTGAACCAATTGAAATATTTTTCTGTTGATATGCACAAATTTGTGTTGAGATATGCATAAATTCATGAATAATTTTTAATTGCAAGTATTACAATTTTGCATATTAAGAGTGACTGAATCCGCCGACGAGGATTCTAATTCCAACGGCTCAATTGGATCGTATTCTACTCCACCTGAGTACGAACCAAGCCCACCTAGGACTCGCAGGCATCTAGATGAAGATGATCCCGAATACAATCCAACTGCGGATCATCAGGTACCTGCATGCACATCATATACTAGCTAGTGATATGTTTGTTGTTTACATGAAGATGATAAACTCCAGCTATTGTTTTCTCTATAGAACGATGACCAATCCCCGGTTCATTCACCGCCGCTACATCGTAGAACATCAACTCTGCAGAAAGGGGAGGTAGCTTCCTCTGCACCACAGCCTTCGGCTACAACTCCTTCCAGTAGTGCTCCAAAAAAGCAATGTGGGAAAAGAAGCTGAAACCAGATCCCTGAGAAAGGTACTCTCATCATAGAAATGCTTGGCTCCAAGGATGAGCCCATATTACCTGAGGGGATAGCTACTAGGTTTCGGAACATATGTGGAGCTATTATCAGGGACAAATTGCAGATCTGGATCATGACTAGTAACTGGAAGAATGTGCCTACCACTATGAAGAATGTTTTGTGGGCCAAATTGAAAGAAAAGTTCACTTTTCCTGAAGGTCAAGAGGAATCCGCAAGAGTCTTTTGGAGATGTTTTAGGAATTAGAGGTCTATTCTTAATACAAAATATGTAAATAAAGGCAAGAATGCTTGGGACGACTTCGGTAGGATTCCTCCAGAAATGTGGGAGGAGTTCGTACAATAGAAAAACACGCTGGAAGCAAAAGCCTTGAGCAAAGAAAATACAAGGAAGACTATGAAAGCCGCCGAGAACCCCATCACTTGGGTGCGGGAGGGTACGCGGCCAAGATCGCTAAATAGAGGAGAAAGGAAGAAGAACGGAGGTTAGCTAGTTTACCGGATTTGTTTGAAGGCTTGGATGAGTGTAGCAGGAATTGGGTGCTAGCTCGAATTCCGGTATTCACACCCGACGGCAAGGTTACATTCAAACGCCCAAGAACAATGGAAATTTACGAGAGGTTGGAACAGCTCGCCGAGATGCAAATGAAGGGTATTTTCAAGCCGGATAGGGAGATAGACCAGATAACCACCGCAATCAAAACCACGGAGCACTCTAGGCGTGTTCGACGGATGTCATCAACATTGCCTTAGGGTAAAGCATTCCAGAATGACCAACGAAGCTACAGAAAGCGGGACCGTTATAAGAAAGACCTTGAGGAGAAGATGAGAGCAATCGCCAAGCAGGAGCTGATTGAGTTCTTCACCTCCCAGCAAGCACAAGCGATGACCAACCTGACAGCATCCGATGCTCAACGACAGGTAGAACCACCCCTACAGCTTGCCAACAAAGGATACGTTGCTCCGAGTAGTGCTGGCTCCATTGCAAACATGAGGTATCCCGTAGATGAAATAAAAGTGGATACACACTACTAGGGATTCCATGTCTAGTACTGGTTGGGAACCCTCCTCTAGTATCGGTTCTCCAACCGGTACTGGCAATTTGGTACTAGAGGCAGGGCCTTTAGTACCGGTTGAAATAACCGGTACTAATGGGTATTAAAAAATTTAAAAAACAAAATCCCCCTACCCGCCGGCCCCGCACCCCCGCCGCCCGCCGCCGGCCCGCCCGCTCGCTCCACCCCGCCTCTACCTCTGCCCCACCGCATCCGCCTCACCTCCGTCATGTTGTCGCTGCCGCCGCCTCTACCCCGCCCCGCCTCCGTCTCTGCCCTGCCGCATCCACCCCGCCCCTCCACGCCGTCGCTCCACCCCGCCGCTACTCCTCACCACCGGTGAGGGCCAAGTGGAGGGGGGAAGGGAGGGGAGGTAGAAGAGGAGGAGACCGTGTACCGGATAAGGAGCAGCGCGGGGAGGGGTCCATACGGGAGATTTAGTACCGGGTGGGGTTCCCACCTGGTACTAATGTGTCTTAGGGCCTTTAGTACTAATGTGTCCACCCGGTACTAAAGGGGGGGGGTTACGGGAGCCCCCTCGGGGACTATCCGTTAGGCTCGGTACTAATGCTATGCAGGTTGGTGATACCTTATGGAAGGAAACAAAATAAGTTTCGAGAGGTCGCAACTGGCATGGCAGTAACGGATCATGTGTTCCCAAAGGAACCCTTGCCAGAATACGCCTGGGTCCAAGTTGTTACTGTGTTGGATGAGTCGTGCGAGCTTGACATCCCTACTGACGAGGGGATTGAGGTTCTCGGTGATGCGATGAACCAGTACATTCTGTGGCATCACCGAGATATCATTCTGAGTATTAATGCATCACTAGAAACCTCACAGCCAAGCCAAGATGAACCCATGCTACAGTCAAATGTTGACACGGCGCAGCTGACGCAGTCACATGTGCAAGTAGCTACCAATGAGGGCGGGCAGCCGACTCAGTCACATGTGCAGGGAGCTACCAATGAGGGTGAGCAGCCAATGGCGCTATCACCTGTTCTAGAAGGTCTCACTAAGGAGGAATGGACATCACTACTCCAAGGTGATGAACGGGTAGATGATGTACCAGTTATTGATCCAACATCGTCGAGGCCACCACCTCCACCTCCCCAGAGGCCAGCGGTACCTCGTATGGTCAGGACATATGATAATAAGGATCCATCGACACAAGTTGACAAGGTCTTAAACATAATGAAGAACAAGGCTTCATCTTCCGGTGAGAAATCTGTACCTTGCGGCGCCTCTCGGTGAAAGGAAATAGATGAAGGCCTCAATTTCTTTGCGTCAGATGAAGTCCCAAATAAATATAAGCATGGCAAACCATTCTTGTATTGGTGGAATCTGCTGAAGGGCCCATGGGAACTCAATAAGCTGCATGGATGGATCATGGATGCAATGAAGTAAGGCATTCTAGCAATCACCGCGGGTATCCCAAAAAAGATTTTCCTTGGCGCTCTCGATTACGAGATTGTGATCGATTTCAAAGATTTGCACAGACTTTACCATCATCAACACCTCGATGTCTAGCTCATTCAAACACAGTGCTTGTAAGTCCACATGTACCGCATACACGAGTTTTACGTACATACGTATATATTTAATATGTCTAGTACCTGAGCAACTACCTATTTTGTAGGATGCAATGGAAAGAGGAAGAATTGATGAACGGCAGGTACTAGGTAGCGTACCTTGACCCAGCATGAATTAGCGAGCCAGAGCACAAGTTCAAATTGAATGAAAGGGTCAAAGCAGAAATGGAAGCAGCACAGACACAAGCGGAGAAAAATGCTATAAAGGAAAAAGCCCACAAAGATGAAATGCACAAAGTGCCCGTGTACATTGCAAGAGTAATAAGGAAAAAGGCTCACAAGAATCAGATCATGGGGGCTTACAATTTTCAGTAAGCTAGCTAGTTTAAATTACTATATAAGTGCTAATTAATGCCATCTATAATATAAATTATTCTAATATAATGCAGAGAACACTGGATTTGCATCATGATTTACCCCAAGCAAGGATTTGGAATGATCCTTGACTCAGCCAGATTTACCAAAGATAGTAACAAGGACTTCCTAGGCATTGTACAAAAGTAAGATATTCCATGGCAGTACTTAAATGGATGTTGAGATTCTATGCACCTAAGTTGTATTACTAACTCTTATCTTTATATCTTCAAAGTGTGCACAGGCTTTACGTAATGAAAGGCGGGGAATGCCCTGAAAACAGGAAGAAAGCGATGAAAATAATAACACATAGATGGGTAAGAACATAAAAACTTGGTTTCTTTTCATGTAATGTAGACTTGTCATTTATAACAACTCATCATTTTTGATTTGATTGCAGTGCCACAGGCAACCTCCCGATACTGCGCATGCGGATATTACGTGTGCGATTTTCTCAGAAACAATGGGAGGTACCGGACGAACCCCGAAGACGTAAGTCTCTTATACATTGCCATGTGCTAAATTCCTAATGGTAATACATCCTAATCTTCATTTATTGCATATCTGCAAATGCCTAGGATCGACACTCGCGATGCGGCGCTCGAAGGCCAAGGCATCGTCAACATTTGTAGGGACATGACGAGGTTCATCCAACGGGAGATTTGTCATGAGGAAGGAGAATTCTTTGATCCAAATGGCGTGTTGGCGGCGGACGAATGCACACGTCTTCGTAGATGGACGAAGTCGTAGATGGACGAATAGCTCTATTCCAATTATTGAATTATCTGAATTATTTATTATTCAAGTTTGTTGAATAATGTGAATTATCTATTATGTACGATGCAGTTTTTAATAATATGAATTATTTATTATTTAAGTTTGTTGTTATGTGGTTGGAGATACATATTAAAATTTGGCGGCTAAAAACTGGCGAAAAATAGAAATTATAAATAAACCACGGGAAATAATATATAGGGTGGGAAAATAAATATTTCTAGTAGGTGGGCACAGACAGCCTCTATGCTGGCAGGTAGCTAACGTCGCCCGCCAGCACAGAGCGGTCTGTGCTGGCTCAAAGTTGCTGGCGGGTGCTTGGCCCGCTAGCACAAAGCTCTTTTAGCCGCCAGCACAAATCGTTTGTGGCGTAGTGATAGCAATATGAGTTAAAAAAAAGGCATGTGCTTTGTATATGACAGGAATAAAAGGTTTCAACAAGAAAAAAGAGAAAAAGGGGGTTAAGACCGAGCATACCCATAGCAATCATTCTATTTGCATTGTGGTTCCTATATGCATCTTTCATCTTCTATGGAAGCAAGGAAGCACATGTGGCAATAGGTATTTAGTTGGTACAAATTTATTTTAATTCAATGCAAGAAAAACAAACTTTCAATTCATATTTACGTAATTTTGTTTACTTTATTCATTTAGTTTCAATGTGCAGTTACACGAAGCGCCAGAATAGCACGTGTCACGACAAAAAACAAAAGGCCATGGGGTTTGTATATGGTAAAATTTTGTTATTTACCTTTGCTCGAAGATATTTGGTTTGAAGGATCGGATGATATTCTATTTTAAGTGCAATGGCCAATCATGAGTTCATACGATAAATTCTGATGAGCTAATTCTGATGTGGAAATGCGCGGGAACGCACATGCTCGCAGTGCTTCATCTGCCGAACCGTACGCGCCTGCCTGCCTGCTTGCCGTGGATTGACCGGCCGGCCGGCGGCTCTGCGCTGCCTCCAGCTTCTCGGCAAGCCGGCGGCCGACAAAACCAGTTGACTTGGATCGGCCGAGCGTGTGAGGTACGGGTGCGCGTGGTGTGCGTGTGGACACGCCGTAGCTATTGGCGTTGACTTTGGGTTTCTTGTCGGGTTGTGTACTCTTCTCTGACGGACATGAAACCCAAAGATGCACAGATAAGAGCGAGGCTCCGGCAACAATTAAAATTGAGGCCAACTTGTGTCTCAGTGGCTCTACTCGCAAATCATTTTCTAGACATATAATACTCTTTTCTTCCCGAGAAAATAAGAAGAAAAGGAGGAAAAGTGAGTTGCGTTGTGGGCTTGTAGCGAGGGATTGAAAGAGGAGACAAAGAGACTGTAAAATCAAAGGGCAATAGGAAAAGCGTGTCGCCCTTCGTGTTATATAAGTGCTCAATTGGCACAAGATTTACATGAGCAACAACTTAGAGAGCCGGCCAAGAGTTCTAATTATAACATCTATCTACATTAAATTCTAGAACCCTTGGCCGATACTTATCACAAGTGAATAGTGATAGAGAGGCACAGAAGAACAGGCAGCAAATAAGCTACCTCCGTCATATATTTAGAATTTGGAAACTAGTTCTAAAATTTTATTTACTATTATAGAATTTGGGAGCTTTTTCTGTAAATTTAATGAAAGCTACAAAATTGAACTCGGGAAAAATTTGAAGTAACTACAGTTCGAGACAGACAGCAGTTGGCATTTTATCCTGGCTCCACAGTCAGTCCATACATCCCCGTGCCTGCTAAAGAGCCTTTTTTAGCTGTGATGATAGAGCGAAAGGCACATTTTTCACCGGTTATTCACAGGCAAGACTACGTCAAATCGCACTGACGGGAGGACGATGTGGACGCCAACACAAAAACAAGCAAAATGTTGCGTCCAGCGAAGCGACAGCCCGGGACGACGCAGCAGCACCCGGCTGCGATTTTCTTTATTCTAATTACCTGTCGCTCTGTCTCCGGTATAGCTCGTGCGTCGTGTAGCCAGGGCAGCCATCGACGCAAACACACCGTGCTCTCCGTCGCTTCATCTCACACTCACCTAATGCACTTGGATTAACACGTTAATACACATACACATGTGTCGCGACACAGAACCGTGGGACCTACCTACGGAGCCCAACGGACGATGGCGACGCTCTTTTTCTTATATAGGTTGTGATCTTGTGAGTGATGGATGCATTATTGTCGTGTGAAAAAAATGTTAACGTGAGATAGCGCTTTGTTTGCCTGGGCGAAAATGACCGTGGGGTTGCTGCCAAAACGTAGTCATCGCTGAGAAGGACGAGGGCGTGCTGCGTGCATTGCCTTAGATTACCGGAACGATGATGGCTGGTGTTCCACCTACCTCCACTTTTTCAGTACCATACCCGAGCACTTGCGTCTCTCCAGTACTCGAATTTGTGACTGTTTAATTTTCATCCTAATTTGTGGTAACGCGATTCGAGCATTTCGATCTATCTCTCTGGCAATCGAATTTGTGGCTGCCTAATTTGTGCTAACGTGGTTAGTCGTCGACTTTGGTGAGATCTAGCATGAGTCACGAAGGCCCAAGGCCTAGCGAGTTCTTAGCATGAGGGCGGTTAAGGAGCTAGGGATTCCAGATACATGCTCTTGTGAGCTCCCCTTAGATAGCGGAACTCATGGACGAAGAAAAACGTGGGATGTTGGATCACGATCCAACGGACGATAGATACTTTTTTAGTCATGAATGATGGATGCATTATTGTCGTGTGAAGAAATGTTAACGTGAGATAGCGCATTATTTGCCTGGGCGAAAATGACCGTGGGATTGCTGCCAAGACGTAGCCATCGATGAGGACGAGGCGTGCATTGCCTTAGATTAGCCGAGTGATGATGGCGGGTGTTCCCTCTCCCTCCTCTTTTCCGTTTCGGAAATGCTACTGTTCATTTTAGCTTATATACATCAAAGAAATATATATTTAGAAAAATCAAAACGAATAGTAATTTGAGATTGAGAGAGTATACAGTACCGTGCCCGAGCATTTCTAGGCTCACGGCACTCGAATTTATGGCTGCCTTATTTATTCTCATCCCAATTTGCTCTCGCGCCGCGACTGTCCCTTGGGATTGATGATGCTCCAGTGAGCTCCCTCTAGATCCCGGAACACTTGGGAGGAAGATGAAGGGGTGGAGAAGAAGCACGTTGGATGTTGGATCTTAATCCATTGGCCACGCACCTAGGGCTGCATATGGAAGCAGTATTCAAACCGCGTAATAGCGATAAGCCCACTACTGAAAAACTAAGCATTGATCCTACCTTTTAGTACCGGTTAGTTTTTGACCCGGTACTAATATGAGTATTAGTACCGGGTCTAACAGCTAGTTCCCCAAGAACCTCCCGTGACCTCCTTTGAGGGATATGGGTACCCCATAGGTCCCCACCGATCAACATACTGGCCGGACCTGACAAGTGGGCCCTCCCGACCAGTGCGTGCGGGCTGAGGATATGAAGTTACTTGGAGTACACGTCAAGGCAATTAGACAGTTCAAATTTGCCCGGATATCGTGGGACGCGTGTTGTAATCCAACTTAGATTACCTCCCATGTAACAACCAAGTAGATTAAGTTCAAACCGACTTGTAACTCTTGATCGTCAGCCTATAGAAGGCGGCTAAGGGAGCCTGCCGAGGCATCAGATCAATCTTGAGCAATACAATCCAACATACAGGACGTAGGGTATTACTCTCCGGAGATCCGAACCTGTCTAAAACCCTCGTGTCCCCTTCGTGTTCTCATGATCACCTTCGAATTCTTGGTTTTGCAATCACCCTCATCTACAAATCAACCACTTAAGCAACTTCCTGGTAGACTGTCGGGCTTATAAATTCGACAGTTGGCGCGCCAGATAGGGGTAGTTGCAAGATCCTCTTAGCGACCTTGATGGCATCCCACCCCGACGTAGTCTTCCCCAAGAGCACGAAGGACTTCCTCACGCTCGCCCACCTACCTGCGCCGCACCTGGTTTTCATCTTCATCGACATCTGATCCAAGATCGGAACTCTAAGATGCTACGGCGATTCGATCTACTCCGCGCGAGCGTGTCTCGTCGTGTTGTTATCTTGGTTACCGAGGCGAATTCATCAGCATTTATCACCGCATCCTGATCGAGGTCTCATAGCTGCTTTAGGCCTTGTTTAGTTCCCCCTTTTCCCAACTTTGGCACTATGCAAAAAGAAGATTTCCCATCACATGAAACTTGCGGTACATGCATGGAGTACTAAATGTAGACGAAATCAAAAACTAATTACACAGTTTTGTTGTACTTTGCGAGACGAATCTTTTGAGCCTAATTAGTCAATGTTTGGACAATAATTCATAAATACAAACGAAATACTACAGTTGCGCATTTATGGCAAAATGCAAACTTTGTCACTCCCAATTTGGGAACTAAACAGGTCCACAGGCGTGGTGTTCGAGACGGAACAGAGTTCCGTATTCTGGTCGGAGACACCGACCGTGTAAGCTGCCGCCGAGTTTTGGATTGTCGCTGACGATTTGGCTCCAAAGCTGCATCATACAAGGCTGCAGATTCATTTGTCAAGTCGGGACACATCAACGTGTGATGCAAGCATGCATGCATGTATACGCGTGTGTGCTCCCTCTACAAGAAAAGCCATGCAGACAAGTCCGAAAGAAATTTCAGATCGGATAACGCGTGACATGATGCACTTCTTCCTTTTCTTTTATTTAAAAAAATCATATTTGTTTGTTCGTTCATTCATTCAGTTAACAAGGATTATATCAATCTCGATGTTTTGCATGTCGTACGTCTACGTCATCCTGATGCATCGAGTGCAGAGGTGACAAGCACCTACGATCATCCAGCGAGGTACCTAACGACTCCAATAGGCGGACGGCTCAGGCACCCCCAATTCATGGAACATCGAGCACCTACGGCGCTTCTACCTTCAGGATTTAAAAGCTACATTCTGTTTTTTTTCCTTTGTTATTGAAAAAATAAAACCTCCGATGTTCTTTGCGTACCTACTGCCTTACTGTTCCTTTTCCCGAGCTGTTCCTGACGCTCGGGGGGTTATCCGACCTGTTCAACAGCCCGCTTGCTCTCAAGCTCGGGGACTTCCCCCAAAGCGCCGACCTCCGGGTCACGCTTTCTCCTTCTCCCCCTCTCGAGGCTATACGACTAACTCGTGTGGTCGGCGTTCTAGCTCGCGAAGCCTAGACAACCTTGCATTCATCCCTCCAACAAGCTCGAGATCCGCTCTCAGCAAGACGATAGTCAAACAAGGCTAGGCACTTAGCAGCCACAGGCCTCAGCTGCACGTTGTCCTGTCGTATGTGCCAAGGGAGGGATAGAGCATCTTTTTCTCAAACCGCATATGATTAAGTTCATTACATCACATATTTCATTACACAGATTGATACACCGCAAGATTTATTTTACAGGTCCCGACTCGGCGTACTCTGACGACTCGTCCAGCTCCCAGGCTCCGGGGCTGGGCGCCATTGACGAATCGGCGTGCCTCCCGTCGCCTGGCCAATCTCTCTAGCTTGGGGTGGGAGGTGACTCAGCATGCTTTGATGACTTGTCCGGCTCCCAAGCTCAGGGGCTGGGCGCCGCCGCTGACTCGGTGTGCCTCCCGTCGCCTAGCCGACCTCCCTGGCTCGGGGCGGGAGGCGACTCGGCGTACTTTGATGACTCATCCGGCTCCCAGGCTCGGGGTTGTGCGCCGCCGCCGACTTGGCGTGCCTCCCATCACCCGGCCGACCTCTCTAGCTTGGGGCGGGAGGTGCCTTGGCGTACTTCGATGACTCGTCCGGCTCCCAAGCTCGGAGGCTGGGCGCCGCCGCCGACTCGGCATGCCTCCCATCGCCTGGCCGATCTCTCTGGCTCAGGGCGGGAGGCAACTCGGTGTACTTTGATGACTCGTCCGGCTCCCAAGCTTGGGGGCTGGGCACCGACAACGACTCGGCGTGCCTCCTGTCGCCCGGTCGACCTCTTTGGCTCGGGGCGGGCGGCGACTCAGCGTACCCTGATGACTCGTCCGGCTCCCAGGCTCGGGGGCTGGGCGCTGCCAACAACTCAGCGTGCCTCCCGTCACCCAGATGACCTCTCTAGCTCGGGCCAAGAGGCGACTCAACGTGCTTCCACAACTCGTCCGGCTCCCACGCTCAAGGGCTGGGCACCTACTTCAGGTTGGCGTGCCTCTGTGGCTCCGCCAGTCCTCGACCTCGGGGGCTGGACGCCTAATTCTGATTGGTGTGCCTCTGTGGTTTCACCTATCCTTGTGCTCGGGCACTTGGACTTGCTTCTAGGATCAACTTTTTCTTCTTTGACCATTTTACCGATTATTCTAGTCGCTTCAATACTCGGGAGCTACTCCTACGGAGCGTGTCTTGCGACACCCTCCGTAACATTCGCTTCGACCTGCTGGATGCCAGCATCCATCAACTCGGCACTTGTCTTCGCTCTACGTGTTGGCTCTGAGCTCACTTGGATTTTCTTCTTTTTTAAGCATTGCGTAGCCTCTCCGTCACCATGATGCCGTCATAGCTTCAGCCAACCTCATTTCAAGCATCGCTGTGATGACCTCAAGTTCCTGTTCACCTACACATCGCTCGGGGGCTTGAGGGATGGGTACCCCATGGGTCCCCACTGACCAGGGCGTGCGGGTTGAGGACATGAAGTTACTTGGAGTACACGTCAAGGCAACAAGACGATCCAAATCTACCCGGATATCGTGGAACGCGTATTGTAGTCCGACTCAGATTACTTTCCATGTAACTACCAAGTAGATTAGATTCAAATCGACTTGTAACTCTAGGTTGTCAACCTATATAAGGCGGTCAAGGGCACCCCCTAAGGGTATCCCAACAATCCAACAACATATCAGATCAATCTTGAGCAATACAATCCAACATACAGGATGTAGGGTATTACTTTCCGGAGGTCCAAATCTGTCTAAAACCCTTATGTCCCCTTCGTATTCTCGTGATCACCTTCGAGTTCTTGATTTCGCAATCCCCCTCACCTACAAATCAACCACTTGGGTAACCCTGTGGTGGACTGTCAGGCTTATAAATCCAACACCCTTTAGTACGGGTTGGGAGCTCCAACCGGTAATAAAAGTCACCCATTAGTACCGAGTGGAGCCTCCACCTGGTACTAATGTGCCTGAGAGCCTTTAGTACCGGGTGGAAGCTCCACCCCGTAGGTACTAATGGATGACCTTTAGTACCAGTTGGAGCTCCCAATTGGTACTAAAGGGGGTGACCTTTCTCTGAAAACTTTCAAGTCCGGCACCCTCCCCACCCCCACCCCCCCCCCGGCCCACCCACCCCCATCCGCGGCCCTCCCTCAGTCCCTCCTCCCCCAAGACTTATCCGCTCGCTCCCTCCCCATCCGCTCCCCTCCACCTCCCTCTCTCCTCCTGCATCTCCCTCCCCACAGGAGCTCCCTCTCTCCCTCTCCCACCGGACCTTCCTCTCTCGCTGTCCCTTTCCTCCCCCCTTCACTTGCCTCTCACTCATGGCAGTGAGGAGAAACGGCGAGGCACGAGGCTGCAGCGGCGTGCGTGTAGCTATGGCGCGCGTGTAGATGCGGCGGCGACGGGTGGATGCGGTGGCGACGGTGATCCCCCTCCCTCCCTCCCTCTCTCTCTCTCTCTCTCTCTCTCTCTCTCTCTCTCTCCCTCTCTGATCCAAGGGCGGATCCAGCCAGTGTGGCCGGGCTCCAGCGGGTCATGCTGCCGAGGCGTGCGGCGGCGCGAGGCTAGGGCATGCGGCAAGTGTGGCCGCGGTGGGGAGCGTCTCCAGCAAGGGGCCAAGCGGCTGGTAGGGGCGTGGGGCCCAAGGGAAGCGATGGGGGCAATGGCGGCGGCCGGTGGGATGCAGCTCGCCCCACGGCGGCGGGGTGCGGCTCGGGCGGGATTTCTTTTTTTATTTTTTAATACTCCTTTAGTACCGGTTATTTACCCGATACTAAAGGCCCCCCGTTTAGTACCGAAGTAGCAGTGCCGGTTACACAACTGGTACTAAGGGGGCTTAGGAATCGGTACCGAAGGCGCTTTCCCAGCAGAAGCCTATCATCGAGAACATGTACATAAGCCATCATCAGCTTACGATTTTGCAAAAGCAATGTCATTTGTGTACGGCCTAGATCTTAGGCACAACACTACACCACTAGGAGCATTCGTCATTGACGTTAGTACTAACGCGCAAAATTAGTACCGTGTAGAAATTTTCGATCCTCGAAGGCCTTTTAGTACTGGTCAATAACACCGCCTAGTATTAAATATCACCATTTAGTACCGATTGGTGTTATGACCCAGTACTAAAAGGCATGGACCATTTAGTACTGGGCAATAACACCAGTACCCCGTGGAGTACCATTTAGTACCTCTTTTCCTTGGTGATGCGGTAGATGTAATGCTAGGGTGTGTTTGGTTTGGGGATCGAACTGGGTTAGAATGGGTCAGACCCAGTAGGGGAGGTGTTTGGTTGAAAAGCGAGTGGGTTGGATTCATCCCAATAAGGGAATATTCCCTTTAGATGCGGGTTGGATGCATCCATCCAAAACGAGCGGACGCATCCAACCCACATACACGACGTCTTCCTCCGTTTTCTCTCCTTGGCAGGAGCAGGCGCAAGCGACGCGGGCCGTGGCGAGCCGCGCATGGGAGAGGCAAGGGCTGGTGGTCTGGGCTAGCGCAGTTGGGGACAGGAGCGGCCGAAGGGGGCGCAGTAGCGGCGGTCAGGGACGGGAGCTAGAGATGAGGCCGACGCGGTTGGGGATGAGGCTGGAGGGGGCGCAGCGGCAGTGCTCATGGTCAGAGTTGGAGATGGTGGGGCTAGCGGTTGGGGATAGGAGAGAAGGGCACAGAGGTGGCGGTAGGGGACGGAAGCAGAGGCGGCGCAGTGGCGGCGGTTGGGGATGGGAGCCGCAACGGGGTTGAGCTGGTCGGGATAGGAGAGACCAAAGAGGGGGCCGGTGCAGTCGAGGACGGGACAGGGTAGAGGGGGTGCAACGGCGGTGGTCGGGGTCGGAGCTGGTGACGGCGGGACGACGGTCGAGTATGGGAGCGGAAGGGGTGCAGAGGCGGCGGTGAGGGCCAAGTAGCCCACTGGCGGCCAGCGAGCTCGGGCTCCGCCCAGGGAGCTCCGACAGCCGGTGCGGGAGGTGTTGGAGGAGGCCGGCGGGGGAAGGTGTCACGGGGAGGTTGGCCCGGAGGCCAGCGCCGGGAGAGAAGATTACCCGGCAGGTGGAGGCGTCGAGGGAGACCCGGAGAAGATAAGGCGGGCTTAAAGAAAAAGAGAAGATAAGGCCGGCTTAAAGAAAAAAGAAGAGAAGGAAAAGGAGGATGACACATGTGACCCATGAATGACAGATGGGACCCAATGTGGCTAACGGTGTTAAAATATCATCCATCCCAACCCTCTCAACTCCTAAAAAAAATTGGAACGGACCTATCCCTCGTAACCAAACACGAGATGAGTTGAACCCAACCCAGAAAAGTGGAATGGACCCAACCCATTTCACTTGGTCCTAAAACCAAACACATGCCTAGAACCCGTTTCCCTTCACCCTTGTCCGGGTATCTTATCCAAACCTGCTCGCCTCTTCACTATGGACGCCGGGCAGCCATGCAAAGAATTTGGTCTTCGAAGTACCGGGCTAAAGAGTAGAATAATGCTTATAGCCCCTGTTTGTTTGAGCCTGAAGGTTGCAAATTAATGTTTGTTTGAGCCTGAAGATTGCAAATTGCAGCTTGCATGTTGTTATCACCTACAAGTTGAGATGAACAAGTTCCAAACGGTAACAATTCATCCCGATCTGCAAGCTGCAATCCACGATCGCTTGGCTTGTACTACTGGTACTATCAGATCACACAGTTCCATGCACTGCTGTACTGGACGTGGACGCGTGCAACCCAACAAACAAAGATGCAAACCCCACGGGAGAGGAATCGCCCTTCGCCAGAGGTCCGAGGACGATCGTCCCGATCGCGACACAGGGGTATAGATGACTCACGTCGGATCTTTCACCAGTCAGCAAAAGCAGATAGGATAAGGGGGCCGGAAGAAAGGCGTGACCGAAAGCACAGGCACTCTACAAAGCAGGCTACAGCAACTCTCCTCAGCTCAGTCTGCTAGCACTAGCAGCAGCTGCTACAGGACACAAGAAGGGAGGCACATGAGCTGCGGGCCTGCAACCAAACAGCTTCTGGAGCCTGCTCACCTGGGATTTTGTCACTCGTGTGCTGTGGCAGCTCAATGCCGCTGCACCTATGTAGCTTCATAGGCTAGCCTTGCATTCATCCGGGAAATTCCTGACAGCCAGGCGACTTGACATGAGGGCATGACGCAGCAATGCTGGAGGACTAGCTGTGCTAGAGCCTGAATGTGGTGAAGGATGATAGTGTATATACAAGTTCAAAGCAGGGTTCTGATTTTCCTTTTCTTCTCTCTTTTTTTTCTGATGGAAAAATAATATCGGAACAAAGTTAATACATCAACGTACAACAGCTAAGCTTGCATTCTGTGTGCCTAGAGTTACTGCTCCTGCTGCTGCTTCTTGTCCTGCGCCATCTTCTTGCGGATCTCCTGCGCGGCGTTGAAGATGCCCAGCGTCGCTTTGTTGCACACGAAGCACTTCTTGTTCTTCGAGTGGTGCTGGAACATTACGAGAAAAGAATTTGTTACATTTTTCTCTTTGCAAGTCAGTCCCATGTCAACAAAACACCATAATTTGCCCAAACACAAAGTAGTTGGGCAAAGCAGAGGATCATAACTAGTATTCAACCAAAGCAAAAATACATGATCAACCACTACATATTCACACATCAAATGGAAAGCGGTTCAGTTCTCAAAGTTACTTCTACAAGAGGGCAACAACAGCAGGTTCAGTTCTCAAAGTTACTTCTACAAGAGGGCAACAACAGCAATCTAATTTCAAGTCCATAGCTCAAACCTGTGCATACACAGCACAGAATTCTCAACCTATGATTCCTATCCTCAATCTTCAGTTGTACTTTAACTCTCATAAATGAAGTTTAACCTGGCTCAAGACTTATGTTTCAGTTATGGTTCATACATCTTGTGCCAATAAGTTTTATTGCCAAGCTACATATATATTTGACTGCGCTAGGCAGCTAACAAACCATTCCAGATTAAATTCTTAACAAAAAAAAAAGGTGAACTCAACATTACTAAATTATAAGGCTCGCGATTCATTTACCACAATCATATTCCATAGATCACCAAAACTCCCCAAGTGATGCTTCTGAAACTACCAAGCTACTGCCATATCTGAATACCTGATGTACCTATTCCACTATCCTGGAAACTAATTTGACAGTAACCTCGATACAAACTCTACAGGCAAACAGTTCGTTCTCTAATCCGAAACTAAACAAACCTCCAAATTACTCATATCACCAACAAAACACTAACTACATTACATCTTAAAAATTAGTTTTCAATCCACAAATCACACTCCACAATGTATTCGCCACCCCATGGGACTGGTTCACATCATGTACATCTCCCAACCTCTCTTTATGGAGGCTTATGCCCTTGGACCTTGCAAGTTGTATCAGATTCAGAACATAACTGTATCATTTGAAATCTAGAATTAATCATATGGCTTTTAGTTTAATGTCTAGCTGCTGCCCAATCAGCATTCAAAGAGCGCAGAGAGGTAGAAGGGATTCCTAGTAAACTTCCATGTGCTTTTGACCTTTTGTACAGAAACTTCCATGTCCTTGATGAGCAAAGGCTTTCCTGATGATAAAGACAAAATAGGATAGCAGTATGCTTCTCTATTGAAGTTTCTGTAAATGTATACCTCGTTCAATGTTCATGTGCCTTATTATGTTTAGTATCTACCATGCCCTAATAGGCTAATATCACCCGGGCAAGATTCAAATACCTCTATGTTGCTTGACTCACTCCACACTTCAGAGACAGAACAGATGGTTACAATGAGAGCTTCTCTAAATATGAGATTTTTTATTCAACATTGGATCTCAATAAGCAGACTATTCTAGTATTCCTTAAATCCAATAATCAGAATGACACTAAAAAATGTTTTTTTATGATTGAGGGGAATGCATATGGTTTGTTTTAATTCCTCTGGAGGAAGAAATAAAACAAGTTTCATCCAAGAGAATAAAAGAAAAGGAAAGAGGCTTGGAGGTGGAACCCAAGGAAGTGGTCAACCTAAGATGGTAGCCATGACTACCCAATACCTCTACTGATTATGGGTTTAAATTGCCAGGCTTAGGATCGTTGGCCAGTGACTTCTTGCACAGGTGACTGAACCACCTTTCTTCTATGGAAAGATGACCGACAAGGTGTCCACGCAACCATCTCAAGGCTTGCATGGTTGTATCCCAGCCCTTGTTTGTAAACTAGAAGGTATTACATCCTTCTGCAAGGAAAAGAGCTTGCGTATGTAACCTGCCATCTGAGAACAGGTCACTGCTCCTTCCTTACCCTAGACAATGTATGAGGCTTTGTCCCATACTAAGAAGTGTTGGCCATCATGGGACTCAGGAAGGGAGTTCAAATGCTTCTAGACTGTGTGGGTAGCTCCAAGGTAACTCACTGCATTCTTGCAAGATATGAAGATCCACCATCTCCAGGAGTTCAAATGCTTCTAGACTGTGCAGGAAGTGGAATTTCATGTTGCTCAAAGGTCTAACAGAAGTTGCTCCTAAGAAGCCCATAGATGGCATTCCTACTTTTCAGACAAAGCTGCTACACCTCTTGGTATGTTGCTAGATAGCATGATCACTATCCTTTTTCACTTGTATTAGAGAAGCAAAGATAGCTGTACATGGGCTTTGGATCCACATGAAGATGTGGTCTCGGTTAAGAAATCCTTAGTGAACAGAACTGTCATAAAAAGTAGGGAGGGAAAAAAATCCGGAAAGAAACCCATACAAAGGATAGTATTTCAACAGCTCAATTTGGGAGGAGTAACAACTTGCTGCAGTGTTGTGCAAAAGTCTGAAGAAGCACAGGCGCTATTTGGTGGAACATTTAGTACACCAAAGACAAGAGAGCAATTGATGAAGCAGATTATCCCTTCCAATAGATTTTATCTTCATTATCTCCTTCAAAGTTTCCTAAATTTGTCAAAGTAATTCATATACCTGTACAATTTCCTTCCACCAAACCCATCATGTATTCTTGTATTGGTGAAAACAATTTCCTATTGTTTGAAGTGAATTTGGTTTCAGATTAAAAGTACACGGACACTCCTAGTTCTAACAGAATTTAACTGTTCAAGGAGCAAATTAAGAAGCACATGATACTATGGGCCTATTTGGCAGAGCTCCAGTTCCAAGATCCACGTAGAAATCAGATTTGTTGATAAATTAAAATGGTTTAAAACTCTAAGCTTAATCCAAATAAAAACAAAATGGCTCAACTAAATACCCTCAATCTGACCACAACTGCAGCTCCAAGAATTTCCTCCGAAAATTCTTGAAGACGGAGCTCTGTCAAACAGGGCTTATTACATACCCACAGCGACGCAACTACAGCTCTAAACAAGAAAACTGCTAATCAATCACTTCATTACAGTTTCTCTACTCTGAAGTCTACTAACGTGATAAACTACTTTCAATCCAAGCGAGGTATGCAAATACACTTCCATAATAACTAACCAAACAAGCTTAAATGCTTTAGCGTGACAAACTTAGAAAGAAAATATAATAAACCTATGAAGGAGGTTCTGTCACACAATTCATGTATTACCATTACTAAGCAATTTGTGCTCCATAATCTTCTACATGAAAAACTAGTAGCTAGACAAGCAAAAAAGTGGACACCTAGATCTTGTCCATGATCAACTCACCAATTACACAGATGACAAGCATGCAACATATAACGAAAGCAGAACAGACTGATTCATACCTTCAGCGCGCAATGCTCACAGAAGTAGTGCTTGCATTTCGTGACGACCGGATCAACAAAAGGCTGCCTGCAAATGAAGCAGGCGAAGGGCAGGGCCTCCTCGTCATCATCATCCTCATCCTCTGCTGCCTCATCGTCACTCCCACCCCCACCCATCGCAATGCGCCGCTTGCGGGCCTTCTCAGCCTCCTCCCACTCCTTCTCCATCTGCCACCCAGACTTGTAATCCCCTCTGTCGTGCATGAACTTGCAGGAATCACCGTAACCACAGTAGCCCGTCTCCTTGTAGTCCTTGCAGATGTCAGGCTGGTAGTCGAACCGCGCGGAGAGGCGGATGTGCGCGGACGCCCGGAGCGGGCCGTGCGAGCCGCCGGCCTTCTCGCTTGACACCGTGTGCTCCCGGCGGAACCCGGCCTTGTGGTCGGTGTATCCGTGGATCCCCTTGTACACCTCGCCGGCGCCGGAGGCAGAGGCGGAGGCGGCCCCTGATGGGTTCTTCTTGAGGGCTTCCTCGGCCTGCTTGAGCTGGCGCTCGCGGATGGCGCGCGCGTCGCGGTCGAACTCCGTCTCCGTCTCGAGCGTGGCGGTGGCGCGGCTGTCCGTGGACTGGATCGTCCGGGACGACTCGTACTGGAACCGCCGCGGCTCGGAGGAGGCGTCGGCGGAGGAGAAGACGAGCTTTCCCGCGGAGGACGGGCCCTTCTTCGACCGCAAGGCAGCGAGGGCGCCGCCGCCGCCGCCGTCGTCGTCGTCGGAGCCGGCGGGCGCGGCGGGCCGCTTCCGGATGTTCTTGGGCGGTTTCCGCACGAAGCTGCACACCGGTGCCGTGCCAGCGCCGGACCCTGGCTCGCCGGCGCCGGCGCCGCCGCTGCCCCCGCCGTCGGCCATCGATGCGGTAGGGTTTGGGGCTTGCTCGGTTTGGATCGAAGCGGCAAGGGGGGGGAGAGAGAGACTTGGGCTCCTGTCCGTCTCTGATCGGTGGACCCTCCGTCCTCCGGCGTTACAACGCGTCGGTTTTCGTAGCACGACGAAGAAGTGGGGGAAGAAGAAGCAGAGCCGAGTCGGTTTCGTAATCGTAGCCCATTTCGATTTGTAGACTGGTGGGCCGGGCCTAGGAAGGCTCCTCCGCTCCTAGTGGTCATATCTTTTTTTCGAATTTCACCAATACAACGCATAACTTTTGGAGCGCCACCTCTCAAAAAAAAAAAAAAACTTTTGGAGCGCCACGTTCTGTAAGAGCTACAGCTAAGGAACTGAACCAAACAAACGCTTCAATTGTCTTGCAAAAGAGACAAGATTATAATTCATCCTCATTGTTGTATTCATATGGAGGTGTTGCATACAAGCATCCCTTCGTGCTCTCCCACAAGACCATTTGATAGCATCTTGGTGTTCCTATTTTTCGCCATATCCACGTTTTCCTTTTTTTTTTCCAAGTACATGTTAAGTTTAGAGTTTATCAGATCCTAAACATTGGAGAAGGCATAGTAATGGCGACGAACAACAGCAGTGCGGCTATGAATCTACATATCCGACAGAGAGATGGACACCAGAGTGGTGAATCTGTGATTCTAAAGTTTGGGATCAGTTTCCACGTTTCGCATTTTATTTTGTCAAAAAACGATTGAAAGCCATTTTTTTTATCACAATTTGATCTCCTACCAGTAAATTAAACTGTTGCGTGGATGGTTTTGGTGGGCCAAAGGCCTTGGCCGGTTGGCCCTGCTTTTATATTGAAAGCCATGTTGCGTGAATGTTATATACTGAGAAAAGAACCTCAACTGGGGGGGATAGGTAAAAGTTCAAGCAGCATGTTTTGTTCCTCCACACGAGAGTGAGGATGTTTCATGCCAACAAGAGCTTCTTCCCCCATTCCACCGAATAGGGAGCGCTAACAGCATGATTATAAATTTCAGTTAATTGTGCCACACAAGAACTCCATAATAGCTATGAGGGCTATCATCACGATGATAAATTTCAGTTAATTTGTGCCACACAAGAACCCCATATAGCTACCTGCCACCTAAAACTTGAGGAAATTTAGTGCTATGTCAATTAGAAAATCCAATCTGTATGTTACGAGCCCGCATGAACCGCAAATTTTCTTGGTATGGACATCTTCACTGGCTTATCCATCCCATTCCCTAATTTCCTATGAAAGACAAAGGGAAAACAGCTCCCACGCAAGAACTCGAGAAGAACCTGGGCAATCTCTCATGGTAAACACACATCGATTTATTAAAAATTCATCATATTAAAAATGTCTCTTACACCTGTTGGAACAAAAAATGTTTCCTAGAAGGCAACAAAGAATCAATGCAACAGTTCTTGGCAGTTGCTACATGAGTGATAAATCTGGGAGAAACCCCAACACCCAGCTTGCAGGATAATAATAGCCTGAAGCAGGGCAAACCTGAAACCGGCTGCCGTATGCCTCATCAGGTTTCGTCATTGTCATGGTGAGATTGACCATGTCGCATGTAATGTTCTCTGGTGCCTCATCCGGTTTTATCATGGTGAAACTGAACCACGATACATGTAATGTTGTCGGCGCTGCCGCGAGAGTAGGCGATCTCTGTCAGTTTCCGAGCTGCCGACTCGGGGGCATCTTCCGATTTCCCAAGGGAAACAGCTTCCTTTTAGAGACAACATCAACAACGTGTTAGCGAGATAGCTATAGAGTTTAGAGAAAACACACTAGTATGTGTCGACGTAGCACAGTTGACCATTTTGTGAGCAATAAAAACGCAACCCCAAAGCAAACACGGAAGGCAGTAACGCAATGCTTCCATTTAAAATTGAACAATTGTCTGCTTAATTGAACTGCAGAACTTGGCAATAGAGTTATTACCTCGTTTTCCACAACATCCCAAAGCCCGTCACTAGCTAGAACCAAGCATTCCAGCTCCCCATTGACCTGTTCTTCCTGCATTAGAAAAGACTTCATTAATTGCCAAAGGGCAAAGTTATACAGATCGATCAATAAATCTGCATTGTTGGAGCAGCTACCAACTGATGGAATTAGCAGTAGTAACAAATGCATATTGATGGTCTAGTTCACTTGCTTCCAAGGTTTAATCAATAGATAAAATGTTAAACAGCATTCCAAATTAAGGTTTAGTTGTAGAAAGAACATGTAATTTTACCATTTTAGCAATTCTACTCAACAAAATAAGTAAAAACTGCCTTCCCCAATATTAAGTTGAAAGATAACCAAAAAGAAAAAAGACTTGAAATCTGGGCATAACTCAATTACAGTATACCTGAATTTCGGGCTCTGCCACCACATATGGCTTCAGTAAACGATTGCCAAATGCACGGGACATTGCCAATACACCACCTACCCTCCAAGTACCTGGGAAAAAGCCACATCAAGAAGGTCACATGTTTATCATTCAAAGACAAAATGTCATGACTTGAAAAAAAAAAAAGCTGCTCCACATAACATATAAGAAATATCCGTATGACTGTATGGAAAGATAACATCTTCAAACTTCCAGGAAGACAGATGGCTAAAATGAATAGCACTAGCACAAGCCTTTTGCTAACTACCTTATGATCTTGAGCTGATACAAGCCAACTAGCCCAATGTACTAACGAATGAAGAGCAAAATGTTTTTAGTTGTGTATAGCCCTCTCCCCTCTCTCTGCTCTCTCACTGCTTTGGCAGTTTGTACAGCTTCCTTTTTAAGTTCTTTTGGTTTCAATAAAATCATACACAGCGGGGGCCTCCCTCGCTGTATTTACGTCAAAAAAACGAAGAGCAAAATGCTTACCAGCCCAAATGACAATACCACCAGCATTTTCAATTCTCTTTCGCTCATCGATCCTGTTAGGTTTGTGATCTTCTGAAAGTGCCATAGCTAGAAAAAAAGGGATGAACTTTAATGCATTGACCATATGTGGCAAGGAATCAAATAACATAAATTCGATGAGAAAACATATAAACCAAACTCGCGTATACAGTTATGCAAAGGGATCAGGAATTTGAGTGCATAGGTTAACTGGATATTATGTTGATATGAGGAGCAGAAGGATGCCAGATTTTGCTTCTTGATTTAGATTCCAGAGACCAGACTAGATATTAAGTGATGAATTTGGCATGAATACAAAAGTTAAAATACCTACTTCCAATATGCAATACCTTTGCCAGCTTTTGAAATAACAGCACGAGAATCACCAACATTTGCAACATACAGATGGTCACCCACCAAAACTGCAGTTGAAGCTGTTGAACCGTCATCCCTGAAGGCACTTGCTTCTGATTCCAAGAAATCCGTATCTGTTTTCTGATATGTTTCACCTGTTTTTAGTCATAAATTTAAAGTTTAACATATAAACATTTTGCAGCACCACCAAGAATGGCAACAAGATGAGTCTACAGTAAAGGCTTAAGAGAAAAATTACTTATAGCAAGCTTTGTGTCTGTCAAGAACTCGGGGTGCTTCAGAAGGTTTTCAAATAAGTGTTCCTTCAAATACTCAGCAGCACGCGATCCTCCATGACCTAATGCACCAGATCTTGAAAAGAAAAACATGGTAGGCAGAAAACCACAAAAGTAAATAGGGCAACATAGGAGTCCATACCGTCGAAAACACCAAACAGGCTAACTGCTTGCCCATCAATTTCAGTTAGCTTAACATCATAGAAATCCTCCATGGTAGCTCTCTTCCCTCTAAAACTTGAGTATCCACAACTCAGTTTACCATCTTCTCTGTCACAATTTTAGCATTGTGTTAAGCAAGGCATCATGTCAAACACACAAGAAAGAATGTTATAAAGTGTGCATCTACAGAAGAAATGGAAAAGCAAAGGTATATCCTTGTACAAAAATGAATAATGTAAATCTTCAAGCTATAAATAGTGTGGAGAATTGGAGCCCATCATAACAAGTCACAAAGTAAACAGTTACATGATTTGGTGCGGCAGTAGCACTCTATTTCAACAAAAATGAGTTATATCTATAATGACTACTACAGAATGGACTCAATACCTATTCTTCTTTTTAAGCATTTCAGTTAAACTTTTTATAGCTGCACTTGGCCAACCAAATATTCATACAGCATGCTTCATAATTTTCAACGTTGAGGGACCTAACATAATTGGATTTGGGCAACTATAGCTGTGGTTGAATCTCAACCTCATCATACCCAACCCAACACTCATGCAAACAAATGAACACTGCCATTTGCTTTAAAAAACGATGTTGAATTAATTACTTAATCCGGTTATCTGAGCCCGTCCCAGTGCAAACTTGCAAGGAGATATTGCTACCTGACTACCTATGTGTGCAACAGATAGAACTACAAAAGTATTCCCCATTAGATCATGCTTTAGAAGTTGAACTATCAATCGACTTGATTCTGAGTTGCGATCATGAGAAAGTATATATATGTAAAGGTGAGACCGTTAACAAGGATTAACTTGCATATAAATGTGACAAATTTCAGCACTTGAAGTTCTAGAAAGACATTTAAATTGTAAAACCAAAATGTAGTAACTGCTTCATGTTTAGCTTTGTGAATAACAATGAGTGCTTGTAACCTATATAACATCAAAGCAGTAAAGCAACAGGTCACCACTCGCACATAGGCACATAGCAGTACAATACTATGATAAATAAAAGAACTCTGTCTCTTCAGAGCATCCTTTTGATACCATATGTTTACTGTCCTATCAAATGCAACTCGTTTCTATTAGTATCTATGCAAAAGATCGCATGAGAGAGCTGACATCTATAAGCACTACAGCATGGAACCAACCCACACGGACGATATTTTCCTCGAATGCCTTCCTCGGAACAGTATCATGTGGTACCAACAAAAGCCACAAGGTACATTTGCATGTTTCGGTGTTCAAGCCAATAGTTAGCTGACAGCGCAGGCTATCCAACGCCAAAAGCAAGACCGGCATGCAAATGCAGCATCCTAACCGGGCTCGAACGCTCCATTTCGCAGAACTACATTTCATTTCAATACCGACGGCGAGGCCTCAAAACCACACGCACGTGCATTACCTCTCCCATCCGCCGCTGGCGTACCCACCGTCGTGCGCCTGGGCCACCGCCCCCGCCGCGCGTCGCTGCGGCTGCACCTGCCCCGCGTCCGCCGCGGCGGCGGGGGAGGCAGGGTCGGAGGAGTCCAGCATCATCCTGCCCGCGACCGCCCGGAACCCGCGCCAGCCGTATCCGTGCCGGGGCGTCACGCGCACATCCGCCGCCCGGCCGCCGCACAGGACCCTGGGCCCCCGCCGCCTGCCCGCAGACGCCGCCGCACGCAGCACCAGCGCCCTCAGGAGGCTACCGATGCATACCATCTCATGGCTGCCCGCTGGCTCTCCGCTCGCTTTGCCCGGGTGCCGCGGCCGCGCCCCGAGGCGAGATCCGCTGGTTTAATGGCTTCGGATCTGGGGAAAGGGAAGGCAGGGAGGAGGAAGCGGCGGGAGGGGGCGTGGTGGCCGGTGCCAGATTCCCCTACGCCCTGCCTCCTCCCCGCTAGAAAAGGCACCGGTTTTCAAGGGATTATTATTGTCGATAATATTTTGTTGCGTTGCATGATGCTTTATTTTCTTACAAAAACCTATGCCTAGATTAGGCAAACGGGAGAAAAAATATTGCATAGAAAAATCTTGCAATATACGGTGATGTATGGCAATCCACAAGTTTCAATATAAAATCGCATTGTTGCCGTCAACTGAGTCTATTTGAGAGATATAAAATGCGGATATAATACCACCCTCAATAATGGAGAGCTATAAAACTTAAAAGCACGTAAATTAGTAAACATGACGAGATGACCGCAGCTGGCTTGATATACAACACTTTTTTGGAAGGGACATGTAACTATATTGTGGTTGTTCTTCGTTACGTTTTGAGTGAAAAATTGTGAGCTAGAATCATAAATGTTGCCCATGCTATTTGGAGTATGAGCATTCCCCTAACAATGTCATAATGCAAATAATCGATACAATTGTACACCAAATTTTACATAGTAACTTATATTAGGAGGGGAAAAATAATTAACATAAAATGGTCTATACTAGTTATGGAATGAAATATGATTAGCACATGAAAGTGCTAGGGATGTTTTCTTTTCATGCGATTGTTAAAATTTAATTAAAAATGGTGGCTCAATATAACACATCAAAGAGAGCCTATTGATGTTTTTATGTTTGATACCAAAAGATCAATGTGTGTTGTAAAAATTGTCGATAAAGTTGTTTTTCTTTCTTTTATTTAGCTATTCTAGTACAAGATACATCTTACTTGCTTATTCAGTTGTTAAGATCAAAAGATGGTTGTTAAAAATTATTAGTGTGATGGCATCAAAGTGCGAATTCAATAAAGGTACACAATTATATCATAGTTCCCAATTTTACATTGCAAGCAACCTAATTTTACCGATTAATCATATACAGGCCTAGGGCAAGAGTCATTTAATTTGTGTTTGTTTAGGTATGAGGTGCAGCTCACAGGCCTATGCCTAGATTAGGCAAACGAAGGAAAAAATATTGCATAGAAAAAGCTTGCAATGCTTTAGGTGGTGATGTATGCAGCTGGCAATCCACTTTACAGCAAGTTTGAATATAAAACCGTATTGTTATCGTGAGTCGAGTCCATTTGAAAGATATAAAATGTGGATATAATACTATCTTCAATAATGGCGAGATATAAAACTTAAATGCACATAAATTAGTAGCATGACGAAATGACCCTACCTGACTTGATATACAATACTTTTTGGGGGAAGGGGCATGTAACTATATTGTGGTTGCTCTTCATGTATACTTGAAGTGAAAAAATTGTGAGCTACTCTCTCCGTCCTAAATATAGCTATGTTTTAGACTTTTTCAAAGTCAAACATTTTTAATTTTAACAAAAAATAGTGAAATAATCACAGAGACTAATAACATAAAATGATATTAGTTATCATGAAACCAACTATTATAATATATAACACTTTCTATTTGAAATAAATTAAGTTTAGAAATATTGTCGGTCAAAGTTAAAAAATATTTGACTTTGTAAAATCTAAACGTGGCTATATTATGGAATAGAGTAGAATCATAAATGTCGCCAATACTATTGGAGTATCAGCATTCCCCTAATGATATCATAATGCAAACAATTGATACAATTGTGCATCATATTTTACATAGTGACCTATATTAGGAGGGCAAAATAATTAACATAAAATGGTCTATACTAGTTATGGGATGATATATGATTAGCACATGAAAATGCTGTGAATGTCTGGGAATGTTTTCTTTTCATGTGAAATTTTAATTAAAAATGGTGGCTCAATATAACACATCAAAGAGAGCCTCTAGATGTTTTTATGTTTGATACCAAAAGATCAATGTGTGTTGTAAAATTTTGAAAAGGCATATTATTGTCAATAAAGTTGTTCTTCCTTCTTTTATTTAGCTATTCTATAGTACAACTGTACAAGATAAATCTTATGTGCTTATTCGGTTGTTAAGATCGAAAGATGGCTGTTAAAAAATAATAGAGTGTAATGGCATCAAAGTACGAATTCAATAAAGGTACACAAAATATTTTAGCATAGCTTCCAATTTTACATTGTAAGCAACCTAATTTTACTGATTATTCATGTATAGGCTTAGAGCAAGAGTCATTTAGTGACTAAGGTATATGGATTTGTACTTTCTGTTTGTTTAGATATTAGGGGCTCACAGGCCTTAGGCTCATCGCCAAATATCTGATATCTATATGTTTATCTTATATTTTTTTTTACCAAATCCTTACTTTTTTTTAGCAAATGATAAATAAATACTTCTTTCAATATGACAACCGTGAGATTATACTATGCATCAAATAACCATGCCACTTGAACTAAAATTTAGCTTGGCAAATGCTAGAATAAAAAAGAAAATGTAGGTCTATAGCTACGATACATGAAAACTTTTATCATAGATATAAAATCATGATGCCTTTCCATCCAACAATTTTCCTGGTCTATCCGTTGTCTAACAATTTTTGGGGACCAAGCATGTATAATAGTGCTTTGAAACAAGAATTTAATTTTAAAATATCAATCTTCATATGACCCAATGCATCAATACTCTCATTTATGCGTTTTCTTCTCATCTTATTCAATATCCTCTTCGTTAGTTCATCTTTCATTAATAACACAAAACCCTCTAATTATGTGTTTTAATTTAGCTATTACACATCTTGCAACGTATAGTCAAGATTTTAGTTGTTGATTATTTATTCTCCTCTTAAATTGAATTTGGGAATGCTAATTAGCATATCAAGTCCAATAACATCTCTCAAGCGCAAATCAACATGGAAATCCAAACTCGAAATATGTGGGAAGAAAAAAAAAGTACAATCTACACTAACTCGATACTACTGCTTGTATTACGTTCAATTATTCTTGCAATACTTTGTAAAATTCCCTCAATAATAACATTTCATGGCAGCTTTTGTTAATCTCAAAATATGTCGGGTTTAATTCTATCTGCAATACGACTTTTTTTTTTTTACATATTGTAGTATGTGTTTTAATTGAGGATTTGAGGTAGTGTGTGAGAGCGAGCGACTGAGGTGAGACTGGGCTGGCGACTCGGTCCAGTCGAGCTGGAGTCCACGCACACCCGGGCGAAGATCGTGTCCCCGTCATGTGCGGTTCGAGCCGTCCCGACCCGTGGAAACCGCCGGTAACCTCGCCATTCCCCGTCCGTTCGCCGCCGCCGCCGCCGCCGTCTCGTAATTCGTAAATACTGCCCACTATCCCACCACGCCCCCACGAAACTCCGCCTCCGGCTCCTCACCGTCCTCCTCGGCCAGCGCCGGCCGCCGCCCCTCGATCGGGCCCTTCCCTTAGGTGAGCTCGCCCCTGCTACCTACTGCTTTCGCCTCCGCCCCGATCTACCTCGTTGCTCTCGGTTTAGTCCGGTTCAGATCCACCCAGGCTTCCGGCTGCTGCTGCTGCCTTGCTCGCGCCGGGATCCAGCGGCGGGATGTTGCTCCGCGCTTCCGGGGCGGCCCCGTTGCGGAATTGTGGCCTATCGTGATGCTGTGACTAGTCGCTGAGAGCTACTCTCATGCTTGGAATGCGGATTCGGGCGTGCTGATAGGGTGCTTCGGCTAAGCCAAGCTTGCCTCTGTCGAATGGATCGGGGATTCAGCGATTTAGCGCTGGAACTATGGTACTTGGGGTAAATTCGTAAGCCCATTCGGGGTGTTAAGGGGAGGGGGACGGGGTAGGATTTCGTGATGCTGTTGGCCTGTTCCTTTCTGGTTGACATCTTTTTTTCCCGCAACCTTCAAGCCGAGGGAATTGGAACACCACCTTTATCATCTCAATTGTAAGCAAACTGTTCGATTAGCATAAACCTTCGAATTCCCCAATCGGTCCATTGGATTGTCCTTGGTTACTTACACATGGAGCCTGATTTGCTGCCCATTTGTTTGCGTCATGCCTAGGTCTGAGGATGCCTATCCATTTTACTTAATAGACCGTACCGGGAATCTGCACAGCTCGATGATTGATTTGCTCTCTATGCCTTTTGAAGGCTCTTACATGCGTATGGTTGGCGATTTCCAGGGAGGTTGATGCTTCCATGCTGCAATTGAAGGTTTGATCAGCTGTTGCCACCTTGCTGGCCCTGCTTCTCCTCTCGCGTTAGAAGGAAGCCATGGCGGGGCGAGAGGAGAGATATGTGAGGTCAGCCTCTTGTTTTATCCTCTCATTCAACATGACATCAGAAAAGTTGTGAAAAATTGCATTATAGTGCCTCAAATTTAGTATGCGTCACAAAATATTTAAGTGACCTGGTATCTTATTTTGAAGAAAAAGAAATGCCCCGTCGTTCAAAGGAAACCTACTTCAATGGAAATGTATGGTGCCAGATTCATTGTATGGTCTGCAGAAAATTCACATACTCTGAAAACTACTTTTTCTGTTGTTTTTTTGTTATGCCCAGGTTTCAGGACTGGAGATCAGAGCAATCTGTTTCTGTTGTTTCAGATAGGGTAGTTTCAGAAAGAGGGCATAATGTCTTTGGCTTGCTAAAGGACAGAACTGCAGGAGCCTTTTCATTCCTAGGGAACTCTTCACATGCTGAAACTCTAAACAAATCTGCTTCAGAGGAAAGGAAGCGCAAAACAAGAGTTCTTGATCCTCAAGGTCCATTTTTGCAGAGATGGAACAAGATATTTGTGATATCATGTCTTGTTGCAGTTTTTGTGGACCCATTGTTCTTGTATATCCCGGTAATCAATGGTGAAAAGAATTGCCTGTACTTGGACAAGAAGTTGGCAACCACAGCAAGTATCCTGCGCTTTTTCACAGATATCTTCTATTTACTCCATATGATGTTTCAGTTCAGAACTGGCTTTATTGCTCCTTCTTCTAGAGTGTTCGGTCGGGGTGTCTTGGTTGAGAACACGTTTGCAATAGGGAAGCGGTATATGTCAACATTTTTTCTGGTTGATTTCTTAGCTGTTCTGCCCCTCCCTCAGGTACATGACATACCATCTACTTAGTGAATGTTTCATATTTGAGTTACTCCCTCCAATACAAATACTTAACGTTTTGGAAAAGATCTAGTCAACCTTTTGAAACTTCGGCTATCAGTAACTTTAAAAGGTTTGTAAAATTGTAATCATAAAAATCATGTGTGTAGATATGTCAAAATAGTTTCCTAATCTTATAATTTTTTTTCAGATTTTTTAAATATATTTTAGTAGAAAGTAGTTGTCAAAGATACATATTGGACACTTTGCCATGTCCAAATCATCAAGTACTTTTGAGTTGAAGGAGTATCTAACAACATACACTTGTTTGTTTTGTTAGGATACATGAAAACTTTACAATTATGATATCCATGTACTTCAGTTTGTTCAGTTCTAGGTTACGCGTATACGTTAAAGAGAGGCTACAAGAAAATGTTGTTACCAATTTTGGGATACTTTACTAAATTTCAATGCACCAATGACCCATAAGGCATGTCATACATGTACCGTTGGTGCAAGTGTGCAACTAAGTGAAAAATTGGAAATTGAGATAGAATTGTCTTTGCTTGTTGGTGCTCGTTCCGGACTGTTTTTGGGAGGTGCGCTGGTTGTGGTTGCGTGGATTTTAGAGATGGCACAAATGCAACCTTGTTTCGTTCCGGGTGCGTTGGGTGCGTTAGGGAGAGGCATCTTTGATATCTCCTTTGTTCATATATTTCTCTCTTCTTAATGAAATGACATGCAACCCTCCTATGTTGTTCGAGGAAAAAACGGGATAGAATTGCCTTTGTTCGAGGAAAAAAGGGGATAGAATTGCCTATTTTGTATAAATTCCTGTTATTCATTGAACTTTGCTATTCTTAAATTCCATATAGTTGTAATTACCTGTGATTTTTCACTATCAGGTATTTGTGTTGGTGGTGCTGCCCCATCTTGAAGGTTCCGAAGTTATGAAAGCAAAAATTGTACTGCTGATTATTATTATATGTCAATACGTGCCTCGACTGCTCCGAATAATACCACTTTACCTTCAAATCACAAGATCTGCTGGTATACTTACAGAGACAGCATGGGCTGGTGCTGCTTTCAACCTCTTAATTTATATGCTTGCCAGTCATGTAAGTCCCCTTGACACACTTAGCATTTAGCAAGAAGGCATTTTTTTTAGTGTTTGCCCTTTGCTCACAAAAATTAGTTAATCAAACACCTGAGATCCTAAATTTCTACTGATTTGATTTTATCTGTACATGTTCATTTTCTTCTTTCTTGGTTGTAATCCGTAAAATAATGAGCTGCATTTTGATTCATGAGTGTATAATGGACACTATACTTTTTTTTTTTGTGTTGGGTGGGTGGGTGGGGGGTGGGGTGGGCTGGGGGTGCGGGGGGGGGGGGGGGGGGGTGGATGTCGCATAAACACCACTAGCGGAGGATAACTGGGTGGCGACAGTTGCTTGAGATCAGAGATTAGACTAAACACAATTCAGTTGAAGACTTGAACAGTGTTGGATGTGTGCACCTCCTTTTACCTGGTTGGGGACAATTGCTAAACCTTAATCATATATTCATATCTATGCACAAAGAGCAAATGTTTTGTCACATTGAGACAGTTCTTACAATTTCTGCATGTTCTGGTTGCACTCTGATTCAGAATCTGCCTGTCAGGAAATGAATCTGAGAAGAATTTGAAAAATACAACTAGAGATGGCTACACTAAATGATTGTAAAATATTTGGATATCTATTAAAGAACAAAGTGGAAAGCATCAATTGCCTCATTATACGAAATACACATTTCTAGTCACAAATTTAGCGAATGCACAACACCTTACAAATACTAGAGGATGTAATGTGATATTTAGACCATCCAGTTTGTCATCATATAATGAAGTACTCCATTAGATGGCTCACCTCCAAATAACTCCATGAGATGGCTAAACTCCTGATAAAATGCATTTAATTTCCACGACTTTGTTGTCCATGGTGAAGATATTACAAACTGATGCTAGAACTGCTTACAGGGTTTTGGAGCTCTTTGGTACATTCTTTCCATCCAACGAGAAGACTCCTGTTGGAGACAAGCATGTAGCAATCAGATTGGCTGTCATCCTACATTGTTATATTGTGAGAGTAATACATTTGGAAATAATGCTTTCTTACAAAATGCTTGCGCAACAAATAGCAGTGCCAATCCAGATCCGACATTTGGAATATTTCTACCAGCTCTCCAGAATGTTTCAGAATCGAAGAGTTTCTTTGAGAAACTATTCTATTGCTTTTGGTGGGGGCTACAAAATCTAAGGTTTGCTTATATAAAGTTAGCTCCCAGCTTTTTTTTCCATCAATGTGCATTTGTTAATTGGTTCATCTCTTGCAGTTCTCTAGGTCAGAACATGAAAACAAGCACTAATACGTCGGAGAATCTGTTTGCGGTTTTTGTCTCAACATCAGGCTTGGTTCTATTTGCACTACTTATTGGTAACGTGCAGGTACAGAAAAAGTGTTTTGTTATTGATGGCATTTTCTTGTCGTGTATGTGTTGTTGGATTAAGTGTCAGCTAATTAGCTATCAATAAGGTCAACCTATGTGAAGGATGTTTTGGATGTGCAGAATTGTGTGCCCATAATTGTAATCGATTGTGCTAAATTAAGTGTCAGCTATATTGTTGATGACTTGATGTATACTCACTTGATTTTAGTTAAATTGATTGGACATATGTGAAATGAAACTGCCTATGGATTCATTTAAAATCACATTAAGCCAATACCAATTATATAGGAACACTGTGTTTACACGATTCTATGAAGTCAACTGCTCAGTAAATACCTATCCTTGAGAAAAAGGAACTACACTGATGAAAAAACTGGAAATGAAAACCTTTATAAAGGTTATTTTTTAAAAGATAAATCTCTCTTTTATTACCTTCAATATTAACATTTTCCTCAAACAGCTAAATACATATACTGTAGGCCTATTTTTTTTTTTCTGATGTTGCATCGAGAAGACAAGAAAAGTATCAGCTGTCATTCATGCCCTAGGATATAGGGCTAGCACATCTGCAAGAGTCACTGACCTTATGGTGGACACCACAATCATGTGTGCCTCAAATCAGAACTGATGCTTGTAATGGCTTGGTTGCTTGGATAGATAAAATAGGCTTGCATAAACTTTTAGATCTTTCTTAATGATCTTAAACGATCTTCATTTCAATACAAATAGCAGGCTAAACCAGTCTATTTGCCTTTATATATCATCATCTCTGATTTACCAAACATTTGTCCTGCAGTGTACCATGTCATATTTAAAGACAAAAGCCTCATTATTTCAGTTAGAAGCAGGAATTATTAATTTAATTAATTAGTCACCAACTAGACAGCTAATATGCGTACCATATTATCTTAATTTTCTTTTCTTTTCTTTTTGGTTGGTAAATTACAGACCTATTTACAGTCAGCCTCTGTGCGTATAGAAGAAATGAGAGTGAAAAGGCGTGATACAGAGCAGTGGATGGCACATAGGCTACTTCCTGAAAATCTGAAGGAGCGGATTATGCGCCATGAACAATATAGGTGGCAAGAAACAAGAGGTGTTGATGAAGAGGGCCTACTTACAAATCTTCCCAAGGATCTTCGAAGGGAGATAAAGAGACATCTTTGTTTGTCGCTTCTGATGAAGGTACTAAAACTTTTATCTCATCTTTTCTCTCCGTGTCCAATCGTTTGGTGTATGAAAATAGATACACATACACACTTAATACTCTCAAGCACATTCCGTGAGATAGCATTTATCTACTGTGTCCATACAGATAGCATTGAATATACCCAAAGATTTAGCCCTGGATAGTAGTGCTTGGAAAACAGCTATTCATGTGCCCGAACCCTGATTTGTGGCTCTTGTTGGGTTTCAACTCTAGCCTACCCCAACTTGCTTGGGACTGAAAGGCTATGTTGTTGTTGGTGTCGATACAGACTGGATATTTGACTTATTGCCATGTAGTCTGGCTAACTGTATACAGACTGGATAAGTTATTTAAGTAGTGGGTCTTTTAAGTCACACAAACGAGAGCTCCTGGTTATTGGTTATTTTGCATGCTGAGTATACACAGTTTTAGCAGATGGTGGCTGTGGTTCTGTTCTAGATCAGGTAGGTTCTTATCTGGGATTTAGTGCAACTCTGGCAGCGCCTGAACTTAGATGTCTTTCTGGTTGGAGTGTATATGTGTCAGCAAGCAGAATGGTTGATGCAATCATATGCCCCCATGTATTATTTGGGATAGGTCTAATGGGTTCTACACCACTCTTGCGGTGTTGCCTCATGGACAAGCAGTATTGTGCTATCATTTGATCATCTTCATCTGTTTGCATTTCCATCTTTAACCTTTTCCTTAATGTATTATTCTTTGATCAACAGATGCTATTCCTTAATGTATTATTAGCATTTCCATCTTTAACCTTTTCCTTCTGTTTGCAGGTTCCAATGTTTGAAAACATGGATGAGCAGCTCTTGGATGCCATGTGTGATCGTCTAAAGCCCATGCTGTACACAGAAGGAAGCTGCATGATTCGTGAAGGTGACCCAGTGAATGAAATGCTCTTCATCATGAGAGGAACACTAGAGAGTACGACAACAAATGGAGGACAGACCGGCTTCTTCAACTCTAATGTTCTGAAAGGTGGTGACTTCTGTGGTGAAGAGCTCCTCACCTGGGCCCTTGACCCCACTCAAGCTTCGAATCTCCCCGGCTCAACTAGGACAGTGAAGACGTTGACTGAAGTTGAAGCTTTTGCTTTGAGGGCTGATGACTTGAAGTTTGTTGCCACCCAATTCAGGAGGCTTCACAGCAAACAGCTCCAACATACCTTCAGATTTTACTCACAGCAGTGGAAAACCTGGGCTGCTTGCTTCATACAGGCAGCGTGGCACAGATACTGCAGAAAGAAGCTTGAAGAGACTTTATATGAGAAGGAGAAGAGGTTGCAAGCAGCAATTGTATGCGACGGCACTACTTCGCTCAGTCTTGGTGCTGCGCTCTACGCTTCACGTTTTGCTGGCAACATGATGCGGATCTTGCGGAGAAATGCCACCCGAAAGGCTCGTTTGCAAGAACGAGTGCCTGCAAGATTGTTACAGAAGCCAGCAGAACCCAACTTTTTCGCTGAAGATCAATGATCTCCTCATCTTTGGGCCACCCTGTAACAAGCAGACATTATTCATGATCCAGCCGGTATAAAATTCGTGTGATTGGATGCTACACAAGTGTACATAGATAGACCAGATGGTCTAAAGCTGTCTGGTCACGTAATTCAATGTGTCTTCGATTCTTTATCAGCACGCTGCATGCAGGATGCATGTATTATAAGCATCCCAGATTTACCTCTTGTGAATTTCAAAAACAAACGACGCTGTAAATGTAACTGATCAATTGTTTGTTAGCTTGGGATGTGCTCGAATGTGACGTGTGAGAGGATGATGTGAACTCATTATTGGGTATCTCCATGTCCGACCAAGCGGACTCTCCAAGCCTTTCAGTTCCGCTTGGCTGTGTCCGCCGCCTCCTTGACCTTCGTAAATGTCCACTTCATTCCACCATCTGCTAACACTACGCATATTCAGCTCCTCGTTCCAACTCCACCTCCTCAGATAGGATGAAGTCCACAGCAAGAGTTCTTGATCCTCAGGGGCCATTCTTGCAGACATGGAACAAGATATTCGTGATATCATGCCTTGTTTCAGTTTCTGTGGACTCTCTGTTCTTCTATGCCCCGGCGGTTGACGGCGACAACAACTGCTTGTATCTGGATGACAAGTTGGACAAGATAGCAAGTATCCTGCGCTCTCTCACGGATATCTTCTATTTACTCCGTATGATATTTCAGTTCAGGACAGGATTTACTGCTTCCTCTTCAAGAGTGTTTGGTCACGGTGTATTGGTTGATGACACGTTTGAAATAGCAAAGCAGTATTTTACAACATATTTTCTGGTTGATTTCTTAGCTGTTCTGCCCCTCCCTCAGGTAATCATTTTTATGCCACTTGCTTAGTTAACCTTCAGCATTGGAGCTATGTACCTGCATCATGCAAACCTTGTAATTCTGATGGTAAGTTTGTAGCTGACATTGATGTTTGATTATCAGGTGTTTGTGCTGTTAGTGCGACCCCATCTCCGAGGTTCTGAGGTTATGACAGAGAAAAATATACTAACGTTGATAGTCATATGCCAATATGTACCTCGACTGATCCGAATAATACCACTCTACATTCAAATCACAAGATCAGCTGGTACAGTTATGGATACAGCATGGCCGGGTGCTGCCTTTAACCTTCTAGTTTATATACTTGCCAGTCATGTAAGTCCTATAATAATTTCTTGATACGTGAATGCAAGTTTTAGATCTTGATCTCTACCCTCTGAAACAGAGCATTTTTTTTTCTATTCTTGATGCACACAGGCTAATCTCAAGATAATTTTAATACGATCAATTTGGCACATATTATATTGTGCATTGTCAAAATATTAGTTTATTACTGACCGATGCATTGGTTTCGACTTCTTACAGGTCCTTGGAGCTCTTTGGTACATTCTTGCCATTCAACGACAAGACATCTGTTGGAGAGAAGCGTGTAATGGACAAGATGGTTGTGATCTTGCGTCTTTATATTGTGGAAGTTCTGTATATGGAAATAATACTTTCTTACAAGATGCTTGCCCAACAAATGGTGATGCCGATATAGATCCAATCTTTGGAATTTACCTACCAGTTCTCCAGAATGTTTCACAGTCAACGGGTTTCTTCGAAAAATTATTCTACTGCTTTTGGTGGGGGCTACAAAATCTATGGTGTGTTTATAATTGAAATCCTTTTTTTCCTCACCAAAGAACAGTGCCCTGGGGCCTGTATTTATGTGTGGCTATTTCCATTGCAGTTCGTATGGTCAAAACCTGAAAACAAGCACTTACATATGGGAGAATCTGTTTGCTGTATTTGTCTCAACATCAGGTTTAGTTTTATTTGCGCTCCTTATTGGTAATGTGCAGGTATAGTTCTAAGCATTGATGGAAATTTATTATTGTTGTGCTATTAGATTAAGTGGAGATTTATTAAAAGTGCAAATGAGACAAGGATTTTTCTGGAGGTGCAAATTGTGCATCTGCAGATTTGTAGTATTGCCTTTTTCTAAAAATGTACTCAAATTGATTCAACAAATGTGAAATGAAAACATACCTTCAACAGGAGTCGTTTCCCTTAAAAATTGTAAAGCAAACCTCTCCAGCTTTTACCAGTAATATACAAAGAATTATTTATATCAGTTATCCAAAATGTACCATTATATTTGTCCTGAAAAAAATATTTTCACAATGTCATAGTTTAAAATTTTTGACTACTACTTCGTGGAAAAAGTAATCTCCAAGTTGAACATTTAAGACCGTGTAGCTAGAGGCCACAACATTGTAGATTTAGACAGAGGGAGTACCCCATATACTTGAAGATTTTGTTTGCTAAAATCTATTGGAGTTAGATATTGATGTTCTAGAAGAAATAGTAGTTAGACTAAAAATACTGAAAATGAAAAACACATTTCAAAACCACTAGGCTTCTCAAAAATATCTGGCCTTTATTGCACCAAACTAATTGACTCATTTGTTGTAGGCCTGTATTTGCATTGGTGTCTAGAAACGATGCTTCTCATAGTACGTAGCCTCAACCTTTGCCATTCAAGTCTTAAACATAGGTGCAAGGCCTTTATAAAGAATCTCGTGTCGATATACTGGACATTATCATCATGTTTGTTACCTCTAATCAACTGATGCTGGTACTAACTTGGTTGTTTTCAAAATAGCATGGGCTGAAATCTACTTTGAGATTTTACTTGGAAGAATTTCAAGTGACTTAGCTTTCTTGATACAATTCTCAATTGAACATATATGAAAATCAATTCTCTATATGAATTATGAAACAAAATTTGCCTTTAAAACAATTCCACATGTTTTTACAACATTGTGTTTTATGTTATATGTAAAGCCATTGTTTAGTATGTAAAAACAGGAACAATAAATTGAATTATATAATCTGTGAAGACTGAAGATGTGTGACTTGACCATATTTTTCCAATTTATTTTTTGGATTATTGCAGACCTATTTACAGTCAGCCTCTGGGCATATAGAAGAAATGAGAGTGAAAAGACGTGACACAGAGCAATGGATGGCACAGAGACTACTTCCTGAGGATATCAAGGAACGAATACTGCGTCATGATCAATATAAATGGCAAGAAACACAAGGGGTTGATGAAGAGGACCTTATTATAAATCTTCCTAAGGACCTCAGGAGAGATGTAAAGCGTCATCTTTGTCTACTACTTCTCATGAGGGTACTTTCCTAGACATTTAGGTCGTATCCATATTCATAAAGAATTGTCATTTGCTTTTTGTCCCACATCTGGAGATATATGGAAAAGGAATACTTGAGACTATATCCCCCCATCTTGATATCTGAACTCTATTATATACTATATGTTAAGCAAATCACAGGTCAGATGGTCAAACAAAATTTGTTGTCTTAAAATTTTCAGTACAATTTGGGTAACATGAATCAAATTGTTCAACAAAGTCTTTATCGCAATGTTCATTCTCTTCTAAATCTGTTTAAATATGCCGTATGTATTTTAGAAAAAAAATGAAAACTATGCTTTGATTTACTTAGTTGGCCGTATGTAGTTTTCCCTTTTTAAATATACTTACCCTATGAAGTTTTTCTAATCCATTAATAATTAACCCTGTGAAGTTGAATGGCAGCTGTTAGTAACTTTTCAAAGCTTCCATATAAAATACATATATATTCCAATGGAGGTTATTAGATGGATTCTAAGATCTATAATTTTCATACGCAATTCATAGCTACATCTTTCTATCAGTTTTGTTCTTTATTCGATACATATTATCCCTTAATTAATTAATTTAATTAACTAGCACTAATTCCAACTACCTTTTCAGGTTCCAATGTTTGAAAACATGGACGATCAGCTCTTGGACGCCATGTGTGATCGTCTAAAGCCCATGCTGTGCACAGAAGGAAGCTGCATCATTCGCGAAGGCGACCCAGTGAATGAGATGCTCTTCATCATGAGAGGAACACTAGAGAGCATGACAACGAACGGTGGGCGGATGGGCTTCTTCAACTCCAATGTTCTCAAAGGCGGCGACTTCTGCGGCGAAGAGCTCCTCACATGGGCTCTGGATCCCACATCAGGCTCAAACCTTCCCAGCTCAACCAGGACAGTGAAGACGCTGTCGGAAGTCGAAGGTTTCGCCCTGAGGGCTGATCAGTTGAGGTTTGTGGCCACTCAGTACCGGAGGCTCCACAGCAAACAGCTCCGGCACACCTTCAGATTCTACTCCCAGCAATGGAGGACCTGGGCTGCTTGCTTCATACAGGCAGCTTGGCACAGATACTGCAGGAAGAAGATGGAGGATAGTTTGTATGAGAAAGAGAGGAGGTTCCAAGCGGCTATAGTGAGTGATGGCTCAAGTTCTCGCAGTCTTGGCGCAGCACTCTATGCCGCACATTTCGCTTGCAACATGGTGCGAGTGCTACGGAGAAATGCCGCACGAAAGGCCCGTTTGCTGGAAAGAGTGCCTTCAAGGCTGTTGCAGAAGCCAGCAGAACCCAACTTTTTCGCTGAAGAAGAGTGATCTTTTCCATACCCTGTTATTAAACAACGTTCATCAGGCAACCTGTAACCTATGTATCTATGATTGGATGCTGTACACAGACATGGAGACACCAAATGGGCTGAAGCTGTCTGGTTTAAATCATGTAAATCAATGTGTCGGATTGTCATTTCGTTATACATGTTCAGGACATTGACGTGGGCTGTATACAATGCAACGGACGTGGTCAAATGTGAATGGCATGGTACAAAAGTCAAATTTCTCGATCCCAAGCTTCAGACCACATGTGCCATTGGGTAGACAGCTACAGATAGTAGTAATTTTCCAGCTTATATTACTATGGTCTCTTCTAAGATGCCGAAACTTTATGCTTTATAGTTTATTCCTCCAACGCGAGCTTTGAGAAAGATTGTCTGTTTTCCCTTCCCCTCCATGGGAGCATCTCCTTTTAGGGTGCTTCACTTTGGGGGAATAATCTCTTTTTAGATATGCTATCCTGTTGATCACACTTCCCATAATGCTTCCCTTTTTTTTCCAAAGGTGATTGGAGCTAACTTGATGAAGAACATAAAGTTCTTATAATAGAAATAGTACATTTTCGATACCCCTTTGGTTTTCCTTCCAAACAACAAGGACTTCCCTGTTTGAGGAAGTGTAAGAAGTCATTGCCTTCTTTGCCATGAGTCAGATGAAACTGTGAGACTGTAACCACATGGAGTGGAATGCATGCATAAGTTGTAAAGGGATTTCAACATAATACTTGAATTTTTCAAGAACGGGGAAAATTTTCCAGTCTCAAAGTCAGTTTCACTTTCAAAGATGTTTTCTCAATAAAAAAAGCAAAATAGTAGAGAATCAATCCTTACGTCAAGTACATGAATAGATAATAGGAAAGAAAGCAGACCGAAAGGTACATATTCTCTAGAATAAAGAGGCTCTCGCAAAAAAATGTCACTGTTGCTAGGTTGTCTTCTGCATGGTGACGTTGATCGATGGATGAGCTCCTGCTAAAATGAACAGGCTAGCTTTATGAATTCCCGACATGGATTCTTGGGAATAAAGAGGCTTTCTGAATGTTTGACACTTGATTACGCTAGCAAATTGTACTTGACAAAAGTCTAAACCACTACACAATCTCAAGTTCTCAACTAGGTCACTGACTTTCTGTCTCTCCTGTAGAGTTGTTGGTACAGCACGCGGATCACGCACGGGGAGGACTGAGGAGGCACAGAGCACCGATCAGCTTTGCAGTTACTGTACTGCCGCTGCTTGCCTGCTTCTCAATTTGGTGGATTATTGTCACGTGAAGGCTGCCAGACTACCCAGAGGTCTCTGCGATCTTTGCTGAACGTACTTACGTACACTGAAGTGTACACATGCTTCAGGATATTGCTAGGATTGTTATCTTCTTCACAATGATTTCTTTGAAGCATGATATTCCGCAGTTGAGTTATAAGTTTTGCATTATAGCGACTAAATAAGGTTGTGTCGGCGGAAGCTGATCTGGATGATCAGCTTACGCGTCTAAAGATTGGACGCGCAAGATACATAAGGATAATTGGACGCGCAAGATACATTTAAGGATAAAATTATCGTGCACAGGATTAAGGACTTTGTCTTTTTTTTTTTTTACTTTCAATAGTTTGAGGAAAAAAAATCTAAAATAAATCTATAAAAATATGAGCACATGTGCCGAGTCGAGTACTCGAACGAGGATAGTTAACCATCTTCTAATTCTTGAGGAGCATAAAACAAATGCTCCATTCGTTCTTAAATATATGACGTTGTTGACTTTTTTTCCAATTTTGACAATGACATATATTTAATGAATTAATTAAATAAAGTAAAATGAGTACCATTATATTTATTTTCAAAAAATACTTGTATATTTGTCTAATTGAAAAAAATAGAAAAGATGAGTAGTCAAATGAATAGAAAAAGTCAATACTGTCATGTGTTTAATGATGGAGAAAGTAGTATTTTAACATTCCAATGTGTGCTGGCCCTGGGCGCGTACAATTTCTGCACATGGTCCACAAAGCCATATGTGAATCTAGTATGGTGAATTTTGAAGGGATACCCTTTAGTGTGAGTCCAGTGATTAAGAAGGAAATGAAGTTCAAAAGTCTTGAGGAGCTCAAGTTTTTCTTGGTTGACTACACAGTGAGGTTACATAGGCCTTTCAACATAGTTTACTCTGACAAGAATCTAAGGTATGACATCATGTGCAAGCAAGGATGCCTTTGGCGTGTATGGTCTTGGCTAATTACAAGCACCGGACAATGAAGAATTTCAAATGTTGTGCAACCGCATACTTGTCGTTCTTCATTGCCGAAGCAAGTGCACGCCTAGTGCATAGCAAAGTACCTTGGGTGGCGTATCCTATGCATTGTCTGTAAAGACAACGAGACATCGGTGCCCTCCCTCATGGAGTCCATATTTGCCTTTAGTGGATACCGTGTCAAGTATTCAAAGGCATGGCGGGCGAAGCAACACGCCGTTGCCCTGCTATGGGCGACTGGAAGGAGTCCTATGGCATGGTTCCTAGGGTACTCACAGCTATGGCCTACTACAATCCCGGGGTTAAATGGTTTACTGACTCATGCGGCATGATGTAGCCTAACAATGGTGTTTTGAAGCACGTGCTCCAAAGGGTATTTTGGTGCTTCCCTCAATACAGTGTGTCATTTTGACATTGTCGTAACGTGATACTTGTGGACGGTACATTCTTGACCAGGAAGTATAAGAGTACATTACTGATGGTAGTTGCAGTAGATCCAGAACAGTAACTTGTGCCTCTAGCTTTTGCCTTGGTCGAGAATGAGAACAACGACAGTTGGTCATGGTTCATGAAACTCATTCGGCGGCACGTATTTGGACCGTCACGACAAGTATGTATGATTTCAAATAGGCACCATGGGCTCTGCGAACGACCACATGGATGGGTTTCCACTGCTCGTGCATAGGTGGTGCACGAGACACTTTGCCGCCAACATGTGGCGTCAGCAAAGGAACAAGGACGTGATTGGAAAGTTGAAGACTTTATGCATGGTACATACAGAAACAGAATTTAATAAGATGTTAGAAAATCTAGTGAAGGACTTGAATGTTGACGCAAAAGAATGGTTGAAGGGTGAAATGGAGGATAAGGACAAATGGGTGCAGGCTTTCGATGAGGGAGGGATGCGTTGGGGTATTATGACCACGAACTACTCGGATCCCTAAATGCTGTTTTCAAAGGCATCCGAAGTAGGGCTACATCCGGAATTATTGAATACTCCTTCGAAAAATGCAACGCCTACTTTGTGGACAGATGGCAAAAGGCACGTGAACTGTTGAATGAAGGTCATAAGACTGGGAAGGTTGCAGATGAACATATATCAGAGGCTGAGCTTAGGTCCGTTAACCAATTACCAGAACCGTATGGGCCAGAAAGAATGATATATTCTATAAGAGGTTCCGGTACTACTAACGTTGGGGTTGAGAGCTATGGAGGCCGACACTATAGAGTGGATCTCAACAAAGTTTCGTGCACCTGCAACGTTCCTCAATTGTTGCACCTTCCATGTTCACACTTGCAAGGCAAGAGGTCTTAATTATGAAAGCCCCTTGTACATGTCATTCTTGTACTCTAGGGAGCACACCATTAGAATTTGGGAATCAAGCTTTGAACCTTACCGTGATCCGTCACAATGGCTGCCATATGAAGGGCTAGAGTATGTCCCAAACCCCAATTTGAAGAGAAACAAAGTAGGTAGGAGGCAGAAGAAGCGTTTGAGAGGTGACATGGACGAGTCGCAGGGGAGACTTTCAGCAGATTATGGCACTGGCGATTCTGATGTGGACAAGTTGGAAAATCGTTGCTCGAAGTGCCACAAGATCATTAAGAATTTCACATGCCGCAAGAAGGAATCTAAGGGCAAGAAATCTAGGTCAAACAATAGAAGGTAGCGTTCTTCCAACATGAGGGTAGTCGCGGAGGTCGTATTTTGCATGGTTATCATTATAGCATTTATTGATAGTAAATTTTCATTGTTACTTTACTTATCATGCGCTGAACCTTTTTACTAACGAATGTTGTTTATATTTTTAGGATGGGGCCCTAGGATACCCGCTCCTTGAGGCCGCGTACGACTTGCAGCACCGCGCCCACCTCCTCAACGACCTCCACGAGGTACTACATATTATATGTATGAGTTTCTGTGCGATTTTTATGTATATTCACCCTCCAAGAATAAGAGTTTAATTAGGCATATAAAACCGGTGATAAGATTAAATGGTGCATATCAAAAAACTAACACTGCTTTCTACACATCATACTAACATTCTCCTATTAAATTTACATGGGTTGTTAACGATCATCGAAAGAATGGAAGGAACTTAGGTGGAACCCCTAAGTTAGGACGCATAAGCTTAGCAGCAACTCCACACTTACATATGGGAGGATCCCTCACACGCCTACAAGCAGCCTCCTGCTTCTCCTCCTCGGTCATTCTAGCTGGGTTTGATGGAGGAGGAACCCAATGCCTAAACTGATGGTATGGTTTAAGCTCTATGCTATCATATGGGAATAGGCAGATCCTAGGATCATATTTGTCGGGTCCATCTATCCATTGAAAGAAATCACAAGGCGTGGCAGGCATTGGATCAAACGTCCTCTTGCACATATAGAAGGTTCTTCCAACTGTCTTTGGGTGCCTTGATTGTTTCACCTCAGCTTACACGCCACATCCACAAAGAGGTACCGGAAGGGCAGGAGGTACGGGAGCATCCGCATTGGACTCGCCCACGTAATGCACGTACCACATACGCCGCTTGTATTCACACCCGGACGACGTTATCTCACCTACAGATCAAGTGACCAAAAATTAATATACAAATAAACTTTAGACACGTAATCCATCAACTTTACCATACCAACTATAGACAACAATTGGACATATTACACAAATAAACCTACCAATGCCATGTACACTACACAATTGCATGAATATCTACCTAAATCGAAGCATGCAACAAGTTCTACACGTCAATATCGTGGGTAGAGAGTATAGTGCGTATGAACTAAGCATCACTAACACATAACAACATTGCATTTCATCAAAATTTCAAATCAACAACCTAACCCTAGGTTACCTAAATATCCTCCGATCTAACAAACGGAACAGTAAAATAAAGGAAAGAGTTGGGGGAGACCTTCCAAATGAAGCGGTGAACAATTCCAACTAGTTTCCCTAACCGAAATCACCGGATTTGGAAGGATTGGGGGTAGCGGCGGCTGATGGCGAGGGAGTCGGTCGGGCTCGGGGTTACTGGAGGAAGAAGAAAGGAAAGGAAAAGGAGGAGGGAAGCAAGCGTGCCTGTATGCTAGGCGCTGTCGGGCCAGGCAGGCTGGCGCGACAAGCCCGCCACGTTAGCGCTGTGCTGGCCTAGCCTCCCACGCCACGCCACGATGGACCCTCTGTCGCACCAGTGCATGTGGCGCGACAGAGGTTTCCTGCCGCGCCATGAGCGCTGGCGCAGTCAAAAGGATCACCCATGCAAATTAAGTTGGGACGAGTTTTTTAAAATATATTTAAAAAAAAGTTAAAAATAAAAAAATACACCAGCATAACGGAGCACAGATTCCTAGAGGAGGAAAGAGGAAAGCGAGGGCTAGGGGATTGCAGAGAATCCACCCCCACCACCCCCGGCGCGCCGCCCTCCGCTCCTCCTGCTCGCTCTATTTCTTTCGCCCCCCGCGACGCCGCCTCTCTCCTTACCCCCGCCCCGCCTCGCCATTCGCGCCCCAGGTAAGGAGCCCCCTTCCCCTGCCGTAGCATCTCTGCCCCCGCGACCTGGCCACGGCCCTGCTCCGGTGAGTCCGCCCGCGCTCCCGTTCAGCCGCGCCGGCCGCCGTCCTGCTCGGTCGAGTCCGCCCGCGTCCCGTTCAGCCGCGCCGGCCGCTGCCCCGTACCCCGCACCGCCCGTGTTCACTTGTTCTTCCAGTAGGGGAGGCGGCGGCGGAGGTTTCTTGAGGTTTTGCGGCGGCGATTAGAAAAAAGGCCTCTCCTTTCAAATTCCTGTTATTTTAGTTCCAGAAATTAGCCTTTAGGATTATTATCAACTGGCTGATTAATCCTTGTTCTAGTCACGTCCTTGTTGCCAACGATAGCTTGTTGTGGGGGGTGGGTTGGCGAGCATGCCGTTGTTGCCCTTGTCCCCAACCATCTGTCATCCACCCTCGTGGTCCACGTTCGCTGTGGATATAGCCTGCCACCTATTAACCATCTCGTGCTACCGCCGCCGAAGTTGCTCATTAATATTGTGCTTGCCATTGGTTGCTGCTTAGCCCGGCTGATGTTGCTTTGATTGGTCCAGAGGCTGGGAACTCCAAAGAGGAACAGGGTCTATGGAGGGTGGAGGCGCCGGAAATGGTTTGACTGGGACAGCGCAGACAAAGGGGAGTGGGGGTGATGGCTCCGCCAAGCCGCTGCCCCCTTGCTGTGTCAAGGCCAGGGCCGCAGCGCCCGAGTCTGAGGCCAAGTGCCATGCTACGGTGGTGTCGGGCTGGTTCACCGAACCTCGATCGCGCTGCGGTATGTCCAGGCTGTGCTTCACATCCTTGATCATCTCACTTCTTGATAGATCGTCTACAACCATCATTCTCCAATGTCCACTTCTTTTATATGACCCTGATTGCTCCCCGTGCAGGTAAAGCAAGCAAAGTTCAGTACTACAATAACCCGATGTGGCCAGGTACTTGTCCCGCCAAAGCCTATATATCAATTTTTTGTTTACCCTAATTAATTAATCTCTAACAATTGTCTACAAAAGTAATTTTAATACAAAGTGTTCAAAAGTTAAATTGTTTCTTTGTAAAATGATTTTCTGATAGATATATAGTTATTCGCTGGACAACTGCATGCCTGTGTTTATTTATGTTAGAGAAGGTTGTATTTCCCAATTCCTGCAACTGTTTTCTTCTTCCAAGTGAATGGTTTTTTTTTTAAATTTTTGGAAGATAATTCTAGCAGTTGATAAAAGTTCACATGCAACCACCCAAGCTTTTGTTCAAAGAGTGGTTTTGAATATTTCTAAGATGATATCTTTATTATTACAAGTATAATACAATTCTTACGCATTTGTTGGAGAAGGTTGATTTAGCATTGTGCATGCTATCAGAGTTAGGAATTTTGTATTCCTATTTATTTTGTTGTACCGATGTTCTCATGGTAGAAAGACCTTGCATCAGCTGGTAAGACATAACATAAGAGTGCATATGCAGCCGAGTGATGCTTTGTCGCTTTTCTTATTTGACAATGGTAGTGTGCTTAGTACTATCATTTCCACAAGAAAGGCAATGTTCTTCAGCCGAGTGATGCTTTGTCGCTTTTCTTATTTGACAATGGCAGTGTGCTTACTACTATCATTTCCACAAGAAAGGCAATGTTCTTCTTGGTTCATTTCCTGACCTCTGTAATGTCTTCAATTTATTTTCCAAAACGATCATCAGTGCGTTGGTTATACTCCCCAGCGTGCGTTATTTGTCCTTAAGTGTGTTGTTTTTTCCTTGTACAAATACCATTGTTTGACACTCTATAATATGCTCTTTTAGCATTGAACCAAATTTCCAGTTGTGTTCATTGCTGTACTTCTCTGCCATTTGCCGTTTTTCCCTAGAATGAAACAATAATACTTCTCGTATCTCTTGTGATTTTATTTTCATATATAGGAGAGGCCCATTCCTTGAAAGTGGAGAAGATCTTGTACCAGGGGAAGTCACCATACCAAGAAGTCTTAGTTTTCGAGGTTCTCATCGTCTATTCGTACCAGAAATAAAAACTTTATGTGGCTTCTATTGTGTATAACCTGTTAGTTTTTGTGTGCAGTCGACAACCTATGGGAAAGTCCTTGTGCTTGATGGCATTGTTCAGTTGACTGATAAGGATGAATGTGCGTACCAGGAAATGATTACTCACCTCCCACTTTGTTCAATTCCATCCCCTAAAAAAGTATATCTCCTGATCCCTGTTTTTCCTCAATATTGTGAAATTGTTAATAATGCTGTATCGCTACTAACAGAAATTGAACAGAAAGATATTATGCAGCTCTATGTCAGCACATGGAATATTTCTTTTTATTTGCATTTGAATGGATACTGTAGCATGACAGTGACTTATTCTCTTAGGAATTACTTTGCAGGTTTTGGTTATTGGTGGTGGTGATGGAGGTGTGCTCCGAGAGATTTCCAGACATAGTTCTGTGGAGTCAATTGACATATGTGAAATCGATCAGCTGGTTATTGATGTAAAGTTCTCCTTTGATTCTTTGACCTTCGCTTCGAGTTGTAATCGCTATCTATACCTTGCTGATATACATCTTAACTTTTTAGGTTTGCAAAGATTTCTTCCCACATTTGTCTGTTGGATTTGAAGATCCTCGTGTTCAACTTCATGTTGGTGATGGTATGTCGATAATCCCATGAGACGACTACATTACTTGTTCATATCTTCCTAAATTCCCTATTTGCAGCGTGTAGGTAAAATCATTTCAGTTTGTGATTTGTAATTTCATAATAGAATGCCTTTTTTTCCTACTTTCAGCTGTGGAGTTCTTGAGAAATGCGCCTGAAGGTACATATGACGCTATCATTGTTGATTCGTCAGACCCAATAGGTGAGTTAATGCTGCTATTCATCGTCTTTCTTGAACACAGTGCCATGGATAGCCTTAGTGATGTCTTTGTTACTGTATATCTGTTCTGTGCATTTTTGGTTTTGTTACTTCCTATTATATCGTTCATGTGCTCCATGCTTCTTTATTTCTTGGTTGCTGCATCCCTAGCTATTCTGTATTAATGATGAATAATGTGTTCCGATTTTACTTGTAAATGGAACTTTGTCCTATCAAATTCTCAGTCAAATATTACTGTTCTTATTATGCTACTTTTGGCATTTACAGGGCCTGCTCAGGAACTTGTGGAGAAGCCTTTTTTTGATACAATTGCTAGAGCCTTGAGGCCTGGTGGAGTTCTTTGTAATCAAGCTGAGAGTATGTGGTTGCATACACATTTGATTCAGGATATGCTTTCAATTTGCCATGAGACTTTCAAGGGTTCTGTGCACTATGCATGGACTAGTGTCCCAACATACCCGAGGTTCAAACTCTATTATCTATTATTCGTACCTTGATCCTTTTTTACAGTTTAACTGTATTTACAACTAATTTAGGCATTTACTGTTGAACTTTACCATCTAATACTGATCTTTTTTGTATAGTTCTTATTCGTAAATGAATGAAATAGATAGGGCTAGCTATTGTTAAAATTATTAACTTAAAGTAGCATTTATTGGTGTTTTTTTTTTGTCTTTCTTTGCTCCTTTTTTCTTGTAAAAATGAAGATTATATGGGCTTAGCAGTGCAAGCTTCAAGATCTGTCTTGTGTTTTGCTGAGCTGAATGGATGCATGTTTGAGGGACTTGAACTTATAAGGGTTTTATGAACATTTCTTGTTTTTATCCCTTTCTGACATGAGCTTGGTGACTTATGTGGTGCCTGGGGTAGGCATAAGAACAAGTTTTGTTTTCTGCTACTTTTTTATCTGTCCCAAGAAGATGGTACTGCGATCCTCATTAGTGTCGATATTGTTGACAGTGAACTGGTGCCAGCGCTGGTTCATTTGGCATCATAGGTTATTTGGGGCTTAGCTCAACTCATGCAAGGAACCAGTTGTAGCCAGACAGAGCATTAGTGAGCAAATATTCCCAATGTTGTCTATATATTTTGCATAATCAAGTCATGCTAGCTGATCAATGCAAACTATGTTGACCTCATATTATTGAAGCTACAAATGGTTTCTAGTTTATCTTCTTGATGCAGTCATTTTGGATAAGCCTTAGTAGACTTACGAAGAAGGGAAATAATCACACGACACTCATCCTGTACTTCACATTGTGCATAAAAGAGAGATAATATTATGCAAAAGGGAACATGCACATTAAGCTTCATCGAATGGAAATTTGGAATTACAGAGTAAATACTATTTTGTTTCGAAGGACACCATATAACTATGCATGCAACCTTGAAGTAATCAACTGGTAGTCAATGATGGAGATGGTGACATAAATGTTCCAGGCTTTGCATCTCTAGAGTGTTAATTGTTTCTCTGTTTCAAACTTCCTTTTCTTACGGAACATTTGAATTTTGCAGTGGAGTGATTGGATTTTTGCTATGTGCCAAAGAAGGTCCACCGGTCAACTTCCTGACTCCTATAAATCCAATTGAAAAACTGGAAGGGGCTACAGAAGCTGGAAGGGAGATCAGATTTTATAATTCAGAGGTCAGTTTTGTTTTATCAGTTACACAGAATTTCTTGTGCCAATATATATGATTCGACCTGTACAGACTTTTTGTCCTAGTATGTGGGATTTAGTCTGAACTATGATAATTATTAAAATCTAATTTGTGTTAATTTACCCTTCTGTGCTATGATGAAGTCTGTTATTTGTAATACAGGAATGTTTGTATACCTACTGTTCCTGGCTTTTGCTCACTTCATTTGACTCCATTCATCCGTAACCCTGATGTTAGATCGCTTCCATTAGGATTCGTTTGCCCTGATTAATTTTGTTATTGAACAGATGCATAGGGCAGCATTTGTTCTTCCAACCTTTGTGAAGAAAGAGCTAGAAGCATATTGCGCTTCCACTGAAAGAGTAAGTTTTTACAATTCAGGACTAGTGATTACTTTATATCTGGTGCGTTTTCACAGTTCAATAATATTTTTGAATGCAAACTCATATGGAGAGAATTTGTGCACCATTTTACAGGAACAGCCAGAGGAAACAGCTGCAACAGCACCAAAGATAAGTGTTGCTTCCAAGAGTGAAATTCTTACTGCATCCTAGACTAAGGCTAGCTTACCTGTTCCTTCCCGGCGCTCTTGGTTATCGCCAGTGGATACCAAGTCATGTACCATCGGCATGGAGGTGTCGGCTCCATTGCGATTAGACGTGTAATGAGGCATCTGTTAATAATTCATGCTCTGAACTATGAGATGAGATTAGCATATGTTCTAAAACGAAAAGGCGAGCTCACAGAGCAATGTATGATAATGAGTGATGAGCATTTCAAATTGCATTTATCGTTTTCTTCTTGGCGAGCGGTGTGTTGGTGGCCATTTCTCACCACTAGAGTGAGGTGTGCATTGCAGCTTGCAGTAAAGAAAATGATTGGCTTGGATACCCCTCCGTCCTAAAATATTATTCGTCCTAAAATATTATTCGTTTTAACTTTTTTAGATATATAATTTTTGCTATATACTCCCTCCGTTTTAAATTGTAAGTCATTCTAAGAATCTTGGAGAGTCAAAGCATCTCAAGTTTGATCAAAATTATAGAGAAAAATATAAAGATTTATGACATCAAATATATATACTATGAAAATATAATTGATAAAGAATCTAATGATTCTTAGTTGACGTCATAAATATTATTATATTATTATATAAATTTGGTTAAATTTAAGATACTTTGACTCTCCAAGATTCTTGGAATGACTTATAATTTGGAACGGAGGGAGTATCTAGATATATCTATATTTATGATATTGGAACGGAGGGAGTATCTAGATATATCTATATTTTTATGTGCATATCAAAAATTATGTACTTAGAGCTGAAAAATCAAAACTGAAAAACTAAAATAAATAGTAATTTGGAACGAATGGAGTAGTATTTATCATGCGATTGTGATAACCTGCTGCCATTTTGTTACAACTCGAGCGTTTTTGTCAACAGTGTTCGTGTTGCACTCGAGCCTCCTTGTTAACCGTGTCCTTATTGCCATCGTATCTTTTTTTAGAAAAAAAAGAATTATTGCCATCGTGCCTTGTAGCATTATTATTTTTTTAAAAAAAATGTATCGGAAATCTGCTCACGTTTTTTGGCAATTGTTTGCACGTATTCTTATTAACCATAATTAGTATTGCTGAAATGTATATATTTTTGAACTGGAACACTTTAAATTCAAAACGGGACGAGCAAGCTTTACTGCTACCTTCCCGCTGCTGCCCTATTGTTACTTCTCTACTTATTAGCGGAACATTTTTTCCCTACATGTGATATTAATTTGTCTGTTGGAGCAATATTTTTATACAGTAACAAAAAAATTACCAGTATTGAATTTAGAAGAAAAAATAATGAAAAAGTAAGAGGAGGTGGTGGAAACTCCATCTGGATCTGGAATTCTAGATGCAGTATAGTAGTAGCACCAAAATCTCCATCTTTGTTGATGCTACCACCACTTAAAAAAAAAAATTAAACACTGTAGCTTGTGGTTTGTGATGCATAAGTGGAAACAAGCCCATTCAAACTAGCTGGCCAGACAAAGCCCCTACCGGCCCATTACACAAGTGGAGATGGAGAAGAAAGGAGGCAAGGCGAGGCTTCTTTAGGGCTCTGGCCTCCCGAACGCTGCGCCGCCTCCTCTCCCCCCTTCAGCTTCTTCTCCGCGGCGGCCGAGGGAGACGAAGATGGTTGCGGCGATCAGGGTACCCAAGACCCAGCGCGCCAGGCGGGAGCTCCTCAAGCACGCGCCCAAGCTCGTAAGTCCCTCCCTCCTCCCCCCCCCTCCTTCCAAAACCTCGTCGCGCCGTCAAGCACAATCCATGGCTATGGCTTTCACGGGCTTCGTTTCGTGCTGAGGACGCGTCTCGATCTTCCGCTTTGGCAATTTACACTCGCATGGCGATATGAATGAAATATCACGTCATGTTTGTAGCATTGTACATAGGTTACATGGGTGATTCCTGTTTGCCTTGAAAAATGCTCTGTTGCTACTGGATGTAAGGTACCGCGACGATTGTCAGTCCTGTCTTCTGTTCATATCCTGTGTTACCTTCCTTCCCCGTTGCTACAGTCTTTAGCAACTCTAGCAGTGGGTTGAGTATTTGGAAAAAAAAAGGTGTGAGCTTTCGGCAGAGTGTGCAATACACTGTGCTCCATGTTGAAAATTGTGTAGAATTCTTGGTGTGTGCTTACATAGTCTAGGTATATGTTCTGCATATTGTGAACCCATTATGACAATCAAATCTGAAAATGGAAGTATCATACTTGTTTCTTTGTGGCTGAAGCTCACATCTGGCTTGTGCTCTGATGATTTTGCCAGGTTGAAACTGGCAAGAAGACACTTATCCTCCATGGTACCAAGACTAGTGCAGTGTTGAACTCTGTGCTGTCAGATATCTACCACCTGAAGCGTGATAATGCTGTGAAGTACACCAAGAAGAATGACAACATTAGGCCGTTTGAAAGTGGTGGAGAATCTTCTCTGGAGTTTTTCTCCCTCAAGACAGACTGCAGCCTTATAGTGGTGAGTGAGATCATCAGCTTGTTTTATTGTTTCTCAGTTGGGTGCTTGGTGGGAAGATAATTGTTTCCCGTGCAAGTAGGATGTGTTATTGAGCTGTATCATTGATTTCTGACAACTCTGGTAAACCTGTCAGGAAAACATTTTCTATTTCTGTTCTAAACTTTTAAAGCTCAAGTCCTCTGCCCTCTTATCTTAAACTTGTTGATTTGCTGAACTGTCTTATGATTAGCCCCATCCATGGTTTTCAACTGTACTCTTTTACTTCTGCTGCAGTATGGTTCTCATTCAAAGAAGAGGCCCAACAATTTGATTTTGGGAAGGACATATGACCACCACATATATGACCTTGTTGAAGTAGGTGTTGAGAACTACAAATCGATGGAATCTTACGTTTATGATAAGAAGCTCGCACCAAAACTTGGATCGAAGCCTTTCTTTGCCTTCATAGGGGAACATTTTGAGAGTGCCGAAGAGCTCAAGCATTTGAAAGAAGTGCTGCTTGATCTTTTCAGAGGAGAGGTGTGCCATTTTTGTAAATACAATACAGAGATAATCTCTTGAGCTTCATAATAAATGTTTCTCCTGAATGCAGGTTGTAGAGAATCTAAACCTTGCTGGTGTAGATCGGATCTATGTGTGCACAGCAACCTCTCCTACTACTGTCTACATGATGCACTGTGCTCTCCGTCTAAAAAGGTCAGGCACATCTATTCCTAGAATGGAGCTAGTTGAAGTTGGGCCTTCGATGGATCTGGTTGTAAGGAGACATAGGCTTCCAGTTGAAAGTTTGAAGAAAGAAGCTATGAAGACTGCTGACCATGCTAAGAAGGTAAATCTGATGGAACTGTCTGTCTTTTATTCTAAGGATTATTGTTGCCCTCTTTTGCTAATTTCAGTCCCATAGCCTACCCCTTGTCTTTCTCGCTAAAATCTCCCTTAGTCACTTTGGTATTCACAACTACCATGAACCTCCTTGCAGGTGAAGAATGTCACCAAGGATCCAGTGCAGGGCAGGCTGGGCAAGGTCTACATGCCAGACCAGCAGGTTTGTACTGATTTTGTTTTTGGAACAATCATACAGGTCAAGATTACTTTTGGAATGTTAACCTGATTAATGGTTTTGACTGAATTCAGGTTGGAAAGTTGGCCTTATCGAACGACATAAAGGGACTGAAGAGGGAGCGCCGTGAGGCCAAGAAAAACAAGGAGCACTCAAAGAAGCAAAAGGTCAACCCTGAGTAAAGAGTGCTTGTTGATTTATTTTTGTCTTTGGATATGGTCAGATCAAGGGCTTTTGCTTGTAATTGCTCCCAGTTGTCTGTGTTAGCCAAGTGGAAGCCACTTGCTGTTAGAATTGATACAGTCAGATCAAGGGCTTTGCTTGTAACTGTTCCCAGTTGTTGTGTTAGGCGAAGCGGAAGCAACTTGCTATTAGATTGGTGGAAAGTAGTTTAGTGCCATCTTCTTAGGCTAAGAACCTTTGTGGTGGCTTTCACAAGAATATTGTGTACCGCGCCACCACCTCATCTGTCGGACAGAAGTGTGGAAATTTTGAGCAGTGATAGTATTTTACAATTATTCTATGCTTTTGGTCAAAATATTTTGAGCAGCTGATGCACATGTCTCTAATAATCGACGAGTTTTTTTCATCCAGAAAATGAATGCTATCTCTATCCATGTGGTTACGAATATTGAGGCTGTCACCAATGTGCCTTTGCTATCGAGTCTTAGTGCGATGCAAAATTTTCTGCATCTAGAGTTATCGTATCAGCATGTTCGCGATTCTGAATGGCCGTACTCAGACTTGGATTTTGGCTTGGATCAACCTGAGGAAGTGAGGAAATATAGTGCCTGTTTATTGGATAACCTGCTGTCAATTTGTCACCACCTACCCGCAAAAAAAAAAAAAATTGTCACCACCGGAGCCTTTTGTTGTGTGTCGCAGTTGCCGTGTCTCGTCAGTCGTCACTGGATGGCTGAAGATTCTAGTTGTGAACGGCTTTGATGAATATATTCTTCGACGGAGGAACTGATGCAAAAATCGGAACATTACCCTTAGGTCCAGGGAAGCCCAAAGCCTTCGCCTAGGCCCCCACGGGCCACTACCAAACTTGGAATGGGCAGGCCAGAGAAGGCACACCACAGTCCCAGGCCCTGAGAGCCCACCAAAAACATCCTCACCACCTTGATGTAGAGCTCCTCAAATCCATTCCGTTTAACTACTCAGTTGTAGTTTTTAACCTCAAATCGTGAAATTACGCGTAGATAAAGTTTGATTGGTATCTTCTCTCCTCCTGACACTTGATAGAAGTAGAAGGGGATATATTCCACCCTTCTTCAGCTCTTCTTTTTTTTCTGTTTACCCATAGCGATCAGAAAACCCTTTCTATTTCTACGTGAAAACTTGACAGCAATATAAGGTACCTACGTGGGAACATCTACACGCAAGTCTAATTACAAAACGAGCAGAAAAAATAAAGGGCTAATTTGCAATAGTGTTGCTCTTGATTTATTTACACGTAAGCGCCAACTATACGCATAAGCTGCTTACGTGTCGTCCCGGTGACTCATCCACACCCACCTATCAAGTTGTTGTTCCCAAATGAATAATTTAAGAGATGATGTAACTACGTGCCCCCACACGCTAAGTTCATGTCGCATTTAACTCTTCATATATCTTTTTCATCACCTTGTACCTCCCCAACAGGTGGCGTTTCTATTTCTACACTAGGACCAATATGCACCATTAGTCTACTCTGTCTGCTATAGCGTTATTTGGATGCGGTTGATGCTCTAGCAAAAAAAAATGTTGAATTGGTCATTGGCTTTAATTTTCACCAATGCTAGAACATTCCTTCCCTTCTTGTATGATGTAGACGCGCCTAACAGTTCTTTCCATTGATCTGTCGAAACCAGCTGTCATATCTACTAAAGATTTACGGGTAGTTTTTGAGGATCTGTTTATGAACAGGTTTTTCAACCAAATTCCATTTCTTTGTGCATGATTAGCGCTCAAGGGCCCATTTCCTAACTAACATCAGTTCCTTGGACATATGAACTGTTATCTAGCCAAAAAGATGTGCACAAAATTGGTTAAAATAGACCTTAGTACATTTTTGTTTTCCTTCACTCCTCTAAATATTCCTAAAAATTGTTCTAGTAAAGATGGGACTGTTTGACGCTAGTTTATATACAGTGGGACTGAAGCAACAATATAGTTATTTGACCATACTGCTAATCTGAATGATCCTGATGGAAGTAGTGCTTAAAGTGGGACGTGCATCAGCTGCATTGGAGACTCAGATGATGAATGAAACTGTGAGACGGTATATTTTCCTTCCAGTCAGATAAATTCAGTAGTGCTTGACAGGAATAATCCTGCTCATCCTCTGGCATCGGTGCAGCTCCGCTCTGACATGCCGCTTCGCTGACATCGTCGTGACGGTGATGCCCCAACTGCTGTTCTTGTCGACATGCTACGTTCTTTGGCTAAGCGATGGATGGAAGGGGATCAAGCAAGGCAGGGTCGACGCCAGACGCATGCACGACATCATTTCTCGCATCATTTTATCTTGAAAAGAAAGCCTTCTTTTTTCGGTTGAAAAACCGTGGAGCCCAGGGTTTGATACACGATGTCACCCATATCTTCCTCCTTGTAATGTAGCAGTGCCGTGCTCTTGTGCGCTTGCAACTTCTTCTGGAGGCCAAGTTGTTGCGGAGAGTTCAGAACATGCTGCCATATCAGAACGGGTTTTTTTAATCTGAATTTGTTTGCTATCCAGTTTAGCCAACGTACTGCTGGCTCGCAATCGCGAATATAGTTTAGGATTCTCCCCAATCCTTGACTGCTGCAGCCTGCACTACAAATTAAAGCTTCTGCAATTTGTTTATCTTTTTAGCAGTTTTATCAAGTTGTGATGATTCCATTGCAGAGGCAGACGATGCTGCTTGTTTGTTCGTAAGATGCCAGCGTTTGGAGCGAGTGGCGCCATGTCGTCATCCTGAGGCCACGCCCACGTCAGCAGCAGGAATACCGTCTGGACTCCAAGAAACTAGCTGGGCGCTGGATGTTGCTACATGTCGCGGTCAGGCCGTCAGGATCGATCGGCCTCTTGGTTCGTTCTCCAGCTAGCTAGAGCTTCTGACTGATCTGACCATGATAGGTCCCTAACCGTCCTCGTCATCCTGTGAGGCGTCTTGTATGATTTCTTGTATTTTTCCATGGCAGCTTGCTGGCGTTATATATATCGTCGTTGGCTTCTGTAGCCATCGTCTGCCGACGGTAGCATATTGTTGTCATGTTGCACGATGCTCGACGGAAGCTACGCACGCATGTGCTGAGGTCAGGAAGTAGTCGAGTCGGGTGTGTATGCAAACAAAAGAGAAGACAAGTTGGGCCGAATTCTTTGCCCCAGAAGCGTGTTGGAGCTCAATTGGGCCGCCGACATTGTGCCTGATGTCTCTCCAATTCTCATTCCCGGCCCAATTGCAGAAATAGAGTCCGGTGCACTGTTTGCTTCAGGCTGGGACATATCGCGGAGTTTTGCACGTTCCCGCCTCGATTTCCGAGCCCTTTCCGGAGCAGCTTCATTTCGTTCTTTAGACATTGCGGCCTGGCCAAATGAAGACTTCTCACAATGGTTCAAATCACCTGTACAACGGACAGATGGGGCCGGTTGCAGTGGACCCCCGGTGTTCGCGTCCCTTGGTCACATGCTGCTGGTTCTTTTCGGTGCGATGGCAAGTGTCTCTTCGACTTCAATCCCTTGTTAGGGGATCCCATGTTCCTATGGTTCTTCCCCTTCGTCAGCTCCGCCTCCTCCGCCACCGACGGTGCCTGGAGCAGAACCTGTTCCCTACCACCCTTGCACCGCCTCCGCTTCTGCTTTCATCCATGACGCCTCAGTCCCAAGCTCACACCCCATCTCCACCCCTCCACTGCCGCATTGGTTTGCTTCGAAGAAAACCCCAGTTGCTATAGTACCGGAGGAAAAGGGGCGATCGGAGCAGAGTATGGCCTTTCGCTTTGTCGATCCAATGCCCTTCATGCCCTAGGGTGAGCAGCGGATGATCATTGGTGGCCGACATCCAATGTCGCGCGTCATCTTGGGGCCTTCGCGGTACAAGAACAATGACCTGGCCATTGCCACCATTGACCCCATGCCGAGCCATCAGGTATCTTTCACCACCATCAGAAATCTCCTGGATGAGTTCCTGCATGATCACCTGAGAGTGGGTTTTAGATCAATTCAGCCTTGCTCCCTGGGTCAGGCTTATATCCGCTTCAACCATTATCATGATAGAGATTTCCTAATTAGGGACAGCCCCGTAACTTTGGCAATATGAGGATTTATTTTGATGAGCACAATAAGGGCTGGAATAATAGATTTGTTACCATGAACTATGAGGTTTGGCTTCTTTTGCTGGGTTTTAATGTGGACTATTGGACCCCGCAGCATGTTGAGAAAGCTCCGGCTGATTTTGGACAGTTGCTTGTCTGGGAGGAGGATCTTGCTCACCTCTCTAGAGTTTTGGTGAAAGCTTGAGTTGTATCTATGTAGGAAATTCCATGATTCATAGTATGCTCTGATGGTGAGGATTTTGAGGGCGAGCTATGGACTGCTCAGTGTGAGGTCATTTGGACCAGGATGCTTGGAGGTGCACCTACAGATGAGGATCAACCACCCAATGGGCCTGATGATGTGCAACCCACCCTATTTGATTTCTTTGGTTATGGTCAACCTGGTCAAGGCCCTGCAAATGACCCTCCTAATGGGAAGCAGCAAGACCTTAATGCTGAGGGTTGGGGTTTATGGCCTGATGCAGCTTCAGGGCGCCAAAAATGATGCTCCTGTTGCTAATGCAATCCCGCAAACAGAACTCAACCCCCTGAATGTTTAACCTGTGCCTGGTGAAGCTTTCCTTGAGCTTAATGATCTTATGCAGGAAGATGTGGCACTAGACAATGGTGGCCTTGATCTGAATGCCCCACCTAAGGATGACCTAGGTGGCATCGATGATCTTATTCAAGCTGCTAGTAATCTGGAGGATTTAGGCCCCCTTTGGTTGGGCTTCCAAACCTGCTTTTGCTTTTGCCAAATCCAAAAGCCAACCAAAGGGGTAAAAAGCCATATGTGCTTTTACCCAAAAGTAGCTTTTACTCTAGTACAAATCCAAAAGTAGGTTCCCCCTGCTTTCATCTGCTTTTGGGCAAAGAAATTACCCACCTGCCACTGGTTATGGAGGATACTGATTTGTTTTCCTTCTATTTTCCTGTCCGTCTGTGACCCTTCCCGTCCGTCCGTGACCCTTCCCGTCCCACCCGATCGCGACCCCATCCGCCAACACCCGACCGCCGCCCTATCCGCCAAGGCCTGCCACCCCCGCACCTGGCCGCCACCCCCCAGCCGGCCGCTGCCCCAGCCACACCGCCACCCCAGCCGGCTTGCCACCCGCCGCACCCAGCCGTCGCCCCAGCCAGCCCGCCGCCCGCCGCACCCGGCCGGCACCCCAGCCAGCCACCGCCCCCACCCGATCGCCGGCCCGCCAAATTTGCTGCTCCAAGGTACATCTCTCCGTTTTGTTTACTAAATGCAGTGAACTGTTTGGTTGATTTGCATGGTTAGGTAGGATGTTTGGTGCTTGATTTTATTGGATGGTAGTATGAAAAAGAATTGAATCAAATAATATTTTTGGTTGGTTGAAGAATGGGTGACAAGGAAGTTTGGGGTGATGCTTTTTAAGGCATTTGATTGATGTTGCAAAGAAGAGATTGAAGCTGGGAATAGGCTGATGGGAATTTTCACTACTACCAGTTGGAAAAATATTGTTTCCAGGTTTGTAGAAAAATCCGGTGAAAGGTGAAAAAAAACAATTGAAAGTTAGATGTTCTGAAAAAGGAGTATTCAACGTTTATGGAGTTTAAGAATTGTGCCACTAGTCTTGGATGGGATGAGGCAAAACAAACTATTGACTGCTCAGAAGAATGGTGGAACGAACACCTTGCTGTAAGAACTATATATATTTTCATTGTAAATATATTTTTCCCATTCTTTGTTATGGCGTGCCTTGCTCATTTTTTTTTTAATTTTAGAGATGCTCTTGTGGATCGTCGGAGAATCACAATCTTTTTCACAAGCTAAAAATCATTTTACATGGTTACTTTGGATAGTTCACAATAAGTTTCACGAAGTGTTGAAGTGTTTGCGCAAGTTAGCTAAGGACAACATTAAGCTGAGAGATCCTACTTTTTCTACGGAGCATGAAAGGGTGAGAGAGGACCGTTTTTGTCCATACTTTAAAGGCGCAATTGGAGCAATAGATGGTTCACATGTTTCAGTGGTAGTGCTAGTGAACGAAGTGGTTAACCACACATGCCGTCATGGATATACATCTCAAAATGTGCCAGCTATTTGTGACTTTGATATGAGGTTCACCTTTGCGGTTGCCGGTTGGCCGGGTTCTGCACATGACACATGTATCCTCAATCATGCATTGGTACAACCATGTTGGCAGGTTGTACATCGTCAAGATCACTGGGCATGTGCTATGAGTGCTGGTCCTTTCACTGAACGGATTCATTCCATCCGTACTTACTGCAAATCAAACATTTCTTGAATTATTTCCAAATTGTGGATACCGCTCATTGAATTTCTTCCACTAACGAGCATCGGATGGATGTTGAAGCTTTCCATCACCCTTCCTGTGCTTATCTAAATCCCACCATCGCATAAGTTCAGCATCCTTTGGGTTTGAGAAGAAACACCTAAGGTGATCGGCAACAGGGAGGTACCACATGACCAAGGCAGGAATTCTACTCTGCTTCTTAGAAATGCCTAAAGTAGTGTCTTCTGGCTCAACAGTGGCAACTATTACTTGCACCCTTCCTCTTCCTTTTATTCCCATCGGTTGGATCTTCCTTGTCGTCATCACAATAACTGGAATTGTTTTTGTACCAACTTGCAGAACACACAGGACATTTGTCCAAGCCTTTGAAAGTATCCCTGTGGTACAAGATACAATGGTTTGGACATGCATAAATTCTTTCCACAGCCATCCATGAATGGATTGACAAGCTTATTTGCTAGATATGTGTTGGCGAGCACTCTATTTGGCTTTGGAAGCAACCAAGCCAAGATACACAACAGATCATTGAAACTACCGTCGAACCAGTCGTGCTTAGCCTTTAGAATCAACAGCTCAAGTATGAAATGAAGCACGGTCCAGTATTTTGGACATCCCTTTGACTACTCGTACACATTCTCCTCCGCTGATTTCTTCACCGTCTTGAAGTTTCCTAACGCCTTTGCACTACCAACCAATAGTTCCACTTTGATGTGATGCAACAACTACTCAGGAAATCACTGTCATCAAGTTTGTCATCACCACTACTATCATAATGACCATTGTCACCACCACCACCATTGTAACCACCTACACCATCGCCACCCTCGTCAACACCATCATCTCCATCGGAGCCACCACCACCATCATTGCCGCATCCTCATCAAAACAATCGTAAGCATCAAACATTCTATCAAACTCGACATCTTCCATGATCTCGTCGAGCAGATTCTGAGGGGATGCTTTCTCACCATGAAATGTCCAGATCATGTAGTCTTCAACAAAACCTTGAACCATTACATGCCATATTATTGTAGCTGTCTCCCCGAATACTCTCATGTTCTTGCAGGTTTTGCACGGACAAGCCACCATCTTTGTCTTTTGAACCATTGCATTATTCTCCGCACCTTTAATGAATTTGTTAAGTTCTCCATGGAAATAGGCATTCGTTCTTCATGCTTGGTACATCCATGTCCTATCCATCTCTCCGAACAATAAAAAAATTACACCATATAAAAACACCATATATATATAATTACACATATGTAGTATTTTCTAATAAACAAATGAAAATATAGAAATCTTGGAAAAAAATGAAAAACAATTATTCATCATCCATGTCAACTTGTTTTGTCCTACAAAATCTTAGAAAAAATGAAAATTATATCATGCATGGGTCAATATAGAAAAAACCAAATCTTCTTCTCTCTGCTCCATGGATATCTAGGAAATTCCTCATTCATGAATGAGGCTAAAACATCAAAGTTGAGTACAAATGATTAGATAATATTGTTCTCCTACCTAAATAACCTAACTTCATCCAAAAGTTTGAGGTAAATGGAGCTCCAAATGACTAATCCACACCTTGGAGATCTAGATCTATCTAGAGGTATATGGAACTTCACTTGAGCCTAAAACCTATGCAATAAGCTTAAAAAAGGCAAGGAATTAGCATCAACTTACCTCCTATAAGCTACAACTCCAAGGAAACAAAGTTGAAAACCTTCCCCCACCTTTTTTGCTTTCAGCACCTCCCTTGAATAGTGACTTTGCTGTCGGGAGGAGGAAGAAGCCCATTTGGTTGTTTTGTCGCCCATTTCCAGGGGCGGGTCATCCCATGGCCTGCCCCTGGAGAACCATTTGCAGGGCGGGTGATGCCATCACCTGCCCCTGCAAATGGGGGCTATTCCTAGGGACGGGTGATGCCATCACCCGCCCCTGGAAAGATCATTTCCGGCATCACCCGCTCCTGGAAAGATCATTTCCAGGAGCGGGTGCTGCCGTCACCCGCCTTTGGGAATTGCCCCCATTTGCAAGGGCGGGTGACACCATCACCCGTCCCTGCAAATGATTCTCCATGGGCGGGCCACATGCTACAGTACCGCTCCCATTTTGTAGGTGCGGTGATAATTTCATCCGCTCTTAGGAAAAAACGGGACGCCCCTACAATTCGTTCTTATAGTAGTGGATCGATCTCCATCTGGTAGGTTGATGATACGGATGCTGATCTGGCTCAACTTTTAAGCTATGGATCCGGGATCGCATGCAGTGGAAATGGAATCCTGTGTGTGTTAAGTTGGTGCCCAACGGCCTATAATTGTGCTGGTGCATGGACGGTAGCGGGTTCACGTGCAGCTAGCTACCAATGCAACGGGCGTACGTCTAGTACGTTGGTCGACGGACGTGTCTCCTAATAATTTAATTTTGTCATCTAATTTCGTGATCGAGGATGCCCGGCTTTATTTGTGTCTTCCTCTGCACATTTTCGACTATTTTGTGGATCATCCATGTAGCAAAATGATATAGTTAAGGTATTATAGCTGAATGACGACGTACTTGCCATAAACATTGGCAATAATTTCTTCTTTTTTTAAAGGTACCTCTCAAGATTCAAACCTCAATCTTCAATATTTAACTAATAGTAGTTAGACTAATAAGGTTTTATAGCTTTTGCTACCGGATTCATGTGTGAAAATATTTTCACATGATGTCATTTTGTTAGTCATATACGGGCAAATAATGCCATTATGACAATAGCATAGAGTAACCTCCTAAATCTATATCTAAATTACCCACCTCTACCATTATATAAAATAAACTAAAGTAACCCAATAGTAACCTTCTAAATTCGCAACTAAATTGCCCACCACTAGTACTTAAAAATAACTTTTTTTTACCAAAGTCAGTAGGGGAAACCCAACCTATTTTTCATATGTTTTTATTCCAGGCTTGTTTAATTCCCTCCCATAGGGAGTTGCATCCAGGCCTGCTAGATGCTACTCAGGTGCTCTAACCACTAGGCTAGAGGCCCTTTCGCAATACTTAAAAATAACTTAAAGGAACCCCTTAAATTTGCATCAATATTACCCGTACATGTCATTATTAAAAATAACATGAGTTAACCCTACATCTAAATCCAAATCAACTCAATTAAAAATATACACCAATACATGATTTTAAATTATCTATTTCTTACACTATTGGCATGTGATATAATAATTAAGATTTATACGCATGATGTGTATCACCATTTATAAAGATACAGAAGAATTGAAATAATAGCTCAAATTTAGGGTTCATTTAAGAAATTCAAGCGCACACCTACGATGCAAAGTGAAAAGTTAAATATTATAATTATGGATGAAAACGTTGTAGAGTAATTACAAACTAAAATTTATCACAATCGAATGAAGATAATGAGTATATATATCTATATAAGTATTGTGCTCGAATATTTAACAAATGAGAGATAGCTCAAAATAATAGTTTTGTAGCATTGTGGTACCAGTTTTTTCCATTAGAGATTTCGCATTAGTTCTCATCAGACATGCTAAAAAATGATAAATCCTAGATATTCTCACAAAAATCAGAAACATCAAACGTCAATCTTGCAAACTCTAATAATCATAGTCATTAGTCTATTATATTTTCTAAAAAGTTACCCGCGCCTATCATTATGAAAATATTCTAAAATAAACCCTAAACCTATATCTAAATTACCGAGCCCTGTCATTATAAAAAATAATCTAAAGTAACCTTATAATTTTCATCCAATTTACTCATGCATATCATTATAAAACATAACTTAAAATACCATTCTAAATTTGTACCCACGTATATCGTTATATATGATTATCTTCATGTGCATCACACAGAAATACCAAAAGTAAACTAATATATGATTATAAATTACATATTTTTATTATTGTTCATATAAAAATACTTAACTAGTTAAGGTATATACTCATGATTAGTATCACCATGTAGACCATTTATACATGTATGTGAGGAAGTAATGCAAAATATTGATTTTTATGCTAAAGATAATGAATGGAGGTGTGATACAAATGAAAGAAGTGTAAATGTGGATGAAAAAATATATAGAGTAATTATTAATTAAAAATTGTTCACAACTGGACAAAAGATAAGTACGCATCTATATGAGTATTATGTTGAAGTATTGAAAAAATAAGAAAGCAGCAGGTAAATTTTTTTGATTATTTGCTAGGAGTTTAATTTCTAAATAATTTTTAAATACAATAGTTTTTAAAAATATTAGTCCATGCGGCAGCACGGGTTGATGGACTAATAAGGATACGATTAGCGGTTAATAAAATGTAGCCTAGCTTGTAGACTGCACCAAATCAAACCGTGCACTGTTGTTTCTTTTTGAGACCACAATTTCATAATGCTTGAAAAATGGAGACCGTCCGCTCGTGACGATATGATTTAACGCCCTTATCAAATAATGCGCATCAGTACACGTATTTAACACTGTGAACTCCTATCGTATTTCCGAGACAAAGGTCCAACAATGTCATTTTTGCGGCGATCGATGCACGTCGTCCACACGCGAAGCACCAGAGCGAGCAAGTTTCCACGTGCCCACCATGTGCCCTAGACAGCGATCGTAGCTTGGATTATTCGTCGCTATCGCCATTGCCATTGTCGATCGATGATGCAAGCTGCTAGCACACAAACAAAAGCAACAGTGTTATTTACAACAATGTCCAAATATATACTTCTCCGGTTCTCCCTCCTCCTCCCACCCTCTCACACCTCATCACTTGCTCATCGGCTGCACGACTGCACCTACCCAACCCGACGAGCCACCCACCCAAACCCAACCAGCAGCGCAGCTGCCTGAGCTTTTGATGAGCAGTTGTTGAGCTAGCCTAGCTGCTTAGGTAGAGTCACGGAGTAAGCTAGCTGTTGGATCAGTTCGCCATGGGCAACTGCATCCAGCAGAGCAGCAGTAGCAGCGGTAGCCGCGGCGCCTTCGCCGGAGAAGGCCGCCGCCCGGCGGCGCATCAGCTGCAGAGGAGCGGCGGCGGCAGGAGAAGAAGCGCATCCGGCGACGACGAGGAGGAAGGCCAAGAAGGGGCGGCGCCGCCGCCGCCGGTGGTGAAGATGAAGATGGTGCTGACCAAGGGTGAGCTGGGGTGGCTTGTTGCCCGGCTCAATGCCGGCGACCGCCGCCTCGAGGACGTGCTCCACGAGATGGCGGCGTGCAAGCGCGAGGGCCGCGCCGGCGCCGCCGACGGGTGGCGGCCCAGCCTCGAGAGCATCGTCGAGTGCCCCGCCGAGACGGCGACGGAGGCTGCCGCCGCTGCCAACTCCGCCGATGATTAGCTAGCTAGCCGGCCGCTGTCATGACTCATGAGTATCTCGTTTCTTCTTCCTCGTGGATTGTCTCCTTCCAGGTTCTTGGTTTGAGTTGAGGTGGTGGGAGAAAAAAAAATCTGCGATAACCATGTTCATCGCTGAAGAGTGATTAATTATATTAGCCAGCCGCCGACCCGCCGTGCAATAGGGGTAATCTAGGTAATTAGCATGCATCCGGCTGCCTAGTTCATGAGTCGTGCTAAGTAGCATTTGCAGCTTTCTTTCTTCCTTTATGTATTTTTGTGTATATTTTTTTGCAAAATATTTTTGCATATACTCCCTCCGTTCCAAATTACTATTCGGTTTGACTTTTCTAGATTCATAATTTTTTTATGTACCTAGATATTTTTTTGCTATGTATCTACATATATACTATAGTATATATCTAGATGCATAGAAATATCATGTATCTAGAAAAATCAAAATGAATAGTAATTTAGAATGGAGGGAGTATATAAGCTAGTATTAGTGTATTACTGTGTTATGGACGAGAAGCCACCACAAGCAGAAAGAATGTCGATTAATTAAGAACATGGTTACAGCCTAAAACAGGTTTTACATATGCTGGCTACTCGATCCATGGAGCAGGACTATTTCGTCACATGTAAATGGGTTATCTTTTTTTTTTTGAATTGAAGTGCTTCTCATCGTTACACGAAGAATAACCTTGTCTGGATAAACTCATTTCCTCCCAAATATATGGATTAATTAGACTGGAAGATAAATTAAACTTCTATCAGAACCTTGCAGACTTTGTAGTATCAAAGATTATATATCCCTTGCTCTCCCATCTGTTAATGCTCTGGTTAATTACTTCACACAGTGTTCAACTGCCTTCGAGTAGTAGCGTCGGTCGGTGGCTGCAGCACACTGTCATCCATTCGTGTGTGCATGCACTCTGTAAATATTCACCGGAAAAAATATATTATATGAAAAAAAACACTTATGCCGACTACCGGTTCACCGACAGGCGACAGAGCGACTGAGATTGTTACCTACACATGTCAAATCGGGCCGGTCGAATTGACGGCAGGGCAAGAAAATTTTTGACGTCGATATTTTTATGTGCGTAACTAACCTTGGGTTAGTTTTGACCATGTGCATGGGTATTGTACGTACGACTCGCCGCGGGAGATTGCCTGCCGGTTTCTCGCCTTGCCAGCGTCAATGGTGACCAGCATAAAAAGGGACATTTTTGTTTGCGTCTTGACTAACCCGCGATTATTCATGGCCAGTAGTCCGTCGTCCATGGTGGAGAGTATCTTGTCCCTAGATTTTAGTGAATTAATGACATAAGTTTAAATATTTAATGAACTTTCAAATGGATGAGCAGATTTAAAATGATTGGTGGACATGTAACACTTATGAATGACTAAAAAGGAAGTGAATGAATATGAGGCATAAAATTTAATTTTGTTTGAATTTGAGTATAGAAATGACGCACTATTAAGAGGAATGCGTAATCTTTGGTCTTTACGTTGAAAAAAGGTGCTCAAGATGACATAGCCAAACTATGAGAGAAACCTTGAACCTGCACTTCACTTGGGAAATTCTTAAATAGGTGCTGACCTGAGAGTTCCGAATTTTTTCAGAAGTTTTTCCGGAATGTCCGGAAGTTCGGAGACTCCGGAACATAACATCCCAATGGCTAGTTTTGGGGTGAAGGGGTATAAATACCCCCTAACCCCCTCCCACAGTCACTATCTTGACCTAACTTCGTGGTGAGCTTCATAAAAATATTTAAGTCCCCCTATTTACTCCCCTTTGGCATTCTTGGTGAGATTTGGTGGAGATTTAAGGAGGGATTCAAGGGAAGGGCAAGTGAGAGTGCTAGTTAGCTGATTTCCCATCTCTTGAGCACCTTGTCTTCGTCAAGCCGGTAATTTCATGTTTGTTACTCTTGGAGCTTCAAGCTCCTAGCCAGCTAGGCGTTGCCCGTGGAGCATCCAAGGTTGTGGCTGCCTACGGGAAGTTTGTATTACCCTGACGATTGAGCAAGTGACTCTATCTCGATCTTAGTGGTCGCTAGAGTGAGGAAAGTGGCTTAGGTGTGAGAAACCCACCCTTTGTGGTTTTCTCAATGGAGACGTAGGCTTCCAGTGTGGAGTTGAACTCCGATAAACAAATTCTTGTGTCTCTTGTGCTTGTTGTTCTTGATTACATTTATATTCAAGCATAGAATATATTTCTAGGGTTTGTGCTTGATCTACTCTTTTAGAAGTTTGCTTGCTGTTCTATCTTGCCTCTAAGGCCTAGAATATCTTGTTGCTTAACCTATATTCGACGATTTACTTTTGAGCAAGCTTTTCATAGGGTTGTAGTGCAATCTCGCAATTTTCCGAAAATTCCGCAAGTTGTGGAATTTTTAGAACAATCTTCGAAAACTTCGGAAGTTTCTGATAAAGTTGTGTAAATTTTCAGATTCGACTATTCACCCCTCTCTAGTCGACATCCTAGATCCTTTCACATGGACAATAGCTTGAGCTTCCGATCCTTTCACCCCTCTCTAGTGAAATCATGAGCTATGTAGTTGACCCAAGGAGTTGAAGAATTTAAACTTTGGTGGGAACAAAGTTAAGACTGATGAACACTGCATCTTGTCGTGAAAAATACTTTCATTTGCATAATAATATTATAGTTCTTTTCAAATCCAGCGGTAATTTGCAGGAAGCCAGGAACTGCTGACTGAGGTACCAATGCCAGTAGAGAGTTCTATATTATTATTTTCAAAAATGCTAATAAACGTCGACGGGCTAAAACTAATATGTAGTTACGCACTAAACTTTAAAACTAGAGGTATTTTATTCCATGCCTATTTAGAGACAATGGTTAATGATATACCTAATGCCCATAAAGTATTATTTTTGTCTCGGTTTCTCTACCCATATAAAATTGGAGGTATTTTGGTCTTTTTTCCACTAGTAGAAAACTGAGTATTAGTCCCGGTTGGAAGGGTGCAAATCTCTCGAAAAACTATCCGGGATAAAGCAATCGGGACAAAAGGGGTATCTTTTATCCTGGGTCCTTCAACCGGGACTAAAGACACCCTTTAGTCCCGGTTGGTAACACCAACCGGGACTAAATGGGCTGCCACGCCAGGCACGGTACAGGCCCCCTTTTATCCCGGTTAGTAATACCAACCGGGATAAATGATTTTGCAAAAAAATTTAAAAAATAAATAAATTCCAGGGGGGTCCCAGGGAGTCACAAGTCACGCGATTTTCACGCAAAATATGTGCGTGCGCGGTTCGTGGGATTCGAACCCACGACCTCAAGCCTCGCGCGTAACTTCCTTGCCATCCCACCTACACACCACATTTGACTATATAGGGGATCCAATCCTTTTATACTAACTCGCGAGGGACCCTTTTATCCCGGTTGGTGTTTCCAACCGGGATAAAAGACCCCCTTTTATCCCGGTTGGTATTACAACCCGGGATAAAAGGGTCTCAAGGATTTACTTCTGCCCCAGCCACACGTGGGGGACCCTTTTATCCTGGTTGGAAACACCAACCGGGATAAAAGATACAAACCGGGATAAAAGGGTTCGAGGGCTTTAGTTCCTTTTCAACCACCCGTGAGGGACCCTTTTATCCCGGTTGGTGTCGTGAGCTTTAGTCCCGAGTGGTAACACCAACCGGGATTAAAAGGCTGACCTTTAGTCCCGGTTATTCTTACCACCCGAGACAAAAGGGTCCCCCACGGGTAGCTGATTTTTTCACCCGGGACTAAAGGGTCTCTCACGAATGGCTGATTTTGAACCGGGACAAAAGGTAACTTGTAGTTTAGGTTGCAAATACCAACCGGGAGTAAAGCTCCGTGCACCCCCTTTTATACCGGGCCTAATTTAAACCGGGATTAAAAGGGGGCGCATCGAAAGTCAGTTCTCTACTAGTGTTCCCAAGCTACTGGTTTCCATTAGCACCTATTATCTATCTCCACTCTCACATCTAAAGTTTGGACACTTTCTTAGAGCTCGACTAAAGTTTAGCTCACCCATTAGTATTCCTATTTGGATAAGCTACTCCATTAGCATCCGGATCCGAACGAGGTGTAAGTTCAGCTGTGTGTACGACTGGGCTTGGAACCTATGGAAGCATGTGTACTTATGTAGTCTTGCATGATACTCTGCACATGGATGTACGTAGCACTAGTAGTGACAGTAACGATGGGCAAACACTATGCCTGATTTGATTTGTGTTGGCATAGGAAATTTAGCGTGACCCGCCAGCACAAAACTTTCTTGGACCGGTGGGGGAGCACCCGCTAGCACAGAAGCCACTGTGCTGGCGGGCGACCCAAGCACCCACCAGCATAGATGCACTCCATCTATGCTGGCGGTTAGCTTATGTCACCCGCTAGCATAGACCTTGCCCAGATAAGGCCGCGGGCATCTTCTTCCCTAGCCACCCTTCCATTTGGAGCTTGCCCGAGAGGAGCTCGGGAAAAGCTCCAAAAATACCAAATCTAAGTAGGAAGGTTTTGCTCTTGATTTCTTTGGAGGAGGTGGCTATATAAGGTGAGTTTGTGCCATTCTAACCTTATTTTGCAACTTCTATCCATCATTTCTAGCTTCATTAGGTTGTCATCTAGATCTAGATCTAGACCTAGAAGAGAGAGAGGAGGGAAGTAACTAGAGATGGATTATTTTGTAAATAAAATGCTATGGTCATATTATAACAATTACAATGCTATGTTTGTCATTTTAATGTAATATAGAATTGAGTTTGATTATATTTTTTCTACTTATTAATTATTACATCCATAGTTTTAATTAATGAAGTTGATTGAATTAATATATAATTGAGTTTGATTTTTTCCTTCTTATTAATTATTACATTCATGGTTTAATTGAGTTTCATTTAGGGTAATATAGAATTGGTTTTTATTATATTTCTTCCTACTTATTAGTTACTACATCCATAGTTTTAATTAATGAAGTTGATTGAATTAATATATAATTGAGTTTGATTTTTTTCCTTCTTATTAATTATTACATCCATGGTTTAATTGAGTTTCATTTAGGGTAATATAGAATTGTTTTTTATTATATTTCTTCCTACTTATTACTTACTACATCTATAATTTAATTTAGTTTATGGAATTGCGACCCATAACTCATTAAATTAGTTAATATAACATAGAATTGTTATCATAGGTTGTTAAAGATGGATCATAGAGCATGGATGTATGGCATACGGAGACATTCGCATACTTTCATGTCAGAGGTATCAAAGTTTGTGGATGTTGCGAAGAAGCACGCTGGCATTTGCAAGACAAAGCAAATACGTTGTACGTATTTTGATTGTAGCAACAATATTGTAAGGGAGGATACTGATGTCATCAAGAGGCATTTGATAAAGCGAGGCTTTGTGGATGGATACACAATTTGGTCCTACCATGGTGAGGTAGGAGGTACTTTCAACAACACAGACATCGATACTAACTGTGATGAAGTGGGTCGTGATGATGCAAACGAAAATGATCATGTTACGACGGATGATGATTATGACCATGGAGATCAAAATGATGATCAAACAGATGCGCATGTGGAACCACAGGTGGACGAGGAATGTGATGTTGATATGGAGGACATGTTGCACCACATTAAACCAGAAGTGTTGCTAGGGGTTGCGAAAGGGTTAGAGAATTTCGAGACACTCAAGAAGGTAGCAAAGGACCGTATGTATGTGGGATGTGGGAAGGAGTGGACAGTGTTGCATTTCATCCTTCATCTTCTAATCCTGAAGGCTAAATTCGGCTGGTCAGATAATAGTTTCAATGATCTCCTTACTCTGCTGGGCAATTCACTCCTGAAGCCTAACTTTGTGCCAAAAAATAGATATGAAGCAAAGAAGATTATCAATCCATTGAAGATGCGTGTGAAAAGAATACACGCGTGCAGGAACCACTGCATGTTGTACCGCAATGAGTATGTGGTATTGGAAAAGTGTCCAAATTGCGATGCTAGTCATTACAAAAGTAATGTCGATTTCTGTGAGGACCGTGCTGGTTCCTCCATTGGGAATAAGAGGAAGAAGGTTGCAAAGAAAAGTGTTGGTGCTCAAGTGGAGGACGAGTCATGTATAGGTACTGACACGGTGACTCAGCATAGAGTCCCTACCTTGGTGATGTGGTACTTGCCAGTGGTGGACCGTCTGAAGCGTTTGTTCTCAAACCCAAAGACCACTTAAATGATGACTTGGCATGCTGATTGCAAGTAAAGGATGATGGAAAGCTTCGACATCCTTCCGATGCTCGCTAGTGGAGGACCTTCGATGCCAATTATCTACAGTTTTTAGATGAAAAAGGAATGTACGGTTGGCATTGAGTACAGATGGCATGAATCTATTTGGTGAAAGAAGTAGCACGCACAACACATGGCTGGTGTTGATGACCATATACAACTTTCCTCCATGGCTATGCGATAAGAGAAAGTTTCTTTTGCTAACCATTCTCATACAAGGCCCAAAGCAACCTAGCATCGACATAGATGTTTTCCTTGAGCTATTGATGGAAGATATGCGGAAGCTTTGGGAAGATAGGGTTTGGATGTGGGATGAGTACAGAAATAAGCACTTCATACTAAGGGCCATTATCTTTGTTACCATCAATGATTATCCCACCCTATTTACCCTGACAAGTCAGGTAAAAGGTAAGACAACATTCATAGTTTGCTTGGATGGAATATCATATGTGTACCTTAAGGGATCTATGAAGACAGTGTTCATGCGGCATAGTTGCTTCTTATTGAAGACACACAAATACCGCAGGATGAAGGACTTTTTTGATGGCACCAATGGGAATGATTTTGCTCCAAAACTGGCTATGGGTAAAATAGTATTTGAAATGTGCAAGAAGGTCAAGTTCAAACTCGGTAAGAAGTCATTAGGTGGTGCTGATAATTCGAAAAGGGGAAGGAAGCAGGCTAAAACTACAAACATCGCAGACGTGCCGTTTAAGAAGATGTCTATCTTCTTTAAGTATTTGCTATACTGGTGAGAGTTGGCGGTGTGCCATGCCATTGACGGGATGCATCTTTAGAAGAATGTGTTCGATAGCACCATGGGATTCTTGGGCTTATCAGGTAGGGCAAAGGATGGACTAAAATCATGTAAGGATCTTGTTGACCTTCAAATCAGGCCAGAGCTCCAACTGCAAGAACTTTCTAATGGTAAGCATTAGCTTCCCCTGGCTAGTTACAACTTGACACCAGATGAGAGATTGGCGATGTGCATGTGCTTGCACGGGTTGAAAGTGCCGACCGGATTCTCATCAAACATCCTTTCATGATTGCCATGTAATGATCATAGTTTTCCTCGCTATTGCGATCCGAGCTATCAAACCAGTATTTGTAAAGATGGTTATCACACGGATGTGTTACTTCTTGAACGTGATTTCACAGAAAGTGATCGATTGTGTCGAGTTGGCTTGGCTTCAATTGTTTGTGTTAGAAACTAAGACCCAGCTCAAGATGTGCTTCCCTCCATCCTTTTTTGATATCATGGAACAGCTCATGGTCCACATGGTCCAGCAAATAACTGAACTAGGGCCTATTGGACAAGGACAAGCAGCAATTGGAGAAAGTGCATTCAAGCATTCTACAACAGCTCACAATAGTGGAGCCCTTCATCGAGCAATACCTAAATGAGGTCTGTGGACAAAGTAATGGTTGCTCGGAGGATTGGATCATCAAAGAGCAAGCGCCATTTCCCATCATCGTTGAAGGACCATGAGCAGCTATTTGAAGGAAATTCCACATACGAAGTAACATTGACCAGGTTGGCGTCTGGGCCATCAAGCAATGTCACCTCGTGGCAAGCATATAAAATTAATGGATACACATTTTATACCACCGCAAAGGACAAAAAAAGCATGACGTACCAAAATAGTGATGTTCGCATAGAGATGATTGATACATCTAGACAGAACATAACTTACTATAGTTTCATAGAGGAAATATGAGAACTTGACTATAGAGAGAATATATGGATCCCCATCTTTCGATGCCAATGGGTCAAACATCCGAATGGCGTTACAGATGACAATTATGGGTTGACACTTGTAGACCTAGGCAATGTAGGTGATGGGTCCGTAGACCTGGGGTCCCCAACGGAACTGCCTTCCCGCGACACCTGGCCCAACGAAGGGCACAACCACAACATACACCTGGGCTGGCTCGGCTATGTGCGGCCAGGCTGAGGCCTCGATCCAGCCACTGGCCGTCTTCTCTAACCAGGAAGCCTAGTCGGCACCCCGACTGGAAGGAGCCGGTCGGGGGTGGGGCCGCAGCCCGACCCCGGTTGGGTTCTTCCGACTAAGTTCTCCCGACCGGGTCCTCCCGACAAGGACCCCTCGACTGGGGATGCACCGTACCGCTCCCCCCGACCGACTCGGTCGGGGTCGACTGGGATAACCGACCGGGGACGCCTGCCTCGTGTGGGCCCAGGGAGCAGGTGGGATGGATAAAGAGGAAGCGTGCAGGTCAGCCGACCGTATGTAGAATCGTACTGCGCCACGCCCTGCGCACGCCTTGGATAGTGCTGCCGTAAACCTACTTGCTACGATGGAGTGGCCTGACGAGGAGAACAGGGACCGAGGACGGAGCACCTGGGCTCAGGAATAAAGTTGACCGACTGACCTGTGTCATTGTGTGTTAGGCCACATTCGATCTAACGCATGGCAAAACTACAAATATTTACTTGTCAGCTAGATTTCGCACCGACAGTAGGTTACAAAGATGACCCATGGGTACTCGCTGAGCGTGTCGGACAGGTATTCTACATAACCGACCCTACGAATGCAAAGAAGTACATTGCCGTCTCTGGAAAACAAAGGATCCTTGGAGTTGAAGGTGTAGTGGACATTGAGGATTACAATCAATATAAGGAATTTGACCTGTTCAAAGACCATGAACGAAGAATCAAGTGTGTTGAAGCAAGCATTGATAAATCCATCAAGCCATGGTTACGTACTGACTATGAAGGAAGAATCGTTAAAGGATAAATTAACATTTCTTATTAGTTATGTTGTTAGACTTATTAATTATCTTATAAGACTTATTAATTATCGTGTAAGACTTTATTAATGTGGATTAGACTTTATTACCTTGTAACTGACTGGAGCATAAGAAAAGGGTAGGGGTACATCCATGCCACAATACAATATAACCAGTTCTGATAATAGTGCAAGTTTGCACATCAATACTTAAAGGTCCTAGAGAGAACAAGTTCAAATCCGTAAGAAAAGGGTAGGGGTACAACCATGCATGTTACCTATTTCATACTCCAGCTCGCTTCCTTAGATATGGAACATAGTTAAGGTCTCCAATCGTCCAGCCTAGAACTTCATCAAAATAAGTTAGAGCACGGATGAGTGCACTCTCCTTCGCTTCCCATGGATGACTACATACACTACTATAAATCTCGAACAATGGAGACGTTAACTGATGTGGCCTATAGAAAGTGAGATGAGCCTGGAACTTCAAATCTGGGGTGAACATCGGGTTTCCACCCTTCGGGTGCTGGTGGAAACCGCCACCGTGCAACAGGCAGAGAGCTCTAGGTCACGACAGCGACACGCAACCTCTTGCCCAACTGGCGCACTGGGGCCATACCAGCCGAACCACTCCGTCCGCTTGCCCCTGCAGGCACATTGGGCAGGGCGGCGTCAGCCCGTGCGTGAGCGGATTGGGCCGAAGCATGACGTGCGCAGCATCATCCACGTGCGATGCTTGGTACCGCACGATGCCAACGTCGAACAGATGGCGGCAAGAGCGGCCGACGTGGCCCATAACCGGTCCAACAAGGAGTGCGAATTAGTGCACCCTAGGCGAGGAGGCCGACCGAGTGACTGGAACGGTGATCGGAGCCCCAGCCCGGACGAACCGAAACCACGGGCCATCGTTCGCTGCATCCAAAAAGCACCTTTCCCATAGAGCTTCCGACCGTCCACCAACATCACTAAGTACACTGGGGAGACGAATCTTGGAGTGTGGCTTGAAGACTTCTGGCTCGTCTGTCGAGCTGGAGGAGCCAATGATTACTATTTCATCATCCAGTACCTCCCCATTTGCGTCGGGGAGTTCGTTCGAGCGTGGCTCGAGTTCCTTCCGCCCAACAGCATCCGTGACTGGGCAGAACTGAAGAAGGTCTTCATAGGAAACTTCCAAGGGACGTACGTTCGCCCTGGGAACTTCTGGGACCTTAAGAGTTGCAAGCAAGAACCTAACGAGACCTTGCAGGATTACATCCACATGTTCTCAAAGTAATGCAACTCTCTCCCTGACGTCATCGATGCAGACGCCATCAGCGCATTCCTCTCTGGGATGACGTGCAAGTCCCTAGTTCACAAGCTCGGCTGCATCAAGCCTGGGACCACCCGTGAGCTGCTCGACATCGCTATGAATCACACCTCCGGTGAGGAGGCGGTCGGGGCGGTCTTCAGCGGCGGTTTGAACAAGGGCAAGGCCAAGCACGAAGACCGGGACAAAGGCCACTCCACGCAATGGGGCAAGAAGAACAAGAAGTATCGGCGATGCCCAACCGACCCAACCTTGGTCGCCGCGGTTGACCGACCGGGAAAGCAACCCCAGCCGGGCCAGCACAATCACTTCAAGAAGCTCATGGAGAGCCCCTGCACCAACCACGCCTACCTCGTCAAGCACCTCTACAAGGACTGTGAACTCTTCAAACGCTTCCTGCGGTAAGCCGGCAAGCCAAAGGAGAGCAAGAGCAAGGAGGACGCGGCCAACAAGGAAGCCGCGACAGGCAAGGATGGAGATAGCTTCCCCAAACCCAAAACCTACCTCATGATCTTTGGGGGATCCGACGCCAACCACTCCAAGCGGCAGCACAAGGTGCGCTACCGAGAGGTATGTGCCGTCGATTCATCTGTCCCTACTTTCCTGTGCTGGTTGAACCATCCAATCATATTCGATTAGAAGGACCATCCCCCCTATGTCCCCCGACCGGGTTGGTAACCCCTTGTCATCGACCCCATCATCAACAGGAAGCGCCTCACTTGGGTGCTCATGGATAGGGGCAGCAGCCTCAACATCTTGTATGTTCAGACCCTGGATGCCATGCGCATCCCCCGGTCCAAGCTCCAACCGGTGAGCTCGCACTTCCACGGTGTGATCCCGGGGATGCAGGCATATCCGCTTGGGCAGATCGACCTGTCTGTCATGTTCGGTGACCGCACCAACTTCTACACGGAGGTCCTTCGAGGTGGTGGATTTCCCTGGGTGCTACCACGCTATCCTGGGGTGGCCATGCTATGCCAAGTTCTTGGCGGTCCCCAACTGTACCTACCTCAAGCGGAAGATGCCGGGACCGCACGGCACCATCACGGTAGGTAGCACCTTCTCGCACGCCTATGCGTGCGATCATGAGAACTTCGAGCTCGCCACTAGCCTCGCCAAGTCCGCCAAACTCCCGAAGCTTGGAAAGGAGGCGGCGAGCGCCTTCAGTCCTACTGAGGAGACCAGGGCGGTTGAGATTGACCCCAGCGACCTGACCAAGATGGTGCGGATCAGGACCAAGCTCCCGGCGAAATAGGAAAGCAATCTCGTCGACTTCCTGCGTGCCAACCGGGATGTCTTTGCATGGAAGCCTGCTAACATGCCAGGGATCCCGAGGGAGGTCGCCGAGCACGCACTACGCATCACCCCGGGCTCGAAGCACGTCAAGCAACGCCTGCACCGCTTCGACGGCGAGAGGCATAGAGCTGTAGGCGAGGAGATCGCCAAACTCCTAGCGGCTGGTTTTATCAAGGAGGTATACCACTCCGACTGGCTTGCTAACCTAGTTCTTGTAAAAAAGAAAAATGGGAAATGGAGAATGTGTGTTGACTATACTGGCCTTAACAAGGCGTGTCCTAAGGATCATTTTCCTTTACCGCGCATAGATAAAATAGTCGACTCCACCTCAGGATGTGAAGTCCTCTCCTTTCTGGATGGCTACTTGGGCTATCACCATATCGCGATGAAAGAGTCCAACCAGGTCGCGACCTCCTTCATCATCTCGTATGGCTCATACTGCTACGTGACATGCCATTTGGTCTAAGGAACGCCGGTGCCACCTACTAGCGGTGCATGCAACGCTTCGCTAATCAGATCGACCTGCCTGACCAACCTGATTAGGTCAAGTAGCCAAAGGCCACTATCGCTATCTACGTGGACGACATAGTGGTAAAGACAACTCTAGCGAGCGACCTGATCGCAAACCTAGCCGCAATGTTCATGAACCTTCAATGGTTCAACATCAAACTGAATCCTGAGAAATGCGTTTTCGGGGTTCTGAGGTGGAAGCTGCTCGGGTACATCATGTTTGAGCGTGGCATTGAAGCCAACCCCGAAAAAATCATGGCCATTGCAAATATGGGTCCCATACGCAACGTCAAGGGTGTACAAAGGCTCACAGGCTGCTCTGAGCCGGTTCATCTCCTGACTCGGTGAGAAGGTGATGCCGCTCTACAAAGTCCTCAAGAAGTCAGATGCATTTGTCTGGATGAAAGAGGCACGGAAGGCTTTGGAGAGCTCAAATTGTTGCTGACCTCAGCCCCGGTCCTCATCACTCCCGAGCAGGAAGAACCCCTCCTCCTCTACATCACGGCAGGCGACCGTGTTGTCAGTGCTGTTCTCGTCGTCAAAAGGGAGGAGCCCAGACATGTGCTGAAGGTCCAGCGACCGGTGTACTTCGTTAGTGAGGTACTCACCAACGCCAAGGTGCGCTACCCCCAGGTCCAGAAGCTTTTGCACGTCGTGCTGATGGCAAACCGGAAGCTCCTGCACTACTTCATTGAGCATGAGGTAATGGTCGTCACCTCATACCCACTGGGTGAGATTGTCTGCAACCGCAATGCCATGGGTCGGATCTCCAAGTGGGCGCTCGAGCTCATGGGGTACAACATCAAGTATGCCCCCCGCGCCGTGATTAAGTCTCAGGCCTTGGCCGACTTTGTTGCCGAATGGACGGAGGTCCAAACCCTGACCCCAAACATCACCCACGAGTACTAGATGATGTACTTTGATGGGTCGGTCATTGGACCCGGCGCGGGGGCTGGAGTGGTCCTGATCTCCCCAAAGGGGAACAGGCACCGCTACGCAATCCGCCTCCACTTCAAGGCCTCAAACAACATCGCAGAGTATGAAGCCCTCGTCAACAGGCTATGTATCGCCATCGAGCTTGGCGCGACATGGCTCTACGTCCGCGGTGACTTGGAACTAGTGGTCGACCAAGTCATGAAGAAGTCCTCTTGCAAAAGTCCACTCATGGCAGCATACTGCCAAGAGGTGCGCAAGCTCGAGGGAAAGTTCCAGGGAATCGAACTGCACCACATCCCATGAAAGGACAACAACACCGCTGACTCCCTAGTGAAACTGGCGGCCAAGCGGGAGCCGCCCTTGGATGGAGTCTTAGTGAACGACCTCCATGAGCCATCCGCCCGCATCCGGGTGAATCCAACCCAGATGAAGCCCGGTGCTGACCAGGTTCTCGGGGCCCCAACACATCAACGTGGCCCGACCCCGACCAAGGGCTCGGGGGCTCCGACTCGGACACCGCGGTGATGGTGCTTGACCCGACCGACTAGAGGGCGCCGCTACTTGCCTACATCCTCGAAGAAGTTCTCCCACCAAAGAGGACCGAAGCGCAACGAATCACTCGACGCGCCAAAATGTTCATTGCCATCGGTGACGAACTCTACAAATGAAGTCCGTTGGGGGTACTCATGAATTGCATCCCGACCAACCAGGGGAAACCGACTCTCCTCGAAGTACATGTCAGAATCTGCG